>NC_088886.1:35070627-37470627 GCF_037157495.1 Lathamus discolor | reverse complement strand
TGTCTGCCCATGCATAGGGTGTTCATTGTGGTAGTCTCTGAGCATACACAGATGCGGTTCAGGTCAAAACCAGGGAAGGGTTATAGAAATGGGGAGAGATTGCTGCTACTGTGCTGGGTAGGGAAGGAGGGAAATGGGTAGCTGAGCAGCCTGTCTACGCAGCAGTAAATGACCAACAGCAAGAAACAGAGAAAAAGGAGGATAAAGCTTTGAGGTTGAGCTTAGAAGAGGTAATGCCAGAATCTGTGGCTATTTTGTATAGTATGAAGCAGGTGGAAGCCAAGCGTTAGAGTGCATCCAGGGTAAAACCATGGATGTGGACAGAGTGCTTGGCGCATTCAGAAGTGCAGGGGAGAAGTGAGAAAGGATGGCGGTTGCAGAAAACTCTATCTCCTGAAATAGATTGCCTCAGAGTGTGTTTTGTGCCTAGGACTACAAGAAAAGTATTTTTGAGGACTAGTCTGTCTATAATAGGCAGCCTAAGCCTCTGCTGTCAAGGAGAGTATGTTTTTTGTTTTGGTTTTTTTTTTCCTTTTTCCAAAGGAATATATGCCAAAAGTATTGAGTTAGGTGGAAACAAATAGGCTTTATTTACGTTTTTGAGGGACGACACCATTACGTTTTAGAGTGCAGAGCATGTCAGCAAGCAATGAAAATAAACAGGTGATTTAAGAAAACTGTTAGATATCTCTCCCAGTGTGAAAGGGTTGATAGTGCATCCCCAAGCAGGAAGAATATTACAACCAAATGGGTCAAGTATAGTTAGCAATTGTACAGTAACATGTTTCATTTATCACGACGAACGAATGCGGTTATGTCGCCTTGTTTCCTTGTAACCTTCAGCTCACCTATTTAAAAGAAAAGCTTTCCTTTTGTAGTTTCAAAGATGTCATATAAAACCTCATGTGAATGTAAACAGAATGTAAACAGAATGTAAACAGAAAAGAACATTCCTACTAAAACCAGGAAGTCCTGCAGATAGATTTTGCACATCTGTGAGCATCTCCTACAGCATCTGATTTGCTGCTTCCAACATAAAAAAAATGATGTGCTTCACACCTTGGTAGCCTGCAAGGTGGGACAAGATCCTAGACTAGAGATCACTTGCACATCCAGATCTACCAATGTTATCCCATGCTGATACCCATCTCTACTCTGCTAATGGTTTCTGCATGCTTTCCAGCCAGGATTTTCCAACATGTCATTATCATTGCCAGAAATGTTAAGTTAAATATGAAGTCAAATACTTTTGTCCTGTCCCCCATGGACAGAGTTGTAGAGCAAAATCTTTTTATTTGAAGTGGCTTTTACCCATTTGAGGCTGTTACTGCATCCTTCCCCATTCGTCCTGCCTCCAGAATTTTCTGCCTTTCTTCTCAGCTTGATCAGTGTCTCATCACTGGTGCTCTTTTCTAGTCCAGTGATAACGGCCACTGCCTTTCTTACTTTACCTAAAGTTGTCTCCCAAAAGTGAATTTCATTTTCACTTCATGCAGAATAAATCCAAAATTAAAAACCCCAAGCAAACCATGAAGCACAGGGGGTTTCTATTTGATAAATTACATGTTCCTGTGTTATTCTGCCTGCTATCTTCTGAATTTTTAAAATGTGCACAGTCTGCATGTCTCAATGAGCCGTATTTCATATTGTATTTGCTGCTTTGATACATCTCAATTCCGATTAGAATGTTACAAGTCAATAGGCTATGAAGAAGAGAGTTTATTCTTTTCCTTAGTCCTTCATACAGTCTTCATCTTAGCTGCAATATTATTTTCCAAAAAGTAATGTACTGTCCTTAATTTTGATAGTGTACGATTACATTTGTTTTCATGAGTTGAACTGATTTATGAAGCAGCATGGAACGACATTTGGTGTGGATATTTTAACTACATGTTGATCTAGTCCTTGTCTGAGTTCACCGTTACTTTCTTTTGTATCTATCAGATTTAATTTCTCAAGATGAGTATAGAATAAGCTTGAAACTCACTCAGTGACCAGAAATTTTCAATGGGACTGGTGTTTCTCTAAAAGCACATCAAATAACTGCTGAACCTCCATATTGGGGTGCTGTGGGAGGGGAGATCTGGGAAATACTGAGATTAGTTTCTTACCTGAAGTTCTTGCATGGTAATAGAGATGAATGAAGGGTGTCGTCTTTGTGGAATATAGGTCTCATCTATCATGAAAAGGGTAAAGTCTGCTTTTCTTGAATGAATTGATAAGTTTTCTTCTTCGTCATCCAATTCACCGGTGGTAGCTCCTTGTTGTTGCAGTAAGGTAGGACTAACAGACTATTAGCAAGAGCTGTGACCCTGTGAGTTTCAGAAATCTGTTACAGGTCAGGTGAAGAAAGGTTTGGTTCTCAGTCAATGAAATACACTCTGTGAATGAGCATTCAGTTTTTACGAGCACCTCAGACAGTAACCTTTCTCTGCCTCTTAATCTTGACCTAGCAGCATTTCTCCCATCATCTATCTTCTGTTAAAGACAAAGCTGGGGTGTTTTTTTTGGTTGTTTTTTTTTTTCTTTTCGGTAATCATGAGGGCACAGTTGCTGACAACAGCTTGTTACGTGCTGAACAAGGAGATGTTGTAACTGAAGTGTTATCTCTTAGACACAAATATATTTAAAATAGAGTTGACAAACATGACCCATGAAGCATATTTAAGAGAATTAATAACTTTAAGAGAAAAAAGCTATTTTGTCTTTAAAGTACTATTTTGTTAACATTACCTTACTGATATATTCTTTAAAAACACCTGTGGTCTCTAAAGTCTTTCCTCCCATTAGAAGCAGTGTGTCACTTTTATGTGTTCAGAGGACCAGCTCACACCCTGTCATTGCAAAAGGTGGATGTCTAGAGTACTAAAGATTAGCTGTCTGACAGCAAGTTTCCTTCTCTTTTAGATGAATGTCACTGGGGAGTATTTATTTCCTAGAGGAGAAACAACCCAAGCTAACCCTTCCCCCTCCATATTAACCCTTTCTGGTGAAACAGCTAGATTTCTGAAGTCTAAGCATAAATCCTAAATAACTCCAAGTCTCAGCATCTCGCGTTTTTTATGGTGGAGGTGCTAACCCTGTTGGAGAACTGGGAGTACTTGGAGTTTTCCTTCAAGTGTTGCATCAGTGCGAAGGTCTCAGAATAATCCGCAGATGAGAAAACATATTGCTGAAATAATTTTCTTATTTTTTAAGGAATTACGAACAAACCCTGTATCTCCTGAAATATTATGCTGTAGCATGACTTGCTTCCTTTTTTGGTTAATAAAAGATAATATGGCATTTAAATTTCACCTTACTGTTACTTGTAAGCTGCTGCTTTCTGCCAGTCAGTTCAGTGAAGAAATGAAAAGCTTCCCTTAGATTTGTTTTGCGCATTCTATCATATATGCTGATTTCTTTTTCATCTGTGTAAGACTATGGCTTGAACTCTGCAGTTATTTGATGAATAATGCATGAACTGTAAGCCAAATCTTGGCTAAAATCACAAACTTTAGACAAATGGAAATATATATTCTAGCTTCTCCAGCACCCCAGCCAACTTGCACAAATGTACATTGTCTACTAAATGGAAAAGACAGTGATAATGTTCCTACCACTCAGTGCTCTTACAAATTGAGATGAGTTCTTGCACTTTAATGCTTTGAGAAAAGAATGAAAAGACCTCTTTCAGCTGGGCCCATAAACATTGGCATTCAATGTCTGTCAAAAGCTGCTGCGCTGTTTTTTTTTATTACATTTTTTGCTGTTGGTTATTTATTTTCTTTTGTAGGGACTGACAGTAATTAAATTTAAAAGGGTCCTGTTGCATTTTGCATTTTTACACTGTAATATTTCATAACTTGACTGGGGTATTCTATAATATTGTAAATGAATTTCCCATTGGTTTAGCAGTTGCTACTGAAATGTAGTGCTAAAAGAAACAGCATCTTGTCTTGGTTCAGCCACTCTTTAGCTGTTGTAAAAGTCTGGGTTTGATCTTGGAGACAAGCCTATTAATATTTATCTCACTTTCTCCTAATGCCTCTCTTCATTTTCAGAGCATTTTTTCTTTGCTGCCCGAAATTCGTAGCCTTTCTGAAGAGTCAAATTAAATGTAGAGGCACAATGTTTTTTTTTCTCTTTTTCTTTTTGAGAGCCAGGTGGGAAATCAAAATCCCATCCTTTGAGATCTCACTCCCTCAGAATATAAAAAGCACCCATATCTCCTTGAGAGTCCGTAATTTCACCATTGTTTGAATTGACTGAAACAGTTCTGTTACTGTAAAAGTTGATTCTTGTTTCACATCTTCTGACCCTTTGAAACCAAATGCCAGTGTGAGGTACCAATTAGAAGCATTTAAGATAAAGACAGAGAGGCATAAATCTCTCTGTGATAAATGCAGCAACATACAAATACCAGTACGTTGGAAGTAGATTTTTAGTGTAATCATAAGAGAGTGTCAGATTTGAGATCTCGCTTCCACTTTTAGAAGGACTTTTCAAATAAATAAAACACAAAACCAAAAAGCAACAGCAAAGATTAAAAAAACAAATCAAAACCCCTTAAACAACTTAAGAATTGAACATATTTGAAGGAAAGTCCAAATGTTGTTAAGTCTTGCAAAACTTTCCAAGCAGATGCGTGGATTTGTCTGTGCAAAAAAAGGGGAAATAATCTACTTCCAGAAATATGCCCTTTTGGCTTTTTTAGGTACTGATTTCTTGCAACCATCACTTTCATGCATACTGTATGGTGAAATGAAGACCATCGTGATAGATTAAATGGACTAGTTCAAATCAGATTATCAAGACAAACTGTGTAATTTTGAGTTGTCTCACTTTTGAAGGATGGTAATCAGTCATTTTGGTGCAGATCATAAATAAGACTGGCAACCAATTTTATTTCCTTGGACTACTATTAAATGCCCAGAGAACAGCATCCATTCTTGGAGACTTCAGTCCTATTTGGATCTAGGGCTTGCTCTCATTCCAATTGCATCCTGTGAAAACTTTTTGTGTCCTTGAATTAATCTATTAGATATCATCTATACTCTGCTTGCCTGGGAAAGAGAAAGGAAGGAGGACATTTTCCGTGTTGCACAGTGTAACTATTTGCTGTGTGAAAAAGGACTTCCTTTGGTTCGAAAGCTGGATGCATCCACAAAATCCTTTGCAAAAGGAAATCTTATGTTAGTACTATATAATCCTCTATTCGCACCTAGAAATATGTAGAATTTAAGCATGCTGCAACATAATCCCTTTTTTTGTTTATGTAGATTGGGCTACAGAAAAAATGCTTTCATTTATCTTCTGCTGAGGGACCAGCAGTACAATATCCTGCATTAATTTTACATGGTATGAGTTTAAGGTGCATGTGCAATTTCCTTCTAATTCCTACAATGCATAGGTAACATTTTTTAATGCCAATATGAGATACACTGAGTAATCCATTGATGTTATTTTGTCTCAAATTTTACAGGTATGAGATAAAATTGAATTAATCTTTGTTAAAAGATGACCTTTTGAATAGGTTCCCTGCTGAGTGTTTTAATTATTTGAGCAGGTATTCACAGCTTGAGGCCCATGGAAGATTGATTTGCTTTGAGTGTATCAAAGAGTGGGTCACATTAATCCCTGGTGTAACCTCACTGAAGTTCCTGTCATTTCTGAAAAAGGCTGAAAATATCCTTATAGGAATACATATGTTGCCCAGGGAACTCTTTGAGAAAATGTCTTGTACTCATGATGCTTTAGTAGTACAAACTTTGTATGAAGGTTTATTTTGGTTTGTGTGTTTTGTGGGGTTTTGTTTGGTGGTTGGTGAGGGGTTTCTTTTGGCTGTGGGTTTTTTTAATGCCAGATGTGATATATGTTCCTTTATCAAAGAGCGACAGACCACCCTTGGTGCTAAACCACCCAGGAAATTTAGGTGGAGGTAGCCACAACAGCCATTTTAGGCCTCTGGTTGGTATAAAGCATGATGCTGGGCTCTGACTGTGGATCTTGCTCACACAGAAGTTGTCAGGGCAGCTTTGGTTGCTGCCACATGCACGTGTCAGTGTCCCAGTGATCACTTCCCACAAAGCTGGGCAATGTGTATCCTTCTGTACCCTCCCTGCCTGCATAAACAGACAAATTTAATTTAGTCTCCAAAGGCTAAGTCATGGAACAGGGTTTCCAGGAAGCTAATTATTAGTTAAACAGGGGATAAGTTGATTTAGTAGGAAAAATGTAAAGGGCCCAAGAAGTGGACCAAAGATGTGAGAACAATAGTTTATGTTGAAAGAGAGCAAGTCTCTGGCTAGAGGGTAACAGTAGTTTATGTTGAAAGAGAGCAAGTCTCTGGCTAGAGGGTAACTGTCAGTGGAGTTCCTTGGTGACTGGCTTTGGACGTATTATTTAATATTCTAATAAATGACTTGATGCAGAAGTTAAAATGTGCTAATGAAATTTGCTGGTGACCTAAAACTGGGAGACAGTGTCAACACCGAGGAGGACTGGATTAATTAGACAGAATTACATGACCTCAAAGCCTAGAATAATAGAATTTGGATAAAATTGAGTAGTGCAAGTTCAGGGCTGTGTCCTTAGGACTAATGATATTCACATCATTCAGCAATAACAATCCCCCTTTGGGGTCTTTATTTGGTCACAGGATGTTTTTGGCCTGTTAATGTGGTGCTCTGTGTTGTGAAAGGTGCTGTCGAGTTCTCATTTGAAATCTGTCTGGAGCTGTGATTACCTGTGCTTGGGGAAAATCAACTGGGGCTGGAACAGATGTGTGGAAAGGCTGATGGGGGGTGGGAGACCTGGTCCTGTGGGAGGCTGGAGCAGCTCTTCCTGTTAAGCTGAGCAAAATGAAGACTTAGAGGGGATGTGATTACCTTGTGTAAGTACATTGGAGATGAAGAAAAGAAAGGGGGGAAGCTGTTTAGAGGATTTTCTTTTTGTTAGTTGGACAAGGGGATATAAACTAAGTTTGAATAAATTTAGGCTGGAAATTAACAGAAGGTTTCTAGCTGCAGAAGGGCTGGGAATACTGTGCAAGAACATAACTGATTTTAGGAGGGACTGGACTGATACAGTTAAGGGTTTCTACTGTCAATAAAGGACATGGCTGGTGTTGGTGGCCAAAAAAGCCCTTCCAGCTATCTCTTCCTAATGGTATAGTGCTCAGAGCTTCCTGGTACCCAGTCACATTTCAGGTGCCCCTCGGAAGTAATTTACAGGCACATCTGGATAACTATTGCAGCATTTGGATAGTTTGCTGGTATCCACAGAGGGCTTAACACCAGTATACAGAAGGAGCATGACCAAATTTTTAATCCTGTCACTTATGTATTCAGAGTCATGTCTGCCTCTTGCAGAGACCAAGGACGTTCACATGGAACAACCTCTGGTGGGGTTGAATTTTGAATTAATACCTAGCTGGCACCTGCAATGCAAGTATATTTTCCATAACCTTTATTTCAGCAAATGATTTGCTGTAAGCTTTTCATTTTATAGGGCACATGGAAAAGGGATTTGGAAGAGGTAAGGTCCATTTTGAGTGTAATGTCTGGTTAGCGAAGAAGACTGTGTATCTTGTGGCTATACCTCAAAACAAAAAGACACTCAGCAGATAGCTTTCTGAAACACCATCAGGCTAGTCAGTCATGCTGTGGGATTATGACATGCTACAAAGAAATAGCAAACATTTCTTGGACACATTTAGAGAGAAACGCTTTCCTGTCTTCACTTGACAATCATGGCTATTCATGTATGGGAGTAAATGTGAAAGGCAACTTGCTGCGCTTATACACATTTTTCAGTGACTGTACTCCTGATACTCCAGGGGCTCTCAAACTTACTCTGTTGCGCTCGGATAGCCAAGCACCCCAAATTAAAATAGCAAGGAACAAATTCAATTAGAAATCCGTTACTGGCTTGCCAGTCCCATAAATTCTGCAGCTGAAAACTGCTTTCTCTGTCTTGTTTGTACTCATCTGTCTTGGCAACAGCAAGCTACAGAAGTAGAGGACTAGAAAGCTTTCAGAAACTCTTTAGCCTTTAGATTGTCCTTTGGGAAAGAATATAAATAGAGTGGGACAGGCAGCACAGATATCTACCCTGCTGCAACAACACATGCACTGTAGATGTTTGGAAGGCTTAGTTTATTACTCAGGTCTTTACAACGGTCCCTACCCTGGTTTAGGGAAGGAGAACTAAAGATTTGCAGATGTTGAGATGTCCTTTAGGAAAGAAATGTTGAGAACGAGGAAATGTGTTTAATGTGTTTTGTTTCATGCTGGGCTTTTTTTGTGTTTTTTTGTTTGGATTTTTTTTTTTGTTTGTTTTTGTTGTGTGTGTCTCTATGGTTACATAGAGTCTATCTCTGCTTCAGCTTTGGGGAAGCTGCTGGAGCCCAATAGCTAGGAGTTATCCAGGTATTGATTGACTGGAATAGCAGAGGGAGACAACAGGATTTCTTTGTTTTCTTAAATAGGTGTGGGGTTGAAGCTGCTTAGCAATTTACATGTCATGAAGGGAGGAAAGTCCAGGACTATTTTTCTTGTAGGTTTTGATGGAGAACACTTCTAGTTTTGGTCATGGTCTTTACAGACAACTAAAAAACTAACATATCTAGGTAAATTAAGGAACACACCAAGCATACTATATACAACAGTTATTTTATGGTCCTACTTCAGAATGTGGTTTTTGTTTTGTGTTTGTTTTATTTGTTTTTCTGTTTAGTATATTCAGTAACATACTCTATCCATTTGTAGAAGGCCAACAAGAAATGTCTATTACATTGAATTTGGCAATTGATTATAGATTTCTTTTTCTCCCTTATTTCCCAGCCTTCTATAACTGCTTTTATAAAGCGAGTCCCATATAATCTACTGAGGGTATTTAGCTGCAGGGTTCAGAGAGGTGATAAATTTCTAGTTTAATGCACAGGTTCTGTTGGTACTTTGCTCAGCAGCATCAAATGCTAACGCTTTTATTTCTGTTGCCCAATTTCCATGGTCTGCATATGTGGGACAAGGGGGATTCTTTGAAGGAAATGAGCAGAAATCCTTTCTTGTGTCTCCTGATTTCTTTGCTGCTTTGGGGTTCATGCTGCTACTGGGACGTCTTGAGTTCAACACTAGTGTGACATGTAACATGGTTTCAGAGATGAAGGTTGATAGGGCAAAGGGATGCTATGGATTCCTGCTATCACCTGGTGGCATGGGCACTAAACTAAGGAGCTGGAGGAGGTGCTGGATGGTGTGAGTACCAATTTGCTACTGCTTAAGGCAGGGCTTGAACTCCTTCTGTAAAGCCTTTGGACTACAATAGGGTCATGTGGTCAGCTGGGGTGTCCCTGTATTCATCACCATGGCAGCTTCCCTGCCACATCATGTGGGGTTGAAGGACCTGTGTCTGGATCCATCTCTTCCTGCAGCAGACCTGCTCACCTGCCTGGCTGGGGGCTGTTTGCTTGTTCAGGATTTGACTTTCATGAACGAGTTTGACTTTCATGAACGAATTTGACTGTTTTCAGAGAAAAACCATAGCTTTCAATGAAGAGGAAAAGTTCATAAAGAACTCCTGGAAGGGTTTACCATTGCTGTATTACTCTACAGTGTTAGGCACTGAACAATTCACTTCAAGCATTTAGGTTCATGACACGATTTGTTTGCATCAGAAGATATGTTTTGACTGCTGTGTCTGTGTCAGGAGTACCTATAAACTACTTGTAATGAAGCAGACATGATTTCATTGCTTGTCTCTTGGAAGCCATTTCCTGACTATAACCTGTGAGTATTTGAGTTTTTCAAATGCAACCTGTTTTGCTAGTGTGTTTTAAAATTATTAGTTTATTATTTTAGTGTAGTTATATTCCAAGATGACCTCTTTCCAGAATCAGTTTTGGTTCTGCTCTTACAAGTACGTATTATTTGGTTTATGTAATTGTAGATCTTTTTCTGTTGCCTTGACAACGTAACACAGTTTTAAATTTGGAAACTAATTTGTTTTTTGTCACTTTGCTCTTTACTGTTAAGGAGACAAGCTGTTTGTTACTAAATAAAACTTAAAAAGTAGAGGTAAAATGTGTATAAAAATGTAACCTATGAAACATCAGGGAGTATTCACTGTAGATGAAGGAGAGAGCACTGGCAAAGCCAGGAGGGAAACTCCTCTGTTCCTTAAGAATTGAGTGCTGCTGAGGGGATTTGAATGGATGTGCTCCTGCTCTGCTCCAGGGATAGCAGAGGCATCAGTATGCCCTTCAGGTGCCACCCTCCAACGTGAGATAGAGGAGAGCACATAGGTTAGCCTCAAAGAAACATTTCATAGGATAAATGTGCATGGCAAGGGGGCTGGAACTAAAGGTCCTTTCCAACCCTAACTATTCTATGATTCTATGGTTTGAAGTGAAATATTTGCTGTGTTTAAAAAAGGATGGGGTCCACCCAGGCACAAAGTCAGTCTTGGGTACTGCCTCCTACTTGTAGGCCAGATGACTATGAATGTTTTTGTATGCATATATGTGTACCATAAAATCATAGAATAGTTAGGGTTGGAAAGGACCTTAAGATCATCTAGTTCCATACCCATTGCCATGGGCAGGGATGCCTCACATTAGGTCACGCTGCCCAAGGCTCTGTCCAGCCTGGCTTTGAACACTGCCAGGCATGGAACATTTACCACTTCTTTGGGCAACCTGTTCCAGTGCCTCACCACCCTCACAATGTGAATAGAAACATATGTGTGAATAGAAACATATACAAGGCGTTTGCTGTGAAGGAATAGAAAAACCAGTGTTCCAAATTCCTGTTTATAATCCTATTTCTGACATTGACTTTGTACTCTACAGCAGGAAAGGTGACTTAGCTCTCTAATTTTTTTTGGCTAGAATACTGACAATGTGCAGGATACCGAACTAAGCAGACGGCAAATCTAGAAGTGAGCTTTTGCTCTCTTTCCTGTACCAGAGATTTTCTAATCTCTTTGCCTGCCTGGCAGATGTTTGTCTAAACTGTTCTGAAAAACCTCTTTTAATGGAGATTCCTAAATATTTTGCTCTACTGATTAGCTCTACTCAGTAGTAGACAAAAATCACAATATCCTAGTTAGATCCTCTTCTTTTAAAATCTGGCATATAAGATTGATATTAGGCCTCTACTTGAAGGTGTGTGGAATATAGGGAATGCTAAAAGTGGTGGTATGTGAAAAACAGAGGAACAAAACACTTTGCCTCTAGCAATGCCATCAGCTGTATATCTAAAACAGCTGTAATCTTGAGTTCAGCTGAGGCTACGTGTGATATCATCCAGTGTTTAATGTGCAGCATTAGTACTGTTGAATGGGATGAGGTTAAGAGGTGGAAGGAAACAGTCATTTTGCTGATGGAAAAGTTTTTTGAGTAGCAAAAATCAAAGGGGTACCCTAAACTGAAGATGAATGTTTCTCAGCCTAAAATGTTGGAAGAGAGTGCAGGTAAGAGACACAGGCCTCTTGAGTTTTTTCGCATGTGATGTGATTTAAGTAGCCATGATTAATCTCCATAGCATGTTATTGCTTGTTACTGTTTCCACTTAAAGCAAGGAAGTTTGTCCCTGTTTCAGAAATAACTTAACTGTGTGTTTGACCTTGGAGGGACTCAAATGACTTTTTGAGCCTAAATACATAATTAAGGGTGTCACTGCCCTAATTTTGTGTTGTGTAGATTAGATAAAATGGAGTTAGGGTCGTTATTTTGTTGGCTGACTCTTAGTTTAGGCTACGGTCTTAAAAACAGGTAAAGAAGAAAAGGGAAACGCAAACACTCAAAAAATGCTGGCCAATGTTACTGTGCTTACATCTCAGAGGCTATTACAAGGGTGATTCATTCTGTATGTGTTCTTTTGGTATTTCTGCGTTACATTTCTATACTTTGTGCTGTTATGTTTTATAATATATATTGAAGCAGACAATATTGCAAAATTAAATGGGACTGCGGCATACATCATCCCCCTGCAAAAAGCTTAAGCTCGTGGTCAGAACTTTCCAGTGATGATAGCAGAGGATTTCTCAGGAAAAACCCATGGCAGTCATCTCCTCTCAGAGCATGATTAAACATACACTTTTACAGCTTCCTTTGAAGTGCAGGAATCTTGGCCGTATATCAGCAGGTCTGTAGTGTGTACAAATTGGCTTTTGTCCTGTGAGTTGTGTGTGCACACCTGGTTTCATTGCAAAATTATTAGGCCTTTGTTTCCCTAAATAAATAAATAAAACTGGAAGCTGGCATTATTGCCAAATAAGTGGGTCAGTCTGCAAATGGGTAATAAAGGGATGAAAAGGTAGAATAAAAACTTTTGCTGGCAGAGATGGATCACTGGGCTGAGAGTTGCTGATGATCAGCATTGCTATGCAGCCCCATTTTTAATGGCTCTTTATTCAGCCATTTAAAATAGACCACTTGTGACAATTTAGGACACTACTAAACATGCGTCGTCACTCTGATGTGCCAAATATGTCTGAGAAATAAAATAATAATTTTCTGAAGTCCTTCTGGGAATGCTTTGTGGCAAAGCAAGCCCTTTTTTAAGGAATGTGAGAGTTTCCTTTACCTTAATGCTTTGTCTGTTGTGGGTTGTTGTTTGGTTTTTTTTTTTTTTTTTAGCTGTAATTCTCAGGCTATTTCTGTAGCTTTGTATTAAAATGCGATGTTCCTTTGGAGACAAAGGTGGTATTTCATATTGCATAATATGATAGGGTCAGTGCTTTTTCTTTTTTTTTTGTTTTTAAACATACAGTTCAGCCTGGTGTCTTTACAGCAAAATGGAGAGTATGAAATATTGATGTTACTGCTGTAAAAGTACGTCTTTCAGATTTTTTTTTTAATGAAATAGAAAGCCAAGTATGTTTAAATGTTTGGAAGAGCAGGCTGGTGAATTCAGCAAAGTAGTTGCAGTTTTGTATTGTAGGAGGTGATGAAAACTGAAATTCAGTAGTCAAAACTTTTCTCACTGGCCACCACACCAAATCTCAGTGCTGGCTCTGTTCCTGCAGGAGGTGTTGGTACACAATATTCAGTAGGGATGTGTTTCACACTGTGGGCTTAGAGCCTTTGTAATGGTGTCTGGAATTGTAACTTGATATCCTATGGTGCTCAAGTACTTTGTGTCAGGAGTCTCAGCTAAACTTCATGCAACTTTTAGATTTGTTAAGTATTTTAAAACAATATATATCTTGTAAAGGCCTTCTTTTCCACACAGGAAGTTCGACTTGTGTAATTTCTTTTGCTTTCCTACTTTTAGGAACTGTTAAACTGATAAAGTAAAAATGCTTTTTTAGTTTTTATATTCTTGGAAATACCCATGTAGATAAATCTAATTCTATAGACCCATAGGCATCAATTTCCAGTATGTAAAAAGCGTTGTATAAGGTTACATGCTCAACTTGCTTTAGCATTTTAACAAGAGGAGTAGATCAAGGATTGCTTGTGTAATTCCATACGTTGTTGTTTGGTTATGGTGTATGGTCCTAATCAAAACATTGAGCAATGTCAACTCTATCCTTCAGGCTTTTATTTCTATAGAAACAAGTAGCAATCAGTGTGGAGGAAAGGAATTTAGAAGGTTTCAGTTCTGTAAATCTGAAACTCAGATTATTGCTATGCTCTCCATAATGCCACTTTTGCATAATTAAAATCAGATGCGAAGCAGACAGATGCGCAAGCATGTAACACTCAATGTGTGCAGGACAGCAGACACTGAATCCTCCAGGCTTTTTTGGCTCCATCTGTTTTAGTGAAGAGGCTGAGCTTTTACTGCCTTAGGCTTAACGGCAAATAGAGGAAGTTATAGATTCTTACTACAAAAACCAGTAAGTCTTAAGTACTGCTTTTGGCTTCGGAATGGTCTTGACAAGGTGTTTTTTTTTTTTTGTGACTGGCTTTACAGAAGATTCATACCTGGCAAGCTCAGCCTACAGGTGTCTGCTTTTCTCATGGTCTCTCCTTCTGCATAGCTGCTGTTGACAGTCATACTCAGCCCTTTGTGAAATGCACTCATGTGGGGTTATTCAGGAGTATGGTGAGCTGAAGATGTAACCAGATGTCATAATGTGAAAAGTAAAAGCATATAAAGTGAATGTAATTTAAAAAATATAATTTTCATTAACATTCTGAGAAGAACAAACAAGATTACCTTCCACAACGATTTCTGTGCCCAGAAGAGATGAAGTTATGTTTAAATAGTTTTAAAACTCTGATTGAAGAGTCAGTACAACTGGAAGGCACACTTATGTAACTTTCACATTGTACTGAAATTAAAAATATAAAAATTTTGAGCCTGAACCTAATCTTAAACAGGAAAGAGGTGGGTGTCAGTTTTGTAATCCCAGTGTCTGCCTTTGAAAGACAAATCTGAAAAGCATACAGTACTTCTGCTTGTACTTAGAATAAAACATGTTAAGTTTTGTTCAGCTAGAGAAAAGCAAGCCAATTATAAATAAACCCTTTATTTTTAGTTCAAGTAGAATAATAAGATGTACCAACAAGCATGGCATTTGGGTGTCTTCAAATATTCTTTATTATTTTTTTACTCAAGCAAACACTGTAAAGCATTTGTGAATAACTGACTACTACTTATTTTAGCTCAACTTAAAGCTTAACAAAATCGATGGAGCTATGCCGATGTAGGTGCTTGAGGAGCTTGCCTCCATGTAGATTGCAAGACAGCTACAACACGTCCATTTGTAATGTGTGTGGGAGGAAGAAGTGAAAAAAAAAAAGGCCATACCTTTCTGCTCTGTTTGCTTTTACTGTCAATATTTCTGGGCTGAACTGTAACCAAAAAGAAAGAAGTATTAAGTTGCTGTTCCTAGAACTGTATGAGGATGGTGACAGCTGGCTTGTATAGTTGTAGGAATATTGAAACAAACACAAGCCAAATAGAACATGCAACATACAGTTATTAAAACACAAACTCTGCCCTAAAGAGGAAAATTATGGCTAGTCTTAACAAAGCTGTCTCAAGTTTCTAAGCAGTTTTTCATAGTATACTGTGAGTCTGGGAGTGGTGGCTGCCGAAAAACCTATCTAAAAAGCTCAGAAGCGGTGTATGGGTTGATCTCCCCAGTGAATGATGAATGTGCCAGCCTCTCTTGTGAGTGGGAGCATCTGCAGCTGCTACTCCTTGTGCATGGATCACTCCTTTTAACTGGTCACCCCTCCATGTTACCTGGCCCATACTTTGCCCAGGAAATGCTTGGCTCTCCTCATCCTTGCTTTTTAGCATGTACAGCGCTGCTTGCACCCCTTTTTGTTGGAGGTTCTATAGCTGAATGTTTGACCTGGGCTTTCAGACAGAGCACCACCTTAAAAATATTTTCTGGTTTTCCCCTTTGGGTAGTGAGAAGACTGCAGGAACTCTTAGAATTTCTTTGATTTCACTGCTCTAGTTTGCTGTGACACAAATGTAATGATATGAATTAGACAAGAATAGCAATACCAGTAAAGGATATGCAGAAGCAGTGCAAAGGAGACTCAGTTACAATATGGGTATGTATTCTGTAAGCAATTTCCCGTGTTGAAATATGGCATACTGATGCCTGCCTAAAAAGCCTGAAGTATCAAGGAACACAAATAATAAATTTAATATATTTACTTAATAAAATATGCCCTATTTCTTCGGTACATTTTTACATCTAATTATGCCATTTTCATTGCTGTTGTGAATGCAATAGTCTGCATCAACTGAATGATGTTTTAGCAGAGCTGCTTCTATCTGTCCAACTTATAAAATTACAGACGGACTTAAAAGACATTGTGCTTTTTGATTTGCTTGAGAAATGTGCTAGTTCTTCCCATTTCATGGTGTAGAAACAGAAAGTGATGTTGAATCACTGAGGTATATGCATCTGATGAGACAGAGAAGAATGTATTTCCCAGTATTCACTTGCTGTGCATAGGGATGTTGGGACAGTATCTCCTTATTGTTGACATCTATTTTTCTTGGTTAACCATTGGACATGCAGCCCCACAGTATTTTGTCAGTATTTTATTATGAAAGCTTTGAGGAGGCAGGTGTTTTCTGGAAGGAATCAGCAAAAGGCACTGACAGCTTTATTGGATACTGACATGAACTTGAATCCAACACTGGAATGGGTTTGGAAGAAGTGATGAAATGGCAACAGCTTGCATCTGTTACAGTAAAATGTAATCCGGTCAGTCTTTGCTAGATAATGGATGAACAATTTTAGCCAAACCTACCTAATGTACCTAATTTGTTCATTTCAAATAATCCATGTTTCTACAAAGGGATTCCATAAACGAAAAACCTGAAAAGAAAATACTTGAAATACATTAAGAAATACAATTTGCACAACTTATTTATGTATGAACTTCATAAAATGACAGGATTTTTGCAATGTTAGGTTTTAACTTCATGCCCACTCAGTTTTCTTATCAGCTGTGTAGCAGTGGCTACACACATAATTCTCTCTTTCACTGCTTACTGGACCCAAGCCTACTCAATTTAGTTTAGCTGGCAATGGCACTTCTCACTTTCTTAAAACACAGAGCTTTCCAATTTCCAAGACTGTTTATAGTATAATAATTTGAAGCAGGTGTTCAAGCCTCTCTCTTCTACCGTGCAACAGAAGGCTTATTTATTTTTCATTATATATGGTGACAAACCATAGCACTTAGGATGACCATCTGCCAGCGATTATTTTTTTTCCTCTTCAACTATCAGAAAATTTACGTATTTATTTTACCGTGAACACTGGTGAAGCTGATGGGACATCCCACTTCTCCCACAGAGATTTATAGTTAGTCATTTCCAGAGGATTAGCCTGCTTGATTACTTGATGTAACTTTTGTATTTGGATAATTCTGGTAAAAATAAGGCTGTGTGTGCTTGATTCAAAACTTCTGGTGTTTAGTGTCCCTCTAAAACTGATGTAACCCTCCTATGATACAGGATGACACCTGTGGCATCTGCCCTAGAATTTCTGCCTACAGTAAGTAAGGGGGTATCTTAGAAAGGGCTGTTGGTCCTCTTGGCATCTTTGTGCTTTTTCAGGGTCAGTCTTCAAATACACTTTGAATATGCTGGGTGCTCCTCAGTGCTATTTAAGCTTCTTAGCCCACTGTCTGCATCTCATCTGCTTCCCTATAGACAATAGAATCTTTTCTTCTTCTTTTTTTTTGTTTTGTTTGTTTTGTTTTTGATTCTTTCGTTCCCTTCTTTGTGTTCCCAGTCCCTGCTCGTTTCACCTGGTATCCCACTATTTTTCCTCAGGCACACTCAGCTCATTGGGTCCTCACTAGTGGCCTCTCTTCTGCCTTTTGGCTGCCTCTTGTTTTGAGCAGCAGCTTATGACCCTTCTTTATGACTATTTTCAGGGCAATGCTGCAGGGCCGTGTACTCTACACTGAGTAAGATTTAAGATGCTCTGGGATTCAGTTGTGAAACTGGAGTGGTGGTGGTACCTTCATAGTGGGCTACCCCCAAAAAAACGTCCTGATGGAAAATATAAGCAGTGTTGCTGTGTTTTGCAAACCAGTTCAAGCTTTGTATGGCTGTAGTATACACTGTGGAAATGAGTATTTTTCTTCTGCATTAAGATCACTAAGGTAAGCTGTGGGTAGAATAGTCACTGTAGTTCACCATAAGATTATACAGGTTTTAGGAATAACTTTTGCATAAGAAGGCAGCAATGACATTTAAACAGCGACAGCTAGGCAACTCTTAGTAACGCACCTAATCTCTGATTTTGGAAGGGAAAAGGATTTGAAGATTCACCCGTTTGTAGATGCATGGCTGCCAGCATTAGCACAGTGTGCGTTGGGAGCTTCCAGCTGTGCCCAAAACCTTGGAGCTCCATTCAAGGTCTCTGCCAAGTGCTGTGCCTTCTGCCTGCAGGCTGGTGTGTTTTTGAGCATCTGCATTGGCTCTCTTTGGCATCTTGCAGAGAGTTTCTATTAAGTTTGTTTCTATTAAGAAGGATGTAGGGAGAGAAACCTAATCAGGCTGCTTCATGGCTGAGGGGCTGGGTAAAAGCAGGAAGATTCAGGGAGGTCCTGAACAATGCCATCAGCCAGCAGATAGCTGCGCTTCTGTTAGGAGACTGAAAATCCAGTTGGGTCTAGGGTGGGTTTTGAAATGGTTTGCTCTGTCTTTGAACTTGCTTAATAATATAGTGTCATTAATGTTCTTCTAAGCATGTTAACACAGCTGCAAGCTATTATGTTTTATGGATATAACAGATCTTGTATCCCTGCCCAAAGAAATCTTATGGGAAATTTTCCAAGAGCTCATTAATAGCAGACACTAAATATATATTCCCACTACAAGAACAAGTACTCTTGAGTCTGGTTAATTGTTGTGTCAATTATGTTGTGTAAGAACTTCCAAATGAGCAGGTGGGTTGAAGGCTGCAGATAGGTGAGAGGCTGTATCTGTCTCCATCTGCTTTTTGTTCTTATACCGTCCAAAATCACCAAAGCAAATCTCTATCCAGAGCTAGAGAAGCGTATGGCTCCTGGAGGACAGCACATGCTGAGTTAATAGAAAACCTCTCCCATAGTCATGTGCTTGAGGGGACAATTGGTCTGAGTCTGAGGTTAGTAATTTCCCGTCATTGTTTTTTACATTTCAGAAGTAGAGTTCTTCCCTAAATAACTGTGTAAGCCATGAAGGCTCTTCTGTCCTTTCTTAGTTTAGGTATGGGCTATTACTTACCTATATAATTACAGGTGATAATGATGACTTTTTTCTTTTTTTTTCCCAGGAAAAAATAACCTTGTAAAAGGGTAGAAAAAGATGCAGTTTGGTTATCAGGAAAGATTTCCCCTTTTATACTATGTTTCAGATGGAATGAGGTGGCTGGCCAAATGAACTATGGACTTCTGTCCTTGCCATCCGTTTTTTGTGAGGAACAGAAGAAATGACTCTTCAGTTATGATTTAAGAGATTTAATTCTTTTTCCAGAGCTGCTTTACAGCTCAGTCCAAACTAGGATATGGAAACCATTGTGAGCTGAAATGAATGAGATCTGGGCACCCAGAGCAGTTTGGCAGATTTGAGTATCTCAGCTGCATAAGAAAAGGTAATTCATCTCAGCCAAGTCCTTGGCGTTATTAACTTGGGGACTTGGTTCTGCTGCTCTGGTTGGCCACGAAGGGACTAGAGTTTGGCTCTTTATTCTCAGGCACATCTAATTCTGGTACTATGGAAATAAAATAATTATTATTAGTTCACATAATTTCAGTATATTTCAGTAATATAAAAAAGCAGCAAACAACAATTTTTACTAGCTTGACTGATAGATGAATGCTGAGAAATAAAATATAACTTACGAAAGAAGGAATATAAAAATAAATAATAGAACTGTCCCTCCTCATAGCTTTCCAGAATAGCTCAGAATAAATAACTTGGACTGGTTTTGCATAGAAAATTTGATTAGCAGGAAAGGGCAGTTTTCCTTTAATCTCAAGAATGGCAATTAAAAGGAAGCTAAAATAGCTGGGAAAAGAGCTACAATTAACACAGTACTGCTGCCCCTTTCAATTGTAAGTTGCAGGAATGTTGATTTGATTCATCCCTTGGAGAGCTGTGTCTGCCTTCATCTATCTTCCTGGTAGGTTAAAACCCACATCTGAAAGCAGCTCTACTGCTGTGTTTATGTGGAGTGAATGGCTGTTCTAAACACCGGCAGCTGCCTACAGACCAAAGGTAAGTTTGCTCTCAGGTCTGCTGACATTTAAGAGCTGGATTACAAAGTTTTATAGATGTAATTTAGAACTTTGAACAGAAATAAACATGTTTATAGTTGGTTATCTTCTCAGCCATTGAAAGAGAGAATATGCAATTCAACGTAAGTATTTAGTTCTTTTACATCTTGTACATAGAAAGACTTACAGCTTATACCTGTAAGCACTCCATAGTCCCTGGCTTTCTCTGTGTAAACATATACAGGGAGAAAGGCTGGAAAATTAGTTTCTAAATTGAATACAGTTCAGCCATTTTGCTGCTGACTGAGTTCCAGGATCATGTTCCACAGGAAGCAGTAATTCTTTTTGTTTCTTACGGTAGCTCTTGATACCAAAATGCTTTGGCAAACCGTGGTCATGGCTGTGTGTATGACATGTTACTCTTAAGAAAAGCAGTTAGTAATGAATCTGGAGTTGCATCAGCAAAAGGCCAAGTCATGCTTTATGTGTGGTTTTACTGTGGTATAATAAAATAATTTGGTAATTGAATTCTTTTGTTGTATTTTGTGGTGAGGTGGCAGTTACTGGTTTAGAAATGCATATGGGCTGGATATGGATTTTGACATAATGATTCCTATAGGAGAGACTACTGAAGTACTCAGAGCCAGGAGAAATCCCATCTAAAAATATTTTCTTCGTGTGTCTCCTTAAATGAGTATTTTGATCTAATTTCTTGAAATGGAATAAGCATTTTCTTAAGGTATAGGTCCTGCTTAGGGAACTAGGAGGTTGAATTTGTTTCTCATAGCCCCTTCCTTCCTTTCTGACATGATACTGCCATCATGTCTAAAGAAACATATGTTCCCTGTTCCACCCACCTTAACAGAAACTTAGATCAGATGGCAGAACTTTTCAAATGCATGTCTACACTACTTCACTTGCCTTTTTATTCTAATTATAAAGCTCTCCAAGAGGAATGTCTTTGACACTGTCCAGTCACCTGGTTGCACTGTTGCCAGTAGCATCTAGCTGCTATTTAGCATCTGATGGCTGACTTCAAGAAAGCAGCCAGAGGTGCACAGACAGCATGTGCCTACCACCAGGAAGGAAAGGGTCAAGGGCTGCATGGCAGTTGATTTAAGTAGGATGAGGGTCATAAATCATGTACCTGGCACTCCTAGATCTTTGCTTTCTGTCATACTAAATAGCTTGTTCATTTCTGCATTGAGACATTTACCCACACGAGTGCTCCCAAGGTCCTCTCCGTCCTCTCCACCCTCTCCTAGTGCTGTAACAGAAGATGGAAAAATTGCTTTCACAAGGAGAAAATGTGAAATATAGCATGGCAAACATCTCCCACTTAGAAAAAGAACCATCATCATTAGAGAAGGTGGATGGAGGTCAGGACAGTCTCTCCAAGGTAAATTCATGTGCAGCTTTTTGCTGCTTCAGAAGCAGCAGAACTCTGTAATAAGCAGAGCTCCAGTGATTTGGAACCTCCCACTTTACCTAAGCCCTCATATCTTGTTTTCCTTAGCATTTTCTTAACCTTCAAAGAGGAATGGATTAACTTTTAAGTAGGCATGGTGCTGGCAACTATAAGAACTTGCATTTACCACCCAGAAGAAACCTGTCAGTGGAATAAGTTTAGAAGAGTAGAGGATGATTCCTTGCTTAATTATACATTAAAAAATGGTAAATTTATTCCTGCAGATTATTCAAAACTAATTATTCAGTCACCCTTAGGGAGCACTGTGAAGCCTGTAAAATAGGTAACGCATGGGTACTTCTGCTGGAATAGAGTCCTCATGGTTATGGGTGAAAGAGTTTGAACTGATGATTAGCCCATGATGACTGGAAATGTGTGAGGGGCAAAGGGATCACATCAGTTCCTAATCACCACAGTTCTATTAAAAGATCTCTCTTATAACTGCAGCAACTTTCCTGCTCCTGTATCTCACATCCACTAACAGTTGTTTTCCTTTGACTTGAGATGTGAGACAGAAGCCCCAAAAACTACAACATATGTTGTGGGGGAGAGAAGAGTGGGAGCAGAACACTCTTTGGGCAAAGCCCAGAAACTATCACAATATTATTTGTGACCTAATAGTGAATCACAGTTACACGTTTTATACCTTGAGATATATCTATTGCACTGGCATCTTCTCTGCCTTAAAAATGTGAAAACTCGTGATACAATGTAAGTGCTTACAAGCCAAGAGCAGCTTGGGATTCATTCTAGATGCCTGTAACAGCTTCAGGGCCAACCTGGGCCACTCACTGAAGGATCTCATTCACCTCTGCCAGCTGTTCTGATGTCTCTTTCTTGGGGAAATACAGATTTCCACATTGGAGTGATCTTCTCTTTGGCCTCAAAGTATTGCATTCAGTAACTCAATTTGTATCATTAAATTTATGAAATAAGCAACTGTGTTGCTGAAGGTGTAGGTCAACCATTGGCAGCCTTGTGTCAACAACAGCCTAATGGTTTAAAACTCTTTCTTGGAGAAAACTCTGACTAAATTGGAAAAGACCTTTAAGATCATCAAGTCCAACCATAATAATCTGGATGGTGAGTAGAGATCTTTAGACCTTGTGCTTTTCTTGGTAGAGGGGTTGGAAGCATTAGCTGATTGTGGGGCTGAGGGCAGTGTGACGAGGTACCCTTACTCCCTGTCTCTTAGCCAGTGAGTTTTTTATGTTGGTTGAGAAATCTCTTCACCACTTCAGAATGTGCTGCTTTGTTAATCACTTCAGAAGGCCAGAAGGATGGCTTCCACTTCCCCCCCCCCCCCCCCCCAACACCCAACATGCAGCACTGTCTACTCTGAATTCTCTTTTTGTCCTTGGCTGGATGTTCTCACAGTAGGCAGCTCACAGAGATTGCAGTCATGATGTGAGAACACAAAACAGTCAAATTTTATGTGCTAAATATTCACCCAGAAAACAAACTTTCCAGGATGATCAGAAGAAGAAGAACCTGTTACTTGATATTGTTACTAACTGAGTTTTAGGAAGCCAAGTTGAATCTAAGATGTGCCACTTCGCGTAGGACGTTATACATCATGCCGCATTTTACCAAAACCCATGGTGTATATAGAAGTAATGGAGAACTTTCGCTGCTGTAATAAAGTATTTCTGCCATCTTTAAGTTCAGTCCCTATGGGTAAAAGTATTTAAATCCAATAAGAAGTTTGCCATTTAGTTTTATTTGCTAGGTGACAACACGGAGTAATCAGAACATTATTTACGAAATTAAACAACAGTGCCTGCAATTCAAAGAATTAATATATCCACACACTCAAAAAACCAAACAAATCAAAGGGAGTTCATTTGTTTGACAGCCATACAAAATGAATAATGAAACAGAAAAAAACCATGAGCTTGAAGTTATTTGGCTTGGGATAATTTGAGATAGGAAGAAAGAAAATATGGGTGGAAGGAACAGGAAGGGAGAAAAATTGCTTTAAATGGCAGCTTAAATTGATATATTCTCTACAGGACAAACTGCATGAGGTTATAAGTATATGAGTGTCAGTGAAACAAATATATAACAATGAAGAATTTGGCAAATAAAGTTTTACAAAATGCTACTTTGAGCTTTAGAAAAGATGCGTTTTGTGACAATCATATTTGGTAATGAAAACTTAAAGCCTGCTAATTCTCGGGCATTTGCTGATTCATCTGCTTTCATTCAGGCTACTGACAGAACTCCAGTTTCCCTTCTTATTCTGTCATAGCTCTTCTGAACTGTGTCTAAAGATATGACTTTACATGGATCCAACAGGCATAATAGTGCATAATTTTCTCTTTGAATAGTCAAGCTTTGAATTTGCTCTAGCAGCATGTGTTTTGGCAGGCTGTAAACATGTAGTCAACCTGATCTTTCCTTATTTGCACTGGGTCCCAGCTAATCCTATCATCTTTTAGCCTACACAGCTGGCAGAAGAGCTGTTGATGAAAGACTTTTCTTCTGTATGAGGTCTGGGCTTTGTGTTTTACAGTTTTGATGTTCCTTGGAAGAAGGAGTGAGAGACAACGGTGAGGTATGATCTGCATCCCTCTAACTCTGATAACATTTTTGGGTGTGTCTATGTCGTGTCGCATTCCCCTCCTTCCCCCATTTTGGTGTGAATAAATGGAGATTGAGCAAATTGGTCAAGCTTTGTCATAAAGTATGCTGTGCTTTTTTTCTGTCTATATTGCTGAGGATATGTGAACTAGCCTCCACTCTTAGATGCCAGGGCATTACATCAGACTGGGGTTTTAGTGCAGTGTACTCTGTGTGGCTGGTATCTGATGTTGTCTTACTCTTAATCGATATATTAGTTCTGTTGAAGAACTGATCTGGAATTTTATTTTATTCAGGCTTAGTAAGGAAGGCATTAGCACATCTCTGGGTGACTGAAACTACATGTATGCAGTAATCCCCACAAAGATTACTGTTTTCAGTTTTCCAGGCGTATTTTTAATCTGTTTACATTTCGTTAAATAAAAATCCCCCCAAACATTGGGGCACTGTCTTTGAGGCCAGCATCATTAGTGTCTGCCGGAGGTTATGGATGAGGAATTGGTTTAGAATCTTTCTGCTCGAAAACTAGTAATTTCTTACCATTTTCAGATATTTTGGAATGTCACTTTCTTTATTATATTTTTTTTCTGTTTGTGCTGTACTTAAAATTTCTGGCATAACTCAAGATTTTTATCAATCTGTTTTTACTGATGGTAGACACATGAGGATTTAAAATGTCACCAAGCTGTAGATATGGAAGTTCTGCGTACAAGTAGTATAAAGGTAGAATTATTTCATTCTTAACTATTTTGGTACAAGTATCAAAACAATTCAGTAGGTCCTGACAAGTAGGGCTAACAAGAAACATGACAGCTTCTCTTTAGGAAAGACTGTATGTGTTACAATCTGAGGTTAACAACAATAACATTTTTCTCTCTTCTGATTTTAATAAACGCCTCAGGGCATTGCATTTGGTTAAATCAAGCAGCAGACAAATGTAATGCACTGCTAACCTCTAAAGTATGTGCACAAAGTTTCTTCATAAAATATGTATGCAGAACACAGTGCTGCACTGATAATGATCCTCTCTAGGTTATTCCATAGAAGATTTAGTATTTTAGGGTCTGTAGTCTTTGATTTCTTTTTTTTTTTTAAAGGAGTTCCAAGTATTTTACTCTTGTATTTGTTTATTTTTAATGAACTTTCCATTAGCATATGAAAGTCATATTAACATATGCTGAGTACTCACTTTATGTTTATTTCTACATATTTAGCTGATAAGAATTGCAATATAGGCCTGTAGATGGCATTCTTGCTCAGCAGTTCAAAGTCTGTGGCAGTTACAGAACTAGTTTCCTTTTTCATTCTGATATGGAAGATATATTTTAATTTATGATGCTCCCTTCCCCCATGTATATGTTGCATATGCTGCGTATAATCCATTTGGGGTTGGGGTGGCTGGCATTTCTGCAGAGTATAAGAATGATAAAAAGTGCATTGAGCTCTCCTGATAACCATTTAAGTGATTTTTTTTTTTCTACTGCCTATGTTTGACACCGACATAATCTGCAGTTAAATGTGTTTCTTGTTAAAGCCTGGAGTCCTCAGCTTGAGCATGTAGGTAAAGGTGTACATGGGGGCTGTTCCAGTTCCTTTTTTTTGTGGAGAATGGGGTATTTTCAGGCAACAGAAATAGTTACTTGTAGGAATATACTGCTGTTTGCTTTATGTCCTCCTTGTGTTAGGTGTCATACTGCAAAAGAAAGAAATTGCTCAGCAGTTACTGTATACCTCGGGACAACCCTTTCTGAATTCAGGTGCAGGACATTGCACTGTAGCTGAGCATGTAGCCAGCATAGAATCATAAAATGGTTTGAGTTGAAAAGTACCTTAAAGGTCATCTAGTTCTGTCCCCCCTGCCACAGGCAGGGACACCTTCCGTTAGACCAGGTTGTTCAAAGCCCCATACAACCTGGGCTTGAACACTTCCAGGGATGGAAGCTTCTCCAGCCACAGCTTCTCTGGGCAAACATGTTCCAGTGCCTCACCACCCTCACATTGGATAATTTCTTCCTAATATCTTATAATCTAATTTCTAATTTTAAATATCTAATTTCTTCCTAATATTTAATATCTATTTATGCACAATACCCTAGTGAATGCCAGTTGCACAGTATTTTTCATGATGTGCTTGCTCTGCGGCCAATACTCTTGCAGGACTGTTGGTTAGGGAAGGAAGAAGAAAGCAAATAGAAAAAGGGATGAATTTGCCAAAAAGTTGAATTTTTTTTCTGGCTCATCAGAAGGCGGAAAATAATGTCAAAGCCTCAAACTCCCCGTAATGCAACAACTTCCAGGGGACATCCCTGTTATATTTTGCAGTGGTGATGATATGTACACGGTTTCTTCCCTAAACTCTCAGATTAATGGATTCATTTTAGGGCTAAAATCAAGGTCTCCCAGTTGGCCATGGATTACTTTCTGTATGGTAGGAACTAGCAGTGTGCGTGTGCATTTTGGGGACTGGGTCTTAATTCCTTAGAGCACCCTATTTGTCTGTCTTTGTCCTGCTCTTTGATTTTACTCTTCCCGTTGTCCTGCTGCAAACATAGCTTCTGCTCCTCAAAACCAAGGAAACTCTTTCTAATATGCTAATGCCTTTTCTGCTCCTTATATGGAAGATCTCTTGGTTGGTTACCAAGCAGTATTTTGTCTTTGGGGTAACCATCCCTCCCTGCAGAGTTTAAGTCGCAACCAACCAACCTATCCTTTCTCTGGGAACAGTGAAGGTCTATTGGACAGGTAACTGGGTTGCTGTCACAATAGGGCATGCAATATGGAGGGTTTGCTCTCCATACCCTAGCCTTGCCTCTGAGAGGTCACCTTTGCAAGAAGTCTTTAAAAGCATAATTGTCATATAAAAAAATCCTCAAAACCTGGTTTGGTCATCTTGTGTTAAGTAAATAGCAAATCCCATGTGTGCAAATACTCCTCAATACTACTGCAGAGGTAATCCTTTGTGAGAATGAATACATAAGAAATATTCCTTCATTAACTGAAGTCGAAGGCAGATTGTAAAGCATTGTTAATGGATAGACACAGCAGGATAATGTTGAGTCAGAATGAGTTACAGTTTTAGCAATTTTATTGGATATGATTGACTTTCTTCTAGCATTTCCTCCATGGCTTCTCTTCAGGAGACCTTGTTTTAATTGTCAGAAAAACTGAAAAGCAGTGGCTAGGTGATTATGCAAGGTCACTGTTGTCTTTGCTGAAAGATGAAGGAAGAAAGGCAGTAAAAGAGACAGTTTTACTGCATGTGTCTTATCTGTCATTAAGCTACATGAAAAAAAGCATCCATAAAAAGAAGAAATGGCGAGCCTGTAATGTCACTTTGCAGAGACCAATGTACATTGTATTACTGTGTTCTTGATGATAGGGGATATTTAAAATTCTAGACTAATGCCAGTTTCCATTTGTTTACGAAAGCAAAAGGGTCATATTTGTTCTTCTTGCTGCTGTCAGCCTTAAACATCTCCTATGCAGTGCACCATACACCAGCACTAACACTTTTTATGTTGTATAAAGTGCCTTAGAGCAAAGTAAATGAGGGTGTCACATGTTTTATCCTGTAAATCATACAGCAGACATTTCCCTCTTCTGGTATTCTTGTACTTTTTAGATCTTTCAAACTGCAAGCAGTATTCTTTTAAATTAGTGTAAAAGTGATGCCTGATGGCTCCAGCAGACATAACACATTGCACTTGAGATGGGTGGAATATGAAGAATAAGAGGCTGATAATGTAGACTATGCTATCAATAATCAGATTATTCCAGTGGCTTGGAGTTCTAGTCATGGACTAGACAACTTGGTGGCCTGGTTATGCTCAAAATAGGACAGAGAAGGTTTTTTGTGGTGTGGGGTTTTTTTTCTGTGTTTTTTTTTGTTGTTGTTGTTTTGTTTTGTTTTTTTTTTTTTGTTCTGTGTGATTTATTTTTTTGCTTTTTCTAAAAAAAATTGCTGCATAGGTGGAACACAGGAAGAAAGTGATAAAGGAGGAGGTGGAAAGGATATTTATCAGCTTAATAGGCAACAGTCTCAATACATCAGTGGCCTAACTGCTGTCCACTTTCCACAGGTGAGGAGCAAGAGGAGAAATAGAGATACACGTTCTTAGAGACCAGAGGGGTATTCAGTTGCTGTGATTCAGAATCCAGAACCCCAATCACAATTCAGTAATGTATTCATATGAATATAGGGGCATTTAGCTTTCTAGTATTAGGGGATGGCAGATGCAGAGACTGTGAGAATGAAGACCTTAGGCCCACTGAAAGAGGGGATCTGGTTTGAGATCATCTTAAGAACCTGAACATACACAAGTCCATGGGACCTGATGAAATCCATCCACGGGTCCTGAAGGAGCTGGCAAATAAAGTTGCTAAGCCACTGGCCATTGTATTTGAAAAATCATGGCAGTCAGGTGAAGTTCCCGACGACTGGAAAAAGGGAAATATAACCCCCATTTTCAAGAAGGGGAAAATGGAAGACCTGGGGAATTACAGACCAGTCAGTCTCACCTCTGTGCCTCTCAAAATCTTGGAGCAGATTCTCCTGGAAGGCATGCTAAGGCACATGAAAAACAACAAGGTGCTTGGTGACAGCCAGCATGGCTTCACTAAGGGGAAATCCTGCCTGACCAATTTGGTGGCCTTCTATGATGGAGCTATGGAACTGATGGACAAGGGTAGAGCAGTTGATGTCATCTACCTGGACACTGTCCTGCATGACATCCTTGTCTCTAAATTTGAGAGATATCAATTTGATAAATGGACCACTCAGTGCATAAAGAACTGGCTGGATGGCTGCATGCAAAGAGTTGCAGTCAATGTCTCAAAGTCCAGCTGGAGACCGGTAACGAGTGGTGTCCCTCAGGGATCAGGGTTGGGACCAGTCTTGTTCAACATCTTTGTTGCTGACATGGACAGTGGGATTGAGTATCCTAGCAGGTTTGCCAATGACACCAAGCTGTGTGGTTCGGTTGATACATTGGAGGGAAGGAATGCCAACCAGAGGGGCCATGACACGCTTTTGAGGTGGGCTGATGCCAACCTTATGAAGTTCAACCATGCCAAGTGCAAGGTCCTACACCTGGGGTAGAGCAATCCCGGGCACAGCTCCAGGTTGGGCAGAGAAGAAATTCAGAGCAGCCCTGCAGAGAAAGACTTGGGGGTGTTGGTCAATGAAAAACAGCATGAGCCAGCTTCAGTGTGTGCTCGCAGCCCAGAAAGCCAACCGTATCCTGGGCTGCAACAAAAGAAGCATGACCAGCAGGTCAAAGGAGGTGATCCTGCCCCTCTACTCTGCTCTCGTGTGACCTCACCTGGAGTATTGTGTGCAGTTCTGGTGTCCTCAGCATAAAAAGGACATGGAACTGTTGGAACAAGTCCAGAGGAGGGCCACGAGGATGATCAGGGGACTGGAGAACCTCCCATATGAAGACAGGCTGAGCAAGTTGGGGCTGTTCAGCCTGGAGAAGAGAAGGCTGCATGGAGACCTCATAGCAGCCTTCCAGTACCTGAAGGGGGCCTATAGGGATGCTGGGGAGTGACTCTGCATTAGGGACTGTAGCGATAGGACAAGGAGTAATGGGTTAAAACTTAAACAGGGGTAGTTTTGATTGGATATAAGGAAGGAGTTCTTTACTGTAAGGGTGGTGAGGCCCTGGAATCGGTTGCCCAGGGAAGCTGTGAATTCTTAAGGTCCTCTCCAAGCCTAACTATTCTGTGATTCTATGATTAGTTCTGATTAGATTAGCACCGCCAGGGATGGAACAAAACTGCTTGGCACTACTCCATCATTGGGGTTAAGCTGCTGAATAGACTCCCTTAAGTCTTAAAAGGTAACGAGAGGACATGAATGAAAGAAAAAAATCCAAGCCACTTATTCCCAATTTTATCTAAACTAGATCCATCTTTCTAAATTAATACATTTTTTAACCAGCCATGGCAGATTAAGCTGATAAAATTTTTTTCCTCAGTTTTTCAGTCTTTTCTATTTTGTGATCTAGGCTCTATTCTGGGAATATCACAGAAATGTAGAAGAGATCATAAGATGGAATATTTGTCTGGGATATGAAAGGAATGAGAATGTAATGCCTTTTTACTTTATATTTTCTTCTTGGATCCAAATACATGTCACATTAAAGAGGGACTTTTGGCCCCTATTGATAATTGTAATCATGCTGGGACATTGCTGTTCTCAAGTTTAAAGACATTCTTTAACTTTGTGTGTGTTCGAAGACAAAGAAAAGGAAAACTGCTTAACTAAAGGAAGTTTTAGGGTTTTTGTGCTTGTTATCTAGTTAGCCCTGTCATTGGTTTATCACGAGCAAAATATATTCCAAAAACATGCTGGAATAAACAGCATGCACGTTTTCTCTGATGAATTCTCAATACAGAGCTTTCTTCTGTCTGAGCCAGATGAGTTTACACATAACTTTCTTTCCTTTTTCTTTTCTTGGCTATTCAAATGTAAAGCCCAGGAGTAGGAAAAATCATGTGGATTTGTGACATTCAGTTACAGGCACTGAATTCAGAAACCAAAGAACATGTTGTTTTCAGTCACATCGTGACTTCTACAGACATTCTTTACCTCTGGCAGATAAAATATTCTGGTAATTAATAATCATTTAGTGATAAAAGCCACATTAAGTCCATATTGAATCTCATAAAATGATTCCTGTTGATGTGGCAGCACTGTGACCTCACTAACTACTCTTAAACTAATCTAATCAAATTATTAATGCTTTTAAGAATGGCAGTTTAATTTTTTCAGCCATGATTGAGTAAAAACTCCTTATGCAGTGGGAAGAAAGGAGCTGATAGTCTCTGGAAAATTGTGTTATATTTTTGAGATGGATGATAAGGGTAAGAGAGACCTATTCTATAACTGGAGAGGTGTTGTGATTTAAACCCAGCTGGTAAGTAAGTACTCTACAGCCAGTTCCTCACCCCACCAATTTCCCCCATTCTGGGTAGCTTGGGGAGGAGAACAAAAAGAATGTAAACCCCATGGGTTGAGATAACAGTTTAATAAGTAAAAATATGATATAATACTGCTAATAGTAACTATGATAAAGGAAATAAGGAGAGAGAATATGAAACTAAAAGGGGAAAAGGGAAAAAATCCAATAGACACAAGTGATGCACAGTAAAATTGCTCACCACATGCTGACCAATACCCATTCCAACCCAGCCAGCGATTGGTCCCGTCTGGGTGGCTGGCCCCAGTTTATATAATGGGCATGATGTGCTGTGGTATGGAATACCCCTTTGGCTAGTTTAGGTCCTCTCTCTGATTCTTCCTGGCTTCTTGCACCCCTCCTTACTGGCAGAGCATGAGAGACTGAACAGTCCTTGATCAGGGTAAGCAATTCTTAGTAACAACTAAAACAGCGGTGAGTTGCCAGTGTTGTTGTCAGACTAAAGCTAAAATGCAGCACTCCATCAGCTACTAGGAAGAAAAGTAACTCTATTCCAGCCAAAACCAGGATAAGAGTAATAAAATAATAAAGGGTTACTTGTCTTATTAATATCCTTATGAAATGTTAGGTACATTACAACTATTGGGAAAAAAAAAACCCCACAAACCTCGAAACATTTAGCCATTAACTATTGGGTGCAGTTACATGGTTAAACTCCCATAAACTTCTCTAGATCCACCCACAGTGGATGGCTGGGGGAATGTTTTTGCTATGCCACAGCAAGTAAATTAATCAGCATCTTGGGAAAGATATTGATTTTCAAAATCTGAGTGAGAAGGTACACACCTCAGCCAGTTGAGTATATTTAGCTTGTATCATGGGAGATGGGAGTTTCAGTATTTGCATAGAAATGGTGCTAAGAAGCTACGCTTAGCATGGAAGGTGCGTGGCAGAAGTCTACTTGAGCAGAGGCAGCTGTGTCACGGAAAGCCAGGAGGGCACCTTGCATCCAACAGAGATGTCTTTTGCAAGGACCCTTGGCCCTGAAGAGTTCAGAGTTTTAATTTTGTTGAGCTAAAACTCTGGTAACTTGCTGCTTTTGTGCCTGAGTCATTCTGGGAGAAACCTTTTCAGACAGCAAGTTAGAGTCTTGTGGGATTTGTAGGATCCATGTGTAGAGATGAGGGAGGCTATAAAACACTGCTATAGAGGCATACAGTCAAGAAACTAATTGAAATAATTCTCTGTTGTACTAAATAAATGACATGAATATGTCATTCCTCTGGAGTAATTTCTGTATTTCAGAAAGGAGTGACCTAGTGAAATCCATTTTTTCTAGTACTGCTAACACGGGTGTAGTGACTTGTGGGACTGCGCAGTGTAATCTGGCATTTACACTGTGTAAACAGTGTATACTGCATATATACAGAAAAGCATCCCTCATTACGATTAAGACATTTTATGAAGCTCATCTTAAGTAATTACACTGAGTTGTATGGTAGTTTTTATGATTAACACTAAGAAATATGGCAGAATTTACTAACCTAGCATGGCATTTTAGATATTAATGGGAGCCCTTAGTAAAAGCTCAGGGACTTTATTAAATGAAGTTTGAATAAAACATGAGCTAGAAACATATGAAACTTCTGGAAAAATTTCTGCAAGCTGCTGACTAGCCCACACATTTCATAGTACCTATACTAGTACCAAATTCTAGTCTTATGCCCTTGACATGAGGTTGGGGGGGAAGTCAGTGTTGATATGAAACACTATCAAGGAAGAAAAAAAGATCCTGAGTTTAAGGAAGTCTGGGTACCAAACCTCATATTACTATTGTCATTGTATCTGAAAAGGGAAGGAGGAAATTTTTTTGTCAAAACTTACAGCAATTATTTAAGATGAAAGAGGTATCAAAGGCATTAATAGAGTACTAGGCTCAGACGAGCAAAGCTGGTAGAGAAATTTCATTGTGTGGTCTGGGTTATTTCATGGCTTTGAAACACTACTGAGGTCAGCAAGGACTTTGTCAAACCTTTCAGCAGAAAAGGATGGGGCTATCAAACTGTGTGACACAGCAAACCATGCCATTTAAAGGCATAATTCTGATTAATGAATTAGGTGTATAGTTTTACCTCGTTATTTGGACAGCAATAGACATAGACACAAAGCACATGTGCCTGATAGTAAAGCAAAACCTGGAGCTGCTTTTCTCCCCCAGTGACTAAGTCACAAGTCAATGACGAGCAAGACTAACTTATCATAATGTAAAGACTACCACCATAGTCTTGTCCAGGTCAGTGTCAGTATGGCTTATTGGCAGTATAAATACTCGGCATGGAAGTCAAAGATGCCTGAAGGCAGCCTTATTTCTCAAACGCAGCTCAGTTTAATTCAAATGTCATATTCTTAGTTTATACAAGAGAAGCTAACGGACTGTAATGCTGACTGAAATATTTGCCATCACTAAATGCTTAGAAAGTAGCTCCACATGTAAGTAAGATTATGTTAAATAAGCCCCTAAAGATTAAGCAGTGTTGGCTTTTTTTTGCTTTTATTTTTTTTTGTGTGTTTCTTTGGCGTGAGGGGTGTTGTTTCTTTTTTTTTGTTTGTGTTGTGTTTTTTTGTGTGTGTATTTATACAATGGAACTTTTCCCACTGCACTTAATTGAAGGGAAACTTGTTTTTATGGATGCACAAGGGACTGCAATTTATTGCCATCTATTTTTATATTTAGAATGACATGACTAAACTCATGAGCAGGACTTCAAATAATGAAAATATATTTTCTAAAATTTCAGTGTGCTTCTTTCTGTTGAGAGAGATGCTACAACAAAGAAGTAATATTGAGTAAAGCAAGATCAAGAACCTTAGAGCCCCCATGGAGAATACAGACCAAGTGATGTTCACTGCTGTTTCCTGACCTCAGGAAGTTTAAGCGTGGGGTCATCTGGGCAGAGCCAACTCTAGTGTTTTTTAGCTGGTGGAGAACCCAAGAGAAACTTTTATGGTCAATTGTGTTTAAAATTTTGCTAAAAAGTTTACATAAATTGACTTTCCCTCCTACATTTTCTAACAAGCTGTTACATGTTGGCATGTCAAAATGAAGGCAGTGCAAAAAAGAAAATTTGCAAGATTTATAAAGGTCTGGTGAAGATGCACCTTACTCTCCTGAGGTAAAAGGTGCCCGGTGTTGCCTGGTAAGCAAAGAAGGACCTTGTGGATTCATAATTGTGTGCTCAGAAGACATTTGGAGCTTAGATGGGCAGGATGCAGGACCTGCAGGCTCTTCTGGGAAGAATGATATGCTTGTGACTTTCAAAGGTGTTTGTCTGTCTGCCCTGGTGTTGGAGAATTTAAAGAAACCTAGTGACAAACATGATTTGGGATTATCCTAAGTGTACTTGATTCTTCTTTTGATAAGGGGAAGATGAGTGGTGAGATCCCTTCCGTCCCTTCTTACCTGCCTGGTTTTGAAACTAAGATGCAGCCATGTGAGGAGGACCAGGAGGATAATCCAGGGGACTGGAGAACCTCCCGTATGAAGGCAGGCTGAGAAAGCTGGGGCTGTTCAGCCTGGAGAAGAGAAGGCTGCATGGAGACCTCATAGCAGCCTTCCAGTATCTGAAGGGGGCCTATAAGGATGCTGGGGATGGACTCTTCATTAGGGACTGTAGAGGTAGGACAAGGGGTAATGGGTTCAAACTTAAACAGGGGAAGTTTAGATTGGCTATAAAGAAGAAATTCTTTACTGTTAGGGTGCTAAGGCACTGGAATGGGTTGCCCACCCAGGGAAGTTGTGAATGCTCCATCTCTGGCAGTGTTCAAGGCCAGGTTGGACAGAGCCTTGGGTGACATGGTTTAGTGTGAGGTGTCCCTGCCCATGGCAGGGGTGTTGGAACTAGATTATCTTAAGGTCCTTTCCAACCCTAACTATTCCAGGATTCTATGATTCTATGCATGTATTTGCTGCTGTCTCTTTTGGTGCGGAATAGGCATGTCGATTTGTATACAGCTGTGCAGACATTATAAGCATATATTAGGTGTTTGCTAAAGCTAGGACTGTTATTACCAAGAACAGGAATTTTACAGTCTTTGCTTCCCCCTTGCAAAAATATAAGCAGTGAGGATGTTGCAGTAAAGACCTTTTCCCATGATAGTACAGATTGTAAATCTAAAGGGCATTTATACAATTATTCCAAAGGTACATTTCTGAGCTGATAGGTTAGTATTTTAGTACCAGTCTTACAAAAGTGTGTTTGCTCAATTATTTTTGACAGAAATCTTACTAAAAATAAAATAGAAGCCAAAAAGACCCCTGAAAGGGGCATCTCCTTGGAAACTTATCTGTTCTTGTGAATATGGTGAGGGATTGCTGGATGCAGAATCTGCTGAACAGGAAATAATAATTGTTTTATTTTAAGTTTTCTGGATAACATCCTGACACATTTTAAGTTTGTGGGTTCTGTGCTAGGTAATTTGTTTCAGAAGAGACTGACCTTATCTTCCTTTTCTGTTTAATTTGGCACAGTTTGCTAGTAATTAGTAGTATTGGATCCTACAGGAAATCACTTTGTAGTATATAATCTCGCACCATTCCTGTATTCTTGGGTCCAATTCAGCATTAAGAATTTCAGTTTGCTGATGGTGTGACACCTATTTATGCCACTGTGTGACCCAAATGAATATGCAGTGAACTCTGTACTGTCCATTGTATGGTTCATGGCCAGGAGTAACTTCTTGAAAGGTGAAGATACGTGAGCCTCTATGACCAGTTGTAGAGCGCTGTTAAAAGCAGAGTAGCAATGCAGTAATTTTGTTATGGGGTAACTCAGGGGTGGTTAATCCTGCTTCAGCACAGTCTGATACCAAAACCTGGCTTTCTTGGTGTACTGGATTTCCATCCTCTGGTCTGAGCACTATTTGACCAAACACCAATGCGAAGACTAATCATGGTGATGCATGTTCAACTTATTTTAATTTTTCTTATCTTTAGTAGAAGAGCCATTTTGTATTCTCAGAATCGTTTCAATGACTGTCGACTTCTGGCAATTTTAAGGCCACAGCAAACAGAACAAGCCAGTGTGCATAGGATTATTTAAAATCTATTATGCTCTTTTAGACTGTATTTGATGGCTATGCATTGCTACAGTGTATAATGGTGCCCTGTGACATATGTCAACCCTATGTGACAGGAGGCATGAGGAATAGATTTGAAATATGGAGGAAATAAATGCAAGAATCAATGGCTTCTGCAGGCTGCAGTGAACTGTGCAGGTTTCTGTCCTTGACATTTTCATGTTTTATGCAAAAGAAGAAATTCTTCTGGAATGTGTTAAGGAATCTCCTCAAAACCATTACAGTGAGAGAGTCAAAGAAAATATAGTCATGAGGAAAGCGGATAACAACCATACCTTATGTCTGTAGGTACTTGAAGTTACAGCTCATGATTTCATGAACTGTTTGGATCTAAAGAACTCAAACTCAATGATTTAGGAAAAAAAACATAGTTTAAAGGAGTTATGTAGGGATTACCTTATTTTTTCTTTCAGGGCGTTTAGAGGTTGCAATATTGTTGCATTAACAACAGGTAGGAGAAAGGGGAAAGTTTTTATTTTAACCTTAAGAAAACATGGTGAAAATCATTTTTATTAGTTAGCTTTATCTTGCAGTGTGATTTATGTGATTGCATCTATTGTGGACCACTTTGGTCCTAATGAGAAGCTTTGACTGTCTTTATCTTTCTTGTTTTAAAAAAGACTTTTGTTAGTCTGCATTTTGATTCTTTATAGGAATATATAGAATATGCTACTATTTTCAAGGTGGCTAATTTTGAAAAGTGAGCCCTGATTTTATAGTTGCAAATAACTGGATACAATTTTTCTGACTCGCTTTATCGCTTTAAAATGTCTGGTAATGTCTATGGTTGAGTTACTTAAACGCTTATATTGTGGCATTTATTGAGCATCAGAGAGAGGTTATTTGTGGTTTTGTTTTTGTTGGTTTTTGTTTCTTATTTTTTTCTTTTTAAATATAAAGCTGGAAAAAGAGTAGAATAGGTTAGCTTGCTTGCCTTGTATCATCATATGTCAAGCATAAAACTTTGAAAATTGTGACTAATGCCTAAACTCATAAGATAGAGTGGTGAGATGATAGAAATTTATGTGGAGTCCACCCTTCTTGCTCTTTAGTTTTTTTGTTCTTTGAATTCCTTTTTATTACTGTCAAAGACAGGTATAAAACATTATTAAGTTTGAGTTAAATTAATCTTGAAATCTGTAACAGATTAAAAAAAGGATAAAATAACAAAAAACCCCATAAATTTGCAAGAGCTGCTGACACTATTTAATGAAAAAGGAGTTATGGGAACTGTTACTGCATCTTGTGTAAAAAAGGGAAAAAAAAAAAGTCCTATTGCTATTGTTTAAAGATGCAGTTTCTAAAAAAATACCCAAACAAGCTATGACCTCAGCTATGGCTTGGCACTGAATGTGAAGATGTCAAAATATCTGCCTATTAAATTATTTTCCATTTTTTTACCTATGCATTTTATGGTATAAAACTGCAACAGTAGATGATTATTATCCCTTTAATGTCTAATACATTTAGCATGTATTGTCTTATTTATTGAACATTTTCTAAGCCACTACTGATGGTTCTTAACCATTTTCAGTTTTAACCAAAATACTTGTTCTTATTTTAAGTAGCTGAACCACTTTGGAAATAAAAATAAATATTGACTGCTGTTGTCCTCAGTGCAGTGAACATGCCCGTGTCTGGGAATTCTGAAGATGAAACTCAAGTTATGGCCTTCTCTGCCCTGCAGCTTAATCACCTTTTTTATGCATCTACAGAGTGGGTAGTGAGTAGATGACAGTAGGATGGAGCTCCTGTGCTGGTGACCAGTTGTACTACCAGCAGGACTTGTTCCTGGTCCTTCCACACTCTTTTTTGTGCAGTACTCTGGCTCTTCATGACTCAGAAGTCTGTTTTCAAGTAGGGTTGTACACATCTGACCACTAAGAAACAGAATGGTCGCCACTAGCTCATGTGGTTTGGCACAACATATCAAAATGTTGCAGTGAGCATTTTTGCTCTTTTACTTGAGATATACTTGCATTCAGGTAACCATCCATTAGCATGGGTTTAATTCTATAATCAGGGCATGCAGAATATGGGTTAGAAGAGTTTGGTTTATGCAGGAACGTTTTTGCTTGGAAAGTTTTTAACCGTTTGCTCAGGAATTAGCCCTGCCTTGCAAGAAAATGCGTCCCATTCTTGCCAGAGAAACAAAAATTAAAAAAAAATCTGTCTCTGCTTGAAGGATTTTGTGATGAAAATAGACACATTTTAGGTGAAGGTGAGAGCCTGGTGTGAAAGTGGATTTTTGTATTGCTATTAATATTTCATGTATTTCTAAATAGTTAAAAGCAGTACCTGACCAATAACTAAGCTATTCTGGTGAATGCAAATTAAGCAGTTGAAAGATTTGATGCAAAAACTGGCAGTGATAGGAGTGGGATATATATTTTTTTTTCTGGAATATTATTTTATATATATTTAGATTTGCTTCTTTTTTTTTTTCTCCCCTTAAATGAAGTAATAAAACATTAAATGTTTTCATCTTCATCCCAGTTTCTCCTGTGGTGCTGTTCTGATATAGCCAAGACTAAGCTTCACATCCTGAATAATCCATTAATTTCTCTTCAAGATGTGGAAGTCTGGAGACTAATTTTTGTAAGTATTGTGTTTCTAGTTACTTTCAACTGAAACTTTTTGTTCCAGCTGAATGCCAGATGGCAGCCTCAGATATTTGTGTGCAATGCAGAATTTATCCAGCGGAAAGGGTGCATGCACCTAAAAGCAGACTGGAGCTGAGATTGTCTTAACTGGAACATCCTTGTATTGTTCAGATATCTCGCTGGTTCAAAGTCATAGTACATCGTTCAGACGTGTAAAATGCTGTGTGAGCACACAAATGTGGGGAAGAGCTGCACTGATAAAAAAAAAAGGCTTTTTTTTTTTTTTGCTGTTTGTTCATGTTAAATTCAATTAAAATGCTACTTGAATGTAATAAACAAGGGAAGAGCACTGAAAATATATATTTAAAAAAGATTCTTTCAGCTTGCATGATGTTTTCCTCCAGTTTTGATAGCTGAAGTGATATCACCTCCATGGGATGAGATATTGGCCTTATTTTATGGAAAGATATATTGAAGTCCCCTGTCTTGGGACATGTGAGAGCACTCAAAAGCTTCTTGCAGAGGAGTCCCAGGATCCTGAGCCAGAATAAATTCCAGACTAAATCTTTATTAGTTTCAGGCAAGGGTGAAGTATTTTGTCTGTTGGATGAAATATATGTTTGATAAATCCTCAAATCTGAGAATGAGGGGTACTGGGCAAATTAACAAATGGCACTGCTGGTTATAATTTTAGCAATGTCACTGTTTTGACAGATTCATTTTCTTTCACCCACTATGATTGATAAGCGTATCTGTCTGGGATTAGAGAAACTTGCTAGAAGGGGAGTGTTTGAAGGTTAGATTGTTCTAAGGAGAAGCTATATTTTCCTGCCAGTTTTGCTTGGTAGGGTCAAGGTTTTTTTCTTTGCTTCTATAAAATGTAGAAAGCAATTAAGATTGATTCATGCCGTTAGCTACTTGACTTCTTTCCATTTTGGTTGCCTGTAACCATTCTAGCAGGAAAAAAACCTCAAACCAACATCCCACTGCCCAGGCCAGCCCTGTCACTTAGCCCGTACTGCTGGAAAAAAGCTTTCATCACACTGGGCAACATTTTACTGCTCCAGAAGAGATGACGTGTTATGTTTCTTACTCTTTAACTTTAAAAATATATCAGAGGTATGTAATGATATCCAAGCAAATTATTGAAAACTGCATCAACAAAGCAGACATGAGAAAGTTACTCATATCTTGTTTAAAGAGGACAAAGTATTTGTATATCACGAACATTTGGGTCTAAGGAAACCTGTTCACTGTTTCACTGATGCAGCAAATGTCATCCCAGGAACATGTAGCAGTCTCCAGTGTTGTCACAACAGCTATGTTTGTATGCACATTTAAATGCGTGCAAAATAAATGATTAAAGCAAAAAAGCAGGCCAAAACTCTGAGGGAGTCAACTAAAAATGTGTTTCTCTTCCTCTGACTGATGTGGGACATTATTTTATGCAGAAGGCCAGTAGAAGGCACTTTGATATTTAGGATGGATGAGTAGAGACAGTAGCCCTGGCTGGAGCAGGGTGATGTGAAACAGGATATATACCATTTCTATAGAGTCCAGAAGGGAAGATTGCTAATAATTAATAATCATTTTTGGGTAATTGCCTTCTCCTTCTTGCTCCTGATTTGTCTTCACCTCATTTAATCTCATTTATTATTGGTTTTTACTTCTATTAAAAAAAAATAATCCAATTCTTTGCATCTAGTCTGTTCTCTTCTCTTCCTCCATTCTTTCTGCCTTACTTCTGTTTCTGTCCAAAACACCTGTGTAGCAGCAGGTGTTTATTTCTACAGACTGGTATTTTGAGGGCTGTAGCCAGAAGTTGCTTTCTCTGGATTAATACTGCCTGAGCTCAGTCAGCTTTTGGGACAGCTGTTACTAGGAGAAGGCTGCTGCTGGCTGGACTGCTAAATGAGCAAGGATTACGAAATTGCATTTATTGGGTGCAATCAGTGCCGAATGGCAGATAGCAAGAACGCCTTCAATTAAGAGATGTTAAGCAGAATAACCCCTGAGCAGTGCAATCTTTGTATTAATGGGGAAGAGAAATTCTGAGTACCTGAGGCCACACAAAGACTGATATCCCGGCACCTGAGTGTTCTTTGTATGATGCATAATGGTGTCTGAAACATTTAGCACCAAGTATCGTTCTACTTCGTGAAGGTTTTCCCCCCCATTCTTCATGAAATAGGAACTTGCTAGCTGAGGTTGTTAGTGGCTAAAAGCTGTGGTGAATTTCTTGAAATGGGTTTGAAGACCTTAGATTTCATCCGGTTCACCTTCAGGCACAGTGGAATTCACAGAGAAAGTCCTAAACTGATGCCTGAGACTTTCCACCATCCTGCTAGGAGCTGAGTAAGCTTGGACAAGAGGGATACCATTTTATAACTTCTCTGTGGTGACCAGAAATGCAGCAGCCCTGCCCCAGCACTCTGAACAGTCAACCTTATCTCTGGGGTGTGCTGTGTTTTGAACAGGCAAGGGCTCTGATTCAACTAGGGAAGGACCAGAAGATTCATACTTGCTGGAGAATTACGTTGGTCTCGTTAAGTCTACTCTGAACCATGTCAAACTCCTGTTAATACAGAGAGCTGCTCATGGGTTCCTAAAACCAAGCCACTCAATAAGCCCATGCAACTCTGAAACAGTTCAGCAGCTTAGCATGTATGGAAGCAGGAGATTTGAGTTCAGCTCTTTCCCCTAATTTACATGTGTCAGAATCAGGTTAGGCTGTAGGCTTTTCTGTACAAACTTTTCTGCTTTGTTTGAAAGAATAAAATGTTCTTTGCTTCATATTTTTTTCAGCAAAATTTTGAGAAAGACCCTGTTGTTGAGTTGGCTCTGGGAAACGTTTAGATCCCAGGACATGATTCATTTGCGTCTCAGTGTAGAATGCTATTCCCATAACATAAAATAGGGAAAGTTTTGGGAGGATAAATAGCCTGCCCAATCATTAAGGTGTAATTCTCATCTAGGGAAGATGTGAGATTAATGAAACTACTGTAGCAGAATGGTTCAAAAACATACCTGTGACCCAGGCATAAGATTCAGGGCATTTGGATTCTTTCCAAAGGTGATAATCAATAAATTCCCTTTGGGAAGAGGAGATAATTGAATCAAGGTCTACACTGTAACTGCTGGACTAATTCATGACCATCTTCAGGCCTTTTTCTGAGAGCTGACTTTCTTTCTGAAAGCTCTGAGCAGGGGACAGAATGGGAATATCTGTGACAAAATAAGACTCTTCAGTTCTAGGCGGAGATGGGATCTGTTGCCAGTATTTCCCATGGATGTTTTCCAGCGCTTACTCCATAAGCTGCCTTTTATAAGCACCAAAGTTTGCTCATGGAGTTCATGGTCTAAGGTGAGTGTTGTGAGTCTTGAGTAGTGAGATCAGGTGTACTTTTTGGAACTATGCACAAAGTAAATGTTTATTTCTTTAAAGGAAGCATGTTAAAAATCCCTTTGAAAACCTGGTCATTACTTTCACAACGGGAAATAGGGAGTGCTGGGCACTTCTGAAAGCCAGCTCTAAGTTTCTGACAAAATTTTAATTAAGACACATGAAAGTACAAACTCCTTGATGGTTGATCTGTTGTAGATTTGCATACCTCAATTATAGGAGCTTGGCTTTGCTTGTTTTAGCATTCTGTGTACTTCTGCACTTTGGGAAGCACTGTTCTTCTCTTTGGGACTATGTTAGGGCCACACACTTACACCCTCAGCTAACTTAGAGCCCTTCACCTGAAAATAGCAGTCCTAGTGTAGGTGCCATTGCTTGTTATCTTGCCTTTCAATGTGGGAAGACAGAAGATGTGGTAAAGCTTTTGTTTGCATGAATTGTACATACAGTTGGTTCTTTTGCCAGCAGCGAGAGCAAGAAGTCAATCTTGAAAAGTTTTCCTCTCTTTCTTTCTTCAAAACGGCTAATGTTTTGAAGGTACAGCTCTGTAGTGGGAACTGGCTTCTGGAGGCTGTTTGCACGGTACTGTGAGATGCTGCTGAGACTGGTGTAGGACATTTGCTTGATATTGCCGTTTGGAGCTGCCCTGTGTTTCCAGTTGGCTCACTGATCCCTGCTGGTCATGGACTGACACTATTATAGCTCGGCAAGATACCATGGTGTAATTTGAAAGGGATGAAAAGTGTTAAGAGCACAATGGGATATGCATTCTGAAAAGCTGGTTGGGAAAGCTGAGACTTTGAAGTGCAAAGAGGGTGAAATCTTCCCTGTGTAGGGAACTTGAGCGAGTCGTGTATACCATGTAAATTCCTGTTAAACCATCAAAGTAAGGCTTAAGTTGAGCTGAAGTGAATGGGTTTCATGCAAGTGTTCTGCCTGTGGGTAAACCTCACCCTGGCAGCTTATTTTTTGGAAAATAAGCTGTTTAGGGGAAACTGGAAAGCACAATGCTAAGTCAAGCTCTAAGTAGGTGTGTATTATACAGGTGTACAAATCGGAACTCAAATCTATTTGCTAGCCCCGCAAGGGGGATAATATTGTCATGGAGAGGGCAGAGGCTGGTGGCTGACTCACTGTGCCTACAGTTTTATCTTCAAATGGTGAAAGATCTGAGGAGATAGTGTGGGAGGATAAAAGGGAGGGGATCCAGTGAGGGAAAGAAGGGATGAAGAACAGCAACGCAGGTGGAAAGGAGCAGTACCAGGCTCTGGTGTGGATCTTACCTGAGAGGGCACTGATTAACCTGAGGGAACTGGGTAGCTCCAGAGATTGCTGAGGGTCTAGGAGGGATGTTTATGGATGTTTGTGAATTTCAGTGTGTTGTTTACTAAGGTCAGGGTTGCTCCCCCCGAAAAAACCCAGTCCAACCAAAACAAAAATACTGCCCCCTCAATACCAAACAACCCCTCCCTGCCCCAAAATAAAAAAAACAAACCAACTCCCAAAAGCCAAAAACACCCCATAACCAAATAAACCCAAGTCAGGCACAAAGCACAGTGAGAGTCACTGATGGCTAATGCTGTTTCTAGAAAGCAATTTTTGGTTGCAGCACCCCAATAAAGAAAGTAGGACTTTCTCCCGTTTGCCTTCTCTAGAGAAAAATGTGGCTTATTTTACAAATGCATGTATTTATTAATCGGATTATTTTGGCCTCAAAACAAGCTTATTGGTTTCCCATGCAGGAAGATGTAGCCTTCTCCCATCACTGGAGGTGTTTCTGGGGGCTTCTGTAAGAAACAGGCACCTTTGGCTTTGGGCTGCTGTGTTCATCATCTGCAGGTTGCTGTACTGCAGTGAAGGGGAGGCTGTGCAGTGCAATGCACAGGCAGCTGGTGTCATCCCATTACCATGGGATAGTGGTGGCATGCTACGTGTTTCTGTTCAAGCATTTAATACATTATTCTGTAATTTTTGTCTTGGAAGTAATGAAGCCTGACAGCTTTGGCTTGCGCATGATAGCAGTCCCACACTGGTATCTTTTGAATCCTTCATAGCCAAATTCATAAAGGAAGAATGACTTTTCCAAAATGACAGTAAACATGCTTCATTTTATAAGACATTGTGGTTAACAGCCTGAAACAGCAAAATGCTTTTTTGAGCTATAGCTAAACTAATTTGAGCTATATTAAAAGTGCTGATCTGGAAGCCAAATCACTTTGTAGCCAAGTAGGAAAACATATATGGCCCAGCTCTTGTAGTTTTTATTGGGGGTGGGTGTGGGATGCTTCCAGGATTTTCTGTACAGCCAGATGCTGCAAAGTGTCGGAATAACTGCAGTGGTCCTGTTCTGTGCTGTCAGTCTTGTGTACAGATCAGCTGCAGCTTTGGGCAGAGGATGTGAACTGAGTAACATAGTTTAAGCCTTTTAATGGAGTGTTTAATCATAACCCTCTGAAAGAGTCTATTTAAAAGAAATCTGTGTACAAATAACTGAAGCCTGTGAACCTCCAGGTGTTGTAGAGAGTACCATTGCAGAGATTTCAGTGCAAATGGGCCTGCAGGGTGGACTTGAAAAACTAGAGAGTCATTAGAATTCTTGCTTACTATAGGATAAGCACAGCTTAATTTGGCTGAAGCTGAATGAGTTACTCTGGGATTACCTTGATGTAAATGAGAGAATAATTTGTCCCCCTAAGACTGTTGCCTGTTTCTTTGCATTTATTTATTTGAGGATATTTTATGGTCATAATTTGCAAATGTAAATAACAGGGCAAGGAGCAGAATTGCGGTTGATCAGACCCCAGTGATGGCCATACCTAGACTGGAGAGGTTGGATACTAGTTTTAATTTAAATATATTAATTGCTCATTAACCTGAGTTAGCTAATGAGTTTAAGTGCTTGTCTAACTAATTTGCAGATGCTTGTTTCAGGATGTAATGTGGAGCTGGACTGGATGACAGAAAGGCTAAACCAGATGTTAGCTTGCATTAGGAGTCTCTTAATTTCTGCCCACAGGGAGCAAAATCCTACCCATGTCAGTGATTTCTGGACTGCTGCTGCTTTTTAACTGTGCAATAGCTGTTTGTGTTTTGTTTTTTTTTTTTTGTGTTGCTGGGTTTTTTTTCCTTTTTTTTTTTTTTCTTTAGAAGATGAATTAGCTGATAACAAACAAGGTTATCTAAGAACATGTTATAAGAAATGTCTGGTGATTTACTGAAAGTATCATCCCTTGGGTTGATTACATGGAGCTTCCCAGGGCTGGGGAAGCTTCCATCCAGCTGTGTGTCCTGATTCATAGTTTCACTGAAAGCACTGGAAATAAATAAACAGGCAAGCAGGAGGGGAAAAGCAGGAGAGGGTAGGAAAGGAAGAGAAAGGAGGAACATGCCAGAAGGTGAATTACTCTTTGCTTGAGGTAGCATGAGACACTTTGACTGGAAACTCCTGAGAGTCTGAAGGCCCTTACGAGTCTGAGCATGTCCCCCATGGTTACCTGCTCAAGAGGCAGGGAGGAATAGCCGGTCCCTGCCTCTGCTCTTCCTTTTCTCTGTGTAGACTTTAAAGAGCTGCGGGAGACAGCACTGGTATTCCTCTGTGTCCAATGATTGACTACAAAGCTGCTGACCTTTGCTTAGACCATGGAAATGAAAAGGGGAATAAATAAGAGAAGAACATGGTTTTTACATTAGTGTCACTAGGAAAGCAGTGAGCATGGTTATGGCTGTAGCATACTGCTTGCAGGGTGGGCTCTTACTATGCAAGCAAGGATAGATTTTCATGGCAGATAAATGCCAGATAAATGCTCACCACACAGCACATCCAGATGAAAGGGTGCATATGCCAGGTTTTGGGGCAGAGTGGCTGTGCAGCTGTATGACCCTGGCACGTTACCTCTGTCACAGCTGGGTCTGGCAGACTCATACACCTTGCAAATCCCAGCCTGACCTTACTTTACATTTCGGCATATTTACCAAATCCTTCAGAGTTGCATCAGTTGTGATGGTGGTTAAAAGTTAAAGCAGCATTCACAGAGAAGGTCTCTCTCAACAAGAAGAAAGGCTTCTGATGCCAGAGCCTCTGCTCTGCAAATTGCTAACTGCTAAGGTTTTCTGTCTGGCACTTCTCATGAATTCATTTTGCTTTGAAGGGCATGAGAAAGCAACAAAAGGTCAGGGGAGACAATGACATTTTTAAACTGAAAATGTAATTGCAATTTTCCTCTGAGGCTTGTAAATACACTTTCAACTATAAATAGGCCATTTCCATCACTTTTAAAGGAATCTTAATGAATTTATCTATCAGCGATCACAGTAAATACAGCCTCATAACTTTCTGACATACTCAACAATGTCTCCTTGAGGTGAAGTGCATATGACTTGTCAGGACTATATCTTGCCTGCCAAATGGAAAAAAGGAGGAAGGTGAAGTATGTTTTCAACCGAGGTTTATTTTGCCCTGCAATTTAGAAACCACTAATAAGCTGTTTAATATGCATAGGTGTTTTTCACACCCCCAGAAAATATATTCCCCCCGCATGCAGTATGCGTTTTTTTTTATTTATTTAATAAAATAATCAGCTATAAAGATTGTTGGCATTCAAAGGATGCATTTCTGCCATTTGAGTAGAGATGGTTACCAGACAGAGCATTTAGTGCTGGAAAAGTAACTTCATGGATGAGGAAAATCAGAAGGTGTTTTTAAAAATATCATGGGGAATGCATATGAGCTGAGGACTTTGGAATGGAGATTAGACTGACATTGATTTCTCAGCCCCTTGGTCTTTGCTGCTGGGGTCTGTTTTCTTGTGGCTTTGTTTTGTCTCCCAGGCTGAATGCAGTTTGGGGAATGTGGCAATTTGCTGGTGCTATTCACAAGGGATCATGAAAGATACTGTGCCTTGAAGTAGGGTGAGGTTTGTAAGACATCTGTTGTTGTGCCTAATGTCTTCTGATGCTGTAATGCTGTTGCAAGACAGAGATGTCATGGAAACCACTAGTGGTGTTTCAAACTTCTGCTATTTTGGTGTTAAATCTTCATCAAATACCTTTAAGCATTTTTCACTTTAAAATCCAGCACTTGTATTCAAAAAATTGCTAATTATGTTGCTTGTGAATCTTTTTGTTCTGCATTAAATATAAAAGCGATTGAGAATGTGACAAGGTAGGTGTGAAGTATTGATAAAAATATCAAATACTATTTTATAAAGAGTGCAGCAAAACAATACTTGATTAATCACAGCTATAACCATAAAGCCATTAATTAGTTAAGAATCTCTTAGTCTTATGATTAATAGTTCATTCAAAATCTGAACAGAAAGACTGAAAAATTAATCTTAAGAAAAGATTTAATGCTGTAGATGTAGAGATGAGTTGTTGGAAAGCTACTGGTAAAATAGCTTTGAAAATGTTTTGGTCCTAGAATCTGGGATAAATTGGAGCAGACATGCACAGGTATTTTGGCATGTAGCTGCAGAGCCATATGAAAACTTGTATTTCAAAGTACAAAGTCAGTATGAGGCACATTCAGTCTGTGAGAAGACAGAGATGTTTTATAGCCCCTTAGATGTAAAGTGTTAAAAATCCAACACTAGGGGCACCCACTGGAGCCTGTCTTGTGCTCAGCTCTTACACGCTATTCCATATTCGTATGCTGTATCTTATTTAACAAAGGTTCAGTTCAACTCCCATCAAAAGGAAGCTGGGTGATTCATAATGCCCTTAATTCCTTAATGCAAGAATATTACTCTTGTCCCATGTGCTCCCAATGAATTTTGATAAGTCCCTACTCCCCGTGCATACCCCAGTCACTGCAGACAGATGTGCTAACAACCCTGTCTCTGAGTGCTCTGCTTGAGAGGTGGGTCTGTAATGATCTCAGAAGAGGCTAACAAAACTTCTCTTTTGCTTTATTGAATGGTCCCTGCATTCACTTATGTCATGATGTACTAATGTATCCTAAAAGTAATATTCTGATATTTAATTATTTCTTTTAAAGGACATAAAGTTACCCCAGGTGAGATGAGCATTCAAGATGATAAGTGTTTCTAGCTGTGCCTGTGCCGTGGAAGGACTTCATCCTGAAGCCTGAAATCCTTTTGTTCTCAAAGCTAACGGCCTCTTTTCTTACAGGACTTAAGGGGAGCAGGACTTACAGGTTTTGCCTGTTTTGATGACAGTTCCTTTGATTTTTAGGAAGATTCCTTACATTTATTGGTTCCCGTTCATATTCTGGAAAACAATAGCGCAAAACTTCAGTCCATAACAAGTGCTATTCCAGAGTAACTTAAAAATCCTAGTGAGAAAAATCATCTCCCAGTTCCATATTGCTCCTGCTTTTATTGTCATTACAGTGTCATTTGCTACAGAAGAATGAGTTTCTTCTTGTGGAATAAAACCCCACAGCCTGACACCAGGGCAGATGCCTCGAGCTCTGTGTCCAGGATGGCTATTGGTCTATTTATATGCTAGACCAGAGGCTCTCTGGTTTCTTTGGGAGCCTGTGGTCAAAACATGATCAGCATGCCTGCTGAGACCTTTTGCTGCTGTAACTTGTGGTGACAGCATGCAAATGCATATATGTGATTATGGAATTAAGAAATATCTTAAGACAGGTAATATTTATGGAAAGAAACAAGACAAATCACAGCCATCCTCTTCAGAATCCACATGTGAAAATAAAAGCAATAAACAATATTCCCTGAAGAAAGCAATAGTTCAGTAATAATATCTAATCTGTGCCTTAATTAGTGATACCTTTCATAAGGGGAGGGAACACAGAGTGTGCAACCTGACAAGGCACACGCTACCTTTGAGCTTAGTGCAATTTAAGATGTCAAGTTATAAACCACAAGAAAGAAAATTGGACATAATGAAACTTAAGGAGATGGTGTTCGTGACAGTGATGCTGTGGTGCGGTTCTCTGCACCTCTCTTCTTTCCTAGCGGTGCCTGTCGGTGCCCCACATCTGCAGCTTGCTGTACCATGCACTGATGGAGCTGCTGTTTGGTCTGCACAGTGCCTGCATCCGTGTGCCGGGAGGCTCAGCCCACTTTGCAGCCGGATGAGGGGGCTTAGGCAGAAATGGGCTTTTATCCTGTCATTCAAAATAAAATGTCTTTTACCCTTTCAAAGTCAAACTCTGAACATCAGGTAGAAAATGCTTGTATGTGCTCGCTGCAGTCTAGTGGCTGAAACGTGGAGGACCTGCCTTGCAAAACCTTGGTGCATGAGTAGCTCTACCCAAGGTGAGCAGCAGCACTGAGTAAGGAATACTTGGCTGGACAAACCATGTTTTCTGTGTGGGACTCAGCTATGTTTTCCTCTGAGGATAGAATGCTGTCTTTTTATCTTTTTCTGTTTTCAACCCCTTCAATGTGCCCTGAAGCTGTGGGCTAGGTGGTAATTTTGATTGCTGTATGTTGTTTTTCAGAGTAAGTTTAAAAAAAATTCCAAATTCTCATTATTTTAAAATTATGTCCCTTTCTTTCATATGCTGCTGCTTCTGTGATGCTGTTAATCCATTTAACTTTTCAAGGCTTTGCACATCTTCATTTATATGCTGTAACTCAGTTTAGAACTATAATGTTGTCAATGATAATACATCTAACATCCCTGCAAGCAACATCTCAAAGGCTGGACATTTTGTTCCAGTGAGTACTATGTATAAATCCTAATCTGAAGGTATTTTAGCCTATGAAATGACTCTAGAGAATCTAGTATTCTCACGGTTGATATATTTGTGGTAAAGTTTCATCTCCTCATTGTACTGAATCTTCTCAACATGAAAATAGAGTCCATGCACTTGTGCTATCAGTTTTAGCTAATAAACATTTATTCCACCTAAATTTTGTTATATTCTGCCTCTGGTCATGAAACATGCTGATGGATATGGGGGTGTGTTTTAAATCCCTGAATTTTCCAAATTCTACGTGCCTAGCTTCTGGTATGTAGGTGGACAATGAGCACTTCTCTCTCCATATAATTTTGATTTTCTTGAGCACTTCTAATCTGGTTTCTCTCCTGTGCAGGTAGCCTGCTGCAGTGATGAATTTAGAACATTACTGTGGAAATGTGGCATGACTTTAATAACTGTCTTGTGGCTTTGCAGAAAGCCATGAAACATTGTGAGTACCATAGATGTCTATGAAGACTTTCTGGTGTCGTTGACAATGACTTGGCTTAGTGTTGAATGGATCTAGAATTTCAGACTAAATTGAAGATGTAGCCACACTGTGAGTAGCTCTTGTGCCTTGAAGCGCTGTTTGATGATGACAGGATATGAAGGACAGCGAATTTGCAGGGCAAATCAGAAGGGACTGCTGAAGAGTGGGAGATAAACCCATCTGCAAGATAGGGACGTATATGTGCTGTCTTTTTCTGTTAAAAAAAATAAAAATTCAAATCATACTATATTCTTTGTGAATATTATGTTTATAAGTTGATTCATATGCCTGTGCCTTACATGTCATTTCAGCTTTTAAATTCTGAGGGCTAAGGTGCTGTGCCTATGTGATGAATTAAAAAGCTTAAATGTTCCAGGAGGAGCTGAACATGGATAAGTCTCAGTTTCTTGTATTTATGACAATATTGGGCACTTTAGCTAATAATTCATCCAGAGCACAGTGATTTTGGCTCAGTTGGTGCTGTGCTGAATGTCAGCATTAAGTTGCGCCCACCACAATTTTTTAATAGCTTGAACTACATCCATTTTTACCCCTGTTCTGTTGATAAACTACTTTAACTCAATTCATCAGAGTTTATGAACCCATTTTTCATTTTTGACTTCTTGTTGAAGTTGTTTTCTCATAATCTCTATTTAATAAATATGGAATCCTAGGAGTGGCACAACTCATGCTGTGAGAAGGGAGACCCTGGATAAGACCTAAACCTTCACTGCTATAATACAGGATTTAAAACATTTTTCTTTTTAATAGATTATTATTAGTGTCCTACATCCCCTGGACAAAAAGCTCAAGCTGTGAATAGTGTCAGTTTCACAGAATCACAGAATCACAGAATCCCAAGGGTTGGAAGGGACCTCAAAAGATCACCTAGTCCAACCCCCCCGCAAGAGCAGGGTAACCTACAGTGCATCACACAGGAACTTGTCCAGGCGGGCCTTGAATATCTCCAGTGTAGGAGACTCCACAACCCCCCTGACCATTCAAAAAATTTCTAGAAGCTTTGAGTTTTTTTGTTTTGTTTTGTTTTGTTTTTTTTCCCTACACATTTCTCCTTGGACTTTGTTTCCACCAGAATCCAGCCCTACCAGCACAAGTACTATTTACAAAATGTTAATATGAAAAAGTTGTGCTGCAAAGATCTTCTCCAGGATGCCCTTCCATACATGCACTAGAGGCTGGACCAACATCTGCAAGCTGATGAGACAAGGCAGTTCAGGGGCAGCCCAGAAAGCCAACCGTATCCTGTGTTGCATCAAAAGAAACATGACCAGCAGGTCGAGGGAGGTGATCCTGCCCCTCTACTCTGCTCTTGTGTGACCCCACCTGGAGTATTGTGTGCAGTTCTGGTGTCCTCAACATAAGAAGGATGTGGAACTGTTGGAGCAAATCCAGAGGAGGGCCACAAGGAAGATCAGGGGACTGGAGCACCTCCCGTATGAAGACAGGCTGAGAAAGTTGGGGCTGTTCAGCCTGGAGAAGAGAAGCTGTGTGGAGACCTTGTAGCAGCCTTCCAGTATCTGAAAGAAGCTTACAAGAATGCTGAAGAGGAACTCTTCATCAGTGACTGTAGCTATAGGACAATGGCTAATGCTCTTAAACATAAACAGGGGAAGTTTAGATTGGATATAAGGAAGAAACTCTTTATTGTGAGGGTGCTGAGGCACTGGAATAGGTTGCCCAAGGAAGTTGTGAATGTTCCATCCCTGGCAGTGTTCAAGGCCAGGTTGGACAGAGCCTTGGGCAACATGGTCTAGTGTGAGGTGTCCCTGCTCATGGCAGGGGATTGGAACTAGTTGATCTTAAGGCCCTTTCCAACCCTAACCATTTTATGATTCTATGAATTGTATCTGAATCCATTGAAAAACCTTCCCGAAACTCAGAGTTCAAAGACTTTCATCATCTAAGACAAATAAATGATTGCGAGGGAAAATTGATACAGGTTGGCTGAATAAGACTGGTGGTTGTCTTAACAAACCAGGAAAGTAGCTGTTGATAATTCATTTGTAGTGCAGCAGAAAAGGGTTTTAGCAGGTTGAGTAAAAAGCATACAGAAAGTAAATTCTGAGGGGTGAAATAAGAAAACTGCTCAATTGTTTTGACAGTTTGTGTCCTGTGTGTCTCTATTATCCATGAACCCAGCCTACTAGGACACAACTTTAAGTCTATCTCCACCCTTTTTTAAATATTCCTAGCATCCAGATGCTTCTTTGGAAATTATGATCTGTTTATTTTTAATAAGAATATTATTAGTAACTCAATATATGTTCACGGGAATATACTGCAGCTATACTTCATGTTAACAGTGACTTTAAAGTTTCAGTGGCTCTTATTTTATTGAATCACATTGAATTAATGAGTGTTTATTTATTTATTTGAGTTGGGTTTTTTGCATTTTTCCTCTTGTTAATTAATACTTAATGCGCAAGTTTTGTGGAATTGTATATTTCATATTTTTTTTTTTTAAGCAGAACAGTAAAAGAAACATTTCATTGTGGAGGCACTTCGATGAGCTCTGTGTCAAGTCATTATTTTAATGTAGGAGGATTCATTTCTTCAAAACCTTCTCCTTAGGGAAAAAAACCTGAACAAATACTGTAAACTTGCAGTCTTCTGAATACTGGCCAGGCAGCATCTAGCTTGCTTTACATGCCTCCCAGTGCTAATTAGGAAACCAGATTTTTGTCTATATAAACACAATAATTTTAGTATTGTGTAAGCAGGTTCTCAATGTGTGAAATACCTTTCTAGCTGAAACAGCTGTTAACTTCCGGATCAACTTTTTTATACTTCTTTTTTTTTTTCTTTAAAGAGAATTTGCAAAAACAAGGTTATAAACAGATGGCCAATGTTCTAAGTGCTTTTGAAGCACAATTTTGCAGCTAAAGTCTTCTTACCAGTGAAGATGAGGACTGTTCTTCCAGAAGAGTTTGCAAATTTGTGAGAGTGTGTGTTTACAATATGCATCTCTATCTGTTCCAAGGGGGAATGTTGGAGATGTTTTCAAGGAAAGGAAAAAGAAGACTCAGTACAAAAGGAATCCAGGGACACTGTGCAAAGTGAGAATCCAGTAATGGAAGACATGTCAATTAATCAACTTCTCAGAGGCTAAGGCAGTTTGATTTCTCATGTAACTGTCTGCACTTAAATTATGGCTGGTATAGTGTACCTACATGCATAAAGGTAAAACTTACTCTTCTGTCAATACGTGTTTGATTTTTAAACCCATGTTCTGTGATTATGCACTAAAATGTAAGGAGTAGTATTTAGTATTAAATGTTAGAATACATAAATCTAGCTAGAAGCTAAATTTTGTAGACTTTGGCAAAATGTGCCTTAAGACTGATAATTGGTTGACATTTAATAGCCTGAAGGTTTTAGCAGCAGGTATAGATTGGGTTGAAAAAATTTTAGTGGGATATTCTCTTGGAAAATATTCGTTTGTTTTGATTAATCTTTCCACTTTCCAGGTCTTCTCAGGTTCGAATCTGAAATCTTGCTTTCGTCTTGGACTTACTGGTTGGCCATAGGCATAAATCCTTATGAGCTCTGGCTCCCTTGTTCTGCGCAGAGCTCCTGGTAAGCAGGTGAGTTTTCTAATGCAGATCTGAGTTTCTGAAATCTACAACTTGGTGACAGAGCTATATCTCCATGAGGATAGAAATGCAGCTGATCAGAGGGCAACATACTTGGAAGGCCAGAGTGTGGGTTGACATCTTCTATGAATTTTAATTATTCATTTTGTCAGGACTGCCCAATGCCAAATAACGTATAAAACTGACAGAATTTCATCCCCATTTTGTTCAGCTTCTCCTATGACAAATACTCAAGAAATGAGCAGAAACACACAACTGGCTTACTTGCAGAGAAATATTTTTCTCCCCCCAAAATAAAAGGCAAAACTGCAACTTAAAGCACTTTGCAATTTTGCTTAATTAAATCCAGCTTTGACATTTCTAAACCATAATACTGCGAAGTGCTAATTAGCTATCAAACTTAAAAAAAAAAGGAAAAAAAAGTGGAAACCAAAGTAAAAAATGGATTAAACTCGTAGTAAATAGAATCTTTTCAATGTCTTATTGTTTTTAGAGCCCTATGGGGTGTCCAGTGCTGAGGCACAGAAGCTGCCTGGTCCCTAGGCTCCCTAGTGTGAGAACAGCCTGCTGTCTGCAAAATGTGTCTGCAGCCTCTGCAAGTACTTTTGCAAGTACTGCAAAGCAAAAATCAGCCTACTAAAAGAGATTAATATTTTCAATCTGGTCTTGGAATGACAAAACTGTTAATGCCTTTGTAGGCTTGGTGGTTGTTTTGTTGTTGTTGTGGGGTTCTTTTGTTTGTTTTTTCTGTGTGTAGGTTTGCCATGTGAGTTGCAGACTGTTTTTGTTAGAGGATATCTGGATCGTGGCTGATTTGGTGATGCTTTTTATTGCGTCCCCTGAGCACGGACAAGTCCCTGTTCCAGAAGTGCAGCTATTAAAGGTACAATTCACTATGACCTACCTGATGGGTTTAAATTCTCAGAGTGATTATACTGCAAATACAGAGTTGCAAGAGCAGGACAATGGAGGAAGAAGCCCATGCTGGAGGTCACACACTTTGTTTTAAAATACTGGGAAAACTGAGACTCCCTGAAAGCAGAAATAGCTACATCTGGCAGCATTCTTCATGTAGCTTCTTCCAGTCCTACCTGGAGGAAGGCACTCCTAAATAGGAAGGTCCTTTCAGGATAGGAAGGGTGTGGAAAGACTCATCTTTACCTAATGTGTCTTCCAGATATGTTCTTGAATTCCAGATATGGTCTTAGCATTCAGCAGTTAGTACTAGGATGCCTGATATCCGCACCTCCAGTAACAAATAAACCAGCAAAATGTCTGAGAAATATGGTGAGAGATTGAGAAAATGGATCCTTATAAAGGCATTAGATCAGGAAAAGGTCTTAAAAAAGGAAGTGCTCTTTTTATTTCACTTGAACTAGAATATTTTGTTTTGAGAACTAAACTCTACCTTGAAGGTAGAGGCTGCTTGGTTGCTCCTCTGCAGTGGTTTGCTGTTAAATTCCACTTTTAATAAACATGAAAAATGTTGAGATATCCTGACAGCTCCTAACTTCCTTGTGCTATTGGAAGGAAGCCTTACCATACCGGCAACTGCACAAAATAATGTTTACACATGCATAGTGTCTCCCTTTCTCCACGTGTATCTGTGCAGTTACCCACCTGGTCATGAAAAGCATCCCAATGTTGCTGGTTTCCATTGGCGATGTTATGCTAACATGGTAAACAGAAATATTATATTGAAAATGTGTGAGCAAACAGGATTTTTTTCAAAAGAATTTTTGAATGAGGCTTAACATCAAAAACAACTACTCTGAAGTATTTAATATAATTTTATTACTTAAATATTTATACTTTTGTTGATTATTTAAATATTTACAATGAAATGTTTATTTAGTTGCTTTTTCAGAACTATAATTACATTGAAAGGATTAAGGTTGCTGTTTTTGACAAACAGCAAAATGATGACCAAGTACAAAAATTGTGGGAGTGTTTCTGGTTTGCAGTCTCAGAAGAGCAAATGAAATAAACTTGAAATAACTCTGCACGTTGCCACTGCAGTCAAAAATGAGCATTATGTACTATTTCCACCAGAAGCTGCAGACTTCATTCGGCTTGTTGCTTGATTTGCTCTCACTCTGGTTAAATTTGAATGTGACTGTGCTTCTTACATGGGTAAATATTGCTCAGTAGAAGACCCACATATTCTGATCTCTTGTTAAAATACTGGAATATGTTGCTGTATAGGTGTCAGTAAGGTTTCTAAGAAAATAAAATAGAGATTTAAGGTTTTTTAGTGTTCAGTTTGAATTGCAAACTGTCATATGTTCAACAATTCTTCATACATGAGAGCTTGTATATGCTCTGGCTGACTACTCTGAAGTGGTTTTCGGTGTAAAGTACTTTATGGACCTGAGCTATTAGTAATCTGAGTTCTCTTTGCTGTCATATTTACCACTCTTTACCAATGTGCCTTAAGGAAAATCAGCGCAGATTGTGTTTTTTAACTTAGGGTCTGTGCTTGTTTAGTTCTTTTGATAGTGTTTTGGTGGAGGAGGGAAGGTTTTGCTTGAAAGAAGTCAACTTCAGAAGTGCTGCCTGAAGGATGCATCATGAGTTCTAAGTATTTTTTATAGATCTCTTTTAATGTCAGTATTTACATTAAAACAATGAATCAGTTTTTCGTGAAGAAGTCTCATAGGATGCATGACCTTGCTTCCTAACAAGTATATACATAGTTTTGCACTGCACTGAATAACCTTTTTTGAAGTATCCCAGGGCTGTTCTGTACTGTGGCTACTCATTTTAATTCAACTTTCACAGTGACCTTTTCTAGGACAAAAATAATCCTTTATCATTCTTTTACCTCTTAACTCTCTATTCCTTTGTCCCAGGTTTAATGTTCAGCAGCTTCTCCTCTATCTACTAAATCTCAGAAGTATTCTTCTGAGATTTGCATTGCCTACAGCAAATACTTTTGGAGAAAACTAGAGCTAATGTACAGTGGTTGTAAATTTTCCCTTGGGAGTGTGAGTATGTCCAGTCTCAGCAGCTATCAATTTGGCTGCATACATCCTAGGGGAGTTTTATGTAAGACATGAAAAGTTAGCCTAGAAGCTGCCTGGACTCTGTGTGGCTTCTGAAACTCGTTCAGTTGTGTCATATTACCAAAACTCACTAAAAGAAAAGAAAAATCGTGAAGAACCTCTAGAGTTTGATTCTGCTTCTACTAGCATTTGTGATTAACCAGAATAATAACTAAGATTAAGTTGATGGAGTTATGCTGTTCTAAATCAATAAGGGAAGAAAATGATGCTTTACTGTAATGTAATGTTAGGCCAGATTTTGGTTTTTTTCTTGTATTAACTACATTTTAATTTCAGTGGGAAGTGAAAGGCAGGAATATGGGATTCTAAAGGACCCTTGAAGTATAATACAAGAGACAGTCACTCAGGAGTGAGCAGTTGTTTACAGGCAGGAGTCTTTGCCAATTTTTGTGACTTAATTTTTAATCTTGGAGCCAATGTTTTCCCTCACAGTAGCTCAAGCTGACCAAGTCTGTGTAAGACTATGTAAATTATACAAGAATTGGGGAGAATTCCAAGAGGTTTGTTTGTGGTTTTTTTTTGGTTTTTTTTTTTTAATAACTCTTTCAAAGCTTAGAATTAGAGGAAGGTTTGAAAAAGTAGACCACTAAAAAATTCAGGATATTATAGTTCACATAAAACATCCCTAATGTGAGTTTGTAAAATGTTGTGATTACTACCTCTGGTTGGGGGCTATGAATAGTGGGTTGGACTTGGCTTATTGCTGATGTGTGCTGAATTGGGAAATCTAGAACTGGGGTACTGAATCTGGAGACCTCAGTTCTGTTTCTGGTTTTACTCTTTAGCTACTTGACAGTTTTGGGAAAAGGTGGGAGAATTTTGTCATTAACATTTTGTTTCCCCCATGCTTTTCGGTGCGTGCATTTTTTCTTTTTTCTGTGTGCGTGTGTAGGTTGGGCTTTTTTATGTGTTCTTTTTTCCCCTGCCTAGCAGATGAAAGTTGGAGGTGCCTGTCACTCTTGAAGGGCTCTGGATGCTCTGGCTGTGCAGGATGAGCACAGCTGTCACCACGTGTGTAACTCCTCAAGGTGTGGGACATGACGTGGTGGCAAGGGCTTGTGGGGGTGCTGGCTGCACGTGCTCTCACGGCATGTCAAAGCTGAGAGCTTCAGCACGCTGCCGTGCTGTAGCAGCCTTTGGTGACACTGAGTTTGGGAAGAGGGTAGTGAGAATGATACAGTTCTTGCATGAGCTAAGAATGACTAAAATAGTTGTTTTCACGGTCTTTGTCTTCTAGTTTGCTGTTGTGTTTGCAGTGCCCTTTAGAAGAAAAGCTGAGGGTCAGTGCATCTCCCCTGCTGTCTCACAGAGCATCACATTTCCTGTAGCTGCTGTAAAAGAGGTGAGGGCACTTATTCACCTGGGCTGAATGTCTACTTGAAACCTTTCTGGATAGTAGCCCCAGCATCACCTGTATTTTAGCTCCAAGGTAAAAGCCAATCAGTCAGTCTCAGAAATCACATTGACACAGAAGAGGTAATAAACTGACTACCAGCAACAATATAATGCCAGAAGTATTGACAAATGCTGCTTTTTTTCTAGTGTCCTATTGATTAGTTTGTCAAAACACCAATGGAATAAAAGGTTATCAGAAAGGACTCCCACCACAGGGTGAGGGATGAGATAAATCCATCCCATTTATTTTCTAAGGAGGGAGCTGAACTTCTAGGGGAGAATGTTCCTAAAGTGAAAATTTCTTTTATGGCAAGGGGCAGATGTATTTGGTACTGTGGGATGAAGGTGAGTAGGTGTTCTTCATTTGACACACTTACTGAGTTGTGACACTTCAAGCTTCTTGAGAGTGGGCTGTTCACTGTTGCCAGAAAGGATGATTTTAACTTCAGAAAAACTCCAAAATTAAAGGTACAGGAATTCTACAAGTGTGCTGGACTCAAAACTTCTTGCAGCTAATGGTAAAGTTTCTAGTGAGTTAAGATGAATTTTAATGCAGACTATAGAATTTAATTTGAGTAATACAGTTAGGTCATTAAAGTAGCATCAGTAGGTATGGCAATGCGCAACCTGATTACCTGACAGCTTTTGATTTCAGCTCACACCTTCTTGAACAATATTTAGCTCAAAGAAATGAACAGATTTCCTGCAGCTTTTGAAGAAAGACCTTGAAACATTGTAAAGGAGAATTATGAGAAAATGAAAGAGGCAGTGAAGTGGGTGTTGAGATGGAGATGAACTACAGGGCAGATGCTCTCTAATTAGTTTAAGGATTTCATACTACTTTCTGTTTATGAACTTCCTATACGAATATGTGTCAATGCTTGGTGGTCTAGAGGACTTTATGGAGTGCCTGGCTTCCCCCATACCCTCGGATTTTGGACAATGGCTTGGTGTTAGGAATAAAAAAGGGTATTAATAAAATTAAATACTTTGCTTACAAATTCCTCAGAGATGCTTCCCAGCATTGTTTTAGGACTTTAAACTTTTGAGTTTCCAGGTCTCCTCTGGAAGATTTTTCTGGAGTCAAATTTACCCTGAAGGACAATAAATTTTTCATTGGTTTCTAAATGTTTTCTTCTTGAGCTTAGAAAACGTTCTTGGTCACCAAAGCATGCATCTTGTTTGAATGATTCATGCATGAAAATGCATGTTTAGCTGCAGCTGGAATTTGTCTCACTAAATGCATTTCCTTCTGCTTGCCAAAAAATGATGCAGACCTGTGCTAAATGATCTTTCAGCCTTTAAATATTCTGTGATTATGTACATTTGTGATTAAAAACCATTATGCTAATATAATGGGTCTAAAGCCACTGGCTTTATTTGAGAAACCTGCAAAAGGAAGAAAAAAACAACTTTCAAAAGAGTTATGGCAATACTTGTTTGTATGCAATAACCCTATAAAAAATATTGTAGCTAATTACACTCTATTTTGTAAAACTTGTGCATTGCAATTCTTATGTTGTACACCCTTCCCTGAACTGGGGGCAGGGGGAGTGATTTCTTCATGTTTGTCATGCTCATTGAAGGAAATTGTGCATCTTGTTTTTTTTAAATTGATTGTATTGTCTCTGCTAAGATAGTGCCTACAGAATGCAATCTTGTCACAGGAGAATGGTCCTGCTGCCAGATAAAGATGGAGGCAAAGCTGGGACATTTGTCAGAAATAAGCATTGAGGTGAAGCAAGACACATTTATTTCCGAAGTAGGAGGCTTTTATCCTGTCAAAACTTTCTATTTGAGGTTTTTTTCCCTTTACCTTCATCTAGATCAAATGACTAATGACCTAGATTTTGATATTTTCTTTGTCTGACAGATGTTAATGGAGTTGTTGCAGGTCTTTGGTCTATATTACTAGGAAGTTGCGCTCTGGTAGGATCGAGAGGAGAGATTTACATTGCAGGAATGGAAGATACAATGTATTAATATTGTTTACATTTTCATGAGAGTAGTTATTGTTTCTGCATAGCCATTGAAATCAAGATGTGGTAGTTCTCACGAAATTGGCTGACCAGTTCTTCTAAACCCTATGTGTAATTTAGCAAATCAAAGGAAACTCATGATTGCAGAGCATTGTGCTCAATTTGGTTACTAGGGATAACAGTCTATGGTAGTTACCTTGTGTATCCTCAGTGGACACACAGCACACTGTCTGCATAGGACAGGCTCCTTATTCCACTACAGAAATGTGCCACCTAGCCCAAGAGCATATTGGCACGTCTCAAACTTGGTTTATTCTAGCTAAGGAGTACATACCCTGTCTAACGCTTCACTGGTATATTTTATCCAAGTTACCTTGAGCCTGAGAGTTGCACAAGGGTGGATGGGGGGAAATAAGTGACACAAGTTTAATAATATTAAAGCTGTGGAAAATCATTAGAACAAGGTGAATAGTGAGAATGACCTCATTTTCTCATTTTATGTATAATGGAAGATGTCACTAAGTAAGGAGACATCTCAATTAACTGTATCTGCTTCCTTTGATGGTGACTGGGGACCAGGTATATCGTTGGTAGAAGACCTTTAAAGCCATGAGTATGCTCTTGTCATGGTATTGTCATGGTAACAGGGATACCCAGTCCCTGCATCCTGCTTTTTGTATGGAAAACTAGCAGCACTGAGATCATTTCCCAGAGCTCAGGTAAAGAGCAGCAGAGTGTGCTGTACAGCAGTGCACAATCAGACTGTACGGCTCTCCTCACACAGATGAACCTTCTCCAGGTCCCAAGCCGTACAGTAATGACTGTTTCCAGACTGTTTCCAAACACCACTTCTTTGGGAATGAAGTTTCCCTCTAGTCACCCAAGAGTGGGTGTAAGAAGGAGGGCTAACCTGAGGCTGTTGAGTGGTGTCATCCCAAGCCATGTCTCTGGAGAGCAGCGCTCAGCAGCCCTTGTGCACCATGTGATGGAGAGGGGCAGCCCCCTGAAAGTGGACTTGAAAATCACAAACAAAAGAGACAGAGCAGGCAAAGCTGAGAAAAGTGAGCTTCACCAAAAGATGGTTTTGATGTGCCATGAGTACCAGAAGATCCAGTTAAAGGGAGGAATCACAAGGATTTGTATTACTCTTCTTCAAGTAATTCCTATTGAGCCAGCCTTCTGATGAGAGCACTCAGCATCTAGTTAGTGAGCAAAACGAAGACAAGAGCCGAGGTGTAATACTCAACAGAAGCTTGTTGAAGTCAAATTGAGTAGCACAGCTTGCTCTAGAGGGTGTTGGATTAGAAACCTAGAAACCAAGAGGTTTTGATTAACTTTATTTGATATGCATATAATGAGACTGGCGAAATCAAGGGAAGGAGGCTACCTGACCACAGCCTCTGCCAGCACAGCAGCACTGTCTCTAGTAACTGTCCCTGGGAGGAGTGGTGGGAAGAAGAGTTTGCATTCACATAAGATTTCTTGTTTGTGAAGTTATTTCTCAGCAATTCTGGGTAAATAAGCGGTAGCGTTGATTTTAATGATTTTAATGAGGTACCTGCTGCTATCAGGAACAAACTTCAGCTGATTTACTGCCCAGTTTAGGAAATACTTCCTAATGCCAGATATACACTGCTGCTCAGTTCACTGCCCCAAAACCGCATGCATCTGTCTGTGTGGGAAAAAATGAATCCAACATTTAATCTGGAGGAGAACTGTGGATAGGGTGATGGTCTCAGAGAAATGTTCCCAAAGTATTTCTCCACTTAACTGTGGGAGAAAACAATGCCTTGGTCCTGCCAAAACTGCTGCCTGTATGGCACGGATTGAGAGGAGCTCTGTTTAACCCCTAGGCTCAGGGAGGGACAAGGGCTGATGAACTGATCTCCCTGGAGACTGAGTGAGGTGTGGCACAGAACTTGATGCTGTGCTGTGCTCATCATCCCAAACCTTGCTCATGCTATCACTGGAAACCCTGGTACTGGTCCAGGGTTGAATTGCTCTCAAGAACTAAAATCTTCATCACAGGTACAAGCTAATAGATATTTTACATGTAGGTTGCTTACAGTGTTTAAGTCATTAACTTGGATGACACAGAATCTACCCAGCTCCTTCCAATGCCTCGACAATCCCACTCCTAACTTCATGCTGCAGAGAAAGCAAAGTACATCAAGGTTGCACTTAATCTGTTGTTGGGCCCTTATAATCCATTTCTCTAATTTCCTGGAAAAAGTAGCAGATTGCAATTCCCGTGACAACAGCAAGGCTGCACTTCTCTAAGCAAATCTAGGAAGGAAAAAGAGATATTTTTTTTAATAACTGAATATTGATTGTTCTTTCAGAGCAGTGTGTGCTGCATCACAACACATGACCCATGCTTTGTCTTTTTCCAAATGAAATAAGCCTGCACAAGTTTGAGAAACAGATTCTGCTTTCTCATTAGTTAAATATTAATTGTATTTTTATATTTTAGTGTGGGCTACAGTGAATATTAAAATGCATATAAATGAAACATTGCCAACTTTAGTACAAGATGGGGTTTTCTCACACTTGTCTTAAATGAGCTCATTACAGTGGAGAAGGTAATAAATATTTGATATCATGGCGTGTTAATGAGGTGATTGAGAATTCAAAGTGTTTAGTATAGTCTTCTTTCCCCTTCAAACATGTTATATAGTGCAAATATTTTGAATTATTTAATCAGGAGGATCTTTAAGCACTCCGGTGCTGTGTTTAAAAACCTAAACCCACAAAACCACAGAAGTAATTGATGGTTGCAGCTTCCATTACTGACCGTAATTTCTTGAATAATATTGTTTGTTTTCAATTGAGTTACCAGGGCTTTCCTGCCCTTGAAGGAGTAGTCAGCTCTCACTGCAGGCAGTAGGTTGTGGTACTGATATGCAGCCAATGCATGCACAAAGCGTCACTTGGAAGATGCCTGCACAATTTGAAGTTGTTTTACTGGAATTTTAGCCCACTGGATTGGGTTGTCAAGACTATTTTAACACACATGAACTGTATGACTGTTATGTTCTGCAGCTGAAGCTGTATTTCTTGCTGGTCACCCCCATGCTCTTATGAAAATGTTGCAGATGTTAGGCCTTTGGTGAATAGTAGTGGAGATGGGGAAGTCCAGCCTGGTAGAGTTTGAGTTCTCTCCTTGGCAGTTCTTGTTCTTCTCTTTGGCTGTCCTGGCATGAAACGTATATGTCGTTGTAAGCTGTGACAAATTGGGTTTGTCTAGGTTATTATAAAGAGGTAATAATATAATTATAAGAGGTAATAAAGAGATAAGCAGCAATCCCAAATGTTTAGCTTTAAGCTTGGGACTTGTCAACCACTATGTTTCCCATTGTTCATGGATGATATGCTGCCTGCAGGTACATCCCTCTGGCTGTGGGACAAAGGCTGCCTCCGAGGAGGAAATACTGAGCAGGAGAGGGGCCTTGGGCTGAGGCTGAGACAGTGTCTGAACCCAAGCGCTCTTTTTCAGATATCTTGGTTACATCTTTGCTGACCCATCCCAGGTACTGTCCTTGCACCTTCTTGTACTTAAAAGGCAGCTCACCATTTATGGCTTCACTGAGGAATGAATTCCCAAGAAAGAAGCAGGAAAGTCTTACTAAAAAAAAAAATAAATAATTAACAGATAACTAAATGATAGGAAAAGTGAGAGTAGAAATGTTTCTTGTGTCTTCTAGCCTTCCAGCATATAACTTCATCAGTAATTTGTGCAGCTCCAGGCTTTGAGAAAGGTGAAAGCTCATGAGGCTTTTAGAAATCTTCCTCTCTTTGACTTTTCCGCTTTTAAATTCCTTTTCATAACCATTAGCAGAAGTACATTTCTTTTTAAGGCAGCAAGTTTTATAGTTTTAGATGTAAAGAGCCTTTTAGAACAAGTTAACATGGGTGCTAATAGGGATACTTTTCTGAGAGACTGTTTCTGTGGCATTTCGAAACGTTTCTACCTTTTGCTGACATAAAGAGAATTGCTAGATCAGGCCCAGCATGCAGAAACTGAATTTCTTTTTAAAAGTGCTCTGTGGTATAACCCCATCAAAAGTCTCCTTTCACAATAAAAGGCATTTTTCTCAAATGCTGTTCCAAAACAGCTTGGAAAATCTATTCTGAGTTCACTGTGGGTTTTTTCCTACATGCCTTCGTTTCCTTGATGAAGGAAGCTGACCTATATTATTCAGGGTATATGTAAGGTGTTTTCCGCAAAGTGTCACAGTGCCTAACTATTTTAATAGCCTTAATCTCAGTTTTAAATCTCAGTTTTCCATTTGGAAAATGGCTGCTGAAGCACTTTGTGCAATCTAGACTGCCATTTTCATTGCATGAAAGTTAAAATGCAAAGTTAAATATTAAATTTAAAGGCATTTAAATAAAAAAGCATTTAACTGCCAGTAAAAGCACAACTGAATTTGGAAATTGAGATGTTGGCTCTGATGTTGGGAATTGCAATTTCTGTGTGGAAGTGTCCCAGTATTGCTGAAAATTTGGGTGTGAACTTTACTGGGAAAAATACAAGGCAGTTTATAACAGATCACATGCGCACTACCTTTTCGTTGCAATGCTTATAATCTTGGTGGGTAGGAATTTCAGCAACATGCTCATTACCTAGTGTATCATAGGATAACCAAGTGATTTGGTTTAGAAGGGACCTTAAAGATCATGTAGCTCCAACTCCTCTGCCATAAGTGGGGACGCCTTCCACTAGATCAGGTTACTCAAAGCCCTGTCCAACCTGGCCTTGAACACTGCCAGGGATGGAGCAGCCACAGCTGCTCTGGGCAACCTGTGCCAGTGCCTCACAGCCCTCATAGTGAAGAATTTCTTCCTTATAGCTTGGTCTGGAATGTTTATCAGGACAATAACAAAACCACCCCAAACACAACAAAAACCTAAATAATATTCTAGTGATGAATGGCTTTAATTAGAAGTAAGTAACAAAAACTTTTAAAAAGATATAATTTCAAACAGTTTCTACACTTTAGTGCTCCTGGAAGGCAAATTATTTATTCTTGAAGCAAGAATTGGAGAACTCATTTGGCTTAGCTTTAATTTTGCAATGATACAATCTAGCTATAATTAAATTGGAGCAAAAATTGCTAGGCAACAAATTTTAGTTAATTTAGGTATAAACTTGTTTTTGTTCTTCCATAATTAATTTGCTCTTCCAATTGTAAAATATTACTATAGCTAGGTAGGCAAAAGTACAGTCAACAGTCTATAACCTCCACAACATTACTTAACTAGTTTGTGAGTGAAAAACTGGAAGGATAATCTTTAAACTAAGGCCACTTGACATAAAAGCTTCCTAATTGCATCTCAGTTCCTGGTTTGTTGAGTTCCCTGTAGTTGAGTGGGCCTAATTGTGACAAATATTGACCCATTACTGTTTACATGTTTTGGACTACTTATAGGATTGGGAGAATCTGGGATTTCACCAGTGATGCCACATTCTTGTAAATCTGATTTTTTTGTTTCCTAGTCCACAAAGATTGCTGATATATTCAGAAATATGAAAGCAAGATTCAAAATAGTTTGATACATCTTTCATAATGAAAATTAAATTTTAAATCTCAGAGAAGTAGAATTCACATTCCTTTCTTTACTGAGGTTAGAAGGGTGCACATCCATACTAAATATCTTCATTCACTGACGAGGAATTACATTTACTAAGTTTTAAAATTTATCTTCAGGACCAGCAAATGATTCTCTGCATGTATCTGGATAATTTGACTGTATCAATATTGATCCATGCTTATGCAGCTGTTGTAAATCCCTCTGGGAAATGGAGTCTTTCAGTAATATTAGTTGAACAGATGTTGGTTTTTGATTTTGAAGTTTTATTCTTGGTACTTTCTTTTTTCTCAGAAAGAGAACCTTCCTTAATCCCATGCAGAGATAGAAATACAAATGACAGCTAAAAGTACGCTGAATTTTCTGTCCTTCTCTAGTTCTCAGAATAAACAGTGCGTTGAGAAGGGAGGATAAGCTTGACTGCATGTATCTCTTTGAAGTACTTTATCGGCATTCTTAAAAAATATCAAAGAGGGGCTTATGCCATGTAAAAATAGTTACTATTACAGCCTCTTTGGTTAGATCTGTTAGTTCTCGTGTGGCACGTCTGTGAGAGGACTACCTGAATATTCAAGGGAAAAATGATGGTTTCCAGGGATAAGATTGTCTCTTGTGTTTCTGAGGCCATTTTTTATACCTGTGAAAGTTTTTAATGTTTGTTATTATTTTGTTTCAAGGGTCATAGATTTATCCTTAGCTGTTGGACTGTATCAAAATTTTAAAACCTAGCTTTAGTAATTTAAATTCTACAGGGTTTTATTTAACAAAGCTTTTGCAATTCATTTTGGCATTGGTTGAGAATGCCTGGTGTTTCAGATTTTTCAAGCAATAAAGCACATAGTGCTAGCTTTCTGTTTAATGAAATAGTCAGCACTGCTCTCCTTTCTCTGCCTTATTCCGCATTATCTTCCTGGGTGAATTTGTTTCTTCTGGATGGGATTTGGGTAGAATTTATAACATCCTGTGTCCCTGCTGAGCTCAGAAGATGTTTTTCCTCAGCTGTATTGACAGCAAGAAGAGAACTTACCTGAATTTGGCTCAAATCAAATCCAGGTAGGACGTGGGTGCTGATCTGTCCTGGGGGTTGAGGGATGATGCTGAGCTGTCAGAGCAGCATCACATCCCACTTACATATGGATGACCACAAGCCACCACATTGCTATGTTTCTTCACATGGGTAATTTCAGCATGGGTAATTTCAGCAAGCCACCAAAATGGACAAGAGTTTTACAGTGAATATTTATAACTAGGAAAGGTAATGCTAAGTGGGAATAACATGAATGCCTTTTGATGTCATTAATGATTTACACTGTTTTGAATTAGGGAAGAATAGGATCCCCTGTCATGTGGACAGGTCAATGGTTACTTAATTATTGATAAAAAGGGATTTGTACAATTGTATTTTCAGATCCCGCCTTCTACCCATCTTTAAATCACTTCACAGCACAGAAATTTGTTTTCAGGAACTTCTTTTAAGGAATCCTCTTTGGTGTCAGTTTTCATTGCCAAGTTATCACATATTTTTGATTTACTGTTCTTTATATTTCATTTCCAATTCTCCATCCTTCAAAAATCTCTATAAATGGCTACATAACAAGTGCAAATTTCTCTCCTGTTCAATGAAAAGTACCAATCAGGCTGTGATGGCTGTGACATCTCTTACTAGGAGAGAACAAAGAAACCACTCAACTCTAAATAATCAAAGTCTGGCTTGTCAGAGTTGGGGTATGTGGCCTATTAAGCTTTATTGAGGGCATGTTGCAAAAGCAGTGGTGCTTGAATAAGTGTACAGGCACTTACATGACTAGTTCTGCATATGGCATAGTGATCTTGTTAAAATCAAATTTTATTCTAAGAAAGCAGAACTATCTGCAGTAAAAGTGTAATACGGCATAAAATGAAGTATTGCTTCTTTGCAAGTTGTAAATGTCTTATTCCCACTTCTGCATTTTGTTTCTGGGACTGTTTAGCTGGGAGGAGGGTCATCATGGGCATCTTATCCACGTGTGCAAATACATGATGGGAGGCAGGATAGTGGATGGAGCCAGGGCCCTGTGAAAAGACAAGAAGAAACTGGCACAAATAGAAATATAGGAAAATCCATTTAAACATAGGAAAATGCTATTTTATGTTGAGGGTGGTTAAACACTGGGGCTCAGTGAGGTTGTGCAATCTCTGTCCTTTAAGATAGTCAAAGCCCAACTGGGTATGGCCTTGAGCAAGATGCTCCAGCTGCAACAATGACTGGACTGACTGATGTCTAGAGTTGTTTCAAACCCCTCTTAATGCAATATACTTTGCAGTATAATTTCTCTGCTGAGACTGTGTCTTAAATTTTGACAAGTCATAGAGTTGTAGATGATAACAATAACTGGTTGGAGGTGGAGAGGGGATTTATAAATATGCCATCATAGGGGAGAAGAAGTATTTTCAGCCGAGTTATACCTGAAGAGTCAGTGAAGTGAAGGTAATGTAAGGGAAACGCAATAGGAGAAATATAGTCCTCCTGTCTTCTGCTAGCTAGTTAGTAACAGGAGATCATAGCAGAGTGTCAGTTATGGGTAGTTACCGGCAGAAAATATGCTGCTTTTTCTTCTGAACTGTTTAACTTTTGTAGTGTGGTTTGTGCCTAAGAACCACCTATAATCCCAGCCTTCTCATCTTTCTTCAGCCAAGGTGCCTCAGCACCCATGAAGACACCTGAGAAGCAGGTACTTCTGAGATAAGTATCAACCAGCTTCCTCCGGGACTTCGAGCAGCTCTGGTCCAATTTATCAGCTGAACATGATCTGTGGTGCAGCCATTTCTGCTGTTTGGAGGAGTAAATCTCCCAAGTTTGCAGGCAGAGCTCCTCTCAGGGCTGGCTTTGCCTTCCAACCTGCTGCTGGGATCAGCTCTGCTGAACTGGAGTGCAGATGCAGCTAAAAAGAGTGGGAGTGTCATTTTAGTGCACACCCTTGGTCATGTCCTATTTTTCTGTTTTTAATGTAGTGTTTTCTGGAAAGGACTCTGATTTAACACTTTCTCTGTCACTTAGTACTTCCCTGTTGAAAACAATCAGGTTTCCTGGTGGGAAATTCAACACAACAATTTACCCAGAGGCAGATGCTTCTTTTTATCACTGTTTTAGTCAGGGAATAATTTTCTCCTGTGGTTGTTTAAAGTTTGGTGCTAGCACTATGCTGTGAGGCTTCCCTGGTCCTGTCAAAATCAGCAGAGCTTTTCTGTCAAGTTAAAAATAGAAAACTTTTTTCTTTTATAGCAAAAACCAGCAAACAGTATTTTACCTCTGGTAAGCACAAGGACCTCTGAAAGCGAAAGGACACTGTTAGATTTTTCTTTGGTATCTCCTCTGCACTTTGCATTTCTCCATCAGCCACTCATCATCTGCCTTTTTTTTTTCCAGCACAGTCATGCTCCAAAACAGTTTAGTTTGTGCTTGGTGCAGGTCTCAGCTTCTTTGCATCCCAGCTGTTTGTTCCCTGGGTTTCCAGGTTCAGTTCATGCATCAGGTCAAGTGCTAACCTCAAGCTTTGTCTTAATGTAGCATAATAGATGTGCATTAGAGCTGCATGGTCAGTAGCCACCAGAGATGCTCCTTACCCCTGAGTGGGGATGTCAGCACATGGCCCTGCTCCCCTCCATGGGCATAAGCAGCCTGCAGTGGCTACGCAGGCAGCTGCTGCCATTTTTCAGTGAATAATCTGTAATTCTTGGGCACTTTCTCCAGTAAACAGTCATGTTATTTATCTCCATCTGCTGTGCTGGTTTTTTTTTTCTTCTCATTTGGCGTCTTCATTTGCTTCTTTATTTGACATCCTGGTTCCTGATGTTTTATCTGTCAGCCTAAATGGCAAATACCAGCCGCTAGCTTATGATTCCTGCTGCTGATATTTGTAGTAGATCTCAGGTCTCTCTTCTGACTTTCAAGGCTCTCCTGTGTTTCTTCCAAATGACCTGTGTGTTGTGACTCCTACATTGCTATTTACTACACTGTCATCATTACTAAACCTTTATTCCACTAGATGTTTTCCATACAAAATGAGTTTTCTGAAATAAGTTATGCACTTAACCCTTCTGTATTGATGAAACCTTGTGCATTCTCTCTTGCCTTTTCCTGTAAAGGGGACTCCAGTGCTGTGTGGTTATCTGCTGGATTTCTGCCTGGTCAAAATCAAAAGAGCCAACATACCATGAAACCCTTCAATCTGGCAATTTATCATAAATTATTGCTGAATCTCCTTCAGGATGATCACTGCTAACTGCTGAGGAATTATTCCATTGTAACTTAGAGGCTGAGCTCAAACATTTTGCAAAGTGTGAAATCCGAAAACTTTGAATGGGTCATTTTTGCGCTTGATTACAGGATTTTACTCCTCCAGCCTTCATAGATGCATCTTCTTTGAATGGCTTGATTTATGTAAAGAGCTATGCTGTGGTTCTCAAAAGACACTTGCAGAACTTGATATGATAGAAGCAGAGTGTTAAAGATTGAGCCTTGCAGCTTACAAGAAAGCTAACTTGAAGAAAAATAGTTCCATAAAATAAATCTGAACACATATTCAAGTCCTCTGAAACTTGCTTAGATTTGCCCTAAATTGAGCATAAATTCCTTAGTCTTAGCCTTGAAAAATATAAATATATAAAAGAATGATCTCTTCCTCTGGTAATATGGATAGATTTCCTAATGTTATTCCTGAGTCCGTGGGGAATGGATAAATGGAGTTGTCAGACAGAAACAAGGCATTACAGCAGTGCTGGCCCTTAGCGTAAACCAGGACAAGAGGAGCAGGAGTGCTATTATGCTGGTTTAGAGAAAAGGAGACTAAACAGTGATGTTTGCATTGGGCCTTATCTCAGTCCTATTGAACTTAGTGGAAATCTATCAGGGATATCACTGAAACTAATATTTAGGCTTCTGATTTCTGATATTCTAAGACTAGGGTAAATATACACTGGTGGCACTTAGCTGCGAAGAAGCTTGAGCAGGTCTGAGAAAAGCTGAACTCTCCAGTTTACAGTTTTGGCTGATCATGTGAAATGTATTTTCTTTCCTTTGATGCTCAGGAGAGTGTTTCATGAGTAGTCTTGATGTGCTTTTTGTGAACCTGAGCCAGCTTGCATAATGCCACAAATGTCTTAGACTGCATTGAAAGTGCCAGAGTGAAACTAGAAAAGAATCCAAAGAGAATTGCAAATATGCATTTTATTTTCATATCAAAATATTGATTTTGAAATGCAAGTATAAATTTTGGCATCTAAGTTTGAAAGGATAGGACATTATCTGTAAGGCTTCCACAAAGGTTACATTTCTGGCATTTACGGTGCTGTATGATTTATGTGTTTTAAGAGACAATGTGTTTGAATTCAGAATCATAAGGTGTACTGTGAACTTTAAAGGGGAAAAGGGAAAGTTCTTCCTTTTGGGAATCCCAATTAGGTGGATAAATGACAGAGATGACTTCACTAATTTATGTTCTCTGTGATTTCAGCGATGAAACAAAATACACACGCTGTTCACTCTGTTCCTTAGAGCTTTTGGGTAGTTTACTGTTTGTGGCTGTAAAAACACAATAGGGAATACCTTAACATATGCTGGAGCTAAACAGGATGAGAAATGGCAGCAGCTAATCTGTGAAACATAAAATGCATCTTCTTGAAGTGTTTGTCTAGAAAAAAAAAAGCATTCAGACTTCATGGTTTTCAAAACTTTTTGAAATACACTTCATCAGAGGTACTGCCTCTTAAATACATAAATTACCATAAAAATATCTTCTTGCTTCATTAAATTAGCTTCCCACTTGAAGGGTTCATCTGTTAGGGCAGGATCAGATAGCAGTGAGACTGCTACTCTACTGACCACAGGGTTCCTCATTTATCTAACTTTTCTATTTATGTTCAAGGAGGAAAAAAAGGAAATAATTCTGTAACTCATACCACTCTCCTCTAATAAATTGTCATTTTGCAAAACATTCAAGTGTCCACTTGCCTTCTGTTACCACTCAGGAATCCCTAGGTAAGGATGTGCTGGGTGGGCTGAACATCTGAAGAGGGTTCTGTTGAGGTGAGCAGCCAAACAGGCAATGATATGAGAGCAGATCCATATGCCCATATGAACCTGCAGAGTCCTGGACAGGTGCTCCCCAGGAAGTGTTTGGCTGTGTCACTCTGGTCAAAACGCTATTTAAAATGTAATCCTAACAGAGTATCCACAAAGTTATGACTCGCATGCTAATCTTGTTGAGCTGTTAACACCCTGACATATTTTGGTAAGATGAAGCACATACTACAAATAATGATAAATATTTGATTTATCTGGGATTTTGGTCAGGTGAGAACTGGAAGTTTAGCTGGAATGACTGAAATAGCCTTTCCTTCCAAAAGAAGGAAACTGACTACTGAAAATCTCAGAATTAGTCTGATTCACATAGACTGATTTTTTGTTTTACTGGTTTAAGACACTAGGGTAAGTTTTAGATTAATTTTTAAAAGGTTATCTGAATCAAAATGTTCAAAGTTTATCCATTTTATGGCTATGCTCTTTCATTTGTATTTAAGCATAGTGGATTTAATGATTAGAATTCTTTTAAAAATTTATCCCAAGTGTATTTTTTTAAGGATTCATTAACTTAATTTCTTTGGCTTTTGAGATATAATAGCCTTATTTTTGTGTTTTACTTGCTGCTGTGATATGATAGGAATGCTAGAGCTAAGTTATATGTCACATTGCTTGTTTGACATTGACTCAATTGCTTGTATTAGTCAGCAGATGACAGTTAGAGGTCACCTGTCCTCATTGTGATTCTGATGTTACTGAGTAATTTCTCATTCTTTCAGAGGCTATTCATTTTAATGATATTTTTTCCTGTATTACATTTCTATGGCTGTAATTGTCAGTAAAGCTCTATGTAGGTATTAAAACTAATAGACTATTTCTAGCAATTGACTGGTATAGTATTTATGGAACCATCTGTTCCACTAAAGTTTATAATTTGGTGTGTATACAAAGTTTCTTGCATCACTAGAATCCTTCAAGTTTCTAGATGCAGCTGAAATTTAAGGGACAATATTAATAATGCATTTTGACAGCTGTGGTACTCCAGAACAGTTGTCTTTTTGAACAAGCATCCTCAAAATTTGGATTACATTGCCATTTCTGTAAAAATGACACTAAAATTGTGATGAGAGGTAGACATTCACAGCCATATCTATTGCTTAGAGTATCAGATCTGCAGGAATTGCATACAGCTACCTAGAAGACAGCTGGGGATGGATTTTCTAAAGACTGCAGATCTTTATTAGAAACAAGTGATAATGCAGCAATATCAGTGACATTGTGCTGGGATTTTTTTTAATTATTTTTTTAATTATTTTATTTTTTTATTTTGGTGAGGATAACTGTCTGTGCTTGTATAAAAGCCACCTTGCATAACATTGCACTTTCTTGGTCCTCAACATTGCAAATCTGCAACCACCACGTGCAAACAGATGGGTTAGAAAGTTCCCTCTGACAGCAGATTTCTTCAGTCAAACTTAATGCCAGCCTGGTACCTTATTAACAAGAACAGTGCATTTACCTGAGAGTTGGTGGTGTTTGGCACAATGAGTATGGTATATGATGCTGGTACAAGTCCCAAGGTGCAAATCCCGAGGCAGAAATGGAGGCTGATAGCAAGCTGGAGCAATAACAAACATGTAAAGACCAAAGAGTTCCAAGAGGAAGGAGCAGCCAGAACAAACTTCAACAGCAGTAAATGGCTTTTGTATGTGGCAAAATTACAGTTGTAGCAAAGTTCTCTTCTGCTTGAAGGGCTGGATAAGGACTCATTTTTGATTTTTGATTCTTCATTACAGATGTTTACTTTGGAAACCCTTTCTAGCCTGACAGAACAGTCTCATTTATCAAACTGCTAGGTATGACACAGTTTAAATTTCACTGAAGTAAAATGGATGAATTTTGACTTTGAAGCTATGGGATGAAAAGGACCATTGACAGACACCTGTAGTTCAAAACCACTTACGTGTACTGACTCTGTGCGCTCTGACTCATTCTCATTTGCAATTCATCAGTCCCCCTTAATTCATGTGTAAGTAGTTACCTTCCAGTTAGACACCATGGGGGTGTTATCACTGAAAGGGTGGAATCACCTAAGAGAATCACTTAATGCAGAAATGAGGGCAATGTATTAATGTAGGAACAGGACATGTAGCTTTTTATATTTAAAGTCGGGAGCCTAAAATTATATGTCTAAAGGGTATTTATTGGGAGCAACTGCACCTTTATTAAAGACTTATGTTTGAATAGGTACAGCACCCAAATCACAGAGTGATTGGTGCTTTCTAAACCTGCATTGAAGCCAGAAAGATTATAGGGGTTTGAATTTTTTTTGCTCTTAATGCATGTTAAAAATAGATTTTTCATTTGTAAAAGAGCTGTTTTTGAAAGAAATGTCACTTATAAACAATGCAACAAAAGCATGAGTGTAAGATGACACAAGCATGCGTGCTGTACTGCTATACTGCCTCCCCATCCTTACAGTTCTGGTTTGTAGGTTGGCCTCAGCACACTGTCTGTAGCTGTGCTTCTCCAGAAGCATGTTCAAATGCAAGTATGAAGTTTGCTATTGAAAATTTATAACTTATCTGTTATAACTTATCTGTGTTGGGGGAAAATTTATAACTTATCTGTGTTGGGGGAAAAGAGTAAGAGAAATAGCAACAGAAATGTCAGCAGTGCAGAATACCACTGGAAACAAGAAAATGCAAACCCTCAGCACAGAGTGAACCACAAAGTGGTATGGTTGAGGAGCAGAGACCATGAGAGCAGGAGATCAGAAGGAGATATCAGGGTCCACCCTGCTGCCTGTCCTGCCTGGGCCCCTGCCTGGCAAACAGTTTAGAGTTTCCCCAGACATGATGTGCTTGTGTCCCGCAGCCACAAGTGCAGGGGAATGGTGCAGAGTCCCTCCAAGGGATGGGTTTCATCAGCTGTAGCTCTGCTTTGGGCTGAAACCCAAAAGATTTAGATAAAAGCAGTGCGTAGTTTTCAAATGTATAATAGTTTGGGTCCTGTATCTTGCTCTAGAGCTTAGCTTTTTGTGCTCATGGGAGTCTTTAAGGTATTAGGGCATTAAAAAAGACTTGGGTTGGACCTTGTCAAGGGGAAATAATACTTGCAATTGCTGAGTTTCCTGATTAAAAAAAAACACAACAGTAAGTAAGAGCAATGTTTTCTCAAGCATCAGTAATACTTTAATTCAATACAGTGGCAAGAACAACAAAAATATTGATTTTATTGCTCTCTATTTTATGGATCATGAATTTAATGGAACTAAATATTTGAGGTACAGGTGAATAATATTGCTTTAGTGAGCTATTGACCACATTTTACTAGTTTTTGTTCTGCTTACTCAGCTTTTCATATATCTAACTCTGAAGACCTATGTACCACCAAATAACAGTAAAGCAACCAGCTGCTCTGTTTATCTTGCTGCACTGAACAACATCTTATGCACCTTCTCTGGTAGGCTTTTCTCTTCGAATGTGTTTCAGTATACTGAGAAGAATATACTTTCTTAGGACCCAACAACTCTGACTGCTTGGTAGCCGTGTCAAGCAGTGTTTTCTCTTAAGACAATATTAAGTAAACATCCATTGGGCTGGGTATTGGAGAGATCATGTTAAGAGATTGTCCCTATTCCAGAAACTTTCTAATATTGATGATATAAATGAAATGAGAGCTGAGATGTGCACAGAGAGTCCAAGAAATTGTTTAATTTACACTACTGATCAGGCAGAGCTCAAACAGAAATACAAACTGCTTCTCCAGCTTACTATTTTGCAACAGCAAATTGTCTTCAGTCAGTCATTGTAAAGGAATTGGCCAGTCCTAAGTATTCATTGGGTTGATTTCAGTGTCAGGTGATTATTTTGTAATTTAAAATTCATGTTAACATAGAGCTACCGCTCTGAGTCAAACAGACACAAATAAATTAGTTTGTATTTTCTGCAGTCTAAGATACTTTTCTACTCTGACAGATTTTAATCCAAGTCATACACTGTCAAGAAGAGGAAAAATTCAACACCAAGCTTAGAAATGATCTAAGATGGGTTTTACATGTAAAAATCTCACTTCCAGATGTGAATGCCCTTTTGCAGTAAGAAGGAAGCAATGGGATGTTGCTGGCTGATCACCTTCCTTCAGCTCCCCTCAAGGATCATTTATACTTGAGGGAGATATTCGTTCATATGCAAGACCATTGTCAAACTGCCAGAAAAGCAGTACAGTGGTAACAGTGGTCTTGTGAATAGAGCAGCCTTGACTTAAATGTAGAATATAGGTGTGGAAAGTCATTCAATAGTTGCATCAACACTATTGCATCAGAAGTGCTCTCAACAGATGTTTGTTACCTGTTATAAGGTTTTCTGCTGATGGAGAGCCCATAGCCTCCATGAGCAATCTGTTCCTGTGCCTAACTTTCCTTGGCATAAAGAAATTTTTCTTAGCATCCAACCTATTTCCCTCTGGCTGTGATTTCAGCTCATCACTTGTAGATTTCTCCCTAGAGACCATGGAGAAGAGTTTGTTCCTGACCATTTTAGTTCTCTTTAATACACTGGCAGAATGCTATCATCCCTCCCCGTACTCCCCTGCAAACCAAACATCTCCAGTTTTCTCAATATTCTTTTGTTGTTTTCTAGATTTCAATTTGTTGGTTTTTCTTTCTTTCTTTTCTTTTTTTTTCATCTCTTGTGGCTTCTCTTTGCTTGAGCCACATGCCTGGTCCCTGTCACATGAATCAGAATTTCAATCTAGCCCACCAGTTAAGGCAAACCCTTAGTATTTTGCTGAGGCTGATGGGGAAAATCTTCCTTGGAAATTACAAGCCTAAGATTTTTTACATAACCTGTTATCTGTTGAAGTTCTCCTCTATTTTTCTCCAGTAATTACCTTTCTCTAACTGTTACTTCAATAAAAGGCTTGTAGGTCCCATATGGAATAGGAAAGCACAGAAATTACTCATGCTTTGAAAGGAAAGTAACTAATTTCAAAGCTAATGATACATGCTGCCTTTTCCAATCCGTACAGTTAATTTGAACATGAGAAGAAGATAGTCTGCATGGATTTTTAAACACCCCTGAGGTACCCACATGGAAATAGTTTTCTTGAAAAAGGTTGCTGCCTGTCCCTCAGTAAAGATGGGCTAATTTAACCCACAGTAGCTGCTTCAGTAGTATAGCTCAAAGGAGCTTAAAGATGATTTTATAATGGAGGAAAAAGGTTTTTTTTTCTTTATGCTGCAAAACAGTTTTGTTCCAAGTGTTCATATGAAAACAGATTTAACCCAGCAATGTTATTACTAAAACTGAAATTAATTCTGCACAAAAATTTAGAGAAGTGTGAGGAGTGGCACAGATTTATACCAGTCTATTGGGTCTCCACTGTCAGTAAAACAAGTTACTGTTGCCTTACATAGCATATACAGAGGTGTTTTATGTATATTTTCTTAAAATGTAAATCTGTTTTAAAAATTAGCAACCATCAGTGAAAAACCTATTAAAATGATTGCCCTACCTTTGTTGTGTAAGGGAAAGGTGAGGTGTTAACACCACTGTTGCAAGTTAGTTTAGATTATCTGTATATTTTTACAGGACTACTTTTGTAGGAAATTAAAGGAAAGCAAATTTTCTAGAGGAAGAAAATGTTCTTGCCCTTTAAATGCTGAGCATCCTGCACAGGACCACAGGCACAAAAGGCACATAACCAAGTCTTGTAGCCATGAAAACAACAGCACAAAAAGGAGTTTTCTCTCCCAGTTTAATTTTCCGTAGTTACAAAAATGAGGCTACCAGCTGTTTGAATTACAGTGTGCAGTGATAGAATAATAAGAAAGTTAATCTGTTTAAGTAGCTATCATGTTCTAGCTTTTCACTGCCAACTCCTTGCCTGCCATTGCCATTTACCTGTAAATCTGCCTCTAAATGCAAGCATCAGTGCTCTTGGTAGAGGTTGGGGAAAGCAGAACACCTGTTGGTAACTTCAGTGAAGGTACCCATGCACAAAAAGTGTGTGCGTGCACATATATATGTGCCTTTTATAAAACTTTCAGAAGGATTGCTGAGTATGGTTTGAAGAAAATATGTAGAGGCTAATTTTGTCCTGGGTGTTTTTCAGCATGCACTGACAAAATAAGAGAGGTTTATTAGTCTACAGTATAGTATAGTCTGAGCTGGGAGATGCGTCCTTACTCACTAGCACTTGGTTGTAAACTGCTGGGGTTTTGTGTGGCAGAAGAATGCTTGAAAGAGTTTTGGGAGGCCCCTGGTATTAAGCTGCTAGGGTTTTTCACACATGTCAGCTCTGGCTGGAAACTTTGAGCTGCATGTTCTATGAATAATTCTTGGAAATGAGATTGGTTTACAAACTTCTGAAGAGCGCCTCATAATTCTGAAGCTTTCTGTAATTTTTTGTCAGGGGAGACCCAACTGGGATCAGAAGGATTATTTCCCCTTCCCCTTCCCCCCCCACCCCGTGGTATTTAAGTATGGAAAAGGGCCAGATCTCCCGAAGGAAGAGGCATTTCATATTACCCATTCATTAATGCTTATAGATTAAAATTACTTTTCCTTGTCACCTGTGAGTAAATAACTGGGTACTACTTTAGCTGGGCCTTTTATAAACAAAGCAATTCACTTAAATGAAATTGTCTATGATACCATCTTTCTCCTTTCTCTCTTCGTCCTTCCCTCCTGTCCTTATCCCCCACATCTTGGCAGCTCCGGTATTCTGCCTTCTGGTGGGTATCGTATAGTCTGCGAGGGGAGAAGCCTAACAGATGCAGCAAAAGGTCTTAAAGTGGTTTATTTGAAATACTACCTCTGTTTCCCAGAACTAACTTTAATAAATATAAAGCCAGTACACAATTAAGATTTCAGAATTTGACGGCTTTTACATCCCCTCTGTACCTGGTCTTTAGCTGAGATGTTTTAGTAGGTGATTCATTGGCAGCATTACTGGCTTTATTTGCCCAAGAGCACCTAGAGGAACAATGTTTCAACATTACATCAACAAGAGCTGAGGTTCCCATTTAATTCCATTTTAATCGAAATGCTTAGTATTAATGCGTTATTTTTTAGCTTAAAAAAAGTTACTTTGTAAAAATCACTTTTGTTTTTATCCTCTAAAATTCACCAAGGGAATCTGAAATTGGGTCAAACTACAGTTTCATTTTGTTCTGCAGTAACATTATCTTCTTTATATGAGATTACTTACTTTCTATGAGTTGCCAGTGGCAAATTAGACTTGATGTTTCAGGCATAAAAGGTGGTACTTTCGTGGTGTGCAAAATGCTGTCCTGCTCCTACATTTTCTGAGCAGTTCCCCAATGATGGAAATGACTGTAGGTTATGGTGCGTATGTTCAGGGCAACTATTGTGCTGGACTCTGACGTTGGTACATAAAATATCTTAGTTTGGAGAGATCAGCTCCTTTAACAGCTTGTGGGGTAGCTATCCCTAAAAGCCTGAGATTCTCTTTTTTTTTTTTCTGAGTCCTGCAACAAAACTTCTGTATGCTACATAGTTTCCTGTAAAGGGAAGTGTGATCTGCACATCTGCTTGGAAGAGGAACGGCTGTTGTGCATGCAGGTCACTGCTCATTTAGACTATGCTTTTCTAAAGCGTTGTTTTGAGAGTATCTAACCTTTGGGTGAAAGACAATTGGATTAACTGCTTTCGCAGGTATTGTGTTCCTAGCTCCAAAACCACAAAGAAACATTAACCCTCCACCCCCCCCAAACTTTAGAAAATTGACCAATTATTGCTAAAAGTTTCAAAGGACCTACAGTGCCATGTGAGGTCATTTACAATAACAGCTCTCAAAAAAAGCTTGCTGCAAATGTCAAAAAATGGAGCAAACTCTGAAGAACAATTTAAAGGAAAGAAGTAAGGAGCTTGTCTTATAGCTGATGGAGAGAGGTGGACATATCTGGAAGGGAGCTAATAGCAGTTCTGGCTGCTCAGTAGGTTGAATTAGACTGCCTAGGTATCCTTCATATCCCCGTACTCTGAAATGGAAAAAAAAAAAAGAAGTAAAAATGAATATGCAGTGCGGTTTAGATGCACATGGAGTATGTTGCAGGTGTCAATCTTCTGTTTAATGTGATTTTCAAAGCTTTCTTTGGTTACCATACATCAGACCCATGGATGCTCTTTCTTGGACTTCAGCTCCTAGCTTCTTCATACATGATTTTGAAGGTAAGATAGTTGTGTTATAGATTCCTGTATTTCCAGAATTAAAATCCAAGCTTTTTTTCTATCACTGAAGTGCCATGGGGAGAAGGCTCAAAATGTCATGAAAAATTATTACTTTGCTAGCGGGGAGTTTGTGGCTGCGTATTGATAGTTCTTGGTGCTATTTTTATATCTCTCTTCTATGATATTCTTAAGTATGAGTAAGGAATTTATGCTTAATACTGTCTGGAGGAAAGCTTTTGTGAAAGTTTTGAAATTATAGGGGTCCAGAACCCATCACATTCCTTCCTGGGACAAAGCCCTGCTAGCTTTATTTTGATTTTTCTGTACTTTAAAGAGAATCAAATTGCAAGGGAGAAAATAAGAATGTTATGGAGTGCTGGGAGAGCTATAGCTTTGGTGGCAAAAGAGGGTTAGGACAAAGAAAGAGTAGAGGGTTGTTCCTCTCATAGTCACCTACCAGTGTGTCAGGCTCATGCATTGCCCCTGTGAATTGTGTTCTATGGCAAAGCGGACAAAAAAATAAGGGTTGTAGTACCTTTTCATTGAGAGAGATTTTATGTATAGGTCCTGGTCTTGAGCCTTAACAGTTGTTTATCTGTCACTGACTTTGTGTAGAATGGTAGACCTGGCAGGATTGGCATGTCCTTTATATTGTTCCTGCACTTTCTGGTTTATATGGTGAAATCTGGGGTAGTCTACCCAAGAGTTTTGACCCTACAGTGCTTATGAACATGACCATGAGCTGTTCTGCAAGTACTGTCTGTGGCTTATTAAGTATCGGTTTAAACATCCATTCATAAAATAGTACTATCCTCAACATTTTAAGACTAACTTGCTTGAGTAGAACACTTTTTTAGTCCTTAGCAGACAGCTTTAGACCATAAATGCCCAGAAGCAAGGATTATGAAAGTACTACAGTGGAAAGCCTGCAGCTGTATTTATCATTCAGAGCTATAGATCTCAAGTACAGAGGTGTTTGGTCTAGGAAGATAAAACTACTGCTTTGTCATTTCTCTATTAGCATTATAATACCCTTGAGAACTAAGAGCTTGGTGGATGCATTATGGATTTATGTAAATGACTTACCTCAAACTTGATCCTGTGCTCTGAAAGAGAGAAAAATATTTTCTAAATAGGGGTATTGGTGCAATGTACTGCCAGGGATCTTTCCCCAGGAAGCATAACTACTTCTGCTGAATTCATTCAGAATAATCCTTGGCAATTTTTGAAACTCTTATTTGGGAAATAATTCTAAAATGCTTTTTGAAATTTCAGGCAAACAGTTTTAAAGATGACTTTGGAATTATTTTCTTTTTTAATATGCTGCAGCCTGAAGATATTAAAATGTGACACATTAGATTGACTTCTTCAGAAGTGGTGAGCACGTGTCTGAAGTCTGCCTTCCCTGAAAACCAGGTCCTGCTCAGAGGTGTTAACACACTGCAAGCTAGGAACCTGTTTTTTGACCATTTAGCTACTTTTCACTTAAAAACACTTGATTATTTGTTGTCTAAAAATAACGTAGGCATCACACGGCATATTCCTTAGTGTGATATAATCTCAAGTTCACCAAAGCACTTTTTAGTTCACTGAAGCCCCTTCATTCCTAGGCTGAGCTTGTCGGTTTACCTGGTTATTCCTTATTGATATTAGTTTACTCCTCAGGGGAACATTTGTTAATCGTTACAGATAGCTAAACACTTCTGAGGCCCTGGTATCCTCTGTAACAGGGGTACTTGTTTCCAATCTGTGCTAAAAAGCAAGAACCAAATGCCAGTGTTCACCTCTCTCCCCTTCCTTCCTCCATCCTTCCCTGCCTCCAAAATTGAGAAAAAAGCCCCAAAGGATTCACTTTCTCTACTCAGTGGGTCTATTTTTAAGCAGCAGGTTTGTGTGCTCATATTATTTCTGTACAAGCTCTAACCTACAGAAGTCGAAGCTGCTGACAACTGCAGGTAGGGAGAACCCAGATGCAGTGTGCTGCCTTTTTACAGGGAGCATTTACTTGGGTTCTTTAGGGAGATGCTACTTGTCAGCTTCCTGCTGTTTCTCCCTGTCCTGTCTGTGAAGCTCTGTATCTGCTAAGACATAGCAAGGTCTTTCTTTTCTATTATTTCTTTTTCCTCTTTTCTTTAGCAGTAAAGTATAAATCTCAAGTTCACAGAGCTTAAGTGCAATAAAGAGCATAGCGAAGTGGTGGATTTCACCTGAGTTTATTTGGAGAAGACTTGTCAATGCTTCACATAATATTTATGCATTTACACAGTAATTTTAGTCTTTGTTCTGGGAGGAAAGGGAGAAGAGAGAGGTGTGATGCTCTAGGTGAGCACTGGCAGAGAGCAGCTGCGGATGCAGCAGAGCATCTTTTGCAACCACAGTGGGAGGAAGCACCCCACTCCAGCACACCCTTGGGGAGTTTTGTAGAGGAAGCAAAACCTATGGGATGCCTGTCTGTGGGAATAGTTTGCTGTTTTCCACAAATTACGCAATTCTGTGTATTACTACTTTCTCTGTATCAGTAACACCCAGTTGCTCTGACTGAATGAGGCCTCAGCTGCAAAGCACACATGCACGTAAAACGTGTGAAAAATTGCAATGACAGGTTTTTGTTACTTCCTAGCTTGTGGTATAGAGGAACAGAAACACTGACCAGACATCCCCTCTGGACATTTTAGGGGCTTTTCAGACATCTTGAAAGTTCTTTGGTTTGCTATTATTTTTTTTTTTTTTTTATAAACTAATAGTGTTTTAAAATATTGTAAATTAAGAAATATGAAAGCCATAGGTAGGAGAAACAGGGAAGAGGCAAAATCATAGAATCATAGAATAGTTAGGGTTGGAAAGGACCTTAAGATCCTCAAGTTCCAACCCCCCTGCCATGGGCAGGGACACCTCCCACTAAACCGTGTCATCCAAGGCTCTGTCCAGCCTGGCCTTGAACACTGCCAGAGATGGAGCATTCACAACTTCTCTGGGTGGGCAACCCATTCCAGTGCCTCACCACCTTTACAGTAAAGAACGTCTTCCTTATATCCAGTCTAAACTTCCCCTGTTTAAGTTTTAACCCATTACCCTTTACCCTGTCACTACAGTCCCTAATGAAGAGTCCCTCCCCAGCATCCCTATAGGCCCCCTTCAGGTACTGGAAGGCTGCTATGAGGTCTTCACGCAGCCTTCTCTTCTCCAGGCTGAACAGCCCCAACTTTCTCAGCCTATCTTCATACGGGAGGTGCTCCAGTCCCCTGATCATCCTCGTGGCCCTCCTCTGGACTTGTTCCAACAGTTCCATGTCCTTTTTATGCTGAGGACACCAGAACTGTACACAACACTCCAAAGTGAGGCCTCACGAGAGCAAATGGGTTGATAAACTTCCATTTAATAAATATAATTAGAAAACAGAACAAAAAATGTAAACAGACTTCTTTTTAAGGATCTGAATCAGAAGTAATTCTGTCTTCTTCCTCTTGGTCAAAACCGTTTCTAATTTGGCTTTAAAATTACATATTTGAATATATGGTAATTCTTAGATACTTGTGTGGTGATAAGTTTCTGGACAAAGGCACTAAACTGATTTCCATCATGCTTTCATCCCTTGGGAACGGAGCACTGGATAAACTTAATCCTGATTATTGAACACCAGAGTTCTTGAATTCCCTCACCTTGTGTGTTAGAGAATTTCTATAACTTTTGAATTATTATTATAGTATTAATATTGGGGTCTTATTAGTATATATAAAATGTATGGATGTATGCTCAACTATCTTAGTGGGTCCTAGGAAAAATATAGTTACTTGTCACTTGTGTCCCTAATTTGTTGACAAATTCAGTCTTACACTGTCGGGAGTGATAAACACGAAAAAAACTCCACTACTAGTCCACAGAAACACCTTCTTTGGGAAGGAAAACCTTACAACCTACATTCTGCAGACCAGCTGGGTTCAAAACGATCTCATGATTCCATTTCTGTGGGTGTCTTTCGTGCAGAGTTGGTGCCTTCTTTCTCCTTTTGGTGCTGATGTGGTCTCCAGGGCTCCCTTGTCCTAAAAACCTGAAGAGCAGCCACAATTGTACATCTCTTGAGTTATTTTTCTGAATCAACTCATATGGAGGAGTGGTGTCAATTTGGTGTCTGTGGTGTAAATTTTTGAAGACATGGATGTTTTGGCACGTGTTTGTGTCTGTGTGTACCCACAATAAACTTAAATCTGGTATTTGTGAAATGCATCCATGGCAAAACACTGTACTAAGTAGGGACCTCTGGCTTCAGCCCTGACGGTATTTCAAAGACATGATATTTCCTGTCTTTTCAGAAAACAGCAAGAAAGAGAAGACCGTGTTGTTTCTTTCACAGAAAATGACTTTGTGGTTCTATGAATACTTTGAAGTGATTTTACGTAAGTGCAGCCAACAATTTAAAAGACTGGAATTTTGTTCCCTGAACAGACACGATTTCCTCCATGCTGTCTGGCAGTGTTTGTGCAGTCTGGTGACATTAAGCAGATAGGAAAGTTGTCCTACTCCTCAGCAGTCTGGAGCATATGTGCAGATCTGATATGCCTACCTTGGTAGGCAACATTCAGTTAAGCATCAAATCTTAAAGAACAAGATTTGAATACCATTTGTTGTGTTTCTTTCCCCACAGAGGGGTGTCACAGAGCATACTTTTCACCCTTTCCCTGCATTTTGAATCATTGGGTTAACCCATTTTTGTAAACAAAGCCCTTCTTTTTTTTTATTAAGTGACTGGGTTAAAAGATTCTGATATCTGAAAGAAAAAAATCAGTTCTCAGGTCCTTGGAGCTATATTAGCCTGGTGAGTCAGGTAGCTGTTAACCCTGAAGTAAGGATTCCTCTAAGCATTTGTAATTTTTCTCCAAGGAGGATGAATATATTTCTGACAAATTATAGAATAACTTTTCTGTGCTAAGAAATCTGAGTCTGAGCATGCATTCCTCAGATTTTGTCATTCTCCTTCATTGCTTTCCCATTTATCCTTCTGGGTATTCTCCTGGATGTACTGGAGGACATTGCTCCTAATTTCTTTGGGAATTTTAAGATCTGCCATGAAGGATGCTGGCTTTCATTCTCCTGAGCTCAATAAGCCTTCCCCAACAGCAGTTTTATGAATCCAGTGAAAGAAGCTTGGATTGTTCTTAAAGAGATTCATTTTTAATTTGCAGTGCTTAAAGCAGTACTTGCTCCACAAGGCAAAATAAAGTGAACCAACAGAAGTTGGGTACTTTAAAACTGCAGTACAAAGAGAATTAATATAGTCTAGTATATTCTTTCACTCTCCTTCCAGCATAGCTATTTTCTATGGGCACTCATGGAATGTTTACCAGACTGAACTGATCTGAGAATAAATGATGATAAATATTTGCCATAGTCACAATGACTATGAACTTTTCACTGATGGTTTAAGTCTGATCACTTGTGAGAAAAGCTATTTTAATAGGACACTCGCTTCAATACTTAGCTTTATTTTTCTTTAAAATGTGAATTGATACCTTGACTACTGCAGTCTTAAAATAGTCAACACATCTTTGCCTTCTATCTCCTATAGTGTTTAGCATCTACGAAGGCTCATTTATATAACAAAGCTGGAACAGGTTCTTTCAAGCTGAGTTGTTTTTAATGAAACTCTTTATGGTTTACATAGCAGCCATACAAAATTTTGTCCATGATGTCTGCAAGTGGGTCTAAGGCAGATACATGAAAAGCTTTATCTAGTCAAGTTTCTTGTCCTATGTAGCTGGACCTATTCTCCTTGGGTCCTTTGCATTCTTCTTTGAGACTGGCTCCTATTGAAGGTCCTTCATTATGATTCAGTGGTGGGCAAGAGAAGAAGCAGACTGTGAGCTGTCTACTGTTGTATGCTGACTTTCAAAAGGACAGTGCAATATTTGGACCAGCTCCATCTTATTTTTCTCTGGGTAAGCTCTTACATTCAAACATAAAACTATGATAGTATATATTACACTGCAAAAGAAAAAATGCAATGCAGTAAGACTTTTATAGCAGCACGTGGACTGGAATGAATACCTAAACGGCACGTAACATGAGGGGGGCAAGATAGTTGTTGTCCAATAAAATACTTGCTGTTGCTATGCTTTTGCTCAGTAATGCTGCGTCTGCTTTTGTTGCTGTTATGGTTTATGTAACAACTATTTTATATTCTGTGAGCTAGTACTTCACTGAAAACCAGAAGTTTAGATCTGAATTGTTACCGCTTCTGGGAGAAAATTGCTCCTACTAATATGCTCCAAATCTGTTCCCTGATTGCCTTGTACAAAAGCTCTTCTGCTATTTTACATTGCTCCCAGGGTTTCCTAGCCTTTGGACTACTGTCAGTAACAGGAGAAAAAAGTGAAAAATTAAGATCTTGTTTTTCTTGGTTTTGCTGGTGATACCTTGTTAATTCCCTTCAGTAAATAAAATAATAGGTTCTCCTATTCTGAAAGCTATATTCAACAATACTTTAGCTGCTTTATTTTCTCTTTTAACACTGGATTGATTCTTTTTGTTACTATGACGTTTCTGTTTTCATGTACGGAATACCCACCAGCCCCTAATTTCTGTTAACCTGATGGGAACACAACTTTTAACTCCATAATAAAACATCATTGCTGTTTTCCCCATTACATAAAATGTTCAAGAACAGTTATTGTTATCAGACGTCTCTGTTACTATAGTTGAACATATATTCCGGTTCACACATGGGAAGCAACATACGTGCTATAATGTTGCACCCTCTATACCACAGCTTGCTCTGAGCCATCCATCTGTCCCTAAGTGCTCTCCGTTGTTTTCCCTTCCTTCAGTCTAGAGCTTCCACTTGATTTGGTCAAACTGAAACTGATTTCAGTTAAAATAAACTGTGTGGTTTCTTGGGCTTTGAATTTAAATAATTCTGACTACTCTTTTGTGGTGAAAGGCTTTGTTCTTGCTCTTTCATAAAACATTAGCTTTAAATGATTAAATTTGTTGAATACCCTGCATATTAATTATAAAATTATTTTGATTTTAAAGCATAACAGACAGCCATAACATAAATCTTAAACGTAGTGCTGAAGTCCTACCTACAGATAATAAATCCCAGTTATACTAACAATAATTAACTGTAAATGTTAGTATAATTGATAATTTCAATCTATAGAAAATAGACATTTTCTGCTTAAATAACAGCAATATTTCACTCTTCTTTCTAACATTTTATAGGAGTCTATTAAAATATTTCAGATAAGTATTGAGATTTACCTGTGAGCTCGATACTATAATCCCATAAAAGATATGGATTAGGAGAATTCATGTCAGATTTTTAAAGCTAAATGGACATCTTACCTTATATGTAATCTAACCTCTTACCTTAGGTGATGTGCTATGTGGTTGCCTGAGGTACTCAGAAGCATCTACTTTTCACTGAGATTAATGATAGGTAGGCAGCAACTGCAACTTTATTTGCATAAGAAAGCTGTGCTTTTCAGAGTTTCTCAAGGAAGTAATAAATGGTAATATTTGAACAAGAATGCTTGCTTTCAAGGTTCAAGTGTTACTAGCATTTAATGATGTTTTTATATCATATTTTGGTATAAAAGTTGTTTAAAATGAATACAGGTTGAATGTAACTGAACTGGAGCTGCAAGAGCTGAAAATTAAATAGGGATGTTTAAATTTAGTACACATTCATGAAGCTTATAAGAAGTTCATGTTTCTTTGTTTCTAATCTTATATGAATAACAACTGTAGCATTTGTAATTACAGTACCGAAGATTTTCAAAATGCCCTTTTCTTGTCCTTTAGCACTTGAATAAAGGCTTCATCCCTTTTAGTTTTTGATGTTATGAGAAAATTGTCTGAAAGATTGCTGTGTTTTAAGGTGCTTTCTAAAGAGCCACTAGTTTACAAAAAAAAATTATAGAAATGACAGCTCGATGCTCTATGTATATGACTTCTTCCATCACCCCTGTGTCAGCCTGAATAAGTTTATTTACCAAAACAGTTACAAGCTTTTTTATTTTATAGCCTGCAAGGTCACACATGCTGGTGGAAGCCAATCTGCAATATAGCACCCTCCTTTTAACTCTGAATTGAAGAAAGTAAATTTTTTTTTTCTATAGAATTATTTAAGTTGGAAAGGACTTTTAGGAATATTGAATGCAACAGTTAACCCAGCACTGCCAAGTCCACCATAAACCCTGTTCCCAAATGCCATATCCACCCTTTTAAATACCCACAGCGATGGTGACTCTACTACTTCCCTGGGCAGCCTGTTGCAAAGTTTAATGCCCCTTTCAGTGAAGAAATGTTTCCTAATATCTAGTCTAAACCTTCTCTGACACAACTTAAGACTGCTTCCTCTTGTCCTCTTGCTTGTTACTTGGGAGAAAAGTCCAAACCCCTCTCACTACAACCTCCTTTCAGGCAGCTGTAGAGAATGAGAAGGTCTTGCCTGCGCTTCTTTATCTCTTTTTCGGTAAAGTTCACTGTTTCAGCATGTTTTTTTCATGTAGGAATGAAAATGCAGCCTTCTCCTCTGAGTTTGAGTTATCAAGCAGAAAGAAAATTATCCTATTAGTCCATGACTGTGCAGCTTATAGCTCGACCTATACTCAAGCACTTTCTGCAGATCATGTGTGTAACCAAACAGAAAGGTCTGTGTTAGCTTTCACTAATCAAAAGTTTGAAAGTACCTTTAATTAAACAGTAAATACGGAAATGGATTAAAAAGCAATGGTTTTGGCTACATCTATCACTTTAGGTGCTATGACACCTAAAGTGTCACACTCTAATGTGGCATCTAGGAATATAAGAATTTATCATTTGGTACTCCTGAAAACAAAGATTTGTAAAAGGCATGATTACATCCTAGTAAAGATTCTGAGAAATATTTGGTATGACTGAATGAAAAAAAAAATTAAAAATTATTATTTGTTACTGACTAGAGAAGAAAATTAAACCGATGAACAGCTAATGATGAAGTTTGGCTAGGTCTCATCTATTGGTCAGATCTTTGCCTGATCAGTGACGTTCATGGCATGATTTGTAACACCTTAAGATTTCAAATGGGACTTGAAGAATGTAGCATTTTGCAAGACTAGCTATTTAATGTTTAATATGTCTTGAAATTGTATAGTTAGTCATTTAACAAAAAGGAGCATAATTTTCATTCTTCTTCTATACTCTTCCAATTGTAAATTGTGATATGAGCCCTGTTCATAGCTCAGTAGACAGCTCAGAACTGCTGCATAGACTGTAATTGCAATCTGTGCTAAATGAACGCCTGTTAACAGCACCTTTGGACTGTTCTAATTTTTCTCCTTTATATTAAGAGGAGGTTAAATTTACTGTAGTCTGCATATTACTTTTTATTATGCACAGATAGAATACTTAAGAAAATTGATTTTTTTTCTCCATAAGCTTTTTCACACTCTTTTTTCTTGTTATTTAGCCATCATAAGAACTAGAATTGAACACAATAAAAATTAAATTATGTATAAAGCAAGATTTTTTTTTTTTTTTCATGTAGTACATACTGTTAGATTAATTTCTCTTTGGCTAGAACTTGCGCTTCTAAAATATTGTAGGCTTGCAGGTAACTTTTTTATTTGCTTAAAAGGACAAGGATGTTATACAGATACTTCTTCCAGTAAAACTCAATTACTAGGAAAATTAAACAGCTAATATCCTCAAGAATTTATCTCACATGCAGCATCCAAAATATCTGCCTAAATATGTACCAAAGTTTGAATGCTGCTTCTTCTACATCATCAGGGCAGATTTAAGCAACATGGGCATTAAGCCCAAAACTGTTTGCCAACAAAATATTGCTCGCAGCTAGTTTAGAGGGTGCCTTTTGAGTACTTTGGAAGCACCCACTGCACCATGAAAGCTCCTGGGGTACATGCTCGAATGAAGAGGGGTTTCATTTCTTTGCCACTCACACTGCCCAGTGACTGCAGGTTCCCCCACTCTTTTTCACTGCTCATATTTTTGAATTCTCTGGTCTCTCTTGTTGCTGTCCTTTGATGTCCCTTCAGCTGATCTTCAGCCACCTTGACCTGCAGTGCCAGGTTATCAGTTACAGTACCCTGGATGAGGTCTTGCCCCCACTGAGAAGGATGGACGTGTCCACACTCACTGCCTCCTGTAATCACTTTCTCCTTTTCTGCAGTAGCCAGACATTTGTGATTGAAATTCAGCTTGTGATCCAATAATTCCTCGGTTTCTTTTCTGATGTCCTTAACAACTCACTCCTACACTACGTTTCATCAGATTATGTTTTTCCGTCTATTACAAAAAACGTTTTTTTGTAACATTTTTTTCCAGTTTGCCAGCATCACTTTTAAGTCTGAGCCTATGCTACAAAATGTGTGCAAACCCTCTCAGTGTGAGCAAATGTCATACATGTAATTAACAGAAATGTTAAACACTTGATAGTTCTTATGATGATTTTGTCTTTAATGGTCATTGGGCTGTGTTGCCTGAAGGTGATTTCACATTTTACTTATTACATTTTTAAAACAATATTGAACACTGAAGTTACAGATTTTATTTCTAATTCATTGTCAAAATTTACAATGTGTGAGACAAGATTTGAAACATGTTATATAGCTGTAATTTCAGCGTGGGTTTCTGCCAGGAAGTACAAAGTCCTATGAAAACAATCTTATTAATTTAAGTCACAGTTTGTGAAGATTTGTGCACAAGCATGTTAGAAAAAATGCATACTCCACCTTTTGACTTTGAGGTATAAGGCTACAAAGAAGTTCAGCAGTAGAAGGAGCACAAAAGACAAGCCTGTGGACATCAGCTGAGCCAACCTAGGCTGGTCAGGAGATGATGCAGACTCCAAAATGCAGTTGCTGGATTTCTCCGTCTAGGTCCTCAGATGCCAAATATTACTTGTGGATTGACTTTAACACTTAAATTCAATTTTAAATTGTGGGAAATGGAGGAGGCTAAAAAAGTAATGAATTGCAGGATCTGATTAACAGTCAAGAGGATACTGAGTTAAATACATGCAGCAAATGGTTCCTGAAATTGTCTGTTATTTTAAAACCAGATTGCTCATGTAGTGAGCTCAAGTACACAGGATGATTTAACAGAGAAATAATGATGCTCGAGTAATTCTCAGAAGCTTTACTCAACAAGAGAATTATGAATGTTCATTGCATTTCTATGGGTTTTTCCTATTTCTCCCTTTCTTTGCACCTTTTTTTTTTTGTGTCAATTGCTTCTTTTTTAATTAATCCTTTACTGAATGGTAAGGCTTATCCTATATTGACTATGTATGTGCCTAGATAAGTGTAACTACTATGTTTTGATGAGTTGAATCTGCACTTTGCAACATACAGGAATTTTTTAAAAAAAAAGATACATTCAATGCACAGCATCCCAGTTTTTTTTTTTCCTGTATAATTCCCTAAGTATAAAGCTGGCAGAAATAAAGAAATAATTTGACTTATTAATATAATGAAGATCAATGAGGTCTCTGAACACAAGTTTGAAAGAACAACATAATTATCCTTCATTTGCTGATGCAAGGAGTAGAATGATTTAAACTGGGAAGTAGCTGAAGAGAAGTCAGTAGCTTTCCTGGTAGCTGAAATTCATTCAGTATAATTCTTTTCCTTGCTCATAATTTTGGTCAACATCAATTACTCTAGTGGTATGTCTATGGTGAGTGTGTGAAACTCAATCAGGAAAATACAGAAAAATTGTAGAGCAACAGATGAGCAAATGGTAACATTGGATCCCTCCAAACACATGAGAAACAGTGACTTGGACTCAAGTTGATGGTGCTAAAGAACAAGACTTTGCTAGCAGGCACCTCACTAATTTCTTTTGTCTTGCCAAAGACCCCTATCTGCTGTTGACTACCCAAAAATGCAAACTGAGTACCACTGTGCCTAGTGGGTGGGTCACTGGGTCTGCCATGATTCCATTCACTTGACGCCTTTTCTTTTGATGTGGGATGCGTGATCAGCTCCTAAAGAAGACAGCTCACAGCAGAAAACCAGGAAAGTAACTCCCATCATTTCCTCTTTGTCTTTTGTTTGGCTTTTGATGTTTTTGTCGATAAAGATCAGCTCAGATATGTCTTCCCCCACAGTAACTGGTACTAGGCGCATTTCCCATTAGATTTGACAACCACATTGACTTGCAAAATTCCTTGCTCGCTCACCTTTTTTGCTGTGATATATTTCCATAATTACAAGTACTCTCACACAGGATGGAAGATTCATGCCTGAGCTTTTTAGGGTACCTAAAACACTAGTTCTTAGTTTTTCAGTTTTTGGGGGGCTGTGCACACTGTCTCAGTCTCTGTGTTGTGGCTGTCAAGGAGACTGTATGGAGGTTGTCTTATTTTCTTTCTTGTTTTCCTTGCAGGAACCAGAAAACTCCCAAGTGAAAGTGGCTAAAGTGAAAGAACAGCTCTGACTCATTTGCTGAACTGAGCAAGATGTGGTAGGAGACAACATTTTCCTAACTGTGGTTATTTACTGTCTCTTGTTACAGGCTTTTTTTTTTATTTTTTATTTTTTATTTTATGAAATACGAAGATTTAGCAAGGCCTCGGCAATGAAAAAGAGAATTTGATCTCGTCTAGGCTTCTGTGTCCCAATATTTAGCATTCTGTGAGTACTGTTTACACATTTCTAAACGTTTATGTCTTTCTGTTTAATTTTTCTCCCCCAGAAAAAGTGAGTGCTCTGATATACCTCAGAACAACTCACTAATGTGTTTTCTGTTCTTTATATTTTATTTCCTTCTCACTGGTTTAACAAGTGATTATTTAGCAGTGATTGCTGACCTTACTGCTACCCATCCATTTAAAACCTGTCCAAGTGTACATTAATTGAAAGTAACAAAATTAATGCTGTTAATTTTTATAATCCTAATTTAGTCCAAATGTTGTTACCCTTATCTTGTCTTTTCCTGCTTAATTGATTGTAACTAAAAGGCATGCGATATACTATCTCTAGTGTTTTTCATTTTCAGTGGCTGAGGAGAAAGTGGTGATATTTCAAGTTGATTTGGGGGCAATTATGAACAATGTTTTTGGCCACAAGGTTTCACCATGGAGTAGTTTTGAGCACCTTGTTACTGCTACTGGATTAACAAATTCTTTTATCTATATCCTTATATATGTTTATAATTTGTGTTTTAATAATCTCTTCTGTGCGTATTTCACTATTTTTCTTTAATGGTGCCCAAATCCAAAAAATTGCTTGTGACAAATTTTGTACTGTTGGGAGGTCATCTCTGAAATATGTATCATAGTGTTCCTTAATCCTATATTGAAAATGCTAACTACAGATAGTATTTCTGCATTCAGCAATGGGTCCCCCAATGTGAGAAGGATGCAGACCAGAGAAGGGCAACAAAGATGCTCAGAGAGTCTGGAGAAGAGAACGCTCTGGGGAGACATTAGAGAAGCCTGACAGTGCCTAAAGGGACCTATGAGAAAGCTGGAGAAGGTCTCTCTACAAAGGCGTGTAGTGACAGGACAAGGGAGCATGGCCTTAAACTGATAGAGGGTAGATTTACATTAGCGATGAGGAAGAATTTCTTCACTATGAGGGTGGTGAGGCACGGGCACAGGTTGCCCAGAGAAGCTCTGGCTGCTCCATCCCTGAAAGTGTTCAAGGCCAGGTTGCACTGGGCTTGGAGCAACCTGGTCTAGTGGAAGGTGTCCCTGCTCATGGCAGGGCGTTGGAACCAGGTTATCTTTAAGGTCCTCCCAACCCAAACCGTTATATGATTCTTCTCTGGGACAAGAGAAAAAGCTAATTTTATTTTAAAAAAGCTAATTTTATTTAATTTTTTCATAGTCTGATCAAAGCAACTTTTTAATGTTTTCTTGGTACGTTAGCACTATGAAATTGTTGCTAACAGTATCAGCCAATTAGCAATTCTTTAATCTCCTATATTTGTTAGGATAGTGTTACAGAATGACATTACTAATGAGCTGGCTTTTGCCCAAGTAGAAAATTGCTCTTGACAAATATTTTAAGTTAAGGAAGTAAGGACCAGGAAGTGTGGAAAAAACTTATTCATGCAAGGATACATCAAAGAGGTCTGAATGGCTCAGGTAATTGGTAGTGCGAGGGAGAACCTTTCACCTTTTTGTAATAAATCAGAAAATTTATTGAGTGGAAGGGATGAAGTAATTTTAAAAGCTTTAAATGAGGGTTAGGTTCAAAGTATTGGTTTATGAACCTCACTTTATGCTAGTCAAAGTTGGGTTTATATAGGTTGCTGATATTTACTCAGCCTGAAAAGCAGCTAACCTCTACTCATGCACCTGGCCTTCCTTGCTACCCATTTAGGGACTTGTCCCTGCAGAACTCTGTGTCTCCATGTAAAATGCCATGCCTGAAAATAAGAAAGTTTCAGGAGCATCAGGAAGACAGAGGGGAGCTATGGAGTTTCCCTCTAACCACATTCTTCAAAGCTTCAGATAAAAGTCTAAGGCAACTTGAGTTCAGTATACCACAGTAAGAATGCTTTGTCCCCTTCTACTGAGCAGACCTCCTCCAATACAAAGGGGTATCAGACAAAACCGCCACAGCGTTTTTGTTGGGCACAGTAGTCTGTTGCTTAATTGATGTTAGTAATTTGCTTCACATTTAGATCACATTCATTAAGGGTTTAATAAAGTTTACCGAGGCAGTAGAAGAGGAGATTTTGCATGGTTTTACAGAGAACACCATATACAAACACTATATATGGTATGTTAACAGGCTGCCAGCTTTTGACATCACTGCGTGGTAGTAACTCAGCCTACATTTAAGAAGGCAATGCCCTATGAGTTGAGCAAATGTATGCAACAAAAATCAAAACCCAAAGGATGATTTATGGTGTTTCATGGAAAACAAATACTTTTGTCATCTTTTTGAGGTGAAATGCATCAAACTCAGTGATGTTGAGCTTTGGTGTTTTCAGTTCTTTTCAAACATGTACTCTCCAGTAAAAAGCTGGAAAATAATTGAGAGCAAAATGTTACAATATAGTCACTAAAAGTCTTGCACAGCTAATCCAGTGAGTTTCAGACTTCTTTATGTACTGCCACTGCAGACTTCACATTTGGAATAAGAAAGTTGCCTTAACTGTCAAATTAATTACTATTTTGGGTGCCAGGTAAAAAAGGAAGAGTGTATTTTTATCTGTTGAAGTCTTGTGAGAATGAAGTTGAAATGCTGTATTCTTGGCTGAGCACTCCCATGCTGGAAGGACTTGGGGAAGCCAGAATGTATCCACATAAGAATAACAAAAATGATTAAGGGACTAGGGAGATCGATGCCTTGTTGTGTGAAGAAATATTAAAGGATCTAAATATGTATTGCTTGTCCATGTAAATGATAGACACAAAAAACCCAAGCAGCTTTCTTGAATTGATGATTGCTTAGGTGAAATGAATGAAATGGATGAAAAGAATTATTACCTGCTGTGTAGCAGGAATAGCAATTTTGGATTAGATCAGCCATATGTGACCAGTATCTCACCTTTGGCAGTGTGGGGTAGCTGATGCTCACAAAAAAAATTTGCAAATAAGTCTCAGTTAGGTAATTATAGGTTCATCTGTCTAAGGAGAAAAATATATATGGTTGTCTTAAGTCTATGAATAAATAGATAGGAAGGTGAAAAGTGCTTAGGTCAGAAGTATGGTTAACTTTTACTGGGAGCTTAAAGAGTTAATGAATGAAGGTGCTTAAAGTACTATTCTATGCTTTATCCTGTGCATTTTTTGTATTGCAGCGTCAGACCATAAGAGACTTGATAACCTGTAGGGCCACTGAATTTTTAGTTAATTCACCAGTAGTGTAGAGTGCAGGTTTGTCTAACAGGAACATTTCGATTTTCTCCATTATGACTTTGTGTATACAGTTATGACACGTTTGGAATAGCAACTGTTGAAAATTTGCTGTAAAATATTCTTGTAGACACCTGATATGATTCCAAGTCACACCATAGCCGTAGTCCAGATTGTTTTAAATTCGCACCAAAATGGATTTTGGATGCCAAACCTTCAATTTCTTTGCAGGCTGTTGTTAAATTATGACATTTAGATCTTGGGAAGTCAATGTCAAAACTCCCAGTGATTTCACTGAGGATCGTACTTCACTAAAAATGAATGAGAACTTGCCCAAGTGAAAAGTAGATCCAAGAAGGAGCTCAAGGAGTTTTCACTCTCAGCTGTGAGCATTTTACTGAAGCTGGTGCGCACAACTGTCCTTGAGCTCAGAAGAGCAGAGAGATAAGCCATATTAATCGAGCTGTCAGGCTATGCAGTGTCCTGACAAGTCTTGTCCTGGTTCAGCTCATCAGTGCTGATGAAGAAGCAAGGTCAGTGCCGTTTACTTGGATAGTGATATACAAATGCTTAGGCCCTTGAAATGTTTGGGTTTTATTGTTGGGCTTTTTTAGCCATAGAAACAAAGGTCTTGTACTCAAAAGGAGTTTTGCTTCAAGACTGCAGTCATTTTGTCTCTGCACTAGCAGTTCTGCACTCAGCTGCTAAAATCAGCTTCATTTATAAGCTTGTTTCTTTCTAGTCTCACATCTCCCTCATACAGTGGTAACCCCAAGACCCATTATTTGTTGGCTGAATTTCTAGAGGAATCCAGAACTAACTTCAGTTCTTAGCTGGAGCCACCTTAAAACTATGTTGTTTTCTTTCTTTGCTTTCTTTTCTCCTGTGGGTAATCTGAAAGTGTATAATGTAAATTATGAGTAAATGGTCATCAGGTTATTCAGTATTCTTTTTCAGTTTCTGCTTTCTATTTTCAGTCAATCATATATCATAATAGGCTATTTGTCACCACAGATATCTGTATACATAAAAGATAAGTGGGTATGGAATATATGCTTTTAACAATTTTCTGAGCATTGTCAGTGATATATTATTTTCTTTTATCTCTTCTGTATATCACTCAATCAGGGGAGTGTCATTGGGTGTATCCCAGTGGAACAGAATGGATTTTAATCAGCTGCTGAGAAAATGAGATATCACACTAGGACAAGAATAGCTGTTTGATAGAAGCTCCTCTTTCTAAGTGGAATTCTTCAGTGTTCTGTATTTCTTTTTTTTTTTTCCATTGTCAAACACTGAATAAAAATTGCATTAAAAAAATTGTCTGACTTTGGGTATTTTTCTCAGGATGTAAAAGGCAGGATTCATACCATCTAACAAGAGGCTTCATGAATCTGCAAATAGGAATGAATGCAGTAAAAGTTTTGTGAGTTATAAAGATGTAAACTGAGTGTAAGCAAGACCTGCTGTATAGTCTGTGTGTCAGTACAATTGTACTTAAGGGAATAGTATTTTATCAAAAAAAGTATTTGTAAGATCTCTGAAGGAAATAGTTTTGGCTTTCATTTTCCTTACTGAACCTGCTCTGGAGCTAGTGGGCTTCCACTGCTTTCTGGATGATACTTCCCACAAGTCAAAATAAAGATGATTTATGTTGTTAGCTTTACTAGCATTTAGGGTTAAAAAGAAATGAGGTAGTTCAGGAATGTTCCAATCAAGCATCAGAGTTACTGGTCAGCCACACACATCCGGCTCCATCCCATGCCAACCTTTCCTGATTGGTTTTCCCACCCCAGGGGGTCTCCCACGGAGATGAAGCTGTGTGTGAGTTTAGGGATGGGGATTTTGAGAGGACTTCATTATCCAAAGGTAATGAATTCATTTTTTGGCCAGGTCTTCCTCTATCGTGCAATGCTCATACACACTAGCAAGTTCAAATTCTCACTAGCATAAAATGATCTGTTTCAGGTATCTCCATGGAGACTGATCCTTGAGAAGTCCTGATCTATAGCAAAAACATGTTTTGGTGAATGTCTTGTACAAGGACCACGTTCATCAGAAACATGCCCTATGTTGGGCTGAGAAGGTAAGTGTGATACAGGTGCCTATCATCTGTAGATAATATATGGCAAATAGCAACTGTTGTGAAATAATGGAGAAAGCAGACTCCACCTAGGATGGGGCTGTCTCCAGTGCTCTGGAGATGGTCCCACTCTCTACTTTGTTCTGACTTTATGGGTGTTGTACACAAGTTTTCCAGTTCTCAGTGACTGCCTCCCACAGACTGTATATGCAGTCATGGCATTTTGTGTGCTTTTGTGCCACTGGATGACTCTGAAGGCTGAAAATATCACAAAATGTTTTACAAAATTATGAGCTTATCACAGGGTTGACTGTTGTGTCTCATAGGAGACTAAAGGAAGATATTGAAAGAAAGCATGCAAGTAAACTTGAGTAGAAACAGAAAGCACTGCACTATTGTCATAGGAGGAAGGAAAGTGAAAGGTCTAGAAAAAGTGGCTGAGAAGAACCCTGGAGAGTTGGTACATTTTCACTACAAATAGGAAAGGAGAGCAATTTTGTGAGTCAATGGGGCTGAGGTAGTTGGCTAATATATATTCTGCCTTTAATAAGAGCAAAGAGAGGTTATCAAGCTGGTTAAGACTGAGATGATTAAGAGAGGTAAAGGGCTGTAAGCGATAATAGCATATAAATTAGCCTGCCTGGAAGGTATGACCCTCAGGTGTGAAAGGAGCTGACTCAAGATATTTCAGAACTTCTAATGATCATTCCTGATAATTTCTGGTAATCAGATGTGATTTTTGTGTTTTAAATCAGGGTAAAACTGACGATCTCTTTAAAAAACAAAACAAAACTAAAACCCACAAAAACACACACACAAAAAATACCCCTGAGAAACTCGAGAAAAGACAACCTGTGCAAACAGTTTCTCTGCCAGTCTAGTTAATTCTGCTGAATGACAAAGAATCACTAAGTGTCCTGGGTTAATTATCTCTGTATATAGGTTAAGCAACGGCTATTGTCTCTCTGTTCAGCTTTAGAAACCTGAGGACACAAAGCACATAGCTTGTACCCATGGGGAAAAAAAAAAAGATACACCTTCATATTGATTCATTTTTAAAGAAGCTGAGTAACAAATTGCTGCACTTGCAGTGCTGTAACCTGCCTGCAATCACAAGGGCTTTAGAGGCTTATTTACTAAAAATAAGAAAAGTAATGGGCTTCTAGTGGGAGCATGTCAGTTTGTTGGTCTATCTCCTGAAGAAGGTCCCTTAGTCCTTTAGGTTTTTGGTGAAAGCACTGATGGAATTAAGCTGTTGCTGTCAGTCATGTACTAAAAGGTAAAACCCAGGTTTTCTTCTGTGTTTTCCAGCATTCAGTAAGAGTAATCACTATACTACAGTTATAATTGGTGTTACAAGTTTGGGCTAGCACAACCAGCTTCATTTGGCTCCAGAGAAAACAGGGTATTTATTTTTTCAGCTGAATCAAAGCTGATGTTATGCTCTTTATTTTCTCCTCTATTTGTTTGAGAAGTGGTCCCTGCTCGACAAAGAATTGTGTGAGTGACTCAGAGAGGTGTTCTAGTAGTTGAATTTGGCTCAGGACACCTCTCTTTCACTGGCGCTATGGCATACTTCATGACAGCTGGGAACTCAAATTTTTCCCCATTTGTGTAACAAGTAGGGCAAAAGCAGAAACTAGGCTCTGGAATAAAATGACTGAATATTGTTTACCTCCTTGTGAGAGGCAGACAAGTTTTAGGTGGTTCTGTCTGCTGCTGCTAACTAAGTGAAATTTTACATGTGTAAGCCCCAAAACCTGGGCTTGGATCCCAGAAGGATGTGCTCTTTTTGTTAAGACTAATACACCTTTTGCACACATGGATGTTGAAAATACTGTTAGTATTTTGGAGGTAGAGTTTACGGCCATAGCCCAAGCAATATGGCAAAAAGAGACTATGTAACTCAGGTTAAACTCAAAGTAGCTTCTGGTTTGGATCTAATGTAAAATTCAGTATTTGGTCTGGTGTCCTTCTAGCACCACTTGTTAAATTATTTGCATTTTTTTCTTACCCAGATGTTTGTAATAATATCCTTGAGCTGTTTTTCTGCTCTTGCTAACTCTCCAATACTTTCATCTGTCTTTCTAGCTGTGGAAGGAAACTTCCTTTTTAATTAAATCATTGAGATCATAACTGAGGGCTACGAGCTCAGAAAGAATTTATTTTCCTGGGAGTCTAGATCATAGCAAGTATGGCAAAAGCTTAAGCAGATTATTAGAGATTAAACTTGCTTATTGGTTTTTTTGTGTGTTTGGGGGGGGGGGGGGGGGGATTTTTTTGTGTTTTTTTTTTTGTTTGGTTTTTGTTTGTTTGGGTTTTTTTTTTGTTTGTTTGGTTGGTTGGTTTTTTAGTCTCAGAAAGCTGAGAGTCGTTCTTTGGTAGGTGAATCCCTACAGTGTCAAGTGGTGCAATGTAGTAGCAGTTTCCTAGGGAAGTGGGATGGGACTGTTCTGCAGCTGACCTCTGTTGCCATCCTGTCCCTGATGCCTAGGAGTCCACACAGCACCCAGCTGCAGAGTTGCAGTATCCCCTATGCTTAATGTATGCACCACAACAAATCCTGAGGCTAATGCCAGTTTTCAAGGATAATAATGAAGAAATTAAAGATATTTTCAAGCATAACAGCATCATATCTTTACTATCAATAGTTTGGGATAACTGACTCTTTTGTCAGTTAGTTTAGCTTTATTGTTATTAATTGCCATGGCTTCCTTCTTAGTGAAGGGAATATAGGCAAGAAAATAACCTGAATAATCATTTAGATGGTAGATTGTCCTAGCAGTATTATAGATGAAGTGGAGGCATTTCCTAGCAGTGCACGTTTCACTCAAGATTCTGTTTCTTGTAAAGCAATCCGTTTTATTTCCTAATGTGTTGAATGGCATGAAATAGTGTAATGTAATCTGAACTTTTAATTCAAAACAGATTACTCTTCTATCTAATCAGCACCCAGGAGCATGTAAATCGGTGCATAACTGATCAGAATTAATTGCATTTGAATGGAAATATGTGTGCTCCAAAAAGCTTCTCTATTATGACAGAAACATGATAACAATAAGAATAACTAGAGAAAACCAGAGAAGAACTGGTTTCCAGGTAAGTTTTACTGTTTTATTCTGGTATTAATTTTATGAAGCCAGTGAATATGTATGTATTTATAATTCAGTAAAAACTATGACAATCTAATAACACACCAGTCTAAACTACAAAGCTAAAAATCTTACAAACACTGCAGTATCATACCTCAGTCATTGGTGCTGCTGTAGCAAATAAAAAACTACCATAGTGGCTATACCCATTTGAGGATGACAGCATGTCTGGTTTATAAGATAATGAAAGCAGTAAAGCCCATGAAACAAGGTACAGGTCTTCTGCAGAAGTCCTTGGTACTGTCAAACTCTGGGCAAGACCATGTCCATGCTGAGGTCAGGTTACTTGATTTAAGAAACCTGGTTGTACTGTAGTGGAGTTGCTCTGAGCATAGGGTTAGACAAGATGACCCAGGGAATTACAGCCCAGTCAGTCTCACCTCTCTGCCTCTCAAAATCCTGGAAGGCATGCTAAGGCACATAAAAAACAACAAGGTGCTTGGTGACAGCCAGCATGGCTTCACGAAGGGGAAATCCTGCCTGACCAATTTGGTGGCCTTCTGTGACGGGGCTACAGAACTGATGGACAGGGGTAGGGCAGTTGATGTCATCTACCTGGACTTGTGCAAAGCATTTGACACTGTCCTGCACAACATGCTTATCTCTAAATTGGAGAGACATCAATTTGATAGATGGACCACTCTATGGATAAAGAACTGGCTGGATGGCTGCACACAAAGAGTTGTGGTCAATGGCTCAATGTCCGGCTGGAGACTGGTAACGAGTGGTGTCCCTCAGGGATCAGGGTTGGGACCAGTCTTGTTCAACATCTTTGTAGGTGACATGGACAGTGGGATTGAGTGCGCCCTCAGCAAGTTTGCCGATGACACCAAGCTGTGTGGTTCGGTTGATACGCTGGAGGGAAGGGATGCCATCCAGAGGGACCTTGACATGCTTGTGAGGTGGGCTGATGCCAACCTTATGAAGTTTAACCATGCCAAGTGCAAGGTCCTACACTGGGGTCAGAGTAATCCCAGGCACAGGTACGGGTTGGGCAGAGAAGAGATTCAGAGCGGCCCTGCGGAGAATGACTTGGGGGTGCTGGTCTATGAGAAAATGAACATGAGCCAGATTCAGCGTGCGCTTGCAGCCCAGAAAGCCAACCGTATCCTGGGCTGCATCAAAAGGAGCAGGACCAGCAGGTCCAGGGAGGTGATCCTGCCCCTCTACTCTGCTCTTGTGAGGCCTCACTTTGGAGTGTTGTGTACAGTTCTGGTGTCCTCAGCATAAAAAGGACATGGAACTGTTGGAACAAGTCCAGAGGAGGGCCATGAGGATGATCAGGGGACTGGAGCACCTCCCGTATGAAGATAGGCTGAGAAAGCTGGGGCTGTTCAGCCTGGAGAAGAGAAGGCTGCCTGGAGACCTCATAGCAGCCTTCCAGTGTCTGAAGGGGGCCTATAGGGTTGCTAGGGAGGGACTCTTCATTAGGGACTGTAGTGATAGGGTAAAGAGTAATGGGTTCAAACTTACACAGGGGAAGTTTAGATTGGATATAAGGAAGAAGTTCTTTACTGTAAAGGTGGTGAGGCACTGGAATGGGTTGCCCACCCAGGGAAGTTGTGAATGCTCCATCTCTGGCAGTATTTAAGGCCAGGTTGGACATATCTTTGGATGACATGGTTTAGTGTGAGGTGTCCTTGCCTATGGCAGGGGGTTGGAACTAGATTGTCTTAAGGTCCTTTCCAACCCTAACTATTCTATGATTCTATCATCTCCAGAAGTCCTATCAGTGGAAATGATTGTGTGATTTGTGGTCAAGAAGCCCAAATATGTGCACCATCCTTGTGCATATATTTTTGTATTAGTCAAACGTATTGAAAGAAACTCTTTTGATGAAGGGCATGCATCAAGAAAAAAGTGTTAAGAGTATCCATGCAGGTTACCAAATAGCATGATCACTTCTAAAATGAGTAGAAAAAAGTTATTGTTATACTTTATAACACTTTTGGAAGCTTCTTTAAAAGTGTGTAGTAAATGGCATATAGTGTTCTCCTTTCTTTTTTTATTCTCCATGAAAGAATGTTAGCACAGCTTCATGAAAAACAGGTAAATAAGGAGCTACTATATTGAGAATTTTAATGAGATTTAGTGCACCTCTAAAATAAAGCGACATGAACAGCATCAATTCACAAGGGTGTCGTTGCAAACTGAGAGAGCCAGGCAAATAATGAGAACTGGTAGAGTGTTAGTGTCTGTACAGCTAAAGAATAGATTTGATATAACCATGTGCAAATAGAAATTGTGGGTTATCATGAGTCATTTGAGTATAAATTTAAGGATAGGCTTGATTGAGATGAGCAGGTCATTGTGTATGGATATAAATTAAGTTTGAAGAGGGTTTCTGGCCAAATGGCAGCTTTCTGGAAAATCTACAAAGTATATAGACGACTTTTGCATTGTTCTATAAACTCTGTACCTAATTAACATAGTGAGCTAATGTTTGCAATATGTGGGTTTTTATTGCCATGAACAATCGCTATGAATATGGGAAGGAAGCTACCCAGCCTGAAGAAATGTGGCATTCTTCAAAAAGTCATGAAATGAAGAATAATGTTTTGGGGAGTGAGGGTTTGGTTTTGGTAGTTTTGCTTTGTTTCTTTTTTGTTTGTTTCTTTGAAGAACATCTAGAAAGCTGTTTTAGAGGACCAAAACTGTGACTTTTGCTATGAATCTCCAGGCATACCAAATATATAATTACTATATAACACCATGTATTCCATTAAATAGGTACTAGCTCACCCTGGCATATGGTCTGGAGTGATGCAACTCATGGAAAAAGAGGGGATGGCAGCACAGATAAGATTATGGTGTATTTGGGCAACTGCTTCGTGTGCCATTTTCCAGCATGTCTCCATCATCCACATCTGGAAAAGAGAGGGGAATTCTGGTATACAGTCTAGGGCTAATTTACACCTTTAAGACACTTGCGTTCCCATGTGAGGCTAGGCTCTCATATGGTGTGATTAGGGTAACACCATCTGTGACCTGGTGTCTTCACTGGTGGTCTTCAAATCAGTCACTTTTTGACTGTCTTTGGCAGAATTGTTCTTGATAACTTAGCAGAATAGTTGGTTAGTTGGTTTGCTGCACAGGTCTGGGTCCCATCAGTGCGATCCCACTTTTGGATGCTCATGTCTCTGGGAGTGTCAGGGCTGGCTGACTGGTTGGTGTCTCCTATCTGCCTTCATCACTTGTGTTTTGTGTGGGGATGGGACCTGAACCTTCACTTGCTTCCAGGGCAGAGATCTCATTTACAGTCTCATTGTGAGGCTGCTGACAGTGGAGGGAAACTGCTGCATGCAAGATGCTTTTCTGCATTTCCAGCCATTTATTTTCATGTGCTGTTCTCAAGAAAATCAATCCACAAATATAACAATAATAATAGCAACAATAAAAAAATCCTTACATATACTTATTCTCTCAAATCAGTGACTTTGTTAGGATGAGTCAGTCTTGCAAAAACACTCCTTGTTTGACAGCTGTATATTGTTGGCCTTCCAAATACTTTCAAATTCAGGAAGAAGGAGGGACTTGCCAGACAGCAGTTTTGCAGGAAAAGGTGTAGGGTTTACAGTAGAAGCAGCAGTGTCAGTGGCTTAAGAAAGTTACTGACATCCTGGTGCACATTAATGAGGAGCTTTGCTATTTGAGAGGCTAAGCAGTCCTGCTCAGCTTGACACTGGGGACATGAGAGCTGGAACAGTGTTCCTTAACCTTAAATCAGGTTTGAGACATCTTGTTCTAGTCAAGAACAGAATGAGCTGGAGAGTCCAGAAGAGAGACACAAGAATTATAAAGCTGCGAAAAACATGACCTATGATTAAAAGTTTAAGTGACATGGGGCTTGTAGAAAAGAAATCTGAAAGAGAATAACAATCTTGAAACATGAGATAGAGTATCAGAAGAATCTTCAATAACACAAAGAAAGCTGCTTTTTACATAATAAAGGAATAGACCTGCTCATTGTGGAGAAGATGACATGGATTGTGATTGCTCAGAAATAAGTCTCATATCAGGAAAAATATTGAAATAGTAATGTAAATGAAACAATAGCCCAGTTTCAAAAGCACATCCATGAAAAAGTCCTAGCTTTTAGCCACTGACAGGATGGTGGCCAGAGCTAGTCTCTTGATTTTGCTTAACTAAACTGAAGGACGACTCACATTCAACTTTAACTTACCAAAGGAGTCGTCCTTCTCCTGGATTCAGAGCCATGGTTATTACTGCAAGTACAGCTGCTGCCAGTTCCTCCACGACTTTGGCTAGTGGGCTTCCATCATTATCTTCATTTGCTGTTGTCTGGCTTCATATGGTTAAAGCCTGTGATCTCATCCAAAACCAATGAGCACTTTTGTGCAGCTCTCTCCTTATTGGATACACTAATTTAGGGGCAGATCTACCTCCTACCAGAGCCATTAGAAGGAATCCTACTCCTTTCAGTGGGGCTGGGTCAAACCATGCAGAGGATGCTTTTGTGTTATTAAGACATCCCATGCATATGATGGACAGATACAAGATTGCTATGTGCTAAGCTTGGAAACCATATGGGCAAATGCAGAGTGGTGTGGTGCTGAACTGAGCTGGTAGGTACTGATGGTACATAACTGCACTCAGCACTGGCAAGAACAACTTACTAATAAAGGTTAGGAAATAAATTGTTAGTGTCACCCGAGGTGGTGTGAAATAACATGTTCAGCGTGCCCCGTTGTGAAGGGTTTCATTGCCAGGCAGCTCTTTGCTCCTGCTCCTTCCAGCCAGGTGACAGCATAAAGCATTGCTTTTAAGCAAACTCAAGCCAGTGTGTGATTACAGCTAGCAAAGTCCTGCCAGGTCTGTGGGAGCCAAAGCTCTTCAGCCCTGCATATTCTGAAACAGCAGCAACATTCATTTCACCCTTCACAGAGTTCATCATTACTGTATATGTATTCCCTCAGCAGGAGACAATAGCAGCCAAAAGTAAAATAATTGTTTCTCCTTGTGGAGGAATGCTCCAAGAAAAGGCTCCAGGGACTATTCTAAGCAAGTTCAATTTTTTTTTTCAACCATATCTAGAAAGAGTACTGCCATCTGCTTTTATCACATAATTTACACAACACTTAGCCAGAGTGTAATAAAACCTGCTGCTCACCTCCTGGGAAATGGTGCCTCTTAAAGAGGATTGGTGACCCCACTAGTCCAATTTGGTCTAAAGTTATTGCTTCAATATTGGAAATTCTCTGCACAAGGAAGCAATGTACAATGGATTAAGTAGCAGCAGTTACTTGGTTTTCGTTCAGTTCTGGGTTTTTTTGTTTGTTTGTTTTTTTTCCCCCTTATCTAAAAGTATTTTTCATTTACTAGAGGGCATACATGGCATATGTAAGTAAAGAAAATGGAAGTAAAGCTGGGTTTTAGTGTGTTGTGACCTGGGATAGCAATTGCAGGTAGCAGTACAATAGCTTTTTATTATATGTTGCATGTTTAAAGATACTTCTGGAATAATAATTGACTTTATTATTAAATGTATAACTCCTTTAACAGATAGCAAAATCCAGACTTCTGGGCAAGAGATATAAGTATCACATTTAAATTGATTACATTTACCTACAGGACACAAAAAATTAAAAGCAAAATCAGCAGAAAGGCAGAAGACATCTCTACATGGCTTCAATTTATGCAATGATCACTGTTTTCTGGTGGTTACTGTATTGGTGAATGCAGTGATGTTTGGTCAGTATTGCACAAAGTCAGCAGCCTTAGGGCAGTCAGTTACTAAGCTGGTTGTATGCTTTCCAACGTGCTTTCTCAAAACATCATGATCCTACAAGCGAGGGTGCAAGTGCAGTCATGTGCCATGCATCTTTTTGTGCATCCACATCAGATGGCACACCAACTAAAATAACTGAGCTCAAACTTGGTTTCCTGAGTTTTTTGTCTGCCTCACATTTCTGCAGTGATGGCTGGAACCCCAGGCTAAAAAAGTCAGCAGAGTGCTTTAGACACTATTTTTGCCAGGATGCAGAAGCTTTGTGAGAAATTCTCCACCTGGACTGCAGTCAATACTGCTTGATCCTCACTGGCACGATCTAAGGTATTTCTCTGAGGAGCTCTATTCAAGGTGCCTATTTCCAGTCTCTTAACCTTTCACAACACATGTTTTTTCAGTAACAAAGCTGGAAAGAAAGGGGATCCTTTTAGTATAAAGGTCACAAATCAAAGTTTTATTCTAACAGGTCTGTCATTCCTGTGTTGAGGTTTTATTTAGCAAAAGTTATTGCCAGTCTAGCAGTATATAGCAAAGAAAGAACCAAGGCAGTAAAATTACAGCACACATTGCCAAATGACTCTTTAATTAGGAAGTAAGGGTTTTTTCTGTTCCTGTAACCTCTGGCATTCAGGGCTGGTGAGCAGCCAAGGGGAAGTGGCATATGGAGAAGAAGAATGTAGCATTCACGAGAGGTAAGATTAAGTGTCCAGTCAAAACAAGTCAAAATGATAAGGTTAGCATATGCCATTCCTTCCTCTCTCTGCCTGCTGTCCCGTTCCGCTTGCCTTCCCTCATGGGGAAGGCAGCATGCTCCAGAGGGGAAGAGCCATAAGCTATTCATAAGCAACATGAGCCTGAGTTCAGCATATTAAAAAGTGTTCAGTCGGATAATTACCCTTAATTATTAATTCTTTTTCATGATCAGCTTAGGTGGCAATGGTGCAGAAAAAACAAATTGTTTGGTATTTGCAGTCTGCTGTGTGCTAGCAGCCTGCTCAGCACTGGTGTTTAGCACCCAGTTGTTCAGCTCTTCTGAGTTTACTAAAGACTGATAGAAATGACAAAACAGCTGGTTTTGTAAATTTCTTTTACCTTATTCTAACTTTTCTAGTCACTTCTTTTAATGTACAGTCAGGCTTAACATTCCCTGGAGATGCAAGTCTTTTAACAGCCTCTATGGTCTGTTACGCTATCTGAATTTTACTGCAACTTTACTGCAAAATTGCAATCTGCTTTTTTATTTTTATTTTAAGATAAACCAGACCAACAACTTGATAAATTTCTGTAACACTAAGAAATAAACTGCAGGTTAGTTTTAAACAAATGGTTCTTCAATGCCTGGTGTACAATAACTTAGCAGCAGGTGAATATGTATTAGAACTATCATTTAAGTAATTTAAGTGCTTGGAAGCAAACTTTCTTCTTAGAGGCAGTGTGACTTGCTGGCTTCTGTTTGCCAGAGGTTACATACACCTTGATTTTTCATTGTCCAATGCCTTTCACCCCTGCTTTTTCTTTAGCAATTGAGTTTTGGACCTACATCATCCCTCTTGGGCACTGCTTTTTGCTTGGCTTCATGCTGACACTGAAATCAGCTCCCCTCTCGGCTCACGTTTCAGCTTCAGCATCAGCTGGTGTTAGTTTTTATACCATGGTAATCGCCGCACTAGCTGAAATGCACTGTAGGGACTGTAACTAACACCTCTCCTGGGATGTTTGTTTTCCTGGGTGAGGGATTTTGGAGAGGGATTTGGCTGCCCAGAGGAGTGGGTGTCTCCTGCCTACATCGCAAGCATGGGCATGCAGCTGAGCTGGCATTAACAAAGTTTGCTGAAGATTTTTCCAGTAAAATCACAATGCAGAAGAAATTTTGTTGGGGTGTTTTGTACAAGACACTCAGAGTTGTATTTGCTGGCTTTTGCCAAACACACAATTGGAAAATTAATTTTTTTGCTTTCCTCTTTTAGCTTCTTGTGCAGTGCCTTTTACTAGGCTTTATCTTAGTTTTGACTACAGCATCCTAACCATACCAACGACTTTTTGTCATACCAAAGCTTTACTAGTAGAAAATGATGCCTTTTAAACAGTAACAGTATCTTTCTTCACCATTTTGACAATGCCTGAGTTTGTGTCAAGTTTTGAATAGATAATGAATATCTTGACTCAAAGGGATTTTCCTATGGGTTTGGATTTCATATGAAGACCTCAAGTTTGTGTAAGGAAATTGTCCTTCAGTTTACATCCTGATTCCGCTAAGAAAACTATGTACATTTAAATATAAGTGTGTGAGTCCTGACGCTTCTTTGATTCCTGATAGAGGTGAGCATGTGCGTGTTTGCAGTCGAGGTGTTTAGATAATTAAAAAAAAAAAAAAAAATTTTTTCTTTTTTTTCTTTTTTTTTCTTTTTTTTCTTTTTTTTTTTTTTTCTTTTAAAGGGAGAAATGAGGCCAGGGGGCCCTGGCTGGACCCAAACCATGAGCAAGGGCTTGTGCTAGAAGGAAAACCATCTCCCAAAGCCAATAGGATGGGTAACTTATTCCCTGAGGAACAGGGCAATTCATTAACAAGCCAGGGTTAATGATATAACTTAATAGGAGTGGGCCTGTTTAGAAGATAGTTTCTAACAAACTGCATAAAAAAGCTCTTCATGGAGAAAATCAGTCCTTATGCTGTTTGAGCAGTGGAGCCACCTTTCAGTTCCCCTCCAGATATTTCTGTAATTCACAGTATAATCTAGAAATAGTTGTGTTACAAATAATTTTGGAGTTATGGAATTATACCTGTGTATTACTGTATAATAAATGCAGAGAACTGTTGCAGAGAAACCACAAAATTAATCAGATTTATCCATTCTTTGCTCTTTTCAGTTTTTTTTTTTTTTTTTTTTTTTTAGATTGTATTTAGGGTCATTGCAGAAAAGATGGTTTTATGTTGGTGGTGGACGCTGCCATAATGGCAGCGGGGTATGATCCTTGCAGAAGGCTTATTATCCTTTATCCTGGTGGTTCAAATTTTAATTTACATGCTTTGCATTTTGTTTTTCTTTTCTTTTTTTTGTTTTTTTTTCCTGTTTTTCTTTTCATTCTTCCTGTTTTTTCTCAGGAAAAGATTTCCTTTTTTACAGCAGCAGCCATCTGACAAAACAAAGTACATGGCGCATCAAAGATGTAGGTTGTCCCATCAGTTTTGAAAATCAAGGGAAAAGCAGAGTTCTTTCATTTCTTCTCTCTCTTCCTTGTCTGCTTAGCTGAGTTGAGATCAAACAATCCTGTTTTATGAGTGATAGAACAAGCTACATGCCCATCTCACAGCATCCCAGCTGTAGAGACTGAATCAATGGTTTCAGAGGCTATTTAATTATGTCAGCACTCAGCACATTTAAAAATGCTCCAGATGTGCTCTTGCAATGAGATTTCTTACAGAATCAGCTTTAAATTATAGTTCTTTCTGGAAGCTAAATGCTTCTAGCGGTATAACTCCTTGAAATGAAAATTATTTTCCTAAGCTAGGGGGAAAATAGTGGATTTTAAATACTAGTTGAACGACTTATTTTTTTTTTTTTCATCCAATAGGATATTCACACTTAGCACATGTGTAGACCTGCCATTACCTGCCATTAAAATATTATCCCAAAATTATGAAAAATAAATCACATCACAATGTGCTGGAGTTTGTATTTGTATAACATTTAGTTAACAACAGAATTGTACTTACCAAGGCTCAAGCCATCTCATAAAATTGAAGTACATATACTGTTTGTTTGGGTTTTTTGTTTGCTTGTTTTTACTAATCTAAGCTATGATCAGAGCTCTAGATTCAGGAAAACAGACTATGGACTTTGTGGGGTAGGCTGAACTTAAACCTTTATTTTTGTTCTGGCCTTTTTATTGCCTTTCACTGACTTGGTGACCCTGTAGCGCTTGTTCTCCAGTTTTCCTGAAAGGGAATTAGTGCTGTGTGTCTTAGTGCAGCCAAGGGTGTTCCCTGCTCTGATATTTGTGTCTGCTGATTGAGGAGCTCATCTCTTCATTTACTGCAGCAGCTTAAGGAAAGCTGACAAAGACTCTTTTGGAGCTAGAAATGAAAGGTCATTATGGTTATCTCTATCATCACTTCTCACGTGGAGATGGTGAGTAGTGGAAGCAATATCTTGAACTCTAAGCACAGTCAGGGATCAGACCCACTGCTTGACACATTGAGATATGCAATCCTAATTTTATACCAGGGTTTAACATTTGGGGAATGCAGAATAAGTTATTTCTAAATGAAATTGTTATTATTGAAGGCAAGCAACAAAGGGAGCTGTATATATGTAATGGGCACTGCAAAATGTCCAAATTGAATGTTTAGGATATTTCCTAGACCTTTTGCTAGTGGAGGATTTCCAAAGAGCCTGTGAATGGCTACCTTTCCTGGCCTGGCAGACTTCCTTGTCCAAGAAGCTTGTTGGAGGATTTGCTGTTACCTATGGTCAGTTCCTATCTACTTGAGACTCCCAGGAGATGGAAGGGACTGACTAATGAGTATGACCTTTGGTGCCTATGTTGAGTTGAATATGAGTGTTACGAAAGTGCTGCATAAAAGCACCCCTCTGTTTCCCTGGGAATTCTAATTGCTTCTGGTTTAATCCTTCTATGTGGAGCCTGGAGCAACTGTGGGTGTCCTGCTTGGCTCATGTACCTGCCTCAGCAGGTCCAGCAATGCTCGAACAGCTCCTGTGAGTTTCCTGTTTGCTGCCACAGTAGAAACCATGATTGCTTTGGTGATGCTTGTGAAGATGGGCTGCTGGGAAGCAATGCACAATGTCATTTGGGAATGAAAAATTGAAACATTTAAAAAAACCCGAAACCCCACAAAATTAAATATTTCAGCATTTTCCCATTTCTTTAGTTCAGCATATCCTATTTCCAGTTCTAGCCAAGTCTTTCAAGAGTTTCTTCTTCTCCCAAACTGCATTTTTTTCTGTGAGATGATACTTGAAATACTCTTTAGCCCAGTTCTGTGATTCAGTAACATTTTCTCTTCCTCCCAGCCACCTAGCTGTCTTTTGTGCAAGGCAGACATGCTGCCAGCAGAAGTAGTGAGGCTGGAGTCAAGCAATGTCAGGAGGTTACTCAATACACAAACTCCTTTGTGGGTTTTTTCTCTTTTGTGTCTTGGTGCCTGCTGGGTTGCTACCTTTGTGACTGAAATCTTCTTGAAAATTTATTCTCCTGCAGAGATGCTGAAATTATCTTTTCTACGAAAATGTGGGATTTATGCAGAAAGCATGTGTCTATAGTTGGTTATCATAACATAGCTATTTCATTCTGTGGTAGTCTTCACTGGTTAAACAAACTTTCTAACCTTAGTATTAGTGATGGAGGACCACAGGAGTATTTTGCTCTGTCCTGTGTTCCTGTTGCATGTGCAGCTGCAGGCAGGGATTGACCAACTGATGTCAGTCTCCCACCTCTTTCTCCTGTATCTCAAAATAATATTTGATAACAGCTCTCCAAAAAAGTGTTCTGGTTATACTTTAGGTGTGTTTATCACTGCTGCTTTCTTCTGAGCTTTTCTCAGCTCTTACCCTGCTTTCTACAGACTCCAGTGAGGACGAGACCTGCTTGCATGGGAGTGTCGTGGCAGTGTGTTGCACTGGAAGCTTGCGGTGATGAATGACAATTGCAGGCATAAACATGACAGCTTTTTTGGGAGGCAGGGGGGAAATAGATTAAGAGGAGGCAAGGCTAGTTTCCTCTCTGAAGTTGGGCTGAGTGTCCCTGGGGTTTGCAAAACCAGCAGATAATGTTTTCATCAGTCAGCCTTTTCAACAAGCCTGTGAACCTGACAAGTCAAGTGGTCCTGACACATTTGCAGGTTTTCCTGGAGCAAGAGCAAATAGTGGGGAACTGAGGTAATGCTAACATCAATGTGCTCAAGCAGTGCAATATTAACAGTGTTCAGAATACGAATACTGGGACGGTGACACCTGCTTGCAAAGATCCCCACTCAAAAAGATGAAAGCTGGGAGATTTCCAGAGACATAAATAGGAGCTGAACATCATAGAATCATAGAATAGTTAGGGTTGGAAAGGACCTCAAGATCATCTAGTTCCAACCCCCCTGCCATGGGCAGGGACACCTCACACTAAACCATCCCACACAAGGCTTCATCCAACCTGGCCATGAACACCGCCAGGGATGGAGCACTCACAACCTCCCTGGGCAACCGATTCCAGTGCCTCACCACCCTAATAGGAAAGAATTTCCTCCTTATATCCAATCTAAACTTCCCCTGTTTAAGTTTTAACCCATTACCCCATGTCCTGTCAATACAGTCCCTGACGAAGAGTCCCTCCCCAGCATCCCTATAGGCCCCCTTCAGATACTGGAAGGCTGCTATGAGGTCTCCACGCAGCCTTCTCTTCTCCAGACTGAACAGCCCCTACTTCCTCAGCCTATCTTCATACAGGAGGCTGTTACTTTTTGGTGAGAGCTAGGCATTTAATTCCACAGAAGCAGGTCTTCCACTAGGAAGCTATTGGATAAATTCTCTTCAAAATATAGTGAACGTAATTGTTGCTAAGTAATGTTTATTCTGGCCAAGGACTCTGTGAGTCTCATGCTCTGCTGGGGATGAGGGAGGCCGGGAGGAAGCAGAGACAGGACACCTGACCCAAACTAGCCAAAGAGGTATTCCATACCACAGCACGTCATGCCCAGGATGTAACGGGGAGTTACCTGGAAGGGTTGGGGACTGCAGGGTTGGAGGAGGTATGGGTCAGTGCTTGGCTGGGGGGAGTGGGGTGAGTTATTGGTTGGCTGGTATTGAGGTGTTGTATTCTTTCCTCTTGTTATTTCCTTTAGCACTATTATTATTGGTGGTAGCACTAGTGATTTGTGTTATACCTTAGTTACTAAACTGTTCTTATCTCAACCCGTGGGAGTTGCATTCTTTTTGATTCTCCTCTTCATCCCTCCAGAAGCAGGGGGAGGGCAAGAAGGGGGGGAGTGAGTGGATGAGGTTTGTGGTTGGGTTTAAACCTCGACAGTTCTTTTTGGCGCCCAACGTGGGGCACGAAGGGTTGAGATAACGACAGATCTGACCGGATTAAGTCACTCGTCACAATGCTGATTTATTGGCTCTCAAAGCTGTTCCTCTTGGTCTCACAGGTTCAGAACTCTGTACATTACATACAGCTGGTATTTGCTGTGGTACTGTTTTTCAAGTGTGGGGCTTGGGCTAAGGTTTTTGTCTCATTGTACTTTATTATAATGACTTGTAATACAATAGAATCATTGATCATGAAACTGATCGGTCTTATGTTCCCAGTGTGGTCACCACCTTTATACTTTGGGAGTTACATTCTCCTGATTCTCCTCCCCATCCCTCTGGGAGTGGGGAGGGTCGGTGGGGGGGGTGAGCGGACGACATGTGTGGATTGGTTTAAACCACGACACTTAGCAACAATTAAAAACAATCGGTGTTATCAGCTCTCTGCCCAGGCTGGAAGTCAAAACACAGAGCTTGCACCAGTTACTAAGAAGGAGCAAAATGGCTCCTGGTAAACCCAGGACGCATGCAAATACTGAATGCTGTTACCTTATCTTGTGTCTTTCAGGTAATAAAGCTGTGGTAAACAGCATAACCCAATCTGCTTGTCACCATCTCTAGGAAGATATGTAAGCTCACTAAGGTCTTGCAAGCTATAGAAGGGACAAAAAAAAAAAAAGAAAGAAAAGAAAAGGTATCTTTATGATATGTTGCAATTATGATACCTCAGGTAGAACCAAGGAAATTTTAGAAAAGTCAGGCTTACATCTTTTCCTCATTTTCATACTCTTAATCTACAGGCTAAAACTATCTCCAAGCTACTCATTTGTTTTAGCAGGTATGTTTGTGGTCTCAAGTTTTGAAGGTAAATATTGATCTTTGATGGAATCTGAATTTAGGTAAAGGCTTCTGAGCCTACAGGCTCAAGAATAAGACCATACGAAACAGAAACAGTTGAAAATTTCCTCGTGTGGTTGAAAATTTTAGCCTTTCTGTTCTGTGAAGATTTGCAATTTTTGTGCATGATTAAAGATGCTCTTTTTGAAGTAGCTTAAACTAATAAATTCTGCTTCTTTTTTAAAGCACTAAACTGACAACATCAATTTTGAAGAACAGAGGAAGGAGTAAGTTTGAGTTCTGCTAGGAAAATATTTTCTGGTGAAGAAATCTTGTATGCCAAATTTTAGCTTAAAGCAAATATTAAGGCCATATATGACCTTGTGGAAAATGTTCCTTAAAATGCTCCTTAAAATGCCAGTGTCTACAAACTGACTTTCAGAAGTACTTAGAATTGGCCCTGGGAGTTTTACCATTATCATCCGTGGGAACAGATTTAGGTCAATGCAGAGGGGCCGTATGGACCCCAGTTGACTTCAGCAGTTTCTGCACAGGAAGAACTGCAGTTTAGACAGACCATAAACTGGCTGCAATTGGGACTGTTACAGTAACATGTTGCTTGTAGATACTCCTCAGATCTTTTTGACATAAACAACATTTCAAGTATTGCACATAGAGCACAAAAGAAGTTCCAAATTCAAGTGTTTTCTAACAATGTTGTATGTACAATAAATGATTACCAAAAAAAGTAGTTGTTTAAATTTATTCAAAGCAACTTTGCTTGAGAGACATATCTGTATGAATCAATATGATAAAATAAGTGATATAAAGTCTATTGCTGATAAATCTAGTAACTTACGGCAAAAGAGGTTTTAATTCTTTAAGTACTATAAAAGCGTCATAAATATAAATTTGCTTTATAATTTTCCTGGATCATTCTTGATGCTTGAATAGTATGAATAGCCCAATTATTTCTGAAGTGTGACATGCATAAGCACAAGTCACACCAATGGCCTTTCTTCTATATCTAATAGTGGCCATGGATTTTTCACATTTTTTTGCTGTCTCAATAATTAAATCTGATGATGTAAACACAGTTATGTGTGTCATGGTTGCAGAAATCTACACTGATATCAGACATTCCCAGTGTACTCATTGTATGAGTAAAAAATGAAATGTTCCCTATGGGAAGATGGTAAGGAAAAGAAAACTTCTGATACCACAGTTTTGCAAATACTCATCTCATGAAGGCAGCAAAATCATACACAGATGCAACTTCTGAGTCTGTGGCAAAAATAAGGAAATTAAACTTCGTCTCCCACATTTCCGTCTTTTATAACAAGGTCTTAATATTTCCCCAAAGCAATGTTAGAAACCAGAAGACTGATAACACGATGTTAAATGCAGAAATTCCACATGCTCTTTGGAACGTTAATTATTCCAAAAATTATTTATAACCAAGTTTATAATTACTTATAACCAAGTTTAACAACAAGACTTGGTCCCCAACTCTGGAAAACTGGTTGGCACCACTCATGGGCTTATATGTAGGTATGTATGCCTATGTGCATTATATGCCTGTGATAGCACAAATCTATTCATAGATATCTTTATGATCTGTGCAGTACACTGAAGGAGGTAAACCTTGGTTGTAACACCTACAAATGCACACTGGTGGCACAGGCCAGAAGGATTTTACTGTGTTTTTCGAGTGACATCTGACAATGGAATCATAGAATCATTTAGGTTACAAAAGACCTTTAAGACCATTAAGTCATCTTTTGAGCTTCAGCCCTCTACCTATTTTTGGGTGAAATATTGAAAGGAAGACCAGATGGTTGGACTATCCTCTACAGTGCAAAGGTGCTGCTGGAGCAAAAAGATTTTAAAGCTAGTCCCATCTCTTACAGAGCTGCTCTGTAAACAGTGAGCCAACAGCCTTGATGTATTCAACTGTCCTTGGGGGTCTTGTTCCTTTGGACTTTTCTAGCATCCCCTCAAAAGTCTTTTCAAACCCAGTTTCACCTGGGAGCATGGTCCAGCACACATGAGCTGTGTCCCAGCTGAGCTGGGTCTGAGCTATGCCCATGAGAGGGGGAGCAGACAATATTCAAAGTTTAGTCTCGCATCTCTAATAGGAAACATTATTTTCTTCACTGCCTCTCAGTATCCTAATACCCAGGAGGGGCTATCTCTGCTTACAAAGCATCATGCACAGCTGTGGGAAAGTAGGGATAAGTAATACTGTTGGTCACGCTGGTGCCCAATAAACAAATAAACCAAACTGTAACTGAAATGAGATCACTGTGTAATATCTCCATAGAAGATGTGAAGGAAAGTTCAATGTCAGTGAAGATAAAGTAAACGCTATTTTTCCAGCTTCAAAGATAGTGTAACAAATGTTGCAGGGACATTAATTATATGGAAAAAAATTTAAACGCTAAAATTGCACTTGACAGAATTCCTTTAGACTAATATAGTGTTAATGGTTTCTGGCTCCAATAAGTTTCTACAATTTTCTCTTTATTTAAGTCTTAAACTCTCCAAATTAAATTCAATTGGAAAATCAGTTATCTTGTTTTGCTTTATGCTCTTGCTAAGTCAGCATCATTGTATGATCTTGTTTTCCAGTCTCAAAGTTTTCCCTTTCTGTCATTGCCACAAAGCTTTCTTAGAGCAGAGCTGAAATATTATCCCTGTATTAAAGGGGTTTTTAATTTCTCTTTCGTCCTGTCCATAAGGCCAATCTCCCTTGCACTCCCAATATTTATTAACTACAGCAAAATTATTTCAGGGGTGACCCATCAGATGTAAAAGGTGTGATGTCCCTAGGCCACATAGCCTATTGCTTTTGTGCCTTAACCATTCATAGAGGTGCTGCTGAAAGGTGGCTTTGAGGCTGGTGTTCTGGGCTGCCCCTACTCTCGTAGAGCTAAATAGGAGTCAAAGCTGCATGCAGGTAGCACTGGAGACATACCTGGGGCACACCGGTGCGTACGGTATCCTGCTTTGGGGCACATCACGAGCCCAGGAAAGGAAGAAACCCGGGCATCAAGCCTATGACTGAAGCCACGTCTTCCCTCAGCTCTGTCCAGGGCACTGGAAAGGTCACATCGCATTGTATCTTTTTCCTCAGGACTAGGTGAATACTTTTTTAATTTATACAATTGTTATTAATACTGAGACTTGAAGACTCAGGGAGATTGAAGGCTTTTGGGGATAGGGACCACAGTGAAAATCATGTTCTGCTGAAGCCCATCTCAGGCTGAGAATGTTTTGTGTCTGGTATGTCTGCAGTCTTTTGTCTCATATTGATGTTTCCTTTTGGGATATATATTAACCATACATATATAACTATTAGTATTTAATAAGTAAAGGAAGGCAGTATCTCAGTAGAGAATTGCTATTCTGACCTCAGTTAATCCCTTGTTAGCTCAGAATAATAGTGTCTTAAATTGCTGGGGCTGTTTTATACTGGGTCACAGTTTTGAATCCATGTCATATGAGCCAAGAGAGATACTGATCTGAGATAAGCACTTTTATATATATGTGTATATATGGATGGGAAAAATCTGTTTGTTTATGCTACCAGATATATTCAACAGGTACAGGAAAAGCACAAGACTGTCTGGCTACCATAAAATGGAGTTCTGGATGCAAATATTATCCACAAACCTGTAAGGGTTTTCAGACCCTCTATTAGTGTTTGTTCAGCAAGCATCAAAGTTAGCCATTGCAAAATTTTGCACTCTTTTTAGCCTGAGAATAGACAGTTTTGCTTAACTACAGTAGCAGTCCTTAGCCCGAAAGATTACATTCAGATTCACTATAGAAAAGCAACATTTAATCGGGATTCTGTTCTCCTGGAAACTCTGCCTCAGCACAGGAGGGGAAATCGCTTTGCCTTTGCAGAGTAATACTATTTCTCCAGCATTAAGCCAGATAGGGGGATTCATTGCTGACACCAAGGAGTACGGTGGGGTAGAGCCTTGGCCACTCTGGAGGGTGGGAGGATATCAGAGGGGCTTCCCAGGGTAGCCCTGGCTGAAGAACTTGTTTGAGAGATGCTGAAAAGATGTGCTTAGTATAATTAAAGCAGTTTCATCCCTCTAGCTCATAGGGTGAGATCTAATGCTCACATAACTGGTGGGAAAATCAGAGCTGCCTTCACAGTGACTTTCTTAGCTGACCTTTTGCTTTACTGGTGATTTTGCTGATTCTTTTCCTTTTCCCAGAGAAAGCTGCATAGTTTATTTCAAAAGCCTAAAAAATTTCCTTTTTCACTTTTAAGCATTAAATGAAGGGCTCTATGTGCCTCTCGTGAGGTATTTTCTTAATTGAGAAGGTCCCACATCATCTTGTCATGTTTGTATGGCAAACAAGGACATCCAAGAGCTGTTATCTTGTTGCAGGTGGCTACCACTACTTCTCCCCAGTGCAGAAATGCCAAGGCAACATAAAAAAGTTATTGTTGCTGTGGACAGTGTATTCTCGAAACTGAATCTCATGAATGAAGGAGAAGCTGTAATGAAGTGATATACTGTTGGTCTTGGGGCTAGTGTGGTTAAGGAGAAGCTATAGCTCTTCCTAATAAGGAAAAAAAAACAATTTCTTAGGCTTGAACTTTGCAATAATGGAATGTGAAACTCTGTGTTGGTATCACTTCTGTAGCTAAGAGCCATCTGCTGCTGCTGGATCAAAATGTCCTCAATCTCCAAAGAAATACACAGAAAGGCCAAGAATAGTTTTGTAGTTTTAGAGGCTGTGGAGTGTCTTTGAATTGCTCATAACTAACTGCAGGACCTCAAGCCATAAACCCTTTTTTTTTTTTCTTTTCATAAAAAAACCCAGCAATAATCTGACTCAGGAAGTAGAATAGAAACAAAAAAGGTATAGTTTAATTGAATTCTATATTTGTGGGAGCAACATTGTGAAATGTGTAGTCGTGTATAACTCAGAAAGCATCATGTATATAGCATTAAAAAAAAAGGATTTTGCAGAGCTTCTTGTACAAAACATGGATTAGGGTATCACAATTTCCAAATGCTCTTTTTACATCAGATTTAAAAGCATTTATGTATGTTTTTGTGTGTATTCACTCTAATATGGCTGGTAAGGAGAATATGGAAAATAATTAGGGATAAGGCACTCTTCAATTAACTGCTACCTGCTGCTACCCACTGGTAGACACAAATTACTGGCAGATAATTTTATCCTTGTATTACTCGAAAACCTTTGGACATCATGTGCTTGACCTAAATTTTTAATGACATTATGAAGCCCTACTTAAATATAAAAATAATGATTTTGGAGCACAGTTCTTTATTAAAATTCCTTGGGCTGTATTTTTCTTGTATCCAGCTCAGCGTGCGCATGTTTTTGTCATCTTCTGCTTTGGCTACAGAAACTCACTTTCTAAACTTTAGCATAGACTGACTGACATAACCCATTAGGAGCTACATTGGAGAATGGGACTTAACAGAGAACACACAGTCCAGATCTAGTCAAAGGAAATTATGACTGAGTTTTTGGCAAAAAATAACAATGCTTTTTTATACATCTGCGATGGCATATAGTCCAAGTTTTGGTTCTGATGCATCATTTCTTGAGCCCCTAATGATACAGAAATGCAGGATGTACAGGTCTTCCAGTGGGAAAGGTAGATAGATTTCAAATTATCCATCTATTACTTTTTTTTTTTTTTTAAATCAACCCAACTCTGTCTAATCCAAATGACGAAAATTAATACAGAAATTTCTACTCTTACATATTAGCAAGCTTTCTACCCCATAAAGTGTCCAATCAAGAAATAAAACATAATCTTCAGCAGTTAAAAACTAATAAACGAGCTTGTGTATTTCAAAGGAAAATTAGGGTGGTTTTCTGTAGTAGAAATCAAGCTTGTACTTTGTTCCTATTGCAAGGAAAAAAAGGTTATCTTTTCATATACACCAAAACATCACCAATAATATGAAGGAGACTTCTATCTGGAAGTTAATGTATTTGATCTACTAGATACACAAACAGATACTTATGGCAACTGCCACTGGCAAATGAGTATTTGCATAGCACAAATGTACAGCTTGCACTGTGTCATGGTTAGGAATTTATATTGTAATGTATAGTCAGTGTAAGTTTTACTTTAGTCTCCTGTTTTCTACTAGCATCCCATTCTTCACTTCCATGTTATATGCTGAAGCAGAAAACAATGATTCACATATCCACCAAGTTCTCATTGCAATCTCATTTTCTCTTTTTGGGTTTTGAACAGAATTTATTTTGGAATGAGATGCACTTTTGACAATTCCTTACAGTATTACATTGTTTTAACATGATACCATCTTCAAAGACCTAATTAAAAGCTTATTTCTCCACTTCAGTAATCATTTTGTTTTGCTAATCCTAAATGGTGAAGAGTTTCCATCACTGGAAATTTTCAAGTTGTGACTGGACACAGTGCTAGAAAATTGTACCTAGGATGCATTTCCAGTGAAAGGTTAGACCAGATGATCTTTTGAGGTCCCTTCCAACCTCATCTGTTCTATGACTATAAAAGTTTAAACGCATGGCAAATGCTTTATATGTCATCAGAGTTATTTAAAAATTGTGAGAATTAGTTTTTATCTATTGGACATTAAAAAAGCTTCAAATTTTTAGCCTTTAAGTTTTGGATTTTCAGTCTTTTTCCCATCACCCTGTGGGTTAGGCTTTGTTTAAATATGAGCTGAGACTTTTCCACTAAGACATTCCTCCAGAAGATGCTTGAGCAAAACCACATATTGCATGAAACTAACAATAAAGCTGATAATATTGGCAACCAAAAGCCAGCATGTTATGATTGCATCTGACCCACTGAGTCAAACAGGGGTGCAAACAAAGGCTGTTCTGAGCCAGCAGTAGTGGTTGCAGATGGCAGGCAGTACCATAGGATCAGCCTGTGAACATGTTAGTGTTTGCGGGTTGCCTTTAAATACACTGCAAAAAAGAGAAACTTTGTTGAAAACAAAACCTAGCTCCTCTAGTTTTCAGTGAAAAGAACTAAGTCCTGGAACAGCAAAATATGTTCCTCTCTTTGCACGTGAAATAGCACATCACTGGGGAGTGACTTGATGGAGGTGGCAGCATCTGGGAGCAGGTGGGATGGAGTTCAAGCACGTCAGTGGATGTTTCCACAGGGTAACAGTTCAGGATTTGTTCAGCCATGTCTAAATATCATGTCCTTCTGAGCCATATGGAAATGCTCAAGGAGAAAAATATAATGTGGTCTTTGTCATAAGTGCTGCTAAACTTTCTTCCCAGCTGTTCCTTGATATTGATTATCTCAATACTAACGTAGTATAATGGGAAATATGAAGAGATGTCTAAAGAAAGGAAAACCTAGAAATGGATATTCAGGGGTTACCTTTGATCTAATGCTCTCAACTTAAATTTATTATTAAAAGGAACTTAGCTGATCTGTATGATTTCATTAAAAAAAAAGTACCATCTTTGGGTTAAAAAAGTAAAAAAAAAAAAAAAAAATTCTGAAGCTCATAAACTTCAATTTAAAAGATCCACAAATTTCTTTAATATTTCTTTAAAGTTGTTTTCAGTCTGAGAATCAGTTCTGTGGCTAAGTTGGAAGAAAATTTTATGGATGAGTTATAACTCACTCTTCCCCACAAACATAGCCCATAGATGATTGGATTGCAATAGGCACAGATAAGAGGAATTCAACAGAGCCAAGGTTAAGAGAAGGAAGAACTTTCGAAATGTTCTGGAAGTGATGATAGATCACCCATGAAAAGCATCATTATCTATAGGGCTGATATCATAGAGTGATAGGAGTTTCTGCCTGTATTTTCCTCCATGTACGGATTTCTAGTTCCATGTATATAGACTTCGTGTATGGAAGTCTAGTTCCAATTAAGATGCATGTCCATGGAATTTGATGGTGAGTCACAAATAAAAATGCTGTACACATTTTTAGTAAGAAACCCTAGGTGTGCCTTTGCAAATTTTGAATTTAGATTTACTTTAGGTAGTAGCAGGCACCGGAAAGTGTTCTTGGTTGTTGCACACTTAAACTAAAACTCTTGTTACTACAAATTAGGCTTGCAACCTTATGATAATCACTGCTCTTAGGAAAAGAAGAGGTGTCACTTCTATTTCAGCCCACAGTAATGTTCTGAAATGGTATTTCAGCTCATTGTTCTCTGATCTCAGTCAAAACCTGGAAGTGTAAAGGTGCATTAAAAATAAAAACAACTTTATTAGACTTTTCTGAAACTTAAAATAAGGTTTGGGGTCAGGGTAAGCTTGATGTATAAGCAGTAGCACTTAGAGGTTCTTACTTTCCCACGCAAGTTGTTCCATCCAAATATTATGATGGTTAAAGTTGTCTGATTAAATTGCCCATTTTTCTGTTTGCACTTTTATAAATCGCTTTCATGCAGATAGCAAAAAGCACAGAAAACTTGGCAGATTCTTAACTGGTCAGTGATTCACGTCCTTTCTCTCCCTGTGCTAAAATCAGACTTAAACACAGGAATTGTTCTGTTTTTTTTTCCAGTGGGATAAATGCTGGCCTTAAGTACAGGCAGGTGATTGAAGGCAGGTCTGTCTTGGAGCAGATTCCTGGGCAGAATTGTGTCCTTTGGAACCACCTTCCAAAATCTGTACAAACTTGCATTTCCAGCACTGAAAATAAAGTATTACCAAGTGATGGATCTCAGAGTAGGGAAAAACAAAAGTGGTGTAGAGCTGGCCCAAGCATTTCAACTTGCAGCTCTTCTTTTTTCTGAAGTTTTAAGATTTCTTAAATGAATTCTTTGCTGTGTAAGGTAGAACAGGCCCCAGGCAACTTTAACTTGCATGACCAGCATTTGCCGACCTTGGCAGAAACACAAAGGTTGCATTTAACTTTTTACACAGCCGAGCTATTGAAGAAGGTCTGCTATGTATTAGGAATAACAAGAAAATGCTTTACCATCTATTGTGTGGGTTTCCTCTTTTCATCCATTCTTTCCTTCAGAGAATATACTGATTTCCCACGAAACAGGTTCCTTTCACAAGACTGAATATAGCTGCTGATTCCTGTCCACCCTTAGTGCTTTGGTGGGAAGAGCAGATGATAGATTGCAGTTTAAATGTGAAGTTTGCACAGCAAAAAAATTATTTACAATGAAAGCCATGTAGTTATGAGCTAGATTTTATTGCTGTCAATACAACTAATTTGATCAACTGATTTGCTTGAGATAAAGCCCTGGAGTGAGGAGGGGCTCAAGAAAGCTGGTTGATATTCAAGGATCACCTCCTCCAAGCTCAGGAGTGGATTTAGGTCAGCCCTGTGGAGAAGGACTTGTGGATGTTGGTCAGTGAGAAGCTTGATGTGAGCTGGCAGTGTGTGCTCGCAGCCAAGAATGCCAGCTTTAGCCGGCTGCATCAAAAGTAATGTAACCAACAGGTCAAGGGAGAAGATTATCTCCCTCTGCTCTGGTGGGACCCCACCTGGAGTACTGCATCCAGCTCCAAGACCTGTTGGAGTGAGTCTACAGGAGGCCACAAAGATGATCGGGGTGGGGGCTGGAGCACAGTCGCAGGCTGACAGATTTGGGATTGTTCAGCCTGGATAAGAGAGGACTCTGGGGATACCTCAGAGCAGCTTCCAGTACTTAAAGGGGCAGACAAGAAAGTTGGAGAGGGACTTTGTGCAAAAGCATGTAGGAATAGGACAAGGGGCAATGACTTTAAACTGTCGAAGGGTAGATTTAGATTAAATATTGGGAAGAAATTTTTCCCTGTGAGGATGGTGAGACACTGTCACAGGCTGCCCAGAGAAGCAGTGGCTGCCCTATCCCTGGCAGCGTTAAAGGCCAGGTTGGACAGGGCTTTGAGCAACCTGGTCTTGTGGAAGGTGTCCCTGCCCATGGCAGAGAGGTTGGAACTTGATGATCTTTAAGGTTGTTTCCAACCTAAACCATTCTATGATTCTATGAGCTTGTTGAACACTAGAAGGAGGAGTTATTACCTTTTTAATCAGCATCTTTATGCAGCAGCACAAACGCTTGAATGGAGTGGTAGCTGGATGTTGAGCCTCAGCTCTGTACTACAGTGGCTTAATTATTTTTATTTTTATATTTTTTTTACCTCATTTTAACCTTCATAAGGCTTTATGCTTAAGATTGCTGAGCATAAACCACAGCATGTAGGTTTGGTAGAACCTACTTCCCAAGCGGTGGTAAGTAATCAGGTCTGTGACAGCATATTAAAAGGCAACTGTATAGACAATGCTTTTTATTGCCTAATCAAAATATTCAGGGTTTTACATTTTGCAAGGCTGACTTGCCAAAGGCTTCCTTGAGCTGCACATGTTGCTGCTTTGTCTTGCTTTTATGCCTTATTGAATTCCATTAAAAGACAAACAAATCTTTCAGTCGTTAGGCACCTTGCTGACAACACCTGTCAGTCTGTCACTCCAAGTCAGAGGCAGATACCATGGAGCTTCATTTTGGCAGAATTAGGAGGAAAATAGAAAGAAACATATCTAGGGCACCTGTTCTCGGAAAGGAGTGACGGGATTATTGTTACCAAAAATGAACTCAATGTGCTGTTCAGAGAAAGGGGATAATAAGTGCTGTTGCACTAATCAATGCTGTTCAGTATGTTCATGGATTTTCAATCATTTTCCTGTTTTTTTATCAAAAGGGGGCATCCACATATTAGAACTATTTAGTTATGCACAACTGGAAATGCACACACATGTAAATAAAGGCACTGGAAACACACATTCTTCAGTGATTAAATGCCATTAACCTACTTCTGTTTGTGACCTTGCAAAGTGAGTAACAAGTGCTACTTTAATCCCCAGAGAGTTTATTTGCTTTAGAAGGACTATTAAGAGGATTAACGATTAATGGTAAGACTTTTTTTTTGTTTTGTTTTCAGGATGGAAAGGTTTATTATCATACTGGTTATGTACATGGAGAGAACACATCTTTTCTGCAGAAGTAAAAGATTAAAGAGTTGGAAAGCAAACACTAGAGATACTTTTTCTTGAAAAAAGTTCAGTGGCTGCAAGTCTCTGGTTGTGTTTAGTCTTTTAACAGACGTTATTCCAACAATTATTACCTAGTGACTTCCATGTTCAATGAAGCCTGTGCAAAAACAATTTGCAGTTTTGTCTTAATTTCTTTTTTAACTCTTTCCTTGGTTTCAGCCTAATTTTATTCAGGTTATAGGGAAAGAAAATGGAAGAGATCTTCAGTAAGCATGCATTACCTTAGTTCCACTGAATGAAGTGTTATTGCCCAGATTTGTAGCTCTGCAGCCACTGAGGAAGGGCACCTCAATGTTTTCTTTTTATCTTGGGTTTTTTTTTTGGTGGTTTTTATTTATATTTTTTAATGGAAATTTGATCATTCCAGGTTGTTCAGACCTTACTGATTGGAAAACAGGGCAACACCTGATAGTTTATCAGTTATGGATAAGTAAAATTAAGGCTATATTCTTTACATACAATAGGAGAGAAAACTATGCAAAGTAGGGAGAAAGCAAAGAAATTGCATCTGAGTAGAGTACATCCTATGTTGCATATTTTTGTATATGTAGATTTTCTATTTAACTTAATTATTTTATTTCCTCTAATTATCTGCTTGGCTGTCATGCTCCTGTGCCCCATGTATGACCAGGGAGGGTCACAGAACCTTTGTTTAGCAGCTTGGCTGATAAATATGAGCTGAGTTCCTAAGATGTGGAAAAGTAACAGCAAAAACTTTTCTTACTTAATGGTCAACTCCAGTCTCATTACCATCACTCATTTACCAGTTCCTTCATCTTCAGAAGGCATTGTGCTTTCTCCCAGGGTGAGGCGCCAATTTTACCAGGGATACTGTTGCTAGCCTGAGATGAAGTTGGATGCAACTCCAAGCGCTGTTTCTTTACAAGAAAGGTGCTTTTGCATCTGAAAGAAAACATTGACATTACATGCCTCTTTCAGTGGAGTTTCATCTGCTGATCTTGTATTACTGGGAGCAGGATACCTGATCCACAGAATAAATGCTTGTTGGGGTCACAAAAGATGAGCCTTTTTTGGGAGCTTGGGAAACATACAGAGACATGCCCCTGACGCAAACCCCACACAAGTCAGAGTGATCTTTTCCATTTACTTCAGTAGATCTTGACCCAAACCCTGTGTGGTATGCTGGGATGTGGCACTGTGCTTGGTAAAAGCATTCTACTACCCATAGCTGCAGGCTATGATGTATAAAAAAGGAAAAGCTGCTGAAGCAAAAATACAAGCAGCTGTACAAGGGGTAGGACTCCAAGTGACTCAGCCTAAAATGCAAATTTTGTGTTCTTCAAGAAATGGTCCCACCCCAAAATGCATAGCTCCAATGGTTTTCAGGATACTTGTGACTTTAGAAGACCATAAGTAGTGAATATTTAAGTTTATTTTTTAATTTGTGTTGATTTTCTTTTGTTTTTCCATAAATCTGAGAACTTAATAAATTTATTAGTAGTTTTGGAAGTGAAAATGGATCAAGAACATGTTTTAATCTCTTAGCATAAATAACATAGGCCTAAGAATACCATGCAGTAAGCTCTGTTTCAACATCAGTCTCAGTTCCCTTCCTCTCCTTTTTCCAGAGACAGATTTTATACAAATCTGTATTTATTAGGAGAAGAAGAACAGTTCCGATAGTTTGTCAAATAACATGCTGTAAGAAAGCAAGCAGAGAGCTTGTCCAATAAATGAGGATCTATATTGTTGCATGGTTTTATACCGTCACTGCACTCCTGCCAAAAATGGTGGATTTGTGCACTTGGTCAGAGCATTAGGTTTTAAGCTGATTTATAAGATAGCAGTAACTTTTATCAGAAATTTATGGATAAAAGGGGATTCTGAGTTGGCATTGTCATTCTGATGCCCGTGGCAGTGGGCTGAGTTCAGAGGGCACATTTGTAGCCAACGAATCACCAAAGATGATGGACTTGGGCACTGTGAACACAATGAATGTGGAAGGACTTTACATTTCTACAGTAAGCTAGCAAGCAAAGGTTTTGTGATGTGTATTGGATTTTTTATTTTTTTTTAATACGGTAATAACATTCACAATACTGAATGTGAGGGGAGGTGGGAGGATGGGCTGTCATGTTCATGCATGTGTAGGTATGGCATCTGAAATCACTTCTGTTCATTTAGAGCACAAAGAGGTTGTCATACTCAATATGAAGAGAGAAGAATAGACATCAGAAAATGCATATATTTATTAGAGAACTGAAAAAGGTATTTTTAGGTTTGGGGTCCACACTGAAGTAGACAAAATATTGTTCCAAGATATCAATAAGCTAGTATTTTGGAAGAACTGAAAACCAGAAATATAATCATTTGGGGTTAACTAAAGTATTTGCTTTAATCCTCAATGAAAAACTGAACTCTGGTTTAGTTTTCTATCGCTTTTCATTTTAAAATTTAGCTCAATTATTAATTCTTGAAAATTTTCTCATATACCATTACAAACATTTCAAGATGAACACTTCACATATTCTGAGTCTTTCGTTTATCTCAGCTGTTCCTTTCCTGGAAATCTAGCTTTAATTCCTGGGCAGTTCATTGTTATAATCCTATAGCTTTTTCTGCAAATCTACAATTTCCTACTCTGCCTTCCCCTGATTCCCACCAGCAAAATACAAATTTCACACAACTCTGATTATCCTAGGAGTCATCGTCTTTTGTGGCGCATAGAGGAATGAGGATGGTGATCACCAGTGCAACCATACCTGCGTCCAACACGAGGGGTTGGGATGGAAGTGGGTTTAACAGTGGTCGTGCAACGTAAGCACCAAAAATTTATTGTATAAGCAGTTCATGTTTATACAATGTGCAGCTGTATTTATTATTAAATGGCTTTGCTGGCATTTCAGTATGCAATTAATGCTGCGTGAAAAGACCCAAACCCCTTTACAAGCATTTCAGTGGCACACAGGAGCTGGTGTTTTGATGAATACTGAAGGGGAAATGCTCCAATGAAATGCAGCGTGTGAACACAAGATGGCACTTGGTACCCATGGACGAAGCAGCTGCCCAGCCTGGGGACATTTCCTACACAACCGGAGCGCCTTACTTATATATTTTTGTTGAAAAGTAGGAGAAACCATATTAACAGAAGGGTCCGAAGACATGCGTTTTGGTGTAACATGTAGACTGTATTAGCTTTTTAATGCATGTTGTTTCTGCTCAAGATTGGGGTGTTGTTTGTCTAAGTGTTAACTTTGCACCATTTCCCATAGTTAGGATGTATGTGTTGGTTGTTAGAAACTTGGGCTATTGCTGCTGTGATTCATGTCACCTCTTTTGTCCCTGGCAAGACATTTAGGATGTAATTAACTTCTTTAATTTGGGATTGTTTCTGCAGCCATCAGTGAGGCTGCCATGTGCATGTTTGGTGCAGAGATTCCTTTCTGGTTTGATACTAAAAGAGACTGTTCTTCATTTACATGTGGCATGATATTTTGGAGAATATAGAGCCTAAAATAGGCTTTCTGGTAGGGATTCTGCTGGGGCTGGCAAGGTGGTGAGTGTCCAGGGCAGGTGTTGGGATGTCTCCCTTGCTGATATTTTTAGGAAACATTTCTGCATTTGCAGTTGGTGGTCTTTTTCAACATCTCTCGATTTGTTTGACGTTTTGTCCCCAAGTGATCAAGTGTTGTGTAGGAAGCTGAGAAGCCCCCTTACAGCTCTATGTGCAGCTCTGCATTACAGAAATGGGAGATTTCTGATATTCAGCCTTGTTTTGCCCAGAGTGACGTGGTCCTGCAGCCTCAGCCCGTGCAGCTCTGTGTGTGTGTGGAGAAGCTTACCTCCACTGACTCCGCCTGCCACACACAACCTGGCCACCCCCTCTCCACTGTCTCCATTCTCTTCTGGAGGTTCCCATCACCCTGGCATGGTCACTTCACCCATACAGAAATGACCCCACTCCATGAAACTACTAGTATTTCAGTAGAAATAGCTAATGCCAGAATGCTAAATAATTGTAGCATTCCTGAAAACTCCTGTAGTTTATTTTGCCATTAATATACATTTGTAATCTGAATTTGAATCTATTAGCTTGCCCAGATTAATATTGTTGTTTACATTGCAACTCTGATGCTATCCCTGGGCTGGGGAATGTCAGAGAAATCACCTCCATGTGTTTATTCGCATAGTGCTGGTGTGAAGGAGCAGGTCTTCCATTCCCCTCCTGTCTGAGTTGAAGGACTTAAATCCACAGAATTTGTGTAAGCTGGAAACAAAATATGCTTGGGACAGGAAAAGCAGTAGCAGTCTATTTTTTAAAAGGTAAATTCAAAATCTCTGTACTTAGAAAAACATGGCTAAAGCTACATCTTGTGCCGTGGGAAGAATGCTTAGTAACTTAACATGAAAAAGCTCTTAATTTCCTGCAAAATCCAGATCAAAAATGCCAAACATTCACTTCCACCCAATTTAAGTAGATCTGGCTTTAATAATAAAGTAATAAATTCAATCTCAAACAAAAATTTTACTCAAAAACAGCAAAAAAAGGAATGCTAATGATTTCATATTAGCATTGAGTTTTGACATGCTCATCCATAACAAAAACACAAAGTTATGAAAAACATAACTTTAAAAGTGGAAAAGCCACCATCAAAAATTGCTGTGAAACTGTTGCTCCTTCAATGATCTGATTGTGCTGTAAATATAATTGCATTCTAACTTTCCAACAATTATGTAAACAGTTAATGCATTTTTATTAGCACTTTTAAATGATGCAGGGTTTTTACTGTAGAGTTATAAGAAGAGAGGGAAGCCCAAACATATGGTAGAGTTCTTCAAAGTTCTCAGCATAGGAGAAAATGATGATTACCTGTCACTTAATTAATGTCATGTTTAATAGCATATTTTTCTGCAAAGATTTAGCATGCTCTCAGGGAAGGAGATGGAGATCACCTATGGCTAGATAACCTTTTCTGGTCTCTTAGGAATAAAACTGCAGCCCAGGGTATAATGATTACTAATAATGAGGTAACTTCTCAGCACACTACTGCCAAATCCTGTAGATAAGAGAAGCATGAGGGGAAAACCTGTAGCTGGAGCAAACTGCCCAGTGACAGCTGGGACAAATTATACCCCTGACAATGGGACACACTGTATTCACTTATTTATCCTTGGGCAAACCCAGAACATGCCCTTAATTAGAAGGGATTTTCTCTAGATTTACACCAATTTAAAAAAGGAATTGATCTGCTCTCTAGTATAAGCCTATTGTTCAGTGGCATATCCTTAAAACCAAGGGTTGCAGTCCTTTTATTCTCTGATTTGGTGATCTTGGGTATGCTGCAAGTAGCTTGTTTTATCCAGAGAGAACCTTTGTTCTTTACCCAAACAGTTCTGCAGACACTGGTGACTGCAAAACTGCCTCTTACTATTTAAAGTCCTGTCCTGCTAATGAAAAGGTAGCACCTGCTGCACCTCTGTCTCCTTCCCCACTCCCTGTGGAAGCTCTGTCCACAGCTGGGTCCCTGCTTCACTCTCAGATGTAGCTGCATGCAATGCATGCTGTGCAGCCAGCTGCACATTTAGCTGCTCCCCTGATCCTGAGTTTTCTAACAGCATATCTGACTCTTGCAGCTTTTCTTCATCTTCAGCTCATGCTTTGTGTGTTGAAGTTGTTGCTAGGCATTTAGCTGTTTCACAGCAAAAGGCTGTGTTGGCTGACAGCATTTCAGTTCAGATCCTACCAACCAGGTTTGGGATGTGGACCAAGTTGTGACTCTTCTCACTCTATTGAATGGTTTGATGATTCATTTAGTAAAGTAAAAAGAATAACTTCTTTAAAAAAATAAAAGCTTCTCTTTGCAGCTGCATATTGTCTGGTGGAATTTCTACCTGCCCTCGCTTGTTTGATGTGATCAGCCTACACCAGGTCAAGCAGGACTCAATGAAGGTGATACAGGAGGATGCTAGAACCATGCTCCCCCTGCCTGAGACAGCCTGGTCCCACCATGGCTGTTAGGTACCTGCATCCCCATAATGGAAATTTTGATAATGCTGTGGCAGTATCAATTCTATTGATGCAGTGAGAGTCACCTTTCTGATATGGGAATAATAAGCAAAGACACCAGCTGTGATTTGCTTCCCCCTTGCACAAGGGTCCCAGTGGTGCACTTGTTCCATATTCTGTGGAATCATGTTCACCAAGCATGAACCTTTGCATCTCAGGAGCTCTGAAGTGACTTAATTTTTAGTGGTATCTTAGGGATGTAATGAAAGCTTTAAAATGACTTAAAACTGGTGAAAATGAGCTTTGTTATGTGTGAAAATGCTGAGCTGATTTCTGGGAGCAGGAGCTTGTCTACACACTAAGTGAGCATGGCACAAGCCTGCTTCTATATTTGCTGTAAAGGAGACAATCAGACCTTCACCAGAAGCATAAACTACTTTGGAAAGAATAAAATCAAAGTCCAAGCAAAGACTGCAAAGGCAAGGTGAAAATATTTTAATGGCTGTCACAGATTTCTCATTTTTAATACAGATGAGGGGATGAAACCAGTTAAGAAAAAATGAATGTTTTTTAGTAAAGATTGGCTTCAAGTTTCTGACAGGTGGCACTGGAGGAAGTGGGGGTGAGATGAGGGAAGCAAGGAGTTTTGGACAGCAAATGATGTAATCAAATGAAAAGAGAAAAAAAAAAATTACTAAATGCTTGTAATGCATACAGCCACCTTCAACTTGTCGAAAGAAACAATTGCAAAATGATGCAGTAGCATCCAATTTGCAGAGGTCTGTCTCAGCTTTAACTGGGAAGTAAATAATACACTGAATTTAATGGTCGAAGTTACTTGAACTCAAATGTTGTTTAAATGGAATACCTCAGCTGTCAGAAGTCACAAAACATGCCATTATCGTACAGTCATACTCAAGTGAGGGCTGCACATATTTTACCCACACAACTAATCTGTTGCCACATCCCATCTCTACAAGAGGGAAGGCAGCTCTGATTTTCCTGGCGAAGCAGGATTACCCCTGAATGGCTTGAAAACAGATGCCTCAGACAGAAAGAAGTAAGTTTTCAAAAGTGCCACGTTCTTTCAAATTTACAGATTACTTTTTAATCTCACTTTGGTGCTGTTGTAGATTTTCAATCTCTGTCTGAGACCGAACATCTGAAAACTCCTGACAACATTAATCCACTTACAGATAAGCAGAGACAGAGTTTGTTTTCAAGGAAAGAGATTAAGGAATGTAACGTAAAGTTATCAGTGTGAGATTTTACTATCAGTAATGACAAGTTTATATTGTTTTTCTCACTGCTTGAAAAGGATGTAAAAAATAACATTCCAGAAATGAAGAAATGGAAATGTTAAGAGTTTATATTCTACAACTGGTTAAACTTCCCTATAGTTATCTGTTCAAATTAATTTCAGCCTCCCAGGACAAGATCCTCAGACAGTACCTGTAACATAGCTCCATGAGCATTGGTGCGATAATGTAGTTTTTGTGCAGTGGACTTTCTGACAGAATCGAAGTTTTGGAATTCACAGATACATTGATGCAGTCTGCTCCCCTATAACATATGCAGAGAAAGGTTGGGAAAAAACAGCTAATGTCTGTGGTAACCAGTGCAGGTAAATCCAGTCTTCTGTCTTCTTTGGGAAAATTTATTTTCCAAAGAAAATTTAACTTGTAAGCCTTCTTCATTCTAAAATTTTGCATGAAGGCAAAATCTGCTTTTCATCTGTTCATCATTCTGAACATCAACTCATTTATTTCTCACTCCAGAATCAGTTTAAAGACAAATATTGGGAATTGCCCATTAATTTACTCTACTTGTCATGTGCAAAGCACCGGGAAAAGTTCTTTTTCTCTGCATCAGACCATACCTAAAGCAAAGTTTTCTTCTTTGAAAGCAGAAGTAACAATGGGCAAGCAGAGAAAGGGCAGACAGTGAAAAAATCCTCAGTAGTATGACTCCCTTTGCTTCCATTTTCTAGAAGAATCTATCTGGAAGGTTTATAAGCAACAAACTGGCATTTCTCTGTGGTAAAGCCCATCCATCACAGCAGAGCTGGAGCCAAATGCAACTCATAAGAGCTGGCAATGGGCAAAGTACGGAGAAGTGATGGCCCCGTGCTGGAGGGACAGTGGGAGAATTGGCATTTGGCTGCTAGAGCAGGTGGCCACGAGGGTCAGTTATCACTTGCGTGGTGGGAAGAGGTACTGCATTTGGAAATTTGGAAAATATTTGCCTGGTGCAAAATTCCATGCAGAATTGCAGGTCTTGCATGAATGGTAAAAGTCTCCGGGGAGATAAATGGAGATGCTGTGAAAAGGTTTGGCTGCAAGTTGGAAATGTTTCTGTGATCATAAACCAACTCAATTAGGCTAAGGAACATTAGCCTTCCTGAGCTGGGAAAAGGTACCTGGTACTTGGGGAACAGCATGAGCATCCATTGCATAGAGCAGAGGTGCTGTGGAGTGTGCGATAGCACAAGACTCAGAGATGTTCTCAGCATCATTCAGCTTTGTGGGAGGACAGCAAGGGAGAGGAGCCAGAAGTGGGAAGGAGCGAAACACATTGTTGCAGCTGGATTGAGTTGTTATTGAACTGAATCGTTACCTGTTAAGGAGCCACTGTTCACAGATGATAGAAATGTTTGTGGTCTGGATGCAGGTAAAGGCATGTGAGTGGTGAAACAGCTGCCTGGTGAGGGTGGCCGCTAGTGGGGAGCTGCAGAGGACTAAATCAGGGAAAGTCTTTCAATTTTTTACCTTCACCCCTGTCCAAATCCTACTACGGAGTCTCCATCTGTGAAGTTATCAAAAAATGCCCTGGACAAGTCCTGTGCAGCCCAGCCTGTGTGGCTCTGTGTGGGCATAGGGAGCTCCAGGGCTCCCTTCCAGCTTCGGCCCTTCAGTGAGCCTGTGAAAACATAGTGCCTTTAAGAATTCACATTTTGGACTTGTCTGCCTCTTCCTGCCAAAACATCACCCTTTAAATGCAGCCTTTTGTATCTTCTTTTTTTTTTTTTTGGCTTCTAATTCTTCAGATCACTTTCTGTGAACTATTAAAATGTGTGCTAAAACGTGCAAAGCTCTGGCTAATTATGATGTACTGATTAATTTCAGCAGACAACTGTGGCAATTCTGATGAATATTAATATTTTTTTTAGGCTGGGAGCTGCTGGCAAGAGGAACAAGTTTTTTGTAAGAGTAGTGAGCATGGCAGACCACTACAAGGTTGATCAACATCTTCTTGACTTTGTCCAATAATGATCGACTTTCCCCTTACAAACATAAACTGTGAGCAGCTACAAACAAGCTATGAATGTTTCTTATTAATTAGAATAATCCAAAAATCACTGCTATTGCCTGAAGAAAGGCAGAATGATTCGTTGTTACGTTTCTATTGGACATCACCCACTGTAAAGTATTAGGAATAACATGCTATTTATTGAAAGTTAAACAATGAGAGTTACATTTAAATGATTTTCAGGGAGAACAGATTTATATGGTAATATAGAACTTACCACAGATGCAGCAGCACACAAATTTGTACACGTGGGCTGCTCTGCTTACTAACAGCTCAGTCTGCAACATCAGCAAACATAACTAGCGGCAGGAGTAGAAAATTTCATCCTCCGCTTTGGTCATGTTTTCCTCCTTTGCCAACCACCGCTGTCAGAGCATATAAAAAGCTGTGAAAACACACATGTTAGTATGACTGTCAGTCAGAGCTAGTGCTCCATCTGTGGCCAAGTGTAGTGCAATACTGTGGCTTTAATCAAATGCAGCGATATTAACACAATGTTTTTTTGCAAGCTGACAATTCAATTATGAGTGAAAAGAAACTATTCAACTAAATTGAGAGAGCTATGGAAAAGTTTTTAGCTTCAAGGTTTTTGAAGCTCATGGCATGGAGGCAAAACCTCAAGACCTGTAATCACAGGAATGTGTCCTGGGATACTTCCCAAAAAAGTCATATCTAAGGGGATAACAGTGTCAGGGCTTGGTTTGTATTTTGAAGGGATGTAGGTATACTTATTCAACTTTATCTAAGTACTATCACACACAAGAAGTACAGAAGATGTTCCCTTCCACCCTGTCTTCTGACAGCTGAGGTTTCTGTGGGAAGGTCTTGGGGCATGAAATGCATTATGCATGTTGCAGGTGCCTGAGAAAGTGAGAACAAAGTTCCTGTGATGTTTTTAGGTGTTTCCTGCACTGATAAGGTGGCCTGGAGGCTAAAGGAAGTGGTTGTTAAGCTATGCCTAAGGTAAATTAAAGGAACCTTTGAGATATTCCTGCTAAAAAAGCCCACAAGTAAGTTCATATTTTTGTGAGGTATCAATATTTTTTTCAACTATTAAAAAAAAAACCCCACCCAAAACTATATGTGGTTGGTTCACTTTAACAAGCACAGTGTGTGGTAGTCAGATAAAGAAAACATAGGTGTTAATAAGAAAACACCTTTTTTTTTTTTTTTTTTTTTCATTACCTTTTTTTTTTTTTTCCCCCAAGAAAAGAGCTCTGGGATGCCCCCTGGTGCCAGTGAACACTGCGGAGGAGGTGAGGTCAGCAGCACAGCCCTGAACGCTGTGTTTGACCGTTTGGGTCTGCCTGCGTGTTTCTGCTCATGCCAGCTTTTTCAGGAAGAACTCAAATGAAAGTAACTCTTCCAGGATTGCAGGCAGTGATTAAGATGTTGGAAACTACTGGGTTGTGTGATTTTCTGTAAGGAGTCAGACTGGAAAGAAGAAGCATAAAGAGGGGTGTAATGCAGAGGGAGGTGGCATTTTGATTTGTGGGATGGTTTCTTAGAAGCCTCTTTCCCAGCTCAGCACAGGAAAAATAAAACATAGGTTTCACTGCTGAGAATAAATGGCAGAAAAAGAGTAAACAAGGTAAAAATTTATGTTAGGGTTGTTTTTTTTGTGGTTTTTTTTTTTTTTTTTTTTTTTTTTGCACTCAGGGTGAGGGGGAAGGCAGTGCTTGAGTAGTTCCTCTGGCAAAGGTGTATGGTAGAGGAGAAGAGTGAAGTAATAGCTTCAGATAAGAAAGGGTAAGACACATGGAGATATGGAAGTGGTGCTTGGATGAGCTGAAAGTTGCTCAATTGGTTCCAAACCATGCAGAAGGTAAATAACCATTGGTGCATCCAACATCTGCCATAAGTCTTGACCTGTGAATGGGATGGTATGTCTGCCAAAGGGTTTACTTTCTGCCTGCTGCCTTTCTGCAAAGCATATCTCTGCTAAGCAAAACAGGGGAGTTCGGCTATCCAGGGACTTAGCCTTTTGCTTCATGTGGCTTCACACCCCTTGAGATTTGCTGTTCACTTTTCTTTCATGTAGCACATATGTGGAACCAGAAACTAGGCTTAAATATGACATTTGTTTTTGAGGGAAACCTGAAGTATTTGCATTGTTTTTAAAACCTTTGGGAAATGACAGGAGAAAGATTAATAATCTCACCAATAACCTCCAGCCGCCAACAGCTGGCTGATGGCCTTCTATTCTTAGAGGTCTGGCAACTTAGATATAGAGGAGATGATTTACAGTAGTGTTCAGCTTATATTTTCTTAACAAACACCCCTCAAGAAATAACCAAAGGGTCATATGTAGTAGTTTTAGTTTGAAGATCACTGAAAAACCTCTCATAATTTGCTGAAGGTCTTTCAAAACTCAAGATGATTTTTAAGGTGATAGAGCTTGTGTCTGTGACTAATGCTGACTTCTTGAACTCTAAGTGATTTTATCTGTACCAAAATTAACCTGGACATTTTAATGCAGTTATGCGTATGCCAGGTAAATGCTTCTGGTATTATTTTGAGGCATGCAGTCATATTTAAGACAATATTCCTGTCATCTGTGTAATGCAGCAGAAAGGTGCGCAATAGAAAAAGAAGTGGCCTTACCTGAACCTTCAGCTTCCTGCTCAAATAGCCTTTAATTATATAAAACCGCGAGTGAGGCTTGGTCAGGAGGAATCACTGTTCTTTTCCCACAATGTTGGATTATATCAGTGTCGCTCTACAAAAGTCACTAGACTCGAGCAGCTGGCAGTTGGCCCAGCATAGTGTTTGAAGCATCTGTTTTAATAGCTGACTGCCATAGTCTTAAAAAAAAAAAAAAAAAGAGAGAGAGAGAAAAGAATATTATGGACTACAACAGCTCTTCTCATCAGGGAAAAAAACCACACAAAATTATGATTATATAATTATATTATGTAATATCTATTATCTACATAGAAAAGCTAATTAAATCATCAGAACACCTACAAAAATTCTAATCCCAGTTCTATCAATTAATTTCTAAAACTGTCTACAAATCTCCTTGGTAGCCAATTTTATAATTCTGGGAAGAGAAAATAAAAAATGAGTAACAAGTAAAATATGCAGAGGATTGGGATTTTTTTCTTAAGGCAGAAAGCTGACCATGAATTTAATTAGTTCTGTTTGATACCCTACCTTGGCATTCAGTGCAAGACCTTAACACTCATCTGCAGTGATAAAGTATACAAAACTGGGTAAAAGAGGGGAAAAAGGTTATTAGACCTGTTCTTATAATACATATGAAACGTATTGTGACCCACATTAGGTTTTACAACAGGGGGAGTGACAGAATATGGTGACTCAGCCTCATGGATACAATTAAGTTCCAGAATATTGTTTCTTGTGTGTGGAAAAAAAAACGGTATTACTGTAATTGCAACTAAAATCCAATGTGTTCTGCTGTTCTTAAGCTCAGATTGAATCAAGGAATTGAAATAAATTATATGGCTTTACATATTGTCAGAAAGTAGCTTTCTCCATTGAAGAATGTGGTCTATATAAGGATGTTTTACAGGCTTACAAACAGCATCCTAAATCTACGAAATCTGCTGCTGTACCTTATTGCAGCAAGATTTATCACAAGAGAACATTTTGGCTAAACTTCTTATCTGTCCTGAGCTTTGCTCTTTTCATTTGTTAGTTCTTTGGTCAGAGCACCTACAAGTTGGGGAGTGTTTTCGTGCAACAAACTAAAGTCCTTAGATGAAAAAGCTGATTGATGTTATTTACTAAAAAACCCTAACAACAACAGCAACAAGTTTCTGTTAGTTTTTTTTCTGCCTGAAAATCACAGTATAATTTTATATATGCTTTCTGCAGAGTTAATATACATATGGAAGAAGGAGACAAAACTTCACCATACAATATATACAGATAAAATAGGACTATCAATAGCCTGGATTTATTACATTTATACATAAACAATGAAAATCAGCTTGAAAATCATATGCAGACTTCCTAGCAACTCCTAACGAGTGCAAGAACCCACCTACCAAATGAGTGAAATGGGACACGAGGGAGCTGGGGGTGTGTTAGAAACTCCCAAGATTTTTAACCTGAAAGCTGAAGGACTTGTGCCATCACCTCTTTTAGAGACTAAACATTAGTTCATCCCTACCAGGTGGGAAGGGTATTCCCTGCCCCTCTGTTTTCTCATCAGGATGTGGTTGCCAGTCATCTGTAGGTTTGTCATTAAGGTAAACAACTGTGTATTGCTCTTGATGTTTCAATATTGGAAATACATTTCTGGGTTAGGCACCAGTGAGGCTGGTGGATGCTCCAGCTGCCTTTCAGTACCCAGAACTGCATGGTGCAATTAAGCTTTTCTATGGAGCCAGATGGAAGAAATAGCAGCTCCCATCCAAAAACGCTGGCACATGCCATGTTGTAAAGTAACATATGAGAGGCACTAGTACTGGGGGAGGTTTTCTGCATTTTAGCTGCTGGAAGGTTCTGGCTGCCTCCAAAGGAGCAGCAAAAAGGGTCCTGGAACCTGGGGGAGAGTATAGGTTAGGGAGTAACTTGAGCATGAGGTTCAGGGGTGGCTCTGTCCCTAAATTTTGGGCATCCAGGAGATAGGGGAATGCTCTGGTTTCTACTGGAGGGCTTGCACAGGCTTGCAGTGAAGAGGCCTCTGCCTCCCACATCAGTTCTCTGGGACTGAGACAAATTGCTCAGCTCCAAATTGTTTACTGAAAGTTTGAGGTCAGGAATGGACAGAAAGAGACTAATTTTTTAATGTGTTCAATCTTAAGTTTAAATGAAGAAAAAAATTCAATTTACATTTAATTTAATAGGTAATATATGATAGAGTGTAATTCACGTATATTACATTAAAAAATTAATCCCTAAAACCCTGAGGAGTTGCTGACTGTCCAGCAATCCTTATGATTTTTTTATCTTCCTTCCTCTTAGAAAAAAAATCACAGTCCTTTCTGGGACTTTGAATTGAAACTTCAACATCTGGATACAATGAAAATTATATTACTTTAAATAGTGGCATAAATCCCACCCCCCCCCAAAAAAAAAAAAAAAAAAAACCCAAAAAAAAACCCCCGAAAAAACAAAACAAACAAAACAAAACAACCCAAAAAACAAAAAACCCCAAACCTGAGCAAATCAGTAATTTACTGTTTTTAATGTTTTTTTTTCTTGATTCTTATCAGGAGACAGGGTTAGGGATTGGAGTGTGAGGTGCTCCCATCTGTCTCTCTCAGGCAGGCCACCTCCATCACCTGCCTGCTGTGCCCTGTGCAATAGGTCAGGATGAAGGACCCTGACACATTGTATTAGCTATAACTCCTGTTGAAGCAGTGTCTACCCCAGTCACCAAAAATCTACACTAAAATTATGCTGGGAATACTGATTTTTTGAATTCACGGGGAAGATAATTAAATCATGTTCTCTTCTGCACCTTCAGAAGGAAATCCCATCACCATTCGGAAAGTGAGAGTAAACAATAAGCATGCGTCTTTGTTCACATGACATCCACATAAGGATGATAAATCACTGCTTTATTTTTACTTAGGAGAACTGAAATAGCAGAGATGACGACATCCCTCCTTTTGGAGATGACTACCATAAAGAGAGGGAACTCTGATTAAATGCAACATTTGTATAGGTTATTCTCAGCTATGAGATGTTTTCAGATTATGGTCTTCGTACATTGATTTTTTTTTTCTTTTCCTTGGGATTTGTACACTTTGCAGCAGCTGACACAGAGAAAGTAAAACCCAGGAACTGCAACAGTTTTCCTCTCTAGCTCTTTATTCTCTCCTCCCCAACCTCACTGCTATGTGTCCCTTCCACCAAATAATCATTACTAATCATGACCAGGCAGCCAGATGGACCTGTTGCTGCCAAAACCAAGGCCCTGGGTCAGCTGATGTGGATGTCCCTGGGGAGCTGCAGGTGATGCCAGCTGGGATACCCCGGGCATGGGATGACTATCTGTAGGAGTCCCTGGGATGCAGGGCAGCATGTTTCCACTACTGGCCCCATGGGTCTCCAGGCAAGGTGGGTGTGATGAAAGGCCTTGGTATTGTGCTGGGTTATTTTTGTCCCTATTCAGAATGTCTTTTGTTTTCAGTCAGGCAAAGCTTCTGCTGGAGACAATAGGACTTTTATGGCAGCAGGGAATGCTAAATAGGGCCCTCACTGAGTAAACTGCAGTTATCTTTTCATTCCAATACATAGCTGGGTGCAACTGATATTATCAGAATTATAAAGGACTGTTCTTTCAATTACATGCTTGATTTAAAAAAAAAAAAAAGTCTAGCTTAAATACTAGCATTTATGTATATCCCTTGCCATAGGTAGCTAAGCCATATTGTGTGCAACAGGGGTGCTTGCAGTCCTCATCACCTCTCCCTAGGCCTGCTGAAATCATTGCCACACAGGCTGGTTGCAGATATTTGCTGACAAACCTTTTCAGTATAATCCTTTATTATCTAACCACAGTCAAGAGCCTACTTCACATGAAATATTTTCTGCTACAGATGGCAAAGCCTGAGACTGAGCCAATAACAGTGTAAAAATACATTTATCAATGCAGAAGCCCTCAACCAGCCAGCTTTTTCCATTTGTCATGTACAAGAGATACCCTCTATAATGTTTCAAATTTGTTAAGGGACTACATGGACAAAAGTGTTCTATTTTAATAAAATGTCGCAATCATACAGCACATATTAAACATGTTTTTGTGCATAGAATAGAAAGAAAGTGGGTTGTGGGCTGTTGGTTCAGGTTATCTATTGCTCTTCATCATCAGATATCCTTATTAATTCATTACTTTTATAACTTTATTGCTGGTAAACTTTAAAGGCTTTCCCTCCTCCCTCTGAAAAAAAGTCCTGGAACTAAGGTTTGGAATTGTTTATCCCTCTTTCCAAGTCTGACTTATTTAGAAAATGGTGATTTAATTTCTGCTGATGGTTCTTCCCAGGAAAATGAGTGTGTGAGTGGTGTGGTGGGATCAAGGGGTCCAGCTTTTTTACACTGTCACCTTCTTCAGGCTCTGGAGACACTGGGATCAGAGTGGGAATGGCATGGAGGGAGACGTGAACTGCCAGCTTCTTAGCATCCACCTCTTTGGACAACACAAACGAACAATTATAGCTGGAAACTTAGGTTTAACGGAGATAGTAAACAGAGTGATGAGAAAGCAATTTTGCATAATTAGGAGAATACCAGCAAACTACTTACTGACATGACATTTTACATTACTGTAATTGTTTTGATGAAAAGGGGAGATGAAGAGCATTTTGCTTGCAAAGCTAAAATACCTCCCCAGTTATAGGGGCAGTCAAGCAACCATGGTGATTCCCGTGCATGAAAATATTATAAGACCAAGTGCAAGAAAAATGCACAACAAAAATGAACTATTTGACAGGAAAGCAAAAGAGTGTATTTTGCACCATGAGCCTTTCATTTTGGCTTGTGCCATTTGTAACACTGACATTCAGGATTTAGGCACTGGCCTGGTATATCTGTCTCCCTGGCAATAGTAAACTGTGTGTAAAATCTGTGCAGGATGCTTCACCAGTGCTTTCACTCAAGACAAGGCAGTTTATTGAACAAAATCCATCAAGGTAGGAAGAAAAAAATGACTTTATTTAACAGCTTCCAGAAAATGCATGGTGTTAATTGACAGTGAAGAAAACCCTACAGGGTTGAAACTATAAAAGCTCAGGCAAAGCCTGTGCAGTGTAGCATTCACTTAGAATGTTGTGCTCTGTAAATAAAGAGTGCACACAAAGCCTGGAGCCTCACAAGTGGGATATGAGGGGAGTGTGCCCAGACTGACATCTTGCTCTTCAGTGATGGAAAGGCTGCCCATGGTACTGATGCTGTAAGCAAAGGGCGGAGCTTTGCACAGGTTCTCAATAAATGTTACACAAAAGGGCTAAGTTTATGCAATGCTATACTTAAAAATGATCCAGATTTATTGGATAAACCAAGTTTTTTAAAATTGTCTTTCAGAGCTGGCTGGTTGATTTTTCATCAGAAAATAATTTTTGATTTTCCAATAAATTTCTCTAAAGATAAAAAAATAAAATATTTTAAGGGTAGATTGAAGATCTCTATCAGCATATCTATGGGCACTCAGCTGTACCTGCCAGCATGGCACAGCTCCTCAAGGGGGCTGCGGATGATCCCTCTGGGATGGCCCCCATCTCTTCTGAATGGTTTTGTCTGGGGGATGGCACAGCAGAGATGTGACTGCAGTACCCAAGCCACACAGCCTGTCTCCTGGGGAGAAACAAGCCTGCAGCACACTATTAACCATGTGGTTAAGAAGTTATAGCTCAGTATTAAGCTGCCCGAACACAGGAGATATCAGTTTTTTAATTTTTCATGCTGATTTGAGATTGAAACACTCAGTATTAGCAATGTTCTAGGATGGAAACCTGAGGGATATTTCTGTTCAATTTTATTTTGAAAGACTTTAAAAATATCATTTTAGGCATTGGAAGAGATGGTTCATACTCCCTAACCTGTGTCCTTAGTTCTCACAGATTATAATTAAAACAGTCAAAATCCTTTGCTTTTATTCCCTGAAAACAAGCTTCTAGGTAAATACACCTCTGGACTCACACAGTTGATATGCAGGCATCAATTCATGCTTTATTACAGTATATGATGGACTTACTATTTTCCTATTGAAACTCTGACAATTCTGCAATTATGTTTTCTTATCACCCTAACCTTCTGGAAAGAAATGACTAAAGTAAAACATATTTTCATTAGCATCTCTTGTATTTTGATGAAGTCGGAACAAGGTTGTGCCCCTTATAACTAAATAATTTTGTCCCCTTACAACTGAAGGAGAGACTTCTGGCTCAATTCAACCACTATACTGTTTTCTAATTAACCCCCCACCCCACCCCAGTCCAAATTTCCCATTATCTTTAGTGCTGAAATCAGGCTTCTCTTCTCAAGCTCAGACAATCTTTATGTACTCTCAGCTGGGAAAAGAGGGGGTCAGATGGCTGAGATGAGTCTGGAGACTGAGAAGTGCTTCTAGCAAACCTGGGCTTGGGCACTATTAAATTGCCATTGTTCTATACCAGCACAGTAATGGATAGGGAAAATATAAAAATCCCAGGTAATTTCCTGGAAGAATTTGCCACATTTGCTTTGTAACATTACAATCTCAAAACCTACTCATATAAACTGCATCTAAGACCAATATTATTATCCAGCTTCGAGTATCTTGTATCTCTAGAGATGAGATGCTGTAGTCTGTTGTTTTGGGTTAACACAAAATAATGTCATGCATATGTATGTGCACAGATTCCTATATACCAAAACTGCTTGCTTGATCAAAGGATAAAATATGGATACTACTGCTTGTCTGATCTAAGTTTAAAATATGGATACTACTTTTTGTCTAACTTTTTCACCAATTCCTTAGTAGCTGTATTTCATCAGACTGAATCTTCCTGCCTAGGAACATCACAGAATAACATTCTGAAAAAGAGACGACACTGAAGTATTGTCTGCTTAACATAATGTTCACAATATTTCCCTGCTGAAATCTCCTACGTGGCTAATAAATATTTAATGAACAATGGTCCGACTGGTGACAAGATATTAATAACTCCAGAGGTAAGCTCTGTTGGACTTCAGCTGCTGATGGGAACTAGAATTTGTTTTAGTTTATGACCAGGAAGATAATTTTTAATATTTATGCATTTTGATGTTCTGCATATACTGGTAGGTTTTAGAAAAACAATATTAAAATTCATTCAGATCAGCTATAGAACTTTATAAGATGGAGTGAATTTAGATATTCTGGATTCCTTTGTTGCTTGAGCCTAAACTTCATCAGCTAGTTTGATGCCCCTCTTTTGGGACACCTCTACTTACATATATATAAAATATATATACTTTACTGCAATAATTTTTGTTTCATTTTTAACTGTCATGTGACTCCCTACCAAAGTAAAATCAAAACATCTGATATACTTGAAATCCTCTGGCTTTGGTGATGAGAGTTTTGTAGCTTCAGGAATCCCCATGCTGGGAGAGTACTTCCATAGATCACTACTATAATCTTTGTAAAAAAATCTCACCATTTCTATAATCTTTGTAAAAAAATCTCACAATTCATACGAAAACCCATGGACATACAGGCTCAGGCCCAGGTTTATCTGTTTTTAAAAGCCAGATTATGACTATTAGTCTGATCCTTCCCATAACCTGGGCTATAAACTTTAACCAGCTGCTTGGCTATCAGATGTGTGTTGCGGTTACTGGGTAGCTGAAAGTTTTCTAGCTTTCTCAGAAGGACCAAAATTTGCAGTTTTAGCCATTACTTAAAGCTGTATTTTTTTTCTTAACAGTAAATGGTGTTAAAATGGTGCTATGGCTAACTTTGTGGTACATCTTTTGTGGTCCTCTTTATTTAACAAGATTATCTTGTCATATCTTTATTTTCTTCTTTATGTCTTTATTTTCTTGTTAAGGCAGCTTCTGTGTAAATAAACCCTGTCATGGGCCACAATACAAGAGAACAGCTCTGGTAATTGTTTTCCACCAGCTGTAACACAGGTAGAAATGCTCACTGCTTTTCTAATGATGATTCTTTAATTATACATCAGATACAACCCAACCTTTACTTAAGATTGAACACAGAGTAAGTCCTAGTGAAGACAAATGAATATGACGTGCATCAATTTGAGGATTTTTAGGGATAAATATTAAATTGATGATGACTATGAGAATTAGGATAATTAAGATATTACACAGTTCAGCATTTATTGTTGTGTTGGAAATGGGATGATATGGTTTAATCTGTAATTATGGTGAGAGGAGTTAGGCAAATAATGTTTTGCACAAGGACCCAGCCAAATTTCCATCTCCAGTTCATTTTACAGCAGCAGAAAATATATAATTTTTTCAAAACTTAAATATCTTACACATTTCTTCCTACTCTCTTTTGAACTTCAGCATGTTTTTGCAAAGAGTGACAAACCAGACAAAGGGTAACCCTGCAGTGTCCCTCTTACCATATGTGCTCTTGCTCATGAGATGGACCAAGGACCTCAGTTTGTTTTGTTTTGGGTTTTTTTTTTTTTTTTAAATGCTTCACAAGTAGTATTTGAAGAATTGTGGAGGCTTTAAAGAGTTGGGGATCTGGGGTGGTTTCAGCCCATTTTCTTGGTATTTGACAGGACAGCTCAGCTCAGGAGCGTGTTCTGCCTTTTGATTCAGACAGAGGTGCAGGCACGTTCAGACACTCAGAAGCTCAACTTACTCTGTATTTAAGGTGAAAAAGTGAAGGAAACTCCAGACAGCTTAAACTCAAGAAGCAATAGCAATAAAGAAAACCTGTTTTGAATATACAAGGGTGACACACAGATACCCTCTAGATATAGTTGTGCCACTTTTTAATACTCCTCAGCTATCACATACCTCTGAAAAAAAAAGGCACTGACAACAAGCTTCTGTATCTCTGCTCACAAGGGTGATGAAATAGCCAAGCTCAGATTGTTCTGACTGAGAAATAACGTGGAATGAGCAAGTACCAAATCAGTTTGCAATGCACATCCTGCCACGGAAAATCACCAGTGCGCCTTTGCTAACTCAGCTTACACAGTAAGTTTTAACAACTGCATTGCTAGCTGTAAATTAGAAGTCAGATATTGGCTGATTAGACTATTTTTGTTGTGCATGGTGTCTGGAAAATTTCACAGGGTTGCTCCCTTTGTGTTTTCTTTGCAAAGAACACAAAGGATATTTTTCCTTCCTTTAACCTGTTTAACCATCTGCATATAGAAACATTATAATACTGTGTTTAGATATAATTACAATAAAATACATCAAAAAACTGCCAATCAATATGGTATAACATCTCCATCATATTTTTCCTTGTACCTCAGTTTAAATTTCAAAACCACAGATAGTCTGTGTTATTTCTGTTTCTCTGATTTATATTATCTGATGATCCCTTTTATAAGGTCCTGCAGAGCTGTGCACCTAACACGGGACATTACTTATGTTGACGAGCAAGACCAGGGCCCACTTTCCTTCCATTTGGCAAAGGCTTCATCTGCTGCTTGCATTTGAGACTTTGGAAACACTCCCCTTTGGCTTATTCTTTTCCTATTGCTACACATGATAAAAATAAGGAAAGGGGAAATTAAAATAAAACAAAATAAAACTATACTCCAAACTTTTAAATATCACTTAAACAATGCTCATCACTATGTCTGTACAAGAAATGGCCCATAGCCAAAGGCAAGCCTGAGCCTCTCACCCTCGTCTAGCAGGCATTCAAGACGCGATGCAGTTGTCTGTATTTGGATTTAACTGGTGGGTTACAACAGCCCTTGGAGAACTGGGTTTGTAATAGGAACCACCAAGAGGCCATAAGCTATGAAGATGCCTCCAGCTACTACCGTAATAACTTAAATCAACTGGGCGTCAAAAGTGGTTTTTCCTTTCCAGCCTACTGAAACGATAACAACCCTAACGGTCATTTGCCGAGGTGTCTCCAGAGAGGAGCCTTCAACCCCGGAGCGAGAGGAAACCCCGCGTCCGGGAGCCTCAGCTCTGAGCGGCGAGGCCCACCCAGGGAGCCTCGAGCCCTCGCCCGGGAGCCGGCAGCTCCGCCGCGGGGAGCAGGGACTCACAGGGGGCGGAGCCAGGAGGGACGGCCCCGCCCTGAGCGGGCAAAACCCGACCCAGGGGGCGCCCGAGCAGCGCGTGGCGCCGCGGTTGGTGTCGGCAGCGGGAGGCGTGGGGAGCGCTCGCCTCAGGGCCCGGGCCCGCGCTGGGAGCTCCGCTACGGCTGCCCCGGCGGTGGCAGCGGCGGCACCGGCCAGAGCCGGTGGGCGGGGAGGCGGCAGCGCGGAGCTCGGGGGCAGAGAGTGCCGGCACCGGGCTCGTGAGGCGAGGGTGCGCCCTGGGGGAGGCCCTCCTGCGGCAGGGGCTGAGCTGCGGGCGCTGTCAGTAGCTGAAAGATGTCAGGGGAGCTGAGAGGCAGCTGGGCTGCTTGCTCCAGGCCCAGACCGGGGCCACAGGCGGCCGCCATGGGGCATACAGAAAAGGAGGAGGGCATCGATCCAGGAAGCTGGGAGCTGGTAACATACAAAAAAGGAGGAAGAGGACAGCTAAACCCAAGGGGCTTCCTCTGCAATCCACGTCCCCACCCAGAACCACTTCACAGCTCTGCAGGGCTGGTGAGGAAACACCCATTGCAGCTGATGCATCGGTGAAGAGGATCACTACTGGTGCCTCCAGGAGGAAGTGGTGGGTCACAGTAGTAGGTGACTCTACTTTGAGGGGCATGGAGGCACCTGTCAGCCTGACCCAGTCTCGAGGGAGGTGTGTTCCCTAGGAGGGTCTCGCATCAGGGATGTTGCTGAGAGGCCGCCTGCTCTAGAAAGTCCCACTGACCATTGCCCACTTCTGGTGGTCCATGTGGGTGCTAGTGGTATAGACAGCAGTAGCCTGGGACTCATTAAGAAGGGCTATGGAGCCCTGGGAAAGGGGGTTAGGGGCTCTGGAGTTTTTTCATTGTACTTTTCATCATAGCTTTTTCATTGATCATCCAGGTCAAAGGGGAGGACCTGGAAAAGGCCAGGTGGATTTGGCAGGTTAATAAATGGATAGAAGGGTGGTGCCATAGTCAGGGGATTGGTCATTCAGAACATGGGACCTGATTTGGGAGGCCAGGTCTACTGGAGGCTGTTGGAGCTGGTCTAAGGGGAAGAGCTGCTTTGGTAGGGGACTTGCCAAGGCTGATCAAGGTAGCTTTAAGCTAGATGCATTATGGGAAGGAGACATCAATTCATCCCAACATTTCCAGTCAGTTGCCAGCATGTGTAATAAATGCTTGAAGCAATGCAGAGCTGTTTCAGTTGCTCCAGCCAATGAGTCGGCTTCATCTGGAGCTTCGCTTAGATGCCTCTAAACAAGCTCCTGTGTTATGGGGAATAGACAAAAGGAATTGGAGGTGTGTGCACATCTACATGGGTATGATATCATTGGCATCACAGAAGCATGGTGGGATGGCTGTTATGACTGGAGTGTTGGAATGGAAGGTTACAAGCTCTTTAGGAAAAACAGGCCAGGCAGATGGGGAGGGGGACTTGGTATTTATATCAGTGATAGGCTGCAGACTGTTGAACTGTGTCTGGGGACAGGTGAGCAGTTTACAGAGAGTTTGTGGGTCAGGGTTAAAGGGAGGACAGCTATGGGGGACATTACTGTGGGGGTCTGTTACAGACCGCCTGATCAGGAGGACTCTGTGGGTGAAGCACTCTATAGACAGATATGAACAGCCTCATGCTCACAGGCCCTTGTCCTCATGGGGGACTTCAACCACCCTGGTATCTGTTGGAGGGATGGTATGGCCCAGCACAAACAGTCCAGGAGGTTCATCAACTGTGTAGAAAACACCTTCCTCCTGCAAATAGTAGAGGAGCCAGCAAGGAGAGGGCCATGTTTGACCTTGCGCTCACCAACAGGGAAGGGGTGGTTGGAAATGTGATGCTCCAGGGCAGCCTTGGTTGCAGCGATCATGAGATGGTAGAGTTAGAGATCCTCAGGACAGTGAGAAGAGTGTGCAGCAAGCTCACTGCCCTGGTGATATTGAAACGGAAACTAATGTCTTTTTTTTCACATGTGTGGTCATGCTGGGAAAGATACCTGAACACTCAGACCTTGTTCATAAACTGAGTGCTCATCTGTTATTTTATCCAAGTGAAACAATATTATAAAAATATGCAGTTATGTTACCACAGAATTATGCTAAACTATAATCAATCTCATATGCACTATACTTTTAAATAAAATCAGACTTCTAGGTATAAAAATTTCCCAAGTGCAATCATAATGTATCAGGACAGAAAAAAGCTGAGGCATTAAGCAGCCATTCCTTTTTGCATCAGTTAAACTGTAGAATAATAGTTAAAACAGAAGTATATAGCTTTAGTATACAGCTATACTGTAGCTGTAAAAACTGGCAGTATATAAAAATGTATAATACTTTTGTGGTTAATTACAATTTTTGGCCACCCTCAGGAAAAAATGGTGTCTTTCGTCAAATTGCTTCTGACTGTACAGTTCAGCTTTGGGAAGATATTAACAGATGCAAGGTTATTTCCTTTTAGAAATGTGAAGTTGTTGAATTTATAGATTTTGTGCAATATTTTCATGGATGACACTTTCTCCTACTTGCTAAACCAGTGCAGAATGATTTTCTGCTTAGCAAATACCTTCTCGTGCAATAAACATTTCCTGTATAAGAGTAGGGAAAATTGATTCTTCTCACTGAGAGAAATTTTTCTGGACTTACCTACAGTTTTATGCTTCCTATATTATCCTGCTCTCCTCCACCAGAATTATGGATGAGTAGTAAGAAGCACATATTGGTAAGAGCAAAATATAGCCCAGGAACTCAGTTTAGGCTTCTCTTTCTAAGTGTACCATCCTAGACTCAAATTCACAACACTTAACTTCACATGTGTGAAGTTGATGATTAACCCTTAAAAATACAAAATCCTAGTAGGAGAGAGATTTTATGTCAGAATATCTGATGTTATGTTTTAAATCTTATGAGGCCAGGGAAGTAGAGGGATGCTTTGTTCAGCCACCCCAAAACAGAGATCTAATGTTTGGATCTGATTTCTAGTCAAAATACTAATCTATTCACCTTCCTAAGTAATCTCAGTGTTTGAGTTTAAATATTTGGGTTTGGATGTCTGAGCCCCATAGCTCTTTCCAGCACCCTGTGCAAGTCAAGGTGAACTGTGGCTACTTGCCTGGTGGGACTCAGTGGCCTAATTTCAAGAAATATTACCATGTTTATTTGTAGTTCCTCTAACAGAGGGTTTGCTGGAGGGCAGTGATAAATTTCAGATTTTCAGTCCCTGGCAGGGATTGGCAATGTCATTCCCAGTAGTTTAGAGAACTGTGGAGGAAGCAGGGAACATTAACGTGTTTTTGTATTTGCTGCTTTGAGTCTTGGCAATAAAAAAAAAGTACTCCTGAGGACTGTTGATTTATTTTGTTATTTCAGTACAGCATCAAAGGGTGCTTTGTTATTTCCTTATGATTATGAATATTTTCAGAAAGCTGAATAATCATTTGGTATCCAGTATGAAAATGCAGCCTGCTTTGTTGCTGGAGGAGTCGGTAAGTGGACAATGCACAGGGGGGAGAAAAGAGTTTGTTTTAGCATTAGGGTTCTGCAAGCTCTGCAAAATGCAACAAATAGACAAAAATGGCCTTTGCTGGTACCTCCTATTAGAAACACTGAATTCAGTAGGACTCTTTGGAATCAGTAGCTATCTTGTATACCAGTTCAGTATCAGTTAAGTACCGTTGAAAAGATGACTAATGTAGCAAAGAAATCTAATAATTTAAGGCAGATACAGCAAAACTTAGCTTCAAAAAAATGTCGTTATGGAGGCAGCGGATGAGGGCAGGGACTCTGCTGGTCAGGGATATGGAAAGACAGCTCTGTTTCTCCTTTGCTGTGCTGCTAGGAAGGATTGCTGGATGCCTTTGGGAGAATCGGTCAGTTAACTCTTCCAGAAACCCTAAGTAATAATAATGCTCCATATATATATTATTAAAAAAAAAATAGAAAAGAAAAGGTATTTGGTCACTAAGAGGACACCAGAAGTCCTCCCTGCCCTATCCCCCACCACCTGCCAAAAAAACTGACCACAAGCCAGAAAAAAGCCCATGTTCTAGGTAGGCTCACAACTGGTGAGATCTGCCTTGGTGAATCCTGAATCCTTATGCGTTTCTGGACAAGTGTGAAATCTTTTTTTGGTTTTAGAGAAGGGTTTCGAGAGCCAGAGTGAGCCATGATGGCCAAGGGAACCCTTGCACTCCTGAGTTGTCCCACTGAACCTTTTGTGGCTGTGATCTTCCACCCCCAGACTGCCCTTTCATTTCTGTTAAAGCTCTAATTTCCAGTTATTCTGAGACGATGTTCTCTTAATCATCATCTTTTAATCTAGTCTTAATCATCATCTTCTCTGCCTCTCAACATTTTTCTCAAGTTTGATATTTCAAGAGTGCTCATTGGTTCTTATTGGAAATAGCCTGAATTGCATAAAACCAGAATATGTCTGAAAAGCTACATATTCAAAGTCTGCAACAAGCTTCAGCACATCTTTTCACTCCCTGAACAAAAGGAGGGCCCCAGTATTCACTTCTGTGCCTACGTCTATGAAGAGCCTACAAAACATGCATAAAAGAAAGGTTAAAATGCAAATTGCTGTAAGACTCTGAAGTATAATAGCAGGCTGAAAATATTACTTAAAACTTTGTAAAGGCTGCATTGCTTTCTGGAAATCACAGAGAGGGGGGACCATGCTTTCCATAGTCTTTTATTACTGTACATCAAATGATGGAGCAACCAGGACTGATATTAACCCCTTTGCATTCATTGGTGTCATTCAGAGTCTTTCTGCAATTTGATCATTTTTTTCTGGCTGTAACCTTTTCTTTGGCCACTGGGCTGCCATGTGGTATGTCTGGGAAGCTGCAGAGCTCTCAGTGCCTAATGTCAGGGAATTCCCACTATGTTGCAGAACTGGAGTGCCTGAGGCTGGAGTTCTTCCCTAACCCACTTGCAAAGACAAAGATTGAGTTTCCAAGCACACATGGCTCCAGGCTGCATCCCATGATGATGTTCTCATAACTTTGCTTTTCAGTTCAGTGCCCTTCTTCAAATACAGTGGTCCCGTATTGACTATCACACTGCAGAATGGCTGCAATGGTGAGAAGGAGCTAGGAAAAGATTTCTCTCTCAAATTCCACAGGTGTAATGCGTTGTCAAAAAACCTTTCATTTTTAGAAACAAAATATCTGGTAAGCATGGCTATGACAATATCCTCCAGGTTTTGGTTCTGGTTTTCCCTAAAAAGTATTATTTCCACTGTCTGTCCTTTTCTAATGAAAAGTAACAAACAGCTGTTGAGATGTAATAACATTCCAAACCACTGCTTTCATGCATCAGTGTATTCAAATATATGAATATCTTCAGTGGAATAAAAAGTATTCTTATGGAATGTACTCTCAGGCTTTGGTTATGAGAAAGTTTAATATCACTTTTGTTCTTCTTATCTTCACAATAGTGTTTCCTAATGCCATAGGAACTTGTCTTTTGCTTTGTTCTATAAAATAATTTGCTCCTGAAGCTATGCATAATGCTCAGATAAATATAATTAATCATAATACTGCTTATTATCTTGGTTTCTATAAGGACAGAGTTTGTGCCTTTCCCAATGCCACCCCCACCCCCCAAGTCATGTGGGAGGGTTTTGAGGGTCTCTGTCCTTCCTGTGGACCTCCAGACTCTTTGGGCTGGTCCACTTGCCCGAGCCTACCTTTGCCCCAGCAGATGCCCTCTGTTAGCAACAAATCATACATGCCCAATCAGCACTTGTGGTGGAGAAAGGCTACTAGGAAGAAAATTAAATCTATTCCAGCCAAACCAAGGACATATCTGCATGCATGCAGGAAAATGAACCAATTGGGGAATGTTTATGTATTTCAAAGGGAGAATTGGGAAGTATTTGTGGGAGGAGTGGGGCCGCTAAGCAATCTGTGCAAAGAATTTAAAGCTGTCCCAGTACCCATGTTGCTGGTTTTGACCGTCTCACAATGGAAAGATTTCTCTTCGCTGAAGTAGTAATAATTTTCTTTAGAAACATAATTGCAGCACCCCCCCCCAACAACAACAAAAAAGGCAGCATTTCCAAATCATCAGAACAAATGCTCTGATTAACCTAATCATGCTTTTTTTCCTGCATATTTAATTAATGATTTTTGTGAGATGGTGATTATTTTGTCCAAATTCATGATCAGAAATGTGAATACTTTGCCGAAACAGAAAAAAAATCACACAGCTCTGAGAAATCCCCCAGGCAGGAGCAGGGAATGGAACTGCTGATAGATTTGTTTTCATTAGGTACCTGAATGCATTACAATAATTATATCAGTGCTGAGCTTTTCCCATCTGCAGCCCAGCCCTATAGCAGTTTGATTAGAAAATAAAAAACCTGAAGGGAGCAGGGTGGAAATATGAAACCAAGGGACACTGAGCTGCACAAGAGCAAGGAAATGATGAAGCAGGTTCCTCATTATTCAGCAATGGGTTTAATTCAGAGTGCTTTTGCAAGAACAAAAGCATGTACTTGACAATGATTTGTATGATTTCTGCACGACCATATTCTGGGCAGGAAACCAACTTCTGCTAAAAATGCTTCTTTAAATTACTCTGACTGGAAACATTCAGATAATGCAAACACTAACATCTGCATATCTTGGTTTTTGGTTTTTTTTTTTTTTTTTTTTTTTTTCTCTTAAGGATAAAGATTACTTTAAAATGAAATAAAAACTATAATGTTTCAAGACTCATCCCCATTCCAAATATAATTGTATTAAGTGACTGTCAGCAAACTGCATCTGCTGCAGGATGGTGCTCTGGAAGAAGCTTAAAATGATAATTTTCCTACAGAATTGCCTCTCTGGGGAAGTCTGAGACCCTTTAATTTACTCTGTGTTTCCCAGCTGCTAAGCAGGCAGTAGAACTTTACTGTCTAGTAATACGAGCAAGATCCCCATCTCTGTTACATTCAGGCTAACTCTGCTGCCCTGTGTGGTGTTACTTCAGTTCACCACCATGTAATGGGAAGCAGAATTTGGCCCTGAATTAGCTCATATTAATCTGGTACTAATGTCACTGATTACAACTCACTGTGATGATTTAGACAATAAAACGGAACTCATTGGTAATCCGTTAACATTAATGCAAGCAAAACTGTGAATTAATGTTGGAAAAGAAAAGCTCTGCATTTTCAGCTGCTTTCAATTTTGGCCTAATTAAATTTCTTTAATGCAATCAGAAATTAAAGGGAAGCCTAATAATTAGTCGTTGAGGTGAAGGGAAGTTTGATGTAAAGGCAGCAAGGGCACATGCTGAGCTCTGTGCTTCCAGCTTCAGCTGTGAGTTGGTATTTTAAGGTTGAAGAATGGCAGTTTTATGAATCATAGAATATCATAGAATAGTTAGGGTTGGAAAGGACCTTATGCTCATCTAGTTCCACCCACTCTGCCATGGGCAGGAACACCTTCCACTAGGCCATATCATCCAAGACTCCATCCAACCTGGCCTTGAACACTGCCAGGGGTGGAGCATTTATCACTTCTTTGGGCAACCTGCTCCACTGCCTCACCACCCTTACAGTAAAGAACTTCCTTATATCTAACCTAAACTTCCTCTCTTTAAGTTTGAACCTGTTACCCCTTATCAGTACAGTCCCTAATGAGTCCCTTTCTAGCATCCTCATAGGCCCCTTTTGTATAGTGGAAGGCTGCTGTGAGCTCTCCATGCAGCCTTCTCTTCTCCAGGCTAGTAGTAACAGTGTAGCATGTAGCATTCATTTCCCTTACTAAATAACAGCTTTTGGTCTGGCACAGAGAAGGTAAGTTGTAATAATTTTTCAGTACTTCTGGAATATGATACGATAAACTTATTTCATGTGCTTATTTTGCAAACACTTCTCAAAACTTCACTATTTTGTAGTGCTGGAGCAGGCAAAGAAGCACTGTTTTAAATAAAATATGCATAGATTCTACTATTAATTAGTTTGCCATTTTTAAAGGTTGTATTTCGTCTTCAATGCAGCCTATCCAATGCCATCTTTATAACAGGGTATGAAATATGGCATTCTAATACTTATGTCCCAAATCTATTACATTATCAATACAGACATTCTGTTCAGGTGTATAGAGGCCTACAAGGTAAGGTCCCAGATTTGGGCTATTGCTATGGAACTCACTTTAAAAAGTGTTTGGAAACTTTTTTTTTAAGAATTATGGAGGTGTTCTTTTTTTTTTTTATAATTTTTTGTGAGATGGGATTTCCTTGGAATCACAAAATGTGATTTAATAGTTAATCATTTGCAACCTACTGTCTTTAACTCAAATACAATTGTAACAAAATTTTAAATATTAATTTTCAGGTTTGAGTTTAGTTACTAACCTTTACAGACTGACCAATGTGGGAAACCAATCAGGAAATGTCTCTTAGCTATTCTAGCTATTGGTAATACTCTCTACATGATTACCATAGACAATGTAGTGTTTAATTGTTTTTATTACAATAAAAGAGGCCCAAATTTTAGATAATATTCACAAGGCTCAATTAAGCTAAAGAATGTGGATATTGTTCTTCTAATACACAATTTAAATGTGTTCAGATGTCTGACTACCCTACTCATCTCTTCCCTTAGCTGTTTAATACTGTCTTTAGGTACAATATTTATACATATCTTTTTCTGATGTAGCCTCTTAATTTTTTGTTCTATTTCAATATTTTTTTTAAATCTACAACATCTGGAGTATTGCAGTAGTAACTCTAATGAGTGGATGAGTGATTTTTTTCTCTCCTCTTCATTCTGTTCTAGTTTTCTTAACGATATAACTGGTGGGTCTTACAAAGACACTGTAATTAGTTACTGAATTAGTAATGACCTGTGTCATTTAACACTTAAGGAGACAGTGTAGTTGGAGTGGGCTCTGCAGCTCCGAGGCAGCTTATCCACAGTAATTTTAAGAGTGGTGTGTAATGTCTAGGAGCAATTAATAACATCCTGATGAAGCTCTTCCTTAGACAGTTGTGCCAGCTCATGAATGTTTAAAAAAATTAAAAACTCAATTAAACCTCCCCCCCCAAAAAAAAAAACCCACAAAACAACAAACCAAACAAACTCAAAATGAACTAAACCCCCCCTATTGGACTCTTACAAACACTTTCAGGTTTTGGTTAAGAGCTACTGGAGGCTAGAGGACAGTGTAAATTATCTGGTGCTTAAGCCAAGCACAAAACTAGCACATCATACCCATTTTGTTGCTTGGTGTGCTTAGAAAGCTCATCTGTGTCCTTTGGGAAGAAGGCTGAAGCAGTTTTTTAAACCTACTGATTATCCCAAATGGTGGTGTTGCCTTCTCTGTGGTTCTATCAAGCTGCAGGACTGCCCAGACGCAGCCTGAAGGTGGGTGAAAAGCAAAGCCTTTGCAAAGAATGGCGGAAGTGTATAGTAACTGGTTATGACCGCTATGAGATGCTGTGCTGCCAGGACAAGGCTTGTGGTGCAGGTAAAATGGTTTTATTCATGTGCAGCAGAAATTGTGTGCACCTTCAGGGAAAAAAAATAAATTATTCCCAGCACCATTTTGGACATTTTGGTTTATTCAGGTTGCTAATTTCCTCCTGATTTTTATTCTCTAGTCTTAAATTTCTGTTATTTTTATTTACTATTTTGGTAACAAAGGCAGGTGGCAGGATATCTGCAAGTATCTCCTGCTTTTCTGGGTAGGGAAAATGGGCTGAGAGGAGAGTAGTTATGTCCATGCCTTGGAGAGGATGGAGAGCTGTTAGTCTCATTTTTCCACTCCTTCCAGCAAATATTTGTTCAGTAACAAAAAGCAGTTACAAACAGTCATGAATGCCAGTAGGGTGGATTGACTGGATGATCTCAATTAATATCTGAATTTAGCAGTGTAGTATTTCACAGGACATGAGTGCAGACAAAGAAATTTGCTTTATCTGTAAGGGAGTCACAAGGGCGTATCTCTATGTAATATCTATGCCCCTATATAGTTCTTGCTCCTAAAGCATTTTCCTTTGCCCAGTATGATGATAATACTGTTAATCTGTAAATAATAAAGTATTTACAATATTTACGTTATATCTGAGGGTTTGTGGTGTCTGTTTGTGTGTGTGTTTTGATGCATTATGTGTAAGAGAGGAAAAATAAAGTTGGTGACATTTGTAGCCAACTTTAAGTACGTGTCCCCAGTCAGTAAGATGCTCTCCAGGTAATGCATAATGAGATATCTGAATCTTTTGAATTAATAAATGCTCTTGAAGCAGCCTTTATATAATGACAGAGATAGCTCTCGAGATATCAGAGAGAGAAGATTGATGGGCTATGCAGATGCTTATGCCATTAAAAAGACCTTCAGAAAGAAACAAGTAGACTTCCTAAAAGCGTTGTTTTAAATTAATGCCTGACTTTGAAAGCAAATTGATGCCCCCCCAAGGTAATTGAAAAAGTTAGGAAACAATAGAGGAGGAACAAACTGAGACTTTGTGAGGGACAAAACCCCCAGATAAAGGATGTCATTAAATTCTGGTTCCAGAACACAGATGTTTCTTCTATCTAAGCTGGATTTTTTTTTTATTTTCTTAGTCTTTTTTTTTTTTTTTTTTTTTTCCTGACAGTGCAAATCATGCCTTTGACACAGACAGGACGCAAATTAAGTTCCCAGAATGAGTTTTATATAGGGAAGTGGGTTGCAAGACCTTTCCTATGTACCTGCGCCAGACTCATGTACTATGACATAAGTGGTACGATGGTGTGAAATAGATGGCTGTGAATAAAGCTGCAGCTGTTTGGGTTGGCTTTGTAGTGTCAGGGCTGGACACTCCTGGACTGGTCGCCTTGACTTGGTACTCATCCATGCTTCTTCCAACTCTTTTGGCTGTCAGAGCTCCACTCTGCCACACCTCAGCTATCACTTCGCCCTGCTTCGTTTCAAACCAGATTATCAATTCTAATTCAGGTGGTTTTGTCTGAACAGATAAACCATCCCATCAAGCAATTTCTAAAATATTTTGGCCCTCTTATTGCTTACATTGTGGTTTCATGGCTTTTCTAACAATATAATATGTCAACCCGATGGTATTGGCTCTTCATATAGTTTTATAATTAATGACTGATGACTTATATTCTCACATTCATAAACCTGAATTTTTCTAGTGAACATAGCTGTTAAATACTGCAACTGAGCATGTAATGTTGAGGCAGATTAGAGAGGATACTAATATCAAAATGGTACTGAAATAAACCCCAAAACAACCCTGCCCCTTGGCCTTGAGATTTGGCTATATTTTAATAAATATTCCTATATGTCACTGTTAGCTGTGACATGATTAGTTTCACACTGGTATGACAAGAATATTTCCACTTAATTTTTCTGTGCCAATGCAAGCCCTCATTATGATCAAATTTGGTTTTGGGCAAGTACTTTCATGCAATAAACAAATTCATGTGAACTCATGAGCTATTACATCATAACTACCAATGGAATCAAATATTATTTGGTAGCCAGTATGGCATTTCAATAAATGCAGCTCCACTAAAATGTTTACTTCAGTAGGAAGAGAAGGCTAATAAATAACGGGGCTGGTGCAGTGCTCCCCCACTAAAACTGTCCATCGCTCTTGTGCTAGACCTTCCATGATAACTGTCTGTGAATTCTTTCCACTTTTTGAATTCCTGTCTTTCATCACTTGTGGGCCAAAAGCATTCGCCTACTCAAAGCTGAGGCTTGCTCTGCAACCTTGGAGCTAAGGTGTGTGCTGAAAACCCTGCCTGGCTTGGCAGGTGCCCATTGCTTTCATGATGGAAGCTTCAAGGCTGTAGGTATCCATTGTTTTCTGGTTTTGCAAGGGGGAATAATTTTCTTGGTTCAGGCTGGGATCTGAGAGCATCAGCATATTTCCTAAAATTCTGAGGGTTACATGAGGCAGAGCTCAGTGGAAAGGGAATATCTTCATTTATACTCTATAATTATAGCAGATACACTTTCTGCACTTGATTAAAAAAAAAAAAAAAGAGAGAGAGAGAGAGAAAGCTTTAACTTAGGCTTCAGCAATTGTAAAGCCTTAGTGTGTTTTTTATAGATTTACGAGAGGAGAGGCAATTTGCTACACCAAGAATGCTGCTCTGAGGGGCAGCTGGGAGCATGCTGGAGGCATTGAGGTAGTTTAAGTTCAGGATGCTTAAGGTAGTATCTTGAGAAGTGTGGCAAGGGACCGGTAATGAGTTCTGCTGAGTAATACACACAATAATAATATGAACTATTTGTATACTTATTTTTAAACGCATTTCTTACATCAATGCCAACACCTTCAGGGAATAATTTCATTTCCTATTTAATTTCAGATGTTGCAAATGCCTTAAGGTTGTTATAAATTATGTATAGAACTAAAAGTTACAGTTTCTATTCTTTGCTGGCTATGGATTTCATTTTAAGTTAAACATGCTGTAGATCCACAGTTGACCAGGACATTCGCTTGTTTCATTTGCATGTTTCTTGTCTTGGTGTCTGCAGTCAGCAGCTCTGAAAGGTGTGAAGTCTTTTATGTTTCACTGCAGGGTAATCTGCATGTTAAACAGCTCGTTGTGAAACTGTTCACTTGGGAGAAATTTGAAAATCTGAAAGCATGGAGGCCCAAAGTTGTATATCTAGGCTTTTGCATGTGATATTTTCATGAGTCACTTGTTTGTTTTTTGTATCTAGTACTAATATTATTAGTACCTATATTCTAATTAAAGCCCCAGATTCTGAACTTCCTGGGGATTTATATATATTAGTTTCATTGTCTCTTGATGAATTTAGGGTAATTGTAATTTTCACGGGTGCAGCAAGGCTCACTCAAGTTCAACTTGCTGTTAAGATGTTCAAATAGAAAATTTGTTGTTTACAGACTGTCCTCAGGGGCTTTTTTTTTTCCTTTTAAAAACTTTCTTGTTTTTTACAAGTGATGTAAGGAGAATTAAATCAATATGGGTTTCTCCTGTGTAAACCATGTGCCATTAAATGGATGAATAGAGCTTATATCCTCTGTTCTCATTACCTACCTATTACAGAAGATTTTCAGACATTGCAAAAGGAGCAGTCATATTGCTACTACATATAGCTCTGATTTATATCATTGCTGAAATAGCTGTCAAGACAAGCTGCTAATATCTGTGAGTCAAACAGTTTTGGGACTGGATATTTCCATGTTACTCACTTGCAAGTTAGTATAGGTCCATGCTATAGGATCACTTTGATCCCCTTGAAAGGCTGGAGGTGTGAAATGTTTCTTAGCTCCATCTTTAACTAATTTATGAGTGATTAGTAGACCTTACTTATATTCTGGGATAACAGAAGCATTTTATAAGTGAAGAAAAATAATACATATGTATATATATACACACACACAAAAGAATAGTATTTTAAGTGTGAATTATTAACAAAAGCTGAAAAAGATTCTTAATAGTTGCAATAAATAATGATAAAGCAGTAAATAAAATTATGCCAAGGTCATGGTAATTTATTAAATCCTGTTTGTTATTTTGGTGAGATTAACTTAGGCAAGTTGAGCTAGTGAAGAGTTTGTGCTAGTGAGCATTCATTAAAAATGATTGCAAGGATAATAGAAGTAATCATCATTAGCAATGGCTGTGCTATTACCTCATTAAAAATGTTTTGTTTTTAATGTCTCCTTCAGTCAAAATTGTAGTAGGGATAGTTGATATAATTTGTATCATAATAAAAAATATGGTTCACTTACATTATAGGAACTGAAGCCTTTAGCAGCTGTGGTATATGATCTGAATAGCTTTACTGTAGGTAGGCTTAGATAGTTTAATTAGAAAGGTGGAGTATTTGAACACTGAGGGCAATAAGAGTTATGCTTTTTCAGGATGTGACAGTTAATGATCATAAGATCATTTGCAGCAGCTTGTAATTAAAGACAGGATCTCTATGAGCAAAAAACTGGGGGTGAAAAATTGTTTTCATTTTTAAACAGTGCAAAGCATTTTTGTCAATCAGATTTACATTTTCATTAAAAAAAAAAAGGTTTGGAGGGAGAAATAGATCTATCATTTAGAAACTCTGCCTTCAAGCTGACCTTATCTGTCTATTGCAAGCGTGTCCATGACGGGATGTCTCAGTGTTGCCCTTGCACACCCAACCTTTCTGCTCTAGGTTTCTAGCACAGATCTTGGCATTGCATGGAAATTAATCTGGTATCTGATGACATTCAGTGACCTGTGTGACAGCATCATATTTTGTTGCTTTTTCCAGCAATGTCCTGACAGATGCCTTCTAAACAAACAGTACAATATTGTGAGAGACGATTCTTCTGCTGCTTCCCAGGGTCTGTCCCTGTACCTTAACTACCAATGCCTATCACCTGGCTTCATCCTTCTGTGACACTGTGAGAAACAATGCGGGTACAGAAAGAGATCTGCTACAGGGGGTATGTAGCCTCATTACTACCAGTAGCATTTAAGACCATGTTTAGAAGATGTCTTAATACAGGAAATTCTAATAGTATACATTTTTCTATCTATCTTTTTTCATTTGCACTCTAGAATTGTGTATGTTAGGAAGAAGCAGCACAAGTTTGTAATGGGATACAATCAACTGGTTTCTGGGTGAATTTGCCTGAACTTTTTTCTTTGAGAGATCCAGGTGTAGAGAAGAATACTAGCATTTATAATAGCCAATATTAATTAATACTAGTGAAAAAAATCCAACTTGGGGTTGTATAAATAGCCAAAACAGAAACTGAGAATACTATTTGTCCATTTTGAGGGCAAGGAAAGTGATATTTCCAAAAGGCCCTGGGCTTTATAATAGGGTCATGTTGAGGGTCACCATATGAAGGTTTTTGCTGAGCCGCTCCATAGAGTGACACTATAGAAGCCGGGAGGTCTGAAAACTAAAAGGGTAAGAAAAAATCACTATCATGCAGTGTGATTTTTCTGAAATACTTGGGAAATATGCTACTTTAACTAACCTAGGACTTAAAACTGCTGACTGAGCTGTGCAGAAAATGTGTGAGCCAGGCTATTAAACTATAACCATCTCAAAACAAAGTGTGGTGCTTCAACTAAAGAGCATCTGAAATTTTTTCCATATAGTAAATCACCTTCTTCAGCTGTGAAGTCATTATATAGCTGGTATGTGAGTACGTTATTTGAATTTATGAAAAAGTCCTGGCTTTGTGTATTCCTGAAAGAAAATATAACATCTGAAAAAGCTTTATTAACTTCTTAAAAATTAAGGAGAATTTTAACTTTCTTTTTTCTCTTTAGATTCCTCCATTATGAAATATTAGAATGAGTTCAGTTGCAAAGTAGCAGCTAATACTGTTCTTGGGGAGTGTGTGTGTAGGAAGCATGAAACATTTTCAGTGTTTTCACTGGCCTAGGCAGACCAGCAGCCAAAATGAATTGTCTCCATGAAGGCAAAATCTTGTTTTGTTACTGCCAACCAAGTTCTGTGACTCAAATACTAGATAACCTTGATCAGTAGAGGATCTATCTGGAGTCAAGAAAAAGTCTTCCCACCCCCTTTTATTCTGGCAACCTTGTGTTTCCAGGAGCTCTGGTGCAGAGCAGAATAAAGCTGCTATAAGCAAATACCAAAGCAGTAGTCTTCTGCTGTGACACTTTTTCTGAAGCCATGAGACAGCCATAAGCATTTGCAATGTTTTAAAGATACTTATTTAGAAACAAAGAGGAAAGCTTGAAGATCCAACTTCTCTATTTATAAATACTTAAGAGCACAGATATGATCCTCCTGGCTAATTCTTGTTAAGGATGTAAACAGTAGTTTCTGACCCATGACATGCTACTAGCAGATAATATTGTGTATTCTAAATTAATGAGCCTCTTATATCATTTAAATAAACAGATGCTGTCTGCTAACATAGCTAAGAGCATTTGTTAGTTGTAAATGATTTAGACTACATTCTTCATGGAATACTTTGAATATGTTTGTGGGTTGGAAATAGTCATGTCAATAAAGACAAGCAAGGGGAGCAGCTAATGGAAGAAAGCATAAAGGAAACATTAGAATTTAATGACTTATTAATGGTTCATAAATAAATAAATGAGATCATTATAATAATATCAACAGTTCTAGGGAGTTAAAGGAAGAAAACCGCCAGCACCATGTATCTCGATTAATGATGAAAGCTCTGACACCCACCTCTAAGCACGGTGCTCCCAGAACCCCAGGGGATTTCAGGGCTGGGACTGAGCAGAAGCAGCTCCCTGAGATGTGTTTCATCACCCCATGGCACTGTGCTCCTGCAGCCCAGGCAGACTCGGGGCAGAAGATCTCCAGGTCCTTAGGACTTTGACAGTGTCTGTGCTCATCAATTCTGTGTTTTCCACTCACCTGGCATCTCTCCCTGTTGGTAGTACAAGTAGTGCTGGCAGCACTCGTGGGAAAATGGGGTAATCCCTTCTGCTTCTCAAACCGCTGTCCTGTGGGTGTTTAAACAGGATGCTGAGTGCCCTGGAAGGTCAGAACTTGTCAGCTAAGGACAATTGTTGATCCAGATAGCTCCCTTTGAGCTGAAGGTGTTTATTCCTGAATTACATATTGCAAGAGATGTCCACTGTCAACCAGAATGCCAAGGAAAGCAAAGATTTGGTTTAAAGTTGGCCAGGGAAGCTGTGGCTGCCCCATCCCTGGCAGTGTTCAAGGCCAGGTTGAATGGGGCTTGGAGCAACCTGGTCTAGTAAAAGGTGTCCCTGCCCATGGCAGGGCGGCTGGAACTAGATGATTGCTCCCATCCAACCCAAAGCATTCTGTGATTCTATGATTGGTTTTGTTTATTTTGTTTTTGTTTTCCTACCTGATCCAGTTTGGGGCTTTACAATGCCATAAGGGCAGAAAGCTCTTTCATGTAAACTATTGCAGATGAGTAATATGTCATCATTAAGTTAAGACAGAGGCAAGGACATTTAGGTGCCTCTGCCTGGGAATCTTTTCCTAAAATGGAAACTATTTTTTGTATTGTTACGTTGGATAATTTCACAGTACTGGAAATTCCTCCAAGGCCAACTAAACAGTCTGAAACGTAACTTTGAATTAATTAACCCTCTTTAAGATATACCAGTTGCACAGAAATATACCTCTTTGGGTATTAAAAATGAACCTGCAATATTTGTTTCAGTAGGATACAATTACTTTGATTTTTAGAAACTTTGTACAGCACCAGGTTATTGAGAAAGCTTTGAATACAAAAAAACCCATGACCAATCAAAATGTGTAGGTTGCTTAATGAAGAAAAATTTCCATCTTATATAAATGTGCTTCTTACAGGCCTCCAGCTGATGGTGTGATGCAGTTTGGGATGACTCAGAGCATCTGAGTCACTATGTGGTACTTGACCCATCAGACAGTGAAATGAATGCACTCAGGATTAAATGCCCAGATATTTCCATCAAATCCATCGCTCCTCCCTTTGCCTCCTTTATGAGCTGCCCTTGAACATCAGGTCTCTCTGGTCCTGCATACCCTTCCCTTGTCTTAACTTAAAGTCCCACTGGTGTGAGAAGGGGGTATAAAAGGGCATTGGGGTCCACTTGCCTAAATCCAGTTCCAGCATCTGTGTCTAAATCAAACCTGTCTGTGGGGTATGGTTAATAAAGAGTTTTGTGGCATTGTCTAGGTTTATGGGCATAATTAACATACTTGGCATATGTCTGCTGCTTGATTCCTGGAGAACACATGTGTCTCACCAAATAATAGCTGTTTAATGTCAATTTTCCTGCAGGGTTAAGCATGGTACATGGTGCTCTAGCTTGTGAGTGCAGAGTTTTAATTATATTTATTATTATATTTATTTAGCTCACAACCTGGCCACCTCTTTCCCTAATAAAAAGTGCAATGAGTGTAAATGCATTTAGTCAGATTTAAAGAGGTGTGAGACAAGGGGTATGAAGACTGAGTGGGTGAACCACTGAGCAATTATTGTGAGTGGCTCTGGATGCCATTATTTGAAGATGCCTAAATAAAACTTGTATGTTATAAAAATTTCCAGGTCTGTGTGAAAAATACAGTTTTCCTCAGCGGAGAGCAGCCGCATCCAAGTTGCAAAGCACAGCTCCCAGATCAGCAACCCTTTCTGAGCAGTTTGTATGGTTAATGTGCTGAGTGTGTTATTCCCCTTAGCTCATAACAGAAATGCAGATGAACCCAAACTGAATGGGATTTGGCTCTCTGGTGCTGAGACTGATGTCTGTTAATTCATCTCTGCAAAGTAAAATAAATATAGACAGCAGGGACACTATTTGGTTTGTGATTAATAGGTGAAATCATTACAAAATAACTATCAGTGTGTCACTACACTGAATTTAAATTGCATGCTCTCCAGCCTATGATGCAGTCTACAAGTAAGTCTGACTTAAACATTTTATTATTGTCATAAATTTTAACAAACAATATCTCGTGGTATGCAAGTCAGCAGCTGCTGATAGGGAGGCAAAAAACCTCTGAGATAATTTTTTTTGAATACTAATTATGATTCTGATTTTTTTAAAATACAACACAATGAATTCTCATTATCTACCTGTATGTAATGAAATCTAAACATGCCCTGAGACATGAGACAAGTGTTTGGTTTTTTTTTTTTTTTGTAGCAAAACTCTTGATTTGGTATGATCCACATTTCCTGACAAAGAAGAGCGTGTTGAAAAAGTTAACGTTGTTCTGTATAATGAAAATCCAGCTTGTTGCCAGTGAGAAATTCTCCACTGATGCAACTGTAAATGGGTAATGTATATAACCAGGGAAGTAAGGCTCATCGTAGATTTGAGAATGATGTCTTGTGTATCATACCATAGTAAATTATCTTAGGTACTGCTTGATACTGCAGATGTTACAGCGAGAAAAATTAATGCAATATTTCTTATGAAATAATCAGGGATCTGGCATGGTTCAAGCCTCATTGACAAAATTGCCAACTAAGGTAAAATGATATCATTGATTACTGGCGATGAAGAGGAACAAAACATTTTTTTTTTAAATTTTCATATGCGATTTGCAGAGATTAAAGTTAGATAATTCATATTTAACATTCAAACTGAAAGAAAATAAGAAACCTCTTTAAATCAATTACACAAAATCCATTTGAAGCCTGTAATAAATTTCAGATGACTTCCCAGTGAAAATAATTTTGGAACTATTTTATATGAACAAGTGTACAGGCTGGATAGAAGACCTACCTGCATATTATCTGGACTGGGAGGCTGAATAAGATGGTTCAGCTCATTTTATGTGAATTTCCATTTAAAAATATATGTGCCCTAAGGAGAGCTGGACTTGTGTTGCTCTGGTTATCATAGAAAGTGTCTGACAGGAATATTCCTGTTTTTCTGCTTAATTACTGGGTCTAGCTACTTTTGATGGAAATCTGAACTAAAACAATCATAACTATATCTCAGTAAAAGAATGCATTCTTGGAAAAACCCCTAAATGCAGCTTGTTTTTTTGTTGTTTTTTGGGGGGGGGGTGTTTTTGCGGGTTTGTTTGTTTGGTTTTTTGTTTTGTTTTTTTGTTTGTTTTTGTTTGGCTTTTTGTTTGTTTTTTCTTTGTTGTTGTTTTGGTGTGTTTTTTTTTTTTTTTTTTTGTTTTTTTGTTTTCCTGTGGAGGATAACTCTTCATCATAAAATGTTAGAAGTGTTTTTGTTTGTTTTTTTTTTTGGTTGGTGTGGTTCTTTTTTTTTTTTTTTTTAATTTTTATCAGAATTTTCTTATTTTCACTTTTTTTTCAGGTTTATGAAAGGTTAGATGAAATGTATGTTTGTCCAGCTTTAATAATCATGAAGGCTGCATAATACAACCAATTCTGAGGCAAACTCTCTATCTTTTTAAAAGGCAGGTTAGGTTTTGCAAGGCAATGTTTTGATCCTGTCATCATCAAAATTATTTGTCAAAACATACAAGGCAATCATGAGGTGAGTCTGGCATTATTCCTTTCAGGTCATCACTGAAAGATCAAGGCTACAGCTAGAAGTCTATAGCAAAAAAACTCAAACAGTTGGGTAGCAAATTTCTTGCATGTATCTCTTGAAGAAAGTGTGACACTAGTTCATGGTTAAAGAAAGTCAATCTTTTCAAGTTGTGGTGTCATATCAGGTTTGCCTATCACATTATGCTATGTTATGTCACATAATCTAACATGACAGCTCAGCTTCACATGTCACAGCATGATGTCACTCTTGGGATAGCTAAAAAAACATTTTTTTTGTAAGCAAAGTTTGGAAAACACTGATTTGAGAGAGGCAGTAGGAAAGTGTGTGCAATGAAGGAAAAAGAAAACCCAAAGAAACTTTGCTTGAATAAAATTTTAATATCAGGATGTAGGCTTAAAAATATTTTTTTTTATTTAACTCTTCTTTTTCTTTTTATTATCACCTATCAAAAGGGGTTACACCTTCTGAATTCAGACTTGAGATCTGTAAGGACAGAACTACTGTCTGTTTGAATGCTGATGACAGGTAATGAAAGGAGACTTAGATGTCAATGTTTGGCAAATGGAAGGAAAGTTTGCAGAGGTGCTTTGTAAAGCTGGAGTGGTTTTGTGGTGGAAGTAAAGAATAGAAACTTCAGAAGCCTCAGCTTGAACTCTTTGGGCATTATATCCCTGTAAACTTTCATTACTTTTCTACTGAACCTCAAAATTTTACAATATATCACTGGAACACTAATGTTGAGGAAAATTGCCTGAATAATCGTAATCATGTACAATTACATTAAATACACGGATACAGCTGGAAGTTTTATTTTCTTTTTCTGTTTCTTAGGATTTTATTATTCATTAAACTCTAAGCCCGACTTCCTTCACTGATACCCATTTTACTAGAGTCTTTACCTTTACTTTATTGATTTCAGCGGAGTTCAATGGGCATAAAAAATTGAACTAAAAGGAGAATCAATTCCACATTAATTAGCCAGCATGCATGATTTTATGCTGCTTAATGACTCTTGTAATCATCTACAACTATACAAAGCGAATGGCAATCATACCCAGGCAGAGCTATACAATAATAGGTACCTCTAACAGTGAATTCACCCATTTTACACATTTTAGAAAGTATAGACTCTTCTATAAAATCATATCTAGATTATAAATGGTGTCAGAGAAGTAATAATTACAAACAGCCCTATATGAACTCAGACTATTTTATTCTTTTTTACCCAGTAGAAAGTGCTATGAAAAAGCCCACCGGCTGATGCCTAGTACCTTAATGAGCTTCCCCAGTCTGTGAAGGATAGAGCTCTTAGGACCTCATCTAAAGACCACTGAAGCAAGAGGAATGATTATTTGTTTACAGCCCATTATACTTCAGTTTTTTACAGCGATTCCCTGGCTTGCTTGTTTATTTATTTATTTGTTTATTATCCAAGACAACATTGTGGAAGATTTTGCATTGCAAGAAGGACTTCAGGCTTCCTCATACTGAAGCACTGAGGTAGAGGTGAAACTTTGGTGTCTGAAAGCCTTTGGACCTCTTACATTGGAAATGTGCCAGTTTTGGGGACTTCTGCTTTTTTGTTGTGGAATGACATTTCCCCCACTGTGCTTATTTCTGCCCTGTCCCACAATACCTATTCTATTTGAGGACTGGCTTTCAGTTTTTTCATACTTTATTCTAAACCTACTCTTTGGATTAGTAGCTTCTTATTCCCTTATTGTTGTAGGATTTGGTTAACCTTAGGGTTGAATTCCGTCTTGAAAGATGTGAGGAAGATTTTTTTCCGAACTTTTTTCATACTCTTTTGTTCAGAAGATACTTGGAATCCACAGCTGATGATGCTGTTTCACTGCTGTATTCAACATTGTTCAAACTCCCATCTAAGGTTTCCTGGTCTAGGATCTTTTTGTAGCAGATGTGTGTGAAATTCTCTAAAATTATTCTTTATAGGGATGCCTAATTACTGCCTGCATAGTAGGTGTGATTCAATATCGAGCAGTGACTTAGTCTTTGTAATCTATTCAAATGGTCTGTGTAATATGGATTGATATACAGAAATACACCTAGTGAATGTATTTTGTAATAAAATGTACATTCCTGAATAGCTATGAAAACATAATCCTTTTTGTGTTTAATATTTACTGTTCCTTTTATCACAGGGACACAATGAAACTGATTGCTTAGATACAGATGACATTATGGTCTATCTTTACTTTGCCATGATTTTTTTTATCTGTAGCTGTGCATTTACACATGAATGGGCCATTGGTTCTAAATGGCAAGAAGATCACAGTGAATTATATTCACTTTAGTGATACAGTGTCAAGTTCAATCTAGTATAAAATTCCACATCCTTTCAAATGGAAGAAACTGGTTTAATTTTTATTATTAGTAACTGAACTTTCCCTTTCATTCTTTCACTGGCAGCACAACTAGTTGAGGCTGGGAACTTCAGACACAAAGTCTACCAGACATTGATAACCTGAAAATTTTTGGTAACCAGATATTTTCATAACCTGAAAGTCAGAGTTATTCTGGGAATAATTTAAAAAATAAAAAATAAATAATTCATTTTCATAAATTAAAATATAGTGAAAACTGTTGTGCTCTGTTGTGGGAAAAATCAAGAAAGCTGTTGCTCAGAGTTGCAGTAATTGTCAGTAACATGTAGCACTACTATAGCTGGTCTTTGCTGATCGCTGTGTCTTAGTGCTGCTCTAGCACTGGTTGTTTATGTGTGACTGAGCATCTTGAAATATCAGGTACAGACTGATATCTTGTTAATGCTGGGTGTAGCGCTCGCTGACAGATTGTGTCTGCCCTGGAGGCTTTGCCAATTGCTTCTGAAGTCATTGGAAGGACCAAAATATATATTTGATTCAATACCTGTATGATCTAATGGAAACTAAAGGGCTGCCTTTATACTTGAAGTGAAACGTATTTATGGACTTTCCTGTGACAGGACCTTTAGCTATGAGATAATTAAAGTGTCTTAGAAACAGCAGAAATAAATGTAGGCCCAGTTTATGCTTGCTTTATCAGTTGCAATAGCAGTTGTTGGATGATGCTGTTAAGCATGACCCTTGCTGGCTGCTCTGGTAACTGTACCGCCAACTGCTCCCCTGGCTCAGGATGCAGCCTGGACACTGATGAAGATCAGTTGAGCACAGTCATCTAATGAGCGCAGTGTATTTCCAACAGCACAGTCATCTAATGAGCGCAGTGTATTTCCAACAGGGGTGTGTCATCTGAACCTCTGCCTGGAAAATAAAACTCTCTTTAGCATTTCTGTTGCAGTGCTTTGCAGGGACAAACTGCAGCTGCGCCACTGAGACGATGCTGAGGAGAACTTGCTGTATAATTTCTCTGGTGATAATTTTCCTTGTTCAAGAAGGCAAGAAGCTTGCAGTGACACAAAATGCTCTCCATGCCCATTTGGCAGCAAAGCTGCTCTGCTCCAGCAAAGGTGGTGGTGGTCCTGCACCTACCAGCTGTGCTGGGGAGCTGTCTGCACTTGCCTTTGTGCCATGCCTGGGTGGGGCTGGTGTAAGGTGAAGAGCATTTCAGAAAACTGTTTGGCATGGTTGAGCAAAGAGGGATGGGTGGCTGCAGATCAGAGCTCTAAAGATGCAAAGTGCTTAAATTAAGATAAAACAGAAAGGCTTGCTCCTTTTCTAGTGGCTAATGTGGTCTTTTCTGTGATAACAAAACTGTAACTGTGAAGGAGTAGGAGGTGGCAGGGAAAATCCAGATGGAGGAAATGGGCAAAAACTTTGGAAACTGAAGAAGTGTGGGGACAGGGAGAATGAGATGAAGGAGCCCTAAGGCAATCACAGCTACAATATACTGAATATATGGTTATTTGCTGAAAAGTGCTCAAGTGTAAGGGTGGGTTTTGGCCCCCTCCTACAGTCCTTAGCTGCCTTGCTAAGGTTTAGGTGCCACTAGAGGACTCTGACCTGTAGGGAATGTGCAGGTATTATCCACAACGAAAGGGAGAAGGATGACTAGGCATGTTGGGATAAAGGTTTACATATCCTGTGGAGCTGCAGTCCAGCAGAGATGCTCATACAAGCCATAGGGGCATGAATCACAAGTGGTTCAGCTGTCCCTTTCCCCCATCCCATTCAGAGTATGCTAAGTGCTCTTTATTACACTTTTTTGTAGTTTAAGTGAACACACATTCACACACACACACATGCACACACACTGATTGGCACATATTCAGGTCTCCTATATTATTTTCTTTGGCATGCTGACTCCACAGCTCTGCTGAAAATAAAAGAGAATCAAGTTTCACCTTCACATGTCTGTGTAACCAATTCTGTTTCTTTAATGCCTCTTTCTCTCCAGTGAATTTTCTCTAGCAGTTTTAGAGATGTGTCACTCCTGTGACTCAATACAGAAGAAAACAGAAACTATTTTAGTGAACATATATTTCTTGAAAGTGATTTGTGGTCTAGTGAGCTTGGTTGTGGTGTGGTTTAAGCTGCACAAGCCTTGGTCCCTATTGATTTTAGATGCTGGCCATAATGCTTTGCAGCACTGGTTCTTGCAGACTGGCTAGTTGGAACTCCATTGTGGAGTTTTTTTCGTTTTTGGACCCATATTTGTGAATTAATTCAACATTTGGGTGTGTAACACTGTCATGCTCTCTTATCTGGATTGCTGCAGTTTGAGAGGTGTGCTGCACCACTCATTAAAAAGGGTTCCCGAATCCAAATTCTTACAGTTTTACTGCCTTAATTCTAGTATCTTTTCATCTTGTTAAATTTGTATATCATCAGAAGTAACTTACAGCATGTGGGATAAGAGGAGAAAGAGAAAATAAGACCTTGCTTTTACATTTTCAATGGAATTATTGATTTTGTGTTGGTATATGTCCATTAATATGCTACTACAAATTATTCATAAAGGCTTCTTAATGTTAAACCTCTTCTTTTTGCCTTCATTTAAATGTCATGACAAAGTGATTTATCGGGGGGAGAAACTTTAGCAGTAGAATTACATTGTGATACCACCTGAAGAAGCAATACATCAGACACAAACAGCATGCAATTGTTTCTTGTGCCTGTAACTTCATTATCTGTGAAAATCCATAAAAAAGTTTATTTTCTCCTTATAGCTAAGGACTAACAAGTAAGAACTAAGAGACTTTATATTTTTATGCACTTGAGAAAATCTGTTCATCATCATCTTCAAAACGTTCTGACATTTAATAAGTCTACTAACATTTGTCTCAGTCTGTCATTGAGAAACATCAATAGCACTTCAGTACTATTAAGAAATATTAGTAATTAATTGTGCTATTATAAGACCATTACATTTCCTACACTTGCATAAATATTTTTTTAAAATATGCATATAAGGTACTTTTGTGTTCAAACCTGCAGCATAATGTGAATCAGGTGCAGTAAATATTCAACGTATGTTTGCATTGCCTGAGATGACTTAGTGAAAGGGGTGTTATCTGGTGACCTTCTTGGTTTGGATAACAGGAAGCTTGAGATAGGAAATATAGGAAGCATTTTGGGTGTAGCTGAAATATGATGTAGATAAATATACACACTTGTGTGAGTCATCAGTATTTTTTCTCCCTAATCTTACCATTTTTCTATGTTTCTTTGAATGTCTAATAGACTCATTGTTCTTTATTACCATAATTACCTTAATTTCTGCCTGAAACTTTGAATCTGCAGTATGAGGGAATAGTGCTACAGCACAAAGTGCTCTCCGCCTCACTGACTGATTCTAACAAGTTCTGCTTTAACTTCTGGCTGCTGTTTATTTTGGCTCTTGCATTCATTTATTGTTCTATAATCACTGTGGTAGTGTCACTGCAATTTTAGGAAAGGTTTATATTTCTGAATATAAAATAGGAAAAAAAAAATTTTTTTTAAAAATGTATTTTGAGGACCACGAAGATCAAGGCATAATAGGCAGCCATGAATTTAGGAGAAACGTTCCTATATTGTGTGTCGTTGGAGCTGTTTAGCATTTTTAGAGGAATTCTAATTTAGCATAGTATGTATTTTTGACGATTTAAGGCTGCCAGAACCCTAAATGGTGATATCTTTTGCCACCATGGAGTTTTCTGCTAGATTTAGTGTCTGCAATCATGAAGACATAATAGGAAAAGAAATGGGTTAGGGATGGAGCTATCAGTTTTGGCTCATTTCAGCTGCTGGGTCAGAAGGGGATGAAGGTGGGTGGGAAAACCCGAGAGAAACTTCCATTTGGGGACATCAGCAAAAGTTGCCAGTGCTGAAGATGTGATTGAATCTTTGATGTTAATACAGGCAGCTTGTGTTTAACTGCCACAAGGAGTTAAGAAACCACATGCAAAATGTTAGAAGTATATTAAATGCCACATTTGTGCCACAATTCTACCAAGCATGACGGTGCTGAAAGAACTTTTTCAAAATTCAAACGGCAAATGGCATGGAGAACAGGGAAAAATCGGTTTAAAAAGAAAGCCCTAGGTGAAAATAGAAGATGCATTTTGTATAAATTGCAAGCCATCTAATAATACCAGCTTTTTAATTGCTTCAAAATATGGACACATTTGCATTATTAGGTTGGAGCCATATGTTTCTTCATGGGACCTAATGGTCAATGGATTCATTTATGTGCCTTATTCCAGAAAATGAAGTAAACAGTTCTGCTTATCATTTATTCATTAGCATTTACACCAGAAGATTTGATCAGCTGTCTTTCTGTTTTTCAGTGAATCTTGATTTAGACTTCCTTTGAAGCATAATGCTTGGTATTTCCACTGAGCACTTTAAGACATAGTATGTGTGATGCTGTGTCGTCTGGTTTCCCAAGTGAATTGTCTTCAAATCTCAATGAATTTTTCATTTGCCTGCAAGTTTCTTGAAACCTTGCAGACAAGACAGAAGTTTTTGTCTACTTTAAGATAGCAAAAGCAGAGATTGAAATATTTTGTTATGGAAAACTAAGTTTAATAGTCATTTGATCAAGGATAAAGAAAATGTTCCCTAAGGATAACACCTTGGTATTCTTGATTATTTCTATTCTTGAAAGACAGCAGAGAGAGAAAGCTGTTTCATGAACTTTTTATTCTTTTTTTAATTCTGAATATTAATCTGTTTTTTAGATGTGACAGCCTTCTCATTGGATTGAACATCATTCATGGAATGTGAATCTCTTCCTCCACTGAACATGGGTTTTTTTGGAGGGTGGGAAATCTAGAAACAGTCTAATGAAGATGAGTACTACAGAGTACAATGTTTATAGTATCGTCTATTCAATATCTGCTAGGTTTAGTAAATTTTTGGCCTCATTCTGGAGTGGTACAGGGACTAATGTTTTTAGTGATCAAAGGCACTGGCTGTGATTGCTGTTTATATTCATGGTGGACAGATGTATTTATGAACAGGTTCACATCCTCATGAAGAAGGTTTCAGACTGTGAACTCTTGCAATCTTGCTTGTCCCAATTTGTTTGTTGATGGGTTAATTTATTAATATGTTTGTTTAAATGTGTGTTTAATAAAAATATAGAAAGCCTAACCTATCAAACTCAAATGAGGAAGTCATCCTGGTTTGGGGACTGTTGAGGGATAATTTATTTTGTAGCTCACATGAGGTTGTAGCCCTCCAGCATTCTGACAACTGTGGCCTTTTGCTAACATAAGGTGGGTCTAGAGTCTGACCCTTGATAATGAATTCTGTGTCTGTGTGGTCATGACTTTTTATGCCTAAATTATCTAAGTATTCTGCACAGATGAACAAAAAGCATTAAACTATTAAAAAAACCACAAACAAACCCTTAGCAATTACACAGGAAATATCATTAAACAATAAATATTAGAATAAAAGAATAAATAAACAACTTTAGATGAGATTTGGGCCAGTTAACAACATTGTACAGCAGTGCAGTTGTATGAACAGATAGTGTTCAAGATCCACATCCATAACAAACAATGCAGTCCGTCACATTTTAAATTGATGGATTTGCCTTTATTTATCATTTTCTGTTTGAGCGAGTTCATGGTACAATATGTAAACATTACAAAATTTAATCAGACAGTATTAGATGTGTTGAAGTAAACAAACCCCGGTGATAATAGCAGGATATTATGGATTTCTGATAACTTCTATAAATTTTGTTCAGTGTTGTGGAGCTCATTACTGAAAACAAAATGGTGACTTTTTCTGTGAGAAGTTATTGCAGCTTAGGACAAAATCCCTAGCTGTCCACTATAGATAGTATCTGGTGAGGAAATCATAAGAAACTGGACATATTGCTGATAGGCGTAAAGTAGTTGAGTACACCTGGAAGTCATACTAACTTCCAGAGTATATCTTGTATTGATTTGTACCGACATACACATATGTATCAATGCTCTTCTTCAGAGACTTATAGGAAATAAGGCTGGAAGAGATATTTAACCTTTCCCAAATTTGTAATCAGGTTGCAAATCTTCATGTTCTTAACTATCCTTGCAATTAGAGAATTTCTCCCAACTCTATTTAATGCCTGTTGGTCAGTCTTGGGGTCAGGAACCATGCTCAGAAAGGCTTTATCCCAATTAGTGAGGTAAACCAGCTGGAAAGTAGAACAGACTCTCCTAAAGTACTTATGTTATTGCTATCAGGTATTAGAAAATATATTTTATTACATTGACAGTGGTTTGGCTTTTTTGAAAGCACAGAGAAATCCGCATGAAATACTGTGTCTGGATGTGGTACTTCATGAGCGTGTAAACTGAAGACTGAGAAAGGTGAAAAGAGATACAATTTGTTGAAAGGATAAAATGGGAAAAAAGACAATGGGTGGGTTTCTGAGAGGATGAAAAGAAGTTTGGCTGGTAAGATTATTCTGCCTGGACTTTTTCATCGAGCCCTCCAGAATCATGGAATCATAGAATGGTTAGGGCTGGAAAGGACCTTATGATCATCTAGTTTCACCCCCCTTGCCATGGGCGGGGACACCTCAACTAAACCATGTTTCCCAAAGCTCTGTCAAACCTGACCTTGAACCCTGTCAGGGTTGGAGCATTTACCACTTTGGGCAACCTGTTCTAGTGCCTCACCACCCTCACAGGAAAGAGCTTCCTTCTTATATCTAACCTGAAAAGAAGACGACCCCTTAAAAGCACAAGTTTTCTTCTGACAATACAAATATTTGATATTTTAAAATAAGTTCTAATTTCACATAGAAACTGAGAAAATTGACTCATTGCAAAAGCTTAGAATCTCACGGTGAGATAACCTGATGGAGCTATAAGAGAAAGTTTCAGGTCCATCCTAGTTGGTCTAATGCAAACCCAGCCTTTCCACTTGGTGGTTCCTCCTGCTAGCAACAGCCATTAGCACCAGTCCAGCTCTCACTGTTGCTGCAGAGCTGACCCACTTTTATAGGGCCATGGTCCTGCTCAGGCATCCATCTGAGATGTAGAAAAGTAACCTCCAGTGACGTGGTTTAGGCATATGGTTTTCTCTGTCTGCTGGGCACTGTGCTGGCACAGGCTGGAAGAACTCCGCTGCTTATCCCCTGCAGAGGAAGTACGGCAGAGTGCACAGGGCAGAGTTACTTCTGTTGTCTCCTTGATAAATCAAAGCTACTGTCTGTGCTGATCAAGGATAGAGATCTTCATGGGGCCACTCTGTACTTTGAAGCACCTCATGAGTGCTATGCTCTAGATCTGTGTGTGCATCTGTGATAAATAGAGGTGGTCACTAATGTCCAGGTGTAGTGAGGAAAGAATTAATATGAGGAAAAAATGATTTAAATCTTTTTCAATTACACATTCAGACACAATATTAATAATTTCTAAGTACCCAAATGGGAATTTAAAGTTTATCCTAAGTGCAGTGATGGAAAAAAACCCACCCCATCAATGGCCCTATTACATACACAGAAGTGTTATTAGTGTGACATTTTGCTGAGCAAAAGAGAGTGTGTTTAAAAAGATTACTTCATTTAACTTGATCTGCACTGAAGAATGGGTAATGAGGGTAAAATAAGTAGGACTAGAACAGAAATGGAAAGATCCAATTTATAAGGTGGCATAGAAACACATCAATTCTTTTGAGATACTGAAAAAACTTTGCAGATAAAGATGCCAAAAGGGAACCATTCTTGCTTAAGTTTGGCTGTTTTGTCTAAGTTTTAGTCTAAAAGTCACACATGGTACATTGAAGAAGGGCTTGTGCCTCTGTAATGCAAAATAGAAGAAAGTTGTTCATCATTATCCTCAGAAGTATATTTTAATGGTAGGCTGATTTTTCTGCATATTATATAAAGTCCTGTTTTTCAAGAATTAGAAATGGTAAAATGTTCTATTAAGTGAGACACTGAAATATTTAATTATTTTTAGAGAACAAACACTTCAAAGGCAAAACAAAAAAAAAAAGAAACAGAAAATTCAGTGACTATTATGCCTCATATTTAAAGTTATCACTTTAAGGTGATCAGTGATCTTTGGAAATTGAAGTGTATAGAGGAGTCATGATTATTAACGTTTATTATTAAGCACAATATGGCAATATTTAATTGGTGTGCACTGATGGTTGTCCTATAATACACAAATGGTTGTTTTCTGCCTGGGAAGGTAGAAGTCTGGAGCAGGAAATCTGAACAGTAATTTAAATAATTTATCCAAATGAGCCCAGTGGGCTGCTGGCAAGCTGAAGGAGCTGAGATTCCCATGGGGGACTGTGTGTTCATGAGCACAGGGGACATGGTGCTCCCTAAACCCCAGCCAGCTGCATGTCTCTTCATATAATGTCTTTGCATCAGAAGATGGCAGCAAAATCTTATGAATTGTAACATTTGCTATCCTGCGAACATTTCCATTGTTAGGATACCACGTGTGCTGTTAGGGGTCCTCTGCAGACAGCTTTGACTTGACTTCCTTCTTCAGCCACTTCAGACAAAACCTTATTAGATGCATCAAATGCAGTAGGCTGAATCCTCTCCCTTTTTTTCATTTAACAGGACAGCTGTCATAAAGATGCTTTAACAAGGTCTCTTTTCATGCTGCCTAGCAAAAGCAGACTCTGTAAATGTCCTTTACCCAGCTGGGACCATGTGGAAGCTCTGCTGCACTGCAGTGCTGATGGGCTCATAAGTTGTGCAGTTGGGAGGGCCCCACTCCAGAGACCCTGGCCACAGCCATCCACTTGGTCAGGAGAGCTCCATCCTTGTGGCATCATGAAGCTGATGTCTTTGGACAAATGGATGAAGGTCTGATTCATGCTTCTATCCTTTGGCTGGACCAGCCGTGCTTTGGATGATCTGTCTCTGGTGGTATCACTCAGGGTAGACCATTTCTTGGCTAGTTTATCCAAGCCCTCTCAGTGAGGATTTGTGGATGGCCACCTGTGGGTGTCTGGCTGTTCATGCACTTGGCACAATGAGCCCATGGCTCTCTTTTAAGGTGTCAGGAGTCAAAACTTAGGTTTCTATATGCCATGTTTGCTCTGGCCTCTGTTTTCTTAGCCATCACTCTTTATTTTAGTCAAATACTTAACATTGTAGTTTTGCATTTTTGTGGATATATTTTCTCAAGGTAAAGTATTTGAATGCTGCAAGGATGCTACTGTTGTGATGTTGGTTCAGCTGGAGCATTCACTAGTTATTTTAATCTATTCTCGGCCCATAGTTGCTTTTTGGGAGCTGAGTGGCTATGTTACAGCTAAGATTTTCTTGGCGGGATTTGGTTGCCTATTGATGTGCATTTTTCTATAGAAAGAGGCACCATTCATTTCTCCTCCTACTGGAAACACCACTGCACAGCCCTTATGTCTGCTGGTTCTACACAGAAATGACAGATGTTGACTTTTTCAGTCTTTTAATAGGAATTAATATTTGTGTACGCAAGTGCCTGACAAGATCTTAAAAATAATTGCAGGTATTGCATGACGGGAATTTTTGATCCCCAAATTGCATTCCTTTTTAAAAAAAAAAACAACAAAACCAAACCCAGACCCATAAGGCTTTTAGATTAACTTCAAAAACAGGCATTGCATTTTTATATGGCATTGTGGGTATTTTCTCTCTAAAGAATTGTCTGTAATATATGATCTGTAATTAGAACCCAATTTAATAATTACATGTCCTGCAAAGAAATGTTTCTTGAGAAGGGCTTTGTTCTTCTGCAGCTGCTGGAAGCACAAAGATATGGATTGTAAGAAATAGTTCTGATGAAAATGAACTTCTGAGGGCAAAGTATCTTCAGAAAGGATCAGAACTGCTGAACGATGAGTATAGTATAACATATGGACTTTGCTGTAACATATATGGTGTGTAGAGATGTACATCTATCTCGTATGCATGCATAATAGAAATCACTCTGGATGAACAAGGATTAATTTTTGTGGTTGCTTAATGACATTTATATACGAAATTTAGCAAGTCAAAGACTGTTTGTATGGCTCGTCTTTCCTTTAGGCAATGACATCACAAAGCTAAACTAAAAATTCTGAAACAGGTTTTCTAAGGTTTCTTACCTATGTTTAAAAGGAAAGAGGAAAACCTTTATCAACTGTATTATTAACTTAAGGCTAATTCAGAATAATTTTAGCCTTAAACATGAATAATTTCAGACTGACCTGATGACAGATTAGAAATCATTCCTAAACTATGAAGTTCAGATAAAGGACTGTATACTCATTTCATTAACTTCTTCTTCCAGGCAATATTGTACCTAAGAAATTACTTAATTTGTTGAAATTCATGGCAAAGGCTTTTTGGAAAACTGCCTGCACTAGGGCATATAATACAGATACATATTTTTAGCTTGCAGGATGTGGTGGTGTATGAATTGATCATATAAAAAAGGCATATTTCTTGGTGAGATCTTTAGAGAATGTTGTGAAGTTTTAAATTTATGGAAATGGACAATACGTGTGCTGCAGGCTAGATTCAGTGTCTCCACACGTGCTTTTTACCCCAGCCATATTATAACATTGATAAAAGTTGAATGAGGGATGTCATTGGACCCAGATGGTTAATAAAGAGCAAATAATTTACTTTAGAAAACTGAGATTTTCTTTTTTATTTTTTTTTCCTTAATAGTAATTGATTTCTTCTGTGAAAAAATTCTTAGTGCCATTCATAATTTCTACTGAGATGCCTTAGCACAGCATCTGTGTCAGTGCAGCATCTGTGTCAGTGCAGCATCTGTGTCAGCACAGCACAGGTCACTGTGTTGGTGCTCTGAGCTGCAGAAGGTGTGGTCAGAGATGGGCCAAGTGGTGGTGGATGGCAGAGCTCAATGCAGATATTTGCAGCTGGAGAGCACAGTAGGACACGTCTCCGTGTGTGCCAGGGTATGAAAGCAGTTTAACAGTGGATTTCCAACTATGCAGAGACAAATGCACTGAAAGTTCTCTTTAAGGACTAGTGCTTAAATGTGATTTGAAATATTAATGCAACCTCATTTTCAGATGGCAGGACATTCTTGTGTAAAGCCATATGTTGTACTTGCTGGGGAGAAGAAGAGGCTCTCTCTGGGTTTGACAGAATATGACAGTGTTGAGAAGATTGACCTCCAGCACTGAGACAAGTTCAGGGTCTCCGCAGTTTACACCTCTCCTCTGTCCTTTCTTTAGCTTTTACAAAAGGAGATGCATAGAGAGGGCAGTCAAGTTTGTTTCTTTGCATTGTATCATGTGCTGAGGAGTCAAACTGCATAGATATTTAGGCTGCTGCTGTTCCTTCTCCTAGACTTCAAAAGATTAAAATTGAATTTGCTTTAAATAAAAAGCAACAGCCAGCCTGGTAAGGTAGATGTTACTGTGTGTTTCACTTTAACAACTGATATGTATGAGCAGAATCTCTTTTGCATGGGAATGGATTATTTGGCTTCTTCTTGGACACCTGTCTATAGGGACTGTGGGCTCATGGTAAGATGTCAGCCTAAGTCTTCCTGCAGTGATTCCTTCAATTGCAGAGGTAGACACACCACACCAAGACTTCTGGGGGCTGTTCCTGCTGTTTTTCAGGACTAGGGACTGAGTGAGCGTGTGTTATGTCCACCAGTGCAGGAATATCACTTGCAGCACTGGGGGCTTTGGCAGAAAGGAGATGGCTGGTGTCTGTTGTGGCTTTACTGAGGCATCTACAGTGTCTTCTGCAAGTCTGTCCTCTGAGAGCTGACTATGGCATTTGGTGTTGATGATGTATAGCTATAACCTCAGCCATCACTTCTCTGTTCAAATGAAGTGACTGTTTAAAGTAACTTGCATTTCTAGATGTAGTCCATCATCTCCAGTCAATTTTTTGAAGTAGGCTTGGTTTAGTGGAGCCATCTTTTGAAAACTATGGGCGATTATAAAACCCCAAATGGAGATGCAGGTAGGTTGTGATGACAGAAATATTTGTCACGTCAAATACCTGCACATCTGGTATGCTGGGACATTTCTACAGCATACCAGGAAAATCCCAAGAAGCCCAGTGCTAGGAAGAGATGTCTACTCACTGCTGACAGCCAAATTGCAGATTGTCATGGCTAGTTTTATATTCAAAGTATCTCTAACATTGCATTTCCACATAAAAAATTACTGTCTTTGCCCTAGGAGCATTATAAAGTGGCCTGAAACTATACTGAATGGTCTAGGTATTATTTTATACCTCTCACTGAACAAAGAGAGTTAGGAGTTGCTTGTCCCCAGATAGATAGAGGATGAATATGAAATAATACAACAGAGTGTTTTGGTCTTGTGTGAGGATTGATGGATTTGGGCAATGCGGTTTTTGTTGGTTTTTTTTTTCTTTTTCTCTCCTGCAACCAAGTTCTATTCAAAATCCTCCCATTCAGTAACTCACTGTCTAAAATTGAGCTGCTTTATGTACCTTGGACTAATTTCCATATTTTACCCTACCCTTTCTAAAACAAGTTAAAAATTAGTCACTTTGTAAATCGTAACATACAGAGGCTGGGAAACTAACAGACAAACATTCCAGTGTTTTTTCTGTTTAAAATATTTTATATTATTCTAATTTACTAAGAATCAGGATAATTTTTAAATAGCAACATATGGCAATTACTACTGAAAATGTTTCTAAGATACTTCTGGCTTGATTATGTCATTGCTGTAAGTGTTATAAAAACAATGTGAAATTCCTATGGAATTCAACTATTTATTTATTTCTACCGGGTAATTTCCTGAAGCATAAGAGATCTATTCAATTAATCATGCCATATTTAAAGGGCAGCATTTGCATTGGTATGACCAGTGAATTGTAACCAACAATTTACTTTTTATAGCTGAAAGGATAAGAGAACATACAGTATTTCTAAATGATCCATAAACATCTCTCTTATACAAATCACAGCTGTACATTTAAAATTCCCATTTAGGATAATGATGAAAAAAAACCCAAACCCCAAAAAACCAACCAGCCAAAAAACATCTTGATGACGACCACTGGAAAACTCCTGAACTCACTTGTTCACGTTGGTGAGTAATTTCAGGTTTTAAGTGACATGGAGTGGGTGGGATGGCACTTCCCAAACTGTGCACACTACAGTGTGGCAACTCTCAAAGGTCTGGTTGGTTGTTAGGGAATTTTTCATGGTGTTTGATTTGGTTTTAAGTAATTCAGCACAGATGTCTGTTAGGTTAATCTGGAGTTATTTTAACATTAAAAAGGATATATCTGGGGAAGTTCTTGTAGACTTTTCCTAAAGAAAAAAGTAGTAATGTGAGAATTGGTAGCTAGCAATATCAGCACAAATTATAGCTAGATAAATCTCACATAATGTAATGGGCTCAGGCCATGAAATGCTTAAATTCTAATATAAATTCAGAGGCTATCAGTAATTATTCTGTTTATTTTTGTGAGCTGGTGTGGCAGCGTCAGGAGAGATGTACTGTGCACAATGTTTCTTTCAGTGACTCACTTCTGGCCTTCAGCAAAGCATTTAATGCGTCCATGGTTTATCTGAAAAAGGGGACAGTGTTGCTTTTCTCCATGATGCAGCTGGTTCCAGACTTGGTGAATTAATGTCTGAAAGATGGTTTGAGTTCCTAAAATAAATCATGCCTTGGATGATTCAGTATTTGCCAGGGAAAATCATACTTTGCTAGCAGCTAATGCAAAAGGAGTTTGAGATACTGCAGTCACCTTCTGTTAAATGTAGAGAAATCCCAAGCTTCATAAAAAAATTGAAGGGGTAATTGATTATATCTATTTGAGTAAATATTAGAATTGAAGGAGGATGGCAGTCGGAATTTTTTTATATTAGAGACAGACTATATATCTCAAATTTACTGTAGTATCACCTTTGGGAGGTTGTGATAAATGATGACTTTTTAGCGGCAAATCTCTGCATATCATATGTTATTGGTTGCAGAAGTGCTGGGTTTGCCCTGCATTTCCCCTTGGTGTGCACAGCTGGTTGGACTGTCTCTCCAAAGGCAGCTCCTGTCCGCCCTGAGCCTTGCTCATACCCTGTGGAGGTGACACTGACTCTGGTGAAGAACCATGAGGGTCTTGAGGGAATTTGGATGCAGAGTCAAGGAATTCACACTGGGATGGAAAGAGTGATGGTGGGAGGTGGAGAGATGTTGACAAGTGTGCCAATGAGAGGATTAGCAGCGCAGAGCCGTTAATCCTCCTGCTCCTGCTTGATTGCCTTTGGCAGAAAATAAGACCGGGTAGACTTCAAATAAATGCAGCAGTTGGCTGTCTCCTGGCTGACTACTTCTGTAGATATATGGCATCAGTGAAGCTCTTGCCTCCGCTGTCTCCTAAGGTGTTCAAGCAGTGGCCTTCTGTGGCTTCCTAAATCAGTGATGTACAGTTTGCCCCACTGCCTAAAACAACATCTAGAATCTAGGTCTGTAGTTCCTGCTTTTTTTATCTGTTGTTTGTTTTGTTTTGTTTTGTTCTTTTTCTGTTCCATGCATCTCATGGGGAAAGTGAAGCTCAATCATGGTATGACTACATGACCACATGGTATGCCCACATGGGCATGTGAGGTAAACTTGGTGCAGTTTTGCCAGTTTTATTACCTCAACTAGAAGTAATAAACTGCCAAAAGCAGCCCCCTCTCAATTCTCGTCATTAAGAAAATAACCAAACAGAAAACAATGACAAAAAAAACCAAAACAAACAACCCCAAAACCACAAAAAGAAAAAAAAACCAAACCCACAAACCACCAAAAAAATCCCAAAACCAAAACCATACAAAAGAAAAACCAAAAAACACCAATAAAAAAACACACCACCACCACCAAAAATCCAAAACCAGTAACAACAACAACAACAAACACTCCTCCTCCACCACAAAAAAACCAAAACCAAAACCAAAACCAAAACCAAAAAAAAAAACAGGTCAAATATTTTTCTGTGACCAGCCTCCAGAAGAGTTAAAGAACTGAACTTTTAAAAAGAGAACACATGGAGACTAATAAAACCACGGCTTTGGTAAGTGAGGGGGAAACCCATATATGCATAGCATTTTGTGTATTGTCTGATGGGTGTTTCAGGCACACTTTATCCTACACTCAAAGATGCATCAGGTTCAGACAAATCCACAAACTGGCCTGCAGCCTTGCTCTTGCGTTAAAATAGGTGTGGATATAAATTCATCTACTCATCTGCATAAAGGCAACATTTCTATCAGTTCTAGAAATGGTCACTAAATTCCATGTTCTCACTGTTTTTCTTCTTCAACAGTACATGGTAGATATTATTAATTTTATATTTCTACATGGTAGATATTATTAATTTTATATTTCTCCTGCAGTTTTTGTAATTCTAAGTAACCTCCTAATTTCTGAGACTGTAAATCCTTCTTTTACAATACATTGAAAATGTAGCATTTCATGAATATAGATTTACAAATCTAATTAAGCTCCTAACAGCAAATGCTTTGGAAGATATAAAATAACCAAGTACCTGATTTTTCCAAAGAGGTGGAACAATAAAATTAAGTTAATGTGGCATTTAGATTTCTTTTCATAACCTTATTCAAACTCGTAAGTGTGCTCAGAATACAAATGTGATGTTATGGCCCTAAAGAGGGGATGTAATATGTTGGCCTTTTTTAATATCACATGATTTATGTGACCATAACAGCTTTCATTAGAAATAGAGCTGATGTGCAGTACTGATGTTGCAGAAGGGGCGACAGGAATAAAGAAGTAACTTCCACATGATGGCTAAAAGCAGAAGCAAGGATTCTCTTTTCCATAGCTCAAAGCCACTCAGTAATAGTTACTGTTAGCACGTAATGTCTGAACTGAGAATTGAATTTTACCTGATGCTTGCAGACAATCTCTAAGTTGTAGTGCAAATCCCCTCTTCCCCAACATGACACCAAGGTCCGTTCCCACTAAAAACACTATACAGTTTGATTTTTCAGATGTTCATCTGAATATTCTTAGAGAACTACAGTATTTTTTTATAATAACTTGAAAAGGTGATTTCTCATTAACAGCCCTGTGGAGCTGGAAAGGAGGAATATTGCAATTTTTGCAGAAAATAAGTTAAAACTAAGAGATAGGGCCAAAAGGTGCTTAACACCACTTTCCAAAAGTACTGGTTTCATTTGCAGTTTATCTCAGCTAGTTTTTCCCAGATTCAGGGCAAATCAGCAATGCTCTCACAGTCAGGAACTAAATGCCTGATAAAGTTGAAACTCCTCATTGGAAATCCCTGCAATGGGTTACCAAGCACATAAACTCTCCTTGTCTGTTCCAATAAAACATATATATTAAAAAAAACCCCAAACAAACTAGAATATATTAAATCCCTGCCTTGGGACAATGGCAACCATCTGATTTCAAGCAACCGACGTTCAGAGTCTTCCATGGCAATACACTATTTGAGGAGCAAAATTATTTATTATTTATTTAGTACTGATAAAACTAAAATTAAATATATATAAGTGTATATAGAGAAGAGGACTGTATTTTTGCACAGACATTTTTTTTTTTTTTCATTTTGTTTTATTATCTTTGCCCCAGTACTTAGGCACAATCTGGTAGTGTTTTGAAGTTTCCAAAATCCCTTTGGCCACTTGGGCTTTTAATTATGCTCAAACCTCTAAAAACTACACCAGCAAAAAGTGCTCTTTAGAGTTTGCCTCTTATAAAGCTGGGGAAAAGCCAAATTCTGTCACTTCTATTCTGTAACTAACACTTTTGGCAGAGCTTAAGACTGAATACTAAAATATTGAATAATTGACATTCTTAGGCCCAAGTGGAGATTTTCTTTTCATCAATACAAGGCGGCTGTTCCTTCAGATGCTTGTAAAGTGTTTGAATGGGGAAAAATGCTCCATGTTTGAGCCCTATTTGAGAAGCTGTTGCAGGTGAAGTGTAGGCAGCCATGGTAGGATGCACACCTAGCAGAGCTGTTACTTAACAAAAGAGGACTAAGGACTGCAAAATATATAAAAGCTAATTGAAATTAAATGCTGTAGCATTATTTACATACTTTAATAGCCATAGAATTTTATTTAATGGATAGAAATGTTATAGGAAGCAATGTAAGGGGACACTAAGAGCTAAAAGAGGAGTAGGAACAATTGAAAGGAATAAAACACAGAAGTAGTGGAGAATGAATATTTGTAACAGAAGTGCATATAAATAGAAAGATAGACATGCAGCACTGAGGTCAGGTGATTAGTTTGCTTTAGGCTTGTAGTAGTTCTCCAGTACATTCCAGCATGACACACCTGGAGAGGTTACACAGCACTGCCAGAGGTGCAGCAGGGTTTAGAATGAAGATGTTGAAAGACGCTCTGAGTCCCTAGCCTTGGTTTATATTATATCTTATCCTGCAAAGCAAACATTTTTAATATAAAATTCTGAATTCCATTTGAGTGGAAATGCCAATAAATTTGTTTGGTCCAAGCCAATTTTCTGTTCAAAGAACTAATTTGGATTACAAATGCACAGCTCTCGTGCTCCTTATTTTCATCTATGATGTAGGAAAAGCCATGCTTATTGCAGATGATTGCCTGGCATTTGGACTTTTTTATTTTAAAAATATATTTTAATATTTAAGGTGTTGATCAAACATAACCTGCTCCTGAAAAAAGAAAAGCAAAATATGGTAATGAATATTGTTTTTTTCTACTTTGAGAATGCATGTAGCCATTTAACTGGAAGTCAACTATATTGGCTGAATAATTAATAAAGTAAGTATTTCATTGCCATCTTTAATTGTATCTAAAAAAATTGCCTGGTAGACTTTGCCTTGGAGAGCTAGCTTTGTCTTTCAGGGAGAACTTTATTATTGAGCTCTTTTCAAGCTACCATCACTGCCTTTGACTCACAGGGCTATATTGATTTACCCCAGACTGGATGCCCACTGCTAATCTACATTCAGTTTAAAAACACTACATTAACAGAATATTTACATTGTGACACAAACTTCCCAAGGTAAAGCTGGCAATGTCTCCAGCTTTTCTTAGCCTGATAAAAGGCAACACAGTGAGCAGAAAGTGGTTGCATATGAGTAGAGGGGAGTCAATCACTGCTGTTTGCTTCTGAAACTCCTGTGACAGGGTTTGTGCAATGCCTGTCACCCTCCAGACACTCATGTTTTGCAATATTCTGGGGGAGGGTTTTGGTTTGGTTTTTTTGGTGGTTGGTTGGGTTTGGGTTTGAGTTTGGGTTTTTTTTAATGTTCCCCCTTTCTGGTATGTCAGAGTTCCAAGGTACTCAAAGTCCAAACCTATTAGAAATCGTTCCTTCCTTTGCAGAGTAGATAGTACCTATGAGTAAATACAGCATCCTTAAAAGCACTGCCTGCCTCTCAGATTGAGAATGGTAGGACACTCGGTATCCTGGAGTGGCGTGATGTGATTGAAAAGGAAATATCATCTTAAATAGCATCTTTGAGAAATAGAACATTTCCAAAGGGAGAAAATAGCATATCTTTTTATACAGTCTCTTGTCTCTCTTGTCTCTTCAGCACAGTTTGGTATTTAAACAAAATTTTGAATAATTGAAAATCAAGTTGAGGGGATTCACTAGCATGTGCACAGGACTCAGGCAGTTGCACACAACCCAGCTGGCTTCAGCTAATTTCTGGGCTCCAGATACTGCCTCAGCTGTAGAGGAAATCCTTCACAATCCTTTCTGATTGACAAAAACGATGAGTCAAAAGCCCTGACAAAATATCTAAGGGAAAATAATAGCAATGTTATCTGAAACTCAAAGACTGAAAAAGAAAGCACAAGGACAGTGTGGAGTCTCTTATAAGAGCATAAAAGAAAACTATCTAGGGCAACACACACTGCTGCACTCTTGTGATGAACATTTAAAGGGAAAAAGAGTCTTAAAACTGTTTAGCAGGGAAATAAGAAGCAGATTTAGTCAAAAGCCTTTAATGTTAAAAAGTGGCATAAAGCAAATAAAGAAACACGGGAAACCAAAACAAAGCCATTTGCAAAGCAACAACACCCCCCTCGCCCTGTCTCCCCCCCCCCCCCCCCCCCCTTCCCTTTCTACTGTAGAAGTTAGCAGATGGCATTATACCTTGTGTCCTGCCATTTCTGCAGGGAAGCTTCCTCACCTGTGACCTCCTCGCCTCTCCAAATCCCATTCTCTCCAAGCTGATGTAGATGAGCAATGTGGCTCCTTTTTTACATAGCAGAGGGGAAAGGTGTGGAGAGAGCTGTAAATTGATCCACACTGCTGCTGCATGCTGTATATACAAACACGTTTATAAAGGGGCATTCAGTGACCAAATTCAATGTGCTAATTCACATGTTCTAGTCTCCTTGCTTTTCCTCTTTAAATCACAGACTGCATCTCCTGTCAGTTATGGTACTCTTCATGAAAGCCTTGAAACAGTCAGAGAAGGGACTTTTTTTTTCTCCATTATTTCAAATATCGATGCAGTTTGGAGGCAACAGAAGGGAATTCAGTTTAGCAAACTCAGCTCATGCAGCAGATGTCAAAGTACAGAGCTTGTTTGTCATCACATTCGTTGGGCAAAGTTTGCTCTCAAAATTGCTGAAGAAAACAACCTTGCTTATATAGCAAGCCTAGTAGGCTGCTATATTTTCAAGCAGATGCATTCTTTCCCTGTATCAAATACTTGAAATATAATGTTTCACTAGGTAAAGGAAAAACACCATTGTCTGCGCCTTTTTCAAACACAGCTGAAAACTCTTTCAAGTTCTGCTTGGGCTATTTTCTTTCAGTTTAAGATCACTAACTGTGCTGTTCTGGCACTCATGGTATCAGTGATAATGAGCAAGTCTAGATAAAATGTTAAAATTTCCAAAGGAAAGTTTTTGGTAGAGCCACAGTTCTGCCAGGATGCTTACCTGTATTTATTTATGTAGAAAATAGCTTTGCCTTCATGAAAAGTGTAGCAAATTTTGTCAAATACAAGAGCTTTCAGATAGGATTTCAAAAAAGAAAAAAAAAAAGTAAGTCCAGGCTAATATTGTGCCTTTTGCAGAGTGCGTATTGTATACTGCAGATGGTTGAGTGACCTTTCATGAGCTAGCGGTGGGGACTTTTTCTGGGTAAAGGAGTGTTCATGTTGCATACCTAGAGAGGGACTCCAGCTTTTAAAACATGTCCTTCATTTCTTGTGTTTAAATTGCATGTAATCTAGAGTGATTCAGTACCAGTAAGAGATAAAAAGTGCTTAATAAATAATTTTCCTGCCAAGAGTCCCAAAACATTGGTTTAGCATCCTATTATAAATACAGAGCCATGCTGTACAAATTAATTAAGTCACACTAAACTTTATATGTAGTTATTCTAAAAGTAATGAACTGCTTTTATTGCAGTAATAGTAATTTGTATTTTAATACAAATTAATTGTATTTAAAATACAATATTTAATTATTGTAATTTAATATTGTAATTAAATATTGTTTATGGAGGCTCACTTCAGCGAATGATTGGAGAATAATTTTGTTTCAAACTGAGATAGAATGTAGCCCAAAGAGATTTCATTTTTCTCAATAATATCCACCTCAAGATGTTATTTCCATAGACTTTATTGGAAAACAAAAAGTGAATATTGTAGCATGGAGAACCGCAGTCATTGTGCTTTCCAAACCATGACTCTGGCATGTACTGAACGTATTCTTTTAGAAATTATGCTTGGATGTGAGGCAGGCAGATGAAAGAAGTAAAGTTAAAGGTTAGCAGCACCTCTAGTCCCAAGACTGCATATGTGTGTTTGCAGCAGGTCATGAAGGTCTAAAGAAAGGCTAGCTGTAAAGGAATGCTGTTGGTTAGGGTTTTTAGTTAAAAGCAAAAGGAGTGCTGTATATGTTCAACCTTAAATCATTATTTTTTTTCTAAAACCAAAATTCGATAAACTAAATTCTCTGGTGTGACTCATAAAATTTAAGAAAACTGAGTGCCTAGAGACAGGTTAGGGTTTACTGGACTTCTGTTTTTTTCTAGAAGAATGGATGTTGTGAGGCACAGATCCCACCTGAGCTCCAAGATATCTGGAAGAAACCACCTGACTCTTCCTTGTTGGAAAAACATCTCACCTGCAAAATATCTGTGTTGAAGAAAATTAGTGGCTGTGTCGTTACTGACTTTTCTCTTGTGAGCTTCAGCAGTTTGGTAGCTCAAGAACTTCAGTAATTGAGTGACAAATGCTGGGAGAATTTGCTCTGTTGGGAAAACATCCACATGAACCCAACAAACACAAGGAGCTTTCAGCAATCTGTCTCACTTGGCTTATTTCACTTGAACACAGTTGGAAGGTAAGAACAAATTTCAAAATGTCCAAATAATCCTAAAAGCTTCTTACAGTATCTTGCTGCAAAGTCCCCAAAGTCTTGATATAACAAAATTTATATTGGATGTCAAAACCCAGGAACTGATTTGTAGTTGCATTAAATCTAGTGCAGTCTTGGAACAAAATCCAAGTAACAGAGGCTCTTTCTTCTGGGAAGCATGCAGACTATAATTGCAAAAGATTTTATTTGCCTGTTTCTTTGGAAGTAAAAGGGCTTTTTGACATAAATATCCAAATGTTTCAATTAATCTTTCCCTTGTGCAAGTTGATTAAAAATCTTACCCTTGTTAATTAATATGTGTGTAAAGTACATTGGGTAGCTGCCATTTAGCATTTTCCTATTTCCAGTACTGACACAGAAGAGAAACAGGCATGCCAATTAATAATTTACCTAATTTAGAATCAACTCCTTGCAATTTCCAGCAAAAGGCTAGTGTGCATTTAAATGGCACAATTTGGAGTTAAATTAGCATTTATATTTTTCTAATTTGTAAATGGGTGAGGACTTTAAAATTTGTGATGTGCTTACAGGGGAATGTTCGCTTAATAAATGCAAGGGCATTCTTCCAGCAGACATGCTTAGGGTGTTGCGGCATTCCCAATACTTAGGCATTTTACCTTCATATTTAGTGTTGTAAACTTTGATCAGGAGTCAAATTTACATGAGAGAGGCAACAAAAAGCCCAAGATGGTACCTGAGTTTCTTCGTCATACTGAAAGTATGTCCAGCCAAGCCATTGGTACAAACTTTGCGACGATTAAGAATTTTTCCTGCATTTTGCATCCCCAAGGGTGTGCTATCCCCTTGCTTCTCAGCCTTTGCCCACCGGTGCTGGGACCAGAGGAGCATTTTCCTTTGAAATCACACCCCATGGTTATTTCTTGCTGTCTGCTGGGGACTGGCGATGTCAGGAAAGACAGATGTGCTTTCCATACTTTGCTTTTCAAATATATATATTCCCATTGCTTTGCAGATTCTCTGGATTTTTCTTCCCAGTTGTGACATTCTTTTAATTCCTACAAAGGCAATTTTTTCTAGTTTTTACATTTCTTCTTGCAGTGCAGTGCAATGTGTTATTATGCTTTCCTGCTGTAGATGAGGGAGGAGCAAGGTGTGCATCTCCTCCAAAAGGGAACGCATAACCCTATCTAATGCCTGGCCTGCATTTACAAGTGGCTGTGTCCTTTGCAACCATGTGTGAGCAATTTGGTAAATTCTAGTGACAAATGCTTCTGAACATGTTCAACCCCACAGACCAAATAAATTTATTTTTTAAATAATTGAAAACACATTTCTATCAGGTCTCTGTCCCTGCTGCAAGCACTCTCTTCTCCCTAGTCACAGCAGGGAAATCTGATTCTCTCTGCCTCTAACAGGCTGTGGCTGAGGACACAGTGTTACAAATAACATTATCAGCTATCATTATTGGCACATCTAGGCCCTAAGAAGTGTAATACACATTTCCCCTTTCAAACTAAATAAAAGAGATACTTTCTTTTTCAATTCCACAATAAAAAAACCACCCATATGCCTGATTGGGCAGAGCCACACTACCTCTTCCTCTACCAGTTCATGACACAGTTCATCCTCATCTGCCAGAAATTAATAAAAAGCTTTCAGTTCATCCAGACACAAAATCCTAGATTTGTAACCATTCAGTTACAAACCAGTGCAGTAAATGTTGATTGCAAAATCATTGGTGATGCATTCACAAAATGTTGAAATTGTGTAGCCAAAGCGATATTGATCCTACTCAGTATTTTGCAAATCGAACTCTTTTAAAGTAGTTCCCAGCTGTCCAAACGTAAGTGGTCCTTCTGTAGTTGTATAAATGCAAGGATTACCCCCATCTGCTCATTGACTTTCAAGGTTATTGTTCAAATGTCCCAAAGCAAAACTGCTGAAAAACAAATCCCTGAAAGTTGCTAAATGGCAGGAAATTACAGAACACATCACATAACCCATTGAAAAATGACAAGTGCTCCATCTAGCTACTAGTAACTAAGGCAGTGATAATCTATTTTCCACGTGCAACACTAGATCTTAATCATTACCACTGCCTGTATTCTGCAAAACCAGTAATTTAGAGCCTAAGTTCAGGTGCTGTTTGAGAAGGATTTGCAAAAATAAAGATTATCACTTGAATATCATATCCAGCATTTGCCATTGGCTTGGGACATTTTACAGATTTACTTGGCATTTTTGGGTGGAGTTAATGCTTCAAACACTTTTTGTTTTTCTTTTTTTTTTTTTTGTGAGACCTATGGCAAGGAAGAGGGTGCTTTTGTGAAGTGCTGGCCATATTGCAGGCCTGCAACAAGCCAAGTTAATTTGGTCTGCAGGAGTGGTGTGAGTCTCCTCAGAAACTCAGACTTCCTTCATGGCAGGCATATTTCTCCCACCACAAGTGCCACTGGGGCTGCATTTGGGCTGCACAGAACTAAGAATGGAGGTAAAATTCTAATCTGGTGTAACTTCATATGGATGCACTTTTCTGTGATACTCCTCAAATACACAAATTGATGTTTTTTACCAGGCTGTAGCCGCCAAATCCAGTGTCCTAGTATAAGTGATGAATCCAGTTGTGGCTGCACACACATCAGTGTGATCTTCTAACTTTGCTCAGTGCTTTAAATCTCATCTGTACCTGCTTCCACGTGCCATCCCATAATACTGGCATTGTCAAAAGTGTCCCTTGGGAGATTTGTAGGAAAAGAGGAGAAAGCAGGAAGAGAAAGAACAACCATGGTAGTACCTCCTCCCCCCTCAAAAAAAAAAAAAAATAATTTAGGTGTATATTTCTGAAGATTTAACTGTGACAGAAAATCCTGCATTTTTTTCATGTGTAGAAAGAAATCATACCTTATTTGTATCTCTTGAACTGTGCTTACTGTAGCTATTTTATCTCTGCAGTGCTGTTTTCATGAAAAGACAAAGATTAAGAGGTCCAATTTTATTTTATTTAGATTCGATTGCTTAGTGGTCCACAAAAACACACACACACACAAAAGAGGAATCAATGTATTTTTTTAACATGATTGAAGCTATAGAGCAGAGTACTATTTATGTACTGAAAAGTGAGGCAGGAGTGGTCTTTTGTGACAGAAATCAATCCCTAGTAGTAACCCAGAAACACTTTGAGGAGAAAGAGAATTTGTTTAGATTGTTATTTGCTGAAGTTGAGTGAGTTTGCAAGGTAAAAATGATTTTCTTATAGTGGTGGATGTAACTGCTTGTTGCCAGACCTATATTTGTTCAATATAGTAAACCAATACTTTCCTGGAGAAATTTAACATGAGAGTAGCATCACCTCTACAGCCTATCCTGCCCAGTGACAGCTGCACTCGGCTGGTGCTGAACACCCCAGGATCATATGGGAGATGGCATTTGTTTTTTTTTTCATTATTATTTTAATGCACAGAGATCACATTTCTTCCTACTTAAACTGCACATGGTTATCTTCTGCACATGTTAAGCTTTTCCTTATATCCTTTGGTAGACACACAACTTTTAAATGGACTGAGAAAAAAACCTGTTGAAAAGACAAAGGAATGATCAGCCAGAAGAAGCATCATGTATCCTGGGGAGTGAATGAAACTCCTGGAAAACCAGGAACTTGCCGAAATTAGCTGGATTGAAACAGGAAGGCTGGTGTAAAAGCATAACTGGGAAGGGGTGGGAGAGGGGTGGAAGTGAGTGGGTCAAGAACAGAGGAAAAGCAACTTTAAAGTTTTACTTTTGTGAGAGAGATAACAAAATGAAATGTCCTTTCAAAATAGAAGATGACCAGATGGAATCAAATTAACATAAATTAAACTTTTCATGGGTTGGATGGGTTAGAATCTGATTTATTGATGGGGAAAAAAATTTGCTTACCAATGTGCAGATCTTAAAAATATGTTGGTTGAGCTGAGATACTGCCTTGCAGGAGAAAAAGTTCCGATTTATCATTATTGAAAGGCATGTCTGAATAGGGGTTTTCCTGTAATGATTTTTTTATCCCCCTCTCAGCACATCACCACCTGAAATGAAAAAACACAATATAAACACAACATTTCGTCTGATCTAAAATCAAATCTAAATTTAAATGAAATTAAATAAGTTGGATGATTGTATTCTTAAATGGTTTTAGCACGTAACACTGTAGTTAACAGTTGTTGAGTGGATTCGGTTATGGTCAAGTGCCACACAGACTTGTAGCACAAGTGAGCATTTTATAAATTCATTTACAAATTCATTGTATTAAAAAGTAGGCTAAAAACCCTAGGCCTTTTGTACATTAGAAAGCTCACTACCAGAATTCCTAGATCACTATTAATTTATTTCACCGCTTTCAAATTCAGTTTGGATATTAGAGCTGTCATTGTAAAATTCTTCCATTTTTCTTTCAACACTGCTTTTAGAGGGTTCTGCTTTGAAGCTGTGTCAAAGTAGCTCTGAATCAGGAGAAACTTTAAAATTTTTAAGTTGAAAGTCTAAACAGCCTCAATATATTGTATAAAATAGTTCTGAGGATCGAACCTCCTACTATGGTACCCTGAAGCATTCAGTCACTTTCAATAAATCTCTTTTAATAATTTCTCACTTGTCCTTATTATTACTAACAGCCAGAGCATCTCAAGGCAATGTCAGAGTAAAGGCTTTGGCTAGATGCAGAAGGCTTATTTGAAAGTTAACATGAAGGAAAAGTAATCCAAATGTGAGCTTACTGGGGAAAGTGACTTTTTTGCATGAATTTATTGAGGGCTAGTGTCAATTTATCAAAAAAGTCACAATTTCTTTGATTTCAAGAAGTTATACTATAGGGTAAGTATATTGAGATGGAGTTTTGGAGGTCATTTTGCTCATCTTTAAAGCTTTGTTTTTATTAGCTTTCTTTCATTATCTCTGGAAAAGCTATCTTCAGCATCTGCTGAGAATATCTGCCATTAACTAATTTCTGAGGGATATAGATCTGGGCTATGTGACATTTTTCCAGTCCTTTAACAAAAAATACCTAACCACAACTTTCTATTTAAAAAAACATCTTGTGAGTTTGGGAAAGGGATTTCATGTCCTTTAAGTATCTTGTGTTAATTGCAAAACCCTCTATTGATTTCTACCATGTGGTGTAGAACTCAGGCTGGAGTGTGCTCCCTTGTCTTCAGCTGGATGCCAGGCTTGCCCTGATTTCCAATGCATTTATTCAGATAGTGATAAAAGGCTAATTCTTACCCAAGTAATTATCTGAAAAATAAAGGCAATTTCCTCTGTGAAGTGACCTGGATGAGATCAAAAGGTTGGGGAACAACTCTTTCAGCACCTTTTGTGGGGTTGACTCCTTACCACACAGACCACAAAGCTATTTCCAGGCTTTTTTCCCAAACAACCTAATTCTTCTGGGTTCTGTGGTCCAAATGATATTTTCTGCCCAAAAATGTATTCCCCCACCAGCATATTTTGTAATATTGCAGGAGCAATGTTTTTTAAAATGTGGCGGCTTAAGAAAACAACCAAAGTATTTTCTCACCTCTTAGACAAAATAAAAAATACCCAGTCTCAGGACTACACCATCAGTGAATGTGCATTTGTTTGACAGAAAACTACTGCAAATCCCAGTCGAAGCCATCTTACTCTGCAGAAGATGCAGGGGTCCTCTGCAGAACATGCAGGGGTATTTGAAAAACGACAAAAACAGTGTGCTCTTGCAGCCCAGAAAGCCAACTGTATCCTGGGCTGTGTCAAAAACAGCATGGCCAGCAGTCTAAGGGAGAGGATTCTGCCCCTCTGCTCCACTCTTGTGAGACTCCACATGGAGTACTGTGTTCAGATCTGGGCCCCTCAAACATGAGAAGGATGTGGACCTGTTGGACTGACACCAGCAGAAGGCCATGAATATAATCAGAGGGCTGGAACACCTCTTCTGTGGAGACAGGCTGAGAGACTTTGGGCTGTTCAGCCTGGAGAAGAGAAGGCTGTGTGCAGAACTTAGAGCAGCCTTCCAGTAAGAAGCAGACAAGAAAGCTAGAGAAGGATTTTTACAATGACATGTAGGGATTAGGACAAGGGATGTTAGCTTTAAACTGAAAGAGGGGAGAGTTAAATAGACTGTGAGGGTGGTGAGACGTTGGAACAGGTGCCCAGAGCAGCTGTGGCTGCCCCATCGCTGAAAGTGTTCAAGGCCAGGTTGGACAGGGCTTTGAGCAACCTGGTCTAGTGGAAGGTGTCCCTGCCCATGGCAGGGGGCTGGAACTAGATGATGCTTAAGGTCCCTTCCAAACCAAACCATTCAAGGATTCTATGAAAATCAGGAAGCAACTGTTCATTTTTGGTGTCTTTCTGGTTTGTGGTGTTTTTTTATTTGCTTGTTGTACAACTGCAAGAAAAACTTCCCAAACAAGGTTTGGGGAGAGCAAGGAATGCTGATTCTCTCTTTATAGTGGCTCTTTTCTCATAAACAAACAGCTTTGTTACCAGTCTATCAAAGATGAGATTTAATCTATATAAAACTCTTGACAACTGCAGTGATAATTTCAGTCTCCCAGTTTATGAGATTGTAAAAGGCAATTTACCCTCACCAGTCTGCAGCGGGCTGGGTTTAGGCATGCTGCAGTCAATAATTCAGACTTTATTTTGAGGCTAAGATAGATGCAGAAGCCTGGTAGTGCCTTGGGACCAGTTGCTGTGGTACGGCTGTATGCTTTTGAAGGAAAGGAGCAATTTTATATGAAGTCATAGGTACTATAACACAATGAAGAGGGTCTCACTCAAAATGAAGCTTTCAAAATACACCAAATATAACTAATGATTACAGGGGGGACAACAACATGGATATGGTAATGGATTGCATTAATATTAGATAATGTAAGTAGCAGGACATTACCACAGAAAACAGCAGATCTTTGGTCCAATGAACCTTTTAATTAAGCACAATTTTATTCACACTGCTTTTGAACTCTGGTGGCTTTTCTTGTTTGGGCTCCTGTTGCTTTTCTCTGCAGACAGATGTGCAGGTGCAGACTGATGGAGACTGCACCACTCCAGGGCTGTGCAGTGAAGCTCTCCTGCACCAATGGGCATGGGGAAGTATCTATATCATATTGCTGCCCTTACCCTTGGCAGCTGTACCACCGTTTACAGCAGACACTGCTGATAGCAAGCAAAGTACAGCAGAGATTGGGGAGTTAATGGAGCAGAACCTATTTTTCACTGTTTCTGTCAGTATCTCACAGTACTGAGGGGAAAAGAGAGCTGTAAAATAGTGGAGCATGCCTTTTGAAACACTGTTTTTGCTTTCTCTCATGTGGCTCTGGGTGAAGCTGTTATGAATCTTGAAAGTTTTATGATTCAGAGGTCTGCAGGCATTAGCTGCCAGGGCACTTGTCTCAGCCTTGCCGCTCAAGGAGAGTATCTTGACTGCGAAGACTTCCAAAATGCCTCTCTACTTGGTCACACTGGCTGTCCTGGGCTGTGCAATCAGGAAATAATGTTTTTGTTAAAATACTTGTGAACAGTTCCAATCTGTCTGAGAATTACTAGTATTTGGTGAATTAAAACTGGTAATCTATTTTGCCAAGACTGTGTGCGTAAGGGCCTTCTGCACATGATCACTGTCCCTGGGTGCAAACCATGCTCAGGGAGTACACAAAAACTCAGCCCAAATGGAAAAGCTGTCAGAAAATAGGACATTGATGTGCATCCCTTTCCACTGCCAGAATATGAAGTTTCATGAAACATGGAGAAACGCAAAGACATCTTCTATGCTGTCAAATTTGATTGAACTGGGTCAAAAGCTTTAAGTGGGAAAGAAGGACACTGCTGGAGGGAGAGAGAAATGCCTAAGCAACTGATAATCGTGGTCCCCTCACTGCTTCTAGTAGCAGAATGAATTTGTTTTATAATTTGAGCATCAATCTTTTCATTTGATTTAATTTAATCTGCTGCAGTAGCTGTGGGACCTCACTGACCTCACTGAATCCTGGAGGTAGAGTAAGTGCCACTGTTAGTGTCTTCATTCTCTTCCTTAGAACGGAAGGGAGAGTACGAAAAACTGCATTAAAACTTTTGAAACAATGATTAAAAAGATTGTATTTTTTGGCACAGTCTCATTTGGTCTTTTAAAAGCCATCAGAAAGGATAATTACATCAGATCCAGGCCCCAGATCTAGGACTGACAAATACCTTTAATTCCTTTTGGTCTCTGTGGAAATTGTGAGCATTAAGCACATTTCAATATCAGTCTTTGGACAGAAGATCATAAGTCTTTCCATTACTAAAATTGCCTATTTTTAAAACACATTAGGCAATAGTACTTAAAGAGAGAGGGAAAAATATTAAATCCTAAAAATGAATAACAATTATTTTTTCTGCACATTTTAGGTGAGCAGTATGTAGTCATTGTCATAATAAATCATGAAATGTCCAATTTTGTGAGCTGAAGGGACCTTTGTGCAGTTCAAGGAATTTTAGGTACCAAAATGAACTATGAGAGAACAGCAGTTTTATTAAACTGCCTACATTTGTAAGACAGATTGTGTGGTTAACGGACAAATTGGTGAGTCTATAAAATATGTACGAAGCAGCAGGCTGCAAACTCCTTTTTTTTGTACACAGACAGTTTGTCCCTCTCAGTAAATATGTTTTAAAAACTGTTGTGTAGTTGATAAGAACTGCCTTTTCTAGTCATTCAAGCATCTGTTTGAAATTATTATGTCATCACAGCACCAAATCTCATTGTGCCAGTGATATTATTGGATGATATGTTATAATAAATGTATTTGCTGTTAGCATTGGATAATACCTCTAAGGGACCATTTTCCTATTCGTGAAGGTAATTAGACCTAAAATTCTCTCTCTTGGTAACAGATTTTCCGCAGCTCACAAAATATGGAACATACTAATAGAAAAGTATGAATTTAATTTTGTATATTACTAAAAGTACTTTACTTTGAAGAAGGCCCATAGATACCATCTACCTAAATGAAACAGCACTAGAAAAGAGATGGAAAATGCCTCTGAATTAGATTTATTGATTATTATTTTTTAAATACTTCAAGACTTATCTTTTTTATTAAGATTTTATTTTATTAAGATTTGCAGAGAAACTTAAGCAGGAAATTCAGCCCTGTACAGTCTACAAAAACCTTGTGTGAAGAGTCCTTCAGAAAGGGCCATCTGTATTGTTGCATGTGGAAACCCTTTTGGGCAGGGTCTGCTGTGCCCTTCTCTGGGGTAATAACCACTATAGGCTGAAAATGACATTTTCTGCTTCCCATGCAGCTTTGGGGGAAGTCAGGATTTTATACATGTGGAGGATTGGCTTGTCGAAAAAGGTCAAAAGGTCACATTCCCATCAACGAGCTGAAACAAGACATCTGTGTAGAACATGGTGCAAACCTCTCACGCCAGATAATGAGGAGCTGAAGGACACCGGCAAACAGCAACATACTATGACCAATCACAGCCAAGGCCACTAAGCGATAAGTGCATGAAAAGGAGGATGGTGGGGGGGTGCACGGTGTAGCTGCAAAAATATAGAGCTTACACAATGCCTTATTTGTGCCAGAACCAATCAAGTGCCTAGTATTTGCATATTCACTGTTATATTAACCGAAGGTAGAAGCCCAATAAACGAAGCTTGCTGTTAACTCATATTGAGTCGTCCAAGTCTTCCTTTCACGACAATACACTTATGTCTTTCTAGAGTATCTTATGGTCTGAAATTATTGAATGAAATTTCCTCTGAGCTTAGAGCTGGAGTCTGTCTTTCCCTTAGCTGAAAGTATGTAAGCAGATTTTCCTCCCAAGTCCTCTGAAGCCAAGCCAGACCATTCTTTCTGGCTTTCCTTGAGATGTGGAAAGCAGAGAACCTCCTATTAGTGGTATTTATTGTCTCTTTCCAAAGGAGGAAGAACCTGTTATACACAAATTGTACCTTTTAGAAATTTGAAAATTGTTGCATCCTGAAAATTTCTAGTGCCTCATTAAAGTCAATGGACACTGGATGAAGCCTAGAAAAGGTTAGGAAAGTAATAATGATAAACTGCTTTGGTGATCCGTGAACGAATGAGACATTATTGCAGCATTAACTAATCTGTTTTGAGACTTTTAAATCAAATCTTGCCTTCTTACATGCTAAAAGTAAAGCACTGAGTCAGATGCCCTCCTTTTTTTCTCAGACGGTTAAGTAGCATCCTTGTCTTTCTTCAGTAAGTCCAAATATTACATGCCATTAAAGCTGAGTTTGTTGCCTGCATGCTGGTCATTAATAGAGGCAGGGAAAAAAAAAAAACCCAAACCCCACAAATTATTAACAGAAGTCTGATTTAAGCACAAACAGGTCTTAGAAAACCTGCTCAGTAAGAACGTTTACCAGAAGTCACTTGGTGCTGAAAGATTACCATTTAAAGATAAAATGAAGACTTTGAGTTACTAAACATCACAGGAACTAGAGTCCCAGCTCACTAAGAAAAATACAGAGCTGTAAAATTAAAAAGTAATCTAGCCTAGCACAAGGTTTTTCAAAGCTTGCACTACTTTCAGTGAACTGCTAGTGTCTGATTCCAGCGGCTCGGAAGTTCCGCATTTTTTCCTCACAAGGGTAAATAAGCCAGGCTCAAAACTGAAAAACATTACTAGCAGAAATAGCACTGATTTCTATTAATTCAACGCTATTGACTAGTTGAGGTAGTTATGTGGTCCTCAGCCCCACAGCAGAGGAGCACAAATAAGAACTGGATCTCCATTCATGGTTAAGGCTCCTGGCGCTTGTGGTCATGATATCTGCCCTATGCTGCAGCCAAGCTGCAGGCCTACATAACAATGATGTCTGGAGATAAGGCACTTCTGGGAGTCATTTGCAGGCTGGATATTAAAAGTCCTGGACAGTTTTAATGTTTCTTAATAAGTGCAGGTTAATAATGAGTATGTTCTCATTATCCAGTGTCACACCACACAAATATAAGTTTTTAGGAATGTTACCCTAGTATAAAGGGTAGATTCCCTATATCTTTATGTATAAAAAAAAAAAAAAAAAGGAAACTTGACAGACTGAACTGAGGGTAAAGTTCTAGGTGGACAAGTTAAGAGTATAAGAAAAAGATAAATTTCTAGTAGTATTTCTAGTATAATTTCTTGTATTATCTAGTATAAATTTCTATAGTAAATTGTCTCCATTGGACCTTATTTCCAAATTCTTTGTATTCAGAACCCTGATCTGTCTGTATGTAGAGTAGATATGGGATGCCCATAAATCAGCATAGCAAAGGTGCAAATCCCTTTGGCCTGTGTTTTGCAAACCTTTTTCCAGGTTGCTCCCTGCTCCTGAAGCGAGAGAATTGGCACAGGCAGCTCACTGTGCTCTACAGATGAGGTACCCGTTGCAGCATTTAGCAGTATCTGGTGCCTAGGGTTTGGATTTTCCTTTCATCAGCTGGCAAGGAACAGCAGTTGCATTTTGGGGACTGATCCAAACCTCACGGTCAAACACATACAAGCAGAGCAGGAGTCTCCCTGGCTCTGGTCCACTGCAGCAGGATGAGTGCTGGAGCCAGCGCATCTGTTACCCTCTCCGACTTTGAGGCACCACTGAATTTATTCCACTCTCTACAAGCTGTCCTCTGAATCTCTGCAGTACATGTTAACAAGCAGCTATATGTCAGTGCTGCGAATGCTACATAGGAACATTTAAACAGGTTTGGAAATAGAAAATCTGCTTTCAGTGGTAGGAAGGACTTTGCTAGGTGCAAACTCTCTCTGCTACCTGTATACTTTGAACTCTCACTAAATTAGTTATTTGAAAGAAACAGATGAAAGTTTCAAATAGGAATATATTTCAATTTGATTACATTGCCCATAACTAGCAATATATTTATATATATGTTGTTAGAGTATACCTACAACCCCAGACTGCTTTTACCTTTATAATAATCTCAATTTGATCAAATGGGAGTGAAATCAGGCACTGCTGCAGCTATGTGTTGTAGTGACAATATTATTTGAAAGTTTCTCTAGAAGTTCCTCCTATAAGAAGTTGAATGGCAGACTTTACGTAGGCTTTGCCAACCAATCCTTAGACTCCCAGAACCGTATATTATAATGTACAAAATATACTGAAATAATGCTTACCATTTCTCATAGCTCCCCTCTGTGGCCCCTAGTTTGTAAACTTAGAACCAGACCTTTCAAAATATCTTTCAGACTTGCAGAGAACAGAACGATTTATCAGCTGGATCCAGCAGCTCTGGGGTGTTTGTTCTAGTTTGTTCTGATAGGGTTTTTCCTTCTGCTAGCCTAAATGGAATGTCTCCATTGAACCTTCCACGATAAGGCACTACAACTTGTTTTTGCAAACTCAAGAGAGTAAACTGGCCCTGTGTGAGGTCATACTGTGACGGTCTTTGTCACTTACAACATCAGATGCCCAAATGACTTCATTTTCTGCTTTTTTACTTCCAGATTTTGCATTTTTTCCAATGAACTGTAAGTCAGCTAGGGTAAAACCAGGTAACTTGTCATGATGAATCAAGGTGACAGAACTGCATCACAAAATTTTGAATTTCAAATTTCTTTTAATTAATCTAATTAAAATTAATTGCTTCTGTTTCTTTGGAGAGTCTAGACTGGAATGAGTATATTCATCTTCCAGATCTAGCCTTTTTTCTCTCCTCATTTGCTTTGAAGTGAGTCTTTACAGCACTGACATTAGCTAAGAGGGCTATATTAAGAAAGTGGAAAGGCTCTGCTTGTCTATCACATCCCAGGATAGTTAGCTGAATTTTATAAGCACAGTTTTGGTAGAAAAATATTCACTAATGGGAGATGCAATAAAAAAGGTATAGTTTGAGTGAAAGCTCTCAGAGGCATTATAGAGCACTTCTCTTTCCCCTTTAATAACTAAGCGCTAATATGACCATTGATTTTCTACATATGCTTGTCAATAGTTTTTTATTAATTTTTGGTCAAATACTGTGAAAATTCAATTCATTATATATATATTTGCATTTGAGTCTTAAGTGAAACTGACTTAATTTAAAAATAGAACTGCTCAAAATGATTGATAGGTGCTCCAGTTTCCATCAAAGGAAGGGATGCCATCCAGAGGGACCTTGACACGCTTGTGAGGTGGGCTGATGCCAACCTTATGAAGTTCAACCATGACAAGTGCAAGGTCCTACACCTGGGTCGGAGCAATCCCAGGCACAGCTACAGACTGGGCAGAGAAGAGATTCAGAGCAGCCCTGCAGAGAAGGACTTGGGGGTGCTGGTCGATGAGAAAATGAGCATGAACTGGCAGTGTGCACTCGCAGCCCAGAAAGCCAACCGTATCCTGGGCTGCATCAAAAGGAGCGTGACCAGCAGGTCGAAGGAGGTGATCCTGCCCCTCTACTCTGCTCTTGTGAGACCTCACCTGGAGCATTGTGTGCAGTATCCTCAACATAAAAAGGACATGGAACTATTGGAACAAGTCCAGAGGAGGGCCACGAGGATGATCAGGGGACTGGAGCACCTCCCGTATGAAGACAGGCTGAGGAAGTTGGGGCTGTTCAGCCTGGAGAAGAGAAGGCTGCGTGGAGACCTCATAGCAGCCTTCCAGTATCTGAAGGGCTCCTATAGGGATGCTGGGGAGGGACTCTTCATCGGGGACTGTAGTGACAGGACAAGGGGTAATGGGTTAAAATTTAAACAGGGGAAGTTTAGATTGGATATAAGGAGGAAATTCTTTCCTGTTAGGGTGGTGAGACACTGGAATCAGTTGCCCAGGGAGGTTGTGAGTGCTCCATCCCTGGCGGTGTTCAAGGCCAGGTTGGATGAAACCTTGGGTGGGATGGTTTAGTGTGAGGTGTCCCTGCCCATGGCAGGGGTGTTGGAACTAGATGATCTTGAGGTCCTTTCCAACCCTAACTATTCTATGATTCTATGATTCTAAATTCTTTGGAAAGACTCTGTGTTGGCTAAGGATATGATTGTCTGCACTCATGTCCACTGGTGCCACGTGTTACCCTCTCAGTTACTGCAGTTTCATAATATAGTAGATGATTCCTGTCATACCTGTGCTGTTATTTAAGACACAATACTGACCTTGAATTGTGATTATTGTATATTATCTTAGTGAAAGTGCCTATCACATGATGGAGCTGTATAAATAATATACAATCTTCATGCCTTAATTATGATTGAAAAAACTTGTTTCACCTTTTACATATAAAAATGTTTGATAACTAGGTATTCTTTGGCATTTTATAAGGCTACCAACTAAAAACATCTTGGGGCACCTGTTGGGATAATACTTGAACACCGTGCAGGAGACACAATAATTTAAAATACATATACATTTGCCTTTTAATTGTTTTAGTTTTCTTTATTTATTTATTTATTACTAAAAGGAAAAAAAAATCTGGTTTTAGAAGCATTTTCTTCTTTTCACAACCAATGTCACATCCTCCATGGTCACGCAGTGAATGAATTATTGTGGATTTATGAACATATTAATCATCTCCATGGAAACAGTTTGCAATTTCACAGCACAGGAGTTTGACTTCCCTGCATGACAATGACAAAGGAAGGATCTGAAAAGGGTAGCTGAGGGGAGATAAAACACCCTTTCCAACTCAGGCTTAGTGAAAAGTTACCAACAGCTGCTGTCTACTCCTGGGTCTGGGAGGAAAATCAGCCTTTCCAGTTTGTGGGTGACTAACAGCGACCGCAAGACCTTTGCAGTCTGCAGGCAAGTGCTTAGCTCGTGTCTTCTACAACAGCATCAGCATGCCCTTCATGAAAGACTGTGTTTGTAAGGGTAAATCTGTATTTTATATTTTTTTCCCTCACAATGGTGTTATTTAGGGAAACAACTGTTTATGTATTTAGCAATAGTTTGAAACTGGGGGCCTCAGGAAATGAAACGTTAACTGCAGAGTTAAAAATGTCTGGTGTGAGGCTGAACAGAAGTGTTGATCAATAAGACAAGTATCAGGTGTTCAGTATAAGGGAAGGAAAGTAAATAATGACATTTTAAAACCATTTAAAAATGTAATAGGGCAAAACTCAAAGAGGGAGAAAAAGTATAATAAAAAAACCCCTCTGAATTATTTTTTTCTAACCAATATTTCCTGGAACACTGTAGGACTTTGTATTTTGTTCTTGTCTGTACGAAGGAAGGCTTTTAGTCAGAAGCATGGACCGCCAGGTTTGAATAGCTAAATACAGGACCTAATCCTTATGAAGGAACTTGATTTCAGAGAAGATGGTACTTCTCACAGTACTGTTGAGCCTAGAACCCCAGATGGTAGCAGCCCCTTGTCTTTAGTTCCTTGTCTTGAATGGAAGTTTCTTGACAATCAATCTATGGGACACTATTGAGGCACAGAAAAAAAATGTCTGTAAAATTAGGGAAATGAAAGGAGTATCCCATGATATTTCATGGTCTGACCCTGAGGCTTCCAAATCCTGCATTAATTTCTGTCAAGAGGATTTATGAATGTCCTTCTTTACCTAAAAGCAGGCTGCAGTTATCAGAACCTAAAATAGCTGTTAGTAGCATATCAACAACCAACCAAATGAAGACTCCAAGAAAAAATGACATTACATTGATGTAATGAACTCAATTCACAATAGAAACCTGTTGTGAGAGGTTCTAAAGAGATTATAAAAAAGTACAAATTGAATGGCAATCACCTTTTCAAAAAAAAAAAAAAAAGGAGTAAAATATATATGATCATAAAGCAAACAGAAAAATAGATGGCAATGATGATTACGGTTCATTTTCATCATTACTTTAGCCACTATTTTTCTCTAAAAGTAGATTAACACTTTTGTTGCCAAGTAAATTTACAGAAATAAGCCACTGTATTTAAATAATCTCCACTAGGATGGTCTTCAGTTTTTCATTTCAGGTCGACAAGGACTTGGGTAAGAGAGATTTCTGCTATCTGAAATTCAACTGGATACCTTGTATGGATATCGTAATGAGACAAACTGATACAGTGAAACTTCCAAACAGCATCTTGTTGACTTATTGCACTAATGGTGATGATAACTGGATGCATGTGATGAAACAACTATTAAACGGAATAACTGTACATGAGGGTAGTGAGTGTTGCAGTACTATGCCTTTCCCTGGATGCTGGCATCCGCACAGCAGGCAGTTGGATATTGATTCCCATCTATTAGTTTATAATCTATGAGCCAAAGTCCTGTGGTAGCTTGAGTTGAACTTGACAACACAGTGTTGTTTGGTGACATGAAAATTACTGAAAGCTATTATTTTCTTGCTAAATGCCATGTTTCTGCTTTCCAGATGTCGATTGTCTTGAAGACACATGGAAAGCACCTGATGCTGGAATGCAGGTGTAGTGCTGTGGGAGATGGGGAAAAATGAAGGACCAGTGAGGTGAGACAAAACCCGTGCATTTGGAAATTTTAGCTTTGCTTTGACTTACTTTCAGAGTAGCTAAAGTCAATTCCTCTGGGCCTTGATGTCATGAGCTCTAAGACTTCACTTCCCAGATGGACTCTTCTAGTTAATTAAGTAAATTCTGTAAAGATATATGAAAAAAAAAAGAAAAAAAAAAGCATAAAGCTATAAAGCAACATGAGTTATAACTGTATGCAATGGGATTTTGCTTCTGTTCTTGGAGCTTAGAGATACACATGTTGTAATGAATTATTTAAATGTATTATTATACTTTCCCTGGTCATCAGCTTGGGCACCATGCTGCAGTGCACAGCTACGTAGATTCCACAGCTAAGCTGGGGTCTTCATGACTTTGTCCTAAGCATTTTAAATGTAGTACAGTTTTTGTGAGAATTTCATCGCCCTTCTGATTCACCAAAACTGGAACAAGAAGTTGTTAGTGGTGTACTTACAAAACAGATTGCATGATTTCCTGTTGTACAGTACTCTGGCAGGGAATTTGTTAAAAATAGCCCACATATTATTCATGTTTGCTAAGAATTTGGTCTTTGCTGGTCTTCAGTTTTGTCTGTTTTGTCTTTAGGCAGTCCACGATTGTCCTTCATATTAGAGTTCAGGCCATATTGAGTTATTTTGTTCCCTGTAGTTGTTCCTTTCACTGTTCAGGTTATCCCAAGCCAACCATATCTTTCAGCAGCTGCTTATGACTTGAGAAATGGGAATTAACTCTAAAATATCAGGTTCAAATACTTCTCCCAGAAAAGGTACACTTAGAAAGTAATTATGGTCATAAAGCTGCCAATACTTTCTTTTAATAAAATTCAGTCTTATTGCTGAAACAGAGCTGATCTCTACAGCTGAAGCTCATTTTAGTAATAACCCCCCTAAGTCACTTGTTGGTGATGAGCATATTCTTTGTTGACCTGAACTGAAAAACCCCACAGTCTATTATAATATGTCAAATCCTTTTAGTGAATATTTTTTGACTGATTCTACCAGTCAGAGCTGTGGTTGACTGTGCCCTTAAAACTGTGTGTCAGTTGAAGGAAAGTGTTTAAATTGGTCAAATCAAGAAAGAATGGAATATACTTTGGCCAAATAGAACCATAGACGCTACAGATGAGAAGAGTTTTAGCTTCTATTGGGACAGATTCTTTAATGGGATATTTTTGGTTTAATCTTTATTTTTTATTTTGCACATTGTTGTGTTTGTGTCTTCTGTTCAGATGGGATACAGTTAATTTTCTTCCTAGTAGCTGGTGCAGTGATGTGTTTTGGCTTTAATCTGAAAACAATGCTGATAACACACCAATGTTTTAGTTGTTGCTAAGTAATGCTTACTCTGATCAAGGACTTTTCAGTCTCATGCTCTAACAGTGAGGAGTGGCACAAAAAGCCGGGAGGAAGCCGAGACAGGACACCTGACCCAAACTAGCCAAAGGGATATTCCATACCACAGAGCACCATGCCCAGTATATAAACTGGTGGGAGTTACCTGGAAGGGACCAATTGCTGCTCAGGTCAGGCTGGGTATTAGTCAGTGGGTAGTGAGCAATTGTATTGTGCATCACTTGTGTTTATTGTTGGTTTTTTTTCCTTTTCTCTTTCAGTTTTATATGATCTTACTAAAAACCTCATGAAATTGAAATCAAGCGAAGGAAGATAGTAAGATCACCTTACCTTCTCAAATCTAGTTATGCATGCCATTAATCTACGTAAAGATATGGCATCTAAATGTAACCACATCTTGGGTTAAAACGTGTTCTTTGGGTAAACCATGTGCTCATCAGCAGAGGGCTGAGAGCTGAGATGACCTCTACTCTCTTTCTCCTGATGCACAGTGTAACCTTTGGGAAATCACGCAAAACTGCACTTTCAAAAGTGGTTTCTTGTTTTCAGTTTTTCTATTTTCCAAGCATCCTTTATTCATTGTGTGAATGAATTTAGGCAATAAGATATAAAGATTGCCTAGCTGACTGACAAAAATAAACACTGAAATATAGGGCTAAAAAAATGGACTTTTCTTTCTCTGTGCTCTTCAATTTTATGATGGAGATGTAAGGCTTACCTACCTAATAAACCTTTACTAACCTCAGCTGCACTTACAGAAATTATGCTCCTGAGAAAACCTAGAAAGGTGCAATGCACTGTTTACCATTATTCAAGTTAGAGCCAAACAATTTACTTTTAAATACAGCCTGCAAAATGTCAGGAGGGATGTGTGTGGGTGCCTGCCCTTTGCACAGGACTGCTGGCAGCTGCATGCCTTGAAATCCCTGCAGGTGGAGGAAATCCACCTGCCTTATCTCTCTCAGCTGTGTCTACACTGTAGACCAGAAGCAGCTGTTACTAGCAGAGCACTTTGGGAAGGGAGGGTGATCTGGGGAGAACATTTATCAGAAAGGGTAAAGGAGGAAGTATGTAATATAAAGTGTTGTTCCTTGTTGTTGAGGTGGTGTTTATGGGCTGAAGTTTACAGGAGGTTTGGGTATTCCTGCCAGCTTGTTTCTGGGAATGGGGCAGTTGTTGCTTTCAAGGTAAGGAGTCTGGGTTGTAATAAAACTCCCATTGAACTGGAGGTTGAGGTTGGGTTTTCTTCTCCTGAGGGCATTATTGCTTTTCAGCTGATGTAGGATAGATGATGTGCTGAGGGTTGCTAATTCAGTCTGGTTGCAGTGGCTATATATATATATATACACCTAGGAACTGCATCTAGGATATGAGATCTAGCAGCTTCTTGGCTGGCTGTGTGAGTGCAGGCTGTGCTTTTTACTGGCATCGGGGTGGGAGTTTTGTGTTTGCTTTCCCCTCTGCTTTGAGAAGCAGTTCTGTAAGAAAGAGGTTTCCAAGTTGTGCCTTAAACCTTGGCGTCTTCCCATAAAATCTGCTTTTCCTTGGTTGAGAGGAATTGTAGGAAGAGACCTTGTGAAAGAATGTAATAGTGGTTGACATGGTAGGGGGCTGTAAGGTCTCTCTCAGGTCTCTATTTTCATGGTTCCAGCTGCCTCTATATTCACTCTGGCTTTGAGCTCAACACCCTGCTACAGCAGAAGTCTCCTAAAACTTACTGTCCTGATGACTGATTCTGACCGTTAATCAACTGGAGTGTGTTATTTGTCTGGTAGTAAAATGTACTACCTGTGAGTGCCTAAAGCAGAGCAGTGCATTGTGCTGTCATTTCAGTACTGTGATGGAGCAATGAAGGGTAAACAAGAAAAAACAAGTCTCTTATTGGATCCTCTTTCATGAGAAACATCCTATAGCAGTAGGACCACTGCTTTTATTTTATTTTTTTTTTTTCCAGCACCAATCTTTACAACTATTCCTGAACCGGAGCTTTAAGGTACCTTATATAGAGAGCAAACTAGAAGAACCAATTCCTTCCCAGGAAAATTACCTGTCTTTAGGTCCCCAAAGAGGTCAAATAAGGCTACTTAAGGCTAACTGCAAGTCCTGATAGACCAGCTTTACAGCTTTGTAGGCTTCAAAGCAGAGCTTCAGCTTGGTCTGTGGTTACTGAGCCCAGAGGTGCTGCTCTGGCAGAACACCATAGTGCCAGACTTCTTTCCTCTGATGTTTGGAGAAGTGTTTGCTGTTCCTGGCTTAAGTTGGAATGGACCATTTGGTGACAACAAAAACTATATATGCCCTAGCAGTATTTCTAATAAACTGAGATTTGCCCTTTTGAAGGGGAAGAGATTGGACAGGAAACACTGTATTTTTTGTAAGTATTTCCTGTAGTGGACTGACCTCTCTTGATCTGTCAGCTGGTGTTTACAGCCTGAAGGATCAGGCCCTTGTTCTGATGCATGAAAAACTTGCTAATTATAAACAATGTAGCAGCTGGGGGGGGGGGGGGAAGCCCACATCAAACCAGAGGTATGCCTCTCTGCATCAGGTTTGGTTGGTGACCCAGAAGCTCCTCTAGAATCAACCCTCTAGGACTGAGACTTGCAGAAGTGTCTGTGGCTGTTTCCCCCACTCCCTGTTTTTCTCTGTATTTTTGATAGTCTGGAGGTTGTGTTTTGTAACAGCCCATGAGCTTTTGTCTCTGAGCTGCTCACCAGGATGTGGGGGCAAAAAATGGAAGGGGGGGGTGGTGGAAAGAGACAAAACCCCTGAGGGGTGGACCCCCCAATAAGCCTCCTGAAAAGACAGGATTTTTGGATTAGAACTTACTCCTGTTGAACGTGCATTTTACCTGTCTGAAAAGGAAGTAACATCAGTCATAAGCAGTGTTTTATATGCCTGAGAGACTGAAAGATAGTCAAATGAGGAAGTTAAGCTTGCTTTCCTGCTGGTGACAGGAAAAGAGGAAATGGCCTCAAGTTGCACCATGGGAGGTTTAGTTTGGGTATTAGGAAAAATTTCTTCATTGTTGAGCTTTTGAGCAGGCTGCCCGGGGAAATTGTGGAGTCACCATCCCTGGAGGTATTTAAAGGACATGTAAATATAGCATTTAGGCTGTAGTGGTGAACTTGGCAGTGTTGGTTAATGGTTGGATTCAATGATCTTGTTGGTCTTTTCCAAAATAAACAATTCTATGGTTCTACTTATCAGATTCTTCAAATTCCTATTGATCTGAACGAAGTTAATTCTAGGGGGGAAATGGAATACACCCCTGTTAGTTTAATAATAAGGAACCCTTCCTCTCTGTGTGGTTCAAGATAATACTAGATCCTCCTTTCTAGTTGATAATGCCTTGAGCATTTTGTGTATTCTGCAGAATCCTTATGGTAAGAGGAAAAATATGAGCTATAAAGAGCAATAAATTTGTGTCAGCGTGTGTGTATATATAATATATAAAATGTTTTTTTGGCTTGCGCTTCCAAACTGATGATAGGCGCTGGTTCAGGCAACATCTGTTGCCTGAATCGGGCAATATAGATGCATGAACAAACATTGAACTTTAGTGACAGAGAAAGCAAGAGTAGCTATTCTCCTAGATGCTATAATTTTGCATAGCTAAACTGTTGTTCTCCATCTGACCATGTATCTGGAAGAGAATGAGTGACACTGCCATTGTTTGTGTTGTTGTGAAATTGTTCAGCTACCTCAGTAGCTCAGCTGAATAATCAATCATTTCCAACAATTAAAACAATGCAGTTCACTGGCAGCTGACAACCCAAAGTGCCAGCTGCCAATTTCTCTAGCTTGTCAGGGTTTTGGTTTTAAAATTGCACATGGATGGGAGTCACCCGACATTTCTTTCTTTTGTAATAACTTTTCTTGCTGGGTCTCACAAGCATTTATCACAGGGCATGACAGATCAGTCAGCACAATTGTTGAGATGAGATCGTTAACGTGGAAATCATAACTTTTGTTTGTGGCATATCAGAGCTCCTCGGTTTTTAAATAAGATGGATAAAGAGGTTATAGAACTACAGTACTAACTATTTTTATAATTGGCCTCTCTTTCACTAGAAAGAGAAATTGGTATTTTCAGTTTCTGAAGAATACATGAGTATTCAATTAAGGCTTTTGGTTTAACATTTCAGACCTCATCAGCAATAAAGAGTTGATACATTTGGCTGCCATTGATCTCTGGGAATTTATTTTCCTGGAATAGACCTGCTAAAATGCCTTTCCCTTTGAAACTATTTCTATATGATCTTTAACATATTTCTCCAAGTAGTCTGGTAACTATGTATTATGATGCTTTTCTTGGGAGCTGGTGATGGAGAAATATTACTTGACTGGAAGTCTGTCTGCTTTATCCAATTCTATGTAGTACATACTGCTGTTTCACCTACATATTGCAGACAGCTTAGGTTCAGGGAAATGATGTTTATAGCACTTTATAGATCTCCAAAGGGATATCTGTCATGCTTTTAGTGCTTCAGCAAGTGTAAATTCATCATGAAGCTAGTTTCAGAAGTTAGGTAGCCTGTGTCAGACTTAGCAGCTGTCTTGATGGGAAGAAGACTGATTAAAAAATGTTGGATGCGATGAATAGTTAATACACCTTTGCAGTAATTAGGGGCTAATTTATGTTTTCTTAATGTTTTGTAACATTGATGTCTGTTCTAATGCTTTAGTATCTCACTGGTTAAAGCACACTGAGCAACACTTTTTAGCAGAGTGGGTTTTGCCATGCTGGTAATAGACAGGAGAAATTATCCTGTGCCTGTTGGACTCAGTAATAGCTTTGAAACTGAGATTCAGTGCTGTATGTGCAGTCCTGATATGGCTTATGGGCATTGCTAGACTCTAAAACCAGGTCCTTACGACCAATAACAGCACTTCTAATTATGCAAGCTAGCACATGCAAGTCTCTCACTACAGATCATAAATTAATCATAGACTCGGGTTACATTTTCTTTCCTGATTGCTTATATGTAAGGGTGTGCTCTGATGAATGAATGCTGTAAGAGAAGGAATGGTCCTTGATTAACAAGAGTCTAATTGTGGCTGCTCCTCAAAGAGCAGGTATGTGACAGGATGGGCTAGTAACTTTAGAGCTTATACTAAAATCCCAAAGTCTTGTGTCTGCAGCGTTGTTGAGGACCACTTGTGGCCAATATCTATTTTGGCACCATTAGGAGTGAATGCTAATTGTAAAAGGTTGTGACTATGCAGCTTGCTTTCTGAGCTGGCTAGCAGTTTCTCCACGTATACGTATTGGCTCTCTTGACTGTCCCGCATGATCCTAACCTAGGCTGCTGGATTTATTCTGTAAGAATTGGGCAGGATTTATTCTAAAGGAGAAAAGCCAAATGGAAGGCCTTTTCCTTCCCTCCATGACTTTTTGTGACACCTTTCTTTCACATTTTTGTTTGCATGTCTTATAATGTTAATACAATCTTTCCTATGTTGATGACTCTCATTTCGCAGCTCTGTAACTCGTTGGATTTTTCTGAAGCACTTGTAGTAATTTGGTTACTGTAAATCCTCACAGAATGAAATCAGTCTTACAGAAATGTTCAGTGACAAAATTTCATCTGCTTCCATTACTGCCTGACTGTGCTTCAAGATCTTTCCTCTGTGCTTCCCTATGTTGACAGGATTGTACACAAATTAGCATCTAGTAAATCTATAATCAATGCATAGGGTTTTGTTGGTGTGGGTTTTTCTTTGTTTATTTTGTTTATTTTTCCCCAAGACTTCCCTTTTTCCTTGCTTTAACTTTATTAAACTTTGCACACTTACCTTAGTATATATTGAACCTCAGTGTCTACACAGTTTGCCAAATGGACTCTGCATTCAATGGCATGTCTCAAATATTTGTCCTTCAGAAACTAAGTGGACTTTAACTTGCCATTTAGTTTGTAATACAAACCAATATATTCTTCCACAAAGAGAACTGCATTTTAAAGAATACTGGGGAAGTTATGTATTTAGTTCTACTTTCTTGCTACAACTGTTAAACACTGATAGTACCTACTGAGGAATGGATGAGATTTTTCTCGAAGGAAACTAGAAACAAAGCCTCAGTTCCTGTATTTAGGACCTTGTGGTGAGGTGCTTTAATCAGTGAAAAACTTCACTGCTTTGGTCTGTTAGCATGGATTTCTTTCAGGAGCTGGGAATAAGTAAATACCATCACAAAAAGAACAGAGGAATTGGAGAAGGTTGCTAAGGGGGTTGTTTCTCATTTATATTCTCTCCAGCTCTTCTAAGCTGGGTTTTTGGTGGCATCTGTAAAAGTACTGTTCTTCAAATGAGATGTGATCAAAAAGCGTAGGCAGCTAGTATTTAAAGAAACAAGAAGGGAGTTTTGAATTAAATAGTAATGAGATGAGGAAGCAAGAAGCCCAGGAAGAACAACATGGTTGAGGCTGCGTGTTGTGGTTTAAGCCCAGATGGCAACCCAGAACCATGCAGCTGCTCGCTCACTCCCCCTGCCTTCCTCCCCCCACTCCTGGAGTGATGGGGAGGAGAATCGAAATAATGTAACTCCCACAGGCTGAGATAAGAACAGTCCAGTAACTAAGGTATAACACAAATCACTACTGTTACCACCAATAATAATAATGATAAAGGAAATAACAAGGGAAGAGAATACAGCCACTTGCCACCTGCCGACCAATACCTAGCCCAACTGAGCAGTGATCTATCCCTTCTGGGTAGCTGCCCCCAGTTCTACATTCTGGGCATGATGTGCCTGTGGTATGGAATATCTCTTTGGGTCAGGTGCCCTGCCTCTGCTTCCTCCCGGCTTCCCTTCCTCCCTGGCAGAGCATGAGACTTAAAGTCCTTGGTCAGAGTAAGCATTACTTAGCAACAACTAAAAACATTGGTGTTATTAGCACTGTTCCCAGGCTGAAAGTCAAAACCACAGCACTGCACCAGATACCAAGAAGGAGAAAAATGACTGCTGCTGCTGAACCCAGAACACTGCCTTGGCAGTAAATAAGCTGGTAGAACTTTGGACTAGAGCAAAAACATGTGATGAAGACACAAAGCATGTCTGTACAATGTCTTGCATATATGTGAGACTTTCCTCACTGTTCTGGTAAAAGAAATGGCCAAACCGCAGACAATAAAGTTGATCATACTGGAAACCATTAAGTTTATTTAAAGAAGGGATGATGAGAAGCTTTAGCTTCCTTGTGATTTAAACTGTGCATTGAAAGTCCTTTGTCGTGAGTGAACTGCTTTTGCTCAAGGCAAGAAGGTTGAAAGAATTTTATATTTTTAGCAGTTTTCTACACTTGTGGTTTTTATATGCTAATGTGTGTATTTCTTTCCAGCCTTTAGAATATTAATTTCACAAATTCTAAAATTTGACACCTGCTGTAGCTTGTATTATCACTTTCACCCTTAGAAACTCAAAAATTATTAAGGTGGAGTAATTGCTATCTGATTATATAATAACTACTTTAATCCAGCAATCATAATATGATTTCAAATGAGCCCTTTTGTGCCATTGATTTCAGAATAATTACTGTTATATTGTACTTCTGCAAGAGTTATTCTCAGTTAACCACTTGAAAATAACATGCTCTACTTACTGAAAAAACTAAATCTGATTATCCCCCAAAGCTCAATGTTCTTCCTACATCTGCGCCTCAATTGTGTGAAGGCACACAATCATAATGCTTGCTGGTGACCTGAGAGATGCTGAAATAGGCTCCTTTCTATATTCATTCTAGGAAATATCAATAAGCCTAATACCTGGTGTGCTTTTCTCCCTGAACCAGGAATGTGGTCATTGTTCAGGTCTGGTGGGTTGGTCAGTTATATTTAATCATGAAATCATGATGAAAACACAAAATATTTTCCTTATTTGTTGTTTTTGTTTCCTTCCTACACACCCGTCTTCCTGCCTCCTACATCTGACTTTGATTTGTCTCTATATATGCACGCATAAATTTCCAATGAGATTGCCAAATTAGGACCTCTCAGTCTATTTAAGACAGACTAGGATGGAGAAAACATTCATACTTAAAGATGTGAAGAAAAATATCTTGCAGTTCCCACACACCTGTGAACAGCACTGCCACCTTGCGTGCAGAGCCCTTGAGTAGGTCATTACAGAAATGAAACAAGAAATTTTTACTTTATAGGATCCTAGAATAGTTAGGGTTGGAAAGGACCTTAAGATCATCTAGTTCCAACCTTATCTCTAAAGCCATTGTAATCAGCAGTGGGAAGATGATGACACATAAAAAAGCATTTCAAGGCAGCAAGGGAAATTATCAAAATAGTAGCAAAAAGGAAAAGTCCTTGAATTCTGTGTCCTGCTCTGGGGGCCCTGCACTGGGTTATTACACAACCATAGCCTGAATGATGGTATGAGAAGCAAAAGATTGGTGGTGATGTCAGCAATTTCAAAAAGGAAGCCAGGCAATTGTATTTCTGAATTATTAAATTAGTATTTTGCTGGGAAATGAAATTTTCAATAAGAATATAATGGAAAAATTGTGCATTCTCAGCTTTTCCCCATTTCACAGAAGCATTTGCGTGACCTCTTCCCTCCTGTGTTGCAGAGATTGAAAGGAGGGAAAGGTGTTTGACCATTTATTCCCTTTGCATCTTCCCCATCTGAGAGATAAGGAGTTTTGCATCTTTAGTTACTGACAAAGCCTTTCTCAAAAAATGAGAGTTATTACATTCTCTGTCTTAAAATTACTTAGATGATTGATAAATGAAAAAAAATGTAGTGGAATGAATGATGACACAAATATTTTCCTTAAAGGCACATTTAGCTGTAGCATTTATTTGTTGCTAACAACTATAATGACTTAACAGCTTTTTGTCATGGAAGATCCAAAATTTCATCTCGGATGTTCTTTACAGGTCACCTTTGGAGTGGCTGTAAGCAATTGTATTGCTAACATCAGATCTAAGTTTTACAGCTTTGGTTATGTGTAGACAAGATTGTCACATCTTTTCAATGAGCTCAAGAATATGGGTCAGCAAACTTAAGAGCACATGAGCAGGCTGATAAAGCAGAAGTGAAAGACATTAATGTGTCAATTATTGATGTTGCTGCAAGCTTTCTCTGTCTTCTGCAGTATGAAGACTGAGTAAATAATTAACAAAATTCATGTTAGTTCTTGTAGTGATACTGAATTATATTTTTCTCATTAATTTATACATTTATCTTGGGAAGAGCTCTCAATGGCTTTGGAGCTGTGGTGCTAAGGCATGTGTTTGTTTACTCTTTAGTTTTAAATAAGTAATTTACCCCACTCCTTAGAGGTGTGTAACAGCTGTTTGCTATTTCTGAAAGGCCATGCTGAAAATTCCAGTTACTTGAGTAAAATATAGCATATTTTAAAGTACAGTTCAAAGTGTCAATGAAATGGAAGGTAAATTGTTATTGGAAGTGTAAAGTACATGCTGAGTGAGGAGTTACGTTGCTTGTACTTTTTTCCTCCTGTGTATAACAGAAGGCCTATACTAATCTTATCAAAACACATAGTAGTCTTTGATAGACCTACAACTTTTTTGAACTTATTGCTGCAGCACTGGGGTGATGATTTTTGGGCAGGTTATCGCATTTGATTCCCCTGTTAGTGTTGGACTCTTCATCTGTGGAAGTGTTGACATTGTCACTGGGTCCTGCTGGCCATGGAGAGTTTATAGCGGTCATTGCTCCTCATGTGTTGGCGGCAGCAATCCTTGTCACTGGCAGAGGAAGGCATATTTACAGTTTGAATATTTTTTTTTAATATTTGTTTATTATTGTTGCCTTCCTCAAGGCATATTTGAGTTCTTCAGGTTCATTGGGCTCCATGACACCCCTTTTGGTTTCTCTGCTTCAGGCTGAGTTCCCTGATTCAATGCTAATCTTCCCTTACAGTGTTTACAGTGGATATTTTTGCTTCTGAATATGCATCGCCCTTTGGATATTATGTCTGATCAGCACAGTCTGATTTTGGCACTTCAAGAGCCCTGAGGAATTTTAAGGAATGGCTTACTTTGGATCATTTTTCCCTTGTTTCTGTCCTAAAGCCCATCTGTTAAATTAAACAAATAGGTGGTTATAGCAGACATCTTGAGTAAAGTCAGCCTCCAGAGTTCAGAAGTGATTGCAAAGATGCTGTGAGTCCATGTCACTGGGATTCACTTAAATGAAGTGACGGAGGTGAGCAGCAGAGTGGTATCTGCTGCATCTGCATGGATTGCCACCACCATTTAGTGCTCCCCTAGAGTCAAATCCTGGCATGTTTATAACACATATTTGCCATGTCTTCGCTAAGACTTCCATGCTGGCTTTCCTGCTTTTTGGAAAAAAAGAGCTGTAAATTACCTCTGTGGGAATTTCTTTGGTTTCACTTTTTTCTTCCTTAAGTATATACATGAAGTGAAAGCAAGTCTAGGCAAAAGCAGTTTACTACTTCAGTCTTCCTTCCTCTCCGTTACGCACCTCTCTTCTGGGTTTTCTTTCACTTGTTAGAAAAAGGATAAAACAAAGTTGGCCATTATTCTATTGAGCCCAGAAGAGTGCATAAAATGGGTAGTGAAGAAGAGGCTGATGTTCTTGTTTTCCTCGTCTTTTTTTGGGAGTGGATTTTTTTTGTTTGTTTTTTTCTTTGTGTGTGTGTGTGTGTGTGTGTGTGTGTGTGTGTGTGTGTGCGGGGTTTTTTGGTGTTTTTTTTTTGTTTGTTTGGTTGTTGTTGTTGTTTTGGTTGAATTATTTTACCCTGATGCTCACTTTCTTCTATTCTTGGGCATCTTCCATCCCCTACCACAACTTTGAAACTGCTTATGTTAGTGCAAAAGTCATTACGTTCACTCACATTAGTGACAAATATTTACTTTTGATCTGGCAAATGAGACGAAAAGCCACCAAGGCCCAAGTCTGATAGGAGAGGCTGATGATGAGCAAGGATGATCAGAGTCCTCGGAGAAGTGGGGAGAGATGAATTTGGCAAAGGAAGATTGATAGGCCGCCTCCATTGCATCCATGGCTTGAATTGCAAGTGGTTGACTCATCCAAAGTCCAAGCACCATACTTGCCAGACTCCTGTACTTGACCTGCCTGCTGAACAGTATTGCATAAATGCAATCTGATCTCCAGTAGTGATCATATGCATCTACTGAATAATCACATTTGAATTTTATTGCCTTCTGTTTTTAACTTAAGACTTACAATGCTGAGACAGCTAAATGTGTTCTGAGCCACTTTACAAATCCCAATTGCTCAAATGTACGACCTGTGTTAAGTTGGTTAGTATATACACTTTTCAATGTTTCTTCATAAAAGGATGACTTTAACACTATTCTAGGCTTGGATTTACAAGACTTTGTCATTAAATATGCATTTTTATGCTGTTTCCACAACATGGCTTTCATTTTATTGCTAAAGTGGTATAAATTCCACTGTGAACGCTTCCAGTCTGGTATGAAATGCTATTTTTAGAAGAAACAAATGTAGCTGCAATCCTATATTGATGCTTTACTGACCCAAGACGAGCTATATTTCATACCTGACAATTATGAACAGAAAAGCAAGAAAAGGAAATGCTGTTAAAAGTGATTGTGGGTTTTGTGTGGCATCAGAGGAGATAACATCAGAGAGCGACTGATTAGACTACCCATCAGGATTATTTGAAATACCAAATCAGAGTGACAGTAACAAATATTTCTTTTATGCTGTCTCTGTAGTTAGGTGAACCATTTCCAGTTATTACTGCTGAAATGGTATTTTCACAGGACTTTGCAACTGCGGCCTGTGCTGAGAACTTGGACTTGGAGACACTCCTTGAATTACTTGAGTGGTTGAGCTCTGCATGTGAAATAAAGGGAGCCAGTTTCTATGGCTGGTGCACATCAATAGCTGTCACTGTTACTAGTGTAACTGCCCAGGAAGAGCTCTTCTTGCATCTGGACTCATCTAACCAAATGCTCTTGTATTCTGAGCATGCAGAAGCACCTGTTTTCAGTATGGTGCTGGAAACCATGGGGAAGGGTACAGAGTAAACCATCAGAAGGATCTTTTGTGTGTGCCGAATGCATCTCTAATCTTGTATTTTATAGTGGAATGTTATGATGAGGTGACCTTGGCAGGATACAGGTGCTGACTAAGCTCCTCCATCAGTCCTTGTCCTCAACTGGACAAAGGAGTGAAAATGTATTGAAGGGCTTGTGGATCAAGGTAGGGATAAAGAAAGATCATTCAATTATTGCTGTTATGGAAAAAGCAGGCTCATCTGTTTAATACCTTAGTTTAATATATTACCAATCAAATTGGAGCAGATAATGAGAAATAAAACCAAATCTTAAAAACACCTTCCCCCTCACACCTTCTTCCTTTATGGGCTTAACTTGACTCCCAGATTCTCAAACTCTTCTGTGCTAAAATGGAATGGGAAATGGGGTCAGTTCATCACGTCTCTGTTGCTTCTTCCTCAGTGGAGGACTCCTCACTTTCTTTCCCTGCTCCAGCATGCTGGAGTGCCTTTCCCATGGGAAACAGTCCTCCATGAACTTCTCCAGCTTACATTCTTCCCATGGACTGCAGTTCTCCATAAATTGCTCTAGTGTAGGTCCCTTCCATTGGCGAAGTCCTTCAGGAACAGAATGAAGCCACTGTGGACATGGGATGCAGGGGGGCAGCCTTCCTCACCTTGGTCTTCACCAGGGGTTACAGGGGAATCTCTGCTTCAGCTCCTGGACTACCTCCTCTCTCTGCTTCTCCACTGACCCTTGTGTCTGCAGAGCTGTTCTGCATATTCTCTCTCCTTTCTCCAGCTGCTGTTGCACAGTTGTGGGTTTCTCTTTTTTCCCAGTCTTAAATATGTTATCCCAGAGGTGCTACCACTGTTGCTGATGGCCAGCAGCAGGTCTGTATTGGAGCTGTTATTGTCCCTATCGGACACAGGGTGGGGGAGTTTAGGTGTACTATAGCAACCACCTGTATGGTTTAATAGGGATCAGACAAGAAAAAATTAGTGAGTTAGAATAATTTCTCATTTTTGAAAATTATAATGCAAAATAAGTTCAGAAAAACTCTGTGCAACTTTCTCATCCCAGCACAAATAAGTTTATTGAACTAAGAATTAATAATAAAATATAACTAATATAAATTGATGCAGAACATTGTAATCTGAAATTCCTTCTGATTAAATCCAAACTTAAAGCTTTGTAAGCTAGTTTGTCTCAGTGAAGCTGCTGTGGATGGATGGTAAATTGTATTAGTTCTGATGTCATGATAATTACACAGTTCTGAGGTCTTGATTGTGTGGCTGCAAAAAGCAACTTTGCCTATACTTTCTTGACATATTGAGTTTGAAGAGCCTCTGACTCCAAGCAGTCCATTGACATGCTGAGATCTGTTTTGTCAACGACTACAGGATGCTTCACTCAGTATGCCTATCTTTGGGAAAGTGCTAATTTTCCTGGCAAGTGAAGGACTGAACATCTGCCAGTCTTCACTTTCCAGGCAGAAAACAATGTGAGGAAACCACTTACCATGCTGTTGAGGTGTCGGTACTGTCACAGTGCATATTACTACCGAATGGGAGATATACTCATTCCTAAGCACTGAGTGGTCAATTTGCATTTGTCAGTTAAGTAGTTTGATTTTTGCCAATTAATTAAGGCTAAATTTAATAATATGATTTGGTTTTGGGCTTTTTTTTTTTCTTTGAGAAACTAACTGGAGAGTTGTGCAAATGAATTAAATACAGCAGTTTCCACCCCATCGTCAATTCAAAATGAAGGAAAAAACCAAACAAAAACAACAAAAAGACCCCAACACCCAAAAAACCCAGAAGACAAAAAAACCCATAAGACACCCATACCAAACCCAAGGAATAAGACCACAGACCCTACCCGGAAAAGTGGGTTTGTTTATTTGGAAGTTCCTTTCCTACAGCTCTCACTTAGTATGGTTTTTCATAATGAGACTATCAAACATCTGCTGCTTTTGGGAAATCAAGGAAGACAAAGCTGTTTGGAAAAGTGAGTGTGTGGGGAGCGAGTTGTGTTCAGAGAGCACCACCAGGCTGTCTTGCAAGTTTCAGTATAATCAGGTTTCATTATAATGTGCATAATGTGATACTATGTGTGGAGAAAAGTTATAAAAGCAAATAAAATAACAGGTTCTTTTATAATTCAGTTTATGTATAAAGTAGCTATTTTTACATATGTTGTTGAAAGAAAGAATCCTTTGGAATATGGACTTCACTATGGTTATCTTTAATAGCGATTTCATTGCGAACAGTCCCTTGAAAATGTCACCCTCTAAAGAGAACAGCTGCCTCTATTCATTGTGTACTGGAGGTCAGGGGTGTAAAAGTACATGTCCTTCTGTAGAGAATGGGTGAGGAATTTCCATGGTGTGTGGTCAGGTGGCAGGTACTTCAGATAAATATGTTCTCTGTTAAACTATTCTAACTCTCCTGTCAAATCCTTTTACTTACTTTCTTGAATGTACGTTTAATGTGAAAGTAAATATGTCTTCAGACAGTAATAAGCATGCCAACATGAGTAAGGTATGTATGGCCGGTCCAGACCGCTTGAATAAACGAGCACTAGAGTCTTGGACTTGCTTTTATATTTTTATTTTTTTTACCTTCCTGCTAAAAGAATAATAATAAAAAAACCCCTAACCAACCAACCAACCAAAAAAAACAAAATAAAAAGGGAACTCCCCACCTCACCCCACCCACCTCCCCCCCCCAAAAAAAAAATAAGTAAATAACCCAAACAAACCAAACTGCCCCAAATCCACATCCCAGTGTCCATGGAAGGAGAATGTCTCAGTACTGAGTACTTTGTAAATCCCAGTCATGAGCTGAGTACTATTTTATTTCCATCTTTATGAAGACAATTCTTTGGTTAGGACCATAATGAGCTCTTGGAGCATGAGTCAGTTTTCTGGCAACAGCTGCTTGGGCAGCAGCATTGCATGTTGCAAATATTAAGGACGTCTCTTATAAATAAGAACTTGTAGCTGGGTTGTTTTTGGTTTGGTTGGTTAGGGTTTTTTTTTTTTTTGGCAGGGTGTGTGGGAGAGTGGGGTGGTGGTAGTGGTGGTGGTGTTCCCTCCTCTCCCCATGTCTTTGATGTCTGTTGGGAAGGGCGACTGTGTTGGCTGACAGCTGGGAGTGTGTGTGCTTTGAAGTGAAGAGTTTGCAAGGAAAATTACAGCTGCATCTATGAAGGTCAAGAAAGGGAACAGATTCTCAATTTATTTAATAAGTTGGTCAGTGCAAAGGGTTTCTTTCACAAAATGGTGAACTACATTTCTCGTATCAAAGAAGTGTTTTTACTAAATCTCATTTAAATACTACAGAGGAGTTTGCCTCTACAGAGTGTCCAGGCCCCAGGTACACTAAGCAATAAATAATAAATTAAAACCCAAACAATCTGACTGCCAGAAACATTTACAACAGTAATGTATGTCAATCATACACCAAGGCATTTCCAAAGAAACGGTTCTCTGGCTCTGGTGAAGAGCATAGAGCAGATGCTTTTGTGCATCTCTGCAACCAATGTTGAGTGAAGGCTTAACCCTTTGATACACTGTATGGCTTGAAATGCAGTAGGCGTAGAACCACAGAATTGTTACGGTTGGAAGGGACCTCTGGAGTTCATCTAGTCAACCCCCCCACCAAGGCAAAGCCTGATAAAAGGATGTAAAGAAATCTGATGAAACAATCCATTCTCCTAGACTTTTTCTATCTGAAAATACTGGCAAAGGACTGTCACCACAAATGAGGTTGCTGGATGTAAAAGGTGATGCAACAGTAGAATCACTCGGGTGATTCTCCAATATTTGCTTAAATAAAACCTTTTTTTTTTTTGTTTGTTTTTTTTTAGTTTCTTTGTTTTTTATTTTTTTTGTTTTTTTTTTTTCACTTTTCATGCACCTCAGATATGTTGCTTTTCATGTTAAATTTTGTGGTGGATTTTACTGCTGGGCTTGTAGGTGTGAGTCAAAATATTTTAAACGTATGGATAAGATGCATGAAGAGCAACTAGCAGATAAATAAAGCCAACTGGTACAGATCACTTTTTAAAAATAGATTTAATCAAATAAGAAATACCAATCCTTCTGTACAAAACACTTGTTCTTTTAATTAAAGCATTGCTTCTTATACCTAAAAATAATGTTGAGGGAGTAACTGTTAGAACAGCAAAGGTTAGACAGGCCATTTACTTAAATCTTCTTATATGGCCGGTTATCTCGCAGTAACCTTATCTTGTGTTAAAGAAGCACATCTGACCTTGACTTAAATTCTTTAATTCAGGATATTTCTGTTCAGATGCATTAGATATGCACACAGCAAATAAAGAGTCCTTAGAGACAGGCCAGTATATTTTCATACGGTTTCTCTTTAACAAATAAATGGTACTGTCAACGTTTTTATTTTCCCTCCTTTTTTAGACCTCTTTGAGGGTCTAAGCCATGATTACTGCACTGCTAAAGTTGAAAAGGATGCTGATATGCAAAAGCAGTAAGACATGCTGTCCTGTGGTGTGGTTGATGGCTGTAACCAGTGATCTTCTGTCAATGTCCTCCTCCTTATACTGCTTCTGTGAAAAGTTATTCACAGAGGTACATCTTAACCCATGGGAACATATGGTGTCATTTCAAGTAATTACAGTCTGGGAAGCTTAATTTTTATTAATGGGATACTGAATCCAGGATGTCAATACTTATTAGGAAGATAAAACTCTTCTCTCCCTCTCCTACACACACACAGGGCGAAAGAGTTCATTTTGATTTTAGCTAACTAAATTCAGCAGTAAAATAAGCTACTATAGAGGTTGGTTTTGTTTCAGGAAATTTTTATCAATTTTGTTTTAGCTTATATATGATCTGTATGTGTTTAAGTTAGGTATGAATTCTGAACAGCTTGTTGTAACTGCTAGGTTGCTCAGTCTTTCTTCATAAGATCTTAGGAAATTTGGTTTCTAAAATTGGGGTCAAAATGGAATTGAGAGGAAGAAAGGGGAGTTCTGCCTCAATCCTAAATTATTATTTCTAGTGGGTGCACAGGATCCTGTTATTAGGTTAAAACAGCAATGAAATAGAAAGAAAACCAGCTGCTTTTTCAGTGATACGTACAGTTAAGACATTGCTTTGGTTAGTTATAAAACTTTGGAGATAGGTCTTTATTTTTGTATTAAAGAAATAAAATTGCCAAACCTCAGCTCAGTGGGTCATATTGTTCTCAAATCCTTAAAATCTGTCATGTTTTTGGTAACTCTGAAACATAAAATTTGGCCAGTGACCTGTGATGCTCAGGTTTGTGCTCTAAGTTACATATATATATATATTTATATATGCATGCGTGCCTGTGTTTAATTAGAATAAGAGGGGGAACACCCTGGATTGTTTCTTACATAGGCATTTTTACTAACTGTTACTTTGAGGATAATGTTTTGCATTAATTATCAAGTTTCTTTTTAAATTTATGTATTTTATGATATTTCTGAATAAACAAGACTCCAAAAATCCAGATGTATCAGAGCCTGACTAGGTACTGCAATGTATAAATATAAATAAAAGGCAGTTGAAAAAACATTGTGATGATTTGACATGTCCAAGAGTTTATATTTAAGATATTAATATCTACCTGACGATTTCCACAAACTTCACAAATGAGAGAGATAAAGTAAATTTGGTGCCTTGTTTTTGAGATCTTGCATTTTAAACTTTATTAAAAAAGAAAACCTTGGCACTAAAAAATTAATGGTTTTGTCTCAAGGGAGAGTTAAGTCTTGTTTTCTTCCTCCTTTCCAAATTTGAGGAGTGTCTTTCTAGTTACAGTTGTCAGAGCCTCTGGCCAAAGTGTCTACAGAAACTTTTTGCACTAGAAATGATAATCTTACATGGTCCTACTATCTGAGAATTCTTTCCCTACATAGAAAGTCTTGGTGATGCTCAGGTTTTAGACCAGGGTTTATTAAATTGTCAGATTTAACTACAGAGTGTCCTTCTTGAGAACGCTTTGTGTATCCTAAGGCTTTAAAAGAGTTATCTTACACCATTATTGTCCCTTATCCCATACAACCATGTTCAGCCTTGCAAAAGCCTATCAACAAGGACATTGACACCATTGAGATGCCCTGTCCCAGCTGTGGTGGTGTCTGAGCCTTCATGAGATATGTAGTTTGGTTACCAGTTAACAGGCATGTCACCTGACTTACATAGGGCTGGTTTTAAACTGGAGATAATCCATTGCCTCTGCATCTTTGAAGCCAGAGGCAATCTGTTGCCTCTGTATCTTTTGCTTCAGAGGTGGTAATCACTGCCATTCAACATTGGTTCCTTGGGGCAGGCAGCCAGGAGCAATGAAACAGTGTTAACCCAGCAAAGTCTTTCTTGAATGTCAACACACAGAAATGCCAATATAAAACACAAGTAGAATCTAGCTCTAAGACAGGCTCACATTTTATATTCTGAAGTGTTTAAAAGGCCCAAGGTGATACTTTTATGAAACTTGTTTAATGAATTTAAAATATTTATTAGAAAAGCCTAGTGAGATGTAACAATTAGAAAGGAAAGTCTGATTTATAGAGATGATCTTTTGATTAGACATATGCTGAACTCCTTGAAAATTGGCTGGTGAGTGGGGCACTGCTAACAAGCTTTTCATGTCTAAATCTTTTGATCCATTAGGGTAAGAAACAAAGAGAAAGTTGGGTACGTGGACAGGTGAGTTGCAATTATTGCTTTCCTTGGGCTTCCTGCTGGGAGAGAGGAGGGCAAATCACCATGGATACTTCCGTCAGTTAAACTAAACTGTAATTTGGATGTGAGTCTAAATATTGGGGAAAAGCCTTTTAAAAGAAAGGCAATCTCTACCTTGAATAGCTTGACTGTGGGGCAAGGCAGCCGAGCAAGCAGGAGAGGTGAGCAAAGTGCAGCTATGTCTGAGTGTCCTAATTTTTCTGGTATGATATGATCATGGGATTTTTGATTCAGGCAGATATAAGGAGAAATTGGGGAAAAATTAATAAATTTTTCTTTTACCTTCTATATAGTGTCAGGAGGTTTATGTAGGGGCACAAGGGCAGTGTGCTGTAGCATATTCTGTAGCTGTTATGTAGTAATGTTGAAGCAAAATATGGCAATTAATTTCCATTGCTGCTGGAAAGAAGTCTGAGAATTGCAGGATAATTGACACTGGAAACCTGAATTCTGTGGCTGCATGGAGGCTTTGTATAACTCTCATGTGTCTTAGGGCATATCACAACCTGTTCTCATGTCTTTGAGTAGTAATAATTTTTAATTCCTTATGTTATTGCAGGTACTCTTATTGTATCTTGAGGATACTGTAAGAGTTTCAAGCAATATGGATGGGTAGTAAGAAATTAAAATTAAATAGTAAAATTTCAAAATTGCAGTGGAATAGTTTGACATTTGATCCTACAGAGCTCTTCTAAATTTCCCAGTCAAGCTATAAAAACTCTAGCAAAGGCTTAAAATTGTGTGAGTAAACTTCCTTGGGAACAATTACTATCCAAAAAGCTTTCTGTGTGAAGAAATACTCTGACAGAGTTTAATATCCTTGTTTTATATTGTCATGTAGCCAACACGCACCTAACATTTGAAGTGAGGAAAAAAAAGATTTATTAAAATACATTTATAACCTACAGAGAATGCTAGTGTGTATACATTCCTGTGTACACCCTCTGCATTATACAGTATGTGCTTTTAGGGTGTGATAGAGTTGAAATACTTTGCTAGACCTTATATTAGTGGGCTGATTTCCTTCAAAGTGATGTGATGGGCTGCAATGACATCTCAAAGAAAAACCCAAGCAAATTCTCCTTTCCCTGAGTTGCTTATTCCACCTCTGTGTCAGTAAAGGCACCTTCAAGAATCCTATTTCACGCTGAGTGGAATGAATTTAAACAATTATAACCTGCAGAAAGTCTGGAAAAATGTCCAAATGTTTATAATGTTCTCATTATTAATATTTATGACACCAACCTCAAATTGCACATTAGGAATATAAAAATATCCATTCCTTTTCACTGTTCCCCATTCAGTCTCTTCTATCAGCCTATGACTGACAGCCAGCTTTGCGGAAGGAGCAGCTTTTCTCTGTTTCGGTAAATCTGGCTCCATTTATGACTCATCCTTTTTCTCCCCGCATCCATGCGCTCAGTAGCTTCCTTGGGCATTTCCAGCTGCAGCCTCTGGTCCACTTGGTGCTGGACTCCCAGGGGACCTCCTTGTCCATCACCCATTTCCCTTCAATTTGCTGCTAATATTTTTTGGTTGGTTTATTTGTTTGCTTTTTCTTGGATTTTTCCAACAAGGACAGTGGGCACTACCTGTCACTTTGAGGAAAGGGAGCCTTATAGTTGAATTTACAATAAAATTTTTCAACTTGGATAGAAAATGAAAGAAACTATTGGGCAAATCCACAAGAGATCCTGCCCAGTGTTCCTCTCTGCTGAGCTGTGGCTTCACATACATCTGTTTACCTTTAACAAACAGGTTTTAGCTGTTTAGTGATAAATCAAATGTACCCTCTTTAACTCACTTTGACAATGAGAGATGCTGCACTGTACAGGATAAATGGAAAAATGCTGCTTTGCAGAGAGATGGGTATCAGCCTGATAGATACCTGGGTTTTGTGGCCACATGTGCTCATGCTGTGAGTGGTGGGGAGAGTCCAAGGAGGATCTGGGACTTCCCTGGATTGCCAGTGTTTACCTTGTATAAACTCCTGTGGTCTGTCTCATAATGCACGATTTTCTGGGCACAGCTATCGTGTTGTGAGCTACAGCATCTGTGAGCTGGTGTGGGTGACCAGGAGCAGACACAGGAAAGAGGTCTGTTTGGGCTATTCTTGACTTCACCTGTATGAAGGAACTAAGGTTCAAAACAAATACCCCCCTTGTCTGAAGTGGCATAGGATCAGGCCCACTAAGCCAAGCTTGGACCTTGCACCACAGCCTGCTACTGTGTCTCATTTGGCTGGAACAGTAATGCTGTCCATGTTAAAAATGAATTTGATGTCATCCTCTGGTGTAGAATTTAATCATCAACTATTCTCTTGCTCAAATCAATAGTAATCTTTTATATAAGTTAAAAAAAAAAAAATCTGTCCTCTTCTTTTGTCTTTGGCATAAGTATTGTATTTTTTAATTTATCCTAATTAAGCACAAATTATCCTGCCATCAAATTGAGCCATTTTAGTACAAAATTGGTGCAAAAATAAAGAGAATACTGCCACAGGGACTGATGGGTGAAAAATGTAGATATTGCACACACAGCCTGTAACATTTTTCAGCTGTATAAATCTGGTTCTCACATCTTAGGGGAGAAGCCAATTATTATTTACTGTTGGCCTGGATTTATCTGTGGTATTTTTATGTGAATTGGGCTTGAGTACATGTTTTATATTTAAACAGTCCCAAGAGTACTTGGGATGTGGAGAAAGTAGGGAGGATGATCAAATTAAAACTGAAGCTGTAACATAAAGAGGATAAATGTTAGAATTGGGTGACATACGTATAAAAAAGTGCTTGTAATTCATCATGACATGATCCAGTACTCTTGAGAAGTAGTTAGAAGTTCCCTGGAGTGTGGTTCACTGCAAGTTGCATGGATTTGCTTTTTTATTTGTTCAGTTGTATTTAATGAATTTCTGGGTGTTTTTTCATTTTCTTTGTGGTGTTTTTTTTTTTTTTTCTGTTATGGGTTTGTTTTTTGCTTTTTGTTTGGTTTGGTTTTGTGATTTTGTGTTTTGTTCTGGTTTTTTGGTTGTTTTGTTTGTTGTGTTTTTTTTGTTTTTATGGCAGAGGAAATTCCTTTGTATCATATGCAAAATATTTGGTTTGGAAAGGCTGCTGAGATGGATAGTGTACCCTCAAAACGCAGCTGATGGCACATCTTGAATCAAAGAAAAATGTGCTTTAAATATGTACCTATAAGCTATTTTCAAGTTAGGGGGTATGGAGATGTGTGGAGATGCTCTGGTAAAACTGACCTACAAGTGAAACTAAATGGTTATCAAACTAAAAAAAACCCACATGTAAAACAATTTTAATATGTGTCTGGCTGAATAAATGTGAACTCCATTTTAGATTTGGGAAACCAGTACCTAGAAATGGCGGAAAGAGAGTGAAATACTGTTTCCTGGAAAAGCTGTTTGCTGAAACTTCCAAGCTCCTAAGAAACACCTGAATTTATTCCATCTCTCTTGTGACCCCAGTCACTGGATAAAGAGAAACCATGCAATAGGGTGGTAAATATGCAGAGTATCTGCACAGTGCCTGATGGGTCCATGCTCGTACATTTCAGCAGTACCAAGATTCTGCCTTGTATTTTGGTTTTATAATAACCTATCTATTAAGCATGAAAAGTGCTATTTTTTTCTGTTTTTCAGCTGGTGATCTGTATTTCTCAGGCATGCTCATGGCATAGAAGCTAGAGACCTTGCTAATATCTGGCATTCATTTCCTAAGCTTTTGCCTTTGCTGCTAAACAAAAAAAGCTTCATAAATTATCTGATGCTACTCTGAATTTCCTATATTCTTCCTTGGAGGAGAAGGCCAAATTAATCGCAAGAGACTTGAGTGTTACACGGGCTTTAGAGGTCACCAGGAAACACCCTTATGAGCAAGTGAGCTACGAGAAGCACTAGGATTTTGTCTGCTCAGGGCTTATTTAGCCCATCCTCCCTTCCCAGAAGCAAGTCCAGTGCTATTTCAGAGTTTACAAGCTCATTTTTCAGGGGCTGTATGAAAAGACCAGGTACAAGATGTCTGAAATGATCACTGGAGCTGCCAAGGCACCAAGTCTTACTGGTGTTTTGTCTTTCAGGCACTTTATTCTGCAGCATTCTGTGCTCTGTGTGCCTTTCTCTGGGACAGCTGGCTGCACTTCAGGAGGCCTTTCAAGATGAAACATGCTGGAAAAAATAAATAATTATTATTATTGTGCAGCTATCATAGTTATGAATGTTTAATTTATGGACTCCAGACTGTAGCCAAACTCCATGCAAGGAACAAGGGGAAAAAAAAAAAAAGAGTAATTGCATGCTAAAATAGCTGAAATCCTTCTCTGGAGCCTTCTGTACTGTACCTTTTGAAAGCTTGTTTTTCTTTGCATGTTCTTTTATTCACTTGCGAAGGAATTGAGCTGTATGCTAAAGGGATCATCAGCAATTACAACTGGGTGAAATGTAAAATGCATTTACTTCAGGTTCTTCAACCTGTCCCCTGTTGTGAGTTACATGTTGCATCTAGGTTTTCACCTGATGCTAAGGAACTGGATTGCTCCACTGCACAATGTGAGTCAGTGTTGGGCCAAATTCAGTGTGATGGCATTGAGGGATTTGCAGATCCATGGGAGGGCATATAAGCTTTATTTTGGGAGCAGGTAAGGAGAAGGAAGATGCTTTAGCATCTCTCCCTTTCCTGGATTTCCTTGCCTATACCTCTCAAAACATCTGCTGTTGCCAAATGTAACCTCAATTCAGAGCAGAGCAGCCTTCAGCTAGTGTCATCTTCTTTTAGTAAATGTTTTAAAGGTAACCCTGAAATATACCTAGAGAAATCTGATGGTGAGAAGCTCTGAATGGGGGCTTAATCTGCCCTTCAGAAAAGGATTTGGTCAAGTCTCTGATGGACTTGAGGCTTCATGAGACAAACTTGCCTGCACTAGGTCTGCCTTCAGAATATCTCTAAAATTGGGGCTGGTAGTACTTGATTGAATCATCTTGCAAGGGCTTTATTTTTTAAAGATTTGATTACTGCAGAAGAACCTGGAGAGCGAAACGTGGGTATTCTGGGTGATAAAAACACTGGAATAAATTTTCGAAGAAGTGAAAGTACAAAATAATTTGGTTTAATTTTCTGTCAACACACTTCAGAATTGCTCAGATGGTGAATCTTGTTGCTTGAAATTTAGCTATGTGCAGAGCTTAATGGCTATTTTGTGACTTCGATGTGGTAATATAGAGAGAAGTGAAGAATCCATTGAGAAACTCAAAATGTGTTGCGAATCTTACCTAGATGGAATAAAATTTTCCAACTTGACACCATGGAAAATGTGGGTATATCACTTTAGGACGCATGATTAAACTGAGTCTCATTTCTTAGCATGCTCTCTTGCTTTGACAGAGTGCAAGTTATAAACAATTGCTATTTATTTTGTAAATAGTTGTGCTTCCTATTCCATCCTTTATGCAATATTTTTAAGATTGTAGACTCCTCGCAATATATAAAACTGAGGAATATGTGGACTTTGGCTGCATTTGTGTGGCTTCCCACCTACAAAATTGTGTAACTCAATTTTTTGTCAAAACTATTTAAGTAAAACATGAAGGCTGGTGCTGTCTCTGAACTTCACTTCTGGCCAGCTGCAATGTTAGGTTGGCTGCAATCTGTTTCTCAAACAGAGGAAACACTGTAGATCAAAGCTTTATTTTATGTAAAATCCAAAAGGATTATATTGTGGATCATTTCAATAATTTTAATTTTGTAATGGTGATAAAATTTCTCTCCTTTCCTTGTTTTTATGAGGTGGGAGAGTTGTAAATCAGGGAAAGCAGATATTAGAATTACAAGGGCAATCATGCTTCATAATCACCACCCAGCAGAGACTTTTATGTTGGCAATGAACAAGAAACATTCAAGACAGTGGCATTAATTTTATTGCTTTGTAGGCAGGTTGAAATTAACCAATTATAAGCATATGATGAAATGAAAATCACAGCTGGAGTACCTAAGCTGCACAGAGCTTTTGCTGCACACCAGATGATGATTTGTAAAGCTTGAGGTAGTATTCTTAAAGATACTTAGGCTCCTTCCACCTGAAAACACCTGAAACTGAGAACTTATTATGGACTTTTTTTGATGTATTTGGCTTGCAAGTATTTTTTTATACTTGAGTAAAAAGAAAACTTTAGGCAAGTATACATGTTAGTACAGCAAAGACTTCTAGGGAGAGAAATATGGCTGTTTAAATCAGAATTCACATCTGTTGATGCAACTGCTTTGTCAGTAGTGTGGGGTTTCGTTGGGTTTTTTTCTTTATTCCTGCTCAGTGAGTGCAGATGGGGAAAGAGTGGTTATTTCTGACAATGACTGTGTGAATGCTTTGAATGTGACACAACTGAATAGCAAGAAGAGGCTGAATGACGAAACATGTGAGGGTCAAAGGGAAGCCTTATGGCAAACTTTGTTCTCCCTGACTTTGGGAGCCATTTGCAATATGTGATTATATTTCATCAGGTATCACTTTGAAAGTAAATTGGGCAGTACATTTTATATTTTTTTTTCCTTGAATTGCATTCTTGGAGTGCTTGAATACTTCAGCTTTTTATTAATTTATTTTTCTGGAAGTGGTTCAAAAGAGATTTGGAGAAGTTAATGAGATAGTTTGTAATTTTTTTACTTTTTTTTTCTTTTGGGGGTGATCCAATGCTATTTGAAGACAACAGAATGGTCCCATGGACCCTGAAGAGCTATGGGGTAGGCTCTTGATGAAAATTGTTGCTAGATTATTGAAAATTAGCTGATATCTTCATATGTGAAATTACAGAATATAGGTATAAATGCTATATCTCAAAATGTTTTAGTATTGTTTTACAGTTCTGTTTTTCAGAATGCTGCAATTATACTGCTTTCCTGGCCTAGATGTGGTGGGGCAGGCTAGTATTCTGATACAGAAAGCACTTTAAATTAAACAGAGACTGATTACTGGTACCAAAAAAGAAAAATAAGAAAAGAAGTTAAAATCCAGGTTGATTGTTTCAATGGGGGTTTTTGGCAATAGTGTGGACAAAACTGCAGGAGAGGGACTATTCATCAGGGATTGTAGTGAAAGGACAACTGTGAGGGTTGTGAGGCACTGGAATGGGTTGCCCAAAGAAGTTGTGAATGCTCAGTCCCTGGTAGTATTCAAGGCCAGATTGGACAGGGTCTTGGATGACATAGTCTAGTGGAAGGTGTCCCTGTCCACGGCAGGGGGGTTGGAATGAAATGATCTTAAGGTACCTTCTAACCTTCTAACCTTCTAACCATCAGTCTATGATAAGACTCCTTTTCAGCCATCATAGGTTATAAGGAAGCTGTATCAGTGGACACACGTATCGTTACTCCTGACTTATTATGAGAGGTGGCCTGTGTGACCTCCTGCGAACTCCCTTACAGCTCTGTTTTGTGTTGATGGTGGTAGCGGTTTTTTGGTTTGTGGTTGTTTTGGGTTTTTTGGTGGGTTTTATTTTTTAGTATGTTTTTGGCTGTGGCATTGTTTTTTTGTTTTTTTGTTTTTTTTTGGTTTTTTTGTTTGTTTGTTTTGTTTTTTTTTTTTAGGGAGGAGGTGTGTTGGTTTTGTTGTCGTGTTTATGGTAGTTTTTTTTGGGCCATACACAGTGATGCTTATGAAAACTCTCAATGGTACATTACTGTATTTTTGTAGAAAAATAGAGGGTAAATACAAATGTGAGGGAAGAAACAGATAAAAGAAGAATAAAAAGGAAAATTGAAATTGTTCTCACTGGTAAGTAAGGCTCAATGTCACCCCTTTTGTTTGCTACCTGCTGAAGGTGAGGAGGGAAATGTGTATTTGCAGCTATGTTCGTATTAGCACATTAGAAATTGAAGCTAAACCGAAACTGACCTGTAGGTGTTTCTGTTCAGTTTGCTAGTTGTTCTGATAACTAGTTTTGGGAAGGGGTCACCCATGAGTGTTTCACTGGCACACAGCAATGTGTCCACAGTGACTAAATACGCTCATTCCCAATACCTTCCACATCAGCCTCATTAGAAGTATAATCCAGAGCCATCTTTTAAACGACAAGTTGGCCTACTCTGATTTCACAAGTATGTTTGTACCTATGCTAGCAGTTACAGTGAAGATCTGCTTTGAGCCATGCACGTCAGATAGGGAAGTTGTTGCAGTGGCTGGCCATCATGCACACAGTCAGTCTTCAATGAGGAGTATCTCGCTGATGCCTGGAAACTTCCTCAGATACGAATTTTACTAAAGTGGCATTGGCTTATTTTCTAGGTTAGCTTTGCTTAATTCTGAAGTAACCTCAGTTGTAATTTTTACTTTAGTCCCGTTAATAACTTCCCTTTATTTATTTAACTGATGAGGTAGTTGGTGTATATATAGGGATTCTGTATCTACATGTGGCCTTGTTTAATAGTACTAGCTTTTTATTTCGGGGTTACCAGTAGCCTGATTATATTTCACTTAAGGAGGTTTCAATTTGACGTGCAGGCAAATGTAGCCTAAGACTCCCCGCCCTTTTATGCATGCTAGGTGCTTTCTCTTCTGTGCTAATTTGTGCTAAGAAAGAAGTGCTGTCTCTCAGCAGAGCTGTGCACAGTCAGCTCAAGATCCCATTGTAAACCTTAAGTTTCTCAGAAATTCAAGGAAATGACTCTCCTGGTATAATTATTTTTTTTCCCCAAAGTACAATTTGGTTGCTGACTAGTATCTGGCTACAGTTCAGATTGCTTTGTGGGGAGTATTAATGCTTTATGGCGTCTTGGGGGTATGGTTAATAGCTTTATCAGATAATTACAGTGCTGGAAACAATATGTGATGTGTGTTCAGTCATGGGGATTTGAGATGCACCCTATCTCACAGTACTCTTAATATTTTTAGTTCTCATCCATTTCAAATAACAAAGGATGAGTTGGAACAGATGGTTACACACTGTCCCTTTTGTCCTAGCCCGAATCCCAGACCTGCTTGTTCTCCCTCAAACCTTCAGGAAAGCTCTGTGCTACAACCCCTACTTGGCTATTCTCCAGTGCTTACACCTAGAAGAGATTTAACATGCCTCTTCCAAGGACACTTTACAAGATAAGGGACTCCTCTCTGCTTTTCTGAGGGATGAATTTGGAGTGGTGGATGTCAAGTCTGAACACAGTGAAAATGTTGGTGTAGTGTGCACACTTGCTGCTGTATTAGGGTGGTGGAATAAGCGGTCATGGTCCTTGTCTACACATCCATATATCTGCTGTGAAGGTTTTGTAACTTAGGCTCGAGAATACGAAACACAGGACTTAAAAGCAGCCTCAGGGACTGTGCTTTCTTCCTGTGTGACAGAAGGAAGGCTGAGTCACAGTTTCTAAATATGATGACAGTTACTATTAACAGTAAGTGGGGTCATAAGCAGTAGGGAAGGAAATGAATATGAGGAGGAGATCTCGTCACTCAACCTTTTTGGGCTGGAAACATAATTGATTTTACGATTAACTAGTCTTCATTAGAGTACTCTGAAATTCAACCTTAAATTAAATGCTTAGCTGGAGTGTAACCTCTCGTAGAAGCCCCTAAGGGCTGGTCAAGAAGTGGACAAGAACCTTTTGCTAGCTTTTACAGCTACTAGTTGTTCCATGGGACTGAGCCTGTTGGGGAGGTTTTATGCCCTAAAACAAAGCTTGTAAGTCAGGTTTTGCATGTTGTGCTTTGTGTCACGTTCCGTGTTTTGGCCAGATTATATGCCACTTAGAAGAGATATTGATTGTGATAGAGTATTTGTGCCCTTAGAAATATAAACTGATATACTTGCAGAGCCAGAAGATTGATTAAAACTTAGATGAGTTAGATATAAAATTCTCTTCCATCATCAAAAGAGGTAACATCAAGCCATGACCTCCGTGCCCAGACACGCTGCATGCCAGAAGGAGAATTTAAATGTGAATAATCTTGTTGGCTTAGAAAAAAAACTAAAAAATTATTTTTATCAACTAGCCAAACTCACAGCACACAACCCTCGAGTGCTGTACCACTGAAGTATGTAGGCAGGAATTGTCTGTTACTGCTTTTGCCTTTCATCTCCCATGTATGCTGGGATGGGTCTCAGATTCTTGTTTACTATTACAGACACAGAAAAGACACATGTAAAACGATGTCCTTCCTTGATAAACCTCCATAGTTTCCTCAGTGCCACCTTCAGCTTCCTGAACCTTGCATAGTAAGCACAAGTTCTCCAAAGAAATATTTGAACTTTGATCCAGAGCTAATCTGAACTTTTCCAGGGATTTGGTGGCAGCTAAGGGGAAACTTGACTTTAAAATTATGAGCCCCTTTTTAACAGGGGGTTGAAAGGAGATAGCCCCTTCCAACCCAAACCACTCTGTGATTCTGTACCTGCACTCAGATATGTCCCTTAACATAAAAGTTATGAGCCACACAGTGTCCCATCAGCCTGACAGAATATTTGACATCACAGCCTAATTAGGCCATGACCTTTCATAGAGTACAAAATATAAGATGTGGACAGTAATTTCATATTAGATGTACAAATTTTTTTTTAAAATCGTGTTTTATTACTTATATAGCAGCCACTCTTGGAAAAAAATAAAATTTTCTAACATTTTTTCACCCTCCATAAAGTTACTCAGCCAATTCAAGTGATGCATTTTATTATAGTATAAAGACATTATTCTGTGCTCAACTGCTGTGTAATGATATAACATAAAGTAAATATTCTTAAGTCATTTGGGCACAAGGAAGTTTGAAAATAAAAGTTTCTGAGATGATAACATTTTCATAGGCATGGATCCTTCCTGGTGATTGGTCAAATACTTATTTATGCATATGTGCATTTTATAAGTTTATATAGAACCTTGTAGATATATCTATATAAAAAAAAAAAAAATGGAACTCTTCTCTCTTTTGGTCAATCTAGAAATCCATTCAACTAGCTTTTAAGAGTTCATTTCTACTCTGTAAGTGTCCTGAAGCATTAACTATGGTTTTCAAAGTCCTTCTGCTCTCCCTTAAGCTCATCAGAAAAGAATGTCACACACCATCTTTCTTGTGTGATATGCTTGAAGGTGAGAGGTTATTTTTTTTCCCTGGGGAATACCTGTGTTTAGATCTATGTTCTACCACAAAATGTTTTATGAAATTAAGTGTTTTTATGAAATCGAGATAAATCAAATTTAGAATGTCAGTGAGTGACTAGTATGACCTTTCATTAAAAACTGTTGTAAAAATGACAGGTGGGAAATGGTTGAGCTTCTAGTCTTCCTTTTTAAAAGCCTTAAATTGTTTTCCTTGGTGAAGGACAAATTTTAAGTTGTACATCATCAAATATTGAATATATTTGCTGCTTATGTAAAAGAGTTACTTTATCCTAGTGAGATAGAAGAGATTAAAACAAGCAGGCTGCATTCCTAAATTCAATTGTTTTCCTGGGAGATGCCATGCAGCTTGGCAATAGATTGACACTGTGTGAAATCTGTTTCTTTAAAATCGCACTCAAACGAATTGCCCTCTAAATGTGTCCCTGAAAACTGCAGTGGCTAATGCGGTACCTAATGAAATTAGTGAATTAAATTTCTGAGAAAGTATTATCTGAACACATGAAGACCCTCCAGACTGTATCATTTGCTTGAACATTAAATTAAGCAATCTCCTTTACAAAGAGCTCAGAAGAGTTCTTGAAAGGGCCAGCAGTATGTCTCCTGCTCCCTCTGGAGGAAAACACATTTACTCTGTCAGTTCTCCACTCGATAACTGAACTCTTTGTGAAGGGTGTATCAACAACAAATTGACAAATCTGTGAGGATGCAGTTTAGTAAGGTAAAATTAGACCCATATCATGGGTCTTGAAATACATTGTGGCACTTGGTGAAAAGGTAATGGCTGATGCTATGAGCCAGTCGCTGCTTGACAGCACTAACTGGGAAGGATACTTGATGATGACTTTTAGCAAATGCAGTCAATAGCTAATATATCCTACTGAAGTCAGGTACAGCCCTTGTTTTACTATCAGTCTTTATTGGTGTGGACACTGCGAAAAAAGATGCTGCATGTGTGGGTATCAGATAAAGATTAAAAGGCTACGGTTTTACCTACTCCAAAGCTGAGCTGGCTGTATAGAGGACAGCAAAAAGCACAACCATGGATTGCCTGTCAGGGCAAGCCTAGTATTACAATTTAGTATATTAAACTGATAAGAAAAAAAAAAAAAAAAACCACAAGAGAATGCTGCCATTCCTTGCAAATGCTCTTTCTTTCTGCCCTGACTCCTGGCATGAATAACATGATATGAAAATCTTGGTTTAAGCAATATCTAAATGTATACTTCCAGCACTAGGGCTGGCATAGCAAAGTATGCAAAGTGGGACTCCTTAAAGCTTTAGAAATATGAGGGAACTCTTTTCTCTTCCTAGTGATTAAAATATAGGCATTACTTTTTGCTGGTTGCTTGATTAAACTTTCCAAACCTGAGAGGTATAAAACAATTGGCACTTTAACTTTGTGCTGCTGTACACATTGAAACATGCTGTATCAAGAAAATATAGGTAATGAAATGCTGGCAAGGAATAATAATAACCAAGTCTGATGGAACTGTGGGGTCCTAATTTGGGGCATTGGTGTTTGCCTGTGAATTATTTCAAAGGGTAATAGTAGGAAAAAGTATTTTGACAGAGGCACTTGGCATATTTCTCCAGCGTGGGGAGTCATCTTTCATTTTATTATTTTCCTCTCTCATTGCTATCTTTGAAAATCTGGACTAGGTTTTGGGTTTTCAATGCTGGAAAACATAGGAAGGGAATAATGTGATTTCATTTTTGCATATGAGAGATTTTTCATAGAATCATAGAAAAGTTAGGGTTGAAAAGGACTTGAAAGCTCATCTAGTTCTAGCCCCAAGGAGTAATGACAAGGAGTAATGGGTTTAAACTTAAACAGGGCCTTACCACTCTTGCAGGAAAGAATTTTTTCCTTATATGTAGCCTAAATCTCCCCCGTTTAAATTTAAACCCATTCAGTTTAAATCCTTGTCATATCATTACAGTCCCTGATGAAGAGTCCCTCTCTGGCACACTTGCAGGCCTCCTTCATATACTGGAAGGCTTCTGAGGTCTCCACACAGCTTCCTTCTGTCTAAGCAGCCTGGTAGAGATTTACTTTATTTATACCAAAACATCTGGTAGTTGGTGAGCATGGAGCTTGTTATGTGCTCTTAAGAGCACACACTTACAGGGCTCTCATAAGGAGAATTATAATTTTTTTATTTTATTTTTTAAATCTGAATGCACTGCCAATTAGCTTTAACATCAGCAAATGAATAACAACCTGGAGAATGCTGTGTCTGAGGCTTTAAAGAAATGCAAAAAACCAGTAATTAAAATTAGCAGCAAAAACTAGAACTCACCTGATGTGGTGCTGTCTATGAAATCAAGACAGTCTGAATTAAGGATGACTTTTGAAGGTATTTGCATCATTGGTGATATTCATAGAGAACAGACTTGTTTTTAAGTTACTGACAATCTCTAGTTCAAAGAAATGAGATATTGGCAATCGACAGTACACAGATAACCTAAAAACCCCCCATTTTTATTGATGAAAATGATATTTTTCCATTTTTACACTTGATGAGAGAGAAGCTGTCTTTTTGGCCAGTGTAAATATTTACAGATCAAATATCTTCCTCAAACGTGTGACCACTAAGCGCTTAGTTATGGTATTCGTTCAGCACCCACATATCTCCTGTGGACATAATGAGGATTGTGTCCATGATATTGAGAAAAGACTGCTTCTCCTAATTGCTTTAAAAAGGATACCATTTCATCCATTAAAAAGAAAAATCTCCTGTGACAGCAACACATACAAATATGTTTTCGTGGATCTGTTTTGAGCTTTAAATGAACACTAGCAAAACCTGCACTTTCTGATAGAAAATGTTTGATATTTGCAACAGAGCAAGAACTGAAAAATCCATGTATCTTAAAATAGCTTAGTGTTATTTTAATAAAAAGGATTCAGACTTGACAAGTTCTGTTATAAATAGAGGGAGTCTGACAGGTTTGTGTACTTTAACTACTTAAATAATTCAGAAAAACTGTGGTCCAAGTGGCTAATGAATTTACTCTAAGACACAGTGATATTTTATTCCACATTAGTTAATATTTCTTACCATGAAATGTTAGTTCTCCCTTAACAAAATGCTTTTGTGTTCTGCTAGGCAATTTAAAATTAAAGGTTGACAGGACATGCTAATGAAATATAGCAATAAACATTTTCTGACAGGTGCAAAATACAGCACTTGTTTGATAAGATTATATTTTTGGAAAATTTTGCTTTGTAAATCTGATTTGTGTCAGTACAATATTGGCTTGAACATCTAGTTCTAATTTATTGAAAACACCGGAAAGACTATAACCATTTGTTTAGCACAAAGTGTTCAATCTATAAGAACAAACTTCATGAAATTTAATTTTATGAGCAAAAAAGACAAAGCAAGCGGAGCAGCAAAATACCATGTCACTTCTCTCTCTGAACAAAGAAGCAGAAAAGTGCATTTGAAAGCACTGAGCCAGTGCTAACAGCAACCTCACAGGTAGCATTCACGTGAAGGGAACTGTACAGTAGTTCAGGAGAGATTGTCAGACTTGCTATTGATTTCTTACACAGAAAATCGAATATTCAGTTTAACACAAAGATTTGAATCAGCTGCACTGGCATTACTCCTTTGTTTTTTTATTTTTTTTAATCAATAGTCAGAGATCAGGCATGCTCTAACTACTGTACAGGTGGTTGAAACTGTAACCTCAGAGGATGAAAATGCTTTGTTTGCCATAAGAGAAATGGGAAAACTTCTATTAAATAAAATAAATTGATGGGGTTTTAGCTGTTGCTTATTTTTTCTGTTATCACTGTTTTTAGTCCAACCACCCTGATACTCCAGCTCTTTTATAGTCCAGTCCTGCAGAGACTTTTTGTAGACTGACAGGGTAACTGTGGTGCCCTGAACATCCTTCAGGCCAGTGTTTAAGCCTCAACCAGCTTTCCCAGTGCTGACATTCTTGGAAGTATTTGACATGGGGATGAGAGTAAAAGGGAACTTCTTAATTGTTTATTTAAATAAACACTGTAGTTAATCTGAAGCCATACATTTACATTTGGGTGAGGCTGTAAAGTCAGTAAATGAGTGCATCAGATATATCTTTAATTCCACATATTTTTCCTTTCTGCTAAAGGCAGGAATTGGAGTCGAGTTAACCCTATTACTCCATTAATGTTTTTCTGATGGCTGGAGAGCACTATTGCTCCAGGGATGTACTGAGCAGGAGACTGATTTTAAAGGTGTTTATCAGAGCTGCCTGTGCAAGGGATCTTGGAATAGCCTGGGATTGATCACTGCTGTGAGGGTCTTCACAAGACTTGCCAGGGGATTTTGACTGATGTATTATAAAGCTCTTAAAGAGTTTTGTTCTGACAAAAAGGTGTCTGATGTGACCTGGAGCATATTTGCATATATAATAGTGTTCTATAGTCCGCAGTCTTGTCTTCTCTGAAGTAATGTACTGTTTTATGGACAGCAGAACTTTTAATTCTTTATTGTTGTTTGGAATGAAGTAATGAGAACTGAAGATTCCTGCAGATTTGTGTGGCTGGCACATTTTAGGGTACCTCTGTGGTTATTTGGTTCTCATGAGCCCAGGTTGAGGACACAACAGGAGAAGAAACCAATGGTTTTGTATTGGCAGGTTGTGCAAATCTTCTTTTTGTGCTGTTTCAGTAGTGTCAGTGTAACTAATGGATTGCTTGTGTTTCTATTGAATGCCTCTTCAAACAAAGTAGCAATAATTGAAGCCAATAGAGGCCATCTGAGATTTCTAGCTTGCTATACAGAAAGTACTTGGTTACATTGAGCACTGTTTTGTAGTATCATTTGGCAGGTGTGGAGTTTTAGTCATTGCCCCAAAATAGTAACTTTAGTCCATGTCTAAACTGCATTCTACAGGAAAGACTACAACTTTAAAGCTAGCTTTAATCTACATAAATCAGTCCAAGGGAAAAAAACCATTGCAGAGACCATGATCTGACTGTACTATGTAGCAGTTGCATCTTTCAAAGAGCTTGTAGACCTCTACATTCTTAAGGCCATAGGGCCTCATCTTTCTGGCTATAGTGGTTTGACTTCTAATTATAATATTTTTTTTTTATTCTGTTTAAATCAAGCTTGTTTGTTTGTTTTTAACATCTCTGTGTTGTAGCTACAGTTTGTATATTTTTCAGCTTTAAAAATGATAGAGAACTCAGTCACAAAATTTGGTTGAGATACAAATAAAATTTGAATGTATTCCTTGCATGATGGAAGTAATTTGTTCATTAATAGTGTAGAAAACAGACTTATTATTTTCCAGCTAATAACACTCACAGAGCTTGTACTGATTATACTACCATTATAAAAACAGAAGTATACCTACCTCCTGAACTTTTGAAGCCTGGAACTCTGTCATGTCCTTGCACCAAAAAAGAGAGGGTTATAATTTTGTTAAGAAAACAGTACCTACCCATCTTACTCTATAATTCATCCTTTCTGTGTTTGTTAGTTTCCTTGTTATTATGCTAAATCTTCAAGCAAAGATGAAATCTAATAGTTGTCCTGAGTGAACATTTAAAGCCTGCTCTGCTTTACCATTAGTATCCGCAACAGCCCTTACCTGCACTTGGATACTAAGGTGTGAAAGCTTCTGGAGGTCTCATTCTTTTTCCTTTAAGGAGTTTTGTGGAATTAGTGTTAGGGTAGTTAATCTTTATAGGTAAAATAATAGGCTGGCGATAATAGCAAAGCGATGTCATCAGTCCCCGCTTTTCTGCTCAGTTATTTATTATGCTGCACATTGACCTGCTGAAGTTGTAACTGCTACATTAAAATGATTGAATTCCAAATATCACAACTTTTATTATGTTTCCCATTGTGGTTTATTTTTGAGGAGAATATGTAATGAACCTTATTCAAAACCGGAAGCAGTCATCTCTCCTAAGGCATTGGCTCTTGGATTGGATTTCAGAGAAAGTGGTAATTGGTGGTCAGAGATAGTTAGCATCTTTTCTGGGACTTGGAAATGTTGCACCCACTTTTCCTTTCCCCTCTGATTTACAGAATTTTTTGGGTTTTCTTTTCTTTACGCAAATACTCAGATAATGATCTAAATGGAGTAAATAAATGTAGACTAACCTCATTGCTAATTAAGCATGGTTAACAAGATACCGGGTTTCTTATGCGCTGTCCCCTGTGTTTTTTATTGGTCTCTTATTGGATAGTGCACAAAGCTGAAAAATCTTGCAAAGCTGAAGAAAAAGCAAAGATGCTTATGGTGGCACTCTTAAAACCGATTTAACTCCATACCTAGCCAGGATCACCAGCCGTGCTGCTGACTCATCGGATTTCTGGGCAGACCCTCACGAGTGAATCGTTTAGCTTTGCAGAAGACTGTTTGATGGCTGTGAAACTAGAGAATTTCCTAGGTTTAAAAAACTAGAATCAGCAAGGTTGTATCTAATTAAAAATAAGTTTCCTGGAATTATGATTTTTAAAACCAGGGTTAGTGAACCGTGTTTAAATTGAGACATCTAACTTTGTGCTGTAGCAGATGAGGATCTGATGGCAACGCTTGGTCATTAACGAGTACTGAAGAACAGTGATTGCTTAAACTGTATCTGTCTTACGTGCACAGGAAAATTGTATATCAAAATAATTTTTTGTCTTCAACTTCCCACACAATTTGATACGAATGGATGTCTCAGTTGAAGAGATGCAGCCTGAAATATCAGCTCTGTTGCAAGGCTGGGAATTGTGCTGCCTGTCAAAGTTTTGTGGAAAGATCTGAAATCCATGTTCATTTTTAAGCAATATATGTGATGTTATGGCTTTTGGGTATTGGTTCTATTTACTTCTTGAACAATTTTGGGGCTTATGTTTTTCCCCAAAGTAAGTGTAAGGGGAATGTTTCTCAATTTTATATGGTGGAAACTCAGCAAACCCCATATTCATATGGGATATTTTTAGTAAATTATTTTTCTGATTCTTCCTTTCTTCAACTCACAAGTTTTATGTTAGCTTCAGCTTTATCCATTTTACACTCCAGCAAGCTTTGTAAATAAATACTGATGATTAAGGAGAGTTACTGATCTGTTCTTAAGGCTAGCTGTAATGCTGGGGCTGTCTGTATCACATTGATCTATGTTGGATTAGAAGCTTATTCCTTGTAGACTACTCATTTGTACACCTTTTACACATATAGTTATGAAGCAGCCTAAACTTTAACAGGTATAAAAATAAAAATTGGCTGTATTTATTAAGCTTACTGTTTAATTTCTTTTAAAAAATTAAGCCTATGCTCAACTGAACAGCATAGTGCTGCAACATCAGTCATGAAATACAGACCAGACAACTCACAAGAGGGTATTTCAGGTACATATTGCTTATTAAATTTCTATATGATGGGCAAAGAGTCTTCTCATCTTCTGCCAAAACATTTTAGCTATTATGCGGGTTTTGCAATGCAGTGGCAACAAAAACCATGGAGGTTTTATATACATGTGCTCTATTCTTCTCAGGAAGTAAAAATCGTTATCTCTTGCTTTTTGGAAATCTCATTTCCAATTATATCACTGTGATCTTTGGATTAATTAGTATGTAGTCTTCCGCCTCAGCATTTTGACCTAAAACGGTGTAGCTCTAAATACCATATATAAATGTTTCTGACAGATATCATTCTTAGCAGTAGCACCAGAATATCTGCATTAAGTCATGTTCTGTTTTAATACAGGGGTTAAAGAAGACACTTTTGGGCAAGTGTGGTAAGGTGAAGATTAATATGCTTCTGTCTGTGCTTTAAATACACACTTCTAGTACATAAAATAGCTTTCTTTGCACAGCTTCTGCACACTTTTTGTTTTTTCAGGATGTCTTTGTTTTGGCAAAACAATATGTGAAACACCTATCAAAAAGTAACTCTGTTATGGTTCTGAATCCCTGAGCAGAAATATCTATGTAACTGCATCTGAATTTTGATACATTATGGATTTTTATATTCTCATAAAAGTAGCTTAAACTGTTGGCATCTTTTACAGCATGGTACTAACAAAAAGCCTAAACTTATAGCTCTGGATATAATTAGCTTTGGAGCTCAAACGACATTTCTTTGGCCACAAGCGGCTGTGTGATAATCTTCAATATACTTCTACTCTGACAGTTGCCGAAGAGCTGTTAGGAATGTGACGAACATGGGATCACTCTGCATTTTCTGCATGGTGTGTGTTTCTTTTTTTTTGTTGTTGTTGTTGTGTCTGGGGAGAAGATAATTTGGATTATTTGGGTGTGCCTGTGTCAGGGGTGGAAATCTGAAATTTGAACTACAGCTGGGGGTTTTGTCACCTTTAAATGAAAATTACTGCATACTTATATGTGTTTGTACGCTAAGTACACAGGCACATCTGCTGCAGTCTAAAACACCCAGCTCGTGAAGTAAAGCAATGTTACTTCTGGCCATTGGACATTATGAAATTGAAAATGATGAACTTCCAGATCAACACTGACTTGCCAAGATAAGAGGACAGATTCCTGGAAATGACACAGCTATCAGCACTTGTGGATAGAATTGAGGAGAGAATTTTGTAACCTGCAGTTAATAGGCTTGGCTTTCAACTCCGTTTCTGCATAAGAAAGAAAACTAAGAATGTGTTGTCAGTATCTCAACCTCTTTTTATGTTTTTTGTGATGATATATGAAGGATGTATCCGAACTTCAATTGATGGAGCATTTTAATTGCTAATTGCCTTGTACACAGGTGTGACTTATTCTGTGAGAACCACACAGTTCAGCTGAAACTAGAGATTTATGTTTCTAAAAAGCTCACTTCAAAGGCTGTTTTACACATCTTCATGTGAAAGGTAAGCTTTGCTAACTCATGCTCTGTAGCTTAAAAAAATAAAATGATGCACCCAGTTGTCAGATGTCACCTAATCATTATGGAAAAAGAAGCAAAAAGAGAATTGTGCTCAGCATATGGGATTATTTTATGCAACATGTCACTGTGTGTTATTTGCATTGTTCAGGATTTACCCTGTTGCTAAAAAAATGCAATTTCCAGTACCCACAGCATCCTACCCCTGCCAAAGCTGGGAAGCAGTGACTGCTGCTTGACTATCAATCCTGATACAAGCCAAAGAGTTATTCAGTGTCATACCTCTGTCATCCTTGTCATTCCTCCATCAGTCTTGCATGTTTGATGTAAAAAGACAGCACTGGGCTAATCCATTCTGGAGCGGGATGCTGCACACTTGGCTTGTGTGGCTCCGGGCAGCTCAGCCAACTGGGCAGGCTTGGAGTGATGCTGTCAAATGTCTTAATGTTTCTAAATTATTGGGTTATATTTTGAGTTGCAGGTGATTTTACAAAAATTCAGTCTCTTGAGCAAGAAATATCTGCTGTGGTTGGTATGTGCTAGAAGCAAAATTCTACCATTTCTGAGGGAGCCAATTAAGACAGTCTGTTGTTTTGCCTGTTAAAGTGTTGACAATAAATGATGTAAAAAAAAAAAAAAAAAATCACACTAAACCTTCCTGTGTCTTCAGGCGTTTGAGAAAAGGAGTTAATTTTGTTAGGAAACAGTCTTTGCATTTCTTCTGTTCTCGTTTGACAATCCCTGCTATTTTTCCAAAGCATGCACCTTTGAGAAACTGTAGTTTAAACTTTGGGAAAAAGAAAGACCCTGTCTTAGGAGTGGGAAAGGGGTAGGACATGTCCTGACAACTCTGATAAGGAGGGTTAGAGCAAATGCTGAAATGTTGAGATCAAAAGGTTCCTGAGCCTGTCTAGCTTAAATCTAGCTTAAGTGGGAAAGGAGTTGGATGATGTGTGAAAAGGGGAACATTGAGGTGGGTCAGGCAGCGCAGGAAATATAAATGGGAAAATGAGCAGAAAAAATCTTGCCCCAGTAGACCTTAAAACCTGTTACTAGAAATTGAAGATTTCTGTATCTTATGTTTGTTTCCTTCTGCCAGAATAATTGCAGGTGTGTCCAATGTGGGAAGCTATTGCTATTATCATTTATTTCATGCTCAGACCTTTGTATCAGGGATCCAGCCTTCCAGCCCCATTAATAACCCTTCATTGAGTTTCTTTTTTTGTTTACAGAGGTTTGTTCTTGTTTGGTTTTGTTCTTTTTTTTTTTTTTTTTTTTACTCAAGAAATTATTGAAAAATCCTTTGCAGAGCACCAGGGTTTATAGCTGTCACTAAATTTCAGAGTCAAAAATAAGGAAATCTGCTGCTGGACTCTTTCTGTCTTTAGTGATACTAACTGTTTTGATTGGATCCTTTTCTCCACACAAGGGGAAGATTTACTCTGGGAGGCAGTAACTGAACAGCCCTTCCAGAGATCTGAGTGGCCCAGTCATGGCCGCAGCTCAAGTCAGTATAATCAATATTGGATTATGTAAAGTGCCAAATATTCTAAAAGGTTTGTGTTCTGTGGCTCCACATGGCACCTACAATTCATAGGTACTTTTCACCTTAATCTCTCTCTGCTTCAGCTCTTTGTAGAATATCTGCTCATCACACAGCTCTGTTAAAAAAACAGATTTGTGTTTACAAAGTACTTGGATGCTATTTGTAATGAACTCCCAGGACCAAAATAAATATTTATTTCATTATTATCCTAATGTAAAAAACTTGCAACGAATTGCACTTGGTTCTGGATTTGGGTACAAGAAAACAAACCCCAAAATGTAACGTTAGATCTAAAGGCTGGGTTGTTGGTTTTTCTTCTGCAGTGGGCATTGCTGCTTCACTAGCTTGAGTGGAAGAAGCATTGGTGTAGTAATTGGGCCATGCAATTAATGCTTCTTCATAATATGAAAAAGTCTTCAAAAGCAATTATAATTCTGCTGGGACTTCTTGTTTGTTTAGCCCTCAGTTTAGGACAGTCATTAAAAAATAAATGTGCCAATGAGACATACACAGCCACAGATCAAGTCAGTGCCTCAAGTATTTCCATGCAGTTTTTTTTTTGTTTGTTTTTTTTTTTTTTGTGGGAGAAAAAGTGTGTATGTGTATACATACAGCCAAACAAGTAAAACTGGCATGCAAAGTGCAGAAGTCAAGTTTTGATGCGCATACTGCATGGACATATTTATTGTAAATGCATGAAAGGATAAATTTGAATTCCATGATGATAGGATTCTTTATATAAAATCTAAAACAATTGAATTACTCTTTCATGGGCTTGTAGAAGTGTTTAACTTGGATTTCACAGAACAGATGTATGAAATTACAGTGACTTACTTGATAGAAATAACCTGAAATATAATATTTAAAATCTGGCAGTCAGGAAGCATCCATCAGATGTACCACTAGCATGGCAACAAATGCACGGCCCACAGAAGGAAATCATTATGCTCCTTGTTTCTAGGTTACCCATTTATGCACTTATAGAAGTTGACTTCTAGACTACTTCCAAGTCTGATTCACTTCACAGTGAATGAATGTCTTTCGAATGGATGTAACAGGTCTTGGATCTGGTTCTGGCTCTGCAGCGATTTTGGGTGTGGAAGACGGGGGTACTCTTCAGTATGTACAGGGTATGCTTGTTCTGAGAGCTAACAAAGAGTGATGGAGAAATCATGCACAGGTAACCTACCGCAAAATATTAACCATTATATCCAGCCTAGGTATGATGTCCCAGGAGTAAAAGACGTAAAACTGATCAGTGGAGAAACTAAGGCAGCGGATGCATGGCTAATACTGGCAACAACTGTGCTTTTCTCTTGCAATGCAGTGGCACTGAGTGCTGCCCAGCAAAGAGCAGGGGATTTACATTGTCACAGTCATTATGGTCTTTTTTTATTTATTTTTTCTGTGTGCATTTTTGTGTATTTTTACATCTCATTCATTATGCATTTTGCAATACTGCTCTTGAATGTAGATTTCATCTTTAGCCTTCTGAAATGCCCTGAAAATGCTTGGTCTTTTCCCTGGCCCTTAGACTACCATGGCAAATCACTGGTACCCTGCTTCTCCATCCACCCAGCATGTTAAGACAAGGCAGCCCTTAATATTTGACCCCTTCCTGCTGCTAAACCCTGGGCAGAAGTGAGTGCTTCTTGGAACAGGGCAGCACCAACTGACAAAATGTTTCCCTCCACCTTCTCTTTTCCACTTGTTTCGTGATTTAGCAAGCCCTTACCTGCTGGCACGTGCCAGAGTAGACCTCTGCCATGCTAAACTTTGCCGAGGAGCTTCCCTGACACCTCAGAATTAGGGGACCCTGCTACCTTCAGGCTCTGAGTCGAAGCAATGAACTACACTCAGACAGTAGGAACACTAAGAGCATACTAATATTAATTTTGTTACAAACCAGACAAGGGACCAGTGCCAGATATATTTAAGATATTTTGTACATTCTAATTAAGGTTTCTGTCTTTTATCTTTGCAAAATCAAGTTAAATGATACAGATGTGTTATTTCTTGCAAGGATATTTTAGGACTACAGTCTTCTAACGAAAACCAGAACCTGCTTATAAGAGGCTCTTTTCACCAAGAATATCTTGCTGAGACAAATCACGCACTTCTGTATTTCGTGTGCTTGCCAGTCAGCTTGAAATTCTACATTGAAATTGAATGACCGAAGGATGTTAAAATCAGTGAACTTTGAGTAAAATAACCTTGTAGTTTTTAATACTAGTTCTTTCTACATCTTCTTTGTGTATGATGCCCATTTGATACCCTTAATATTTCATAATAAGTGTACTGTTAATAAAATAGTACATCTAAGAGTATTAAGTGATGCTTTTTATAATAAAAACCTCAGCTGAGCATTTCTGGTGCAGGTAAATGAAATGGCATCCAAAAGGACATAATTTTTTCATTATTCTTTCATTTGTCATATCTTTCTTGCCATTTATCTTGCTTCCCCTCTCGTTGTATTGTGACTAGTTTTTTGTATTGATTAATTGCATCTAGATATTTGGATGAATTTGGGTGATAGAACTGATGGGTTTATGTCTATGAATACTCTGAATCCAGATGTGCTGAAAATATCACAAAAGTCTCTAGTACAGAAGTTTCTTACATGAGAAGTTCTTCAGGTTTTCATTCACAATAATGCATCTTTGGGATTTCACTTTGTACGAAAAAGGAATTTCCAATTGAATGCACAGTAGCATAGAGATAGCTCTTTCCTAAACTTTTAGTAATATTTCTCATAACATGTACTAGGAATATAATCTTTCTTAAATTATGTGTTTGACCGCATCAATATCCGTTTGCTATTTTTATTTGTAACTGGAAGGACCCTTCCTTCTCACACATAACCATGAAATATTTGTAGATAATGCCAGGAATTGCTTAAGGAAGAGAATATTCTGATTATTTTTTTTAAGTGTTGCTGATAATTAATGGTTATTTAGTAAATAATATTATAAAGAAGTAAAAAAGTTAGTCCTCATTCAGAAGTCTTAATAAACAACAGAGCAGATTCTCCTGGAAGGCATGCTAAGGCACATGAAAAACAACAAGGTGCTTGGTGTTAGCCAGCATGGCTTCACTAAGGGGAAATCCTGCCTGACCAATTTGGTGGTCTTCGATGACGGGGCTACGGAACCGATGGACAGGGGTAGAGCAGTTGATGTCGTCTACCTGGACTTGTGCAAAGTGTTCGACACTGTCCCACACGACATCCTTGTCTCTAAATTGGAGAGACATCAATTTGATAGGCGGACTGCTTGATGGATAAAAAACTAGCTGGCTGGTTGCACGCAGAGTTGTGGTCAATGGCTCAATGTCCGGCTGGAGACTAGTAAATAATGGTGTCCCCCAGGGATCGGTGTTGGGACCGGTCTTGTTCAACATCTTTGTTGCTGACATGGACAGTGGGATTGAGTGCGCCCTCAGAAAGTTTACTGATGACACCAAGCTGTGTGGTTCGGTTGATATGCTGGAGGGAAGGGATGCCATCCGGAGGGACCTTGACACACTTGTAAGGTGGGCTGATGCAGCCTGATGAAGTTCAACCATGACAAGTGCAAGGTCCTACAGCTGGGTCGAAGTAATCCCAGGCACAGCTACAGGTTAGGCAGAGAAGAGATTCAGAGCAGCCCTGCAGAGAAGGACTTGGGGGTGTTGGTCGATGAGAAACTGAACATGAGCTGGTTTCCGTGTGCGCTCGCAGCCCAGAAAGCCAACTGTATCCTGGGCCGCGTCAAAAGGAGCGTGACCAGCAGGTCGAAGGAGGTGATCCTGCCCCTCTCCTCTGCTCTCGTGAGACCTCACTTTGGAGTATTGTGTGCAGTTCTGGTGTCCTCAATATAAAAAGGACATGGAACTGTTGGAACAAGTGCAGAGGAGGGCCACGAGGATGATCAGGGGACTGGAGCACTTCCCTTCTGAAGACAGGCTGAGAAAGTTGGTGCTCTTCAGCCTGGAGAAGAGAAGGTTGTGTGGAGACCTCATAGCAGCCTTCCAGTATCTGAAGGGGGGATATAGGGATGCTGGGGAGGGACTCTTCCTTAGGGACTGTAGTGATAGGACAAGGGATAATGGGTTAAAACTTAAACAGGGGAAATTTAGATTGGATATAAGGAAGAAATTCTTACCTGTTAGGGTGGTGAGGCACTGGAATGGGTTGCCCAGGGAGGTTGTGAGTGCTCCATCCCTGGCAGTGTTCAAGGCTACATTGAACAGAGCCTTGGGTGGCATGGCTTAGTGGCCAGTGTCCCTGCCCATGGCAGGGGGGTTGGAACTAGATGATCTTAAGGTCCTTTCCAACCCTAACTATTCTATGATTCTATGACTAGGAACATTTATAGGTTCCTTGGCTTGATATGGGAGCTTCCCGCTTGGGAAAGAATTACTGATTTGCCTTCAGACTTTTCCCCCAGAGGTTGAAGATGCTTTGGCAAGAGGAAATGACTATAATCCAAATGCTTTGTGCCCCCAAATACTATCTGAATTGCAGTGTTCAATCACAAGGTGGCAGTTATGCTTCATAGATAACGTTTTTTATTTATTTGTTTTTTTTTTAACTCTTGCTTGGTTTTGGTCTATCTCCAGAAACTGCCAGTGTGAGTCTCCTGTCTCATTAGCCTCTTTTTTCCTACCAATAAATATTCTTCACATACCTGAAAGAGGACTTCTTGATATATCCATAGATTTCAAATCTATATCAATCCTATAGTGAATATATACAGTAGAACTATTAATAAAGTAAGGTTGCAAACCTTCTTCATTTTCTTTTCACATAGCTGCAGTCCACATTGTGAATATTCATTAAAATTATTTATGTCAAAGAGTTCATGTACTTGTTCCTTTTGGTTTTCAATATTTTAGTCGCAGGTGAATTACCTGTTTAGCTTATCTGAATTTTTTATTCCTTATCTTTATTCAAAACTGATAGCCTATTCCCATACACAGTGGGCTGCTGGAGTCAAGTTAGTGTATTCAACTAACTGTGTCATTTTACTTGCTGTAATTTATTACCAGGATCTGTGTACAGGTACAGAATAACTTCCTGAATGAAATTTCATACATGCCTTGACCTTCTGCAGGCATCAGGAGCATGCATAACCACCTGGTATTGCTCAAGCTGTTCTAGGATGTTTTTACTTCTTTACTAAATCCTTTTGGATTTGAAAATCTTGTGATAATTGTGTGGTTCGTTTGGTGATTTCTTGTTATTGGGTTAATTTGCTTAATTTCTCAGGCAGAAATCAGTTTGCTATGCCCTTTTGGAACAGAAACTTTTCCTCTTTGAGTTGTCTAACTTATTTGACAAGAGCCAAAATCAACAAAGGTTTCCTGGAGATTCGCAATGGAATATCATGTAGCTGGATCTTATGAACCTCACAGCTGGAAATCTGTAATGCTGTTGTTGTTGATGATGTTGTTTTTCTCCCCCTCAAAGCTGGCTTTTGACTGAAAAAATTGTGTGGGAGCGGAAAGAAATCACCATGAGAGAGTGCAGCAGCTTTTGACTTTGTCCCTGTACCCCATGCTCATTGTCAGAGCTCTGGCTTTCTTCTACGGAATTGAGCATAGTCACAAACATAAACTTGGTACTTAAAGATTGTTTAAAAGAAAACTAAAGGTGACCTTTTCCACTCAGTGGAGCTGACTAAAAGCAATACTTAGCATGATGCCCAAGACAGCGTCTGTATTCAGCCTGCTTACTGTAAGGGCTCCAGCAGGACTGCACTTACCGACAGCCCTCCAACAGGAGACAGCAGGGAGACATTCATCCCCTGAGTACCCAATTTGTCCATGTTTTCATTTCTTCTTCTCTTGATATGTATACAGACTAAATGCTCTCATTTGTCTTTACCAAACTGTTATCTCTCATTACTTGATTTTCCTCATGGTCTCTTTTGGCCTTTTGTGACCACTGTTGAACTGTTGTGCTGTTTTGCTTTGGCTGCTTTTGGTCATGAGCATCTTCAGTGTTGATAATGCAGGGCTTCGAAACCCCCACCCCCCATTCCTCAAAAAAAACCAAACCAAACTCCAAACATAAAAAACAAACCACCGCAAAACCGACCTGCCTTTTCCATATATACTATGCATATCATGTATTATCATGTTTTGCAGTGCATGAAGAAACTATTTAAAAGCACAGGCATTTTTTTTAAGTCTTAAACTGTGCATGCATTCTTCTGTAGAAGCAGTGAAAATAAGGAGGTTCATGTTGTGTGTTTACACACATGCGAGGTTAAGTCAAAGTTTATCTAGCATCTTTTCTTGTGCTTGCTCTCTTACCACTGTTAATTGCATGTCTTGATGGTGATAAAACTGGTGGGCTTGAACCCCTGTAAGGGGGAAGTATGGAGTATATGTTATATCTTAATGGCTAAGACGTACCCAATTTATTGAAGACCCAGGTTTCATTCCTCTCTTTGGGCACATTTTTTTACTTGAAGATGGTCTGTCCCAACAAACACCTAAGGGGAGTGAAACCTTTTGCTTTTCCTCTTGATGGGTACTGTTTGAAAATGATGACTATTCTGAGCCTTTTTAAAGATATATTCTTGCAAATCCTTGGGTTTGGTCAGGTATAGGACTAGTGCTTTTACTGAGAATTGAGCCTGGTGGGGCTGTGGTGGGTGCCTTGGGCAGGTAGGCGTTGAACTCCAGGGGGTTGGAAAGCTGAGGGGCCACAGCTGTGGTGTGCAGGGGCTTTCAGTGTTGCAGCTTGGTCTGATGCACTTAAAACCCCTAAGCTAGATTCTCAAAATCTCTTTTTGGAACCAACCGGGAAAGATGATCGTTTGGTCACTGTAGTCTTCTGCCGATTGTCCCTCTAATGAGTCTGTGAATAAGTATACTAATTATCTTTTATCACAACAGAAATAAATTACAATGGTATCTTGTTTCTCTTGCTTGGTATTCATTCTGTACTTTTTTCTCATTGCTACTCTGGCTCTTTCTTAACCTTACAATGTCAACTCTCATTCTCATTGTCAGAAGGATGGACAAGACCTCATCTAGATGACTGGGAGTAGATACAAGCCTCAGATCAATCATCATAAAAAATAGTTACCTCTGTTTAACTGCAGTATATGTTTTTCTGAGACACACCGAACTAATTTTTAGAGTGGCTTAGCTCCATGGGTATTTTGATGGGATAACAGGCAACAAATAGGCAGGAGTCAGCATCAGAAATCAACATTGAATGTGGCTTGCAGCTTAAAAGCCATTTGATTGGGATTTTATGGGGGGGTTATTTTGCTAGGCTTTTTCAGACACTTTTCTTTTTTCTTCAGAATAAATCCAATAATTTTGAAAATGGTGTTTACCTAAACAAGACCCATGATGTGTAATTCAACCTTGCTGCAGCACTTTACACAGATTACTAATTTTCCCATAGTAATTTCCTAAGTGACTTCTTTGTGGGTTTTTATGCTTTCTTATTCTGCATGTGAATTCGTTATTATTATTATTATTATTATTATTATTATTATGCCACTCAGAATGGTTTTTCCACTTTACTGAGCTATGGAAATCAGAAATCCCTTTCTAGAGAACTAATAGTATAAGAAGATGCTATGCAGTTTGGCAAATAATCTGAACAGTGTCCAGATGGGTTCCCCAGCAAGAATTGGACCTCCTTGATACAGTATTAAAGCACCAGAGCAACGCAAAAAGGTTTAAACAACCCTCATTTTCCATGTGCTAGTAAGCAGCCTCAGGTTGTGTTGTCTCTTTTACACTTTAGGAATTTCCTGTTTTGTTCAGCCAGGAGGTGCTTGTGACGCTGCTGGTTTCCGCGGAGGCTGTGGACACACATTCTGTAGGACGGTTCATGTGGGCAATGTCAAAGCGTTATGTAACGTAAACGCCTGATCTTTGTCAGCTCCTAAGCTCAAATACAAAATTGTATTTGTGGCATTTGTGTGGCTCTTTATCTGGCTTTGAGGTAGAGTGTATGTGGTATTTCTAATTTGTCATGCATCTATTCTCTTTGCTAGATCAAAGGAATTGACATTTGAATTATTTCAATTTTACCAGGCGATGTCAAAAAACCTCTTTTGATTAGATATGGTCATGAAGAATGAAGGATTTGGAGAGAAAAGAGAGTGGTCGTAAAGTTGTTTATTTTCCTGGTAAGTTTCTATGCCTTAATTTTCTCCTGTGCCTGAAAATCCTTATCAAGACTTTTCGTATGTAAACCCAGTAGCTGTGTCTCATGGCAGAATGAAGTCAGTGGTAATAGCTAGAGGGATAATTGCCTTTGTATTATCTTAATAGCATGTGTTAGGGTAGAGCTATTTGTGCTCTTTGGAAGAGAGACGGGAAGGGGATCAGGAGAACTGGGCATACCCCACCCTACTACATGCTTGTAGCTGGAGAAAGCATTGCTGGTCAGTACCCGTTCTTAAGAAATGGCTAATGAATGACTTAGTGGGTAAATCTAAACCCTAATGCCTCTAAAAGCTGTTTCTGGTGGGGAATAAATCTTTTTTTAATGATCTCATGTGGGTTTTATTTTCAAAGCATTTGTTTGCTTACTCATAAATTAGCCAGAGGCATCGCTTGCTGCTAGTCATACAGTCACTGGAGTAAGTGCTGTGGAAATTGGTCTGTAATTGATAGAACCATAGAACAATAGAAAGTTGACCTTGCCATGAGCAAGGTCACCTTCCATTAGACTAGGCTGCTCAAAACCCTGTCCAGTTGGCTTTGAACACTTCCAGGGATGGGGCAGCCACAGCTTCTCTGGGCAACCTGTTCCAGTGCCTTACCAGCCTCATAGTAAAAGAATTTTTTTCTTATATCTAGTCTAAATCTCCCCTCTGTCAATTTAAAGCCATTCCCCCTTGTCGTATTCCTGCATGCCCTTGTAAGAAGTCCTTTACCAGCTTTCTTTTCAGCCCTTTTCAGTATGGGAAGGCTGCTATAAAATCACCCTTGAGCTTCCTCTTCTTCAGGCTGAACAACCCCAACTCTCTCAGTTATTCCTTGTGGGAGAGGAGGTGCTCCAGTCCTTTGAGCATTTTCCTGGCCCTGTTCTGGACTCACTTAAACAGGTCCATGTACTTCTTATGTTGGGGCCCCAGAGCTGGACACAGAGCTGCAGGGGCAGTCTCATGAAAGCACAGGGGAAGAATTGCCTCTGGCCTTCTGGCCACACTCCTTTTGATGTAGCCCAGATGTTTTCTGTAGCTGAAAAGATTCCAAGGTCATACCTATTCAGATTGCTCTAGCTGTATGGGAAGAAGGTTTTCCAGTTTTTGGCTAAACTTTGTAGAAATATTCCTGTCTTACTTTAAAATAAAGCAAGATGTGTTCCTGAGCTGTGCTGACAGCTCTACCAGTTATTCTGGTATCTAAAATGATTTTGGTAGGAATGTGGTGTCCAAGTGTGGATCTGGAGCTAAATGGATCCAAACCACTTCAGTAGACTGACATATTTTAATCCCAATTTAAAGACTATTTTCATTAAGTATTTCTTTAATCTGGTCTCTGATTTTGAAAAATGACTTATAAAATTCCAGTGCTTTGATAAGTTTAGTTGTTTGGGTTGGTTGCTTTTAACCTTTCTTTTTCGGTCTTTGTTATCTCCATCCTAGTATTTGAGTAACTGTTGTGTCTTGTTATCACTATCCCATTATTTGAATAACTACTGTGTGTGCAGGGTTTACTTACGAAATTGAGAGATGGCATAGAAAGATACAAGCAGAACTATCGTTATTGCTTTTGGGTGATCCTGAAAATACCAACAAGCCTGAAATGTGGTTCCCCTTTTTCTGTTTTCAGACCTTTAAGTTTGTGTTAAACTACTGGAAAATATTAACTGCTCTCGTTTATATATAAAAACCCACAGATATTTCAACCAGGCTGCCTGCAGCAACTTTCCATTGATTTTTACATTATTTGGTTTTCATAGGAACAAACAAACAAACAGAAAGACCCCCTAATGTAGAATTGGATAAAGTTTTATTTATTTCCTCAAAAATGTATTGCTGTTATGGAAAGATTTCATTTAAATCTCTTTCCACCTGTATTGTTACCTCTCTTCTGAAGTCTTCACTCTCCACTAATGAAAACAAACAACTGGCAAGACTTTCTTAGTTATTCTTATACCTTAAAATTATCAAGGGGACTTTTATTTTCTAATCTGTGTTGACTGATTGACTAACTATTGGTTCCCTTGAAACACGTATAATAATTGGACTATATAATAATAATATTAATCTTCTGTCACATCTCTTTATAAGCAAATATCAACTTTTGCCCAGCTCCTCTGTGGTACAACATATGCTTTGCTCTGTTTTCTCCAAGTTGACTGTCAGTCAGGACACATGGAGTAAATATCTGGTAAGAAATGTAGTTGTGCCATATGGTTTCAAATGTTCTTGAGACATTTGTGGCTATTTTTTTTGTTGTTGTTGTTTTAAATCCTTCATGGTTTTTGTTTGGGTTTAAGCATATGCTGGTAGGAAGCATGCTAGATAACTTCTGCCATAAAGCAAATGCAGGTTAATGCCAAATATATTTACCATATGTATATTCATGGTATCATCACACAAGTGTTAGAACGATAATACATATATGCAGAAATAGAAACAACTATATTTTTCCCTATGAAAGAACTACTTATTAAAATACTGAAGAGTAATAACTACTTATGATTCTTTCCTTTCCATATTCTTCATGATGGAGTACTACATATTTGCAATGTAAGAATAATATATCCCTGTCTACATTTATTGTGGAAATGATGAATTATGCTTTCCAGTTTTGTCTAAGTCAAAGTTGGGTATAATGTCTTGGAAAATTAGTATCTGAAAACCTGTTGTGAGGTAAATACTATCAGTGTCCATTAACATTGGCTATGCTGTTTGGTGGAATGATCTTGGTTTATAATGTTCTTAGCTTACAAAAATTATTTTTGTACAGATAATATTTATGTCAGCACTAAACATCCTGACAGAACACTCTAACTAAATTGATTTTATTAATAACATAATAGATCACTAATGACAATTGTACTTGAAAAGAACATAGACATACTGTAAATGAGCTTTTCTTCCATTATGAGTACCATACTGTCATTTTTAAAATTACTTGTTTTAATAAGGAGAATAACAAGTAAATATGTAATAAGAATGCATGCAGGCACCTTGTGAGAAGTACTGCAGAGTAATAGTGTGCTTAAACCGAGTTATGTGTAGCAATTCTTTGTTTTGTCCTTTAGCCAGAGCTGGCTACTCTTTGTGGTACAGAATCATAGAATCATAGAATAGTTAGGGTTGGAAAGGACCTTAAGATCATCTAGTTCCAACCCCCCTGCCATGGGCAGGGACACCTCACACTAAACCATCCCACACAAGGCTTCATCCAACCTGGCCTTGAACACCGCCAGGGATGGAGAACTCACAACCTCCCTGGGCAACCGGTTCCAGGGCCTCACCACCCTAACAGGAAAGAATTTCCTCCTTATAGCCAATCTAAACTTCCCCTGTTTAAATTTTAACCCATTACCCCTTGTCCTGTCACTACAGTCCCTAAGGAAGAGTCCCTCCCCAGCATCCCTATAGGCCCCCTTCAGATGCTGAAAGGCTGCCATGAGGTCTCCACGCAGCCTTCTCTTCTCCAGGCTGAACAACACCAACTTTCTCAGCCTGTCTTCATATGGGAGGTGCTCCAGTCCCCTGATCATCCTCATGGCCCTCCTCTGGACTTGTTCCAGCAGTTCCATGTCCTTTTTATGTTGAGGACACCAGAACTGCACACAATACTCCAAAGTGAGGTCTCACGAGAGCAGAGTAGAGGGGCAGGATCACCTCCTTCGACCTGCTGGTCATACTCCTTTTGAAGCAGCCCAGGATACGGTTGGCTTTCTGGGCTGCGAGCACACATTGCCGGCCCATGTTCATTTTCTCATCGACCAGCACCCCCAAGCCCTTCTCTGCAGGGCCACTCTGAATCTCTTCTCTGCCCAACCTGTAGCTGTGCCTGGGATTGCTCTGACCCAGGTGAAGGACCTTGCACTTGTCATGGTTGAACTTCATAAGGTTGGCATCAGCCCACCTTACAAGCGTGTCAAGGTCCCTCTGGATGGCATCCCTTCCCTCCAGTGTATCAACTGGACCACACAGCTTGGTGTCATTGGCAAACTTGCCGAGGGCGCACTCAATCCCACTGTCCGTGTCAGCCATGAAGATGTTAAACAAGACCAGTCCCAACATCAATCCCTGAGGGACACCACTCATTACCGGTCTCCAGCCGGACATCGAGCCATTGACCACAACTCTTCGTGTGTGGCCATCCAGCCAGTTCTTTATCCACCGAGTGGTCCATCCATCAAATTGATGTCTCTCCAATTTAGAGACAAGGATGTGGTGTGGGACAGTGTCAAACGTTTTGCACAAGTCCAGGTAGATGACGTCAACTGCTTTACCCTTATCCATCAATTCTGTAGCCCCATCATAGAAGGCCACCAAATTGGTCAGGCAGGATTTCCCCTTAGTGAAGCCATGCTGGCTGTCACCAAGCACCTTGTTGGTTTTCATGTGCCTTAGCATGCCTTCCAGGACAATGTGCTCCAAGATTTTGCCAGGCACAGAGGTGAGACTGACTGGTCTGTAATTCCCTGGGTCTTCCATTTTCCCCTTCTTGAAAATGGGGGTTATATTTTCCTTTTTCCAGTCATCGGGAACTTCACCTGACTGCCATGATTTTTCAAATACGATGGCCAGTGGCTCAGCAACTTCATTCGCCAGCTCCTTCAGGACCCGCGGATGGATTCCATCAGGTTCCACGGACTTGTGCGCGTTCAGATTTTGAAGATGGTCTCGAACCAGATCCTCTCCTACAGTGGGCCCAAGGTCTTCATTCTCACAGTCCCTGCGTCTACCTTCTAAGACCTGGGTGGTGCAGTCAGAGCCTTTGCCAGTGAAGACCGAGGCAAAGAAGTCATTCAGAACCTCAGCCTTCTCCAAATCCTGTGTAGCCAGTTCTCCCGAAAGCTTCCTCAGGGGGCCTATGTTGTCCCTAGTCTGTTTTGTGCTTGCTACGTACCTGTAGAATCCCTTCCTGTTATTCTTAACATCCCTGGCTAGATTTAATTCTAACTGGGCCTTAGCCTTCCTAACCTGGTCCCTAGCTTCCCGGACAACATCCCTGTACTCTTCCCAGGCTGCCTGTCCTTGCTTCCATTTTTTATAAGCCTCTTTTTTTCCTTTGAATTTTCCTCAGCAGCTCCTTATCCATCCAAGGAGGTCTCCTGGCCCTCCTGCTGCACTTCCTTCTAGTTGGGATGCAGCACTCCTGAGCTTGTAGCAGGTGATCCTTGAATATCAACCAACAGTCTTGGGCCCCCCTGCCCTCCAGGGCTATATCCCATGGAACCTTACTAAGCAGGCTCCTGAAGAGGCCAAAGTCTGCTCTTTTGAAGTCCAGGGCAGTGAGCTTGCTACACGCTCTTCTCACTGTCCTGGGGATCTCAAATTCGACCATCTCGTGATCGCTGCATCCAAGGCTGCCCTGGATTACCACATTCTCAACAAGCCCTTCCCTGTTGGTGAGCACAAGGTCAAGCATGGTACCTCTCCTTGTCGGCTCCTCTATTACTTGCAGAAGGAAGTTGTCTTCCACACAATCGAGGAACCTCCTGGATTGCTTGTGCCGTGCAGTGCCATCGTTCCAACAGATGTCAGGGTGGTTGAATTCCCCCATGAGAACAAGGGCCTGCGAGCGTGAGGCTTCTCCTATCTGTCTGTAGAGTGCTTCATCCACAGGTTCTCCTTCATCAGGCGGCCTGTAACAGATCCCCACAGTAATGTCTCCCACGGTTGTTTTCCCTTTAACCCTGACCCACAAACTCTCTGTAAACTGCTCACCTGCCCCCAGACAGAGTAGCTTTTTCATCTGAAGTAATTTTTAGCTTAATGATCTGTTTATACTGTGAATCTTATGTAGATTATTTCACTAGTTCTAATAACGTCTTTTCAGTCATAACCCACAATATCTGAGTTATGGCACTGCTGCCAGTTGTTGGAGGTGACTAGTGAAGAAATCTGCTCTAAAGGTTCCTGTGAGGCTGTGATCTTCCCAATTCTGTGTCTTGTGGTGTACGTGATATCTGGAGGGGTGTGGGGATGAAGAACAAAACACATCCACCACCAAAAACCAAATCAATCAACCCCCCCCCCCCCCAAAAAAAAAAACCCAAATCAAAACAACCCCAAATCAAAACAACCCCAACAAACCCTCACAAACTAAACAAAACACACCCTGGAAAAACAACAACAACAACAAAAAAGGCAGCATTTAGTGTTAACACTCTTATTGCTTTTCCAGTTGTTTTTGGGTTTCTTTTTAGCTAGGAAAACTATTTTGAATGTAACTATATGAATAGGTGTAAGGTAGGAAGAAGGGAGTTTTATAAAAATGCTTGCCTTTATTGGGCTTTGAGTTCATGGGACTTCCCAATAACATTGGTAACTCCTTTTCAGAGAAAAATATATCACATTAAAAGGTAAAACAATTTGGTGCACTTAAGGTTTTCTACCTGAAATGTTTCTTCTAGTAAACCGGACCTGAACGATAATAAAAAAAAAAAAATACATAGAAGCATAAAAATGTGCAAATTCTGAAAACTGGGGTTTGGCTGTTGAAGAAGATCAGCCATACTCAGGTTTTGACACAGATATACTGAAGACTGGAATTTGTTCAGTGGCTACAGAGATGGCAGAAAGCAAAACCCAAAGAAGCCGGAAAAGGGAGAAAAAAAATAATAATTCAGACAATGGTAGACAGGTGGTGGTAGTGAGCCGATAGGAAAAGGTGGGTTTCTGAGCTGCAAAAGATGTAAGGGTGATGCTTAGTTGTGTAGCAGTAAAGGGACACCCTAAGCAAATGATAACTTATAAAACCTTTAGTGATTTGCTCCCTAGGTAGAAACAACTTAGACTTTGGAGTTACAGAGAGTGCCTATGGCTTTGAAAGTCTGTTACAATAGATCTTTGCTTAACGGAAGACAGAAGGTAGGAAATGGGTGGGTATGGGGGAGGCTAGATATGATCATCTACCCTCAACATCAAGATTTGCAGGGCATGGTTCCTCCAGGTCCCATCATCTTCTCTCTTTTCTGGGGCTGGGACTTACAAATCAAATTACTGTGGTGTGGCATTATAGAAGCTATAAAACCTTAATCTATGGTCGGGATTTAGCTATTTTGCCTGACCAAGGGCAGTAACTTTTTGTACAGATAAAATGAGCATTTAAACATTTTTGTACTGGCCTGTATATATTTACAAAAAAAAAAAAAAAAGGTGGCTAAGATGCTTATTATGAGTGGATTGCATGTACAGAAAGTGCAAGTAGTTAAAACCAGTGTGAAACTGTTGATTATTTTAGGTTAGAGAGGGTCCTGGTTTACAACCCACATGCAGGAGGAATTGGAGAGGAAGAAGAATGTGCTGGTATGACCTGCTTTCTTAAGAATTTTAAAATGGGGAGTGCTTGAGAGCAGAAAATGTGAGACTTCAAACTTCCTGAAAATTCATATATATAAACCATATATATATGAATATTTATCTTAGACATCTTATCTTTATCTCATCATACACACATATATGTATATATATATATATATACACATATATATAAAGTAGAAGTATTTATGCAGGCATTTGCTATCTGCCTTCTCATGAACAATTGTACCCTAGATCCATTTTTCAAGCTTTTATTTGCACTTAACTGTATGAACTTGTTGACAACATGTTATAGATGATACAGTCATCCTTCATGACCAGTTCAATCTGCAGCTGAAGCCTGGAGTTTGTGTGTTGTTTGAGCAAATTTGTAAATGAGCAACAAGGCTTTGGTCAGATGTGAAAGCCGGGCCTTAGCTGGTAGCTCCCTGATGAAGGTCAGAGCAAAGAGACACTTGTTTGCACTCTGTCTTCTGTTGGTAATTTTAGGTTTGAACTCCTCAGACTCAAGCCTTGGATCACAAAGGCTGGGTTTTTGCAAGGAAACCAAAGATTTCTTAATCTTCAGGAAAAATCTTCCCAATAAATATTTAACTCTCCACCCAACTTGCATTTCATGGTTTGTAATGAACATTTCTCCTGATGCCTGCAGCTCCCCAGGTGAAGATGGTGTGGGTGGAGGAATGTGGCACAATGAAACATTCCCCCAGTCTTTGGCTCTCTGCATGTCTTTCATCCCCAGATCACTCTCGTGCAGTTATTTTCCCATACCAGCACTTTGCTAAAAACTATGTTTGAAAAACAATGGAAACATACCTTCAGGAGGTATACCTTTATTATCCTGGAGAAGATAACATTTGAAAAGCAAGGCAAAACAGGGAGAAAGAAAAATAATATTAGTGAAAGACACAGTATTATGGACCAGCACAGTGACAAAGGCTGATTATAGTTTAAAAGATTGTCTCTAAAAAAGGGGAAAGAAAAACAAATCTTTCAATCAGAGACTTTCAGAAATACTATAAAATAATTTACTCGCTGAAGTTCTTGTACTCCCCTTGTTGTCTCTAGTCTGTAGTAAGTTATGGTTTTGATTAAAGTCTTCCTAATACGAAAATATTTTTCTATTTTTGTTCTTTTATTTTTATTTACTTTTCTCTGTGGCTTCAGTTCGTTGTGTGGTGGTGTGTTCTTCTTAGTTATTATTTGCTGTATCTGTGTACAGTAAAAAGCTGTCTCTCCAGGGATGCTGTTTTCAGAGAAGATGCCCACACCAACCCACCTGCAGCTGTGCTACTCCAAACTGCAGTTCTCAGTCTGAAAGGAGATTTCAAGGGGATAGTGGAAAAGAAACCTCATGACCAAGGATTCAAAGAAAGGCAACTGCAGATAACAGTAAGACCATTATAAGCTGTAATAGAATATAACAGTAAGACTATATAAACCTTGGTGGACCCTGGTTAGACCCTCTCAGAGCAACCAAAAGGGAAGAAATTAAATATTCATTATTACCTCAGTAATTGGCTTTAAATAAGAACATGTTTGAGTATTTTGTTCCTAATCTGTCTGGAAAGAAAAATAAACATACTGGGTAAAGCACAACATTTGATTCAAATTGGATATGCTTATTTTTCCTTATGATTAAAAACCCTTATGGGTTTCTGTTCCAAAAATGTCAAATGTCCAAATAAGATGTTTCATTTTTGAAAGTATTAGAAGGGGAAGAGAGTTAATATTGACCTTTTTATGTCCATATTCGTATGCGTATGTGTGCGTACATGTATATAGATATACGTACGCAAAAGTATATGTACACAAGTTATTTATATTTGTCGAATACATACTACAGAAAATGGGAAATAACTGAAATATGCAAATAGTTCACTAAAATTTGTGGTGCTTAGCTGTTCAGTTCTCATAGCAGATGTATGAATAAAAATGAGCTACAGGATTAAAAATGCAGTACTTGATTTCACATCATACTTTATGTGGACTGATATAATTCACTTCTGTTCACTTCTCATAGTAACAAAAGAATAAAACTACACCCCAGCCAAATAGTTTTTGGTATGCATGATGCTTAAATATTGAGCTTGCGATCAAGTTTATCATGTTTGACTGTTTGCCATCTAGGTCAGCCATCTTTGATCACTACTGCTGATATTTCCTATAATTCCTATGCTACAGTCTAGAGAAAATGGTATTTCGAAGTCCATCAAGATGACTTGATGAACTGGAGAGGAGATGGGTCGCACTGGGTGCTGGTGCGCGCAGTCTCGCTCCCCATTGTGTGTTTTGGAAAGCACTAACGCCAACAGTGCTCCACTTCTTTGTGTGATGAGAAAAAGGCAGTTTTGGCATCCTGAACCTAATGTGATTTCCATGTGTTTACATTCAGGAAGCCTTGGTTGGGGTTTAGATTTTGCTTCTCTCTCACTTTGCTTAACAAAACAGGACGTTGTAGATACAACTTGGTTTTGTTTTCTGGTTCCTTTGAATGAGTGATTTTATAGCTACTTGAACATGAATTTCAGAGGATAAGGGGGTTGCTTGGCAACTAAGCTGCAATATTTGCACTGGTACCTGAGGTGTGGTTTCCCTGCTTCCTTGGGAGAATACAGAGTAAGTGGCTGTGATGTTTCCATTTTTATTTCTTGTTCCTATTAAGTAGGTTTTTTTATTTTTTTTTAAAGTATTGGAAGAAAATCTGATTTTTTTTTTTTTTTTCAACAAAAATAGCGGTGAAAGTGCAAAAAAGGGTCTAATAGAATGCAGCCACCAAGTTTACAGATGTTGTTCTTACCGTCAGGGACTGGGCAACCAACAGGAGTAGTTTTCATAAGCCTCTATGTTGCTTTATTTCCTTCTAGCCAAGTTTTAAGGTGGCAGTCTGTTTTTCATTAATGGTGACTTGAGCTAATCCACTAATTTTCTGAAATTTAGAAAAGCCAGTAAGTATTCCAAGATTAGTCACGCTGCATGATTTAACGTGCACACAAAGGGCAATGTTTTATTCATTGGTAGATACGCAAGGTGTCTTTCCAAATATATATATTCTTCCAGTCCTCCTACACCATGTCTAACAAAAGTTTATACAAATGCTCCCTTAAGAACACCTTTAAAATAACACAAATAAAAAAAAAAAAAAAAACCAAACCAAACAAAAACCACAAAAAAAAACCCTCACAAAACCAAAACAAAATCAACCAAAAAACCCACCCGAAACCGAAGAGAAAACAAAACCAAAAAACCCCAAGAGAACCAAACAAAAAAACAACAACAACAAAAAACACAGCCACCTCCTCTTTTTATTTTTGCCGTATGGACATTCTTGGGATGCTTACATGTTATTTATACTGTACTGAAGTTTAAACAAAAATATTGCAGAAAAGGTTTACTTGAATTGTTAAAGGTTTCTCTCAGTTTTTCTCCTGGTTGTAAGTCTGAAATATTTTGTTCCTGATGCAAAAAATATGAAATAATCTTTACTCTGGTATTTATGGTTTGAGCCTAAGACATGGAAAATACTTAAGATAATAAGAAAAAGTAACTATGCATCTGGTGCTCATTGGGGTGGGGGAAAAAAGGCATGAAATCCTCTGTTTACTGCTCACATATCACTTGATTAATGCATTCTTTTTTTAATTACATGTCTGTCAAAAGTGAATGTGTGATGGCTTATGTATGCAGTAGGCAAGTTTTAAGGGACAACAAAATGCAGGAGGGCCTGGAAATGTGGCACAGAGGCTTCAATTTTTAGGACTCCCTCAGACTTGCCTGTGCTAAATATCTGAATCTGTTTCTTTAGACTGTGTTTTAAGAGGAAAAAGGAATAGCTACGGTGCTAGCTTTTGTTTTCCAATAGTAGTTTGTAAACTGTGCTTGCAGAAACTTGAAGAATTTTAATACCAGAGGGCATAGTGGGCATGACCAAGCCACATATGCAGGGGGTGACTGAGGAACTGCTCTTCAGGATGAGCGTGCATGTGGAAAGTCTTTTGTTTTCATGCAGGCATTGCAGTTGTGCGGGAAAGATGATCTAATTACAAAGTGAAGAGCAGCTTGGCGCAGACAAACGTGAGTTTGCGGTATGAGATGTTACACCCCCAAGTGGCACCACTGCCCCCTCACTGTGTGCACAGTTTGGTGCAAGCTGCTGGGGTTGCAGGTGGGCATGAACCACAGAAGGGGTGGCTTCCTTTCCATTGCCCATGCATATGTCTGTAGCTGCAGGCTGTGAACTGAAAGAAGCAATTGGAGTGAAATTTTCAAATGTCAAATACTTTGATCCTTCACCTCTCAAACTTTGTCAGCTTTGAGTGGGAGAACATACGCAGGGAGGATGCTTTTCCCTCTGAAGAAACCTCTATAATCTCTAACGTTGAATTTATACATGAAGTACTGTTACAAATATATTGTTATGTGTGGCCCATAACTGTATCAATCTTTGGTGGAAAAGCAATCAAGAAAAGGCAAAAGAACTAGTTTTATAGAACCTGTTTCAAATCATACAGGCTGCAGTTATAAAGGGAAGGTCCCATCATGCATGCTGTGCAATTTCTTCATCGTTGCCCTTGAGCTGGTAAAAAAATACAGTACAAATGTTGTTTTCTTTTTCAACATAGGCATTTTAGTATGGAAGGGTTCAGTAATTAGTTAAGGTTAGTTCTGGGAGGTGAACTGATTGCTACCTCCTACTTTATCCTCCTAAGGGAAATTTTGATCATAAAATTCAAAGGCTGACCTTGGTTCAGGTTATATAATGAATGTTGCATTGGTTTTGACCTTCACAATCTAGATTGAAAAAGATGAAAGGATTAGCTGAAATTAAACACTACGTCTAGTGTCCAAGAAGGGGGAAAAATAGTTTTAAACATGGTACCTATAAATTATACATGAGAAGCCTTGTATGCTAATGTTATAATCTTATGTCACCAGGCTTCTTGCATTAGCTGAATGTGTAGGTGTCTTATTAGGTGAATAGTAACAGTAATTTTAAAAATAACACATGCAATGAATAGTCCTGGGGGATGGAGATATACTTTTGTATAAACTCAAAACCTAAATTACATAAAATATTTGCAAAACCATATAGTTTTATACAAGATTTGTCAGTAAGCTGCGTTGCTTTTCTGTCTGATTATATTTTCTCCTCTCCCTACCCCCAGCAGCAGCAAACTTACATAATTCTAAATTTAATGGAGGGAAATGCACTGTGCTCTCATTGCCCTCCAGTTAACATGATCATCTGAAGGCAAAGCTTTGTTGCTGTTGCTGCTTAGCTAGTTTGGGCTCCTGCTGAGGCTATGTCACCCTCACCTAGGGCTCCTTCCAGCACTCATTGGCATAGGCTTAGAGAAATGTACTTTCAGTAATTAACTTGATTGATAGTTTCCAACAAACAACTCTAATCCATATGAACTGCTACAGAGATACCCCACGTGAGAAAAGGCAAACAAAATTTGACCCTAAATAACTTCAAGATCTGAAAGCAGCTCCTATGTTGAATAATTTGTGCCTTTTCCCCACTTCTGCTTGGAACCAATCTTTCTCTGCATGTGGTGATGCTATATTTGCAGAGATGTAAATTTCAGAATAATTCTTACAATTTGGATTACAATTCAAAATGCACTTTTCTGGTTTAGTCAAGATTGCTGATCCTTCATAAAATGTTGTTTGATTGACTGACAAGAAGCATCAGACTAGAAAGTTTTCAAGTAGAGAACGGGGATTCTTAGAGACTTTACACTAATATGACTTACGACAACAACAAAAAAGTATCTGTAGAACATACTGTTGCTTATCACAGGAAAAGCAAGTTGAAACTTTTTCTATATTGAGCTTTTTTGCTTTGTCTCAGGGTGTAATGTCTGATGGTCCATATAGAGATAGCTCATGATAATGTTATATAACGCTGTTACTTTATTTAAATATACTCATAAATTAATAAAAATCTTTGTGCCAGTATGAAAGTTACCTATATTTTTTTTCTTAAATCTTTTGGGTTTGATGGTTTTTTTTCCAAGGTGTGTTTTCCTGTCCTGGAAGCTTCCACTCTTACACCACACCATTTGCAGAACAGTTGATAAACCTGTAAATCAGCAAGATGTTTTTTTTTCTCTCTTTCTAATCCCCAACTATTTCAATTTTTTTATTCAAGTTTTGCTGATTCCTTCCACAGGACTTGCATTGCTAATACAGTGCCTTTGGCAAGCTGTAGCACCTTAGCTGTCACTGCTGGGATTTTTATCTTGGCAGCAAAAAGCTGGGCAGAGTTGTGTAATCTTCAGCATATTTATAGTGCTGATTTGATTTATTGCTAGTTCTGACACAGAGGTGCTGACTGTTAACATAGAATATGCCTGTTGATTAAATCAGGTGAGAGAAGACAACAACAATAATGGAAAACCCAAGTTCCCCCAGGATGGACCAGAGCTGCCATGTTTGTCTACTCTCCCCTGTGCTCTCCTAAGAGTCTTCAAATCTTGCAATACAAATTAACCTGTAAAAGTAAGGGCTGAAAATACTGAGTTTCACTTCTACACATGAAAACCTTGGATCTGGCCGTGCTGTGTTTTCCAAGGCGTGTGTTTAGACTGAATGCATGATTTTTACGCATTTTAATTTTAAGGGCATTGGAATGTATTTTTTATGTCTTGCCATGCATCTTACTGGCAGGTATTGTGACATTGTGCAGCGAGCAACTTCTATTTCTGGATGCAGTAATTCAATAATATTTTAAAGCACCATAAAAAGTGGGTTGGCCTGCTCTTAATTGACCACTGAGCTGGCTGTTCATGGCAAGCTTGAATAATGTCATTTCTCAGGAAAAGTGAGACCCTGTTCAATTCTCAGGCAGGCTAAGCTTTAGAAAAATTCTAGACTGAAACGTGCCTTTTACTTGCCAACACATTTGTTTTCCATAGCATAACCTGATGTGAACTGTCCCGCTTTAAAATGCGTGAATAAGCTGCATTCTCCTAAACTGACTATCAGTGATGTTTAGGATTGCTCAGGATGCTCTGAGTGATGAATTCTCCATTAGAATTAATTTCTGCTGTTTAATAAAGGGCTGGTACTTGACTAAGTGTTAGTCCTTTAAAACTTAATTAGTCTAACTTAAGTTTTAGTCCTTAATACTAAAACAGACTAGACACAATTAAAAAAAAAATTGGACTATGAAGAAAAAACATAAAAAAGAAATACATCTTTATCACAGGGAATCTATACTAGATATCAGTAGGTACATTGAATGCATTAAATGACAACATTGTGTCTACCTGCCATTGCTTTGGCAAACGTTGTCAGGCCAGCTTGTGCAGATGAATTCTCAGTGGCCAAGTCAGACACACTTGTAACCTGTACTAACATGTCCTTGGGAAGCTGCTCTTTTTCCCAGTGGAGGGGAAGAATTTGCCAAACGCGCATGAGGACTAAAACCTCACATGAGTGGAGAACCTTGTGTCCTATTACACTAACCATCATCTGCACCTGAGTCTATGTCTAGCATGAACTTGTAAATGGAAATGGCTCAACTTCCATAGAATTTGTACCCAGCAAAACTTTTCATTTCAAGGTTTTGAGGCCAGATTGATTAAAATATTGGTTGTTATACATATTCCTTCTTTAGCATGAAGATAATAAGAAAGTGTAGCTCTATCCTTTCACTTTGCCATGCTTCCCAAGGTCTGCCATAAATGTTTGTTAAAAAATGTTTCATTTTCTTTCATAGCTAAAGATAAAAATGCCCCCCAAAACAGTTAGTTCATTAATCAGACAAAGTGTAGATCATTCTCTGTGATTTTTCTTTTTTTTTTTTTTTTTTTGGGGGGGGTGCGGAGCGGGGGTGGTGTGTTTTTTTGGGGTTTTTTTGTTGTTTTAGTGAGGAACTTGGAGACTTCAAGTGATAATTAATTAATGCATGTTATAGCTATAAAGGCAATTCTTTTTGTAGGAGGGAAAGTTAATGCACAGAGATTAAGATGGTTATAGCTAAGGTATCTCGTAAATCAGTTCAGACACCTAAATTCTAAGTAACTAATTTGGAGTCTTTAATGCTGATCTGTATTACTAGAAGAATCTACAATTCATACCAAATTTAGCTGTGGTGTTTCTATAGAGATGAAATTTAGCATGAAAATAGCTGAAACATTTTGACATTGATTCCGAGACTATAGTACATAATATCCTATTTTAATACTATTACTGACTCCCAGCAATTTTCAAGTATAGAAATAAATCCTTCATTTCAGTAGGACTCAGGTAATGAAATATGTGAAGATACAAAAATTTGTCTCTAATATAAAATAAAAAGAAGATAATTTCTCTATGTGTTGTAATATGTAACCTCTTGTTACATAAAGGATGAGTTAAGAGGAATATTGTAATGTGAAATTCCACAAATGGGCTAAATATTTACATGTCTGTAGGGCAGGGCAAAGGAAGAGAGAATGTTAGTCGGTATAAATGTTAGAATTTTGTGGAAGAAGTTAGAAGCATTGATTTTGGTTAGTTTACTTTACTGGCAAAGACTGCAAGAATACTTTCAGAATAGCCTGAAGTGTTTCTAGAGGTGAAACAAAATTATCTCCCTGAACAGTCTATTGAGCAGCTGATGTGAAGAGAGAATTTTGTGGGGGGGTTTCATCCTAAAAAAGGAGCCAAATCTGATGAACATGGTGAAACTGAAAATTCAGTGATTATAATATTATTACACAGGAAATTTAGTTCAGGTTATTTGCACTGCATGGCAGATTTTAGCAACGCAGATTTGGAATAGCAAGCTGAAGGAAATCCAGGGAGTTAAAATTACAGGGTAAAGAATGCCTGTATTTTAGTGGGGAGAGAAGTGAAGCCTGAAGCGTGGTGATGCTGTTGAAAGCTAAAAGCTGGCCTGTGGTCAATCCAAATCAACCCATGCCTAGAGTTTGGGTTCTGCTTTGGGTGGAAAGTCTTACCCAGCTGTGATGCACAAGCCTGATTTGCTTAAACACATAAGAGGTTTCGACAGGTTTGGATCATCCTGGTAACTCAGGGCACAGTGTGGTATTGAGCAACCTTGACTTTGTCAATGAGACACAAGTCACCGCGGTTGGGGAGGTTCTTCTAGACTTTCTTAGGCAGCATATGGTTTTGGATATTTAATTCTGGTCTTTAGATAGTTACTGATGCATTTGAATGAGAATAATTTAAACCCATTCAACTAAGATTAAATAAAGAATAGAAAAACCCAATGATGATGGAAGAGAAGACAATTGATCAGATGTGCAGATGGCCATTATGAGCTCACGTATCATCAGCTTGAGTGCAGGAACAGAAATGGAAAAACTGAAATACTTTCCTGTAAATTTTATCTAGAATCCATCATTTGTATGCATTTGGAAAGCTTGGATGAATTTTAACAATGCATAGTTGCTTGAACTGTGCATATGTTCAGTCAAATTCATACAGGTGCAAATCTTGAGGGAAATGGTTTATATCATCTTTAGGATTGCTACAGTAGCATGCATCTCCAGTTGACTGTAGCATAGAGCTGTTTAATTTGCTTGCATTAAATACCATATGTTCTCACTTTGTGCCAAACACTATACCAAACATTTGCATGCTGTTGTCAGTAATATTTCCTTTAGGAGTAGTGCCATATCATTTAAAAACCCACTTTCTAAAGCTCTGCTCTGTTTCTGCAAAATGAATTGCTCACAGAAAATTTTAGTCTAGGAGCAACATGACTGTTCTTCCTTTGGGTGCATAAGCACTTCCATAATTTGGGCTGTCAAAAAAAGTATGTAGGTATGTGGGCCATGTACCACCGTTAGTTAGCTGTGGTTTGGGTTGTTTGTTGGCTTGGTTGGGGTTTTTATACCACTGTGTTCAAAACAAAAAGCTTTTCTAAGGAAATGCATGTGCTTCCTTTTTAACTATATATCCTAATTTGAGCTAATATCCTGCTGTGTAAAAAACCCCCCAGACTTAAATTGTTTTGGCTTCAGGAAATGAAGGTAATGAAGTGATTAGTAGACTATGTGGCTAATTAGGACATTTGACTTTCATTCCCAATGAATGCCCATGACTGAAACTCTGCATCTGTGAAATGAATGCAGCTATGTTCAACTAACTTGTAAAGGAGATGCTAAAAAAGCTTTGAGATCACTCTTTAGAAACACTTCAAAGGAGCAAAACCGCATTAGCTGCAGTGGGGTTTGGGGCTGGAAATCCTCATCTTCAAGGATCTGAGGCTGTTGCTGGGAATCACTGCCATGCTTGGGTAGAGAGGGGATTTAGTGCACTGCGCAGGAGGGAGGTAAAAAAATTACAAGGATTATTTCATAAATTTTCACAGTGATCTTCAGAAAATCTGGCAGTACATTATCTGTCCTAAGCTGCAGCAATGCTGATTTCTATTCTGAGACTCTAGCCATCCAAGGCCCCTGTTTGCGGTGCTAACTCGCCCTGCTTGTCCCAGCTCTGCTTCGGTCATGAAGGTAAGAGTGGTAACCTCGCTGGGTGTTTGGGTGCTAACAGGCAATACGCAAGGTCAAATCCAAGGTATTGAATAGGTGCATTCTCTAAATACTCCTAGAAAATAAATAAATAAAAACCCACAAAAGACTCTTGAATATGTGTAAAAAAAGAAAAAAAGCCAAAATATTTGTTTGCATGTTGTAACCATGTAAAGCGCTGTTATTCCTTACTAAAAAGATTAAGTAAGCAAATGTTAGATAATGATTCTAGTTCATATGTTTGGTTTTTTGTCATCTGTGTTAATTTTGCTCATTTCTGTGGCTCTGGATATATATGTGCTGCTCATATATCCTGTTAGATATCTCTTTATAAAGAGCTCAACAAAGATTATACCGGTATCTCATTTCTGCTTTTTATTCTCCAGATAATCACAGGGAACTTATTTGGGTACTAATGTGGAAGTTGTTAAGTGGATATGCACGACTTCCACTGAAAATCAGTGTTAATTAAAATATAATTATTTTAAATTGTCATGATACTTTAGAAACAATATTAGAAACACGGAAGGGGAAATTGAATGAATTGATTTGAAATGAGAAGCTCATGTCATCCAGGCAATTATGGTGGTTTTAAATGTAATTCTCCTGAAACAGGGGATAGGTAGGCAGAGGTCAGGTAGTGCCTGAAACAGATTAACAACCTGATCCAGTCACATTGTGAAGCGTTGCTAGAATCTGCACTAACTATTTGATGTGATTTGTCATTATTGTAGCAAATATTTTGGTCTTCCAGGCAATAATGCATAGTCTGCTTTTCACCTAACTGCTCTTAAGAACCAGGGAGCAATAAATGCAGTAAAATCATTAAAATAAGTTTTAAAACAGCAGCAGTGCACAAAGTGAACATCACGGTTTGCTGTTGCATGAGGCTGTGGAGGGTCATTGCTCTGACATGTTCAAAAAGGAGTTACACAAAAATGTGAACACCAAGTACACAACACCAGGTAGGGATGTACCCTCTGGTGTCGCCAATCTGCCAGGGACTTTACTGATGGTTTACTTGCAACAAATGTATTTTCAGCCACTGAAAAACTGGGAGAAGTTATCCTTGTCCATGCTATGTTAAAGTCACGAAGGAAGTGAATTCAGATGCAATATTAAAGGCTTTAAATTAAAATTAATTAATAGTCTGTATTTATTAGTTTTCTAGTTATACAAAGAAAAATTTATTTCTTAAAAACCAAAACAAAACCAAACCAAAACAAAACCAAAACAAACCAAAAAAAGCCAAATCCTGAATTACTAAATCTGTACTCATATTCAATGATAGCTGGAAATAAAATGCAAAAACCATGCTATTTAACATCTGTGTATGTAAGAGCCTGTCCTCTGCCTTGTGCAATGAAGATTGGTTTAAATGCAACCACCACTGTACTTTCTTTCTCTTAAAGTAACTGTAATAGTAATAATAAATTAAAACAGGTCTAAATTTTAAGGAACTCTTAAAATTAACTTTCAGATTAAGGAAAAGAAATTTCTTGCAGGAAAATGCAAGAGACAACTTGGTTGGGAGAGAGTATGGTGATAGGGGACACTTTGCTAAAAGGAGTACTCTGGCCAGGGGAAATTATGGTCGCAAGGTTAATATACAGGTAATGTAAGATTAAATACAGCTTCTGAATCATGGGAACACTGAGCAAAGCAATGGCTGGGGAAAAAATGAGGTTTGGTGCTTAAATGATTAACAGGTTTTGGGTCAAGTTTTGCATAAAATCTAGGATTAGATGGGAACAGGTCCAGGAAATGCATATTTTTCTTTGTAGCAGAAATATGTGTGCTATGTGTAGCTGTAACTGCTGGGATTGTTCCTGGCAATTTATTCACCCTATTATCAATGAAAAGATTTCTTTTAAAACAAAGAAGATGAGATACTTTTTCTTTCTATAAGACTTTTGGAATGCATTTATCTCTTAGGTATTGTTTTGGTGATATTATTTAAGACATGTCAGATACAACAGAGATTAATATTTACAGATTTTTTTCTTCTTAATTATATTAAGAAAATGTGATAATAACCTCAGATTTTCTGTAGTAAGTTTTAGGTTGAAGCAATAACAGCACAAACTGCAGGTAGCTTAGGGTGAGGAATTGTTAGGAAAGATGCTGGGGAAAAAAAAAGATAAATCTGAGAGCAGTAGTTCATGAAAGAGCTAACAATATGCTTGGTTGCAGAGAAGGGGCTGCTTGATCAGTTTTTTGGCAAACATGGTGTGTGCTACTTACTAGTGATCCTTGATTATCCGCAGTGACAAGAAAAGGTAATTTTGAAAAGTGCAGTTGTGGGAAGCTTTAGAGCTGCAGGATTTGAGCTGCCAGGGATGCAGCTTGCTTTTTCAGGCAGAGTTTTTTCAAAGGTCTTTTTCTTGCAGAGAAAACAAGATGCCCAACTGAAAAGGGTAGGGAAAAGTTACTTTTGAGGTTTTACTATTAATCTTGAAGATTGCAGTATCATCTTGAATTGCTTTAAACAGCCCAGTAAAGAGAAATCTCTGTGCCTGGAGATGCTCAGGTGGTTATTAGTATTATTATTAAATTTTTATTTTTTGTTTACAGTCCTGCAGTTTTAGACATTCAGAGCTTTTTGAGATAATAAAGAGGAAACCCTGCAGATACAGTGACAGAAATGGCAATTACTATAATGCCAGGTCTTAGATGTCTACATCAATCACATCATGTTAGGGCGTCAAGGTCTGTGAGCTTTGAAAAGATGCACCGGAGGAGAGAAGCTCTGTGAAGGGGCTAGCTGCAATCCCCTGAAAATGACCATAACCTTCCAAGGTGACAGATTTTGTGCCAGTGGAATTGGTCAGAAAAAAATGGCCAGTGTAATATAGAGCAAATTGTGTATGATGTGATGTGAGAAAGACATGAAGATTCATTGGAAGAAATACATGAAAATTCAGAGAGTATTTATCAGGCTGGAACAGAAAACTCTCTCATGGGACTCTGAGGGTAGCTCTAAGAGGTTCACCTTGAAGAAATTGTTCTACCAAAACTGGGCTGGGGTGGGGGATTTGTTACTCTAGAAAATGTCCATAAGTTCTCTGGGTGTCCCCGGGAACATCCATAAGATAGGGGAAAAAAAAAAATCATATTTTTATTTATAGAGGAGAATTGCTTCTAAGCACCTTTCATTTGTAAACCTGATTTTGTAATGATGAGTAGTTTGGGAAGCAGATGATTTTTGCCTGTTATTCCAAGCACCTTTGGGGAAATGTGAATACCAGGATAGGAATAATAATTATAATAATACCACATGGTCTTTAATCTTTACTAACAAATTTTCAATGCTTATTTTTAAAGTGGTAGTCAGAAATGATGAATCTCACAAACTCAGTGATACCATTGAAAGTAGGTAAAACAATCTTAATTCATTTGCAGATTCAGCCACTCACTTCCAGGCTGATGCCAGGAAGCATCTCCGTTCTTGGTGAACTCAGCTCTTATACCTCTGTTTTCTCTGATGACCCTATGGGAGAAGGCAAGCATGGGTAAGGCTGGAGATGGCAATGGACAAGCATCATTCTTCAAGAACTGCAATTCTGTTGTAAAAAAAGTGCTGGCTTTGCACTTTCAGGGGAAGTCAGAAGCTGTAACTGAACTTGGCTCAGCATGATACCCAAAGCCAGCATGTGTTAGTCCTTTTGTATAATACTGCTCACTAATTCTAGCCTTGAAGTATGTTTTCCTCTTTCAACTGTCTCTTCATGAGAAGCATCTTTCCTCTTTTCAGCTATTTCTCTCTTTCAGCACCACGTTGCTGGTGTTTCCTTCTTGGGAGGTACAAATTCTGCAGCCTGTCCCACTTTTGCTCTAGAAGCTTTGAGGGGGAAAAAATAAAAAGTTTCCTTCTAATAACTGCATGTAATTTGTGTTAATTTGTGGTTACTACCTCCATAATTCTTTTGACAATCTCAGCCTTTACTCTGGCAGAGGATTCATCTCAGGAACCCAAGTGTGTCCATATGCTTACACATGCATCTGAGACACTGCAATGTTCTTGCTATTAACTTTACTGCTGGATAATGGAAGGTGGTATCTTTTAATGCAGTGCATCTGACTTTGACTACTGTCAGAAATTTAAGGTGACAGTAAATAATGAAGTAGCTTTGTTTCCTTTCAAAAGAACAACCAAGGTGAGAGTGGGGAGAAGGGAAACAGGAACATTTATTTTTAAGCTTTTTTTTTTTTTTTTTTATGCAGTCTGGGAGAGGAGAAAGAGAAATCCAAAGGGGTCAATTGAGAAATTATGCTTCTGCGTGCTTCTCCTGTGCTGCGGTCCTGTACAGTGCTGTGGTGAAGATCAGAGCGCTTGGGTGTTCTCACTCAGCCTGCAGCAGGGCTTTCACAAGTACACTCCTTTATAGTTCTTTGTGGAGGTTAAAAAAAGTCTTCATTAGCAGGACATATATGATGCTCTTTTTCATGAAGGATGTAAAACCAAGCTCAATCTACCCTGATGTGGCATAGCAAAAAGATTCTGCAAGTTAGACCTTGTCCCAGGAGTGAAAAAATGAAACTCCTTCAGTGTTTTCCTGTTTTACCTTCCCTGATGATGAAAAGTAGCAAAAACTGAAGACCTCCGTCACAAAATCACAGAATCCCAAGGGTTGGAAGGGACCTCAAAAGATCATCTAGTCCAACCCCCCTGCAAGAGCAGGGTAACCTACAGTACATCACACAGGAACTTGTCCAGGCGGGCCTTGAATATCTCCAGTGTAGGAGACTCCATAACCCCCCTGGGCAACCTGTTCCAGTGCTCTGTCACTCTTACAGTAAAGAAGTCCTGATGTTAATGTGGAACTTCCTATGCTCCAGTTGACACCCATTGCCCCTTGTCCTATCCCTGGATATCACTGAAAAAAGCCTAGCTCCATCATCCTGACACCTACCCTTTACATATTTGTAAACATTGATGAGGTCACCCCTCAGCCTCCTCTTCTCTGTCTTTAGAGTTCTGCCTCAGCTACTGCTTTTAGGGTCATACCTATGGCATTTATTTTCATTTGATTTATTTCTCCTTAGATCACTTTTGAATTTGAAGACTGTGCAAATAATATAAATAGCAAATAGGGATATTATGAACTGTTTTTCATATAAAATCCTAGGGTAGCCTCAATAAATAATGTATTTGGTCAATACTGGCTTCTGTTTCAAATACCTGCAAAGGATAATATTTAGATACAAACCAACAATATTCATTGGGATCCTTGAATTCCTGATGTCTGGTCACAGTGAGATGGGTCACAGCTGATAATGTCCAGTACTTGAGAGCGGGGATTTGCAGTCTGGGACATGGAATCAACATGTTTCTGGTAACATGATGGTGTGGCGAGAGAAAAAAGCCGTCAGAGGTAGGGCTTAAGCGTGCTGATTGTTTCCGTGTGGCCGTATAGCTTTCAGGCCCGAGCTAGCCTTGCTTAGTTCTTCTGCATGGGTGCTCTCAGAGTTCCCAGCTAGGAGATTTACACAGGCAAAGGGCACAAGCTGCCATGCAGACATGCCCTGAATCTATTTTCTGCTACTAGGATGGTCAAGAGCAAGCCAATATAGAAAACTGTATTTGCTCTCTGTGAATGCCATGAAGAACAATTGAAGAGGTTTGTTACTTTATTCACTGCTGAAGTGAACAAAGTATTTTTGTGCGATGTGCAGCAGTGGCACTGTGGGCGGATGTCTTTATGCACTGGGGATGCTCTTGGATGTAGTAGCCTGCTGTGCTGTATCAGGACAGTGCCAGAGCAGCATCCCTGTGCAATTCAGAGCAGTAGCTTTCTTTGTGTCTATATATCAGTCTTCAAAATTTGGGCTTTTATCCTAGTTTAGAAGTTATTTCAGCTCTGCTACTAAACAGGATTTTTGAAGAAGAGACGAATAGAGTGAATCAGCTGTGGGAAAAATAATGAGTTTCATATTCTGCAAAGATCAGAGATAGAGTGACACTTAAAAAGCATCAGTTATCTGAACATTTCAGGTATTTAAAAATGATGCAGCTGTAGTTCAGTTTGGAGAAACTCTCATTTCTTTGCAACCAGAACATCAGTTCCCATTTGAAGCATATTGTCCAGACTATAAATATGTTTGCTGCTTAGGAATTTTTATGTAAGCTGCTGTTTGCATTGATGTGTAAGCTGCATACTGACTGCTGCTCTGTAGTCAGAAGCTCCCCTTTCAGCCTGTACAGGCTGCCGTCTGTGTTTCCTTCTGCCCAGTGCCTCTACAAATTTCTTTCACTGTAAATCAAAGAGAAATTCGAGCAATGATTTTTGTTATTCTGTTTACACCCTTAAAGTTTGTGACCCTCTCGGCACTTCTGAAGTCTTTTTTTGTGCAGAATGCAGAGGTACTTGTCTGCACCAACAGGGAGCTGCCTATGATAAGTATCTATTTACATATGCATATGTATATATACACATAAGCTGGTTCTGGAATACAATGATAGAACATGTGGGAATGGTTCAAAGCTGCACCAGGGGAAGTTTAGTCTGGACATTAGGAAGTGTTTCTTCACTGAGAGGGTAGTCAAACACTGGAACAGGCTTCCTAGAGAGGTGGTAAATGACCCAAGATAGTTAGTGTTTAAGAAGCATGTGGACAATGCCTTTGACAACATGCTTTAACTTTTAATCAACACTCAATTGGTTAGGCAGTTGGACTAGATGACCATTCTAGGTCCCTTCCAACTGAAATATTCCATTCTATTTTATATATTTCCTTTCCCATCACTAAGTATAAAGATGAGGTGTATTGTGACGACCATAAGCTCAAAAAATGCCCATTCCTAACTTTGTAGTTACTTACTCTTTATCATTATTTCTAAACACTCTTATCCAAGGCTGGTAGAATCAGTTAGGCCTTTAGATTATTTCTGCAATATTTGATTACTTCCTATTCTAAAGAAGTGAGCAGGTGCTTTCCTAAGGGGCAAAAGGACAACCACGGCATGCAGACAGGTACAACTGTGCTGAGAAGCTGCTGTTATGGGAACACAGGGTGTGATGCAGAGGGTCACGCTGCTAGTTCATATGGGGAAGAGTGGATACCAATGATCATACACTTAAATAGAAAAGTAGGTATCAGTGCTGAGGTGAGTCTCCATCCATAAACATGCTTCTCTTAATCTGCCAGAGTCTGAATGCATCAATTGGGCAATATTTAACTAGCAGTTGGAAGTGCATGACTGAGAGAGGCTCTGGCAAAAGTATCATCAGATGAAGGCTATTCCCTTTTCTTTCTCTGGAATGATTTATGGGTCCCTGAATCCTGATTCCTTCAGTTTCTGCAGTGCAGTGTGTGAGCACTGCTTTGTAATGTTGCAAAACAGGGGTAGCTTTATTGATTAAAGTGGGTCAATAAAATTTTGTACTGCTTTAGTGGGTGGACTGGAGTTTCCGCTTCATTTTTACAGATATTTAACCAATGCAAAGCATAGAGAAGGGGCTATGCATTTGAGCTTCAGGAGAGGAAAAAATGTTGCATACCAGTTCAGCAGGTACTTTAATTTTGTTTAAAGTTTTCAGTTCAACAGGTAATTTTTCTCCAAATGTAAAAATACTTTTTTAATTGCAACCAATCTAGCATGATTGCTTTTATTTTAGAGCATGATGGTGATGAATCGTGCTGAGATAATTGGCTTGAATAAACTGTCCCTACCTACACAAATAAAAGATGGCAAAATTGGATCTAGTCTGAACACGTGGTCTTCAGGCAGGAGGGAAAATCTTCGAGGGATATGGAGACTGAAGGCTAAGATTAGTGCTCATGATCTGCACCTATTAGTGATTTTTAAATTTTACTTCATATGTAAAATGTACTACAGACTTCCACCTATTAAAATGAATCCAAAGTGCTGTAAATACAGTCATCTCTGTTGAGCATTGAGTAAAATCTAGGATGATTTCAGAATATTGTGAAATTGTCCCGGTCTTGTTCAACAGTTGATGATATGTGTGGGATAGTTACTGGAGACAAATACTGCTTGGGGTTTTAGTCTGTGGTGATCTGCTCTTGCAGGCTTTAATTTTGTGGGAGTGTGTTTGTAAGATTTAAGACCATTTGGGGAAATTTAATCAGAATGTAGTAACACTTTTTTTTTTTTTTTTTTATTTTATTTTTTAGCAGAAAAGGTTGTTGAGGATTTTGCAGACATTTTTTCACATTCCTGTGACGCTCATGGCTATAGACATTTGGCAAAGAAGTAAAAACTGTTTTTCCTGACTGAAAGATGACATTTTCTAGGGGCTCCTTCTTGCACCCCAGGCCCCATCTTTATGTGAGCAAACAGCTCCAGACCATTCTCTCTTCTTTGGTAGCAGGGTTCACACCATTTTTGCAAAGGAAGAAAAGCTGCAGAGATTCTTGACAAGTTTTAGGGAGGTCAAAGGGGAATGCCCTGGTTTCAGCTGTGTTTGAATCAGACCAGGAGAAAAAAATCTTTAGAAATATTTTTTTTCCTCGTTAATCTGTAACTGTTTTATAAGTATTACACTGTGAAGCCAGTATCTTAAAACCCCTGAAGTGTACCTGTATGTACTGTGAAGAAGGAGGTATGTTGATGCCATTGTGTTTGCACACAACTGCTCTGAAGAGGGACAGAGATATTGACAGTGTGCGGTCCTTTCGCACCCCAAGGAGCTGACAAGCAAGGAAGAGCTAAAACAATGTCAGCTCATCTGTGTAGGACAAGAGGCTTCTAACCTTGCAAAGAAAGACAAGAACTCTTAGCAGAGAAGATGGCTTTCCTGGACTTATTGCTGTGGCACAGAGGGTGAGATGTACAGGGTGGGCGTGCAGCAGAGGTTTTTTTCCTGCATGAGAGCTGTTGTGCCTCCCACCCAGCCCCCTTGTAATCAGCAGGGAACTGCTTTACCTGAGCTTATGTGCAGCTGTATCTTTGGTTTTTTTTTGTTCTGTGTTATCACCTGAAGTACCACTGTTGTGCAAACAGGATACATTTTTATTTTTTTTTTTTAATGGCACCCCCTGTGAATTCAGAGAGGCTCTTAACCTATTTCTGCATTACAACTTACTGCTTCAGCCTGCTGAGAGGTGAATGTGCTCCAAGCACACATCTTCTTCCTTCCAGTCAATAATGGTTTAATGTCAAACTATATTGTGAATTTAAAGAAAACCCAAACTGTTACAGAATGATCATCAGAAATATTAAAGTCTAATTGGAAGTGAAAGATTGGAGTTAAAAACTTCATTATAATTGATATCATTGCATAAGCACATAAAAATGGTTGTACCTACAACTTTGTAAATCATTTAATCTAAACTATGTCATTAATATTAGAAATATTTAGCTAGGAGACAGCAAAATTGCTGTATTTATTATGAAGCTAATGAGCTAGACTACTATTATACCTAGAAAGAAAATTCTCAATAGATGAGAAATTATTGGTATTAGAGTGGGTAATTTTTATAATTATTTTACTTTGCATAATACAGGAGAGTCTACAGGTTCATAACAGATTTTTATAATAATAAAGAAAAAATATTAATTCTTACCAGTAGTCAAGTAATACTGCCATATGGTAACATGATAAATGAGGTCTGAAAGGAGAGCTATCATTCTGAGCCAGCAGTCCCATGAAAGATTACATTAAAAAATATCATAAATAGAAAGCACTAGAAAAAGTCTTGACTGAGGATGGATAAAAGAAGTTGAGTAAGAGTCACTGGGTAAATGAAAGGGGAGAAATAGGAAACAGGATGTATGTCAAAGAACAAAAAGTAAATGGCAAAGAACCAGATGGATTTGATATTAGACTCATACAGCAGCAATATTACCTGTCCAGGAACTTGGAGGGGCAGAATGAATAGTGTTGGATTGTGACAATTTAACAAGTTGTTGCAGGTCTCTGGAGAAATATGGATGTGGTTGGGATATTTGGGTCTGTAAAGAGTCAGAGTAAATATGTGAATTCAAGTATACCAAAGCATGCCATTTAACTGTCTTTCTGTTCCCAGAGAAGGTGGCAATGGTCTAGCATTTTGGAGACTTTTGGAGTTTGAAAACATTGGCTGCACTGTATTGAATACAGAACTTGTATTTATGAGATTGCATAGCTTTTTGATTAATATTCCTTTCCATCCTTTCCTTTTTTCTATGCTTTTTTCATACTAATTTGTCTCCTCCAATAGAGAAACCAGTGGTTAGTACAGTGAGAAGTGGCAAGAGCCTTTAGTCTTCTCAGCTTGTGTGATGTTTCTCCCCTTACTCCAAGGCTCTAGAATATGGTGTCCTTGGGCTGTTTGCAAACTATACATGCTATGGGATTATCTATCCCAGCAGCAGGCATTCCTACTGAAGGCCAGGTTAGCTGAGGGTTAAACAGGTTATGTCATCTTTTCAGCGGTGATAGCTGTCTGTAACAGCATGTAGTGTGGATAACTGAATGCAAACTGTGTATACTGTGCATATGTTTGAGAAGAGGTTGTGAAGAAAAATAGTGAAGTTTGCTATTTTAGTTCCACTTCAGAATTTATGTATTCCTCTCAACTATGTCAGAGTTGTTCACTTTTAACTTATGCCTCAAAGAGATAGAATAGCTGTGTGCGGGTTGAAAAGCCTTGTTAGACAGTTGTGTGCATTTGTGAGTGAGTTTTATGAGAGACACTGAAATTAACCATTTTTTTATTTATTTGATGTACTTAGTGTTTGAAATATGAGAATCATTTTCCTCTTCATTCAGTAGTGAGCTTTTTCTTTCTTTTCAGAGACCAATTGAACAAAAAGATGTAACAAATATTGAAGGTTTAGAATTCAGATAGTTCAAAAAAGTGTCTCTCAGACTTTCATCATATTGTCCATTCAAAAGATTTTGTTTTAATGATTTGAAATAAATTGGATTCTGAGGTGTTTTTCAAGGACCGTTTCTCTGTGAACAACAAAATAGCTGTACAAAATACAGCTGCATTCTGCAGTAGTTAAATGTACTGAAAGGAGAACAATTGATTGAGTACCTTAAATGTATGATGTCCTCCTTTGAATCAATGAAGGAATTGCTGAAGATGTCATAATTAACTATGAGTGGGTATATTGCCATTTCAGAAAATGTGTTTTATGCAGATTGAATTATTTAAACAAACAATGCTCTTTTCTTTTAATTGACTTGGCCAGCTCTTATGTACATTAGTATCATTCATTTGAATTGATGGCAGCACCTAGCACTCCAGCTGGAAAAGAGGCACCTGTGTCATGGAGGCAACAACAGCACATGCAGTCGCTGTCCATCAAAATGCTGAATGATACAGGCCACAGTAAGTATGTGTGGATTTGTTGAACACATTACATAGCTGAGTGATAGTTGGTTTTTTTGCATGTGAAGCTCATGTGCTGTTGAAGGGGGGAAGGGCAAGTCAAGCGTAATAAACAAACATAAGATTATGGTGAGGGGGATAAAGCTATTCACAGCTCCAGTGTCATGATTCTTGATCACAACTTTTGTTTCAGAGAATGAAGTGTAAATAAAACCAGCAGTCCTGATTTTTGCAGCCCAGTCTATGTGTTATGAGTTGAGACTTGTTGCAAATGCAGCATTTTATCATTCCCTGATCCATATTCACCTGTATTAATAAATGGTTTATTAACTTTGCTTGCTAGTCAGACTGTGTATATTGTGCATGTGTATGTCTGTGCGTGTGTATTTCCTTCTGTCATCTCCAAGGCAAATGCTCGCGGTGTAACCCTCAGAAATGCGTTGGAACAGCATTTTTGATATATTTGTCACTGGGGATTAAACTCCATGCTATCCATTAATGCAGACATACCTCTGACTCAACACTGTGTCTGCCATGAAATTGTAAGTATAATCATCAACTGCATTTGCCCCCAGTGTGAATTTTTTGAGTTAAAAGATATGGGGGGGGGGGGGGGGGGGGGAAGCAAGGAGGGGGGGAAATTGTTTAAAAATGTGCACTAAGAGCAGACACAGAAAATGCTTGATCAAAACCCAATTGAAGCTGCACAGTATGTGGTGTAAAGCTGGATGGGGTTGGCTTCTAAGAAAAGCAACAAACGGGCTAATGCTATTCATACACTCTTAGGGGGGAGGTTGCCATAGAAGAGCATGTGCATTTTATAGTTACTTAGCTGTAACAAGGAGCTGTACTTCAGCTTTAATTTTTACCAAGCTGGGAATAAGCATGTAAAAGGAGAGCATAAAGAAAGTTGTCCTCCACAATCCCTGCCCCAGTTTAAACACAGCTGTGGTCTGTGTATACAGCCGGCTCAGTGCACAGGGAAAACAAAGCATCCCAAAGGTACCTGCTTGTCCATTATGGTGGTCACTGGGATCTTTTGGGGTTTGGTTGGGTCTTTTTTGCTGCTTCTAAAATACCCAACCAGCAGCGTTGGAACATGTACTCTGTGGTGTTTCCTCTTGCTGAGGAGAATAACAAAACAGTTGCTTTATGGAAAGTTGCTCTCTAATATTGCTATTTTATAGAGGCTATGATCTCTCTAACATTGGAAAATCACCCCAGTAACTACTCCCCACCACCTGACGCCTGGAGAGAGCCAGTGCATCATGCTCTTGACATGGTGCCTGGACACAATCCAGGCTGTGCTAGAAAGCCTATGATCGCCTGAACCCAACACTTTGCTTTTGCAGGAAGCTCAGCAGAGTCTCATTTGTTTGATATAATCTTGGCCTTGCTGATATGTTTTCTGAATGCCGCTTCTCTGCGCACCTGTAGAAATACAACCTTCAGGCCCTGGTATTGGGCCTGGGGACTGCTGATGGTCCTGTGTGTGCAGACCACAGCTTGCATGTGCAGCTCCCACCTGGTGGACACCTCTGTTGTAATTGGAGTTCATCCCTTTAAAGACATGGACTAATCAGGAACGAGAAAACTTAGCAGTTCAGAAAATTGCTTTGTGTGCATTTTGCTGGTGGCATTCAGGACAAAGCTATTGTACGTGGTCTGCAATTCTGGGAATACTTATGAGAAGAGCTACTCAGCGAGTTGGTGTCTTTTTCACTCCTGCATGTGACTATTTGAAAACATGGCATTTTTCTCATGTTTTTTTTTACCTTCAGTCTCGGAACCAGGCTGCTGCTCTTGCTGGCTCTCTGTAGCCTCTTCGGTGAAACAGTTTCTTCTGTAGCATGTCCTTTCACCTGTTTCCATGGCAAAGAATAAACACCTTTTCTTACACTGTTTCACTGATAAGCTGTTTCCTTTCAGGAATTAATACTCGGGAGTACAGTTTGTGGTATGTGGCAGCCTATTCTTTGTCCTGAAGAACTGTTTGTGAATAGAGCATCATCAAGATTTAGTTGCAGCCTCTTCTTAGGCCTGTTTCAACAGCTCTTGGGCTTTTGATTGAAGGTGGAGGTAAAAGGGCATCAGTAAAAGCAGACAAAGTTTACACATACGAAAGGGAGAGTGCTCAATAACCCTTAGAGGGCAGAAGCTCTACTGAGAGATATTAATTTTTTTAAGGTTTTTCTTAGCACCACTGATAAATTATTTTTTATGTAGGTTGCAACTCTGCTTTTATGGACATCAAAATTAAGAAACAAGATCAAAGTGGGTCTTAAAGTACAGTTTACTTGAGAGTCTTTTAGGGTTTCCTCCATTGTTGTTTGTATTTCCAGTTTTCTTTTTTGACAGGCTGCTTCCTTGCTTGTCTAATTTCATGATGAATCAGTGCTTTGGGCCTTCGCAATGGAAGTAGCAAATGTGTTGACCAAACAGTTTCTAATGCACTACTCCCCCGAGTTTTATTGGTGTTTTTTTTGGGGGGTTGGGTTTTTTTTGTGCACACCATATGGTAGGAAATCACATGCTGAGAAACAGATCTCCACAAGCAAGAGAAGGCTATGAAATAATGAAACTAATGATTGTGATCTGGCCAAAAGTCTGTGTTTGGGTCTGCCAGTGCATTTCACTTGGTTGTAATGCAGTGAAAGGAATGAATAATAATAATAATAATAATAAAAATACTGTACTTGTACACATTAATTAACAGGAATGATGCCCTGTAACTTAATGGCTAGTTTGAAGTGGAGCTGAGTGACATCCTAACAGTAGCCAATTAGGTCAAGCAGCAGGCTTTTAAATTAGTTGGTTTAGGCAACTTTTAAGAGGTTGGGAATGAAGATACTTACAGAGATTGTTGCAGGTGGAAGCTGTAATCTGGGGCAATGCGAAAACATAGTGGAACTGAATGCCATCAACAAAATTGTCACTAAGGAGGGGCTTGATACTTGACAGAAATAGGGTGCTGCACAAGCAGTAAACTGGAAAAAATAAAAACATTTAGGATGGATTATATAGATGTTCCTGGAAAATATGGAAAAAACAGATAAGCCTGGAAGGAAGAAGGCTGAGGGAGGGAGGAGGAATGGAAAAGTAGGTGAGGAGAGAATTGAGGTTGTTGCAGTGATAACCATTAAAACAGGACTGTTTGCCAAGACCTCCCACTATAAGGTAGCAGATAGTTTTCTGGACAAGATGTTCTTGCATATCCATACCTATCACTAGGGTTAAAGAAATGCCTACTTGGGGCTTAAAATAAGCCACAAGGTAACACCATGTTATTGCACATTTATGGTGATAATGATAACTGAGATAGATCCTGAACTAAATTGGAAAAAAGAAAAAAAGCTAATTTCAGCTCTTGCTCTGAGATCCATGTCTGACTGAATAAACCCAGCATACTTAGGAGAGCCTGAGGCTTTTTCAGTACATGAAGAATGCCTAATGCACATTTTGAAATTCAGCAGATAATGTTTCTTCGTTGCTGTTATCACTCTAAAGATAACTCAGCTCCTCCTTATCTTTTTCTTGATGCTAGTTCTGATAAATATGCATTTCTTTCTATGACCTAAAGCAACTTTGAGAAACATTGGGTTTTTTTCAATTTATGTATTTTTCAGCCATGTGACAGAACAGTCACAATCCCAGCAGACTGCTTGCATTCATGGAATACTTCATCTTCTATATGCACATTCTACTCCAACAATAATCCAAGACAGGATGGTAAGTTTTCTGTACGTGTTTTGTGCCGTAGTCACTAAGAAAACTTAGTATGTAATTTATTAAATCTAATAGTTAAAATTAACCACCTTCAAAATGGAGGAAACAGTTGTTCAGAGAAAAATATACTTGCACAGGGCAAAATTGCCGTGTTACAAAGAGGAAAGGGAGAACTGTGTGTGAGGAGTCAATAACTCCTGAATTTTAAATTGAAGTTTTATTGTATGTGAGTAGAGCCTGTGTCCCACACAAGTCACATAACATGACACCTTTTTAGTAAAAAAAATAGTCCTGAAACAAACAAACAAACAAAAAAAAAAAAACAAACCCACCTCTAAACCACTATTTTAGGATTATCTGTTGTAACAAAACCTCTCCTTCTCTCCGTCAAGTGGGCCAGGATATCTGCATTGGCATGAGGCATTTGGTGTGTCCTTCAGACCCCTTTTCCACAGCAAGCCCTTTTTTTCTGGGACCACCATTCTGCCCTTTCCTTACCTATCACAAGCTCGGTAAGGTTGTAAAAGTTTCACCATTTGTCTTCTTTTCCCTAACCTACGTCCTTTTTCTCTATCAATTTTTTTCTTCCCCAAGAAAAGACAAAACTGAAGAGGCAGGATTGATCACCAAAACACCTGCTAAAATTCACAATGGGCAGTGAACCAAAACAATCAATTATTCACACAGGTCTAGTCCCAGGGCTTTCTCTTAAATTCTGAGAACACTTAATTTACTTGCCTGCTCTTCAGAAGAATATTTTTGGTGAATATATTTTACATACAACAGAAAATGCTTAAATATAGGATTTGTGTAAATCTGTGTTTTATTTTTGTAAATACAAAGTATTTCAGCCATTGTTTTTGCAAAAATAAGGGATTGAGCAAAAGTAAAAAGCCTTGCTTCTCACATGCATGTATTCAGGCGGAGATGGTTCGTTGGAGGACCTGAAGGGTCTCAAGCTGTGGAGCAGATGTCAAAGCCTTACAGAGGGGCTGGGAAACCTTAGTCATCCTCCTCTTGAGTCTAAAGCAGAAAGGCTGTGCAGCTGAAAGTAAAGAGTTTAAACTAGGACTGTCTAGCTCTTTAGAACAGGTATCCTTAAAGACATTGAAATGCTAGGTTTATAAAAGGAATTTTGCACCAAAAGTATATTCAAGAAAAGTACATTTCCAAATTGTCCTGGGAGTGAATAGTCTGTCTGGGGGCAGCAGCTGAGTTTGGCCTTAGTTGCTCAGAGAATTCCCACCACATGCATTTTCTCTCCTGATGTTTATGAAGGTGAAATCACAATATATGTTGCCTTCAGCAATCCAAATTATTGCTTGGCTCAATAAGAAATCTACAGAAAATTAATACCAGAAAGCTTTCTTAAGATAATTCTGGAAAATCTTTATGGAGATGTACTTTATGTTGTTATTCTGGCGCAAAAAGTACCTTTTTTGACAAAACATTGGAGAAACAAGATTCCTGCTTTGGAAATCTGTAGACACATGCAAGAAAGCTTATCATTTGCTCTTACAATTCTATGGTTGTTCTTTTGGTTGGTTTTTTGGTGTGTGTGTTGGGGGGGAGGATGTTGGTTTGTTTAGGTGTTGGGGATTTTGTTGAGGTTTTCTGGCTTGAGTTTTGGTGGGGTTTTTTATTTCTATTCAACTCATGTAAATGCTTAAAGTTTTGAATATTTCAATTTCTTGCCTTTCTAGACATATGTAAGAATATCTATATGTTTCTGGTATTTGCATATAGAACGGGTGTAGGAAGCATAACTTGCTGGGCCACCTAAAGCGAGGGGCAAAGGGCAAATCAACTGCCAGTCTTTGCAGCTGCCATTTCTCACTTGCAACTCTGAGTGAGCATGTGGTGTAGGTATCCAGTAGTCATTGAATAAAGGAATTTCAGCCATTTCTTTTGTCTTGTTCAAATTTAACTGTTAGGACAGCACTTTCCTGAACTTGCAACTGAGGTAATTTCTGGGTTGGTTTTGTTGGGGTTTTTTTTTGTTTGTTTTTGGCTTGTGTTTTTTTTGTTTTGTTTTGTTTTTTTAATTTTTGTGTGTGGATACACTACTGCATGAAAATCTTTCAGATATATCATTGACTAAAACAAAAATTTGCTCAAGATATGAAGATCAGCACAAATTTCAGTGGTTTCTGTTTTGTCAGCTCTATTATTTTATGACCCATCTTTTTGCATATATCTGGTTAGGATGAAGGAGAAAGATATTTGTAAGGTTAACTTTATGTTAATGGTAAGCCTGTTGTTTGGCTTTTGTAAAACTTTTTCCATAAAGAATATAAATACAACAAAGAAATCTCGCTTCTATTTGTGCTTTATGATTAATGTTGGAAAGTGATTCACAGGTCTCAGAAATCAACACGAAAAAATGCCACTTACCTTTTTTAACCCTATTGATTTCAATAGATGTTAGATTTAGACCTTTGAGCTTTCACATCAGGAAGCCAACTTTCATAATTTTTTCAGACAAGAAGAAATTACCTGTTCTTAAATATTAAGTCAATTTTCTTCTAATATCATTACAAAGGATAGAACATAATGTTTGTCCATGCACACATTACCGTAGTCTGCTTTGTTATTTCTGAGCCTGAGATGTGCTTTCTGAGCATGTCAGCTATCTCTGGGCCACTCATTTGGCTGACTCATAAAATGCCATTGTAGAGGAAAACTAAAAAAGCCTTGCGACTAATGATATTGATGAGAACAAAGACCAAATAATAGTGTCTGGAAAATAAAACTGTACGTTCAAATCCCCTTAGAAAAGTTTGGTAAAGGACAGAGGAACTGGCTAACTACTTTTGCAGTCAGGGGACATATTTTGTTCCTGTACATATTCTGTCAAAATAAGATTTTTCTTTTTAAGCACCTCTTGGAATTACTTTGACTGGGTGGCTATTTCGAGCTGTCTAATATTTCTACATTTGGAGTCCTGTTTTGTTGTTTGGGGTTTTTTTTCTTCCATCCATCATTTTTTGTTTGTGCTTGGTAAGGCACTTCCTCTTATTCTGATTTTATACTCTTTTCCCAAGAGAGTTGTTATATCTGGTTTATTTTCTTGTCTATTGTTTTTCTAAGCTAATCTCCTTGTTTTCTTTCATTCTGTCATTGTCTTTCCTATTTAGGCTCGTTGTGTGTGTCTTCACTTACAAGCTTGCCTTTATCTGGTTTTGCTTGAGAAAAATTGCTCATTTTGGCAACAGTTTTGAGGCTGCATCTATTTTTGCCTCATTTTTTTATTACCATGACAAATCTTTCTATTTAATGGTATCTTGCTAGCAGAAAGAACACCTTGTTATCTTTGTTGCTTCATGTTTCCATGGGCTTAAGGCTCCTTTGCTGACTTATTCATTCATACTATAACATCCACTGCAAGTGTTGACTTGTGAAGGATGTGCACTTGTCATAACCAACTGCAATTTTTCTATTTTTTCATTTGAACTCTGCCTTTGCATTATCTGCTACTGTAATTTTGGTCACAGAGGGACTGAAGATGTGCTCATTCAGTGCATAGCGGAGAGTGATGCTGCCCCACATTCAGGATGCTGAGTCAGTGCTTGGTAGGCGTTCACACCATCATGTATGCTAATGACAGTTATTTTCTGAAATTATGAGCAAAAATCTATTTTTATATTTTCTTGAAAACCCATTCAAAAAGTTACCTTTTTTTTTAAAGCTGAAAACTTTCCTTTCATGTTTTTTCCTAAAGTTCCTTTTTTTCCCCTTAATTTATATTATATGTCCATTCTTAGTTCTCCAAGTTTATTTTTCCTTTATATTTTTAAAAGGTAATTAAAGCTATCGTTTAACAGAGAAAGACCTTAGGCCTCATTCATTTTCTGTACTGCAAGTGATAGTGTAAAAGGGGTTAAATCAAGCATTTGACATTACTTTATTCATAGCTTAGAACCTTGATATATTCATAGAATTGTTTCTGGAGAAACTTTTAAAGGTGAAATATGCATTTTGAATGGTGAGTTACTACTAAATAGCATGACTGGTATTGTTTCAGAAATAGGTTACAAAATGCAGTTTGGGGGTCTGTGTTATGTGTGGTATTTCTATAGATAAGCATCACCTAAATAAATACATATAAGTGTAAAATGTATGCTAAGATTACACAGAGAACTACATGAGAACTTGAATAACTTTGCTGGAAGTTCATCTGATCATGCCCAGGTAATATATTTCTTGTAATGAAAATGAGAGTGTGCAACTTGATCTCTTTGGCTCTAAAGGAAAAAAAGTCTTGAACTGATTCTGAATGTGGTGGATATAATTCACAATAATTTTTTTTTAATCAGTAGATTCAATTCATAAATATCTGTTGGACCAGCAACTACCAAGTTGGGTTTCACATGAAACAAAATCAGAAACCTGGGACCTTCCTTATGTTTTGCTGTGAGGGTGGTGAGACACTGGAACAGGATGCCCAGAGGAGTTGTGGATGCCCTATTCCTGGAAGTGCCCAAGGCCAGATTGGATGGAGCTTTGAGCAACCTTGTCTAGTGGAAGGATCCCTGACCATGGCAGGAAGGTTGGAACTGGGTGATCTTTAACACTGTTTCCAGCCCAAAACATTCTAGGATTCTGTGATTATAAAAGAAATTGAATCATGCATCTAAATGATGTCAAAACTCTATGGGAAATCTCATTACAGAATCACAGAATCACAGAATCCCAAGGGTTGGAAGGGACCTAAAAAGATCATCTAGTCCAACCCCCCTGCAAGAGCAGGGTAACCTACAGTACATCACACAGGAACTTGTCCAGGCGGGCCTTGAATATCTCCAGTGTAGGGTAACGTGTATCTTCAAACTATCCAGTAGCTTTGAAAATAAAGCCTTTGGTCAACATTCCTAAGGCTTTAATTATTTAGCTGCAAACAACATTATCAAATTAATAGGAATGTTGTTATTGATTTTGTCCAAAGTTTTCCCCTTTATATTTAATACCACTGGCAGCCCTTTGCTATCTGCCTTTTCTGCAGCTCTTTTGTGTGCTGTTACTCAGTCATTAAGAGGGTCCTGTACATGCCAGCATGGACACTCTGCTCCTCTAAACTGCAGAGCAGTTCAGTTGGACTTTGCTTGGGAATTAGACCCACTTAGTGAGTGCCAGCCTGTGATGCTGTAGGACCAGTATAAAATGTATGCTGGAGAACACACAACTGTAATTTCATAATGTGGAAATTGATCTTAAGTCATTTCTAGAACTAATCCCACTTTTATTACAGGAATGTGCATGTAGGAGCGATTGTTTCTTACCGGAAGGCTTTATAACCCACATAGGTGCATCTGCTTAATATAACGCGTTAGCATAACTTAGATGCTGTTAAAAAGCTATAGTAAGTGAAGTGCTGTCAAACCTGAGGGATGTTAACATTTCTGATAAGACTAACAGCTTGAGGAAATCAGACTCCCTGCATTGATCAGCAAGTTGATAGGAAAGCTGCCATAGCAACAGAGGCAATATATTCTTTTTATCTATCAACCATCTCTCTGGGCTTGACTGGGAGACAATCATCCTGCATTTGGTTGGTGTTCTAAGGTGGGATGTTCAACACACCCTTAAAATGTAATTTCATTGTCCTTTGAGTTCTTGAGTATCCCACTGTACATCTCTTTTCAATTCTGCTTTGCTGACAGCAGGTTTTATAAAGGTGTATTGAATAGCTTTTGGGGTGGTGGGGTGTTTGTTTGGGGGTTTTGGGGTGGGGGATTGGGTTTGGTTTTTTTTTTGTTTTTTGTTGGTTTTTTGTTTTGTTTTGTGTTTTTTTTTTTGTTTGTTTTGGGGTTTTTTTTTGGTAGGTTTGTTTTGTTTTAATTTGTCTTTGAAGCTGTAGCTATTGAGGCTGGAAGTGGGACTTCCAGACTTCAGCTCCTTCTTGGTCTGTAGGAGTGACCTACCAGGGTGGAAAACGGTTTTCTTGAAAACTGATAAGTAAAGGGTCAACTGAGTAGGACAGTTCTGTCAGAATAAAAAAGCCATTAATTAACACTTGTCATCTGTGACAGTCACAGGTAATTCCCCCACTGCAGGTCTTTGCATTTGTCAAATAGATTGCCGTTAGTCCTTCGACAACTGGACCATAAAATCTAATTTTGCCAGGTATTGCTGTTTACACCAGGTTTTGAAATGTATCAAAATAAGCAGGGAAAGTGTCTGCAAAGCACCAGGAGCACACAAGTGCTCCTCTCAGGACAAGCGGCTTTGCTCTGATGAACAGCAAGCAATTAATAGCAAACAGCAAATTGGTCTTGCATGACAAGTTTTGAGGTCATAATCAGAAAAAAAAACCCAAAACATAAACTACTTATTGATGATTAGCAGCAATAAGTGAATGCTTGAAAGACAATAGAGAACACTACCTGGCTTTCATTCTGTAAATTATTTATGATTAACTAAATTGATGACTATACACTGAGCAATCTTTCACATACAAGTAGTAGAGCTTGGTGTCTTAAAGTAACTGCGTTTTTGTTCTTAAATGGAAACAGCCTAGGAAGTTTTGGGCAGGTATGGCATTAGAAATGACATAAGTAGTAATTCAAGAAAAATACTTCCCATTTTCAAGATCAGAATTATCTATATAAACTCACATATATAGCATGTGCTTTCCTTAGATACTACAAAACACAAATGTCCCAGCAATTACTGAGAAAATTTGCACCCTATTGAATTTTAGGAAATTTCTATTCTTGGTTTCAGTGGGGCAACTGTTTCTTCTCTAGAGTAAATGCAGGTGTTAGACATGGGCGGGATTCTGGACATTGTGGAGTAGCTACTCATGTTGACATTGTCTTCCCAAGACTTAATTGTCTTTTTTGCTTTGTACACACTGCACTGACGTTTTCCACTGAGATAACTTGGGCATGTATTTTGGAATGCCTCCAATTCTCGTTTCAACTCATAACATGCAACTGAGCACATGCTTTTGAATCTCTTAAAAACCAAGCATAGCATGAAGGCTGAAATGATGCGGGACTGTGTGTGTTAGTAATAGAGCAGGGAGCTTGAAATGGCCCAGGCATGAGCTTCTTTGTACCAGTGATATAGCTGACCTGTACAGTTTCATATTTCAGGACTTGTGGTGTAACCAATTGACACTAATAATACTGGGATTTTATGTGATCTTCCTGCAAACAGAGTTAATATTGACTCTAAAGGAAGAGGTCTTCACCTAATTTGCAACAGATCTCCTGAGAATTTTTCTGAAGGAAGAGAGTGTAGGGATTCAGGTTAACTATCCAGAAGGGAACAAAAATGGCACAGTGGGATGAAAAAGATTTCTTCAAATATAATTATAAAGTGTCTTTCTGCTGTCTCTCCAGTAACTCCCTATTGTCTATGCTCATCCATTTCTCAGTGTGTGTATCTCTTTTGGTGCCTTGCAGACTGGTGCTCTGATTCCACATGATGCTTCTGACAGAATGATGATATAAAAGTGAGTTACTCCTACAAGACAGCTGATGTTGGAATTGATTATTTTTTCCTACTTTATCAGCAAATACCAATCCCACATTTTCTGCACTTGCCACCTTAGATACCAGTATTTTCTTCAATACTTGGTTTCACTATTGCTTTTCTAGTTTATTATTTCTAAACTTTCAAGTTTTGCCAGTGCTTTGTTATGTTTCATAAGATAGCAACTTTCCACTTTATATTTTAGAGGTTTCTGCTGCTGAGATTGTAGTAGCATACATACCTTGTATTGGTCAGTCATCACTGTACTGCTGCCTGCCTTGATTGATGTACTTCTGTCTCTTGTAATTTGTTGTATCTTGCTAGCCTTCTCTCCCCCTTTTCATGAGCAGGAAACACTGGCTACTGCTCTCCCATAAAAATAGTTTATATATATATCAATTAACATTATATGTGAATTTGGTCTTCACATCTGTGAAAAATGCAATGTGTTGCAATGTTCAGAAATTGTATAAAACTGTAGAAAAGTTTGCTCCTTCCTACAGTCTGTAAATATCCATTCTATAAAAAAAGATTTACATCTCTGTATTTGTGGCACATAAATGTTCAAGTTACTCCAATAATATTCTTGGAATGCTTCTACTTGTCTATCCAACTTGGATTTGTGTGTGTGCACGCATGTGTGTAACTTATTTTTTTGCAACTACCATTGCTATTTTAGCTATTTCATCTGATTTTGCATTGTAAACTTCTTACTTACTTTTGCTAGAAAGATGGGTAATTTCACTTCCCTCTATATGAGATGTGTGGTCAAAAACTTATGACCATTAAGTAAAAAAAAGTGTATAGTGTTGCATTTACTCTCAGCCTGCTTTTTATTTTCACTCTGCAAGCCTTTAAAAATACTTGTAGCACGAGAAAAAGGTGTTCATTTTGCAAAGCAGCTTTTCAATTAAGTTTATCTTTTTTTGATCAAACTTAGTTCTCAAGGAATTCCAGTTCCTCCTGGCTCAGAGAAGAAAAAGGCTTTTACTGAATATTGTACTGTTCTGAAATTTCAGAAGTACTTACTAATCATAATATGCAAGTCTTTTTAAAATATTTCAGAAATTCACCCAAAACTCTGACCTCTGTTTCAAGAGACAATAAAGCTCGATCTTACTATTAAAGTAACTGAATAAAAAGTGGCAAATAGGAGGGACTTCTCCAAGCTTCTGGCTACAGTGAAATATAAATATGACTCATGAAAACCACTGAAAGTGGAAGAGACCAAAACCACTTCCACAGGAATAGCAGGAAAGTTGTCTTAACCTCCATTTTATGTTCATGCATATTTAATGTTTGATTTCTGTATTTGAATAAATAATACATACTTTTATATCCTAAATGGTGGTACATAGATGATAAGTTTCTGGCTTTGATGCGTTTCAGCTTTTTCTACAGGCTGTGAAGCTCTAACCTTTGAAAGAGCCATAAGAGACCAAGGAAAATATTGAATCAATATAGATCTTGGTGAGTGGGCATGAATCAAGCTTTATGAAAAAATTATGGTGTTTTTTTTGGACTCTGTGTACATCACCCAACATGTCACAGAATCATAGAATATAGTGTTCGAAGGGACCTCAAGGATCATCTGGTCCATCCTTTCTCAGCAAAACATGACCTAGGCTAGATGGCCCAGCACCCTCTCCAGCCAAATCTTCAGTGTTTAATGTAAGTATCAGCTGATATCAGGGTTATTATTATTTAACATTACTTCCTGGGCAGGGAATCTGGTCTGTTCAGAAAACGATGATTAAATTCTCTATACAAAAGCTTTTCCTGCTTCAGGTAAAACATTTAATACTGGGGAAGAATGTGGTGTCAGCTTTAAAGAACAGAGTGAGTGTCACATTTATCTTCAAAAGCTTGGCCTGGACATATAATTAATGTATCTTTCTTCAACTATAATGAAAGAAAGGGTAAGAAAATCTAAATATTGTAATAACTAAAAAAAAAAGAGGGGGGAAAAAAGCAAACAAATGAAAAAAACCTCCATACAAAAAAAAAACAAAACAAAAACCAACAACAACCCACAACCAAAAACAAACAAACAAAAAAAAACCCCAACAAACCAAAACCAAAATGAACAAAACCAAATCAAGAATTAACCCAAGCGATATATAGGTAATGTTTAGGGAATATTTGCAATTTGCAATATGATGACGTAAAAAAGGATGACAATTGTATTTGGAACAAAATAATTGCTGCAATACTGGGAATTATACTTCTGAGAATGGGAAGAAGAAAAAATTTATTTAGTGTTGAGAAATGGAAAGCTAGGAATATGTATCTCAAAACTTTAATTAAAAAAATGTTTCAAAATAATGCGAAGTCATGTGAATTGGAAGCACAAATATGACAGTTATTACTGAATCTCAGAAGATTTTAGTCTTATTTCAGAATATAATGTGTGAACTAGAAGTTCTGAATCTTTATCTGAATGCAGATGCCCAGTGTATGTAAATCCAATCAAATCAGTATGTTTTTCTGTGGTAGTTCATGGTTGTACAATGCTGCATTTCAAGTAAGTTATCATTCTTATCCTTAAAAAATTTCATTTGGGCTACATCCCAAAAGAACAAAGAATCTCGTTTATTTCATAAGAACATTAAACCCAGTTATTTTTATTAAAATATTTATTTTTTCTGTGAAAATCCCTAATTTTGTCTTATTAATAGAAAATATTCATATGCGAGTTAACTCTCCTTAATTATCCATTTTAATTAATTATTAATTTAAATAAAAAATAATAAAAAAGGTGTATTTTGTGTAAGCAGTCAATGCTTTGAATACTTGAAATTGTTTTGTGGGTTTTAGTTTTGTTTTGTGTTTTTTCTGCTGCATTTGTTTGTTGTATTTAGCCAAGCTTCCTCGTCTTCAGTGCAATATGTCTAAGATGGTTAAAGAAAAATATTGATTAAGAAACTACTAAAAAAGCACATTAAGAATGAAGTGATAATTTTTCTACATGGTGAGCATTTCTCAGAGAGATAGCCTCCAGTTTTGTTCCAAAGTGGCTTGGTTTAAATGTGTTTTTGATGAGCTAAGGCAGAGTGCCAAACAATATGAGTAAAAATAGGCAGATTTTATAAAATGTTTCAGATTTACTTGGTTGAACAGGAAAAGTTGTTGGAGGGAACTTGAAAAGCTATGTGAAATGGTAGGAGTATAAAAGATAAAAGATAAAACATACAGATGCATTATTAATGTTATAAACAGTTAATGAATTTGGAAAGAGAAAACAATACAACAGTTCTGAGTACAAACAAAGATTTTTGCCTGGTTTAGTGCTGGTCAGAAAAGCAAACAAGGTATTACATGTTGTAATTACAGAAAGGAAATAATTGCTCGATTATTATGGCAGAACTTGTTAATCAGTGACAGGACCTGCTTAGATTGAAAACAACTGAACTGATTTTGGTGGTATCTATCATACAGAGAAGTGAAGTTTCTCACACTTGCTTGTTTAATACTTCAGGCATCAAGGGAGACCTGAGCTGAATGACCAGCAAAAGTAAAATTGATTGAAGTATATACTTTTGCTACAGGAGTGGGAAATGTAACAAATTTCAGGTCAGAAACAAATTCATAATACTGGCATCTAAAACCCAGTCTTGAGTCTTGGACAAGCAGGCATTCTCAGGATCACATGCGACATAACAGATGGTCAAGGAAATGCTCAATTTTTTTTTTTTTTTATTTTTTTTATTTTTTAATTTTTATTTTCTAGCCTCAACTGTCTCTTCCAGGAGTAGTCACAACCTCCTGACTTGAGCAAATGACTTCCACATGCACAGCAGGTCATTTTGAAATCCAGTCAGAAGAGATACTAATTGGATCAATCTTCTCCATGAACACACATGGTTATATCTGATTTAGTGGGTGTAGCTATTTCTTACACCCCATGACATCACATATTACCAAAAAGAAAGATTTTTTTATGAGATTCGACGATAGCACATTCCTTGAGCTGCTGCTTATATTCTTGTTCTTTGGTCCAGTGATGGCAATTGATTTTGAGGTACAATTGCTCCTCTAGTGAACTGGAAAAAATGGATATAGATATGTGTGATTTCTGAAAACTTACTAACAGTTATTGTGCTCAGTTGTTCCATGTGATCATGCTTACCAGATTTCTAGACTTAACAATCAATAAGAGTCATGATTCATGTCTTGGTATTTTTCTGACTACTTTCTACTATTTCAGAACTCTAATTTCTCATGCTATACTTTTTAAAAAACAAGGGGTGGCTTTTTAAAAAGCCATTTCTCTAAGCTGTTGGGGTGAACACTGCTATTTGCGATCAGCCCTTGAAAGAAACCAGATTTACACTTGTCCTGGGTTCAACAGTAGCAGTTATTTTTCTCCTTCTTAGTAGCTAGTGCAGTGCTGTGTTTTGTTTTTTTTTTTTTGGCCTGGGAACAGTGCTGATAACGCAGATGCTTTTAGTTGCTGCTCAAATGTTTGGTCTGGCCAAGGACTTTCTGAGCCTCATGCTCTGCCAGGGAGGAGGGAAAGCTGGGAGGAAGCAGAGACAGGACACCTGACCCAAACTAGCCAAAGAGGTATTCCGTACCACAGCACGTCATGCCCAGGATGTAACTGAGAGTTACCTGGAAGGGTTAGGGACTGCAGGGTTGGACGAGGTATTGGTCGGTGCTTGGCTGGGGGGAGTGGGGTGAGTTATTGGTCGGCTGGTGTTGAGGTGTTGTATTCTTTCCTCTTGTTATTTCCTTTATCATTATTATTATTGGTGGTAGCAGCAGTGGTTTGTGTTATACCTTTGTTACTAAACTGTTCTTATCTCAACCCGTGGGAGTTGCATTCTCTTCGATTCTCCTCTCTGTCCCTCTGGGAGCAGGGGGAGGGCAAGAAAGGGGGGGAGTGAGTGGATGAGCTGTGTGGATCGGTTTAAACCACGACAACACTCCAAGTGAAAAATGTTTTACTGCAACTTGAGATCTTATAGTATATTTGGCTGCTATTTAGACTCTTCTCAAAAACTTTAGAGTTCATCCTGGAACATCCCTGGATATTCAGTAAAACAAATACAGAAAATGTTAGTATTTGCTTTAGAAATACAGACTAGAAGTATGTTTCAACCCAAAAAGTTAATCTGTCAGTATCAGGAAAAGCTGTGTTTAATACACTGTGGATAATTTTTTTTTTTACTAGTTTAATTAATTTTGACTAGATTGAGTGAATATTCTTTAGTTTGGGGAGAAAATCTGGATGGCTTTACACATTGCCTGACATCTTTCCTCATGAGGGTAGCTATTATAAGTGCCTAATTGTTACTTGAGCAGCTAATGTTGGTTGCTTTGTTTATTACTGCAGAATCAACTGAATTTAGAACAAGTAAAGGGAATATATATATATACACACATATATATACACTAAAACTTCTGCCACTGATTATATTCTCTTTGGCCTTTTCTTTTTTCATCCTGTTTCTTATCCATCAAATTTAAAAGACTTTAAATTGATGTGTTAAAAATTGTTGAAATACGCATAGTGTTGTTCTGTACACTAGCAGATCCCTCTGTATATAGAGTTCTGAATACGTGTAGGGTTCTGAATATAGGTATTGAAGCAATGTGTACATATTGCATTTTTGTAGTAAATCCAAGTCTTCCCATCATGTTTGTGGATTTGAAAGTGAAAACTTAATACAAACAGTGAAATAATTAATACCAGTCAAGCTTCACAGGACTCTTGACAATCCTACTGCTCAGACATGTGTGAATGCACGACACAAAGAACTGCTACTCTTTCCCCTTGAGCTGCCTTTCAAAAGGGATTAATCTGATTTATTTGATTGAATCTTTGAGCTCCATTCAAAGGCATCCTGTATTTCAGAAGGAATGCAAAATTGTGCAATAAATTTAATTATGGTGTCTCTTCCCAACGAAATCAACTCACCAAGTTATATTTAGCAGAATACCATACTTCTGAACTAGTGAAACAAATTTGTCTGGGCTTTCAATGGGGGTCAGTAATGATGAAATCTAATGCCTTGAATGTAGATTCTTTTTTTCGTACTGTGCACTCTGGCTTCATATATGCCTGCAAATTGTAAAATGCAGTATAACCAGAGGAAGGCATGTATATTACAGTTATATAAATATTATATTTGAAATGCTTATTTTAAAATGTGGATTATCCATGTATTTCTGTAATCTTCAAACCAGATGAGGCTGAAAAACAGACTATGAGAGATTGTCATTCAGATCTGGAATGTCACCATACTGAGAGAGAGGAACCTGATGGGTGAAGAGAAATATGCAGCTACACCAAATAAAAGGTGTTTTGGCCCCTTCATGAGTCTTTCATTCATCCTGTTTAAAGTAACACACCAGACAAAATACTGAATTTTATTGTTCCATGATGTTACTTTGAGATGCTCCTAAATGACTCTTGTTGCTACAGCTACCAAGACTCACCTGATAAAACACATTTTGACTGAGTTAATCATCCCATTCTCTGGAGTCATAAAAGTAAGGCAACAGTTCATCTTTTCTGAAGGGTAGAAAATAGAACTTGAAGCCTCTAAGTCTGTTATGATGTTAGTTATTGGGAAACTGTTCCATGCCTCATTTGTATAAACTGTGAAAACAGAGAAGAAGGGACAGATATTCTGGAATATTTGTCAAAATATGCAGTCCTATATCTATTCTGGAAAAGAGAAGACTGTGTGGTGACTTTATAGCAGCCTTCTGGTATCTGAAGGAGGCCTACAAGGATGCTGGAGAAGGACTCTTCATCAGGGATTGTAGTGATAGGACAAGGGGTAATGGGTTTAAACTTAAACGGGGGAAGTTCAGGTTAGATAAAAGGAAGAAGTGCATTACTGTGAGGGTGGTGAGGCACTGGAAAAGGTTGCCCAAAGAACAGGTAAATGTTCCATCCCTGGCAGTGTTCAAGGCCAGGTTGAGCAGAGCCTTGGGAGACATGGTTTACGATAAGGCATCTGTGATAAGGCAGGTGATTGGAACTAGATGATCTTAAGGTCCTTTCCAACCCCTAATCATTCTATCATTCTACAAATTAAATGAGACATTGTGGGAAATAAGGGATATCATCCCCTCTGGACAAGTAGCCCTTTGTTTTCATCTTCTTACAGGTTAAGGTGTGCTTCTTGACTCCTTTGGGCAGAGCTGTCCTGAATCCCTAACAGAAAAAGAGTATTTTGAATGCAGACAGTTTTTGAGTGCAAACTAGAAGTGTATTGAAACGATGGTTAAAAATTAATTCTTCCCCTCATCCCCTATGCCTTCCTTATCCCAGCAAGTTCCCCTTTGATAGCTGGCTCTCTGATTATTTTCGGAAATTTAAAAAAAAAGTTGTCCTGGTCTGCATGGCTGTTTGCCCTTTGAGGCCACTTTTCTTTAATGGTTTTGATGTTCAAGGCAAGAATTGTATCTGTCTGAGTATGAGAACACATGATATGAATTAGATCAAGGTTTTTTTAATCCTCTCAGGCAGGTTGCAGGAGCCCCTTCAATTGGCAGAGATCAGAATAGACAAACTTTACCTAGGGGTACTGGTGCAATTTCTGTAATGGGAATGAAGGGAGAAATAAATGACAACCTTTGATTGTCCTCTGGCAACATCAACAAATAGCGTTTGGATTTCCTACACTGTGCAAGACTTGGAAGAAGAATTTTGATTAGGTAAGAACTGCTTATCATAGGAGACCTTTTATTTTTCTCAAAAAACTTCTTTAATCTTAGTTTCTTTAATAATTGGATTATATCTATTGCTGAGGTGGAGTTGTTTTTCCTATAATGTAAAAATAGTATTTATTATTGCTTGTAAACTTCATGTTTTGTTATTTCTGCAAATTTCTTTCATGACCACCTCCATCTTTGATCACATGTATCTTTGTGCACTTTTTACCAAAAAGGTTCCCAAACAGACATTTTATAGATAAATGATGACAGTCAGAAAAAATATTCTACTTCAAGTCCAACTTCTGCTTTAGTTCCTACAAACCTGTGAAGTCTCCTGAACACATTGGTTGGCTGCCATCAGCAGCAAAGTCACTATTTAGATGTGTAGTTTGAATATACAAGTCTATCAGTTTCTCAAAGCCTGCAGCCCATAAACTCATTTCTAATGTGATGATTTTCACTGATTTAAAATAGAAGGGTTGTAAGTTACGTATATAATTAACACCTGAAAATATAAACTAGTGAAAACAGCAGTTTAATTCTGTATTACTGACAAAAACTGCTTCATTCATTAAACAGTCCAAAAGAATATAATCAAATCCTACAAGTGGCTTGAGCAAGAGGCAGCCCTGTGCTAGAGAAAAAATGAGGGGAAAAAGTCATTGGCCAAGAACAAAACAGTGCTTTAGGGACCTGTGTTGGATTGCTGTCATTTGCAGTGTTTCCACACTTTTCTCTGTGTGAAGGGGAATACTGAGAATATTTTAATCCTTTCTGGTTTGATCCCTGGGCACAGAGAAAAAGATTACTACAATCCTTTAAAAAGCAGTGTTTTCTCTTGTGCTTAAATGTGTTCTCTATACAGTCCCATGTAAAAAGCTAATTTATTTTAGCATGGATCAGAACAGGGAGGATCACTACATATAATTTGTTTCATTGAGCTAAGTAAGCTGTTTTAAACAGCTGATGCTCTCTTCTGACTTAACAAGCATTTCCTAGCATTTTTACTACATTCTTACTTGCAAGATTAAGGTATTGGCTATAAAACAGTGGGTCTACTGGTTAGCGTAATACATTTGCCTAAATAGGAAATAAAAAATGACTAGTTATATGTTTTCCTCGTATTTGAATCACATAATCAGATTGAATTGTCATGCATGCCCGAAAAAAAAAAATAAATTATGGAGCAGTTCAAATAATTAGAGCTATTGTTTTGAGTAGATGGAGAAACACTAATGAATATTGCATAAGTATTAATAAATAACGATATTAAGGTAACAATAGACTGTTTTCTTATATAATGTTCTGTTTGTTGTTCTGTATCTGCTGTTATAAATCATGCAGGATCTTCCTTCAGTTTCTTAAATATGCAGAAATAGCTTTTGCAAGGTTGTCAGTTTAAAAATTTGTTTTTGCCAAAACCATCTGGTTTACATGCTCACCTTAACCCCAAATGGGAAATGGCATGAGGGAAACATAATTATCATTGAAACTGTGTTTGGATATTTGTACGGAAACCATGCCCTTGTTGAAAAACATGAATATTGGCAACTGTAGAAATAGCACAGTTGGAAGGAATGGAATGACATGCTCAGCAAAATTAAAAAAGAAAAAAAGTGTTTATGGAAATAAAAACTTAAAGATTGAATTCCAAATGCTTTCTTCTGTGCAACATTCAGAAGGAAGACAGGGGATAAAGTGGGAAACGTGAGACTAATGCAGTGGAATAATCTGAGGACTTTATTTAAATATAAATCTATAAAAGAAATAATTGAAGAGGCTTACAGAAATAAGGATTTCTATTGCAGAAACTTTGAGAAAATGTGGTATTTCAGTATGGGTACTTCTAGCAAATCAAAATATAGTGCCCTGTTTGCAGAGGGATATGGCTGATTCCCAGCTAACTAGAAAGTGTTAGGGTTACTGGCAGGAGAAACAAAGCTGCTACAGCCATGGTGTTCATGTTGCCACAGGCAAGCCCACGGAAATGGTCTTGTAGATAAATGATTACAATGTGAGTAAGTGGCACAGTTTTAAGCTCTCATAAACTTATATTAAAATGCATAAAGCTGTGTTTTCAAGTCATCAAATATATTTTTCTCTTTGGTCTGCATTGTGAGCCATTCTTCAGAAAGAGTCAAGAAATCGTTGCACTGCAGCAAAACAGAAGAGCCGCTGCACTACATAAATGGTCCCTTGGTTTCCTTTCTGTTCATAACAATAGCAAGTTTCTCTTCCGGGATTGGCATAGCTGTTCAAGCTGCTGCAGGATTGGGGAGGTCATTCTGACCTCCTCCATGCGTAGCCCAAATAAGATTTCTTGAGAAGCTTGCTATTCCCTTCATGCATTGTATCTGCCATGACCACAACCTTCCCCATATTTGTATTTCTTTGTTCTGGTTTGTCTTGCCACTGCAAGGCCTCTGTCATGCAAGGGGCTTGACCTGGCTCTGGGGAGTATCTGCACATCTATGAAAAACTCTTTTCCTTTTTCACTGTGTCTTTGGAAGAAAAGAATGGAGGAGAGGATTGAGTGAGGAAGAGGCAACATAGTTGTGAGAAGACGGCTCTGAACTGCAGCTTTCATTGAACTGAATGTTTTGTATTAACTTCAAATTTGGATTTGCTACACTTTCAGCATTTTGCAACTAGAATCTCCCATTGTATAAAACTTGTGCTTTTGGTAATACACATATTTCCCTTGTTAGCTCTAGCTTATGGGGTTTATGTTTTGATGTAATGAACTAGCCTAAAGATCGAAAACGCTGCCTTCAGTTGCTGCATAAGAAATAAATTTACTGTTGCACAAAATATAAAACAAAACAATGTAATTGAAAAAGTTTTAATTGTGGGAGGCTTGAATAAATATGGCATTGTAACCTTGTGCCTAATTTTCACATATCTTAGATAAAGGGCACAGATTGATTTGTTGCAAGCTCCAAACAGGGGTAACTCAAGAAATGAGTACTTAGATCCTTTCTATTCCAAAATACACAGGTTGTAAAATTCAAACTACTTTTTAACACAATATCACTTGTGCCAGTCTCTGATTAGATATAGACAGGGAGAGATATAGAAAGGTGCCAGCCTACCTTAGACACAGTGTCCCACCATAAAGGCAAATTCCATTTTTCTAAACTGAGGTATGCTCAAAAGATGCAGAAAAGCCAAAATTTGAACCTCATTTTGTGGTACTTGGGAAGAGTAGTGGGTTCTGCACTTCTCTTCCTCCTCCATACCCACACTAAGAGGTGATTGTCCCAACTGGTTTAAACAGAAGGCTCTACTGAAGTTCCCATTTACTAAATGGACACAAACATATATGAAGAATATCTTAAAATCTGCAGCATATCCCTTACTTGGGCTCTAGGATCCTTCAGTTTTGCAACTGTGCTCTTAATTCCAACTGTATGTTTGAGAAGTTGACTTTAAGGTGATAATTCATCTTCATTATGTAGGAAAAAATTTAAAACGTTTTAAACCAAGAGAAGTCAGTTATTTGGCAAAATTGAAAATGTCAGGTTTAAAAAAATAAATCCAAACTCTTCCCCCTCTCTCGCCTCCCCTCCCCAAGTATCCCTTATTCTTCAATAAATAAAACCTAGACTGCTAAAGACTAAGTTTGGATTGAATCTTATTGAATCTTATAGCGAATCTTGTGACTGATTTCAATATCAAGCAGAGTGCAACTGTACCTCCCAATTAATTTTTATTCCATGGTTGGAAAAATATTATGGACTTATTCTCATGTAAATTTTCTCACAGTTCCAGTCTTTACCTCAGTAGGTAAAAATCTTTTTTATGGCTTTTCTCCTCTCCTTAACAATCAGTTGGGTCGCAATGAGCTAATGCTTTCGCAGTATAAGGGTGTGGGCAGGAAGACCTGTAGGCAATGGGATATGATATAAACAGACTAGAAATGAAAACATACACAGTAAGAAAAAGGGCTGGGAAATGACTACAAGACTTAACAGTTGCTCCTCTTAGACTAAACCACAGATTTTACACCAAACTTCACAAACATTACAGCCAGTACATAGCTAGAGAAACAAAGGTTCTATATGAGATATATATATATATGTATGATACATAATGGCAGATGTTAGTCATTAATAAAATCTCTTTTTGGCTGTTTAGTGCTCTGGTGGTGAGGATATAAAACAGGAAATGGAATTTAAACACTTCAAAAAGACCTTTGGAAAATTTTGCCTCAATCAGGGTACAGTGAAGGTTTCAGAGGTGGGAACAGAAGCAGGCTGGAAGCAGCCAGGGAGCTCTTTCAAACAGTTCCCATGTGGGTGCTGAGCAATTCTGGAAATAACTTTGTTCTAAACCAAAACAGTGAAGTACGTGAACTCAGAATACAGCACAGCTTGGTGGTGTTTTGGGGATTTTTTTTTCTGTTTTGTTGGGGAATTTTGTTGTATTTTTCTTTTTGCCCAGAAATTTCTCCTCATACAATTGAGGACAAATATACCTCTGGGAACTTCAGGTACAATGCCCAATAACAATTAATTTTCTAATGGGAAATAATACAAGTAATGCATCATTACTGACTACCATAATGAAAGTTTATAGCAGTTTCATTTTTGGTTATTAATAAACAGGTCAGTCGTTAACCAAGAACGTATTGGAAATTATATTATTGAGTTATTACATTATATAATTGAATTGTTACTTTGAATACACAGCATGCTAAATGTGGTATTTAATTGTAAATTACTGCTTCATTGTTCTGTATTCTAAAAAAAACATTCAAAATTTCACTGCTTTAGCTTTCCCCTTTGGTTTTATACTGTGGTTTTCCACCACACATTTCTGAAAATTTTCTTTCTGTAGGACCTGCCTTGCTGTTGCCTGTTTCGCTCCAAGTCATTATTTTGATGAAACATGTAAGAACTAAAAATGGGAAAGTAGTAGTTTAATTTTTCTTTAAATGATGTGTAGTGCTTGGAAGAATCACAGTACTTGTACTGGGAGCCTTCATCATGTTTCCAGAATAGCTTTTTACATAGGAAAGGTAAGGAATTTAATAGCTGTCTCCCTTCTAGGGGCATGAGCACAATTAATACACATTGGCTTTTTGTAGAATGACAAACTAATTACTTCTTCACTGCTAAGATCATGATTTTAACATGCTAAAAACTTAAAGTTACTATTTTGCAATTTTTATAAATGTATATCACCTTATAAATATGGTATTTCCATTTAAGACTATATTAATGAAATTTTCAGATTCACAGTCAACAGGTTGCTAGAAGTCATTGAGCTTCAGAGTTTGATTTAATGTAGGTATATGTAAAACTCAAAGTGGGCTACAGAATAACAGCTGAGTAGCTAGAACACAGGATATAGATTTGATCCTTGTGGTCTTCACAATACAGGAAATTTACTCTTGTGTTGGAAGATATTAGATATCTGAGCTTAAAAATTGATTATCTATCTGCATAAGGAAATATTGAATTCAATATATCATCTGAAGGCCATGGCTCTTAGCAGCTGTAGAAATCCTTATAGTATGACGGCTGTTCAGTTGGTTATGTGAAATGAGCTTGTGGTCTTGGTCCAGTTCTTAGCTCTTGACAGGGACCTTGGTCACCAGACAGCACATCAGCTCTATGTCTTTTATCTTGTCTTTCATTTCAGCAGGGAAGAATGTATATGGAAAGTAAATTAAGGTACTTATATGGGAAGGTGGCATGACCAGTGAGTCGGGTGACTATTAATCCTAACCCAAAACATACTGCATTTTCAAGGTCTCAGAAGTTGGCACAGTTGACATTTAGATGTCATACAAAGACTATTCTCAAGAGTGGAGGTCCTGGTAGCAAGAATATTGGGAGCAGCAGGGAGCAGAAGGAGTCTGTGGGACTAGTCCTGTATAATCTTCATGCTTTAGCTTCTAAGTATTTAAAGAGCAGGGGCCACTGAAGGAGCAGAATGGAATAAAAAGAAGGTGAAAAGGAGATGGTTCTAGTCATAAAAATTGCAGGAGAGCTATGACATTTTTTTACTGATGTAAAGTTCCCTGGGTACCTCACTGACTCCACTTCTTAGGAAAAATATTAGAGAAATTTCTGAAAGGGATATTTTTCTTAGTGAAAGCATCTAACTGTGAAGTGGTGAAAATAGATTTCCTCTCCAGTTACTATTTTAAAGGTTTCTGGCTTTGGTTTAGGTAAATTATGTTTGAAGATCCTGTTTTCTGTACCACCTTTGTGGAAGGTCTGTTTCTTAAAAAATATCATTACAAGAACAAGAAATAGTTCTTTTGGTTTTCCTCTTTTGAGAGTTTATCCCTGCTGTCCTGCAACTTCAGGGTCTGCTTCCCTTAGAAACTGGGGACACATACTTGGAAAAGATACACTGACATAGTTGTGCAAGGGGACCAGGCTATTGCAAAAGATTCAGTGTTGTGAGACTGTTTATTGCATGGCCACACACTGGGAGTGTGGAAGCAGAACAGGCTGTCCCTAAGGTAAGAGAAAGACAGAATATCCAAAAGATGTTCAGGAACATCTCCTCAGTGATTTTCTGCCTTTCTCCAAACACCGTGATATTTAATAGGTACTTTAATACATAAGCCAGCACTGCTTTTTCCCCTCCAGACAAACTGAGCTCCTTTTTATCAAGGTAAGCTCTTAGAAGTTTCCTTGTTGTGACATTCTGTACATGATAAATATCTCTATATGCTAATGACACAATACTTGAGCAGAAGTGAAAAACTCATGCTTAAAAGGTGGTTACTGTCAGTATAATGCCACTTACAGAAGCTCCTTGCTTTTCAGAAGGTTCAATTACATTTCTGAAAGCCCTGGGACATCACAAGGATAATGTTTCCTTTCAAGAAATCTCTCTCTTCAAGCTTCCTTCTGATTGGAAACCTCTGTTCCTGAAAGGTGGCAATTAATCCTTAAACTGGTGTCCAGTTACACAAGAAACATTTCTATCTGCTAAATCTGACCTTCTTAAGTTGTCTTGTCTTATAAACACCTGATATACTTTTTCTGTGGGAATCGCCAGGAGACGAGCTCATCAGATGATGACCAACAAGTCTCGTTTATTGCTAAGCAGATGGACACTTATATACCTTGCTTGCATGTTTATAGTTTGGTTACAGAGAGATCATTGGCTTATAGCTTTTACATGTTACAAGATCATTGGTTTGTAGCTTCTACATTTTTGCAGCTACACCGTGCACCCCCCCCACCATCCTCCTTCTCATGCACTTATCACTTAGTGGCCTTGGCTGTGATTGGTCATAGTTTGTTGCTGTTTGCCGGTGTCCTTCATTTCCTCATTATCTGGCGTGAGAGGTTTGCACCATGTTCTACGCAGATGTCTTGTTTCAGCTCGTTGATGGGAACGTGACCTTTTGACCTTTTTCGACAAGCCAATCCTCCACATTTTTCTTTCAAATAAAAATTTCTTTTTCATTTTACCATTATAGTAGCTCTAGGTGGTGTTTTTCATTTCATGACAACATCCACAGGGACAAACGGCTAATAGTGAGATTAAATTCCCTAAAGAAATTTTCTTTGATATCCACACCCTCTTCTTGTTCTATTGGTATATTCAGAAGTTAGAGACAGATAAAAGCTGCTTGGTTAGAAGTTCATCTCATGTCAGTGCAGAAATTGTTCTCAATAGCTTATTTCCAATGTTCTGACCAAATTGATATTTAAAATTTATTGCAGCTGTCCATTAAGAGACAGACGTTTCTCCTCAGCCAAAATTTCCATTGTCCTTATTTCATTACTGAATTTCAAACAATTCTGCTTTCTTCTTTCCCTATCATTAATAGGGTTGACAACTATCAAGCCGACTAACAAGACAGGATACTTATGTTGAAAGGGAATAAAAAATGATGGTTCTGGAAAGTAAGGTTGTAGAACATGCCCTCAGCCATGAGCCTTCCAATTGAGTACCTTTCTGATAAAGAAGAGCTGCCCTCCAGCCCAGGAGGGAAAGTTATAACAGTCTTGACAAGCCAAGGCATGGACACCAGTACTGTGGAAACTTTGCTGAAATGGGAAGTAAGAAGAGGTTGGTGAGCTGTGAAAGAGGAAAAGAAGTCAAAGTACAAAAAAAAAAAAAAAAAATTCTTAGTCTATCTCTTCCAGTCCTTTGTCTTATTGTTGCTAGTTGTTTTCAAGTCTATTCATAGCGATTTATTTAACACTTCTGTTTGGTTTAAAAACTGAAAGTACATCAAGGCTAAACACAAGCATTTCTCTTACTCTTTGTTCTCTCGTACAAAGGCTGTAGTTAGGATTTTTCACTACCTTGCACCTTGAGACACTAATTACACATGTCAAATTGGGTGAGGTATGCTACTGCCAACATCAGAAGAGAGTTTTGTTTGATGTCTTACACCTTTTCTTCACAGACTGAAATCACTGCCAGAAGTGCAAGACATACTAATATCTATCTACCTACCTACCTGTTTGTCTTAATAGAAAGCTTTCTGATTAAAATCTGGGAGCAAAATAGTGCTCCTTGCTTTTGACATCCTGCTTTTATAAAGACCAGTCAATTAACCATTCCTGTTCTACATCACCTCTGTGAATCGTGGTCAGATGCACAGAGAGTACTCACCTAAATGCAGTTTGAAAGCTTAGTTCAATAACAGTTGTGATATGACTTTTTATCTTTGTGGAGGTGTGATAAAAAGAGAAAACATATTTAAGGTAAGTTTGTCAAATTAATAAATCTTTTCCATAAAACCTCCCTAATGATCCTTCAGTATCTGAAGTAGACAGCTGTAATCATCTTGTGCCTCTGCCAGTTTTCAGCACTCTGGAGCAGCTTTAAATTCCCTTTTGCTCTGCTGTTATTCTTCACTGCGTTTCTTCACCCAACTCGCTCTTTTATGTGCTATCAGTACCCCATGTCTATGGAGACTCACTCATTGACCTGTTTGCTGTGGTAAGCACATTCAGGAGCCTTGGGACTCCAGCTCACATGTTCCTTGTGAGAAGGACCTTTCATTTATCTGCTCTTTACACCTGTTTGCTCTTCTGCATAAGTAACAAAGATAAGTCTATATAAGGCATTTCTTCTTTGAATACAACCTGTAGCACTACAAAAGCAGAGATAGCAAAACATACCATTGTATTTGGAGAAAAGGGACAAAACTATGAGCCTTGATAAAACATCAGGGACATCTGTGTGTAATACATTTACTGGGGACTGGGTATAAGCCTTCAGAAGATGTGTCTTATAGTAAACAGGTTTCAAGGAGACAGCTGTTACAGACCTGTCACAATTTCAACTTTGAGCAATGAATACTGTAAATTGCCATCATAAAATACAGTAATTGTGATTTCCAGGAGTTTTACTTTCCTATTTATCCCGCTGCTTATACCCAACCAAGAGCTGTAGCAATATACATAAATTTGCTCAAATGCTAACTAATATACTGTTTAATTCAAATTGTTTTTTAAAATAGCTCCTTAAATTCTATTTCATTTTGTTATTTTTGGATTTTTTACTGATTTAGTTCGTAAAACTGTTGGATTCCAAAACCTGAATTGCAGTCTATTTTTCTTTCCTACAATAAGATGTACAAACTATTCTTGATTACTTTCCTTTAGTTCCTCATGAAATAATAAAATACCAGCTTTTTATGCTCTATTTAAATTTTGAGTGCCAGCCAAGATCCTTCTCTCCCTGTTTTAACATCCACTTAAAGTGACTTTTCTAATTGGCTATTCCCTCCACATCTAAAGCCTCTCTTCACCATCTTTGCTGATAGCTCCAGAGATTTTTAGGCTGGGAAATTATAGGTCATGCTTCCCTAGTTATGCTTCTGCCAAGAATCGAGCCCTTAGGAAATTCGTGCTCTGAACTCCTTTTCCCGAATTTCAAGAAATATATAGATGTCATGAGCAGAGAGTTACACGTAATTTTGAAGGTCAACATTCAAGCAGGTTAGAAAAGTGAAACTGAATATCTACGTTCACTTCTGAATTTTGTAAATTTACTTAATTGATCTTAAACTCATTTTCTCTCAGAATGATTCAGTAAAAGCCCTAAAAGCACAAAATTCAGTTTTAAGTGCAAATATTAGTTTGCCTCAAGAATCCTGTTGATTTAAAAGGGTCTTTGATAATGAACCAACAGAAGCGCTCACTGAAAAATATTAAGGATTTGCATGCTATAGACAAGACTGTAGAAAATAGAAAAATATATGCTTGCATGCATGTGCAAGTATGTGTCTATACAGATGTCTGTTGCTGGTGAGGTCTTCCAAAGGAATTTGCACTTTTAACCATAGGTGTTCATGCTTACAGCTTTGTTGTGCTGAGTAAGGCAAAGCTTTTTTCACCCTTCTTGAGGCTCCTTGTGATGTCAGTGTTTGCTCTTCCAGCAATATTTAACTGGAACTATGCCATGCACTATATCTGTCATATATTCAAGTCATATGAGGTAAAAATACAGCAGGGTGAATCTGGAAATAAGAACATGATTGCGATGCTTCAAAGGATGGAGAAAGAATGCAGAGCTCAAAGTAATCCCATTCAAAACTGCTACACATTAAGAAAAAACATGATTTCTCTCAACAATCTTCTCTTATCACAAATCTCTGAGAAACAAAAAGCAAACAAATAAATTGACAACTAAAATGCACCTCCACACATCCTAATTTTTGCTGTGTTCCCTAATCTGCAATGGGCTAGTGTTACAAATGAAAAACTTGGATTATAACTGTGAAAATAAACTCTGCAGAGAAAACATTATACTGCTTTCACTAGAAATGGTGCTTAACTCAGGCTGCAAAAAGAAACAAAACAGTCAACAGCAGGGAGAACTCATCATTGTGATCTGAGTTATTATACTCATATTTTAATGTTATAAGTATTCAGATGTGAGATGTCATTTCTCTGTAAGTCTGCGCTCTTAGAAATGGATTACTTTTAAAAGACACTATGATGTGTATATCTTCACAATGATTCACTACATCTTCTTAATCCTTTCTCTCCTACCCTCTTAATATGGTTAAGCATTATTAAGACTTCTATTCATAAGACCTTTTTTTTAATATGTCTTCTGAGATGCACCAGCAATGCTTCTATGTTAAATATGGTATCACTTTTAATGTTGTAGTTGGTATTTTGTGTTTCGTCCTGTTTCTGAGAAGTCCTGATTTTTAAAGAATGGCTCAAAAATTTGTCCTCTGGCTCATACAGTAAAGATGAATAGATATGAAAATCCTAATATCTCCTTCAGCCAATAGATATGAAAATCCTAATATCTCCTTCAGCCAATAGATATGAAAATCCTAATATCTCCTTCAACCAACACTTTTGTCAATCTTCCTTGGTTCTACTACTTTAAAGGTCGGTTCACTCCTTATTTAGAAGACCAGTCTTTGTAAAACCTCTCTTAACAGAGCAGCGACCTGGAATTTTGGTTGTTTTTCTGTTTTCTTCCAGTACAGTTCTGCTTGGGCTTCACAAGACCTGCACTTGAGAATAAGAAATCTATTCCACGACATGACAAGGACAAAAATTCCTCTGGATTGCAGAGGTAGGGTTAAAATGCTTCTTGTGCAGTGCATTTTGCTGTAACTTGCAGTTCCCTCCAAAATTATGTTGTTGCAGTTTTTTACTCTCTCCTCTGCTGCCTAGTACAACTCTTTCTCTTGCTTCAGTTGGTTTCATCCTTTCCCTTTTGTCTTTTGTATTTGAAGGCAAGGTCAGAGTGTGGCTCGACTGTGTGGGCTCCCAGCAGAGCAGGAGGTAGCTGACGTGAAAGCCTGGTCTGTGCTGTAACGGGGCATGGAGGACGCCTGAAAGGGAAGTTCTAACAAGAAAAAAGAAAGCTGGAAGGACCCAGAGGTTTAAGGCATAACCCTTTGGAAACAAGAGGTCAGGTAAAGGTTTAAAGTTGGATATATTATTCTTCTGGCTTTGATGGAAAGTTCCCTTAGAGCCCAGCTGGAAGAAAGGACTCAAAGTGATGGGAGGGTTTGCAAAAGCACTGATTTTTCTGCTTCATCATCAGTATTGCATACTTTACAATATCCAACGTCTTTTACTTTGCTGTTCAAAAGTCTGTGGAGAGAAGAGGAAATTATACCCTTCAATGACAAATTGACTGTATGAGTAAAGTGCACACATAGAAAATTAATTATAGCAACTTTAACTCAGAAAATTTCCTTCTTGCTTCCTCCACCCAAAGAATGACTAAGGTAATGTTGCCTGTAACAGCTTTCAGTGCTATCAGTTCTTACTTCCTGTAGCTACACCCCGTGCTTTGAACAAGGTCACATAATGGGGGGAGGTGACTGTTTCTTTGAGCTCTGTACCTGAGGTGGCTCCACAACAGAGGGAGATGAGGAGATCGTAAGGCACTTTGTTGGGCCTTTATAAGCAATATAAAGTACTCAGGTGAAACATATCAAATAGTCACACCTCTCTTAATTTAAAAAATTCAACTCCATGGACTTTATGCATGAAAGAGTCTGCTTTGGAAATTTCCTTAGGCTTTCTGCTTTCTTTTTTCGTTTTTTTTCTTTTTTTCCCAGCACAGCTGTAAGAGAACCAAACTTTGACATTCAGCAAAGAGCTGTAATTTGATTTTTGATTCAAAGTTAATTTTGGTTTCAAATATGACCCAACAGACATACAAATCTTACTTAAACTTATCAAATCCTGGATAGAATATTTCAGTTAATACAGACTGACATTTTTAACCAAGATATTCGATTTGTAAAAAAGCTCTCAATTTCAGCTTTTCCTTATAAATTGTGAAGGGAATAGTTCTAGACATGTCGTTGCATATCTAAGTGACCAGTGATTCACTTGACTGCTTTACATGTGCAATATATAACATAAATCATGGGGGTTTAGTTGTTTATATTTTGGAAATGCAAAGACATGATTTAGATTATTGAATTCTAATTATTAAAGCAGAGTATCTTTGTTGCAAAATTAAGAAATCTGACAAACTTCCTGGAATCTGCTGAACAAAATCCAGCTGTTTATATAAAATACCGAAATGTGAAATATGTGGTTTCACTCTATCCTTATTCCCAGACACTTTTAAAGAAAGAAATCCTTCCTTCATGAGAGGTATCCCTAAACACACAGGCATCCTGGTTGACTTCAAAGGGATTAAGTAAAGGTTTTCATACTCAAGACCTAAATTACAGTATTTTTAGCATTAATTACTTAATCTTTTTCATCATCTGTGAAACATATCATCTTTGACATTGGTTGGCCTCATTTAGAAATCAGAGTAGATTGCATACCCTCAAGTTTCTAGAAAAGCTACACTATGGTGACTTTGGTGATTTCATATTTTTACCCATTGTGAGACACCAGTATCACCCCCTCCAAAGCTGCTGATAAAACTTACATAGCCAGTATTGGTTTTCTCATTGCTCTTGTATAAACTGTAAAAAAAATAATTTATGTAAAAAAGTTTTTTGCTTTTTCTTCTGAAGTGTAACTATTAATATTGAGAGATGCAGTTTTATATTTTGTCCTCTCTAGAAAAATGTCTTATGAGATTTAAATCAATTGCATGGAGGCAAAATCTAACGCATCCAAGCAGACAGCTTGGTATGCTTTACAAAAAATTATTCCAACCTACTGCAAATGTTTATAATGAAAATGATAACTGAACCTTAGTTACACCAGAGCAATCCTGGAGGTGGTGGTACAAATATACTTTGATAGATTATATCTTAAATCAAGAAATCCATATGTATATTGAATAAAGTCATAAAAGGAATGCAAAGTATGACATTTCACTTCCACTGGCCATAGCATTATTGGTTTTGGGCAATTTTTGAATGAAAATATGAGGGAGGCTGTGAATCCTTGGCTTTCCCTGCGGCTGGTGAAGGTGAGTATAAGGTATAGGCTGGCTCAGCAGCAACTTGAGCGTAGATGCTGTGTATGCATGCCCAGATTTTGCAAACACTTATGCACAGTCAGAAAGTTCAGTTGGGTATTAGAGAACTAATTTGATGCTTTGGTAATATTACTTAAATAGTTCTTGATAAATTATTGGATTAATTGGGCCCTAAATTTATATATAATGTCTGATACCAAGTAGTTTTGCATTCATTATTCACAAGTGTTTGATGAACAGTTTATGAAAAACAAACAAACAAAAAAACAGCAAAAAAACCTCCCAAACATTAACTATGTATTTTGTAGGATGATTGACTCACTACCAGTGACAAAATTGTTTGTCCATGGCTAAATAGCTTACCTAAAAATCCCTTAATCATAGAAGTGCTGAACCCAGTTACACTTAAGTGCATTGTTGAGACAAAGATATCCTAAGAAAAAACAATTATCAGTCAATAATAGAAATAAAGCTGTAGTAAGCGAGTATGGAGTTCGTGACCTATTTTAACATGCTTACACTGAAGGGTGGGTTGGAGCTGAATTACAAGGCTGGACCTGATCTAAACATGTAACTGATCAGCACAGATAAATTGCCAATAACCATAGAAAACTGGCTATAAACAACATGTAGGTCAAGCACAGATTGCTTTTGAAACAGTGCAAGGTAAACAGGACTATCCTAAACTTCATCAAAGTACCAATCCTGAAATCAGTTCAGTTTCGTTAACTTGTTTTTCACTTTATTCAAAGTCCAAAACCTCAAAGGTTTAAGGCTGTGGAGCAGCCACTGATGGATTTTTTTGATAACCATATATGGTCTGAATTAAATTTTTAAATTTTTATTAGCAAGGTAGGCAACTTGTTATAGCAGCACATATCTATAATAGTGCTAAGCCTCTTGACAATGTGTGGAAAGGTGCATGTTCATTCCTCCACTAGCTTGGGGAAAAGAAAATGTCAATCCATAAGACTGTACTAGAAATCTTTAGGAAAACTTTCCATTATTGATGTCTAAAATGCCCCTCCCCACTTGAATAAAGAGCAATGACCTGTTGATATGAAAAACCTACAGAAAAACCTACACAAGCTATTTTAATTGATTGTTCAGTCACCTGCAAATGAGGCCTCTGGCTACAAAATGCAAATTTGCCTCAAAATAGTCTTGTTCATATGATGAGAAAAAGGTTTGCTGTGCTTTGAATCTCAATAAAGTTGGCTTGGAACTCTCTCCTCTGCATATAAGTTTTATATATATATATGAATATATATAGTATAAGTATACAAATTATATAATTTAAACATAGGCATAACATCTATTTATTTATATATATTTAATAGTGTGGACTTGTAGACAAATCGAAAAGATAAAAAAGATAGATTGCATCAGTTTTTGCTATTGGGTGAAAACAGAGATGTTAGCCCAGGGTAAGTACTAACTCTCACTTTAGTTATGAATCTGCACTTTGCAAACATAAGTTATACACTTAAGGAGATGAAAAATCATATAAGCCAATATTGTGGCTAAAGCTGCACCCAGGACAGACTCTGACAATGAGCCATGTATTGCACAGAAAGAACAACGAAGTCCTTAGTCAAGACTTGCTGTGTGATGGGTATGTAAAACCCCTTTTTTGAGTTCAGTGGACATTTTCTGGTTAAAGAAATGTAGTCACAGACTGGGACCTATTATTGTTGAAGCAGTGGACTTTCTATACAAGTCAGATCAGCTTAATTAGACCTGAACATGTATGGCATCTTCTACTGCTGGGAGAGGGGAGAACCAAAAGACATGAAGTTGAGAAGCAGCAGACAAGTTTGCATGGCTTGTTTAAGCAGGTCAGCCTTTATAAACATAACTGTGGAGAAACAGCTGTAGAACATACTCTCTAAATGTTGATTCCTCTAACTGAATAATAGAGCCCTACAAACAGCTTTCCTCTTTTGTTTAATGATTTTTGTTGAGTCTCCGTGCCTGTCGTGGTTTAAACTGATCCACACAGCTCGTCCACTCACCCCCCTCCCCCCCCCCCCCCGACCCTCCCCACTCCCGGAGGGATGGGGAGGAGAATCAGGAGAATGTAACTCCCACGAGCTGAGATAAGAACAGCCCAGTAACTAAGGTATAACACAAATCACTGCTGCTACCACCAATGATAATATTGATAAGAGAAAATAACAAGAGAATACGGTACCACCGCCGAATGAGTTTGACCCCCTCGAAGAGAGAGAGTGCCCTTCCAGGCAACTCCCAGTTACCTCCCTGGACATGACGTGCTGTGGTATGGAATACCTCTTTGGCTAGCTTGGGTCAGGTGTCCTGTCTCTGCTTCCTCCCGGCCTCCCCTTGTCCCCAGCAGAGCATGAGACTCACAAAGTCCTCGGCCAGAATAAACATTACTTAACAACAATTAAAAACAATCGGTGTTATCAGCTCTCTGCCCAGGCTGGAAGTCAAAACACAGAGCCTGCACCAGTTACTAAGAAGGAGCAAAACGGCTCCTGGTAAACCCAGGACAGTGCCTTTAGCCTGGCAGGCTCTGTTTACCTCTAGCAAAGCTTGATGTTCCATTAACAACTGGTGGCAGGGTCCTCTGCTCTTCCTGGATATCCCCTTTGGTCCCCATGGTAGAAAAGCTCTGTCTCACGCTCATTTGCCAAGAGTTTAAAGAAGTGTCAGCTGAGAATAGAGATAGGACTCTTGTCACCATTTGTCTTCTAGATCATCCCTTCAAATCCTGGAATATTATTTGCTGTATGTTGCAGTTTTCTGGTATTTTCTCCAATTGTTTCTTAAGTTATCTAAATTATAGGGTTAATACTTCTTTTCTTGAGAGGCTATTCCCCAATCTGTCTTACTGTTGAGGAGATTTCTTCACATGGCTTTAAGCTATACCCCCTTTACATTACCCTAGATATTTTTTTTCCAACTTAATTCATCAAATATTTATATGTAGTTCATGTACCTATTTAATCATTACTTAGCTAAAAGTTGCATACTTCACTCATCCTCCAGTCTTTAAGTATTTTCCTTAAAGGTTTATTTTAGCTCAGTATTCGATTTGATTGCTAATGCAGAAGAAATATTTTTCCAGATTTATATTACTGTAAATGTATTAGGGCAATATCTGTACTTATTTATACCTTATGCGGTGTCAGTGAACGCAAATGTATTACAAAAGTATAGAAATTGGCTTGTTGGGCTTGTGTTGCACTTCGAACAGCACTAGGTAATCTGAAGTGACATCCAGCTGAAAAACAGCAAAGAGCAATGATCCAGAATACAGTGCCTTTGCACAAGCATATATCTTTGCCATCTGGTTATTGAAGAGGCAGAAAAATCATGTTGGCCTGTCGTGCAGAAATAAAAAGTGCATATGTGTTTGTACATATATATATCTGAATATATGCGCATACAGACATATGGATGGCAAAGAGCAGTGGAGCCGCTTACCAAGAGAATGAATCGGCATGAAAGCATGAAAAAGAAATTTGTAATAATTGGTATTATTCATGCAATTATGTTAATATTTTTGCGTTCTTTTTGCTGCAGTTAGGGAAATGCATACATTCTACATTGTTTTCTTATTTATAGGTGCTAAAAAATGTTCTGTTGATGTATACCCTCTATTCTGAGCATGGCAGCCTTGTACTGTGCTCCAGCCCTTTTCAAAAACTGTTAGAGGAAATCTTTCTTATTGACTTCAATAGCATGTGAGCTGCACAGAGGGCTGTGCTGAGCAGTTCACCTTACTGAAGTTCACATCCTTGAACTGGTGGAACCCTTGTGCAGCTGCCTGGTGAGCGGGGTGTGTACAGTTCTCAGGTCAGTGGTCTTGGGCTTGATTGGGGAAGTTAAAGTTATTTCTTTTGAATTCTGCAACTTTTAATTCTTGGCTATGAGCAAGTGTTTGAAGGAAGTGGTGTGTAGGCCGTCTGGCAGTGTGAAACCCCCGCCTGAGTCTCTTGGGATTAAGGGAAGAAGTTTCTGTTAGTTATTTCTGATGTTAAATCAATATAACTTTTCAGGCATGTGTCACTTTCAATATTCCTTCAAGAATGTCTTGTATAAAGATATTGGAAAGCATATAATGGGGCATACAACCTCTTAATTTTCCAGGCAAAGGGATCCTCCACAGATGTTGCCCCTTTACTGGGTTTCTACAGCACTGTGTTTTCCTTCCCACATATGATATTTCATGTTTGTTAGCTCTGGGCAGAGCCCAGGAGGTCCTGGTTGCCTTTCACTGTCTCCAGCCTCTGCTGGCACCTTCTAAATCCTGCAGTAACCTGAGACTTTTTAGTTTGTCAGTCTGCAATATGACAAAGCCATCTACAATCCAGTGCCCACACCTTCAAACAAAGACACGAAAGATAAGTATTACTATTTCCTTAAATAAACAACTAAGTGAACAAATGTTTGAAAATCATAAACAAAAACCCCACAAAGAGTAAAATAAATTTTACATGGCAATTCTCATAAGAACTGTAAAAAGTTCACAACTTTTTAAAACTTTTTTTTTCTCCACCAGAAATAACTCAAAGCTGATGATACTCTCCAGGAGGCTAACGTACAGCATCTACTACAATGTGAATTTTGTAAAACTGTATACCCAGTCTTTGAAGTGTATTTGAAGTATGTTTGCTCCTTAGACATTTGGAGGAATGGGAGAATAAATTTGCATACCCATGTGCAGGGCAAGACACCAAGGTGGTGCAAACTGCTGCTTTGTGGCCCGGAGAGGCATCAGTACAAACTGCAGCATAATAAAATCTAGGGTTCTCACTAATAATCAGGTTTATAAGAGTATAAAGTGCTCCCATGTTGTGTCAAATACTCTCTCCTTTGCTTTATGAGAGTATTTTGATAAATACAGTGTTCCTGGTTTTGTTTTCACTTGACACAAGACTACTTTTTATGGACTTAACCTTATCTTTCTTGTCACAGCTAAATCTGTATTAAAGGCTGCTCAAGAAGAATTTACCTGGCAACAGATTTACTTAAATGCCATCACCTGGACCCTTATCAGTACATGCAGCTGGTAAAAACCTCAGGGAACTTGTCTGGCCGTTCTTATGCTTCTAGGGTGGTGGTGATGCTCATTGAGTTGTGCTTCCCAAGGAACTGCAGTAATGTAGTGAGATAATAGTAAACAAGGTGAGACCTGCAGGCATTCTGGTAAGCTGCAATGTCTATTTGTGAATTTTTTGCTTTTTAGGTATCTATTTATCTCTTCTCCACCAGGTCCTGGGGAAAAAATTCCTACCAAAGGCTGTCTAACCACTCAGCACCATAATAGCTGGTCTAGCTGAAGAGTTGTTTTCAACTGCAGTGTTACTGCTTCCAGTGTCATTTTATATTAATTTCCATGGGGCTGGCAGAATTCAAACAGATATCTACATGTTGCCTATGTTTATTTATCCCTTCTTGCAGTTGTTGCAAGTCTTCATTGCTTCAGTAGTGTTCCTGGCTGTCTCTATCTTGTTTTAGTTTTATGCTGCACTGTTGTTCCCTGTAGTTTTAGTATTTTTCTTTTCTGTGCAGTTTCTTGGTCTGAAGAAAGCATCACCTACTGTTCACCCCGGGCTGAGCTGGCAGAAGTAAAGTAAGGAGGGAAATGGGCACAAAGCTTCACACTTGTAGTATGAAGGCACACCACCCTTGAAAGCTTGATTTCAAATGTGGACAGTACTTTTATTTCTTTATTTCTTTTCAAAACAGCAACTACACTGCCAGTCTCACAGCTGACTGTAACTGTTGCATTTGCTTCTCAGAACCAGTAAATAAAACTGAGAAAATGGTGTCAGCATTGTGAGTCTTGACCTATGTGAATTTTATTGAAGTACCTAAAGAAATGTGACTGTAATTTAATGATCTTCTTTTTCCCTACAGAACAAAATAATAAAGAAAATGAACATTGTGGAATTAAACAGAAAAACATTCTATGATTCTCCAAGGGTGGAAAAGTGGACCAGATTATTTCCTCGATTTATTCAGAAGAGGAAAAAAGAAACCTACCATAGAACGTTGGCTACCAACTGTTTTCTTGGATATCTTCAGGGAAAAATGGAGAAAAGGTATTAAAAATGTAACTGAGAAAAAATTATAGAACAAATTATGTATTTTTTCTTTTGTTACAGGAAACTGTACAGAAAATAAATATAAGTAAGTATTGAGTTAAAAAAAACCTAAGATAGTCATGGTAAATGTTCAAAGACTCAGAAGTGGCTGAGCTGCTACGCATAGTTTTAATTCAGCTTTTTTCATATATTTGTGTTAAAATAGTCTTAAAGTGGTTCCTCTAGTACAAGGCTTTTATACTTTAGACCTGTTCTCCACTCTGGGTTTTTGATTCCCTGTAGAACACAAGCTATAAATGAAAATATATAGTCCTTTCAATTTTGAATTGAGAAGGTAACATTTAAAATGCTACATTAAGCTTTCGAGCACGATATTTCTGAAAAACAAGACAAGATAAATAAGAGAGTTGGGAAGAGTGCAAATAAAAGAGGGAAAGGTTTATAACGTCTAACTGCAGGAAAGTTGAACGTATTCAGCTTAGAAGAAAAGAATGACAATAAAGCAACAGGCTGCAGATCCATAAAGCGATTTCATGGGAAGAGCAGGGACTAATTACTTTTGTCAGATTTTAAGATTAAATGAAGGAGTTATGTGGCTAAATGAGAAAACAAAACAAAAGGCCTTAATGCTTCCTGCTATAAGGCTGTGTCTTCAGTTATTAAAAATTTTGCTGAATAGTGACACCATAGGTTAATTTGTTTTTTGATGAAGTTGTATTATTCAGACTCTCTAAAAAACAAGTTTTAGTTGAAGTTACCCACTTTCAGTAGTGAGATTAGATAAAGTTATAAGGAGTATAAAGTATGTTTTAGGAGCAACAGTTGCACATGCTGAAATGTTTTAGTTTTGTGCCTAAATTTTCTTTTCTTAATATTCTTTCCTTTTAGTTAAGAAGGAGAACAAAATTAATTCCTCAGGGGAAAGCAAGAAGATACCTTTCCATGTTTTGAAAATGCTCAGAAACTTAGAAATCCATAATAAAGCAGAAAAAGTGTATTTCCTTTGCCCATTTCTCTTTATCTTTCTCAATTTTGGGATCCTTCAAAGCTTCCAGGAAAAGTGTATTGACAGTAAACATGCTTTTCTTAGTCACCTTCAGTGCTGCACTAGTAATCCATGGCCCCTGGGGATCTGTAAATCAGGGATTGAAAACAGCTATCTAGATAATGAAAGCTGCAGGATAACTCATTTAAAAGTTACTTTGCAGAAATTATGATTGCTGAGACTTGCAGCAATGTACGTAGGCATTGGCTCTTGACTTCAATGGAGTCAATTAAAGCCACTTAATTAGGGCAGTTAGTAATCATCTGCTAAAATTACAGACTTCTTTGTGTTATAATTTTTCTATTCTAATACCATTTGAAAAATGACCCTGTGTAGACAAATTTGGTTGAGCATTTTCTTTAGTTGGCAGCTTGCTCTTACACTGAATGTTTTGGGGTTTTTTTATTTTTTTTATTTTTTTTTAATTTGGAAGGCCTTTTAATATTTGAGACTTCTTGTGCAGGTGTATATTTTCCTACTTACTGATGATTCCTTCTTTGATTCCTTGGTATCACTCATGATTAAACCTTCTGAACTGAGACTTGTGCCTCCGTTTTAATTGGCTCTTCCCCCCCCCCCCCCCCCCCAGTTAATTTATCAATCATGAAAAGCCAGCAATCTTTCCTTATGGAAGACTGCTGTTTAATGCACTAGACTAGACTCTTAGATTGCACTTTGATTTTGAAATAAATCTGCTCTCTCTCTGAAGCAATTCCGGTACAAGGAATGCTGATGGTATTTCATTAAACATGTTGGGGAAAAAGGCAGTAGAAGAAGCAGATCCTTTAAATCTTTACTGCCAGCACTGTGCCAGAGGGGCAATGGGCTCATGACTGCCTGGGAAATTTGCTTTGCAAAGTGGGGTGGGAGAGACTTTGGATCTTATCAGGAAAGTCAGTCGTAGTTACAAAGATTTTTTATATTGATTCTTTTTAACTTCTACTAGCAACAAAAAAATGTTTTTACACTCAGCAGGGATTCTGTTATTGTACCCAATCTGAATGGTTATGTCTAATGTGCCACCTGTAACATACCCAAATGGGCAATTGTTTCTGACTAGGAAACAATTCTCCAGAACGCAAAGCAAATATGGATGTGGCTCACATTTAGTGTCTGGAGTTGATTCTATGACAAATATCTTTAATTTTGATTTTTCTCATATTTGTCAAACAAATGGGAATCCAAAATATTGCAGGAATTATTTTCAAGCAAAGCATTTGCATTTGACAGTATTGAAGAAAAAAAACCATCCAAAAACATGCCCCCATAAAAAAGGGTAATGTGGGTGGCAAATGAGTTTGAAACACCTTTGCTTTCTAGGTCCCTATCAATAGCAGACCAGTTTTACATGCTGGCTGTACAGCCCAGGAAATTACCTGTCAAGAGGGAATAAGATCACAACAAATGATGCAGTCCACAAGCACAATGTGCTCATGGGAGAGGAAGCAAAAGGTGCTCCAAAGATGTCCACGCAGACAAAGCATCTCCTTGTCTCCCTTTGCCTTGAGCTGAGCCAACGTACCTTCTGGGCACCTGAGTGAGGATCACGCAGCTTCTGAAACACAGAGTGGATAAGGATTAGCAAGACTCCAACATGTACATCCTTAAGAAGATACAGTAGTGATTTTATAAGGCAATTCCAACTCCACCAATTAAACTTGGCTTGCAGGTTTTAGTTCTCCTTTGGAGGATGGGGACACATTCTGGCTATGCAGCATACCTTGCTTCTTTGCTGATATATCAGAAACTCTTTGCTGTCTTGCTGATCAGCCTGGAAAAGCATCTTACCATTCTGAACTGAAGTGAATCTAGTGCTGCTTTTTTTTTTTTTTTTGCCTCCCCCCCCCTTTGTCTTTTTTTCTTCTTAGATTTGTCTGCAACCTTTTTTTTTTTCTTTCTCCACTTCCCCCCCCCCTTTTTTTTTTCCTTATCTTCATAGATAGACTCTTCATGGATAATATTTAGTCTCAATTTGTTCAAAGTGGAGACCCTTAAATCTTTAACATAAATACTGTGCAGGGAGTTGTCTTCAGCTGAGCAATTTCTCTTCCCAGTTGCATGTGTGTATCCAGATGTATCAGACTGAAGTCAGTAGACATTTCAGATTTATTTTGACCTTAAAATTCCAAATTTGAATTTAAACTCAGTTTTGTAGTATAAGCATAGCCCAAATGAAGTGGGATTTAAATAAGCACATTTGCTCAATAAATATTTTGGTTTCTGAAGTATTTCTCAGATTTTAGTAATAGGGACCCATACAGAATATTCCCCTTATATTTGTTCTATCTGTGTGTGTGCATGGCCTTGCTCTTGTGGAAAATGTGGTAAAAAATATATTCTTATGACAGACTGAATTGTAAGAATTGTTACAATACAGAGATCAATAGCACATGTAAGAATACTGCTATTAAATATAGCAGTACCTCAGTAAATGAAAAATCCCATCAACTTTCTATGAACCGATATTTTTTAGAGGGAGAATAAGCCATAGATCAAGCTTTGAGAAATTCTTCTGTTGAATAGATGATTTTTTTTGTCTAGCAGCCTTCATTCCACCTATTGGAGAGGAAGGAAAGTACTTCGTGCTACAAAGCGATTTTTAAATGACATGAAGGAATACACAGCTTCAAACACCAGTGTTTTCATTTAGAAGCAACTCTTCTCAAATGCTGGTGCACTATAAATTTTAAAATATGCTCATATCCACGTAGGGATAATTACTGTTCTAGGGGAGAAAAAGAGTCTTTTCTGTATTTCAGACATTTTGGAAAAATTAAGTTGTTCTGTGTTGCTGCACACAAAGTGGTCATAGATTTGCAATTCTATGAATTTATTTTTTTTTTGCCTTCACAAGGAGAAAATACAGTAGTAAAATCACAGAATATTAAAATCTAAACTTTTCAAAATGTATTATATTTGACTTTTCTTCCCATTTTTTTTTCCTAAGCCATCCTTATTTCATAATTGATTTGCTAATTGAAAGTTATTTCAGGCTTTATTTCTCAGGAACCTGTGTTTTTTGGCTTTCTAATTGTTAATGTTAATGATCTTAAGCCTGAACTCAAGCTTCCATGGTTTTTGTTTCCATTAAGTTCAAGTTTTAGTGTCCTATTTGCTCCTTCATTTTATAGATGAGCAGAAGAAAGACATCTTGCAATGACAAATTCAATTGTGAAGTGACTGCTGTCAACTGGACATAAGTAAGCAAGTGGAGTAACTTGGTTTGTTATATTTATGGACTAGGTAAGAGTCTTTTCTCTTTTTTTATGGCTGATTTTATGCTACCGATATGTTTATGCACAGGCAGTCAGCATTAAAAGCATTTTGAAGTTACATTCTTTACTGTGCTAGTAAGACCACATTAATAAGGAAGCCACTAAATTACGGTAATCAATGAAATATTTGTGTTAAATATTCTTTGGAAACAAAGTACTGGTAGTTTTTAAGACTATAAAGATTTGTTGTAGCAGACAAAAGAATAGGCTAGTAATTTTCAACCAGGACCTCGGGCATTTACAAACTACTTTTAAAAGACCTTGAAAACCCATTGGTAGCATGTTTGTGTGCTTTCTAGAGAACTTCCACTGGAAGATACCCCAATAGGTGCCCATAAATTAAGGAATGCTAAAAAATAGCCAAAGCTGAGTGCTTTTGGAAATTCTACTTTTCCTATAAAGATTTTATGAATAAAATTAGGAAATTCAATAAGAAATGTTAACTTTTTCTTTTAACACTAGTGTCTTTTTGAAATTATGCAGCCTATTTTCACAATGCTCTGAAATTTTTTATCCAAAACTGGATGCCATTATTATAACTCTCTCTATACACTGTAGGCGAGGTCAGATTTTTCTATAAACACATATTACACAGCTTGTCATTATTTAAATGCATCTTCTCACTTGTGGTAACTGCAGGATAAGCTGCAAACAATTTTTCCAAAACAGATTGAAATATAATATCCAAGTAAGAAGAAAACAATATAATGATAGGGGAAGGATGTGTGACTTCTGTCAAATACTGTATTAATAAACCACCCAAAAGAGAAAAAAAAAAAGAGAAAGGAGAAAGTATCAGAAAAGATAAGCAGAATACTTAAGGGGATGCCAGTAAATAATACTTAGGGGTACTATTAAATATCTAAAACCTTTTTTCTGAAATATTGTTATATGCCTATATAGTCTTTTGGTCCCTTTTTATGTGTTATTTGCATGTCTCTGTAAAACCCCATCATCTCTATTTACTAGAGCTCTATTTTTTTGCTGTACTTGTGACTGACAAGGAGAAGCAATATAATCTCAGAAGCTGTAAAACATTATTTGATGGTTCAAGAAGTTGTTCCCAATACACCCTGTAGAAGACAACACAAATAGTTTGCCAGCCTTTTTACTCATCTTTCCTGCCTTCAACTGATGTGGAATAATTTTAGTAAAACTGAAATGAAATATATTGGCTATCAGCAAACGTTCATTGCAGCCTGAGACATCAGTGGAGAATTTCTTTATCCAAAGATATTCATTCTTTTATTAGTTTTACATTAAAATGAAAACTAATGTTTTCCTTTTATAAATAACACAAAGAAATTTAGTCTGTACCTACCTTGACAGGTCTTTATGGACACAGGATGAAAATTTGTTGATGGTTAATGATGTAACTATAACTGAACTTATCTGCTTTCCCAGTAAGTTGAATGTAACTGTATACTGCTAGTGTCATTTATGCAAAAGACTGAGGAGCCAAGGAGCACAGGCTGGAACGGAGGCAGAAGCATGGAAATGAAAGCTCTGACAACCTACTTCAGTGGTGGACGCTTCTCACAGCCTTTGGTGAGCAAGAATTGCTCAGGCCACCTAGTGCAGCTCCAAACCATGGCACTTACCTCTATACCTTCCCTTGCTTTTATGAATTTGGTCCTTGAGTACAATGTAGCCTTTAGAACCCACCTTTCTCCAACTGACCTTGCTGTACTTCTTGCTCCTCTGCAGGGCCTATTACTGGTTAATGCGGTGGCTGTTTGTAGCTTGTCCTCATGGATGAAGAGCATTAATTCTCTCTCAATAAATTCCTTTCAGTGACTCTGTACTATGGGGAAAGACCATGGGACTAATAGCCATCATCTACCAGATGAACACCTGGAAAAACAATGAGCAGGTAAAATTTCAGATCAACTGATGAGCTCCAAAATTATTTGAGCCTTCTCCTCCCTCTCATCTCATGCTTTAAACACAAACTACCAAAGCCTGGGGTTGCACTCCAGCGTCAGTGCAGATGCTCAGTTTCAGTAAGTAGGGGTGCATTGTAGATGGGAATAGCATGCCATCACCAAGGCTCATCTGTGGCTCTTCATGGCAGTAGGAAGAAAAGAAGAATTTTATGATTAAATATGCTGCTAAATTCTTCTTCAGGCTGTGTTTCAAGTTTCTAGGGCTCATTTAAACAACTGCAATTTGTTATTGTGACTACTTTGCCACTAAATGTGCAGAATTAAAGCTTCCCTCAGGTTGTCCTGCACAGTGCCTTCCTACCCACTTGTCAGAAGAAAAAGAAAAGCTTTTCTAAGATGTAAACTTATTAAATGTAATAGCTGCATAATCCCATACCCACTGAAAACGATCTCACAGCATAGGACAATATTCAAAATGATAACTAATTTTAAATTACACATCCATGCCCGTGAAATTCAATGTCTGTGTGCTGAGGGATCCCATTATAAGTGATGTGAGTATAACTTTGGCTGGCCTGCTTATTTCTGCTGCTTCTCTGCTATGTCACTGTGACACTTTCTAAGTGGCTTTAAGACTGCAGGAGAGAGCCAGGTATTCTCTATATGAGGCGATTTCAGTCGACAGTTAAGTCTTTTACTGTCTTTGCATACTGAGGTGCCTGCATCTTCTTAAGTACCAGTGAGCTCCATTAAAGGTTCTTATACCCCACCATCCATCAGCAAGTGCTGTGGAAAACAGTTATTTTTTTTATATCGTGTTTGAAAGTTCGGTCATCATTCATAGCTGTTTATATGTCAAATACAACATCTGAAGTCCCCAAACTGTACCAAATAAGCACATGTAGTCAAAATATCTTTCAAAATATGAGATATGCTACTAAGATACCTCTAGATTATGTCAACAAATATAGTACAGAGGATAACTCTTCCTATATAGTAAATGTATTATATAAGAACACATGAAAAACTTTGAAACACAAGGTATTTGAAATCTCCTTAGGTAGAGATGCTTCTCGCTAAAGCAATTTCTCTCAAAGAAATGTGGATCTAATTTGCCAGCAGTGATTTGAAAGAAGAAATATATGTATTGATTTTTTTTCCACACAGAATAGATTTTACTCCAGAGCAGGGAACGGGGAGAGAGGACAAAAGTACTCAGCTCGTCTCCCATATTATTATTTCATCAAAGGCTTCCTGTAAGCAGAGATGTTCCCCTCCATAGATGCCATAACTCCATGCATCACCAAATGGTTTATTTTTAAAGCTTCTATAATATTGTGTGTTAAGAGTGATGTCCTAATAAACCCTGACTGTAGCTAAAGGCTTCTGTAAAATCCAGTCAGTTAGCTTCATTGCAGATTAATATTTTATTTTAAAGGTAGAGTTTTTAAAATGAGCTGGCAAGAAAAAAACATCTTGCCAAATGTTTCAGTGTTTTTCTCCATGTAGTGAGTATGTTGGAAGCTGTGTTACTCATCTACATAACACATGAACGTGAGCGGAAGATAGCAAATTTTGGTAGGGTGTCATATAATGAGGACTCCTCAGCACCATTGAGACTTACTTTGAATTAACAAAGGTATTAATTTGAAATGCAATGGAAATATTTGAAAGAAACCATAGATTAACACTTTTTAAATGTTTTCCTGTATTTTCCAGTTGTGTTGATAACTGGAGATGGAAACAGTTTCAGAGTGGCGATTCCCAAATTCTACTGTGTAAAGCCATTAAAATTAGAAAGTTGAAGCATTTGTCACAGGTTTTGCAATTTTCTCTGAAGTCAAAAGAAGTCAATAACTAAAAGTAAAATGCATTATTTTTATAAGATCTTCTAATCAAGTATCATCTGGGGCAAGGTAATGCTGAGCTTTGTCCTTGTTATCTCTTATTTTAACAATGGTACTTTGGAGCCTTGCGAGTATTCTGTTGCCACCAAGTCCAAGGAAGATATGAAAAAACTGAATAGGAATGACAGGGAAATTAATGGACTGAGGAACCCATGGGAAATCCGTAGCTTAACAGTCATTTTGTGCCTAGCCTTACCAAAGGAGCTCGTGTTGTCCACCTTAGATCACAATATTTTCTTTGTAATAATGTATTAATGAGAAGGGAAATAAAAACCCCACAGAAGTTTGTTAATTTTAATAACTTAAGTGTACAACAAAGCAGTTAGTACTTATTATTTTTCTTGACTGTAAGTTTTTTTTATGATACTGTTGTTTCTTCCCCTTGTGAAACCTATCATTCTCTGTATAGTTCAATGGTAAAAAAAGAAACAAAATTGTCAGCTTTTCCCAGGAAAGTCTGTTTCAAGTTTGAATATTCTTCCCCAGGCCATTTCTGTTGTTCCAGCAACGTAACTACTCCATTTTGCTATTGTTCACCTTGAATATTTAAGTCTCAATTTTGATATATACACAAATAGAGGCTTTGTTTGAATGCAGCAATATGAGAATAAAATACTTACACTTTGAATCTAAATCAAAATGGCAGTGTTCTGCTGTTCAAAATCCAGACTGCATTCTGTAGCTAAAGGAAGATTCTCTTTACAGTGTTTCGCAGATGCCAGTGAAGGCAGAATCACTTTCTAACTTTGCAGTTACAATCTCTATACATCTTTCTCTGCAACATAGGACAGATAAATGCACATTGATGGGCCACTTCCATGCCATTTGAGTCATGGCTTTTTTTTTTTTCCTATATTTTGATTCCATAATATGATATAGGAAGCAAAATCAATAATGGTTGTTTTTAAGGTAAAGAGCACAGCTGGATAAATAATTCATAAGTCATTCGATCAATGTGACTTCAGAGTATATCTACCAACAGAGAACAATTTTCTCAGATGTACACATTATCTGAAATTATCCAGCTATTGCCTTGGGTAAATTTTTTAAGCCTGTATATTGACCACAACTAATTTTAAATAAGCACTTGCTATTTGTGCTCTGCTGCTTCTTTGTGACCTGACAGCTCTGAGTCACCTTGCACTGCCTGGCTGATTGTATCAGCAGCACAGCTCTTCCCCTGCAAATACTTGACGAACAAGCATGAATAAGCCCTGAAAGAAGGGGGGAAGATGTGAAGAGGGAGAAGCTTGGGGGATGGGGGAGAAGGAAATTTCTTGGCTCTGGTCACAGGCAGAAAGAAAAATGAGTTAAAACTTGGCTGCAGTGAACTGATTTGAACATGAGATTGGGCACTGCTCATCCAGCCCTGGATGGACAGTCTGGAGGCTGCTACACCGTCACAATCCTGCAGTTCTTGTATCTTCCCTGGAACATGGCCGCCTCTCCCAGACGCTCAGTCCACAGTACCAGGTTAGAGATGGATGTAAATAAAGCATCCAGAATAGCATGGGCTGGATAAGTTCATGGATCTACATGGATGGTAGGGAAGCATAAGTTATGAACAGCATGCGTAATTGTATCACTATATTAATCTTGCTGTTGATGGATTGCTACTCCAAGCTGGAGTTTCTTCTGCATTTGCTTCTGCTGGACAGACAATGGGTGGGTGAAGGTGTAGAGAAATTTTCAAATTGTCTAGTAAATGCGAATGTATAATGCAAAAGAGAATGAAGATCTGTTTTCAAAGCACCAATAACAGTGCTAATACTCAAATACGCTTTATTTAAAGCACTATATTTTGTTAAGGTACATACATCACATTTATGTTATGAATAGCTGTTCAGGGCATCAGCAGGTGTCTCTTTTGGAGGCATTCAGAGCATGTGCACTTTCTTAGAAAAATGTCATATTAATGAAAAAATATCCCTGTCATTAAGAACAATGCAGCCCTTTTCAAGTGATATATTCTAAGGGCATATTGCCTTGAGTAGCAATCTGTTATCCTACTTATTCTTTACTGGCACTGTGGAAACAATAGTTACAAATACATTAATCTTACCACACTCTCTTTTTAACCATTCATTCTGAAGTATGTAATACATTTATCTTTCAGTCCCATGCGTCTGATATGAATACTATAGAAATCAATGGAACAATGTGCAGTGCTTTCAGGGAATAGTGGAAATGTATTAAAAGGATGTTGGGACACATTAAAGTTGAAGATATTTTGTGAAAGGCGAAGTTCAGAAAAATGTTCGTGTTGGTGAATGGCAGAATCCACTATCAAAAAAATTTAATTCAGAAATTGCAAGGATGTAAGCACATACAAAAGAGGCATTAATGGAAAGTTATTTAATATTCAGGCTTCACTTGCATAGTACCTACACTAAGTTTCTAATACACATCTCCTAAGTCTTGTCCGCATCACATCTTTTATATGAATCATTTTTTTTTCTCCACTTTACGACGAGTGTTATCTTGCCCACTATAAAACTTGCATCTGATGGCTGTCCACGTCCATTGCTTGGAGAGTGCAATTTATTACTATGAATATTTAACTATTTTCTCTGTTTTAAATTGTTGCAGAGACAGCTTTCTTTGTTTCTAATGTTATTAACAGCTTATACATCCCTGAATGTATTATTTCTCATCCAGCTTTCCAAGTCTGACTCCTGCTATGATCATACCAGGACAACAGCTCCCATGTACAGCTAATAGGTATTCAGCCATGAGTTGTGCAGCTCTTTGCTCATGTGCAAATCTACTTCTTTATCTTCTTCCAAAACTCTTAATTATTTTCACTATAGCATCTACATATAAAAGAGGAGCCAGGGTGCTGACGCACTTGTTTATCCTTCTGACATTTATTTCTGTGTTTTTTGCGTACTCCTATTTTGTTGTCTGTTTTGGCAAATTTCTTGGTTGGGGAACTTCCCTTGTAACAGATCTAATTTCTTATGTCCCTGCTCCATGAATAGAGCTCCAGTCATTGTATTTATATAGAGATTATAGGTGATTTGTCATATGTCCTTGTAATGTATTCTAATAGACTTAAACTGGGAGAGCATTTTGTAAGTTATGTTTAGGAGCTTTATCATCAAATCCTATTTGGTTTTTGGATTTCTGTTCTAATTCCCATGAATCCCTTTGTAAATGTCCTTGTCTTCACAGAACAATTTCAAACAAATTTTCTGATTGCTGGGTGTTGTTTCTTCTTGAGCAGGATAGATTCCTCTGAGGTAAGATTTCTGAAGTTTCATGTCTGCTTCTCTTATCATAACTGAGAGTATTAGTATTTGATTTCTACATACTTTCATTGTCCTGAGTGTCCTAAAATTTTCCATATGAATAAACCCATGGAGATTTTGTTAAGTGCACGGGGATATAAGATAACTAATTTTGAACTCTGATCTGGGTTTCACTCTAATCTTGTATGTCTCAGGCTTGTTCTAACCACAAGAAGTTTTGCCAATCAATCACCTCAAGAGACAAAATGATTTTTAGGATATAGCCATGATAGTCAAACACTGAGGCATCCCAGTGCAACAGCAAAAAGTTCTTATGACAGAATAGCTGACTTCCCTAATCAAAATAGTTGATGAGTACTAGGATAATTGTTGGTATAAGCAGTTTGCAGCTACACTCGGAAGACTGATGATATAACTGCACAGAGAGAGACCAGCACCATGAATAAGACTTCAGCATTTTTGTATCTCTATTTTCAAACTGTAAAATTGAGACTTCCTATGGAGGAACACCATGGTTATCAATAGTTTCATATTATATAATTGGATACTCTGGTAGTGCAGTAAGAACTAACATAAAATACTAACCAGCCCAACAACGTGATAAAACATGTAGGTGATACTGAATAACAAGCTAATTCTGTAACATTTATGTTCAAAAAAGCACCTCTGTTAATCTGGTCAGTAGTAAGACCAGATGAAATAGTATGAATAGCATGAAATGTTATTGTGCAAACATCATCCATATATCCTGTGCTTTAAAATATTCTCACTGCATTGCTTACATTGACTGAAAGACACTAAAACTGGTGAGATTCCACACTGTGGATCTGTGGTATTTGGGAATTAGACCCATGGTAGAGCAGTATTCCTAACTAGTTAGTTCAGTTAAATTGTTGGATAGCCAGGATTGTTTTGAACTCAAAGAATGAACTACTTTTTTGGTCTACAGCTTATTACTAGTTTAGGGCTAGGTACCTAAGACAGTGTAATCCGAACGACATGTGCTATACATGCACTGGGTTTGCTGACTCAGATCTCTATCAATGTAGATGATTCCATTTCCTCATATGGGCTCTTCTGAAGTTATGAAAGTCATCCAGATAATTATATCATCTTTTCTTCTATGAAGTATGCTGTGCCATAAGCCTTCAGTTTATCTGGTGCTTTACATATTTTCCACGTTTTCTTCAAATGCCCCAGTATTTGTCAGGTCACTACATCTTCTCACTCTGCAGCTGTGATCACATTTCAGAGAACGGAATTAGCAATCTACATTCTAGAGTTTGTTTTTTAACTCTCAGAAAACACAATGAAAACTAAGCTCTCACTGTTCTGAAGGCTTAATTAATTTGTCTTTCACAAATTAAGTCTCTAATATTCAATGCAAACATTCAAATATGTCTTATTTGCTGTAGATCTTCAGACAAAATCTGTTTCTTATATCTTTTCTTACAAAAAAAACAAAACAAAACAAACTACAAACCCAAAACCCACTAAAACCCGCACACATACACACAAGCAAAGAAACACCCCCCGCCCCCATCAAACCAAAAAATCCAAACCAACATTTGCAGCTCATCTTTTATATTTGGATAATACTAATACAAAGTTATTTGAAGCAAAATCCATCATGCAAAAATGCATACTGTATTACCTGAGGTATATAAGAATGAGTTACAAGATTTGAGTCTTATTTATTTTCCATAACAGCTTAGGAATATTAAAGAACAAGTTATATAGTAGTCACTTGTTTCTTTGTTTATGCTTTTGTTGATGAAACACTTGGACGTTTTGCCTGTGTTGTTTGGATTTCTTTTTTCCCTCAAACTTTGTCAAACCAGAATACGAAAGTAGGACACTGCAGCAGAGTAAGGAGGGGCATTGTATAGCAGAACACAACCCCACACCTATTGATGATGGAACCACAATAGGCATGTAGTATCACACTATGGTTTTGGAGCTGACTCGGCGTGAGCAATGCAGTTCAACAGCTCTGGAGCCAGAAATGCTATCTGCCCTGTAGTGACTGCTGCCAAAGGCGCGCACTGCTGCTTAGCCATTTATGCACCCACTTTGAATGTCAGCCTCATCCAGTGCCAGGGGGACCAGGCAAGGAAAAGGTGGTATCACGCAGGATCAAATTATTAGTATCACTGAAAGTTTGTAGATTGTTAAAACCTGGTCCTCCTACCATGTGAAATGGTGTCTTCCACCTTAGCCAATTTTGACCTAAGAATTTAGGGGCTGAGTCTGTGTACTTCCAAATAGGTCTAGAAATGGTAGTTAGCTGTAAGAAATGCAGGTCTGCATATTGTCCACCATAATGTTTTGGAGAAGGCATTGAAGTACAGTGGCGAATGTTTGTTTTCCTTCCTGTTATTTCTTCCTTTTAAAATGCCTGTTATCTTCAGAATGGCCAAAATCTCTTATAGAGGATTAGTACACTGCAAAATTAGTTAACACCATTTAACTGCAGGACAACACCTCAATTCTCTAAAAGGCTGCCTTGCCTTTGATGTCTGCGGGAGTCTGGAGTCTGATGAAGAGAGGACACCAGAGGGCAACTGCTTCCTTCAGAAGTGTGAATCCATCAAACAAAACTTTAGGACATTGTTGTAACTGCTGAAAGAAAAGCAAAACCCTGATATGCACACTGCTTTGTAGAGTTAGTTTGTGGAGTTTACAGATCTTTAGTGAGTGAGTGAGTGAGTGGACTGAGGAACAGAAATGCTTTCTTAATGCTTCACTTTATATACCCTCCGTGGTGACAGTCTTGTCACAAAATTTCCCATCCAAGATCTCTGATAAAAACAGGGAAGTTGTGAATGCCCACAGATGAGGTGGCTCCAAAATTACTTTATTGTGCCCACAGATACAGATTCCATCGCTGCAAGATGTAAGAAAAGGAAGACTGAAGCTTTTTCAATATTGTAGCTTCAAATCATGGTGATGAAATTATAGTCTGTCCACAGACTTAACAAGAGGATGCTGGTGAAATAAAAGTAAATACACATAACTACAGACTTGTGCAAGGCATTTGTACATAGAGTTAGTGGCCCTCTCTACTGGACTAGGATTCTCATCTAGATGCCTCACATAGTCATGGGTGTTCTATCTGAGGAATTTCATTTGGAATCTTAACTTTACCTAGGATTTTTAACAGTAATATAATGGTAACTATAAACACAAATAGATTTCACCAAGGGCCAAGAAACTTGGCAGCTGTATTTTCTTTTTATCAAAAACAAAGTATTTTTTGAAATATTATTAGAAATTCCTTGTTTTGAAGCAGTTCCTGGTAAAGATAAAGGTTCAGTTCTGTTACATTTAACAAGCAGAGAAATGCTTTATGAGTATAAATACATTATCAATGAATATCTTTATTTTAAATGTGTCGACATATTAGGAGAAATGAGAGAACAGATTGACACCTTATGTTGATATTTATATCAAGTTTTACAGATTCATTTTCACATGGGACCAGCTTTAAAGTTATGTTTTCCATTTCTAGAGTATAGCTGTTACTTTATGAACATCTGAATTTAAGCATTTTAGATAAGTTATTGGTAACATAGCTACTTTTCCATGGATGATCTGTGCTGGTTTTACTAAAGTAGAAGAGTGGACTTTTCATTTTAACTTTTTTTATTTTAGGTGTTATATTTAGCTTAATTTTAAAGTCAGCTTCAGTATTTAGTTTCACTTAAAAGCATACCAGTTTTGTTTTATTTGTAACTAGAAGGATGAAAAAACAGTGAAGAAAAATCCAGAATTATTGTTTTGATTACATCTCAAGCCTATTTTTTAATAGCAAGGAAATATTTCAGTCCTCCTGACTTCCTGCTATCCTTACAGAGACTGCCAGTTGTTGTATAGTCACTTGTCCACTAGCCACTGGACTGACACCACCAATTAATCTAGTTTATGTCCCTAACTAGCCATCAGGCTTGCAAACTCCACAAACCTTAATGGAGATTAAGTGGTGATCTCACTGTAAAAGGCTGCCTGGTCCCTTTTGACTCTTTTGCTGGAGAGATCAAGGTCCAGGACAACAGCGATACAGCAGAGGTGACTCTGAAACAGGGGAAAAAGAAGCAGCACAGAACCTTTAGCTTTGCATGGTAATACTCCTTTCTTGTGCTGTTATGTGTTTGAAATTTGATTTCACAAGTTCAGACACATTTGCAAATAATTATTTTCAGTGTCTTGCTGCTGCATTCAAATTTGTTAGTACAACCAATTCTCACTTTCTTTGGAATCAGGTAATTTCTGCTTAGAGGTGAAGCCTCATTAGCCTTCACAAAGCAATATGAAAGGGGAATGTCTGAAACGCTATGATTAGAGATCCGTAAAGCTACTTGTGGAAACACCGGTACCTGACAAGTCATTAATGAGATCATTAAAAATATACAAAAATTCAATCTCATCTGAAAATAAGAGACTTCTTGTAAAATGCTTGAAAACATATTAAAACCCCGCTAGATAGTTTAAAAATGCACTGTGAATTTTTCTTCCTAAAAAGGGGCATTGACTGACACACCAGTGGAAGATAAATATCAGTACTTAAATCAAATTGATTAGTAGGCTGTAACTTTTCCCATCCATGGAAATATTTAACGTGTAAATTGTGCAAGTATTTGAAATGGAAATATACAAAAAGCCCCTTAGGGATATGGTGGTGTGGAGACTGCAAATCTGATCATACCCAAAGGTATAGCAGTTGTAAAAACATTGTCTTGACAAATACATTCCTCAACTAATTTCATCATGCAATTTTATTCTTAGAAATTAGTAACAAATTCATAAAGTTTAAACCATCTGGGGATTGGAGCCTGGGAAAGGGATTTCTGTTTGTGAGGACAAATGCTAAAACATGAGGCTTTAGATTTATGAATTCCTCTTGTGCCTGGACTGGACAGGCTTGTGTCATCCATGAAAAGTCAGATCACCTTGGACTGTCAATGGAACTGCCTTATCCAGCTGGATAAAAATCAAACGTGTAGTAAGGTTCTGGTTCTGCATTAGGTGCCCCACAAGTGTGGTGGGATGAGCTGCCTAGTCCATTTACATCCAAGTTGCTAGGCAGCAGAGAACATAGGCAAAGCCCTGGCAGAAACAGTGGCTCCAGGAATGAAAGTCTGACTGATGAAACTCATGGGGTAAGCTACTGACCTGACCATACACTGCCTGAATACCCCTTTGTGTGAACCATCCCTGGACACTGCAGTCACTAATCATCAACACAGGCATGTCAAATGATGTTCCACATGCTGTAGAGAGATGGAGATCAATAGTCCTCACTGTGGTGCTGCAGTGGAAAGTTGGGGAATCAACTGCTGCGCACCTGATCCCCAACGCAAAGGGCAGCGCTCAGGCTCAGAATACATCAGCTCTCCGTTTGATGGACATCTTGTCCATAATCTCCTGGCACACTGTTGCAGCTCATCTCTCTATTGATTTTTACTTAGAAACACCTTGAAGTATTCAATAAAATCTGAAAAGTTCAGTTTTCAAGGTGTTTAACTTAATTGGAGGCAAGGCTTGTTTATTTTCTGATGAGCAATCATAGAGTTCCGCTTGGTTTTAAGTAAAGGCATCAGACAGACAACTGACAACTGAGTAAAAAATCCATCTAACTACACTGAGCTCTAGCCCTGCAACTGGACTCAATTTGGACTATTAGTGTTCTTATACCTGTTTGGTTTTCTTCCTTCTTTTCTCTCTCTCCTGGTCTATTTTCCCAATTCAACTGGGGGGAAAAAGTCCATATATCTTTCTGAGCCTGTGTTTCCTTAACAACATGCACTGCTATTATTAATATGAAGTGACAGATCTCAATGGGCCCAGTTTGGAAGGAAAGGAAAACTTTCTGATTGCCTTTCAATTTGCTTTCATTATCTCCTTTTCTCTTATTTTCTCCACTCTGCTTCAGATCAAATATTGTTTTGTCCACAGCTCCTTGCAGATTTGCTAAGAAGCTGCTAAGGTGAGACAAAACTGAAAGTTCAATGTTTGGGGGTCGGGATTAGGTGTAAAGATGTGCTTGCCCACTGGGGTGTCCTTCCCACATCTTATGCCAGGTGGCTGGTTTCATGCTTATCTCTTCAGGAAAGACAAAAATTACCAAACAATGGAAGGCGGAGGCATGTAACTGGCAAGAATAAGGGGGACTTCATGTCTTCAGAGAATTTTTTACCTTTAAGTAAGGCCAAGATTTTAGTGAAAGCACAATGTCTTATTTAATTATAAGTCCCTCAGGGCCCGTGTAAAAAAGCTGTAATATTTCATTGCATAAATAATATACCTAAATCTATATCAGATGATGTCTTACTTTTCTATTTATTTAAATGATGAAAGATGATTTTTTTAAGACTAAGATAATTTTCTGACTTTTTCTTTTGTTTTCTTAACACAGATGACATTTAGACTGGAAAAGAAGAAAGTAAGAGCAGCCATCAATGAGTGGTTTTATTTGTGAAATTTTAATATTATTTTTAGGCAAATAATGAATTACTTTGACTAATAACTGCAGAGCCAGACCATGATTTATTTTCATAATTAAATAAACTATGATTTATTTTCATAATTAGGCTGACAGTCATCATCAGTCCTGTAGTTTTAGTTCATCTGATTATAAAATATTGTCTTCTTTTCCCATGTCACATCTTACCAAGCTGCACCCGATGAAATACGATGTGCTTGCTGAGTCTTTGTTTGGAGAGTACTCAGAATAACTTTTGCAATTACAGAGCTATAGCTGCAGTAGGTCAGTACCCAGCCCTGAGATTCAGGCCGTAGCCAAAGCTTGTGGAATGTTGATAGTCTGGAAGAGCTTTCAGCCTTTGCAGATCACAGTTATTTTTGTAGAAGAGGTAAACCTACAAAACTTCAGAGGAAAATCAATCTGTCTTGGAGGAACTGAGCACAGCCAAACTACCTTACACTTGTTGAGTATATGCCAGCAGCCCTCAAGGGGAATGAGGTGAAATTACACTCTCTTTAATTATAGCGCATACATCTGAAGGAAAGAAATTACTTTGTATGTGGCAAGAAGCTTTCACATGTTCTAAGTAAGACAGGTGGGTAATTTCTCAAATGGTGGCCTGTATGACACTGGATAGAATCATAGAATCAGCTAGGTTGGAAAAGACCTTTAAGATCAGCAAGTCCAACCTCTACCCCAGGGCTGCCAAGTCCACCACTAAACCATGACACTAAGGACCTCATGTACACAGTTTTTGAACATGTCCAGGGATGGTGATTCTACCACTTCCCTGTGAAGCTTGTTCCAATGGCTGGCTACCCTCTTGATGAAGAATTTTTTCCTAATATCCAGTTTAAACTTCAGCTGGAAGAGCTTGAGGCTGTTACCTCTTGTCTTATTGCTTTTTACTTGTGAGAAAAGACCAGCCATCTCCTACTTCCATCCTCCTTTCAGGTAGTTGTAGAGAACAATAAGATCTCCCCTGAACCTTCTCTTCTTCAGACAACTCTAGTTCCTCTACAAGGATGCTGGAGATGGACTCTTCCCTAGGGACTGTAGTGATAAGACAAGGGGTAATCGGTTAAAACTTAAACAGGGGAGGTTTAGACTGGATATAAGGAATAAGTTCTTTACTGTAAGGGTGGTGAGGCACTGGAATGGGTTGCCCAAGGAAGTTCCTCATAAGACTTGTGCTTCAGGCCTTTCATCAGCTTCAATGCCCTTTTCTGGATCTGCTCCAGCACTTCAATATCTCTCTTGTAGAACTGAACACAGCATTTGAGGTGTGGCCTTACAAGTGCCAAGTACAGAGATATTATAATTTACGTGGTCCTGCTGGCTACGCTATTTCTGTCACAGGCCAGGATGCTGTTGGCCTTCTTGGCTGCCTGGGCACAAGCTGGCTCATGTTCAGCAGCCATATATCAGCACCGCCCTGGTCCTTTTCTGCCAAGCAGCTTTCCAGCCACTCTTCCCCAAGCTTGTATCATTGCATGGGGTTGTTGTGACCAAAGTGCATGACCCAGCACTTTGCTTTGTTGAACCTCAGCAATTGGCCACAGCTCATTCATCCAGCCTGTCCAGATCCCTCTGCAGAGCCTTCCTACCCTCCAGCAGATTCACAATCCCACCCAACTTTGTGTCGTCTGTAAAATAAACATTGCAAAGAAGCTTTCTCACTTCTTTTTATGAAACGATATTGAAATTGACAAAGACACTGGAATTGGTTTATTATGGAAATTGATAGCAACTGTTTTATTTCAGTAATCTATTTACTTTAAAAAATACCCAAACCCAAAACAATGTACATTGTGATGTTGTTTCTTCTGTAGATAAAAACATATTATCTACCTTTGGCCATAGTCACAGAAGTAAGACACAAGTTATTTGAACCTTCCTGGGAGTTCTCACGGTAGCTTGCAAAGTGTTTGTCATATTGATGTGTAGGAGAATAAGCATTTATTTACCATCAAACTGTATAGCGTTAAAAAAAAGGGGGGCGGGCGGGTGATAAAAACTTTTTTGTATGTGCAAATAGCATATACGCATATTGCCCTGGTGTTGAGGGCTGGCTGGCTGTTAGGCAGACAACTTTCATTACTCCCACTGCAAGAAGAAACACTCCTGTAATAACAACTGCCTCACCTTCTCAACTGTGTTTTTATACTGTAGTTCACACTTTTGCTTGTTGACAGATTTAGAGCACTTTGTGAAAACAATAATTGGCCTGGGAATATAGCTGGCGTGCTTCCCCAGGAAAGAGCTTGAATTAGATTGCCTTAGGTCTTTCATTAACTGGTAAAATTAATGCAATGTGCTGCTGCAACTGCCATGCCATTTCAGGAGCATGCTGAAATCTTATTGCAGGAACTGGGAAGACATCATTCACTGTTCCACCTTCCCAGCCTTCCCTGGCTGTGCTGGAGCTTTTTAGCAGCTGTTGTAAACATAATAATTTTAGCATTTCTATAGTGGTTTTCCTCATTGGAATTCCCAGGCATCCCCCAGGTGACACCTCTTTGCTGCACCATGGGAAGGATCTGTAACTCCAGATCTGTAGCACATGGATCATCACACTTTGATCTGTAAAAGCAGAACTACAGAAAACTTTCCCTCTCCTAAAGATGCAGTGCACCATGATCTCAACCTTTGGAATCTTATGACTGATCTGAGAAAGCTGCATGTCCTAAGATGCAAAGGTGAGTGCAGGAGTCACCTGCGGCTGGGTGCTTGATGCAGGGTGTGTTGTGAATGCTGGCACAATAAGCCCAGAGATGCTGAGCTGATCTGTCTCAATGAAAGGATGCTGAAGATGGGCAGGGAGGTCTCCTGTCTTGCAGCACTCCCCATTCTTATGCCAGAAAGAAGACAGAGCTGGCCAGGGGTGAAAACATTCAGCTGGGGTATGGGTTGGTTTATTTTGGTTTGGTTTTCATTTGAGTTGGGAGGGATGGGGGTGTTGTGTTGCTCTTAGGAGTCTGGTTTTGTGGGTAGGGTTTTTTTCAGTCTATTTCTTTTATTTAAAAAAAAAAAAATCCTTTTCCATGAATCTGCAGAAAAGTGCTTCAGGAATTTACTGCAATAGGATCATAGTCTGGCTATTAATATTACTGTCTTAATCCTGGATTTGGATATACTGTCATGGTTTAAGCCAGGTGCCTTCTAGAATAAAAATACAAAATTGTGAATTTTTCAAAGAGTTGTTAATAGTACAGGAGTAAAATGTAACCCATTTGAGTTTTAAAAAACTTTTTAAAAGTTTTAAAAGTTTTAAAACTCCTATCTAAAAAAGAATATCTGAAGTGATTCAAAGATACTGACAGAAATCCTGTATGGGTGATCTTCAGATTTATTGTTAATTAATACAGAATCAGTACTTACAGAGCTAAAAAGCTTTATCTGTGCAATAATTTTATCTTTTCAAAAGGAAGAAAGATGGGATAGAAGGCACTGGGAGGGTAAAAACAGAATTATCATGTAAATTTGTTTTGGAAAGAAAATAAGGTACTTTTTTATCTAAGGCATCCCAGTTTATTTGACTGACTGTGATTATCTTTCCTTTGGGGGAAAAAAAAATAAAATCCAAAATCCAACTGATTACATACCTTACGCCTGGTTTCATTCACAGAGGTAATTTTAGGAAATTAATTTTCCTCATTAGACTGTATAACTCAATACTAATTTTCTGAAATTAAGTAGTGAAGAAGAGGTAGACTTCTCTTTAGATATTAAGGTATTTCAGTAAGAAACCCTGGAAGTTTATTATTTCTGTCAGTTTAGAAAATGCTGTTAAAATGTCTGATTTGAAGGACAGTCTATGAAGTCCCTAATAAACACCCCTGCTCTGGAATACTTAAACACTTTAAGGCTGCTAGCATGTTACTATCACGGATGTGCTACTGAATGAATCAAAACTAAACACATGCCCTTAAGTTAGGCCAAGTCTTTAACTCAGAAAAAAAGTTGTATTCAGGAAAATCATATATATGAAATATAATTTGTCTTAAAGTGCTTCTGAGACTATATCCCTGAAACAGTTCCTGCAACTAAATAAGAAAAAAAGAGAATTCATTCAGAACACCTTTCTGGTTGTTTTGGTGGTTGTGTTTGTTTTTTTTTTTGGTTGGGTTGTTTTTCTGCTTTTTCTGCTTGTTTTGTTGTTGTTATTTTTTTCCAGAAGGAAGTAAATCAAGAGAAGTACCATATTGAGTGATTCTTCACATTTGGAAGTGGATCTATACTGATAGCAGTTTGCTTAGTAAAGTCATATGTATTAAGTTATAATGTAATCAATTATTCCTGGAAGTGTAGATATCTCTATAGGTGGTCCAGGCAGTACACCTAAAGTAGTAGATTAAAGCAAAAGTAGTAACTTATTATCTATTCAACCTAGTAATACCACATGTACTACCAGGACCCTCTATACAGCATAAATCTGTGAGATGAATTAAGTATTTCAACACATCTACACAGAAGTGGAGTATGTGAAATAAAATAATAAAAAAATTTAACCTCTCCCCATCCAAACCCCAAACCAATTCAAAATGTTGTTTGATATAACTGTTGAGATGGCTTCTGCAATTAGATTCCCAGAAAATTTATACTCATATTTTTAAATAGCCCTCAAAAATAATAAAAACATAAATATTCATAGAATCATAGAATAGTTAGGGTTAGAAAGGACCTTAAGATCATATAGTTCCAACCCCCCTGCCATGGGCAAAGACACCTCACACTAAACCATCCCACCCAAGGCTTCATCCAACCTGTACTTGAACACTGCCAGGGATGGAGCATTCACAACCTCCCTGGGCAACCGATTCCAGTGCCTCACCACCCTAACAGGAAAGAATTTCCTCCTTATATCCAATCTAAACTTCCCCTGTTTAAGTTTTAACCCATTACCCCTTGTCCTGTCACTACAGTCCCTGACAAAGAGTCCCTCCCCAGCATCCCTATAGGCCCCCTTCAGATACTGGAAGGCTGCTATGAGGTCTCCATGCAGCCTTCTCTTCTCCAGACTGAACAGCCCCAACTTTCTCAGCCTACCTTCATACTGGAGGTGCTCCAGTCCCCTGATCATCCTCGTGGCCCTCCTCTGGACTTGTTCCAGCAGTTCCATGTCCTTTTTATGTTGAGGACACCAGAACTGCACACAGTACTCCAGGTGAGATCTCACAAGATCAGAGTACACAGGCAGGATCACCTCCTTCGATCTGCTGGTCCCGCTCCTTTTGATGCAGCCCAGGATACGGTTGGCTTTCTGGGCTGCGAGCACACACACACTGCCGGCTCATGTTCATTTTCTCATCAACCAACACCCCCAAATCCTTCTCCGCAGGGCCACTCTGAATCTCTTCTTTGCCCAACCTGTAGCTGTGCCTGGGATTACTCCAACCCAGGTGTAGGACCTTGCACTTGACATGGTTGAACTTTATAAGGTTGACATCAGCCTACTTCACAATTGTGTCAAGATCCCTCTGGATGGCATCCCTTCCCTCCGGTTTATCAACTGAAACACACAGCTTGGTGTCATCGGCAAACTTGCTGAGGGCGCACTCAATCCCACTGTCCACGTCAGCGACGAAGATGTTAAACAAGACCGGTCCCAACACCGATCCCTGAGGGACACCACTCGTTACTAGTCTCCAGCCGGACATTGAGCCATTGACCACAACCCTTTGTGTGCGGCCATCCAGCCAGTTCTTTATCCAATGAATGGTCCTTCTATCAAATTGATGTCTCTCCAATTTAGAGACAAGGATGTCGTGTGGGACAGTGTCGAATGCTTTTCACAAGTCCAGGTAGATCACATCGACTGTTCTACCCCTGTTCATCAGTTCCATAGCTCTGTCATAGAAGGCCACCAAATTGGTCAGGCAGGATTTCCCCTTAGTGAAGCCATGCTGGCTGTCACCAAGCACCTTGTTGTTTTTCATGTGCCTTAGCATGCCTTCCAGGAGAATGTGCTCCAAGATTTTGCCAGGCACAGAGGTGAGACTGACTGGTCTGTAATTCTCTGGGTCTTCCATTTTCCGCTTCTTGAAAATGGGCTTTTATTTTCCTTTTTCCAGTCATCAGGAACTTCACCTGACTGCCATGAGTTTTCAAATACGATGGCCAGTGGCTTAGCAACTTCATTCGCCAGCTCCTTCAGGACCCGCGGATGGATTCCATCAGGTTCCACGGACTTGTGCGCGTTCAGATTTTTAAGATGGTCTCGGACCAGATCCTCTCCTACAGTGGGTCCAAGGTCTTCATTCTCACAGTTCCTGCATCTACCTTCCAAGACTTGGGTGGTGCAGTCAGAGCCTTTGCAAGTGAAGACCGAGGCAAAGAAGTCGTTAAGATCCTCAGCCTTCTCCAAATCCTGTGTAGCCAGTTCCCCCGAGAGCTTCCTTAGGGTGCCTACGTTGTTCTTAGTCTGTTTTTTATTTGCTATGTACTTGTAGAATCCCTTCCTGTTATCCTTAACATTCCTGGCCAAGTTTAATTCTAACTGGGCCTTAGCTTTCCTAACCTGGTCCTTAGTTTCCCGGACAACACCTCTGTATTCTTCCCAGGCCACCTGTCCTTGCTTCCACTTTTTATACGCCTCTTTTTTCATTTGAATTTTCCTGAGCAGCTCCTTTTCCATCCAAGGAGGTCAACCGGCCCTCCTGCTGCACTTCCTTCCAGTTGGGACACAACACTCCTGAGCTGTTTTGGAGCTATATTGCTGGCTATATTGCTGGCTAGAAAATTACCACAAGTTAGTGTTACTTCTCCTTGTTTTCACTGATATGGAGACTGACAAAGTCTTCCTGAAGTCCTTCCTAAAGATTCTTATGATGATGGTTTTCTGCTGCAACAGCTCTTGTCAAGACTATCAATGAAATTAACAATTATTTTCTCGGGCTTCAGAGAAAGCCACATTTTAAAGTCTTTGAGAAGATCATCATGTTATGGAAGCTACTGAGGTGTGAAGTAAAGTTTCATTATGACTAAAAATTAACTGCGAGACTTCAGGTGAACGACAGAAAAAATTATCCTCAAAGCAACAGTCAATGAGGAGGTTCCACTGTTAACAGTGAGATCATAACATTTGCAGAATAAAAATCTCTTGATATTTAACAAAGCTAGACAGTATTAGAAGACATCAAAAATACAAGACAAAATGGTAGTGCATAGGCTGATACATCCATTAGTGACAAATCTACAGATTTCTACACAATTTTGGGCATCAATACAAGACTTTAATTCAATATGCATCAGTTTTCAGGCTAGTAATCAAAGTCATAGTGTGCACAAAGTATTACAATACAAAACAGGGAATAGGTGTTATTCTGCTGATGAAAGCTAGATCCTCAACCAGAATATTCTGTTAATTGCTAACCAGTCTATCAGAAAAAAATATAGCAAAAAAAATTATTTCAGAAATACTGAGGCAAAGCACTGGATTTCTCAGAAGATTTCTATAAAAGCTGAGAATCAAAAGATCAAGATAAGATGCTGAAGACAAAACAAATCAAAGGGGATATGCTGAAGTTACATTTCCCAGTAAATAATTAATGATGTACTGAGAGTAAACTGGCTGCTGCTATTTGATGTTTTAATAATACAATTAGAAAAAATAAATTGTCAAACACGCAATTTGCTACAGGAGAGATACTTATGTATTAAAAAAAGATATTAAAAAAACCCAGGACACAGTAATAGCAGAAACCACTGCTGTAACTTTAAGTGTATCATGCAAGGCTCAAAGTTTAACTGGGGAAAAATGTTATACTTGAGTGCCTGAATCTGAATCGTAGAATGGTTTGAGTTACAAAGGACCTTAAAGATCATCTAGTTTCAACCCCATTGCCACAAAATCCATCCTTGACTTTTCTGGAGAAATACACATCAACATTCCTTTAGGCATATTTCACCCTCTAGCATTCGGTTGGAGGCTAATTTCTTCCAAGAGAAAAAAAAAAAAAAATCTTTTGATTTCATTTACCTATGACAGGGTTTTTTATAACTTTCTGTGATGGATTTGTAGCTGCATACTGGCAGAAATAAAATGAGGTGGCCATGAGTCTGCTATAGTAAAGAAATTATTTCACCTTGTGATATGTTTCTTGAAAAGAAACTGTAGGTTTGGTTTATACATTGGCTAACACTTCATATTCAATAGATTAATATTAACCAATATAGACTGTTACAGAAAGAACACATACTATGGATAAAAATACGTGTGCATTCAAATACCTTTTATTTCTTCTTTTCATTCACATTTAGAGATAACTGTAGGTGCTAAGCCATCCAAGTATAGATCTGTCTGGAAAATTTGAACTTGGTGTTTTAAACTTGGATTAGAATCAATCCTTGACTGTAAGGATCTTATTTCTATTAATGTGTTACAAGAACTGTGCTGAAGGGCCAGCTGCTAAAACCCTACCACTAGCTCAGGGAGAAGATGGAAGTAATTTAGATTCCATCGTCCTGAATATGAATCAATTCCCCAGTTAACTTCTTTCTGCTAGAATGGCTTCTCACTGGGACACATAAGCATACTTCACAAGAGCAAGGTTTTAGGTGGTTTTTTTTTTCCTTTGGAGAGAAGAGGCTGCTCTCTACAGGGTATTCTCCTTTCATCTCAGCCTCAAGCAATACAAGGACCACAATGAGTCATACACAATGTGGTACAGGCCAAAATTTTCAGCATTGAATAGTGAAAGGTAACTACTGAGATCCTAAGGATCAAAGAGAAAACAACCCACCAAACAAACAAATCCCTACAGCCAAAATATTTTAGTATAAAACCCTTCTAGTAAAATTCAGATCCTTGATGCACATAGAACTAGATTACCACAAATACGTGAGGCAGCATCCAGATTTGCAGAGGACTTGCAGACACTCATCTTGGAGGAAAAAAGCTATTCCTTCTTTAAGCTAATGCCTAAAATCTCAGTAAAGGAGCAGGTTTTAAGTGACAGGATCATAACAAAACAAAAACCCATAAAAGTAGATAGTATCACCAATATAAGGTAGTGAAGTGACAGATCTGAGGTCTATAAAGTCAATACAGAAGGGAAGAAGTTGATTAATGCTCTTAAAAAACAGTAATTAATGACAGACCTTCCAGAAAAACAGACTTTGCTGGTTATGCTTTTCAGCATAAGAAAGGAAGCCCCATGTTGAGAGTAGAACAGTAAATATATGTAAATGATAAACATATGTAAATGATAATTGGGATTAAAAAACCATAAAAGACAAGTTAGTGTGTGAAAAAAAAAAATGAACAAATGGTTAGAAACATTTTACAATTTTGTTTAGCCTGTACAGGCCATCTATGTCTGTCCCACTTCATTTTGAAATCTAAAGTATATATGGTCAGTAAATTTATTCATTTATTCCACAAGACTTCCATCTTGGCCTCAAAACTCAAGTAAAAGTATTGTCTTGTATATTTCTTACTTTAAGCAAAGCATACAGGTTTAATCTAATGCCTTGATTTTGACTGCTTCATAAATAAACAAAAGATTGCCTTTAACATTTTAATAGTTGTTAAAGCCACAAAAGAGATAAAAGAAACATAAAGGACACACAAAAATTGAATTAAAGCATTTCCCAGATTTTGATGACAAAGTTACAAGGAATAAATCAATTTGCAGTTACTCTGGACAGCTAGCTGGGACTGAGGCTGAAACTGTTCCATTGGGAAATGTGCTAAAAGATATAAGGAATCATATTCTTCATTTCATGTGAAGAAACATAGAAGGGACTTTTAGAGAACAGGAGATATGCAAACCTTTTCCAGGAAAATGAGAAGGGAGAAGACCATGTATAATCTATTTTTAACATTTACCAATTAATATTGTAAAGATATTTCATGGAGTTTAGAATTTAAAGTGAAACATACAACCTTTATGAAAATGGAATTATTTAGAAATTTAACAAGGTTTCATATATATTGCTGTTCTATATTTTATTTTAAAGGAATGGTGGATTGCTAATCAAGAGTCTCAAATCCATGAACATCTGGCTGTACAAATATTTCCCCCTCACGCCTGTCCTCCTGCTGCCTCTGATAAACTAATTGCTTTGATGTTGTGATCCAGAGAAGATGCAGAGTTCATGCAATAAAATTAATCTGAAATAAAAGAGACCTGTATTTATATATTGCTCTAATGATTCAAGAAGCAAAACCTCACTGTGGAAAGACACCTTTGTCGTGGTTTAAACCCATCCACACAGCTCGTTCACTCACTCCCCCTCTTCCTCCCTACTCTCAGAGGGATGGGGAGGAGAATCAAAAGAATGTAACTCCCACGGGTTGAGATAAGAACAGTTTAGTAACTAAGGTATAAGACAAATCATTACTGCTACCAACAATAATAATAATGATGAAGGAAATAATAAAGGAAAAGAATACAACACCTCACCAGCAGCCGACTGATAACTCACCCCACCCTGCCTGACCGAGCACCGACTGATACTTAGTCCAACCCAGCAGTGCACTCGCCCTTCCGGGTAACTTTCAGTTACACCCTGGGCGTGATGTGCTGTGGTATGGAATACCTCTTTGGCTAGTTTACATCACATGTCCTGTCTCTGCTTCCTCCCAGCTTCCCTTCCTCCCTGGCAGAGCATGAGACTCGCAAAGTCCTTGGCCAAACCAAACATTTGAGCGTTATCAGCTCTGTTCCCAGGTTGAAAGTCAAAAACACAGTGCTGCACCAGCTACTAAGAAGGAGAAAAAATGACTGCTATTGCTGAACCCAGGACAACCTTTCAATGTGCCAAGGACCTTAAGCCCCTAGAAACACCTTGGGGCTTGTTTGTTTAGGCCATGATTCCCAGTGCCTTTAGGCTCTCAGCAATAGAGCTGAGCTTATATGGATTTTATAATAGAGCTCCTGGGCAGTTTAGGATAACCTCTATTTTTTTCCAAACTCTACCTTTTACACCTAGAATGTCTTCAGGGACATACGTCATCAGTGGCTTTACCTGTCCCTCTTTTTCTACAATATAGATTTATGATTATGAGTATTTTGCACTGTAGCTGCCTTCTGTCTTGGTCCCTATCTTTCATCTATGGCTTTTGAAAATCTTGAAATCAACTAAGATCCTGCTTAAGTACAAAACTTTATTGAGACTTTTAAGCTTTTGATCCTTAAGTAATTTTGCAAATGTGATTTTCATTCTTCACATAAAATGCCAAAATATTACCCTTGATGTATTACACTTTTTCTTCCTCAGTTGCAGTGTAAAATCTGAAGTGCAACTCATCACCAGGATCCCTGTTGTGCATTGGAAATTGCTTGTATACCTAAGGCTGCTCTCTGTCCCTTCTTTCTCATGGCCAGATTCAGTCCTACTGATGCTCTGAAGAGTCTCCGTGTCCTGGCATCTGCCACAGGAGAAAATAAAAAAGGTGGAAATGACAGTCTAACATAACCCCCAAGGATGGAGTTACACACTCTTGGCCACTGTCTTGGGTTCAGCAGTAGCAGTCATTTTTTCTCCTTGGTAGCTGGTGCAGCACTGTGTTTTGACTTTTGGCCTGAGAACAGCACTGATAACACTGATGTTTTTAGTTACCGCTCAAACATTTTAGTCTGACCAAGGACTTTGTGAGCCTCATGCTCTGCCAGGGAGGAGGGGAAGCCAGGAGGAAGTAGAGACAGGACACCTGACCCAACCTAGCCAAAGAGGTATTTCATACCACAGCACATCATGCCCACGATGTACAGAGAGTTACTCGGAAGAGCTAGGACACTGCAGGGTTGGACTAGGTATCAGTTGGTGCTTGGTCAGGCAGGGTGGGGTGAGTTATCGGTTGGCTGGTGCTGAGGTGTTGTATTCTCTTCCTTTTTTATTTTCCTTATCATTATTAATATTGGTGGTAGCAGTAGTGATTTGTGTTATACCTTAGTTACTGAATTGTTCTTATCTCAACCAGTGGGAGTTGCATTCTCTTTGATTCTCCTCTCTGTCCCTCTGGGAGTAGGGGGAGGGCAAGAAGGAAGTGAGTGAGAGAGCGACTTTTTTGTTTAAACCACGACAGCCACCCTCCTCATTATGGCAGTGTGGGGTTTTAATTTGGAACACGCTACCCATCAGAGTAACTAATAAATAACTTAAAATTAACAACTTATTTAATACTTATTAATAAATAAATAAGTAACATTATGAGATGCTGAAGAATGTCTCATGATGCTACTGTAGCCAAGAGAATAATGAATGACAGTAACTGCTCAAGAAATCATCTGCATTCTTCTGCTTGATATCCGCATTTTCTCTTAGGCTAATATGGTTATCCTGGTACTTAGCTTCTTCTTTCCAGCACGAGCTCTTGTTTGCAGAAAGCTGCTCAGGGTTTCATCTGTACCACTGCTTCACGAATGTGGTTGAATGGTTTGTCCTTCAAGACCTTGTTTCAGTTCTTGGACCTTCAATGTTGGGTCTTGATTACATCTTATAGCAAGTTCACGAAGTATCACTTGAAGTAGTGTTATGGAAAAGATTTATAAACCTGTTGAATATTTTTTAACATGTCTGGAAATTTTCCTTGGTTTTCTCTCATATTTTCTATTTGGTTTTTATTCACCAAGAATCCCTAAACATTTGCAGATATTTCACATTTTTCTCAGAGTCATTTACTGTCCTTATTAAAATTTTGTCACACAAACGAAGATTTTAATCCCTCACAATCATGCATCAAATGGCAAGCTAGTCCATCTCCTCAACCTTTATAGCATTCTATAACTGGATTAACTGGCAACTGTTGTTCTCCCCTGGTGCAGTCTCAGCAGCCTGCAAGGATGGGGAATGGCATATCGATGAAAATAAAGCATTTTAAAAGGTTAGTGTGGTTAGTCAGGCTGGGGTTTTGTCCTGTCCACTTGCTAACTCAGGCATGAAGATTTATTTTCTGTTGGTTTATCATCATGAATCAAACTTGAAAAGACCAAACTCAGGAACGACAAAAATGAATTTGTGTAGTTTTGACTGTAACAAGAGAAAGATATAGTGAGGGGTGGGTTGTGTTTTTTTTTTTTCTCTGCTTTATATTTCAGGTGTGTGTGTGCTGCTAATTGAAACCTGTTTCCTGGGCTCCAGCTGGTGGTATAAATGGGAGTTCTCCTTCAGCACAGTAGCTAAGGTAATATCTGTTAGGGTTTGAAAAGATTTAACCTATCTCAGACAGCAGATGAATTCTTTTATAGTGTATGATACATGTGAACAGTTAAAAATTAATTTCCATATGCCAGAGCCCTCTTTCGGTGTATTGGAAGAGACTAAGTGACTAAATCAATTTGGAAATCCATGGGCATTCCCACTGCTTCAGCTTCAGGGCCATGCAGAGAGGAGCTGTTTGGTTGCTCAAACAAGTAGGTATGAGACTCTTGCATTTTATCAAACAAAAAGGCATACCAACTGGCCTTTAATGTAGCTAATGAGTCTGGGCAATTTGAGCTTGGCTGTATCTGTCTGCCCCTATCAGCAGAAGAAAGAAAAGACAGCTGCTTTCTGAAGATGACAAGGTTGGGGAGATGCTCTGGGGGAGCTGAGGGGCCACTCACTTCCCAACTGACAGAGCAGCCCAGCTTTGCTTGTCTGCTGGGGGTATGTCACAGTGCTCGTTTCAGAATAACGTTTGGTGATTCCTATATACTTAAAAGTATGCTTGCATACCTAAAAGCTAGTGGTTAAAGGCTGCTTTAAATAATGATGATGCATGAAAAAGATTGACTTTATATATGGGGAGGGGGGGACATTTTTTTTTTATTTTTTTTTTTTTACAGCTATGACATGTATGCTCTCTCTTTCTCCAAGTTATGTAGCATAAGAATTATTTCAACCCTGACACAAAGAAGTTTTCATGGTAAATCACAGTACTTGGTGTTAGGGGTCTACACATACTGCTAAACTGATATCCTTTGGATCTCTGTCTAAATACTAGCAGTGAGAAACCTCAAAGTTATACTGCAAACAAATGTCTGGATACCATTTCTAAAAGCACATTGAAATGTTCTGACTTCAGTTCCATGAATATTTTCCTCCTGACCTGTACATGGAGTGTGACTGTCTAGGAGTAAAACTCTGGATATTTATATATAGTCTAAAGACCAGTAGTCACATTCAATGAAATCTGCTTAACTGTGCAGTAGTTGTGGTTACCTGTGTAACTGGGAGAGATGGCAAAATACTTAAGCACTTTTAGTGAGTTTTGTGTCAAAGTTATTTTATAACAAATTTGTCTTCAGCATTGTGCTGTGTGCTGTTACAGACCAGACTATAGTCCATTTTTAAAACATAGCCCTAATTTCATCCCAGATGAGGCAATATCCCTGAAACATATCCTTATAAGAGGAGATTTTTTATTTTTTTCATGGGGAAATTGGACAAGCAATGACATTTTGAAAAATTGGAGGTTTTGAACAGTCTGAAAATGGTTAGTATATTTTTTCTATCTCTTAACTCAGATGCAGCTTGATCTAAAAGTGTTTAACTTGCTAGGTTGCAGTGTCATTACTTTGGGCACATAAAATGCAGTTGAGTTTGGAGTGCTTTGGATATCCAAATCCAGCATATTCTGTTAATACTCGTGTGGATGAGCATTATTTTCTCTTCCCACACCCATTTCAATTTAATACATATATGTATATGTATGCATGTATATATAAATCTTACACTTCCAGCATAAAAGCCTCAGACACTCAAAATAGGTGAAATCTATTCTATTCGTGCTCCACATGAGACTTTGAGTGCTACTGGGGGCTTCAGTAGTGCAAAATGAAAATGTTACCATTTATTCTGGGAAATTTAAGAAATAATCTAGTCAGCGTATTTTTCCAAGCATCTTTTAAAAGAATGTGATTTCATAAATATAGCTCTCTTAGCGAAACATTTTTCGGTGCAAAATTATTCGACTTGGATGGAGTCTTACGAGTATCTTAGAAAGGTCACCATTCCAAGGAGGAGATGTTTAGAAGTTTTTTATCAGGTGGTTTTAATGTCTGGAAGAGGTGTGTGATTCTTATTTTTAGGTTCTGTCCTTTTCTTTTGTTCCTTCCAGCTCCCCCAATACCGGTGTTTCCTTGGAAACCCTGGCTGTCAGATGGCATCATAAAAATATGAAATGACACCGAGCTGTCATTTGAGGGAGGTGATTATTGTGCAAATAATGTGGCAATGCTGGCAAAAATCTTGGGTTTAGTCCTGTTCCTGAAAACTATAATTTCAGTCAAGATTTAGGAGAGGGAGGAACCTATCTCTGCTGCCCTTTGCATACCTTGTTGAGAACGAATATTACTGTGAGGAAGAGAACATTGCTATGCAGCTGTATAACCTTTTTAAGTCCTGAGTTGTGCTCCTGGTGCTGGATAGATTTGTTGTCATGAAAGCTGTATACTAGGTTGCATAACTCTTTAGAGGTGTTTATGTACAAGCTCTCCCAAGGGTGATGTTTTATCAAACCTTACTACAAAAACTCTCCTCTCTGCAAGCTATCAAATTCTTATTGAGTGATTAAAATTCAGTATTGCACCTGGTCAAGGATAAGCCAGGGCTGTCTTTCATATTCATGGAAGTAAGCTATAGTGCCTAGAAATTTCTGGAAGATTTTATTTGAGCCATGGGTATCTTGTGCTGTGGTCATCTGTAGGGTCCTGCCTGGGTTGGAAGGTTGGGTTTTGGTTTGTTCAGATTTTTTTCACTTCTCTGAACAGCTTGATTAAATGATTTAAAAGTGCCTTGATTTACTCTTTTCCTATCTCCTCTGCCCTCTGTGCTTACCCAAAACCCTCTTTTGCGTTATGTCTGGACTCCTTAACTCCTTCATCAGACAGTGAAATTTCTCTAACCAGGTTTGGAAAATGAATTGGGTTTCATTACTGAAATGTGCCACTACTACTGACTGCATTAAAGAAAATGAACGGCAGCTGGGTTGTTACACATTAAGAATTCAAAGCTGGTTTCTTCACTATACTGGAGGTGAGGGAAGGAAATAAGGATAGATTCCTGGCAGAGTATTTTCCACCAGTGACAGGCAGCCTCTTTGCTGTCTTCTGCCACCTCTTCCAGAACAGATCAAGTCTGGAATAGCAGCTGCAGTCTCAATATTGACAATCTCTCCCCTCTCATCTACCAGCAGAAGGGAGACCACTGGGGCAGTCAGAGCAGGAGCAAGTCCTGGATGAACTAAACCCTCTCTCAGATTCATGGAAGTCCCTTGAGTTCACACTGTTCTCCTGGATTTCATGTGGATTTTGCTCCAGACTTAGATTCTATGAAGGTGGATTCTATTTTGTTTGTCTGCAATACGTAAACCCCTGGCATCCTTTATGTTTGTGGATTACAGTGCATGAGATAAGCCAAAGTAAAATCCATGGCAATGGAAGTACTGTTGCTCTGCTGCAGGGGTTATTTTGGTGGGTTATACCCATCAAATGTGGGACAAGTGTTGGAGTTTTCACCTAGTTGGATTTAACCCTACCAGCAGCTAACACATGGTTTACCAGATGCATAAGATGTGAATAACAGTGTGATGACTGTCTAGGTAATAAGGAAGGATTTGCACGTGGCAATAGTTTCTTTCTGGGTAAAGGATGGCGGTGCTACTGCTTGGCAACCCTGAGCCCATGGTTTGCCAAGCATCAGTCTGGGTGACAGGGCAGAACAGAGCTGCCACTGCCGCCATACAGATTTATGGATGCTGCTAAGGTGTATGGGCTTGTCTTCAAAAAGACCAGACATCTGTGAAACACGCTAGGTGACCTGTGACTGAAGGAGGGAGCACCTATCCATTTACATTTTCTTGAAGTCTTGGAGCATTGGTCTGTAAGCTCTCTATCAAGTGTTGCCTGACAACATCTAGGAAGGACGTTTGCAACATCTTTAAGTATTCCCAGGCAACCTTTGCCTTTACAGAAAGAGATATGGTTTCTGGGGTTCATGATCAGTTTGCGGTAGACTTGTTTGCTTAGTTAATGCTTCATATATCCAGTCTAGACTTACTATTTATCAAGTTTTATTTCTTTTCATTTTGGTCACTTTGCCTCTCAGACTCTATCCGTTCAGTTTTGTCCACAGTGACACTAAGTTACTTTCACAGCAATTAGCATGTACACCCTGAGTTGTGGTTATTACCACATAACTTGTGTGTAACTTCAGTTACAGGCATCTCCTGGCATTTTTTTGTTTCTATTGTTGGTTTGGGTTTTTTTTTCCAATTTTTTATTATTTTTTTTTACCTAATTGCTCACTAAAGTCAGCTGTTGCATTCATATCAAAACCAATAATTATTCTTCTTTAAGCTATACATTAGAAAGTTATTTCCTCAATTTTGCTGCTGCTGCTGCTTGTATTTAAGTTTTTACAGGTTTATATCGTACCTGTAGGGTACTTTCTCTATTTTTAGAGATATGTGCCATTTACAAGTGTATACATTATATGTTTTCTTCATCTGGGTATTACAATGGCCCATAAAGAGCTGGATTAATAAAATGTTTTGTCAGATTAAAAGTCTAAATGAACCCTCCATGACATCAAGCTGATACTTGAGGTTTCCTTGAGAGAATAAAATATCACTGGAAATCATAGTACTGAATAAACCTGGATGTTCAAATGGTTTACAGGTGGGAGATGCTGCTGGATCTGTAGGACAGTGCTCAGGGAAAAAAAAAGCCCGAACGCTTCATCACAGCCTGTAGTAGCTGTGAATGTGAACCGTGTGAGTGTGTGAGAAGTTGTGAAACTAAAGTTAGGGGAACTGAAGTATGAGACATAGAATAAAAAGAATTAAATATATGTAACATCTTTCTACTCCTTTCCTGAGCAAGGAAGCTGGTAGAACACAGGTTTTCTTATTCATTCAAATGTAAGTCAACAACATCACTTGCATGTGTGAGTTAGGATTTAACAATGTATGTTACATAATGATGGAGCCCTGTCCACAGGGATTTAAAAATAAATTCACTCATAGAAGTACTTTCTCATTTAATGTCTACATGTACATGTAAAAATACCAGCAAACACCATCTATCAAAACCTATATAACAATTGCACAAGGGCTGAAAGAAAACAAATTCTTTGCCTTCGAAACAGAGAAATTGCCATATTAGAGCAGGCTGGAAATGCCCCTATTTTAACCTCCACTTCTCATAGTCGTTCCTTAGAAAGGTGTGAGAGATCTGTCACAGGCAACTGGGGAATGATTTTCTCACAGGAAAATGTTTTTTTCCTTCCTCCGTCAGTTAGCAGCTGATCTCTGGCCTGAAGTACAAGGCTTCACATCTTTGCTACAATTATTTTTATCCTAGGTAATGCAAAAATCTCAAATCTTCCAAAAACCTTAGAAAACAGATACAATGTTCACACGGTGTGAAAAGGAAAGGAAAGCATATTTCTTTCTCTTTTTGTTCTTCCTCCACAGAAAATTCAGATCAGAAAGAATCAGACAAAAATACTTGAGGAAAGGTCACTCTACTGAGTGGCTTTGAAACCCAGATAAAAGTACAATGATAATCCCATTATAGGGTAGCATTAGATGCTTTAATTCAATCCTATATAACGGAGTCTCTCCAGGGGACTTCTCAGCCACAGACCACACAGAGACTTGCCTGCCCACACAAAGTTTTTGTGCTGGAAAAGAAGATGCTGGTGGCACCACAGGCAGCCAATGCCAACCTGGGACAGGGGATGTGATGGTTTTCTTGAGTGATGATAGGGGGAAATTGCATGAATGTGGTGATGCTGGGGAAGAACTGTTCTATTCCAGAAATGTGACACAAAGACTTACCAAATTGCAGCTTTTGTAGACTTAAGATTTTATTTTTTTAAACACTTGTTCCCATTCAGACTGTGTTCTTTTTCCCAGAGAAACTGTGGATGCAGCTGTTCAAGTCCAGTTTGGATGGGGCTTTGGATTGGAACTAGATGATCTTTAAGGTTCCTTCTAACTTAAACCATTCTGTGATTCTATGATAATGAAAGGGCTCCAACATAAACCTGTGGCTGTGCAGCCCTCCCTGGTGGAGTGCTTATTTGGATAGTGCTACTGTGCCAGCCCCATTGTGGGTGGGAAGAGGCACTTGGCACCTTCTCCTGCTGATTGTGAGGCCAAGTAAGAGATTTTTATTTTCCATTTGGGTAGTTAAATTCTGCATTCTCTTCAATTAATAACTTCTATTATTTTAGGAACCACAGCTTCAGTGCCTGCAGCACAAAACCTCTACCAGTGTTACTAGGTCAAATCTGATGTCTTCTATTTATATTTATTTTATAACTGAGCAATAAGGGTCAGTTTTGGTCTGTGAAAGGTTATTTTTGAGTAGACATTGAAGGAGTAAGATACAAATGGTGATAAAGTTACCATTTTGAAAATGTCTCATACCATAGTACAAATATTATGGGGTTTTGTTTTTTTGGGTTTTTTTTTGTTTTTTTTTTTTAATCTTGAATTAGAAAATAACAAGTGCAGCTATCTTTGGTTCTTTTGTCTGACATGGCTTTGCCAGCCTGTAAATATTTTTTCAAATGAGTAGACAGAGTTTTCTGATCAACGCTTAGCCAGTTGCAATTACTGTCACTCTTTTCAGCTAGGTTAATAAGTCTGTGCCAACTAAACAGAAATTTATATCATAAATAGGGATTTTACTAAGTGCCCTGAATTTGCTGATGATATTGTTTTAAACATAAGAGCTGTTTTAGAAGTAGGAGTGGCAGGCACAGCTATAAATTGTTCTTTGAATTAAAAGATTGCACTGGACAATTCTAAAAAAGTTGAGTGCATAAAGGATTTTTTCCCCTTATTTTTGTGAAGGATTTTATTTTTTTGAGAATAGCAATTTAAAGTAGAATAAACACAAGGAAATATGCACAAGATAAAGCTTTTGTAAAACATGCAGTTAAAACGTATGTCTATTGGAAAGCGGTGTCATGCCATCTAAAATACCATTGAAAGCATTAACTAGTCACACATATACAGTATAAAATACGAAGTTTTGGTAATTAAGAAATATATAGAATCAAGAAATATCTAGAGCCCAAAGACAGCTGGGCTTCCCTTGCCATGTTTTCTCACTAGCATTTGTAGGAAAGGATCATATATGGGAAACAATGTTATAGAGAGATAGATGCCAATGAGGTCGATGAGAAAATGAGCACGAGCCAGCTTCAGTGTGCGCTCGCAGCCCAGAAAGCCAACTGTATCCTGGGCTGCACAAGAAGAACGTGACCAGCAGGTAGAAGGAGGTGATCCTGCCCCTCTGCTCTGCTCTTGTGAGACCTCATTTGGAATATTGTGCACAGCTCTGGTGTCCTCAACATAAAAAGGACATGGAACTGTTTGAACAAGTCCAGAAGAGAGCCATGAGGATGATCAGGGGACTGGAGCATCTCCCGTATGAAGACAGGCTGAGAAAGATGGGGCTGTTCAGCCTGGAGAAGAGAAGGCTGCATGGACACCTCATAGCAGCCTTCCAGTATCTGAAGGAGGCCAGAAAAGGGATGCTGGAGAGGGACTCTTCACTAGGGACTGTAATGATAAGACAAGGGGTAACTGGTTCAAACTTAAACAGTGGTAGTTTCTATTTGATATAAGGAAGAAATTCTTTCCTGTGAGGGTGGTGAGGCACTGGAATGGGTTGCCCAAGGAAGTTGTGAATGTTTCAGCCCTGGCAGTGTTCAAGGCCAAGTTGGGCAGAGCCTTGGGTAGGATGGTTTAGTGTGAGGTGTCCCTCCACATGGCAGGGGGGGCTGGAACTAGATGATCTTAAGGTCCTTTTGAACCTTAACTATTCTATGATTCTATGTAGGTACTCCTCGGAAAAGAAAGTTTCAGCTCCTCTCTGATGCCAGTATCTGGTTCCACCAATGACATTTCACATCTCTTCCTAGTGCTTCCTGCTAATAAATATTTTGATATTTACCCATCTTGGGGATTTTGAGATCATAGGAAAGTGATACATAACACACCAGACACCTGTGGGGTGCTCAGCAGCTGTGTAACCCATTACAGTTTTGGATGGTGTCCATTGTCAGGATGTCTGAGCCAGCTCATGACTTCTACATGGGGATTAAAGACCTTTTCACAGAAGGTAAGGGGTTTACAAATCATTGTCTCAAAAAAAGAAAAAGTTTGCCTTCTTTAAAAAAGAGCAGCTTTGTTCTAGGACTGTGAGGCAGAAGAAGTAGTAGTGGCTCCTCTTCCTCCTTGCTAGTCTTCTGTACTCATTTGGTAGAGATTTTCAGCTCAACATGTATTTATGTATGACATCAGGCATGGTACGTGGTTTTCACAAGGCTTTCCATTCTCTTTGCTCAAAATAAACTAAAGCAACAGCGAGACCTCTCACACCCAATAGCAGCATCCTGTGCTGGAGAGTCACAACAGAGTGGGGGGAAAAGCCCTAAGATCATCTGCCTGTTGTGTCCTATCTCTGGTAGTGGCTAGGAGCAGATGCCCAGGGCCAGAATGTAAGAACTGGGCAAGCACTGAGAGATAATTCCTCTGGATATCCTCTCCCAGCTTCCAGTAATCTGCTGTTAAAGGGCTTACTGACCTGGAAGAGGCGGCTACATCACTGCATTTAATAGCTCTCAGTGGAACCTTCTCACTGCAAAGCCTCATTATGCTCTTGCACAACGGGATGCAATGACTTGACCAAGCAGTCCTAATCAGAAATTTCTTCGTTGTTAATACTGGGTTATGTCCCCTCAGAAACATTCTTCTGATATGATTTAAAATGTTTTACATGTATATGTACTTATGCAGTTGTTCTGAATGAAAACCAAGGCTTACAACCACCCTGAAGTTGAAGTCATTCTAGTGTCATCAGCCTGGATCCAGAGATCAATATACTCAACAAAATACTTTGGTCCTGGAGTCCAAAGCTGTGTCTGAAGACTGTTCATGACCACAATGCAAAGCACTGTATGAGTTCCCTTAGACAATGTTTCTGTTTTGCGGCAGTATTGGCTTTTGCACCAAGGAGAGAAAGAGAGGAAAGGGTTAACATTTTAAAGGCCAGTGGAGATTCTTTTTTTTCTTTTTAAGCAATAAATTTATATGCTTTCCTTCTCTTACTACATATGACTCATGCACAGATAAAAAAACATCTGTTTCTTTTAGAAAGAAAAAAAAATAGTTACTGTGAGGGAGAAGCATGAAAATGTGAAGGAACTCCTTTGGCAGGAGTGAAGCACAGCAGGTTATGTTTTGACATTGCAGTGTTCTCTGGGATGTTTCAAGGCGTAGGTGCATATAGCATCTCATACAGGTTTTGTTGCTATAACCATAAAAGAAAATACTGCTTTTCCCCCACACATTACACTCTGGCTTTATTCTCCAGTTTGTACTGAAGAGCAATGGACTGATCCCAGTTCTGCTGGACTTTGAAGCAAAGTGCATTGAAAACCTCAACCCAGAGGTGACTCCAAGGTATGGAAGTTGGCCTGCATGTAGTTTTGATGTGACTTGCAGTTAGGAAGCCTTTTGTTTTTATGTATGATAAATCCTAAGGCAAGGCCTCTTTATATGTTCATAAAATGTTCATCAATTTTGATGACAAAATTGAGGCAATGTTGTAGTCAGACCTATTAAATTCTTACTATTGGTGTCTTTCTAAATAGGTGTTGTGCTACCAGGGCTCTTAGACTCCAAAGTATAAACGGCAAACGCTATGATAAAGATGGTCCAAACTGCTAAAAATAAATTGTTCGGGGGTTTCAAGTCACATTCGTACTTCCAACAGAGAAATTAATTTGATTGTCACTGACAGAGCCTTTGCTCCCTGTGGATGTGTCTATAGAACTGTTTCTTCAGGAGACAATTAAAATGTACAGTGCTGAGAATAAGGGAGAAGAGTATGGACATAGTATAATAATAACAAATAACAGATTGTGCCTAAAATGTTCCTTTCATTACTTGCTTCTCTTTAGATCCCTTTCCTGGTTTGTCTCTTTATCTGTGTTTGTTTTGCATGCAGCAGCAGGATACAGTGTCTTCATGAATATATTTCCACAAGTAACCTCACTAGAAATAATTCACATTTGATCATACATTTTCATGGGACCCAAAATCCAACTGTGTAAACAACCTTAGATCCAAAGTGTATATATATTGAAAACCAAACCGAAATAAACTAAAAAACAATCTCCCTCCGATAAACCCAACCCTCTGTATACCCTGCTGATACTCTTATTTCTACTCCTTCTCTCTTCCTTTACTCTTGATTGCTTGTAAATGTGAATTGAACAGCAATACTGCTTCAATAAATTCTGGATCAGGCTCCCACTGTTCGTGTATGACCATCAAGAGGATCTCTTTCAAAAATTTCTCAGGTTTGTTATAGCTTCCTGGAAAGAAAATCTCATTAAACCCTTTGAAGCTAATAGAGAGGACATTCTGAAGAGTAGGAATGAAAGATCTGACCCAGCTATGTCTGTGTAGCTGCAGGTAAGCCCCTGCCTCTCAGAGCTGAGGCACAGTGGGATAGCAGTACAGCATCTCCAAATTGCTTTGAGACCTATGAAAAACTACTGTATCATTCAAGTTATGCTGGTCTGTTACAGGCCTTTGACCAACTTACAAGGTACATATACAAGACTGATTTAATTGAAATGCTTAAATAACATCGTCTTCCCCTTCACGTGCATAAATTATTTCCAGTATTTAGAGACCTTCAAAAATTCTGGAGAGGGATATTTTTACAAGGACCTGTAGGGATAGAACAAGGGGGAACAGATTTAAACTGACAGAAGGCAGGTTTAGATTAGATATAAGAAGAAAGTTCTTTACTGTGAGGGTGGTGAGGCACTGGCACAGGTTGCCCAGAGAAGTTGTGGCTGCCCCATCACTGGCAGTGTTCAAGGCCAGGCTGGACAGGGCTTTGAGCAAAGTGGTCTAGTGGAAGGTGTCCCTTCAAAGGGTTTGGAACTGGATGATCTTTAAGGTCCCTTCAAACCCAAATCATTCTATGATTCTATGATAATTATAAGCTGTCTAAGCCCTATAGTTATTAAGAATAAAACACTGTGTCTTTGGAAGAGAGGCGTGTGTGGTCATAGGACACTGGAGCCTGTCACAGGACACCGGAGCAGGGAGCTGTCAGGCCTTGGAGAAGGGTTTTGTCTCTCCTCCCCTTGCAACTCTTTGAAAGTTCTATTCTGTTGTCTTCTAAAATCCTGATTTTAAGCCAAGCCTTGGGTGAACAATTGGGTGTGTGTGTGTGTGTGAAATCTCTCTAACTTGAGGCACAAGATATGTACCCTTGCATATTCCTCTACACTTGCCTTAAAACCTGCATGATTTCCTCTCCTGAGCTGTCTGTAGCTCCGTAGTCTACTTTCTGTGCAAGTCTTCATCTAACATCTCAGCCAAGTTAATTCCCAGGGCTTGTTGCACACAAACATCACTCACTTTGCTGTTCAGGTTGCTCTTCAGAACTTGGTGCCAGCAGTTTGATACTGTCTCCCACAGCATCCTCATAGATAAGCTAAGGAAGTGTGGGCTTGACGATCAAGTAGTGAGGTGGATCAAGAACTGGTTGAAAGGAAGAAGGCAGAGAGTTGTGGTCAATGGCGCAGAATCTAGCTGGATGTCTGTGACTAGTGGAGTCCCTCAGGGGTCGGTGCTGGGACCGGTGCTGTTTAATATTTTCATCAATGACCTGGATGAGGGAACTGAGTGCACCCTCAGCAAGTTTGCTGATGACACAAAACTGGGAGGAGTGGCTGACACACCAGAGGACTGTGCTGCCATTCAGCGAGACCTGGACAGGCTGGAGAGTTGGGCGGGGAGAAACTTGATGAAATTTAACAAGGGCAAGTGTAGAGTCTTGCATCTGGGGAAGAACAACCCCATGTACCAGTACAGGTTGGGGGTTGACCTGCTGGAAAGTAGCGAAGGGGAAAGGGACCTGGGGGTCCTGGTGGATAGGAGGATGACCATGAGCCAGCAATGTGCTCTTGTGGCCAAGAAGGCAAATGGCATCTTAGGGTGCATTAGAAAGGGTGTGGTTAGTAGGTCAAGAGAGGTTCTCCTCCCCCTCTACTCAGCCTTGGTGAGGCCGCATCTGGAATATTGCATCCAGTTCTGGGCCCCTCTGTTCAAGAAGGACAGGGAATTGCTTGAAGGAGTCCAGCGCAGAGCCACAAAGATGATTAAGGGAGTGGAACATCTCCCTTATGAGGAGAGGCTGAGGGAGCTGGGTCTCTTTAGCTTGGAGAAGAGGAGACTGAGGGGTGACCTCATCAATGTTTACAAATATGTAAAGGGTGGGTGTCAGGATGATGGAGCTAGGCTTTTTTCAGTGATATCCAGTGATAGGACAAGGGGCAATGGGTGTAAACTGGAGCATAGGAAGTTCCACGTTAACATCAGGAAGAACTTCTTTACTGTAAGAGTGACAGAGCACTGGAACAGGTTGCCCAGGGGGGTTGTGGAGTCTCCTACACTGGAGATATTCAAGGCCCGCCTGGACAAGTTCCTGTGTGATGTACTGTAGGTTACCCTGCTCTTGTGGGGGGGTTGGACTAGATGATCTTTTGAGGTCCCTTCCAACCCTTGGGATTCTGTGATTCTGTGATTCTGTGATCAGGAGGTTGTTACAGCTGAACCCAGGACCCCCTGCAATGGTGCGCTGGCTGTAGGGACTGTTAATTATAATTTTTCTGTCTTTTGCATTTATAGGTAGAAATTCTTGGGTTTGTGTTGGTTTTATTCTGGGTTTTTATTGCCAAAATACAATGTCAATGGCTACATAAAATAAATCTGATTTGGGCAAGTAAAATATACTTGGCTTGCTAGTCACTGCCTTTCAACAGGAGTATTCAACATGCAGATGGGATTAGAGAGAGGTTACCTAAGTTCAAGTGAGAATTTAAATGTAGATTCATAGATTTTTAAAGCCAGATGGCACCACTAAGATCATCTTGTCTGATCTCCTGCATAACAAAGGCCACAGAATTGCACCCATTAATTCCCATGTCAGGCGCAACGTAAAAGAAACGTTTGTCCTGCAGATGTTTTACTTCTTCATCAGGCCAAAATTTGAACTGACCTAGTATCAACATTGAAATTAGTGCTATTAATAACCCAGATTGCTGTAATATTAAAGAGGAATGCTTTCAAGGTCTCCACTGGAAACTTCTTGGCTTGGTTGCAAAATTATTATTTTTTTAATTTTATTTTCATAAGATAGATGGAGCTATACATTTGGTTTTAGTAGTATTTAGTAAAAACTCTAGAGGGAGGACCTGACAACCTTGCTCTGTGATATACTGGCATGTCAGAACAGCATATGTTAAAGGGAGGAAAAAAGCAAGACACAAACCCAAACCAGAGCTTTTTAGAAACGTCCTAAAAATTGTCTTGGTGAATAAACAAAGGGGTTTTGCTACCAAAAGTACAGCAACAACAACAAAAAAAATTGTCTGAATATGGTTTCCCCTTCTTGCAGAAAATAGTTCTTTTGTTTGTTCACTTTGGGAGCTTTTAATGGATATTGTTTATTTTTCCAGCAGGATTTCTCACTGTCTTGGGAAAACAATGAACCTGTGAACCTTTTCCAATAGCAAACTTGTTTTTGATGAGCCCTAGCCAAATCTTAACGTTGCTGTGTCAGCCAGCCAGTGCAAATGTTTCACAAAGTCCTGTGAGCCCAGCTCCCTGGTCTTTATTCACCCAGAACAGCATTTCTTCTTTTGAATTTTATTTGGTCTGACAGGAGCTAGGCAAGTGAATAAAACATTATGCAACATGAATATGATTACAGAATTAAATGTTACGTGTGTGGCTGGTTTTAAATAGGAATGAAAAAGAAAAAAGGTGTGGGTATTGCTAATTTTTCAGCATTTGCTGAACTGAGTTATATTGGGTCTGGCTCAGACCTGGGAATTTTGGCCTTTCCAATAGTCCTGCTAGAGACTGGAATGTTTCAGCACTGCTCTGGAAGGGGTATTGAAATGAGCAGCTGTGGAGTGGTAAACAGTAAGGGACAGCAACTGGACAGCGAGTAGAGGATTAGTAGATAGTACTATTAGTAGGTAGTAGACTATTAGAAGAATGGATGATATGTATGCTAAAAGGCCTTTTGGAGGCTCAGCCTGCAGTGCCTTTCCTTATCTCCCTTTTCTGCAGTGAGAGCTTGTGATAGTATGGTAAAAGCTGGTGTGATAGTTGGTAGTGTAACCTAGCCTGGTGTGCCTCAGCCTCTTGCAGCTTCAGCTTGAGAGGGTGTAAAACAAATCCTGTTCTAGTCATGCATCCTATCTGAATGTCCTTCACATAGACACAAAGGCATTTGTGGGCTGATTGGTTTTGCATGGCTTTCAGAAAACAAGTGCTAAAAGTAATAAATAAATAAAACTCCACAAAACAAAATCAATCCTCAGATGTATAAAATATGTAAGACTTATTCTGGGACAGTCTGGGAAGGGATAGTCCCTCAGCAGGGATCTCCAGAAACAAGCAACAATCCTTTCCTGACTGTGGCCATAAATACCTCAGTATTCCTCAATTGCTTCCTGGTCAAAATGTATTTCATTTGCAATCCACTGAATAATCTGCAGAGTCTATAAGCAGTCTTTAAGCTGAAAATATATGCTATAGGAAGAAGGAAGAAAATCTTTTGGTGTTAGTCCATAGTATTTACAACTCCTGACAGGCTGCCTTTTAGAAATGAAGGTTTCAACATGGCTTAGTACACACACGCTGTAATTTGTCTGTCATTTCTCTGAAAGTTCATTGGCATTGTCAAGTTGTGTTTAACTCAGTAGGGAAATATGGATTTCATCCTTGGTGATTTCATGAAGCATTTTGATAGCCTTAAGATTTACGACTAAAACTGCAACCTTCAATCTCCTTCCCACCTTCTCTTGAATTACTGTACTACTTCATATGACTTCATTATGCAAATTATCCAAAATGAATCATGAATGGATTCTTTCAAAATATGATTGTTCTTTTAAAGGATTAAATGTCTGTTCATGCTGGAATACCTGCATATCTGGAATTTCTCTGAATACATGTGTGAGTGGGAGTCCCTGTGTTGCTATAGACAAATAACAAGCACTGACAAAAATCAGCTGTTGTGTTGATATCGGATAGCACATCTGTGTGGTCTTTGGATGAGTAAATATTCCATCACCATGTCAAAATAAGAATGTTTATATCAAAGCATTCTTTATTTTTCACTGTTCTACTATTTTTGCTTTTTCAAACTCTGATGTCACGTGCACACACACCATTGTTATGAAGAAGTTCTGGACAGTACAATTTTATCTGATAAAATCAAAAGACAATTTTTATAAACAAAAACTTGTGCCATTAAGAAAGAATGTATTTTTTTTTTTTTTATGGTACAACTGAGTGTAATTGAAGTAAAATACTGGTTTGAAGAATCCTTTCTTCAGCTGTAGTCATTGTTTGTGAATTGGTTCTGCATTGTGTTCCTACCAAAGGACGTGAGACTTTAAGACAACTTTTAATCATCAGAATCCAGCAGGACACTATGCTGACATTGTCTTTCAAACTGAAGCTTGGTTATCAACTTGGAGGAGGGCAAGAACGGAGATGATCTCTTCTGCTGACTCTGCAAAATTGACTGTTGGCTAAACTCCATGAGTAGATTATTCTTATTGTGTGCTTTTGTTTTATGGCTTAGACTAGACAAAGCTGGCTGAGGGATATGGGATATGACAGAGCATATTACTGTTAACTTTCAATCTCAAGTGCTGGTTTCATCAGGAACATGGGGCATTCTTTAATAGCAGTGCCTTATACTGCAAAATGTACTTACTCTTGTTCTGAAGGAGATTTGAGAGGATCCCACACTGACATGTTGTCAGAGCATCACTGAAGTGGGAGAAGCAAGGTATGTGTTAATGTGACAGATATGAAGAGAAGCAGGACTCCACGTGAAACCATTCTAGGGCAGAACCAGCTGCCCTAAGTAGAACACTGTAATTGGATATTTCCTCTTAGGCTTCTCCAGCAGTTGCAAAGCATTGCAAGGCTTATTTGAGGGGATGTTTTGAGAATTGATGTGGTTAAACCTGCATTATGTGTAAATAAGATGATCTAGATATAACACTGTGAAAACACTGATAGATCAAATTTTCTTGTTTAATGTGATGCATGTCAGCGTACTGAAGTTCAGATGTTGCTGAAGACTTACTGCTCCCCTGATTGTAGTAAATCATTGCAGAGAACTCACAAACAGATAGAAAAGAGCCTTCACATCTCCACTTCACCTCTTTAGTTTTACTATCAGCCCCTTACAGAATTCAAGAGTGGAAAAACAGTACCCTTCCAAGAAACTCTAACAATAATTTCTGTAGCTGTATTGCTAAAACCCCACTTAATTAATTAATTACTTCTTACAGATGGAATAACTCCCTGCAATCCATACATAAGTATTTAATTTTAGGTAGGTACCTGGATTCCAGTGATGAGTGGTGCAAACTTTAATCACATTTCATAAGCATATTTCCCTCATAATCCATTTTTTTGGTAGACACAAAATAACATTTCTGCTTATTTTGCTTAATTTTTTCTTTGTTTTTGTCTGTTTAAATACAAAAATAATGTGAAAGTGGAGGAAAGCCTGTTGCCTGTGACAAGTTTAATATGTACAGAATAATTAATGCACAAGATTTAATTTTTCCCTGCTTCTCTGTAAAGATATGATAATGTTCTGAATCAAAATCTTAAAACTTCATTTTACTATGATCTATTCTTGAAAACAAATGCTACTTTCCTTTCACAACTATTATTTAACATGCAACATATTACAAGGCCTAATCCTGCAGTTGTTATTCCAAGTTTCTATTGCTGAGCTTCAGATATTCAAGGAAATATGCATATAATTCAATTTAATATAGGTCTCTCTAATGGACTACATAAGCTTAGCTTTGCAACCAGGTTAAACCTATTGATCTAATTTCCCCATGTACGAAACCTAAACATACAGCTGAGTACATGAAGAAATGGAGCCTGACAGTCTTATTCTAAAGGTATATCACTGCAAGCAGAAACATCTTAGTAATCTATGGCTTATTGCGAAGTTGCACCCAAAAATTTAGGTATAGTCTAAAAGGACAAATTCAGATTCAAAGGAAGAACAGTATGTAATTTATGAAAATAAACTCGTAGCTTCAAATTCACAGATCCTTTTTCTTTCTGCTGAATATCATCTTTCTACTTGTTTGTCACAATAATATCTGGATTTTCATGATATGCAGGCTTTGGCAGCATTATTAACTTTAAAAGTTCCTCTCTCCTTCACGTTACATTGTATTCAACTCCCAAGATAAGTTCATAATTATACTATATAGGTCTGCTCCTATTTATTTCAAGCTTAAGACACTAGTTAGAAGGAAGTATGATCTCTTACCTCTTCAAGAATTGTCTAAATGTGTTTAAAATTCCAATCCTAACTATTTGTAAAAGTTAGGCTGATGGTATTTGATATCTCTTTGAAGGAATCACATAGGCAATATGCCCAGCATAGCAAGTAACTGGACTTCATAAGCCAGGAGATCCAATTTGCTGATAATTTTTCTTAATTACGGTTTTGGGGGCATTTTACCCAGGGCTATTTGGCTATATTGGTTGTAAAAATAATATCCCATCATAGCTTTGATATACCCAACAGCCAAGTCTCTTCCATCTATTTCTACTCATCTCCAAGGACCCCCCAGTCAATCTGTCTGCCAAGGTATAATTAATTTACACTTTGTAGCCCAAGGAGAAACAAACAAATGTCCATCAGTTTGTATATTCTAACACTTTAATGCCTTAGTATCTGGGATCTTACTAGTGTTTATCTGAATATCCGTAATAAACAAAGCTGGGTTTTTTTGCCCTTCATTTCCTTCTTGATTGTAATAAATCAAATTCAGGCACTAATCATATTACATCCACTTATTATTATGGTAATTCATACTAATAAGGGGCCTGACCTTGCTGCTTCCACTGTAGTTATTTGAGAGGGGAAATGGGTATCAGCTAAAATAGTAAAAAATGAAACATCATGCCCCAAAATTGCCTGTGATTTAAAAAGTAAAACTTATTTTTGAGTTCCAGCTACTACACTTTAAAGTACTTGGTGATATAGAATTTCTGCAAAGGGCAACAAAAGCTACATGATTCTTAGTCCAGCTCATGAATACACTTGTTTATTGGTTTGAGAGCCTGAACTTCAGCATCATTTGGGAGATTAATTTTTTTGTCGTCAGGGGCACAGCAAAAGGCCTGTTGTCAGGAGCTCCTGTTTTAATAGACAAGATATTTATTTTTTTTTTTGTGTGATTTCAAGGAAACATTTAAGTAATTTTCATTTTCCTGGAACTGAAAAGATGTTTATTTCCAAAATAGTGAATATTGGTAAAATTTTCTTCTGAAGATTTTTATTCATTTTATCCCCTTCTAATCTGGCACTCTATTTTCTCTTCCACTTCTGAACTGAGCTGTCAGAATGCTAAGTTTTAGTACCTAGAAGTGTGCAGACAGAAAGAAGAAGAAAAAAATGCCATATTTCTATGTTCTTTTATCTCTTTAACTTACCAGGAGAACTCAGTATAAACCAAAGCTTCAATAAAGAGAAAATACAGCTATAGAACAGCACATGAAAAGAAAGAAAATAGTAAATAGCTATTAAATGCAATAGCCTGGTGGATTAGCCTATGCGTAAAGCAGTAATGATTCTTGAATTACGTGTATCATCTTTTAGATTCTATCAGAAATGTTAAGTAGCTGAGTACTGGTAAGCAGTGGCTAGGTCATGAAGGGGTTACAGAAATCCCTAGCCCCAAACCAGGGTGCTACACGTGTAGGGTGTGAATGTTTGAAAAAATGAATGAATATATTAAGCACTTATCCACTTGGAGGCCAAAGTCACAGGGATCCCACTGATAGTACTAAGTGATTCAGTGGCTTAGCATGCATGTGAACACTGTTATAAGGTAACTGGAATTAGAAAAATGAACAGTAGATTATACAGTCTCACTTTATCCATTAATTACAGAATTAGTAGTGACTTGTTGGAGGCTGAAACCATGGATGGTAGTATAGACTATAAATATGGGATATTTCTGCAAACCATTGTTGTCAGGACATTGCAGCTTGGCAGACACTATGTAGGGAATCAAGGATGACATCTGAATGTCTATCTCCTTTTGTGTCTTCTTTACTCTCTTTGGCTTCTCTTTCTGGAAGCTACACCTTGAAAAAATTACTATGATGATGTGCATGGGCAGATGTATGGGCAAATTTTTAAATACAGAGAAAATATTCCACTTCCTCTGAGGCAGATAATGATCAGCACAGCTAGTTATGGCAGCTCCACGCTCTTTAAAGACTGGAAGCATTGTTTTCTTGTGACTTTCAACCTTCTTGCCCTTTCCCAGGAATGTTTGTAGATGATAGAGCCTTCATGTCCCTAAATCTTTTGAAAATTACCCTTAAAGAGTACTTGAAGCATAAACTTGATATTTACTTTTCACAATGAAATATGTTATTTACTTACTTTCTCTTCTCAATACCAGAGAAACATTTTTTGTTTACAATTAATTAATAATGCTTGGCATGTTTTGCTGCACATTTTATTGCATATATTTTTAGAACCTAATTTAATTCAATTCAACATCACATTATGAATATATATATTAAATCCCCAAGTCATGGTTCTTTTTTTTTTTTCTCATGACATGCATTTAGTAAAAGAAACATTTCCAAAATTCCCATCTGTTCTGCATGTAAATTCAGCTAATTATAGACTGATTGACAAGGCTATAAAAGGACATTTTTGTTAGATGATAGGTTTAGCGGCTTGTTGCACTAAAAATTAACATGCGTAGGCATTCCGCAATTTTCCCATGGAAACTATATGTAGGAGTTAGAGAGATGCAAATACTTACAACAAAATGTGCTCTATCACCCATATAGTATCATAAAGGGTTTGGGTTTGTTTGCATGTATTCACCCACACTGGAGCAAATGTGCACATTGCAAGGGATCAATAATCCAACTATAATGATATAGCTTCAGGAGTAGCAGACATCAGTCTTGCCCACACCTTACCTGAATCAGCAGGTTATAATTCCTCAGGGCTCTGCTGCTGGCTTGAACGAAAGCTGGTTACAGTCCAGAGGACTGTAGATAAGTACACAGGCATGTATGAGATGGCCAAAGTGGATGAGCTGATTTCTAGCCTCATTGAAATCCTGAAGCCCAACTGGGAGTACTGAAACAGCAGGAAGTTTTGTCTTTTGACAGAACATTGAAAACCTGGAGTTTTCAAGCCAAAACATATCAGGTGTTTTGTTTTCTTAAAAAAATATGCATATCGTTGTGGTGGTGGCAAAATAAAGAGTGAAGCAGGAAAATGCAGTAGTACCTAGAGAAATGTTGGCCTTTATTCCTGCATATGTTCTCAGTGTTAGTGATCATACCTTATCCATAAGGGTGATTGTAGATTTAGCAGTTGAGCACCTCAGATGTACTGCAGCACAATACTGATAGCTGTAACAATAAATTCTGGGCATTAGCAAACACCCTGGAATTGATTTTTAAATGCTAGAATTTTGCCTATATATAGCCATGATACAATCTGAGTCGCTCAGTTGTTTTGTAATAAACCAAACGCCTTTAAAATAATTCATATTATGTTTCTTTGTCCTTTCTATTCTTTGCTGTTTGTTTATTTTTTGTTTTGTTATTGATATAGACCACTTCCACTCTAGGAAAGGAAGAGGAGAGTTTGTATTAGAATATAACTAAGAGAATCTGGGAGAAACTTTATCAGGAATTTTTTACAGAAATGGAAGGATATTGAATGCAGGAAAGGTCAAACAGAAATCAGACAATTTCTTAATTGTGTTCTTAACAAGGGTAATTAAACATTGGAACAGATTAATTGTGGATGTGGTTCATGCACCATCAGTAAGGTTCTTTAAAATGAGATGGAATAATTTCCTAAAATGTATGATCTAATTTCAGCATCAATTATTATGTTAGATGAAGGGCCTAGGAAATAAAATCCCAATGTATGGCACAGAAGAAATGTTCATAGTATTTCTGATAGCCCTGAAATTTTTCTCTGGAAAAATCCAGTAGGAGAAAACTCAATTGTTCTACTAACAAGAAAGGTTAGAATAATAAGGTTAGAAAATTAACACATTTATGCAAGTTGTAAACATATCCATGCTAAAAGTATATCATGCAATATTCATTTTTGTCTGCTCAGTTTGAGTTGCTGGGAGAGAAGGAAGAGCTAATCCTGCCCAGCAGGATTACATTTAGGAGTAGCAGGGGCATTTGCAAGTTAGCATCTTGCAAAAAGTGCACAGATCCTACTGTGAAGAGTACTCAGGTAAGATGTTTTGTATACACAGCATGATTCAGTATTCACAGAGCTACATTCCCAAGCCATTGCCCTCATTAAAGTTTGAAAGTACACCTGGTTTACGAGTCTCCCAATGCCTGTACTCGAATAAATCTTTTTTGCCCACAGATAATACAGATTTTGCGGGCTTCTTTTTTTTCTTTTTGTTTCCTTTTTTTTATTAATATATATTTTCTGCTTTGGAAGCAATGTTAATATAATACTAATTGATCACATCAAGGGCTTCTGGCCATACCCCGCTGCTTGCTGGTGTTTTTTTGGATCTAAGTTTTTTTGAGTTTTTCTGTTTAATAGGGTGGGAGAACGAAAAAAGAAGAAAAACAATAGAGTTGAATTGCTCTTCAGATGCTCAGTCACAGAACCACATGACCTGCTACCCTGTCGCCCCCTTTTCCTCCAGTGAAACCTGTGGGTAGCACAGGATGCAATTCAGGAGCATCATTTAGCCCTTGGAGTATCAGCCCTAACAGGAAAAGCTAAATCTGTAAATTATATGTTTTAATAAATGAAATGACTTTTTATGAATCAAATGGCTCATCCCCCAGCAGGCGACATCTGAAAACTCTGCTCCAGATGGAGAATGTCAAGCTCCTCGTATCATAATTAATCTAAAACAAACTTCTAGCTAATTAAACGAGTCGTAGTTCACAGAACAATGTCAATAAGGACCAAAACATTAGCTAAGATCTGCAGGAAACCTTAAATCTGGGAAAACTAATACCATTAACAACTCGATAGCACTTCCACAGAAAACAGCTCTAATAACACCCAAAAGTCAATCCAAAGTGACTATTAGCTTCTTCAATCTTGTGGTTGATATGACAGTACACAGTGCTTGCTGTGTACAAACACGGGTAACACCATGTTTGCAATTCCACATGATTTGGCGACATGCATGAGTATCATGCACTGAAAAGGGGGAAAATAATGAAATATCTGCAAATATTGAAACCAACAGGAAATTTATAATTTATTTTAGAAACAGTCAATTGAATATTTTGAAATTAAAAATTGATAAAGATCAATGCAAATGTCTGTAAAGACAACTGCTACTTGATGAAGATACTGTCCAACTTCTGTATATAAATTTCTTTCTTTTAGCTTCTACACTTCAGCTGTTGTATTCAGGCAGCGCATAAAACAAACTTTAACCAAAAAGGAGGTTCAAGCACCTTTCCATAATGGAAACAACTGTTTCACAGTGCTGCTTAAAGCTGTAGCACAGAAAAACCATTCATGAAGAAATGATACAATAGAGACAATAGCTGTCACTTTGTCAACTGTCACTACAATTTGTTAGTAGCAATTCACATTGGTTTGGTGATAGTGATTTACAGTAACTTCCCCCTTCACAAGTGAATGCATCCGTAAAATGATTCCGTGACAAATAATGTGTAATGCTTATATTTTTTTACAGTGTGCTTGTTAGAATATTAAACCATCCTACCGTCAAAGAAGCACCCGAAGTATAAGGCACTTGTCAGACCACACATTAGAGAGAAAGCACAAAATATGTAACAGAACTATCAAAGAGAATGCTAGACACTGGGGACAGAGAAATGAGGGAGCTGAAGGTAAAAGAGATTTTTTTTACATTTTTTTAATTATTTTAAAAATATTTTTATTTATCTATTTTAATGACTTACATTTTTAATTTAATCACTGTTTTTTTTTATTTGATCAGTACAGGTTCAGCCTGTTTATTCAGTTGCTTGGCAAGTTTTCACTCTGGAAGGACAGAACCCTTCCCAAGGAAAATTTGGGGAAGTGACCCCAGTGCCCAACCCAGTGCAGGACTAACCCCCAAATTTGATCACATTTCTCATTGCCTTATCGAAGTGGTTGGAGATCACAAAATTGTGATTAGACTTTATGTCCACTGCCTCTTATCTTTTTCCACCCCAGAGCTGGATGAGTTAGTCCAGGTGGGGTGTCATGGCTCCATGTAGAGGGGAATAACTTCACTCCTTGACCTGCTGTTTGTGTACTAGTAAAGCACACCTAGTGTGACAAAAAACTCATGAACCCGGTGAAGGCTGCTTGGGGACCTTTCTCCCAGTGCATATATCTGCTTTCAAACAAGCAAGCAGAAATATAGGAGTTTTACTCTTTTTATTTTTTTTTTCCCTAGGAAGTTGCACTTCACTATTTCAGAGCTCTTTGTTTCCATTATTTCAGGGAACTGTAGTTTCTTAAATGTGATTTTGACACTATGAAAGCATGTAACTGATAATTGCACTCCAACCTAGAAGTTTACTGTACCTGGCTCCATGTCAACAGCCAGTTATTTCCCAATGAATAGAATGAGGGTCTCAGTGCAATAAGACCAGCATGTTTTGAAATAATGTAACTTCTGTGTGAATGAGACTTTAATTTTACTTTCTTTCTTGTAACCAGGGGTACAAAAATATTTGGGTTTTTTCCTCATTGCTTTTAATTTACACCAGAACCCTTAGTAAACACTGCTTAGTCACCAGGGGGCTAAATGTATTTAAATCAATAACTAATTAGGGTCTTTAATGTATTACCTTTCACTTCAGAAATTCAAGAAATCTAAGCAATTAAGTTTATACACTGATATCCTACTGGTTTCTTTTTCTTTCTGATGACTAATTTTTACATGTAATTGATCATTTCTAGATTGAAGTATCACATTGTTTTCTTTAGCTAGTTGGTCTGCTTGTGTAATTTTAAGGAACGTAATGATTACATTTTTGAGTAGAAGAATCTTTCATGTTAACTTTAATTTTTTTCTAGAAATAGAACATAAAATTAAGGGGTATGAACCATTATATTTTTAAACCACAAGGCAATGCAAAGGTGTGTTTTCCTCTTACTCATACCTTGAAATTGTTTTGATTAGAAGAAAAAAATTGCTTCCATGAGAAGGAATATTTGTAACATATGAATTATATCATTTCCAGGAAAAATGAAAGTGCTGTTTTTTTTAAAGTGTATGACAAAAAGAGCAACCATTTTGGGAGGAACAAAACAATAGATACATGCCTGCTAGTCTCATTTCCTTATATAAGTGATTTATCTATATATGTGTATATATGCAAATCCTTGACATTGAAAAGCAATGTAATTTAAAGTAAATGCAAGAAGCCTTGTAGCTGTCAAAGGAACTTACATTGTAGAAATAGATATTTCCATTGCATGAGGCTCATGGTTTAGTATTTTGGGATTGTTTTAAGAGTTTTCAGGGTTTTACATTAAAAACTGAAGAAATTAACACTAATTTAATTAAACTTGGAGGACAAAGTGGTTTACCAAAACATCCCAAACATTTTAGCATAAAGCTAACCATCACTGTAACAAACAAATTTCATCTCTTCATATTGCAATTAGCAAGCTTTCTGTAATTTGGTAGGAAATACGAGAGAATAAATTGCTATTAACTATTTTAATCCTACTAAAACAGTCTGGAGAACCAAAATATTTAGCAGAAATAGCTTCACGATCACTCAGCAAGTGAAGTGAAGCCTTGGGTAGAGCTGCCATCACTCTAATCCTATCTCAGACTTAATTTATAGATAGGTGTCTTAAGCAGTGCACAGACCTGGTGTTGGATCCTTCTATTGCCCTAAGCTTCTGCTAAACAGAATTACAAGAAAACATGCAGGCACGCACATAACTACTGGAAATGTCCAAATTAAAGTAAACTCATGCCAAAAAATCTTTCTGGAGCAGAGGCAAATGATGTTTCCTGGGGTTTATTTGTTGTGGGACTTTTTCTCATTGATGAAACCAGGGTAAAACTCTGGGCTCAGGGGACTCCAAGGCGCATGACTTTCACCCTAGATAAACTAGTGGTGACTTCAATACTCTAGTCCTGGCTTAGTCCCTAAATACTAGTGTTTAAATGAAATGATCATATGTAACTCATAATTATCTTATGGTAAGTCTGTCTCAGTAACATACAAGTTATGTTCTACACTCTGCATTCTTGTGTGGGGCATATATAATATTCAGTACAGATATTGCTGCACAGATTTATTTTCTGCTAGTTTTCAGGAACATTTCCTAAATAATTCCAGTATGGAAACAGTACATTATGGAGTATGACTGTAATTAGATTTAATTTTTACCCTTGGCAGAAAAAGTGGCTGGCTGTTGTACTTTAGGACAGAGTCTATTTTAGAGTAAGTGGCCCAGAAGATATTTCTGGTTATTACAGCACTGTCAACCTGAAATTGTACTTTCTAATACTTGGAAGTCCCATTCACACAGAGAGATATCAATTGTAACAAATAGTGTGTTAACTCATTTTATTAGTATTCACCTTATTTAGACACAGTATTAAAAAACAACCAAACAAAGAAACCCCAGCAAACACCTACTGAATGTTTCTGGATGCATATTTGTCATTTACGTCTCTAGAAAAATTGGTGGATTTTTCTGCTTTTCCCCCCAAAGTCTTAGGAAGAGGTTTCTGAGCTGCCTAAAAAAATGTTGCATCAGAGATTATATTTCAAAGATACTACCTAAAAAGTAAGCTTATTGTGCCTGTTTCTGTTAGCAGACTAAGCTTATTCTTAGAAACAACAGCCCAGTAATTGTGGCTGATTATGACATTAATTAAGCAATGCTATATGAGGCTCTGATTTCGTAATCTTTTATTCATTTGAATAGTCCGAAGTTCAATGTAGTCTAATGATTAAGACCCACTCAAAGCATTTGGTTCTGCAAGATGTTGTTTTGTGCTACAGCTTTCAGCTCCCTTTGACTTACAAGCGGCTGGAACATTGTAAATCACAAGTATGAGTGCAGCTAAAAATGGAAAGAGAAGTAAATAGATAAAATATAAAGGAGTATTTGGACTGTCACTCCTGCTATCACAACTCTGTGTGCACAACAGCAATACTTGAAGAACTGGAGGGAAAAACGCTGGGGTTTCCAATGAGCTACTGCTTTTTTAATATCGCATTTTTGTACGATACAAGTGCAGACTTGCCAGACTTCTGGTGCCATGGTTGTTGCACGCTCTGTGCTCAGCTTTTTTGGGTATTTGGTTCAGAGCATGACCCTGCCATCTGCATCCACAGATGAACCCTCTGCTTATGCCCCTAATTTTATAGTTTGTTCAAGTAAGCCAAGGTTCAGCATGCAGGCCAATGAGGGGTAGAATGACCTTGAAAAGCAATGGAAGCACACGTAGGTACTTGCTTGGTGTTGACAGAAAAGTCTGCTATCAATCAACTCCACACAGTTTTTCTTTTTTTTTTTCTGTATAGACAAGAATGTTTGGAAATGTGGTTTAATTGTAATCTGTGACATAAGCTTATCCTATAAAAGTATTTTTAATAAGGGCATGCTATAATAAGCCAAATCAAATGTAAGCAGCATTTTTTTAGTCTAATCTGCCTGAAGAGAAATGACGGATTCATCTCTTGAATGTATCTCTTCCAGCCTCACTGTGTTTTCTAACAGCCTACTCTAAGACGAATATATTGTATATCCTATGCACAAATATATAGGAGTTGGACTTATGGATCCCTTCCAAGTTGACTCTGTGAAATAAAGGCTGCAGGTAAATACTGACTTTTAAAAATAATGCTGCCACTAGATAGACGGATGCATTTTCTGTCTTGTATGGGACAAGAAGAACATGATTGATTAAATTAGATCCACAGTCTGGCAGTTCCTGGTGACTTTACACTGTTCCTGGTTTTCAGCTGAACTTATACCACAAGGAACTTCCATGCCATACTGAGAAGATTTGATAAAAGAAAAAGCAGAGGGACAAGGTGGCAATAAATATCAATGTCCTGTTAAACACAAGCTACCTGTCAGGTCAAGTCATTCTAAGTTGCCTAAGAAAGGTTAAAGAAAATTAGAGGAATAGCAAGCCTAAATAACTCCTGGAGATGGGACTCCTGGAAGTTCCTGGGACAGAGACAAAGCTTTTCTCTGGGCTGCAGGGAGTTAAGAGTCTCAGGTTATCTGAATGGTCTAAGTTCCAAGTTTAGTTGCTTTTCTTTAATAAGAAAAATGTTTAATCACCCCATTTTGACAGGAAAAAATCCATTCCTTAGAAATGGGTCCCCTTCCTGAATATGTTTTCCCCAAAATACTCCTGAACTGTACCTTTTCATCTTGATTTTGAGATGAAAATAAATATTAAAGTTTTGGAATTGTCCCACAGGCTGGAAAATCTATTTTTGAACCAGATTTGTGCACAACATCTGCAAAATGAGAGAGAGATTTCATTCCCTACCTGGAGGATAAAACCCAGCTGTTGTTCCGCAGTTCAGAGCCATGAAGAATATCTTAATTAAAAGACACTGACAGGGGCATCTCAGGTGGCGCATTAAACTCACCTGTACCTTGCCTCTATACTTAGCAAACATTTTTACGAAAAGAATGCTTAAAGTTAATGAATGATAACACAGGTAGCTCAAATTCCAGAAGGAAATATATCCTTTCTGCTGCATAAATTCTCCACTTTCAGCTTTGTTTCCATATACAACTGTGTAAGCCAAGTATAAAATGCAGCTATTTTGCCTTTGTAGTGCTTTATGTCTAGTTTGAACAATTTTAAATGACTAATGCAAGATAGCCAAGAATTGGACCTTTTCTGTCTTCTGTTTGTTCCATGGTGCCTGATTTTATGTGATACCTTTTACACTCAAACAAAGTCACGGAGGCTAAACAGTGAAATAAAAGCCTGACATGTCTACTAAATCTTATTCTCCAAACCAGAATAATTTTAATGTCTTAAAAGTTTTATCCATAGGGTCCCCATGGGAGGAAAATGTTGGATTCTTAGCAAATTTATTTTCCCTAAATTTGTGAATTTCAATCAGGTTTGATCTAATAACTGTCAGCTAACCTGATTAAAGTGTACCTCTCTTCTAGCTGATTTAAATCAGCTTGGCTATTACACAGTAAGCCAAAATACATGCTATTATAGATGGCCATCTGGTACACTAAATTAATTTATTTTTGAGAACTTTGCTTTAATTCAATAACCAGGACCATACAAGGAACAGTTGAGGAGGAAACCATTTTTTACAAACATGCTTTGAAGAACTGAAATAAATAACTACCTTTACCTTGGCTTTCATGGTGAGGTGGGTGGTGGGTTTTAATACTTTCTGTTTTGGAGAGAGAAATGTTTAGTTTGGAGTATAAGCTGAGCAATCGCTTTAGACTTAAAGGGACCAGATCACACATGAATCATTTAAAAGGAGCAATATTAGGGCCCTGGCATGTTACTGACTTTGCAAATTGTTCCATGTATTTTCAACTTCACGAGGAGTGGCAACAATGGATGCCACGCAGCATATGAGTACAGAAAATTGCAAAGCCCAAAATAAAGAGAAAAGAGCCAGGTACCCTGACAGGACTATTCGACCTTCAGACATGTCCACAAAATTAAATGGCCTGAATTTAACCCTCAGCAGTACATTCTTCACAAAGTTAAAAGTTTCAGAAATCAGAAAAACATGAAACTGCTACATAATCTTTAAAATAATTTTTACTTTCCTATTATTCATAGGAGATAAAACTTCATAAAAATTATGGAAACCATTCATAAAAAATACTAATTATCATACATATACTATTGGCACAGCTTTCATAATTCTACTCTTATTGCAAATAAAGAAGTATTTTTCTACAATAGCTATGTTAGTTCAGGTAACAACGGCTTCCATTGCTTGCTGTTCCCATCTCATCGCTCTCCAGTATGCCAAGTCCTTTTTCTATCAGCATCTTTTTGTGGCACCTCCATGACTCTGTCACAAAGATAAGCTCTCCAAAATACATTTGTAGACCACCCATTTGAGCAGATGAATGAAAAAGTATGAAAAGCTTGGTATTGAGTAAAAGCACACCATGAAAAGAAAATACTGACTTGGCACATCAATTGGCACAGGACTCTTAAATTAGACTGTTTTCCAGATTTGGTGTGCTGCAGGTGTAGGAGAGAAATCTGTATTTCAGGTTTTTATGTGGGATATGGTATAGGCAACTGAGAAGTGAGAGGAGGGCTTGATTAATATAAAGAAAATAAGAAAGGAGTTCGAGAGTAAGAAAGGATTTCCCTGAAAGCTTTAATTACAGTTTTAAAGCAGAAAGCTTAAACAGGCTTTAGAATAAAAAATGTTTAAAATAATTGTATTGTGACCTTGCATATTACTGCTACTGTTACAATGCAAAATCACGATAGAAATTATATAAATACTGTAACTTGGTTAACATTTTAAGTAGCTGACTCATAAATTACCATTAAAATGGTGCATATTTTAGGATCCAATCAGGTCTTTAGCTGTTGCTTGGCTTAGAATTGTAGATCTGAAAGACAGAGCATCAGAGACAGCTCATGTCTGGCTTTTGTGTGGTGTTCAGAGCTCTCTTGTCACATCTGTCAGCTGTTGGGCAGGAGTCGCACTTGATAGATGTGCTGGCATGAAGACCAACAAAGTGTGGTGGGTGCTCTTGACTAATGGAAAAACAAAAAGTACTTGTTTAAAAGTACAAACCGAGTTCCTGGTCTAATGTCGAGCTCACAATATTCCTTATGAATAACATAAAGGTCAATTTTTATCAGTGTTTAGGTTAAGAAAAAGAAGTAATTTTGGTCTTAATGATTCTTTTGATATGTCTTACATGAAACTTTAGCTTTTGTAATTTGAAGCAACTTCTTTTTGGTTTGTAATTCGGTTATTGTGTACTAATTAAGATGAAAACCAAGAAGTTTAACACCTTTTTCATCAGTTTTGAAGATAACAGAAGAAAATCTTTTACCAGACTTGGTATAAATCTGTTTATTGATTATGATTTTTCAAGAAATTGATAGATTTTTACTTTTAATCCTAATCTGGGAGGAAAAACATCCATGGTCGCAAATACCACCACAAGAAATCTATTTCTTGCTCAGCTCTACTCGAACTGCAGATTTATTTCACTATAAATGAGGTTACCCTCTACTGAAAGGTCAAACAAAAATGTTTTTTTATTACTGGCCTGATTTTTTTTTTTTTTTTTAATTCTGATTATTTTATTGTGTTCAGGTAGAGAAGCGTTGGTGTAGGAGCAGAGAAGACAGGACAGTGAATCTCAAACAGCTTCCTCATTACTGAACCAGCATCCCATTGTTGTCCCTGTACCCCTGGCCATCCTGCATCACGACTGAGCTTCTTTTGTTGCCACATCGTGATATTTTGCTCGCCTCACAGCGTTCTTACTTACCTTTCCTTTGCAAAAGTGTTGCAATATTTTTTACAGTTCCCACATTTTTCTGGATTTACAGACTTAATCAGTCGTGCTGCTGCATCACCCTCCATCCACCAACATGAACTTGGGAGTCACCAAAGGTCACCCAGCTCTGAAAAGTAACAGAAGTGAATTTTTGCAATCACCCTGAGCATCAGCAGCTTTCACTGGCTCGCTGTGATGACCTGTGTTCTCAACCACCTTTGTTTCATTAACACAATGCAATAAGAAAGTAAGAGTTAGTGCCTGCTTCAAGGCCCTATAATCAAAATGGATGGTTTTAATCTGTTAAAACCTTTAGTCAATCGGAACATGCGTAGTTAAATAAATGTGTCTGACAAGGATTTAATGTGTTACCAAAATAAAAAAGAAGCAGAAAGAGAAAAAAAAGAAGGAATATTGGTGGGCTTTCACATTTGCTACCACTTTAGGAAAAAAAAAACCATAAATCTGTCATACAGGCAAAGTAGGATTCATTTCAACTGGTTTCATATTTCTGATCAACTACCTCATATTCTGGTGAACAGAGGTTGTGAAATAAATTAATTTTTCATCCCTCATTTAGATTTTATCAAGTTTTAAATAGATCCATAGTGGCTGGATAAAACATTCAGGCAACCTAGAACTGCACAAATACATCCAAGAAGCTTAATTCAGACTCATCTTGCAACCCTTGTGAACCTATGTATGAGAAAAAAAAAAAAAAAAAAAACCAACCCAGCTTTTTGGTAAGAATGATCACATTTTAAACAGAGAGAAAAATGTGCAGTGCTAAAATAATCTTTAGAATGCTAGGTTGCAGAAGTCCACATATGAACGCAATATGGCAGCTGTATGGGGCTGAAATTAATGCAGTTCTTCAATTCCTATTTAAACTGCTGCATAGGTAGAGATGCATAATGGTTGCAACACACATGCACTACAAACTACTCACTTTTTTTAAAGTTCAGGAGGTAGTAAATCGTAACTTCATTTTAAACTGGAATAGATGGCTTGGAGTTGATTGGGGATACCTGCAGGTGTCAGTAGATGTCTGTGCATGGACGGGACTGGTTGGATGAAATTTTCATTCCTTTGATTAGCTCTTGACCACAGGATCTTTAAACATTATTTTGGCTAGTCCATCCTTATTTCACAGAATACCAGTGTTCACATCACATGTAATACAAAGACTGCACAAAGGTAATTTAAGCAAATGATAATAAAAGAGAAATTTTCTAAAGCCTAAAAGCAATTTTGCCATTGCAATGCATTCACAAGCTTCCATTAAATATTTTCTCTTTTTAATTGCAAATATCAGCTTGGAATGGCTCTGTTTTTACTGCAGTTAGTAACATATTAGCTTTTTCCCTCCAGGGGAAGAAATGAATTTTTCCCCTCCAATCAAATGTAATATAGAACATTTAAATAATTTCTTTCACAAACACATTTTTCTGTCCTGCCTATGAATGAAAACGGAGATTTATTCTTCGTGCTTGATTTGTAGTTGGTTTTTTTTTTTCTACAACTTTTTCTCTTCTACAATTTCTATTTTTAAAACATAAATTATCTGAAGCAATTTCTTACTGAAATTTTTAAATTCCAGCTTCAGAGCAATTTTCTGACTACTTTCAATCTAGGAGGGGGAAAATAGAACTAATTGAGGACATTAGCAGCGATAAGTATTCAACTGACTTCTGACTGACTGATAGCTTGTAGCTCTCCAAGTCCTGTTGTGATTGCAGGGTTAGATATATACTTTTATTTCAGTTTCATATTCTGGACCAATGCCCTCTGAGAAAGAAAGAAACTAATAATTTCTTGTCACTAGCAAGCTGTAATTATATGTATTTATATTTAACCTTCCCATACACTACTTATTAACATTTACTTGGCACAGGCAGAGTTTACATTTTGATACACTGCTTTTTTGTAAAGGTTATAATGGCTATGGTAATCTTTGACTTGCTACTATTCCCTCTCCTGAGAGCGCTGGGGTTATGTCAAGACATAAACCTGGGAGAACAAGGATTGAGTTATAGATTTTATTTTGTTCTGCTAAACAATCTGACTACGGTAATCATAAGAATGTTAATTTTTAAAAGAATAAAATAAAACCAACAAGAAATCATTAACAAACGAGTTCTATCCTTAATGCTGTAACACTGCGAACTACTCCAACATACATAAGATAAATTCAGTTGTAAGGGATCTCTGGAACACATCTGGCCAAACCTTATGCTCAAGCCAGGGCTGGCTTCAAAGATCCAACTTGGAACAGGCTGTTCAGGGCCTTGATCACACAAGTTTTAAACATTTTCCAAAGAGTAAACCTGTCAGTGCCCACCGAAGAGCAAGACAAGACAGCACTCTAAAGCACATTTCTTTTCCATCCTGTGCTCTGGAGGGACACTACTTTTTTCCTTTTTGGTCCCCAAGAATGGGATAGTACAGCTGGAAATGCTGAATTCTCCACTTTTCTGATCTTCCTCAGAGGCAGCCATAGAAAATAAAAATGTCATGCACAATCTTAGGTAGCAATAAACATAAACCTATTGTCATGACAATGACTATCCTCATTATGGCCCAGTTAGAAAAAAAGCAAGAGGGATACTTTGAAAGACACTCTTTGTCAGAAGGGAGAAATTGTGTATATTTGATTTTTCCTTCTTCCCCAGCTGCTCCCTCCTCTGTTGCCTGAAGCTGCAAAGAAAAGAGAAAAAAAAGAAAAAAAAAAAAGAGACGTGATTTAAGTGCATGTTGCTATTCATCTCTGACCACTGTAAGGCTATTTTAATCTTATCAAGGTGTATTTCTTCAATGACACCAGTTAGTGGGATTTGATATAATTAACGATTCACCACATATTGTACATTTGGAAAAGTATATGCCCTTTCAAATGGCTCTTTTGTTTTCTTGTTCAGATTTTTGGCTGGATTTTTTTTCATTGGTTGGTTGGTGGTTTTGTTTGTTTTTGGTTTGTTTTTTGTGAGGGTTTTTTTTCTTTTTTTGAAAAGTAAGGAAGCAACTGTCTATAAAGATAGTTGTTAATATTTCCTTTTTGTCATGGTTTGAACCCAGCTGGCAACTCAGCACCATGCAGCTGCTCACTCACACCCCAAATTACACCCTCCCTAGGCAGGATGGGAAGGAGAATTGGAAGAATGTAAACCCCACAAGTCGAGATAAGAACAGTTTAATAACTAAAATAAAGTAAAATATAATATTGATAATTATAAGGGAAATAACAAGGTGAGAGAATACAAAAGTAAGAGGGAAAAGGGAAAAAAAAAAACCCAACAATAAGCACAAGTGATGCACAATGCAATTGCTCACCACCTGCAGATTGATACCCAGCCTGACCCAAGCAGAAATTGGTCCCTTCCAGGTAACTCCTCCCAGTTTATTGACAGGGCTTGATGTGCTATTTTGGCTATTTTTGTTTTGGCTATTTTGGTTCAGGCATCCTACCTCTGCTTCCTCCTAGCTTCTTGTGCTGCTCCTCACTGGCAGAGCATAAGACTGAAAAGTCTGATTGCAGTAAGCATTACTTAGCAACAACTAAAACATCAACGTTATCAGTGTTCTCAGACTAAAACCAAAACACAGCACTACACCAGCTACTAGGAAGAAAATTAACTCTATCCCAGCTGAAACAAGGACACTTGCAGATTTCAGTCTTGTGAATGGATCATGCTGCTAATAAAGAGGAGAAAACTGGCCTTGAATAGTTCCAGGGATGGGGCAGCCACAGCTCCTCTGAACAACCTGTGCCAGTGTCTCACCACCCTCATAGTGAAGAATTTCTTCCTAACATCTAATGTAAACTTACCCTCCTTCAGTTTAAAGTCATTCCCGCTTGTTCTATCCCTACATGCCTTTGTAAAAAGTCACGCTCCATCTTTTTTGTAGGCCCACCTAAGGTACTGGGAATTATGCTGAACTCTCCTTGGGTGATGCTTTTCAAAAAATTCTTATGTGATCAACAGTCATAATGCTGCAGATGACTGATATTTCTAATTGGCATAGTCGTTATTACCAGCTAATTATCTGCTTTAAATCAGTAGTGTAAAGCAGGTGAAGTAATAGCCTATGAAAGATTATAGATGATTAGTAAAAATAAAGTTCCTTGAAAGACTGAGATGCCAACTGACTGAAAGTTATTCAGTAAAATTTCAGCAGTTCAGGAAGACTAGATGGTATTATCAAGAAATCTAAAATTATTAAGCTACTCAGCATGTAAAAAAAAAGTCAGGTAAAAAACCAAACAAAACCAAAAACCCCTCTAGGTTATATTTGATCAAATAAACAGAAAAACTAGCAGTTGAATAGCTGATAACAAATGAGAGTGAGATGCAGAGTGAATTTTTCAACATTTCAAATAGAATTAGTTGCTGGCAACCTGGGGAAGGGAAAGTGTATTTGGCAGTGTTATTGATCTGGGATTTTTCACACATGATCTTAACAACTTAAAGATATTCTGGTAGACAACACATTAACTGAAACAGTGGTTACGGGGGGGGGGGGGGGGGAGAGAAGAAGATCCCATTAAATCAAAATTCACTTTAATTCTGGACAGAGAACAGCTATACGAACATACATTAATGTTTCAGAGAAAATTTGCTTAGAAGCATATAAACTGGAAGAACAAGTACAGCATCTGAATCTGAATATCCTATATTATAGTAAAAAAAATCTTAGTGTAAATTATTAAAAGCAGATAGAAATCATAGAACAATGTAGCTTTTTAATAACTACCTTGTGCCACAGTTATACATTTAGCCTAACATCTTTTTAGAGCTGCACTAGACTGTATTTCCAATGAGGATTTAAAATAGTCCCACAGCTTGGGCACACCTCATGTGATCAGCAGCTTTCTTAAGTCAGGAGTATACACAGCAGGCGGATCTGAGTGACACCAAAAGATCCCAGATACTTCGTTCAGTACATGTTCTGTTCATTCTTTTCAAAGTCCTTGATGTATCCTACAATAAAAATCTCCTATTACATTTTCACTAAAAATGACAGATTGTCATCATCCTATCAGATCCTACCATGGTCTGAAATAACTAAATAAAACTAGGGACAAGTCTTAGAAACATTAATCTGTGTGTCAGCATCCCCATATCTGCCAATCTCCAACTTTCAGGAAGTTCAGGTTGGGAATTGAAAAGCAGAGGGGTTTGACAATATGTGTTGTGTGATATAAACCAGAAATGCTCCAGCCTAGGCTTTTAAATTCTGGAGGGTTCATATTTATAGATATGCTTTGCTGTCAGCAGACAAATACTGAAATAATTGTATTATTATACAATTATATTACCATATAATTATATAATTGTAATATATGGGATAAAAAACACCAGTTAAAATGCAGACACACACCCAGTTCCTGATTTTTAGAGTGTCAAAAGAGTTTGTGTGGTGGTGTGTTCCCCCCACCCAACCTGACCTTTACTTCCCAATTCTGTACAAGTGATAACCATTAGTGGTGAAGGTAATGGGTGTGTTTGGGTGGTGATGGCCAGTTACTGTGAGACAGATAACAGCAATAGCCAAGGGCTAATCTGAACAATGTGCACCACCTTCCCCTAGCCTTAATACTGGTCAAGAGCTGACTCAAGCCAAATTGCTGTAGTGGTATGCAAACATCACTCTGAGTCAATGATCTTACTCTATGAACAGTGGGCAGCCCAGGGCCTACTGAGCTATCCTGCATGGCAGTGGGATGCACACCATAATCTCCACTTGAGTAATGATGTCTCTCAAGGTTACTCCTTGAACTTGAACGGCTCCTTGCAGTAACAGATCCTCAGTAAGTGACTGTTAGCATGTTAAACTTTGAAATCTTAGCTAAGTGGTACAAAATATTGATTGTGTATATATAACCCTTTAGACACAAACCACTGATCAAGTCTGGAGCTAAATCTGTATTCAGCTGTATCTAGTCTCCTCTCTGAAAAGGACTTTAGAACACAAGGGAGTCCATTCTGAACCTCATGACTCATGAGAGGGTCTCCCTGACAGTTTTGTTAGACCCTGCCCTCTACGCAGTGAAGAGTCTAGTGTACTTCACCATCAGATCTTGTTAAATCACTCTTGCATTTACTATTAAACTTTATAAAATCACTATTTAACATCAATATATTGCTGCCTCTTTCTTATGAGTGAACTGCGTCATTCCATCCACGACAGTTTGATATGCTAGGGATTGGCAAATTGATCAGGGAGTTTGTAGGTCATACAACAAATATTTGCCCATTTCTCTGTCTACACCACTGAAACCAAGATTTTAGATGTTTATTATTCGTTGTTAGAAAATGTTATGATTCACCCTTCTTTTATAAAGTCACCTTATGCTCATTACAATGAGAAATAGAATATGCCTTTGTGAAATTTTCAACTTCAGCTCAGTGCAAGTAACCTCATGGAGGCTTCTGAGGCTTACAACTGGGGACATGCTGAAGGCTTCATTTGCGATGCTCCCAGTAGACCTTTTTGTATACTGCTGAGCAGAACTGCTGCTTTTGGCAGATTCATGGGGGGTACCTGCCTGCAGTCACTGTAGAGTCGGCTCTTAATGATTCAAAACAGGGCTTTAACTCTCGAGGTTCCTGTTTGGTCCTTGATGGACAAGGCAGATGATGCCCTGTATACTGGGATGACCTGAATTTTAATTACCTGAATTCTGGGACAAACAGACCTCTGAGTAGAAGCATGGACAAAAAATACTTACAATTATCTGTGCAGATCTCAGTGTGAAATTTCACAAACTTAGAGTCACTATGACCACTATAAATGATAAAATCAAGGTATCCTCCTAATGGTTTGATTCTGAAATTCACAGTCATATCCTAGAAGAATGACTGATAATATTTCATTGCATTTATTTCTGCTGGGAATTTCTTTTATTACTCACTTAAAACTGATAAATAAATGCCACCTGCCAACCATGAACAACTTCAGATCATTCGTATGAATAAACACAATGTTCTCACTGATATTATCACACATTATCTGGAACAGGCAAATGTGCTGTGATTAAAACACCAAGGAAAATCAGTTTTGGTTTCACGTACTATTTGGAGTTCTGGGTTTGAAATCACGTTTGCCTTGACTGCAAGTTTATAACCAGTAGGATGTCTGATGTTGTACTAGTTTGTAGAGAAAGATTAAATTCTATTTCATTTAAGACTGAAATTATTGCTCATGAGTTTTTATGCTGATTGCTCATGAGTTTTTATGCTGCAAGGTATTTCATGGTCCTCACTGGATGCCAAACTTGCAGCAATGTCTCAGGCTAGATTGGCTGTGCCTGGGTAGGTGAGATCCTGGGATTGCCTTGTCTTGGTCAGCTCATAGTCCTGGTCTCCTACCTTGCAGCTAACCCATCATTTTAGAAATCTAATGGATCTACCCAAAAACTCTGCTGAAAGAACAACCCTGTCCCTCAAATGAGTCACCTTTTCTTGCAGTGAGATGTTACTGGGCAAGGCAACACACAGAGTAAATCATAGGAGTTTCTGTTCCTGGGGTTTGGAAACCCCAGTCTCTAAATTTAGCATTTTGAAATTGCTTTGTAAGGAGATTTTTGTTGCGGTTATTGTAATGCTTATATTTGCACACTGATCTTCCTCCAGCTGTTCTTCACTGAGTAGCTAAAAGAATCTTTTAGTGAAGTGGTGGTGGGAACGATAAATTGATTTACCCTCTGAAATGTTCTCGATCAGCAGTCACCGTCATGGCCTCAGTCCCGTAGCTGCCTTTCCTTCACTGCCACTTCTCCAGCCAGTTGGGAATGGGGTGCACCCTGTGTACACTTTCTAAAGGTAGTCTGGTTTCTGAGGACACCTAGCTTCATATGGGGGGGATTATCTGGGGATACATCAGCCTGTGTGAGTGCAAACCCAAAGGAATGGGATATGGAAAAGGGTATCCTGCAAAGCCTGAATGGGCATGGCTGTTATAGGGTCAGCAATGGTGTTAGGGCTGGAAGTCCCACATATCTCCATGTGGTGACAATGACAAATTAAAATCAGTGCAGGAGAATCATCACATGCAGAATTACAGTGCACAAATTACACTAACCCTGCCCCCACAAGGTAAGATGCTGCCTTCACATATCTCTGAGCACAAAGCCTGCCAGTGCCATGGCCCTGCCATGGGCTGCTACAGACCGTTTTGGTGCATAAACGGCTTTTTTAGCGCACCTAAGTTTTCAAAAAAATTTAGTAAAAATTCTGCAAGTGTGCAAGAAAAGAGATGACAAGCATTTGGGAAGCACTGGTGTGGCTTTAAGAGCCAGGGAGGGGGTGGGCCAGTCATCAGTGCCAGCTGGGGGTTTACGGTGGGTTTAGGTTTAGGTTTAGGCTTAGGTTTAAAGAGGGGGAGGGTGAAAAGATATGTGGTTTTATTCTTGCTTCTGGACAAGGGAGGGAAGGTGGTTTGGTCGTGATGTTCATGCTGATGAAGGTAATACTTTTTACAGGTTTGTTTTTTTTTTTCTTGTTTGTGTTAATAAGTGTTTGTCCTATTTTCTGATACTGAGGTCCTGGGTAAAAGTCTCTGCTTTGATAATGCATTAGATATTCTTTAAGGTGTTAAAACCAAAAAGAACTTAAGTTTTCAGAAGTGTTTTGGTACATGTGTCTTCAAGACATCGAGTTGCTGTTTGCTAACTGGTATGGTTAACAAAGTGTTCTTTGATAATTAATTTGTCAGATTCAATTGATTATTTTATACTCCCCCACAAAAAAACTCAAAACAAAATAAACCCCCCCCGCAAAAAAAAAAAAAACAACACCAAAACCAAGCAAACAAACAAAAAAACCCCACCATAAAACCCAGTTTAAAAGTTAAAAAATAAACAAAACCAAAACCCACAAAACTAAAAAATAGTCCCTGTCTATTCCTGTGCATTGATTTTAGGGGTTTCAGCCCGAACTTTCTGGGATAAGCATGTGGTGGTGCCAGAGGTGGTCTGTGCCGTGCTGTGTTGTGTTGTAACTATTTATGTTACGTGAGCATGAGGCCTATTTAGTGTTATGTAAACTTGTTTTGGGTTAATTGCACCCTGGGGCGTGATACCCCCAACTGTATAACCTCAGTAACTTGGGGGCTTTCTTGTAGGGAGATTGTGTTTTCATTCCATAATCTCAAAGATCTTGGAAAATCAGATGCCTAGCAGGGAAAGTACTCATGGTGGAAGTGAACATTACAGGAGAGGTTTGCTCTGCGTTGGGCTGCTGTAAGGATTTGGTCTTCTGTGGCCTGAAGCCAATACAAGTGAAAGGTAACAAATATCAGGGCAGCCAAGCATTGGCTGGCAGTTTCTGTAGTTCATATCTTGATGATAAAATACTGGTAACTTGTGAATTCTGATATTTTTATTAGCAAATTCCAAAATGTAGCTAATGCAATGGAGTTTTGAGAGCTTCGTGCTCAGAAGTCAAGTAACAAAAGCTTTTCCCCTATGCTCCCTGCATGTGTTTTTTTTCATGTTAATTAGACGTTAATTAATGTGGAAGCTTATACTTCTCTATTTTTTGGTGTTTCCCCTCTAAGGCTTCTCTCTGGTTATGTGAGCATTAATAAACCTCTGCTTGGTTGTTAGTTGCTATGACACTATTAACAATGACAGTCTGTTTCTATGCAGACACGCAGAATTTCTTACGTGTAAATATTGGTCAAAGAAAAATAAAAAGCACCCATCATATTTTCTGTTGATAATAAGCATGAAAGTTGTGATTAGAAGCTTCTTAAAGCTGTATTAATATATTAATTTTGTTGCTGTATTCACCTGCTGAAGGCATTTGGGCCCATGCGGTTTAAGAAACATTACCCACCTGTGCAAATTGTCAACTTGGTTTAGGGCTATTCCTCAGACTTATCCAGGATATCATTCCCAAGCATATGAAAGAGTTAGTCCTTGTTGGTATATAATAAAAGCTGAAATAGTTTAGCTTATTGACTAACCTGGTCTGTCCAAACAGTTGATGGGGGTTGTTGCTGATAGATGGGTTACAATTGCTTGCATGATCTCTTTGGAATGCTGCAATTTTCTGCAAAAAAAATGGAAGGTGCTGGTTACTGTATATGACTTAAGGGAATTGTCAGCCCCAAGAGGGATGAAATGCATATGTGCATATATCTGCATCGTTTTGATGTCCTCTAGAACACCTGCTTTCCCCTTTACTTTACATCCTGGCATTCTTCAGGAGTGACATCACTACTGATGTGCTGGCTGTGTTGTGTGTGAAGTACAAAACCTGAGGGTGGCCTGCAGTGTTTTGTTAACGCTTTCTCATTAAATTTCATTAGGGTGACATATAAGAAAATGATTCTCATGAGTTTAGTTCGGTTTTTTTTTTTTTTTTTCTGCATGTTTTATGTATTTACAATCCATTTTTAATAACTGCAGTACTTTGCCTAGAGGAGATGCTGCATGTCCCTGTTGTGGCTGCTTTTATTTAAAGGGGGTCAGTATGTGAGAAAATGACTGAATGTTTTCTCGGATCTTTGAGTGTTTCCTTTGGACTTTTCATAAAGAAGAAAGCTAAAATCTGGAAACGTTTCAAAGCGATGTGAGACTGTGCTCTCACTTTTTCTATCACTAGATGGCACGCAGTGTGTAGGAATGTACTTCTGCCTTGGCTGAGGCTTTGAGATGCTGAGCCCTGCCAAGAGGCCGGTTAATTTGCAGAGGCACAGAAGTAACTGAGTAATGACAGGCAGTTCACTTGGAGAAAACCTGGGTGAAAGGGACAAAAGCTGAGCAGACAATTAACTGAGGAGATGTCTGTGGCACGCGATGAATGGGCAGACGGCAGGGAATGGGTACAGACAACAGGCATCAGACTGACAGCTCTTGAGAATATGACACAGGCAGAAGTGAATGTTTGGTGTTAAAACAGGGAAGATTGCTGTTTTTTTTCTTAATATTATTTATTTTTACTGTAGATGCATCAGGTACATAATAGCTATCAAAGAACAGCCAAAATCAGTTTCTGTTCAATATTCCAAGTGGTTGTTGTCAAATGTGTTCTCTGAATCGCAGCAAAGAGGCATCAGTGACGGTTCATGCACATATTAAGAATTGCACTTATAAGCAGAAGCAAAACTAGCACATGGAGTTTCAACTGGCAGCAGCCAAGCTCTGCCCTGGGCCCCCACTGTCCAGCACAAACCTGCTGTGTCATATTTTAAGGGAGAATTGGTGTTTGTTCAACATTTACTTGGGGGGGGGGGGGGGAGGGTGGGAATCCTACCACGGTTCTGGGCCCTTAAACTCAAGGAGAAGCTCTCACTGATTCTTTTGGGAGTGATGCTATAACATAGCCTTGTCTTCTTACACACATGGACATTGCTGTTGTTGTGCATGGGAGCATTGCTGGTGATAACTCCCACAGGCTGCTGTCTCTGATAGTAGTGTTGACTTGTCCTTTGTGCTGTATCACTCAGTGTTTACTGGGGAAGTAAGAAGTGGTGGTGGTGGGGGGAAACAGTAGAGATAAAAATAATCCTCAACCTCAAACAAACTCTCCCCATGCCCAGCCCGTGCTTGTTCCCAACAAGTGCAATGTCTTGCTTAATCTTCTGTTTACTACTAAACATGGTATGTAAACTAATTAAGCTGAGATCTTCTGCAGGGAGCCAGGGTATAACACTCATGATGAAAGTAATGGGAACTTGAATGAGCCTCATTGATATTGTCATGTGTATAAAGGCTATCGAAGAGTAATCTCTAGCTTCTTTAATGTTATCCACAGTATTCTTCCCACCTGTACTTGAAATATTATGCCTTCACTGGTATCACTTATTGCATTTTGGATTAAACTCCATCCAAGACCAAGAGACAACTGCTGTTAGTGTCCACCTAATTGGGATGCGTCTGCTGGGGTTGGACAGATGTGGAGATCTTGGCTAATTGCCTCAAAATGAGCAAGTCAGGTAATGAAAGAAGTATTGATCTGTGTACTAGTGAATGTTGCTCCTTTGCATTGAGGAGATTGATTTGTGATACTCGAATGTCTTTGGCTTAATGACGATAAAGGAGTTGGTGCGCTGTTTTAAGGAATGTGACAAATCTGAGATTTGTCAAATGTCTGCAACTCCTCTAATATGATGTGGAGGCAAAGATAAATCTTTGATGGAGGCCCTATTTTATCAATATTTTATACATTCCCTCCACTGGATACATTTTTGGCAACTTAATGACAATCCTAAACTCAAATATCCTGGGAAGATCAACTGACTACAGAAGACTCTTTAAGTTTTGTCTGTTTCTGTGCATACTTGTCATGAAAACAGCATGATGTACTCTATTTCTGGTGCCATTAAGAGCTTCAAAAATGCATTGCATATTGTCTCCTTTGTAGCAGCTGGATCAGCAAAATCTTTGAAAAACATGGTTGCAGTATCAGTGGGACTTCTAACAGGCTTCAATAGTTTTATCGCCCCTTGAAGAAAACCCTAGCACTACAGTGAACAGAGGAACAAACAAAGCCCAAGATGAACTTAAATGCAACATAATCCAGTTTCTGATAGAAAGAACTAAAATCACGCCTATTTGCATAAACATGAAGCATGACTTCTTTTAAGATAGCTAGTTACTCAAAATTCCCTAGAAAATAGGGGAATATGGCCTTTGTAGAAGTGCAAAGTGACAAGAAAATGACTGAACTCTTAAGAGTGCTGAATGAGTACCTTGAAATTATACTGCAGCGTTTGCAATGTACAGAACATCTGCAGGAGGAATCTCAGATCTAACTCTCCTTTCTGTCCCAGCAGTCAGGTTCCTATTAATGTTATAGGTTTTTGATTGGGGTGTTTTAAAGTCAAAATATTGAAATAATGCACATGTTCAAATGTGTTAACTGTGAATTTATCATTGGGTTTTTAATAGCATCACATAATCAGGAATCAGGCAAAATAACAAGGTAGTACATTGCATGCACAAGGACTGTCCACATGAGGTCTGTTTATCCTAGAGAGAATTGGGGCTTTTGTTTCTTTTCCTGATTCACCTCATATTTTCTTGCTTTGATCATTTTAGAAGAAATTTTAAAGCAGTTTTGGCAGTGAATTACATTAAAAAAAAAAAAAAAGAAAAAAAAGGAAGTGTTGAAATAGAGTGGTCTCCAGTTTTGGTTTTGGCTCTTCCATTATTGAGCATCTACATGTGCACGTGCTGAAATATGCACACACTGAAAGTTATCTCTTTTACTGGGTCTGTACACAAGGAGATATGCCCTTGGCAATAAAATCTTGCCTTTTTAGTTAAATACTTAATTTTAAACAAGGGTCAAGTTCTGTTCATATCCAGTAAGTATGTTTTTATATTAAAAAATAAAAAAAACATGTATGTTGGCACAGCAACTCCTTCTTCCTCCTGCTGCTACTTCTGTACCAGGTCTTCTGACCTGCAGCAGCCAGGAAAGTATTCCTTAAATGAAAAAAGAGACTTCATTATATTCCTGGCAATTCAAAAGGCCTGCTCATATGGGTGTACTGGAGAACTTCAACTGCAATCAATCATTTTATTACTTTAATCTTACACAGTTGATTTTTAAATGTTAACATCTAATATGGCTATCAAGCTATTGCTTCCTCTGGTTATGAAACCTCTCAAGTGAGGTCAGGCATGTTCATTTAATCACCAATTTTATAACTGGTTATTGATGTGACAGTGTTGAGTCTGGCTGCTGTGCTAACCGGTTATTTTTGTTTGGCATTCAGCTTATAACACGCACTCAGATTAGTACTGTACTGTTTTACTTTCAGGTCCATAATCCTGGGGGAGCTAGGGGTGGGGGTGAGAAGAAGGAAATAATGAAAAAGAATATTAATTAAAATTTTAATTTGCTCAGCAGAGCTTTGGGAAACACAGTAACTTTCACTCCCAATACATTGAGCAGAAGCAGTGCATGTCAGTATAAATATGGCTGCTGCAGTGATGCATGCTGTTATTACTCATTACACTAAAACCTAGAAAAAAGACAGTTTAATTAAATGTCTTTTCTATTCCATGCCTTTCTACAGAAGATGTGAATTCCAAAAGAAAAGGAGCCTCTCTATGCATATGTCATGACAAAGTCCATACCTTGGTTTTCCATCTGTGAAATTTCTTAAAAAAAATAAATAATATATAATATTCTTTCACATGTATCTGTTCTAGACTGTGGTGAAATGTGTGGGAAAAGCAATGCATGTTGATTTCGGCAAGGAGCTGAATACTTTATTCTAACTGTAAGAGTATAACAATGCGTACTGCAATACTTATCAGCATAACTATACAACAGTGATGAATTTTTAATGGAAGTAGATTCTGTACAGAGCAGTTCTGGCATAAAAAATCTGGGAGAGAGTAATTTTCAGGTACTAGACCATAGGCATGCATATTATGAGGTCAGGAGGCTCATCCTTTGAGCACTTATCATAGCTTGTTCTTAGAGCCTGAATAGTTATCCGCATAAAGTAAGATCACATTTCAGTAAACCAAGTTTTGGTATAAATAAGTCTAAATGGGATGTAAGGTAGTAGATTGGCCAGTGGTTTTGCTTTAGATATGTAATACAGACAGAAACAGTTTTTGTGCAAATGATGTACATATTAAAAAGGAAGAGTAAAGGGAAAAATGGGTGGCTGTTTTAAGTTGAGGAGTAATGGGGAGGGAAACCAGCACATAGATTTCATGTGTGTATGAAACCCAGAAATTAACTGAGCAGATGCATTGCCCAGGTTGTTCAAAATATGAAGCTAAACAGCATGGGTGGTGATGGCATTGATATTTACAACAGTCCTGTCTGCAGGAGAAAGGAGTTAATACTGTGTATTTGTCAATTTCTAGCCTAAGAACAGACCTTCATCCAACAGCCATTGAAGTAAATGGCCTGGTATAGGAGGTGGGTAGGGAAGGAGACAGCAACGAAGTAGTTTTTACTGGAATAAACCACTGGGTCTGGACTTGAAAAAGTAGTTTGAAGCTGACTCGCATACCTCTGTCTGGTTTGAATATTCATCTGCTGAAAAATTAAGTCATGTGCAGGGTATGTAGGTAGAAAGAGCCCTGCTGGAAGAGGAAGGAAGTCTCTGTAGCCCTAACAAAACCTGTTGCTGTATACATCTTCCAAAATTTTATTCAACCATCTCCTTAATAGCCTTTTTAGTAGGAACAATAAATTCTTGCAGTAATCTGATGCTGGACCTGTGTGAAAGAATGGGATGTAGTATATTTATACCAAGGTAGTTTATAGTGAAGTTTGTTTGAGTGAGTATGCTATAGATTGCAATTAATGACATAATTTCTCAGCAGCAAATCCTGTACTGTTCTTTGCTCTAAACTTAAGCATTCACCAAAGAATCAAATGAGGTGATGTAACATAATTTCTCCTTATTTGAAGCTGTATCATCTATTATGTAATTCCTATGAGCAGCTCTTTTATTGAGAAGTATTGCTGTGATCGATGCCACTTTTATATTAGAATCTTTTTATACAAACATACAATGCAAAGCTGGAAAGAAAAATGCATTATTTCTTTCAGTCACTCATTCCTGTAAACCCTAAAGACAAACAGCTGAAATACTTGAGGGTGAGGCAGCAGTGTTTATTACTCCAAATTCTGGTGCATAAAGCCTAGGAGATCAGACTGGTTTCTGAATGCTGAAAACAAACTGACATACTTTAGGAAAAAGGAGAAGGGCGGAATTTAACTTGAGAGTTTTCACAGTGGAAAAGCGGGGTGAAAAACATGTTACAGATACAGAGATGAGATTTATCAGGGAATACTTCATTTAAAATCCTAGGTAAACTGAAACCTTCCTGAAGAAATGTGCTAAGCCCTGTTAAGTTTTATTTAGTAACTCTCAGTACAATACCCAGCTCTGAAACAGCAGCTCATACATGGGGACTTCAAGGCAATGATATTTTTTACCCCTGTTTTATAGATGAGGGAATTAAGGTAAGAAAAGACAAGATGCAGTGTCAGAAATGGAGCCATGTGGGGCTTTGGAGGTAGGTTTCCCAATCTTATGTAGTTAGGGTAAATCACTAAATCTTGTTACTGATAATTTGGTTCATAATGGAATAATTGTTTTCTGTGTAGAAGTACAGAGAGGTGGTTGCTATTACATAAACAACTTCCCAGTCCCTAACCACGTATGCCGCCTTGTGGGGTGAATAAGCGGTTTGGCAGCTGAGGCAGCTGGAGGTTCAGCCTTTGGCTGTTGCATCACCAGGTCTTTAGGATGAATCCCAAGGATTCATTCCTTGGAATGATGCTGAAACTTTTGTTGGTGGAAGCTTTGCGTAGCATGCTCACAGGGCATGTGAAATTGTTTAAACAGTCCTGTGCTTACAGCCTGTCTGAATAACAAATCCTTACATTTAAAACTACAGGATTTTACAGTTCGATTGGGTAATTTTGGATACCAGTGTTTATTTTCCCTGCATGCAATCCAAATGCATTCCTGTATGTACTGAGACAACAGTACATAACCAAGGCAGATGCTACAGTGAAAAACATCGTATCTGTACCTGGTAATTTCTTAATCCAATACCAGTATTGATTAAAGCAAAACATGCTGGGATTGTGGCCCATAGGGGTCTGTGTTGAAGTTTAGTAGTGGTGGCCCAGAATATATGTGCTGCTTAGAGTCAGGAAAGGGACATTCTCTCTAATGATGCCTGCCAGTGGGTGGGTTTGTTTTTTTTAGTCTCAGACATTAGATTCTCTTTCATGTACATATCTGTTTCCCCTGCGTGTCAAAATCCTACAGGACTTTACAGGTACTTGAGACTCTTAATTTCTTCAACAAATATTTGCCCTCGAATGGCATAAGGTAGCCATTCCCCGCAGAATGCCATGGGTTGCTGCCATGCTGGAAACGAGTGTCTTAGGAGATGTGTATCTCTTGATATTGTGTATCTCTTGAGTTACAGGTTGAGCCATTTCTACTTTCAGCTATATGGCTGAAAGATTAGGTTTTACTATTGTGGTCAAGCATGATTATTTGGGTTGAGGATAAATGGGATATTTAAACACTGGGACAAATGTTTATCTTAATTGTGAAACAATTAGAAAATACCTGCTTCAGCTTAAACAGTTTAACAGCCAGAAAATTCTCTAAGAAATTTCATGTGTGAGTGTACTTGTTGAAAGTAGTGGCAAACTGTGAAGAGACACTTAATAACTGTCTCCACAGCTATCATAATTCAAGTGAAAACATGGGCTGCTTTTTATGATGGGAATGACTATTCATATTTCTTGGGATAGTTGATCACTACAGGGAATTTAACAAATTAACTCCAATTAATCTTTGAGAGGTCTACATACACTTCCAGAAAAGTGGAAGCAAACAGATCCTTATCAGGTGTGTTTGGGCCAGGCTTTTCTTACACAGCTCCAGTTCTTGAGCTGGCGTGGTCCTTCCTGACTTTTTTCCTCCACTAACCTGATTCCTCACATGGTGCATCTGTATTAAGGTCTTCTGTGTTTGGGTTAACTGTGATTGGGTTAATTATGAGATGGGTTGATCTTCCTCTTTGAGTTAATTGTGAAATCTCATGGTTGATTCTTTATTTTTAAAGCTGTTCTTTTAATTTTGCCAAGATGCACGTATTGTACTTGGGGAGGAATTTTAGAAACTGCCTTTGTTTTGTAATGCAAGTTGTGAATTAAGTACTTTGGTCTTCCTGCACCAGTGGACCTTTCTTTGATATGGTTAAACACCTGAGAGGTAAGCCTTGGGGCTTTCCTCGCTCTGGGGTATAAAATGCGGATTATTTCTTAAGCTAAAAAAGCCCCTGTCTTTGAAATGTGCTGTGTGAGGAAAAATGTGCAAGGTTACTGCAGCCCTAGGGTGATAATAATGTATGCTCCACAAGCTACACAAGTTTGACATTGTGGAGGTTTTATATAAAAAGCTGCTGCAAAACAGCACCGTACAGAGCTTATCAGTGGGCTCCTCTTACCAAGATCTCTGCGATACTGTGAACTTCATGAATTAATGCATCAAAATTAATACATCACTAAAGAGTCTGAAGTGTTGTAGTTTTCAGTGGAGAAGAACTTAATTTTCATCTGAGAAGGGACTGGGAGAACATGTCGAAGTGACGGGGTTTGCTCCTTCTGCTCAGATGTACCTGCAGTGATCCTGAAGGTGCACTATTCTTTTGGTGGCTGGAGGGACCCCTACCTCTGCAGGGAGTGTTTGTTATGTGGAATGGGAAAACTATTCCTTTCCAAGATGTTTTCCCCTGTTAGGAGGAAATGATGGCAAGTAAATCAGTTTCGTTATTCTGGAATGTCTGCATGGTTTAGTGAAAACAACTGAAGACTATGGTAAAATAATTTTTGTTCTTCCATAGAAGCAACATTGTTGAATCTAGTTCTTGGGCCTTGTGTATACCTGCTGACCACTTCCAGGGGAAAAGAGATCTATACATCCTTTTTATTCCTTTTTTTTTTTTTTATTATTAAATAAAAAGGATAAGCTTTAAGTGCTTCCCTTATTCTCTCGTACTTTGCTGTTTTTTGCCTTGCAAGATTCTTCCTGCACAGTGGAACAAGCTGTGTGAAAGAAGGATATGTTGCTGTGATCAACAGTAATTTTTAGTGTCACTCTGCCATAATCCATCCTGCTATACAGTCCTTGAAAGAATGACTTTTCACATCTTTAGGGATACCTGGATTTTATCAGTGGCAAATGGCTTTCTTTGGAACTGCAGCTTAGCTACAAATTGACCTTTCCTGAACTCTAGTTTCTGACTGTTTTGGTGTTATTTTTCTGACTTTGATTTCACTTGTGATAAAAACTGAAAAAAAAAAATGTATAGGGGAACTTTGTATTGCTAATAATTTTCTGGCTTTACTCTTAAACTTTGAGCTTCTGCATGTCCTGGTGTTAGAAGATGTGTCCTCAAGACTGACTACTAAGCTTAGCCAATGTACTGTACTGACCTGAAGAAAATGAGTTTGTATCCTTGACCTGTGTATCAGTGATACCTGTGGCCTTTTCATATCCTAGGACAATGTCTGACCCTGCCTTCCTTCCCCCTGCTTTCCAATGTGTTCAGCCTTTTGAGACTGTGATAGCTGTGGTTGTGACACAAATTCCTTTTTTGAGGTCTCTGGACAAATCTGTACCTTGCCAACAAGGACTATGGTACTATAAATACACACAAGTATCTACACTTTATATCCTTGTGATCCCAGCCAGCCCAGGGTCCTAAGTAAGCCTTTAGAGAATAAGCCTGTATGTGCAGGTAGTTGTGGAGCCACTTAGTGATGACAAATTAAGTGCCAGATCTTTAATCATAATCTTTAATCACATGTCCAACTTCAGTTTAATTATTCATAGCTGCTGGAAGCAATCCTGAAATTATGTATGACTGCAAGAAAACACTTAACTGCAGTCCAAGGCTATACATTCGTGCTTAAATAACTTAAGTGCTTGTTCCTCAGAAAAGTTCTATGCATTTGGGGTCATGTGCCTAATCAAATAGAGAGCCTGTTGGGAGAGAAATGAGAGAAAAACTTAAGGTGTTGCTAAAGAGAGGGAGTCTTTTTTCCTAGTTCAGTGGTAGTTGGACTAAACTGAACTTGATCAAAATCTTCAAAGAAAGATGTTAAATTCAGTTATTCTAGGTATTGAAAGCGGTCTTTGGGGCTAGCTGGTTTAGTTTTGGGGATTGTTAGTTTATATGTGTGGGGTGGTAATGTTTGTCTTGGTGGTGGTCTTGGGTTTGGCTTTGTTGGGTTTTTTTGGTATATTTGAATAAATGGTGTTTTGTTTGCAGTGAACTCTTTTTGAGTAATTTGGAGCAGTCAACTGCCATTCCCTGGAGCATTTCATTCACAGCCAATGGTAGATGGAAACTGCAGTCCAGAAATGTGATTTAAAACTTACAACACTGAGTCATTTCCCCCCAAGAATAACTAAAACACAAACAACTAAGCCCCCATTCTAGATGAATGATGAAGCAGTTGAAACATACCTCCCATAATCATGAAAAACAAAAATGCTCTTCTGTGTTGGAAAATAAGTGCATTAGGTCTGATTTTAAACGGTGTGTACATGGATGCTTGTGGTTTTGTTGCATACTGTTTTAAACCTATATATGCCTAGAGCACTGTACATCTTGCTCTTTCCAAGAAGACTGTGTAGTAGTACACATTTTTACAAAATAGCAACAGCAGGGAAATTAAGTCTCTTCTAGTTCTCTAATAGAGCTATGACTTTTTTTTTTATATTGGAATTTGATAATTTTTCTATAGTTCTTTATCCTCTTATTTGGTGTTTGTGGAAAAATCCCAAGGGAGTTTATTAAATTGAATTGAGTTTGGACAGGAATTTCATCTCTTCCAGAATGTGTTTTGCTGTTTTGTCAGAGAACAGGGTTATTTTGACAGTGGAATAATGCAGATAGCTGTGATTTAAAGAATGGAAAGAATTCATGACAGGAGTGGAGATCTGTCCTTGTTGGGAGCCTGCACAGTGTGCTTCACCATGCGTATTGATTCAGCCCATCAAATTGTGTTGTCATAAATGTAATTTATGCTCTGACCTTCAGCCAGTTCTCAACTGTACAGATATTTACAGATGGGTGTACTTATCACTTGATCCAAGGAAATGCAGGATAGAATTCAAGCAGCCATGCAGTCTGGAGGCAGGAAGGACTTTCTGGGAGGGGGTGGGGTGGAAGGAATTTTGTTCTGTAGGCATTGCTACAAATAAAATTCAGCTATAAAACTTCTTGAAGAAGAATAACTCCAAGGGAAAGAAAAAAGCAAACACCTCTCCCCTGGCCCTCCTTTCAGCTTTTTTTTTTTTCCTTTTTTTTTTTTTTCTCCTTCCCTATTGTTAGATGCTAGGACTTTTTAATTTTAGTTTTGTTTGGGCCAGTTCAGAGATCTGAGAACTTGTGTAGTCACCTGTGAATGGGCAAGTTACATGGGAACAGTTAAGAGTGGTAGTTTGTTGCAAAGATTAAGGGTATACCTGAAGGAGGAGAGCACTGAAACATACAATTGAGAAGGGTAAACATAACTGTAAAAGCAAAGAAAGGAACGGGCTGTGACTTGGTAAATAAAGGACTCTTCTTGACTTTTACGAAAAGTAACCTGTTAGCTAACCTTTCAGCAGGATAACCTAGAGTGGGAGGGTGGGAAAGTCTGTGAAAAGTCTTCACCTTTAATTCAATTACAATTACAGTGTATAAATAAGCCAACTATATGTTGCAGTGCATGGTGGTGAGTATGACTTTTGTGAGTTCTGACAAGATTGAATAGATGTAATTATGTGCATAATTGTATACTGATACATGTAAATTAATGTCAAGTGTCAGTGTATCAGTTTGCTATATGATACCCTAATATGTTACAGTTGGTAAGAATTTAGGATGGGCAGATTTGTAAGTGACTTAGACTGGGCTTTCTTTGTACTGGATTAAAAACCCTGTTACTTGCTGACACACTGGCTATGAAAACTTAACAAATCTTTCAAAAGAGGTTGTAGAAATTCTGCTTCTTATCAGAACTGTTTTTCTACCTTCAAGCCAGACTCCCCATATTGTTAATTCAGTTGCAGACTGATGGAACTGTATCTTGTTACCATGGTATTGGGGTGGGGGGAAAATAATGCAGTGGTAAGAAATGCTAACATTTCTTTGTGCCTGTGCATTCTGTGTGTGTGCCTTCAGTGTCATGGTGCAAGGCTGATGTACAAAATCTCATGTTTTGAGGTGAAAAAGACACAGAACTATCAGATTGAGTTATTGTCTTTAATGGCTGGGAGGTTCTGTGTCTTGAAGTGACATCAGGACAAGAATCCATTTACATATGGACTTTTAAGTGGTGTAAAGAGCACATGAAGTGCTGCTAAAAGACCCCAAAACCAACTAACACAAAAATTAGCAAAAAATCCACCAAAACCAAGAATCCCGCATCACCAAAATACCTGCTGCTTTGGAAACAAAAATGCAAATCCAATCTCATAGTGAGAACAGAAAATGGCACATCAGTTATTTGCCCTGAGTAACTAGTGAGAATAGGGAAAAGTATAATCTCATTACCAACTTCATCTTCTGGCATTTTTTGGATGCAGTACAAGTGATTGTATCAATCTAGGGACAAAAGGATTATGTTGGGGCCAGTTATTCAAGCTTGAATAATCTTGGTGTATAAAGTGGGTTGCTCTGAAAACCCACGGCACTAAAGTCATCTAAGGTGGATGGTGTTCTGTTGACAATATATTTGTTTCTTTAATGAGATTTTGTCATGCAAGTATGTATAGTGTTTTGCCAGATGCAAGTGCCTTTGCTGCTGCCATACGGTATTTGTATTGTCTCTGCTGACTTGCCTAGTGCAGAAACCAGCAGAACTTTAGATGACCATTCCTATGAATTTATTTTCATTATTAGGCTCTCCCAGTGCTCCAGGTGATGCTGTGGAAATGAGGGCTCAGTGGATTCCTCCAGAACCCAGCTGCTGTATTCCCTACCAATCCTGAAAAGTAATGCCTGGTGCTATTTCCCAAAATTTTCCTTGCTCAGGCTGTAAGTCCTGATGCAGCGTAACTATGATGGATGAGTGGAGGTAATGGGCATTTAAAGAAGTGATGTTGTTTCTTTCTTTGGTTTTCTCAGAACCATCAAGAAAATCTATGCTGGGAATACAAAGTTTTGACAATCTAAGCTGGTCTGGGTGACAGTACAGACATATTAACATAAAATCTAGTTTGGGCTAAACTTAGCTCTAATGAGGAGGAGGGTCTGTTGAATAACCATAGGGGTTGGCATATGTGGTGAGTCTGGTACACCAGTTACCTCCTTCAGAGTTACCTTAAATGACCGAGATCATCACTCGGCATCTGAGCCTCCCAAAACTTCTATGTTTATATATATATATACATATATATACACACACACATATATATATGTGTGTATGTGTGTGTATATATAATGTATATATAAGAAATACATTACACAAGAAATTTATAAGTGTATGTTGTGGTTTAAACCCAATCAGCCAAGCAGCTACTTGCTCACTTCCCCGTCCACCTTCCTCCCTCCCTGGTCCTGGAGGGATGGGGAGGAGAATCGAAAGAATGTAACTCCAGCGGGTTTAGGTAAGAACAGTTTAGTAACTATGGTAAAACACAAATCACTGCTGCTACCACCAGTAATAATAATAAGGGAAATACCAAGGGAAGAGAATACAACTGCTCACCACCTGCCGACCGATACTCAGTGATCCAGCCCTTCTGGGTAACTGCCCCCAGTTTATATACTTGGCATGACATGCAATGGTATGGAATACCTCTTTGGCTAGTTTGGGTCAGGTGTCCTGCCTCTGGTTCCTCCTGGCTTCCCCTTCTCCCTGGCAGAGCATGAGACTCAGAAAGTCCTTGGTCAGACTAAACATTACTGAGCAGTAACTAAAACATCGGTGTTATCAGAGCTGTTCCCAGGCTGAAAGTCAAAACCACAGCACTGCACCAGCTACTAAGAAGGAGGAAAATAACTGCTACTGCTGAACCCAGGACAGTGTGTAACCCACAAAGAAGGATTTAGGCTTTTTGGAAAGCCTTCAACTCTTAACCAAGCTCCTAATCCAGTGACATAATTTGTTCTCTTCTGAATAACTTGCAGGGTGATGATGTGTGTTCTGAGGTTATACTCTGGTACTCCAAGCCAGCCTAATTTGCCTTTCTTCTTTTTTTTTTTTTATCTTTTTTTTTTGTTTTGTTTCGGTGATTTTTTTTTTTTCTTGGTTGTTTGGGGTGTTTTTTGTTTGTTTTGTGTTTTTTGTTTTTGTTTTTTTTTTTTTTTTTTTGCTAGGAAAGCTGTGGATGGAGGTAAGTGTGCATCAGTTTTAATCTGACATGCTGGTATACAGATGTAGGAACAGTCCACTTAAAGCTCAGATTTCTCACACACTGGCACTGAATGAAGGATCCTTAGTGTTTGAATATTTGGTGTATTTCAGTGACTGCTTAAACACCAGTGTTGTTTGCATGTAAGTTTTGTGCTTATGTTAAGTAATTATTATTGAAGTCCCACTGCATATCCAGTCAGTGCTACATCTTGACTATCTCACCACTAATCCAAGGGAGAGGGGGAAGATCTTGGGCAAAGGAGCACATATCTCCTGCTTCTATGGCAATAAAAACATTTACCATTTAACACGTTTAGGGATTCTTAACATCTGTCACAAAGCTATTATACATATTTACTTGTGTTGAAACTTGCTGTGAAGGACCACACACAGCTCTCCTGGGGATGGAGCCCTGCAACTGTACAGGAAAACTGCAGGTGGTAAAAATACAAAGTAAAAAAGGTGACTGCAAAGCCTTACGCTATTATGACTTCAGCTTCATGACATTGTGAACAGCTTTTCTTGAGCTCCCATGAACCTCTCAGTAAGCTCCTGAAACAACCTTTAACATAGAATCACAGAATAGTTTGGGTTGGAAGGGGCCTTAAAGATCATGAAGTTCCAGTCCCCCTGCCACTGGTAGGGAGACCTTCCGCTAGGCCAGGATGCTCAAAGCCTCATCCAACCTGGCCTTGAATACTGCCAGGGATGGGGCAGCCACAGCTTCTCTGGGCAGTCCATGCCAATGCCTCGCCACCCTCGCAGGGAAGAACTTCTTCCTAATATCTAATCTAAATCTGCCATCATCTTGGGAAACTTTGAATGTAGACCTTGCAGATATGTGGAATGGGAACTTGTATTCACTTCACTTGAAAGAAAATAAATCAAAACAAATTAATGATTTCTCAACATTGATTGAATAATCATATGTTTAAAATAAAAGAATAATATACAGGGTGTAAAAGTTCTGAGAGATGACATTGCCCAGCTTCTGTTCTCAGAGTGCTACATGATACCAAATGGGTGTGATTTTTCAATCTTAAAAGGCAGTAAAAACAATTCGTGGCTTAATTATTTATTTATTTTTAAATGGGATTTGGCCACATGCCTTTGATTTATTTGAGGAAAAATATTTAGCTTAAGGTGTTTCATTCTAGTGATTAGTCTACAAAGGCCTTGCTTTCTTGGCCTTGAGTTTTTGATTTTGTTGTGTGTATGTTGTTGCATGACTGACTCAATGTGACCATTTCTGTTTTGATCAGAGGTTTCTTGGTATCTCCAGGAATGGAAATGGTATGTTTTCCATGCTGCTGACTGGGGAGTGCAGCTGGTCAGTGGGCAAGGTCTTCATACAGAGCAGGAGAGTTGTGTAATAAAGTCCACAATTCAAAAATAGGGAATAATAAGATAAGTATGATTCTGATTTCCCTGTCACAGTGGTTTTGAGCATCTTAAAAATACTTCCTAATCTGCAGTCTACCCTCCCCAACAATTTAATTGATAAGGGGAGTTGTTTGAATTAGTTATAGGAGAGATTTTTGGGAGTGTGGAGTGCAGAGTTATTGGGGTCATGGTGGTGTTTAAATTCTTTTTTTTTTTTTTTTTAATGAATAATTGTTCTTATTGAAGAAGGGGTGGCAGCAGGCTTGAACAGCTGAAACATGTCAGATGTGGTAATGAATAAGGCCGCTTGTCTGCTGGGCGGCCCATGTCCACAGGTCACCCTTCCATTTGCACCGCCATGCTACTCCACATGGTTTTAGCTGCTGCCAGCTTCTGTTTGCTCTCTGCCAAGTCTGCTGAGTTGTCTCTGTGTTGGGTGGAGGTTTATGGTGTCAGCTGAAACAGATGGGAGGGGCTCATGGAACATGGCAAAACTTCAGCTTCACATATCAGTCCAAAAGGAGTAGAGCGATGAAGAAGCACCATGCAGTGCTCGGTTTTGTTGCGCAGATTGCAATAAAACACCCGCCTGGCTTGTCTTTGTGCATGGGAGACAAATATCTTATTCCACTACAAAGAAATACCTTAGTTTTTGTTTATTCATTATTGAGAATGTGCATATGCTTAATATCTGATAAATTATTTTTTTTTTCCTTGGTTGTTTAAATTGCTTTCAGACTAATTGGATTGGGTGTGAATTAACAGCTGGCTAAAATACAGGAAAAACATTTTATTTCATGGCGAAACAAATCTACTGAATAAATATTAATCTTCTACTTGTAAAGCCTTGTCCTGCAGGTTAGGTAGGTTTTTTGTAAAGTCCTTAGCCACTTCACTGGTACCAGCATATTAATCACATAGCATACCCAAACTGCAAAATCACTGACAAAGAAATCCAGTACAAATGTGGAGACTTAATCTATTTTCTAGTTTTTTATTATTTTTTGTAACAGTATAAGATGATGATGAGATCTTGTCCATGCTGCGGCGTGAAATGTGGACATATAACAATTGAAAGGGACCTGTACTCAATGGCAGTGAAATCAGACAAATAACAGAAATCTAATTGCTGGGGTTGTCTAAAGGGGTATAAGGTGAAGTATCAAACTATGTTTTAATAGATACAGGAGCTTGAATATTATCATTGGACAAATACTATTTGATGTCATGATGGTAGCATCAGTTGGTGCATCTATAAAGCAAAGCTGTGCATGAATTGGTGTAGTGACTTAGGTAGCAAATATATTACAACAGTAACTTGTGGGCTTAATGAGGGAAAGAGCTCAGGTTTTCATTAAGAAAACTTGTCTGCTTCAAAAAAGCAAAGGAAGGGGATTGAGCATGCCATACAAGTAAAAGAAGATAAAAAGGATTCTCTCTTCCACCCAAGAGACCCTGAATAAGTAAGGGTACAACCCCCAAAATCCTGGGACTCTAAAGTCTGTTGTATAAGGCTGAAGAGACCCATGGTTCCTCAGGGGAATGCTTACAGTATCCTTCTTAAAGACATTTGATGTTGATGCAGCTAAATATCTATGTGTCCCTCTTGCATGAAGGTTGGAATATCAGAGCATCTGATGCCTCTGCAGTGTGGCCAGGGAGGCCCTGGAACTGGCACAGGCACAGTGTGGGGAGTCTACTAATGGTGCAACAGAGCAGCTTATGTTCAAAAAAAAAAAGGTCTCTTGAGCTTTGGGCTCACCGGAGCTACCAATTACAGTGATGTGCCCTCCTTGCAAGAGGTCAGGTAAAAGAAGCAGTATGATTATCACACTCAACTGCAGTTGCTGCTCAGACTTTAGACTTCCCTTCAAAGGCTTTTGCTTTTCTACCCTCAACATTAAAACTGAGGTACATTTGCAAGCTACTGTGGGCAGGGAGAGTGCTAACATTTACTGATGGTATTTGTTCTTTGATTGTTTTGAAGTATGCACTCTTAAAATCCTGAGCAAAGTAAAAGATGCTTGAGTAGCTTGTTAAAACTTTAGTTCTCACAGACTGTACATAGTCAAGAATAACAGTCCCTTTGATGCTGATGCAGGTCAGTAATGACCATGGCTAGGACTTGCTTATGGAGACAGGTGAAACAGCTTGAAATATTTTGCTATTGTCTGCAGTTGCATTACCAAGCCAGCCCCATCCTTTGGTTCCTCTGTGCTCCTGGAAGTGTAGATGCTGCAGCATCTCAAGGCAAATCATGTGATCATTACTCCTCACTTGGCATGTGATCATTACTCCTCACTTGGCATGTGATATGCCTTACCTAGAATACTGTGTCTGGATTTGGTGTTTCTCTGTTTAAAAGAGCAGAAAAACTAAAGAAGGCCCGTGGAGTGCCACCAAGGTTTAAGGAGTTGGGGAAACTGGTCTTCCAGTATCAGAAACATCAGAAAATTTAGGGAAAGTGGAGTCTATCCCTTCATAAGGATGCAGTCTGGTAGGATCAGAGGCATTCATTTGGTATGAGTAAGGAACAAGGAAAAAAAAAAAAACAACAAAACAAATACACCCCCCTCCCCCCTAAACCAAAACAACCCCAAACCAAACAAACAATCAGTCAATCAAAACCAAAACAAAACCACCAACCAACCAAAATCCACATTGGAATAAATGGCCTTGAAGCGGAGGACTGTCGTTTGCTGGAGATGTCCACCACAGGAGGCTTTTTTTCTCTTTCCTTTGTCCTTATCCCTCTTCACAGTCTAAATGTTCTTACAAGCTTCAGGTTAAAAGCTGTTCAGAGTGTGGTCATCTGTTGGTTGTGAGGGGGTTTCCTGTGTGTTAACTTAAGAAATTACAGTGCACAGATTTCCAAAACCAACACCCTTAGGCTTCTGCTTGAAGAGCTTGATACAAGAATCCTATTTCAAATTTGGCTTCATCTGCATTGTGGATGTATCATCAAAAAACGATTCTGCCTATGTATGTATGGCTGGCTGCCTGCAGTGAACAGCAGTCATGTGGACTTGAGCAATTGAGTGCCTCTAGCCTTTGTGTCTGCTGGATTTTAAAACTGAGCAAAATATTTTTTTGTTTTTATGTATGATACTATGTCTGGAAACACAACAGCTGTTATTGAGACATATTCATTGGTTTTGGTAGGAATATAGATGCTGTTTTCAGTTTTTCTGGAATTGAAATCCCCTTGGTTTGGTGCTTTGTTCCCCTTCTCCCCACCCATCCGGTTCCCGTCCTGCCCAAATGGAACAGCTAATCAGTGCTCTACATTTCAATTACTCCAGAATGAAGTTTCAAGTGGAACAACATGATAGCTGTTTCATTATATCTGTATTTATTCCAGAATTATGAAACAACTTTTTCAAAGTTCATTTTCTTGTGTGTCTTCTTGAGATAACACTTGTATACAATAAGAGATACAATATGAACTGGTTTCATATATTAATTTGAGGAAGCAGGCATTGAAAGGTTCTGTATTTGGTCATGAATATGTATATATTTGCATAACTTAACTAGAACAAATAGATGTCAACGCTTAGTCTTGGTTTTTAAAAGGAGCTCAGGATGTTACTTTTCTCTTTGAACATCCTGAACTTCAGAGGAAATATCAATTTTTTTTTTGCAGTGACTCAGTAGTTTCATAACCATCAAGAAGAAATACTGATTATGTAGTAACTCAATTTCAGTGACTGTCCTTTTTCAGCACATCTCCTTGTAGTTATCTTGAAGACTGTTCTCTGCTGTTGTGTCCTCAGTTCGTCAATTCTTAAGTAATATATCTGAAATTCTGTCCTTTTTAAACAAATGGTCAGCATCTTATCTTCTGTCTCGACTGTTGTGACTTCATTCAGTCTCTATCCTTTATCTCTTAGACTTTCTTCTAGCGCTCTTTGAAGTTGCTAAGGTCGTTGCTGTTGTCTCTGGCACTGACAGCCCCATCAATTTTGTATCCCTTCACTGGTCCCCTTTTTCCTCACACGTAAAGATAAACCTTTATTTTTATTTCTGAAGACTTTTTCTTTTGTCTGGTGTCAGCTCTTATCACGTTGCCCTCTTGATGTCAGCTCCAAGTGCTTCAGTGATTTCCTAATGTAGATTGTTCCACACCTGTAGCACAAGCTTGTGTCCCCATCACTCCCTTGTTGGAAGCATGGGGCTTCCCACTGTTAACTCCTCCCTATTCTGCAAGGGCCATTGCTTGCTTACATAATTAGAAAAATGCAATAATTAAGATGATTAATCAGATGAAGTGAGCACAGCCAGCTGCCCGCCTTTCCAGCCAGAGAATGTGTTCTGGTGAATTGCCGAGTCTCGTCATGCCTCTTCTCTGACATGTTCAGAGAACATACTGTCCTCTGCAACAATATGGAAGATGCCAAGGAAAACTTGATGGTGGTGTAGGCAGTCCTGCCTTTCCTGGTGAGGTGCCTGTACCCTCTTTGCAGGGAGGATGATGCTTCCTATTCCACCGTGCAAAGATAGACAGTTAAGCCAATCTACTCAGTGAACCTTTTTTATGTGAGGTTCAGTTCGATCTTCACATCAATAACTTTATGCTATTATTGTTGAATCACTTTTGCTTTATTACTGATGAGCTTGCTGTTGTCATCACAGACCTCTAAGGGGTTTCTTCAGCTTTTTGCAAAAAAGCAACTTATTCTAATAAAGCCATTAGTTTAATTTCTGCTGCTTGAGATTTATCCCAGGTCTTGTGACTGGTGTGGAGTTTGAAAAACTTAAGACTTGCAAAATGCTGAACTTTTTCAGAGGCAAGTGCTGCCATCTTTGTGACTCACTCCCTCTAGGCAGAGCATAAAGCCTCTCCATGTCAAAGAATCCACCTCTCATTTTTACTGCTTGCACTAAAGTTCACCTATTGCTCTCTCCACCACAGCATACAGTCTTCTGAGAGCCTAAGGGACATGTTCAGTCAACATGCACTCACTTTGAACAGCATCCTGATTGCTTAAACTATTTCCAAGGACAAACAGCTGCTTGCAGTATCTGAGTAACACTTAAGTGACCAATCAGGTTTGTTCAAATAATATTTTAAATAACTTTTAAAACATTGCATGGCAAAAAAATATAGTCATTGCAAGATAATTAACATCACTTGACTATTATAATGTGCAAAGGTGCATTTGATCCCATTGTTACAAAAGCCTGATTAAATGGTAATGAGAGTCTTCCGAGATGCATTGTTGTTAGAATAAAACTTCTTTTGAATGCAGCACAGAAATAATTCACTTCCTTTGATCAGAAGAAATGTCAATTATTTTCATATTTGAGCACTGAGATCATATAAACAAGTCTAGTCCTTTCAATACTGAGTGGTTAACACATAAAGGTAATTAAAGTACTTCAATAATATTTATCATAAAGCATATGTGGAGACTAACAACAAAGTACAGAATCTTAACCAACTTCTCACTGTTCTAAGTTAGCAAAAGATTTTTACATCAGCTCGATAGTAGTATGCATACTGAAAACACTTTCCTCCTCAGCAGTATTAGATATTCTTTGTTTTCCAACTTTTCTAAAAGGAGAAAGGCATCTCTGTGGAATTTAAGTAGTGGGGAATGTACAAAACTGGATCCTTGAGAGGGGCTTAATATGAAGACATCTCTGGTAAGCTGTCTTCCTATTGAATAAGGAAACTGGCGGAAAAGGTCGACTGTTCTAAAGTCCTAAAACTGAATGCAAAATAGCAAGAGTGTGTCATTGGTTATATCATGGAACTTCTTAAAGGAAGAGCCTGGTAGGAGTACATCATAATGTTCTAATGTTCTTGGCCTGTGTGCAGAAGGTGGGAAACTTCTTGTAATGCTGTTCTAGGGGAACACGTTTCTAAAGTTTGCTTTTTTATCAGCTAATAGTAAATGGGCTAATTTAGGGTAAATGTCTTATGTGTGTCCAGACTAGCATGAAACAGGTTATTAAGAGCTCCCTGGAAGGATCTACTTAAGAATGGAAAGCTTTTGCAACTTCTTTGCTGGCCTATAGCCATGTTCATGGGCAGCTTAAGAACTACTGGTATTGTGTGTAAGGAGGAATGGCTTAATTAGGAAAGAGAGAACACCCACTTGCTTCTTTTCCACAGTCCTACCATAAGAGATGGGGTGCAGGAGAGATGAGTTTGGATTTTCTTAGCTTTAATCCTGGTGAGCAAATGTCCCTAGCTCTGTTAGCTAAATCAGTGTTATTATTGTAGCAGTGAAAGTAGCTGAAATGCTCACCTCATCCAGAGAAGCTACTGCAGAAACAAGAAGCACGAGATTACACTGCAGTTGACAGTTACCACATAACTGTAAGTTGATCTGTAATGTAGTAACTTCACTGTGTAAATTAATAGAGAAAGTTCTTCCTAAAAAGTAATTTAAGTGCTAGTAGCTAACTGCTTTTGGGACAAGTTTGTAGTTCATAAGATAAGTATATATACTGACTAAAATTTTGTCTCTGACCAAAGCTGAATGTCAAGAAAACAGGAAAAATATTCACTCTCCTCTCTTCCAAAGTACTAGGCATGTGGGTTTAGTGCCAGTGATGTGCTTTCCTGAACAACTTTTCATCCAAAGTGCTGCAATATGTAGGATTTTTTTTTTTTTTTATAATGTTTTTAGCATGCAAGTACATGAACAGAACTGGCTAACTGGGCTTTAGTGGTAAGGGTATTGGTGTGAAATATCAATGGTGCCATGAGTAAAATACAGGAGTCTCATCATTCAAATGCCGGTTTCATGCTGTGCAACACAGGGTTTGCACAGTGCATCTATCTCAGCAAGCAGACATTGCTTTGTGTCACTGGCCAAAATTTATATGGTCTGCTTCAACAGACATACTTACAGAATAATAAACAAGTTTTTCGTATGTGTGACTGCAGCAAATACTTTTTGAAGGTAACTGCCGTATTTCTTTTAGAAGTCCTGCCAACTTCAATTAACAAAGGTTTATTCTGAATTGCGGTAAGATTAGGAGCTTGTTTGCAATCTATTTATATTGTAATATACAAATCAGAACATAGTTCTCCTCGTGTCTTACTGACTGCAAAACCTGTCATCTGGCTTTCCACAAGTGAATTTGAACCCTGGCCATATTATCTGCTCCATTTAGCTTCTGCTTTTTTATCATAGGTTTGGGGACACTCAGCATTTTTGAACAGTTGGGGAGACAACAGTTGCTTCCTGGGCTGCATGCCCTTGTCAGACCTAACAGCCATCAAGTTCTCAATATTTCTTTTCAGATATGCTTGTGTCATATTCTACAGGTTTTGTTGTTTTTTTTTTTTTTTTTTTTTTATGTCACCTTCTTTTCATGCCTTCTGTCTGTGAGTACCTGGTATTTCTGAATCAAGGGCTAGGTTGCAGTCTCCTCGAGGAAGTTACTTCTGACCATTCATATGCAGTGCTTAGAACAGAGGGATTGTTCCTGGGTACGCATGTGTGTGCACATTGGGTGTGAGGGCTCTGGTGTAATTACAGAAGAGTTGTATAAAGACACACATGCATGCCCTTAGCAGGTCTTCCATAAAGCTCAAGAACAAGTTCTTGGAGTATTTCACTATTGATAGTTTTATCTGCAGATCTGAAACACACTAGGACATTCAGCAAGGCTTCTGCAGAGATACTGCTGCACCTTCTTTTTCAAACCCTACTCACTCAATTTTAAGCAGATTGCTGAGAGCAAAGTTTTGGGTTAATGAAACAGAGCAAAGCACATACTCAGTGGCAGTGCAACTGGCCAAAATCATAGTTCCTACTGTGGCTGGGATGGAGATAGATTCTTTTGTGTTATAGTGAGAAAAGAGCTATTGTACTCTTGGCTAGAGAAGGGAAGAAAAACTGTGATAAGGGGAACGAAGGGTAAAGGAGTATTACTGAGTTCATTAGATGATTGTGTTGAATTCTTTTGACATGGTTTTCTTTTAAGGGGAAGGAAGAAAAGTTCTTCATGCCTTTATAAAATGCCTTGTGTAATTTTTATTGTAGTAAAATCCATTTCTAACATTGATGTATTTTGACTCATCACTTGAGATTTCAGAGCCATATGTTAATGAAAACTGTAATTATGAAAATGTTTTCATGACAGGCTAGTCTTGTAGAGGAAAAGACATAGTGTGTTGTCACCTCCTCTCCATTGCCATTGAGCGCTGCATTTGCTAGTTCTCTCTGCTCTCATCATGGAAAAAGGTAATTTTACCTTGTGCCTCTTTTAATAGTCTTTATCCCTGTGCTGACCTCTTGGTGCTATGCTGCCATGCTCCCACCTGTGGGAAGAAATTCAGGGCTGCCCCATGCAATGTGCCATCTTCTGGGAGGAGGTGGGTCATGGCCAAAATAGTGCTGGAAAGTTGGCCTTCAGCTCTGAGTTTACGGCAGAATTCTGTTTTATTTCTTCTGCGACTGCAAGCTGGTCTGGGTCAAAGGAACCACTTAGCCAGCAAAGAACCTTGCTGGCGGAGAGCGTGCTGCAGCCAGAGGGCATGGTCCTGCTGCAGCAATAAAAGCTCTAGGAGAGTGAAGTTACTCTTGCAGGTGGACATATAGATTTGAGCTGATTTTTAAAAGCAAACATTTGTTGCCAAGAAGAGACAGCAGACTAGCAAAGTAGCCACCTTCTCATTCTCTTGTTTGAAATGTAACTTGGGTGTCCCTTCATGTCACAAATGAGTTATGGCCAGGTATCAAATACTAATGTTATTTGGTATAAAGGGGCCCTTTATGCTCCTCTGAAGGACCATCAGGTCTATAATCATTGCCTGAAGGGTTTTAAAATTTCAAGTATTTTTTGTTCAATAGTTGTGTGAGGTTCTTCTTTGAAAGAAGTCCTGCCACAGGGGAGCCTGCTCTTCTGTCGATAAGCAGGCATACAGTAACTCCTTCTGACATTAATGGGATCTGTGCCTGAGTGAGGCCTTGATAATAGATTCTATATAACAAAGCTCAACCTTGAGAATATAAAATGTAATAGGGAAAAAGATAAAACCACAAAAGGCTTGGTTCTGATCTTAACTAGCATCAGTTTTAAAGTGATGGAAAGTTATAGTTTCCCACAGATTCATTCCTTGTGTTAAAAGCTGACGGTGTCTCGGATTTCTTTCTTTCCTGTAATCAGTCTTCCTCACTCTGCACTCAAAGGCTGTGCAGGCCTTTCTGGTTCATCACCCAAACACGAGTTGAGGGCAGGCTGCAATCACCTCTGTAGCTTCTCTGTCCACTCCTGCTGGGGCACCATCCATCAAGTGAACAGGTTGGAGGAAAGCACAGTAGCTGTCTGAGCTGCTGACCTGAAATAAAACACAGTGCTGAAAAAGACTGGCTTCTTGCTCCCTTTTTTTTTTTTATTATTTTTATTTTATTTTTATTTTTTCTTCATTACTAAGCCAAAGCTTGATGTTAATTTGCATGACGCTGTAAGAGATGGGCTTTAGTGCACTGGCTTTCTGTGCCAAAGAGGCTGGAAATAGTAGTGAGGGCTGCAGGGTCTGGATCTGCTCAAGCCTTGGGAGGAAGTGTCTTATGTTGCTCAGTCATCCCTGTGTTAGTTGGCATAGCATGGTATCATCAGGGATTCAGGGTTGTAAGAAGCTCATTCACAGGCATCTGGGGAAAAAATGGCAGGTTTGATTTTACTGACTTTTATTAACTACTTCTTCCAGGTTATAAAACAGCCTCTATTTCATAGTACGTGATCTGTATTCTGATAAATATCTGAATGCTGGCCTTTATCTTGAATAAGGAATGCCAATGCTTCTGTGTTCTGGTGGCACCATTTACAGGTGTTTCATCTGGGTTAAAATATGGAAGTCTTAACTTGTAGCTTACTCATGACTGGGACACATACTTAGGGAAAGCTGATTAATGTATTTATGAAAGATAGAAGACAAAAACATGAGAGAAGAAATGCCACTTTTGTTGGTACCTCTTTTGCAGTTGTATTACAAAGTCAACGATACAAGCCCTGTAGGAAGCAAGGATGTAAGAGGAACCCTTTCCTTCTTTACTCCCCCCAAAAAAGAAAAGTAACAGGAAAAAACCCTACTCTTCTTTGAGTTTTGGAAGTATACTGTGTATGATAAAACTGACCAATCTCTCTTGAGTGATGTTACGTATAAGTACCAGTGCATTTGAGGTTTAATTTGTCTATTTGGAAAAGTGCATGGACCTTTCTTGAAGCTATTCTGCTTCAAGGAACAGTCAGTGATTCTGAACAAGACAATGAAATGATGATAACTTCTGTAAACATCCCTGATCATGCTGCATAAACGTGAACATTCATGGATTGCCTTGATGGAGGTTAAACACAAGATCCTCAAAGTTGAGGCTTAAGAAGTACTGCATACAGGCTGCATGCTGTGGGGTAGCCAAGCTCCTGTGAAGAAGACAAAGTTAATTACTAGTGTATTTTTTTCTGAAAATGTTTTGAGTTTCTGAACTTGACTTCTAGATACAGAACTTAAAAAGAATGGTAGCAGCTTGGTTTTCATGTTGTTTGTTTTTTTTTTTTTTTTTTATTTTGTTTTACGAGGGTTCTTGTGGGTCATTCATTTTTCGCTATTTAAAGGTGAATTCATGGTTAATATGGATATTTCTAATTTTCTTTTTATTTTTCCTTTTTATGGTACACCTTGGGACACTTCTTTTCTACAAACCTTTTGATCATGTTTTGAGAGCTGCCTTTATATTATTCAAGCTATCTTGGTGGAATAAAAAATGGGAATTGAGATTTGTCCTTAATGAGTCTATTTCCTGTGGAGGCTGTTTGAGATACAAACACACCAGGCTTCTCTTTCCAGTTTCTAAACCAAGACTTCCAGGTGTGTCAGGATTACACGTGGAGTATTAGAAGATTTAACGTGTTTCTACTATCAAGACACAAAGTCTCAGTAATGTAGGTATTTGATGTAATACACTATACTATATGTGCTTTAATAGAGTTCATTATAATACATGTTTTCAAAGTAGTGTTATTGATGAGCAGCTGCTCTGCAGAACCCAGATTGCCTCTCCAGTGTGCTTTCTGCTCATAAGTTGTTTTCTCTGTGGGAAATAAATTGTTTTCACTGTGGGAAGTTTAGTTGTTTACTAATAAGTTGTTTTCTCTGTAGGAATAGATTTTGAATCTTAAGATAGAAGATGGTACTTTGTGCTGTTTAAGGAAAAGCAGCGTGCCTGAAGTTCTTCAGCTATCGAGACTCTTAAAACAGAAGATTTATAATGCCTTGTGTCAATCTTGCACCTAATATGCATTTAGAAGTTGTGAGGAACTGTATCTTAACTGCTGCTCAGAACTAGGGGTTTGTGCTGTGGTCAACTCTGAGCAGTGCAGACTGCCTAAATGCGGCTGGCTACAGATGGTAGGTGAAGATGGTTTTCATTGGAACTTGTATTCATTTGCGTCTTTTCCAGGGTAAATAATCTGTCTGTGTTTGTAGGTGATACATAGTCCTCAGCTACCCATGCATTGCAACTAAATACAGTGTGTATTGTGTCCAATTCCTTCACGTGCTCATCTGTATTCATGAAAAAAAAAAACCAAACCAAAAACCAAAATTGCCTTTCTGTGGTGGTATGAGCACTGAATAGACACTTATTTCTGGAGGTGTTTGGTACTGATAATCAGAACAGACACTGGATGAAGTATCTTCAGTGGAACAAATTTTTCATATCTAGAAAAATATAAATGAGGGGAAAAATATTCAGAAATTAATTTTCTTCATTGTTCTTCTTTAAACTATTTCAGTAGGTCAAAGTAACTTGCTGATGGCACTTTAAGTGAAACAACACAAAATCATGCCCAAGTTCCTCAGTATTTAATGAAACAAAACATCTCAAAAAATGTGTTGAGAGTATTTTATCTAAAGAAGTACCAGGGTTTGTGTCTCTTCTGCTGCTGGGGGAAAGCGTACAGCTTACTTTCTCAGAAAATCAGGGTAAAACTCAATGGTAATTGACCTGGGCAGAGGCACCTGTTCAAGTGGAGATGGGTGCTGTTGTGGGGATGTGAATTGGAGGTCAGCTCTTCTCTGAGGGAGTCCACTCTAATCCTAAGTGTGCTAACCGAATACACATCTTGTCATCAGTATTCTCCCATCTTGCGTCCTTCTACATTTTAAAAGTTCCATTGCTGACCTGCATGGTTGTTCCAAGAGCTTCACTTAGTTCAACAGTAGAATATGGTCATTGACAAAACCCTTTTCAGGTCACCTTATTTGGATGCAGGTTGCCTCGAATTTGTCCATCTTCCACTGGCTTGGGAATCATAGAATAGAATCATAGAATAGCTAGGGTTGGAAAGGACTTTAAGATCATCTAGCTCTAACCACCTCGCCAAGGGCGGGGACACCCCATACTAAACCATGCCACCAAAGGCTTTGTCCAACCTGGCTTTGAACACTGCCAGGGATGGAACACTCACAGCCTCCCTGGGCAACACATTCCAGTGCCTCACCACCCTTACAGTAAAGAACTTCTTCCTTCTATCCAACCTAAACTTCCCCTGTTAAAGTTTTAACCCGTTACCCCTTCTCCTGTCACTACAGTCCCTAATGAAGAGTCCATCCCCAGCATCCTTATAGACCTCCTTAAGACACTGGAAGGCTGCTCTGAGGTCTCCACGCAGCCTTCTCTTCTCCAGGCTGAACAGCACCAGCTTTCTCAGCCTATCATCTTATGGGAGGTGCTCCAGTCCATAGATAATAATACTTATGGCCATCCTCTCGACCAGGACTGTACACAATACTCCAAGTGAGGTCTCACAAGATCAGAGTAGTGGGGCAGGATCACCTCCTTCGACCTGCTGGTCACGCTCCTCTTGATGCAGCCCAAGATATGGTTGGCTTTCTGGGCTGCAAGCGCACACTGAAGCTGGCTCGTTCATTTTCTCATTGACCAGCACCCCCAAGTCCTTCTCCGCAGGGCCGCTCTGAATCTTTTATCTGTCCAACCTGTAGCTGTGCCTGGGATTGCTCCGACCCAGGTGTAGGACCTTGCACTTGACATGGTTAAACTTCTTAAGGTTGGCATCAGCCCACCTTACAAGCATGTTGAGGTCCCTCTGAATGGCATTCCTTCCCTTCAGCGTATCAACGGAACCACACAGCTTGGTGTCATCGGCAAACTTGCTGAGGGTGCACTCGATCCCACTGTCTATGTCACTGACAAAGATGTTGAACAAGACTGGTCCCAACACCCATCCCTGAGGGCCACCACTCATTACTGGTCTCCAGCTGGACACAGAGCTGTTGACCTCAACTCTTTGCGTGCGGCCATCCAGCCAGTTCTTTATTGACTGAGTGGTCTACCTATCAAATTGATGTCTCTCCAATTTAGAGACTAGGATGTCATGCGGGACAGTGTTGAATGCTTTGAACAAGTCCAGGTAGATGACATCAGCTGCTCTACCCTTATCCATCAATTCTGTAGCCCCATCATAGAAGGCCACCAAATTGGTCAGGCAGGATTTCCCCTTCGTGAAGCCATGCTGGCTGTCACCAAGCACCTTGTTGGTTTTCATGTGCCTTAGCATGCCTTCCAGGAGAATGTGCTCCAAGATTTTCCCAGGCACAGAGGTGAGACTGACTGGTCTGTAATTTCCTGGGTCGAATGAAATGTTGTAAATGAGTACTTACAGCTGCGATGGGCTGGAGTGGTATATACCCTATGAAGCAATGGGTGACTGCTTGCTTCCCTGTGTATTTGTAGTGCTGTGGGTGCATGTCATGCTCATGCTCCACCTCTCCATTCAGAGTGCTGGTACCTTTCTGGCTTCTGGCAGATTAAAATGATGGTCCTTTCAAAGGTGGTAGCTGAGAGCTACCTATGTGTTGCTTCTGCAACTGTGTAAGACTTAGGAATGTCAGCTGAAACTTGTGATCTGGTGCCTCCTTAAGTGTATTTGGATCATACCTGTCCCAGGTGTACCACTGTAGACACAAAGTTTCCTTACATGAATACTTCTTTGACTGAGTCCCTTCACACCCAAAGAAATATCTTGAATGGCTTGAAACTTTCTCTCTATTGGTAAACTAGTTATAGCAACTGGAGAGCATATTAAGATTTGACAGCTTGCCACATTTTATAACAAAAAAAAAAAAAACCCCAAAACCAAAACACATCCAAACCCCAAACACCAAAGAGATTACACTATATGATCTTGAGAGAGGATGTAACAGCATTGTTGGAGTCAGATGAGGCTTATTTCATCTTCATACAGTTTGTTATGTTTGCCATCGTAAATACAGATTGAAATGAGAGTTACCAGCTTTAGCAAAGTTAAACCTGCAACCATGCTTTGCTGGTGAAATGCAAGTTGATAGAGCATGGGTGATTTCACCCAAGTAATTAGCCCAGAGTGACGTACATGGTGAGTGAGCTGAATAAAACCGAGCTTATTGAGGCAAGTTAGAAATATGTTCTTCTCCAATGTGTGGATGGAACAGATGGCATATCAGTGATGATGAAGGCTAAAAGAAAAAAATTACATGAATTATGTCACCTAGGTTCCTATAAAGGAGGTAGAAGAAAATAGATCAATGGAGAGTGGAGTGAGCAAGGCAAAGTCTACAAATAGACAAGCTTAGGTCATAGACAACATAAAAGGGATGTTATGATTAAAAACATAAATTTCAGGAATGATACAGTAATGGAGCGAAGACACAGAAATCCCAGTTGCAGAAGTAATAGGTTTTTAAAACTTCCCTCTCTTCCTTTAAATAAGTTAAGCTTGAAGGAATAAGTCTATAATCTAAGCAGCAAATCAGTGCAGAAAATAACTCATTGCTCTACAGAATATCAGTAAAAATTCTGGTGCTAGCAGCCACAGCTTTGGTGAACGTTGCATACGTCAAAAGCTCTGACAATGTCTGCTGGCACATGTCGTGGTTTAAACCCAACCACAAAGCTCGTTCACTCACTTACACCCCCCCCCCCCCTTTTATTTTCTCCCTCTTTCTTGCCTTCCCCTGACCCTCCCTGCTCCCGGAGGGATAGGGAGGAGAACTGAGAGAATGTAACTCCCATGGGTAGAGATAAGAACAGCCCAGTAACTAAGGTATAGCAAAAATCACTACTGCTACCACCAATTATAATAATGATAGGAGAAAATAACAAGAGAATAGAATACGATACCACCCCCCAAACGAGTTCGCCCCCCCTGAAGAGAGACTGTGCCCTTCTGGGTAACTCCCAGTTACCTCCCTGGGCATGACGTGCTGTGGTATGGAATACCTCTTTGGCTAGTTTGGGTCAGGTGTCCTGTCTCTGCTTTCTCCCAAACTCCCCTCGTCCCCAGCAGAGCATGAGACTCACAAAGTCCTTGGCCAGAATAAACATTACTTAGCAACAATTAAAAACAATCGGTGTTATCAGCTCTGTTCCCAGGCTGGAAGTCAAAACACAGAGCTTGCACCAGGTAGTAAGAAGGAGAAAAACGGCTACTGGTAAACCCAGGACACACAGAATGTAAGATCTAAAAGCAGAGGTGCTCTGCAGCTCGGTATTCATCATTTGGCTGGGTCTATAAATCATGGGTTCAGGGAAAGAAAACAACAAAGAAGTAAATCTTGCTCTAGTTAAAAGTGAAAATCTTCAATTTAATCTAGTATTAAAAAAAGTGTATTCTGTAGTTATGGTGAAAACCCATACATTTGAAGAGTTTATTGATCATGTATCAGTCTTTTAAAGGAGATATGGAGAGATGATAGGGCTGTGGAGTGGCTGTTATACCTTAGTTACTGGGCTGTTCTTACCTCAACCCGTGGGAGTTCAATTCTCTCTATTCTCCTCCCATCCCTCTGGGAGCGGGCAGGGGGGTGGGAAGGAAAGAAAGAGGGAGAAAAGGTGGGGGCGGTGGGGAGTGAGTGCATCAGCTGTGTGGCTGGGTTTAAATCACGACAGTTCTCTGGGGAAGAGAATCAAGAGAATGTAACTCCCACAGGTTGAGGTAAGAACAGCCCAGTAACTAAAGTATAACACAAATCAGTACTGCTACCACCAATGATAATAATGATAAGAGAAAATAACAAGAGAAGAGAATACAATACCACCCGCCAAACGAGTTCGACCCCCCCAAGAGAGCCCGTACTCTTCCTGGGTAACTCCCAGTTACCTCCCTGGGCATGATGTACTGTGGTATGGAATACCTCTTTGGCTAGCTTGGGTCAGGTGTCCTGTCTCTGCTTCCTCCCGGCCTCGCCTCATCCCCGTCAGAGCATGAGACTCACAAAGTACTTAGCCAGAATAAACATTATTCAGCAGCAATTAAAAACAATCGGTGTTATCAGCTCTGTTCCCAGGCTGAAAGTCAAAACACAACGCTGCACCAGCTACTAAGAAGGAGTAAAACTGACTGCTACTGCTAAACCCAGGACATAAGGTCTGGTCAAACATATTCCTTATTTAGGTAATTTTCCTGTATTATAGTTAAAATCTTGATCCAATTTTCAGTTTACCTGGAAAAATGTTACGTATGAAAGACATGGCAGTGAGGGGTGCTTTACAGGGAACACAGATGGGTGTTTGTAGGAGGAAACTGAGCCTGTATGTGAATTGCAAGAGCACTTCTGCCTTACTACTCTGAATATGAGCGTTTGCTGATAAGCACGGACACAGTCATAGAATCATACAATAGTTAGGGCTGGAAAGGACCTCAAGATCATCTAGTTCCAACCCCCCTGCCATGGACAGGGACACCTCTCACTAAACCATCCAACACAAGGCTTCATCCAACCTGGCCTTGAACACCGCCAGTGATGGAGCACTCACAACCTCCCTGGGCAACCCATTCCAGTGTCTCACCACCCTAATAGGAAAGAATTTCCTCCTTATATCCAATTTAAACTTCCCCTGTTTAAGTTTTAACCCATTACCCCTTGTCCTGTCACTACAGTCCCTGACAAAGAGTCCCTCCCCAGCATCCCTATAGGCCCCCTTCAGGTACTGGAAGGCTGCTATGAGGTCTCCACGCAGCCTTCTCTTCTCCAGGCTGAAAAGCCCCAACTTCCTCAGCCTGTCTTCATACGGGAGGTGCTCCAGTCCCCTGATCATCCTCGTGGCCCTCTTCTGGACTTGTTCCAGCAGTTCTATGTCCTTTTTATGTTGAGGACACCAGAACTGCACACAATACTCCAGGTGAGGTCTCACAAGAGCAGAGTACACAGGCAGGATCACCTCCTTCAAACTGTTGGTCACGCTCCTTTTGATGCAGCCCAGGATACGGTTGGCTTTCTGGGCTGTGAGCGCACACTGCCGGCTCATGTTCATTTTCTCATCGACCAGCACCCCCAAGTCCTTCTCTGCAGGGCTGCTCTGAATCTCTTCTCTGCCCAACCTGTAGCTGTGCCTGGGATTGCTCCGACCCAGGTGTAGGACCTTGCACTTGTCGTGGTTGAACTTCATAAGGTTGGCATCAGCCCACCTCACAGGCGTGTCAAGGTCCCTCTGGATGGCATCCCTTCCCTCCAGCGTATCAACCAGACCACACAGCTTGGTGTCATCGGCAGACTTGCTGAGGGTGCACTCGATCCCACTGTCCATGTCAGCGACGAAGATGTTAAACAAGACCGGTCCCAACACTGATCCCTGGGGGACAGCACTCATTACCGGTCTCCAGCCGGACATTGAGCCATTGACCACAACTCTGTGTGCAGCCGTCCAGCCAGTTCTTTATCCACCGAGTGGTCCATCCATCAAATTGATATCTCTCTAATTTAGAGACAAGGATGTCGTGTGGGACAGTGTCAAACGCTTTGCACAAGTCCAGGTAGATGACGTCAACTGCTTTACCCTTATCCATCAATTCTGTAGCCCCATCATAGAAGGCCACCAAATTGGTCAGGCAGGATTTCCCCTTCGTGAAGCCATGCTGGCTGTCACCAAGCACCTTGTTGGTTTTCATGTGCCTTAGCATGCCTTCCAGGAGAATGTGCTCCAAGATTTTCCCAGGCACAGAGGTGAGACTGACTGGTCTGTAATTCCCCGGGTCTTCCATTTTCCCCTTCTTGAAAATGGGGGTTATATTTCCCTTTTTCCAGTCATCGGGAACTTCACCTGACTGCCATGATTTTTCAAATATGATGGACAGTGGCTTAGCAACTTCATTCACCAGCTCCTTCAGGACCCGCGGATGGATTCCATCAGGTCCCACGGACTTGTGCGTGTTCAGATTTTGAAGATGGTCTCGAACCAGATCCTCTCCTACAGTGGGCCCAAGGTCTTCATTCTCACAGCCCCTGCATCTACTTTCTAAGACCTGGGTGGTGCAGTCAGAGCCTTCGCCAGTGAAGACCGAGGCAAAGAAGTCATTCAGAACCTCAGCCTTCTCCAAATCCTGTGTAGCCAGTTCTCCCGAAAGCTTCCTCAGGAGGCCTATGTTGTCCCTAGTCTGTTTTCTGTTTGCTACGTACCTGGAGAATCCCTTCCTGTTATCCTTAACATCCCTGGCTAGGTTTAATTCTAACTGGGCCTTAGTCTTCCTAACCTGGTCCCTAGCTTCCCGGACAACATCCCTGTACTCTTCCCAGGCCGCCTGCCCTTGCTTCCACCTTTTATAAGCCTCTTTTTTCCTTTGAATTTTCCTCAGCAGCTCCTTATCCATCCAAGGAGGTCTCCTGGCCCTCCTGCTGCACTTCCTTCTAGTTGGGATGCAGCACTCCTGAGCTTGTAGCAGGTGATCCTTGAATATCAACCAACAGTCTTGGGCCCCCCTGCCCTCCAGGGCTATATCCCATGGAACCTTACTAAGCAGGCTCCTGAAGAGGCCAAAGTCTGCTCTCTTGAAGCCCAGGGCAGTGAGCTTGCTGCACGCTCTTCTCACTGTCCTGGGGATCTCAAATTCGACCATCTCATGATTGCTGCATCCAAGGCTGCCCTGGAGTACCACATTCTCAACAAGCCCTTCCCTGTTGGTGAGCACAAGGTCAAGCATGGTACCTCTCCTTGTCGGCTCCTCTATTACTTGCAGAAGGAAGTTGTCTTCCACACAATTGAGGAACTTCCTGGATTGTTTGTGCTGTGCAGTGCCATCGTTCCAACAGATGTCAGGGTGGTTGAAATCCCCCATGAGAACAAGGGCCTGCGAGCGTGAGGCTTTTCCTATCTGTCTGTAGAGTGCTTCATCCACAGGTTCTCCTTCATCAGGCGGCCTGTAATGGATTGAGACAGAAGTTGTAACAGTTGATTGTAGCAGAAGTTGAGACTGGTAGTAACGCTTTGGTTTGGTTGCAGTTTGTTTTTTTTTTTTTTTTAAGTAATTATCTGCTACTGTGGGCCAGTAGAAAGAGAAGAAGAGCTGACAGAGGGCATTTTATATATATTTGACCATGAAACTCACGTTGCTAAATCGAATTATAATATTTGCATGTTATCAGGGATGGTGGGACTGAGGAGTCTGGAGGAGATTGCTCTTGAAATTCAGAGCAGTATACCATGTCTGCTACTGTGGGCAGTAACTCTGTAGAAGTAATGTGGTAATTCATATTTAGCAGTCTTCTAAGAAATCAGACAGGTTTTCTTAGGCTTTATTTTGTAGATGCAACTAGGAAAAAATCTGAGTGAATTAATGGCTTCTTTTAACTGTGTTCTGAATTGTGGGTGACCAGATACTTCGGATTCAAGTGGTCTTAATTTTGTCTTGTAAATGAATAGAGATAAACTGAAAAAAGGCTATGCTAATTCCAAATGTCTGAGAAGCTTCTTAGTTGGTAAGGCAGTTTTAACTGATCCCCTTTAACTTAGCATTTTTGGTTAATTTGGATTATGTCTCAATGTCCCTGTGCTGGCAAACCCTGAGAGCAAAAACCATGTTAAAATTAGCTTCTTGGTAGAGATAAAGCAGAATATTGTTCTTTTCAATGGGATGGCACCATTTCATAGCACTGAGGTATTCACATTGCACTTTAAATCTGGAGGGCTTTCCTTCTTGCTGGGATTGTGATTGGATGTCTATTTTTCTTTTTAATTGTTTACAAAGTATTTCTCATGAATGAATTTCAAAAGGCTGATCTGTGAAAATTTTCATTTTCTTTTGGAATGAGTCTTACCTTTCACAGATAAGATTCAAAATGTTAACTTTTCTGTGTAGAATTGACACTTAACTTACAAATATGGCATTATATGTTAAACTGTGGGGTTGTGAATTGCTATAAATCAGGCTAAGTTGATATAAAACCAGTAAAAATGGGGAGGTAGTAATTGTTCATCTCAATTCACATCATACTCTAACAATATTCCTTCCGCAGGAAGGGAAAGCTAGTGTTGGAAGGGTAATCAGAAATACTTTGGATCCAGTAATAAGACATCTGAAACTGGAAATAGTTTGTCTGCTTTTAGAAAGCTATTGACTCTATTGAATAAAATAACAAGACTGTTGTTGCCATGATGATGGCTGGATGAGACACACGGAGGTAAATATTTAGCTAGTGATGAGTAACTGGAACTGTTTATAGACCTGAGCATAATTTCTGAACCACTGTGCAGAAATGCATGGCTACACATTTCCATTTAATGTAAGTTAAAGATAGTTAAAAGATTTTTCAGTTGTTTTTTTTTTTTCCCCTGCATATTAAAATTCTAGGATTATGTTTTTGGTTTGTTTTTTTTCCCTTTGAGGAACTATTATTTCTTTTCCTTCAGTTCTTAGATAATCACCATTTATTCTCTCCTTGTATGGCAACAATTTGCTGGTGGTTTTCTTAGAGCTTCCCAGCTTCCCATGTCAAGTCTGTATACAATTGCTGTCATTTGAAGGACATAAGTGGTTACGCAGTTATTCAGGCAACAATTAAATAGCTATTTAGGCTTCTTAAAATACGCTTACATTTTTGCATCATTATATTTAGCAATATATAAAATTATGGGATTTCTGAGTATTATTCTGTATGAAACTACACTGGAACAGCCCTGATGCAAAGAGCTGATTCATCCTTCACATCATTCCTGCCTATCCCTGTGGGTCTCTTTTTCCCACTTCAGCATCTAAAGCTAATGCTCTTCCAGCCATTTCTAATACACCATGGCAAGCCAGGATTCCAGCTTTTGTCCCCATGAAACCTAGATCAATATTTTTGTATCTTTTTTTTTCTTTCTTTTTTGGTACAAAGTGTGTTTATGTGGATTATGTAAGAGAAGTCTTGCCTGGTGAGCATGCCAGACAAAGCAAATACTTCTACATGCAACTGCCAAAACAAGGAAATACCTAGTCATATGAGAATCTGCCATCTGTAACTTTTTGTCTGTTTGCCTGACAAAATGGGAAAAGCTAAAGAAAAACTGTTTTATTCTGTGAAGTGTCTAAACCTTAATAAACGGAAACAGAATTTAAGGGCATTCCTCCTGTTGTGGTTTAAACTGATCCACACAGCTCGTCCACTCAGACCCCCCCACCCCCTTTTTTTTTCGCCCTCCTTCTTCAGAAAGTCCTTAGTCAGAATAAACATAACTTAGCAACAACTGAAAACATCGGTGTTATCAGCTCTGTTCCCAGGCTGGAAGTCAAAACACAGCACTGCACCAGCTACTAAGAAGGAGAAAAATGGCTGCTGGTGAACCCAGGACACCTCCTTTAGGTATTATTTCACAAGAAAAAAAAAGAAAAAAAGGGTGTGCAGTTCATAATATTCCTAGAAATTATCTTACTTTCTCATCAATACAAATTCATTAGATGACCAGTCTGAAAATGCCTTTGTCCTATTTTCTTCTCTAAAAGAGATAATATTACACTTTAAATTAAATTTACATACAGCATTTAGATAAAATGTCAGTAGAGGCTATTACACTTTGCCTTTTTTTGTCATCTTATTTGGTGCATTTTGTTGTATTCCATGTATACTTTTATTTCTTAATCCCATTACCTCTTGTAAAAGCAGCTTGCTTAATGTAAAACTTCATAAATGATATTGAGATATATGATATTCAAATACTTGCAAGTGTGAGTCTGGTAAAGTGGTGTGGTGAGTCATAAAAAGGTTGAGAAAAGATCAGCTGGTGTTGATGTGCAGCATTTGGGATGCTCTTGGGTGCTAATGCAGGTTCTGTGCCTCCTTAGAAAATGGACAATAGCATTCGGGATGGCATTTTATAAGTTTTGTCATTGTTTTGACATTGCTATAAAAATATTTATTTATCAAATATGCCCAAGGCAGAGGAGCTCTTCAGGAAATATAAAAATCTCGATGGGCAAAACCCTCCCAGGAACAGATGTCAAACCTGAAGCAGGTATCTTGGGCCTGCTGGGCTCCATGACAAAGTATGATCTATAGGTATAATCTTAGCCATTAATATATCTGTAGCTATGGTCCAGGTGATGGAATTAGCTCAAATATCTTTTAACAGCTCATCAGGGATCTAAAGACCTTTGAGTTTAAAGATTTTTCAGTTCATTAAGAAATCAAAGTAAGTGAAAGGTAACTATTAAATAATCACTTGTTTCTGAAGACAATTTGCCATCACATTAAGTCTAATATTGAGAGGGAAGGACACTTGAACTGCTCTTATAAAGGCACATTTGAGACACATATTCCTTCTACGGCAAGCAGCACGTGTTTTAACTGTGTGATGTTTCCTTCCTGTAATATCAGCTAATCTTGCCAACCTTCTCACTTTATCTTTTTGGATAGATTGAGAAGCTACGCTCTTACTTCCTCCCCCTTTTCTCCATGTTTAATGTGGAAGGGAGACATGGGGGTTTAAAGGTATAATATATGGCTCTTATGGAAAGTGAGTGGGTTAGTGATGATCTCCTACATCTCTGTAGAGAAATTTTTACCTATAAGGAGAAAGCTGGTTAATGTACAGGACTGTACTTCAAATTGAAATTTAAAAAGCAGAGCACAAAACTGCATGAGGTTTTCTCCTCACATACGTATGTTACAGCCTCTTGAGGCAGTCTACCTGTTAGACCCATATTGTCAGTAATACATACATAACAGGACAAAACCTGATATATTAAGATGATTATTTTGCAGATGTGAACATCATGAACTTTTTTCCCCAGTGCTTGTGTATTGTCAGGCATACTCAATTAGAGTAGAAATTGATTCCCTTACTTATTTTTTTTCCTTCTTTTCTATTTGTGTAACTCTCTTAAACTTCTTGTCGACTAACAGCACTTAAGTGTTTCGGTGTAAACTGCACTTCTTAGATATTTACAGTTACACTTACTACCTGAGCTGTTGAGCTGTTACTTCCTGGACAGAGTTAAATGTCAGATAAAACAAGTGCTAGTGTTTAATGGCACGAAATGAACTTAACTATGGCTTAAGATTTTCTTAGTATTAATATTCTGGTTCTAAGGGATTGAATTAAAATTTCCTTTTAATTCTGATTCCTGCAATTACTTTAATTTTCCAAGACATTTACTGATTAGCAGTGAGGCACATGGAGATAAAATAAATCAAAAAAGAAAAAGTAATTTATTAGATTTTAATGGGCTTTGTGCTCCTTGGTTTTCTTTTGGCTGTTTTGTGAATTTTTTAAAACAGTCAAATTATTTTTCCTACTGTCTAAAGTGCTATTGTGATGAGATTTGTAACAACCATTTTGAAATATTTATATATGTTCATTTCTTAATATCCACGTTGCTAATTCCCTGAAGCATTTGTATGTACTTTTTGCTGTGTTAGTTTTTCTTTCTGAGAGTGCGCATCAACTTGGTTGTACTATTAATACTGATAGCTAATAATCTTTGTTTCTAAGTTCCCAGGAAAGTAACTTCCTGCTTCCTCATGTTTCCAATCACATGTGTAAAGCATTAATTCTTCCAAGGATAACGGTGTTTTTTTATTTTGATATAGCTCTAATACATATGCTAAAAAGGATAATTTTCTGACAATAAATACTGCAGTGGATTACAGTTAAGCAGGCAGGTGCTTTTGGCATAACCGTAGGAGCACATATTTAGATGAGATAGTAGGAAGAAATTCTTTCTTGTGAGGGTGGTGAGGTGCTGGCACAGGTTGTCCAGAGATGCTGTGGATGCCTCATCCCTAGAAGTGTCCAAAGCCAGGTTGGATGGGTCTTTGAGCAACATAGTCAAGTGTTATCTTTACGGCCTCTTCCAAACCAAAACCATTCTATGTCTGGAAATGAGCTTGTGGGAAAGGCTGTGGCCAAAAGGTTGTCTGCATTCAATTTATAGTGGTTCAAAAGAAACTCTTAGCCCATCATGCCACTAGCTGAAATGCGCCCTCCTGTACCTGAAAATAAAAATAAAAATGGGCTTGTACCATCTATTTGCTTGGTCAACAGTCCTGCTGATGGTGGTGATGTGTTGCTATGGTATGATCTCTTGCATGTTTGTGGAAGTTAGAGCCCCTCAGCAGTGTTTCCTGCTCAAAGCATAAAAGCCGTACTAAGCAAAAAATGCATCAGTTTTCAATCAAAATCTTGGAAATGAGAAACATAAGAATACCAGGCTTTTTCAAAACATTTCTCATGGCTTACATATTCTGACTCAAAAAAGTAGACTCAGACAGCCTTTATTAAAAATATTTAGAAAACATCAAAGTTTATCAAACTTGTAGAAATACATTTTCTTCTTACTCTTGCAGAAACGGTTTACAGCATTCCAGCCTCACACTTTCTGCAGTTATTGTTGAACCTCATAGGATTATGTTGTTTATTTGTTATAGGATTATGTTGAACCACATATGATTATGTATGGGTTTTTTTTTTGTTCAGACTCTGCTCTGTCTGGGTGGGACCTTGACATCTAGGGAAATGTAATCAGTTCTTCCAGACATGCTCCAGAAAGAAGCAAGAAGGTGGAATTTTGAGCAGTAATTATATATATAAAGAAATACAGATAGACACACATATGCATGCATATATATAAAAAATAACTTTTGTCTCTTTCCACATTGATTTTAAACTGATAATGGCAGTATGGAAATGGCCTGGCTATGCCATGTGTGATGTAAAGTCAAGCCTGTGTTATATTCACGTTGAGTGGCGCTGGTTCCATCCGTCCTCCAGACAGCCTCTTTGTTTCATATCCCTTATGCGTCGCCATAGAAAGATGCATACTTATTTGGGGATAATTCTTGTGTTCACTTATGGAAAATGCCTTGTAGTGTATCTAACTACTTCAAGTGGAACTTGACAGCTTGTCTCCGTTTAACCCCAGGACTTCATATTTCTCAGCTGCAGCTGTTTCCATGATTGTCTCTGTTCTGTGTCATATTTCTTTTGAAACTCTAAAATCTTGTACAGTTACTTTAGAATGAAATTCCCCCATTTTAAAGTATCCCCATATATACAGCAGGCTAAAAACCACTTCTGTTTTCAGGTTTTGTCTCTGGATTATTCCACATGGATGTTCTGTGCTTCCCATACACACTGGTGCTTTGTTCTCAAAAGCCAAAGTTGTCTTATGTTAGCCACTGTTTGCAGAGCTGGGTACATGTTACTGTTAGATCTTGAAACTACATTGGAATTAGCTTTAAAGTTGCAGATTTGCTTCCTCATTTTTCTAAGGGCACATTTTCTACCCCTAGAAACCCAACCTGTAAGTAATCTGTATTTTAAGCCTAGGAAAAAACCTCTAAATAAAACTTAAGATGTTGTATCATAAATGATCATTTAATCACTCTGTGTAAAGAAATGGAATAGAGCATTAAGCTTATTGGAAAAGTTGATGTAACTCTGAGTTTTATTTGCACCATTTTCTGTGCTTCCAGCTCCTTATAGCTGCAGAACAAATGTGTCTTCCCTGAACTTGGTCCTTAACTTCAAAACCTTAAACTGAACGTTGATGTTAAATGTTCTGGGATGTAATTCAATACCTAATTTATTATTATTTAATTATTAAACACTGTTTGGTATGGAAGTGGCAGGAGGAACCCACAGGGGCTTAAATCGCTACCCTTTAGTTATTACCATTTTTCTTGATACAATATTGAAATTTTCTTCTCAACCCAACTGCCTTTTCACTTCAAAACTAGACATTTTATTCACCTAACGAACAGAGTGTATGATTTAGCCCGAGTTTTATGTAGCTTACGCTGTTCTTTATGTTCATCATTAGTTGCAATCTAGAACAGAAGCACATCAATTAACAGCCTCTAAAAATGTTGGAATGGGTGTGTTTACAGGCTTCTGAAAAATATTCAGCTGTTGATTACAGAGATATTTTTGAGTAGGAAATGTTTCTGAAGAGATCATTTACAACGGGGCTGATCTGACTGAGTTATATACTAGATCTGTATGGCTTTTTGTTTGTTTTTCTACAAGGGAAAACAATAGATGATACTGAAAATAAGCATCCTCTCTGGTGGTTATAGATGCATTACTGTAAATAGTGGGACTTCTGTAGACATTTTGGGTGTTACTGTGAAATGAATCTTGTGATAATTATTCTACCCTAAAGAAGCATCAGCTTAGATTTTTATATATATGTATTTATTTTTTTTTGGCATGAGTAACCTTACTGATAGTACAATAATTGCAGATTATGAAAACTGCTCAGAATCTTCCATAGGTGTGTAAGTAACTACATATCCAGCAATATATAAGCTTAAATGCAATCTGTTCCCAACACTATTGCAGCTTTTCCCTAGGTGTGGGTCCAGGGTAGCTGTACAGGCACATAGTAAGCTGGATAAGATTTTGGATTGAATGTAAACAAAATCATTTTGTGGATGTTTTTAAACACTTCTCAGGCTTTGAATTCTAGAGGTCCCTTGTTAGACCAGTCTGGCAGATTCCACTTAAATGTTTGTGTGCCCACCAGGATCAATAATCGCCCGGTTTTCTTATGGAGAAGCTGTTAACCCATTTATGTGCTTGATGTAGATATAGATTCAAGTACAGTGGGTTTAAAGATACAGCTTAAACATTACTTTTCTAACAACTTCATGGGTATTAAAAATCATAGCATTCGAGTCCAACTCTCTACAGACAAGGTACAAATAGGTTTCAGTGAGAAAACAGTGTCATTAGCAGTTATTAAAAAAAAGATTTATAATTAAATCCAAGATATAGCCCTTCTCTTAAAAACAGAGGAGTGAATTATTATTTTAAGTTTCATCTGGGTCATTTTCAAACATGAATAAAACATTTTCCCTGTACAAATCATTCCTCATGATGAAACCTTATTGAAGGGTTGCAGAAATGACCAGCAAAGGTGAAGATACTCGTGCAGATTTCTTGATAATGGAAAGCCTTTTTAGAAACAAGGGTAGAAAGCAAAATGTGAGGAGAAATACAAGTAGAGGTGAACAAAATGGCATCCTGACTAAATTAGTCAGGCTCTGAAGGCTGATTTGGAGCAAAATATGTTCACTCAAATATTAAGAGTGTCCTCATGAGGAATTCCTGCTGTTCATGACATCAGCCACAGAGCAATCTTGTATTGAAATTGCTCTGTGAAAAGGTGATTTAAAATCTGCAGTGGTTGTTGCTGTATTACTCATAAGGGTATAGTGGAATGAGTTAAGCTTTGACTAGATACCACCTTTCAAAATTCATATTATATTAAATCATGTTGCTGAGTCATAAACCAGACATATGAACAAAAGATCAAGATACACAGCCTCTTATTGCTGGCTTATTTGTTGCTGAGTTTGTCCTACCTGCTTACAATTAGTGCTGCTAAAAAGGTTGTGGCTACTTGGAAAATAAAATCACAAAAGCATTAATAACTGACAAAGTCATATGAGTAGCAAATTGGGATATCTGCTATAAATACTTATGGGTACTGCCTCTTGGCTGCGATACTGATAGGATAAGCCAAGCGTCAGCATTGTGGTTCTTCCTGCACAACAGTCTGTGCTGACTTGATGTATGTTGCTGTATGCAGCAGCAAGTGCTCTGGTGCGGTGCCTTATTTAGGATCTGGATTGCCAGAGGTGGAGTTAAGCTCCATGGGAATTGGCTGAATTGAAAACCTACCACAGGCCACAACTTTTGGCAGTGATCTTACGTGGCTTTGCTAGATATTACTCCAGAAAGTTTAACAGTTGAAGAAAATGGGGTAGCTGTAGCATTTTTTTTTTTTAGCAGATTTCTTTTTCTTTTGTATGAGTGAATTTTTATATATCATGTCAATAGCATTAACAGATGCATGGAATCTGCTGACCCTCCTTAGGTACTCTGTGATGTGTAGTGTAACAGGGAAGTGCTTAACATCAGTATGGCTCAGCTGGCAAAATCAGATTAGTTCTACAACGGCAGTCTGAAATTTAATTGAAACCCCTCATTCCAAAACTGTATTTTTGACATTTCCATTATTTTTTATGTCACCTGGTACATTTTGCTTAATTGCTCTGTGTGTGTATAGGCATTGCTCTGTAAAACCTGGAAAACTGTAGTCCACAGCAGCTAATTAACACTACTTAGCAGCTGTTAAAAAGGATAATTGCCTGATGTTAGCGTCACCTAACATTATTTTTAATGCTAATTATGCCCCATTTACTTTCCCTAAACTCACCCAACTCCAGGTATGTTTCCAAACCATGGACTGATAACAGAAACATTTGAATGCATGCCAGCGATGGTCTGTGTAGATGTAGCTTGAGGATTTTGTGACTGCACTGGTAAATTAGAGCTAAATGTACTTTGCTGAAGTATAACCTCAGAAGTGCATGAGACCAATGTTTTCTGAATGTAAATGTAGTAGTGTGGCATGCTAGTTGTTCCCTGTTGAATTTAGCATAGGATTTAAAAGTGTGAAGAAAACAATCCACACATTTCCACAGGTCAGTAGACAGCTAAATCTTTTGTTAAAATGTTTCCCTGAAAATTGTTCCCACAGTGATTATCCTTTTTTTTTTTTTTTTATATGTACTTTATTCTGTCAGTCCACAGTCTTGTTCACTTAAGCCTTCTTGACTTCCCCATGAGTATGTGGAGAGCTTGTAAGTTTACATATTAATAATTATTTCTTTTTAAATCCAGCCTCTTGATGATGTCTGTGAATTCCAGCTGTGTTTTTTGTTTTTTTTTTTTTTGTTTGTTTTTTTAAGAAATAGTTTAGTTTTATTTGCTCCATAGCCTCCTGCTAACATCAGTCGGAATTTTTCCAATTTTTATAAATGACTTGTTCTTCAGTTTCTGTACAGGTTTATATACTGAATACAGAAGCATAAATTAGAAAATGAAAGGTCTATTGAATATTAACATTTAAATCCAGTATCAAATTGAAATAATTGCCTTAAAGGAAAATCATAGAATCATAGAATAGAAACATAGAATAGTTAGGGTTGGAAAGGACCTTAAGATCATCTAGTTCCAACCACCTTGCCATGGTCAGGGACACCCCACACTAAACCATGCCACCTAAGGCTTTGTCCAATCTGGCCTTGAACACTGCCAGGGATGGAGCATTCACAGCCTCCCTCGGCAGCCCATTCCAGTACCTCACCACCCTTACAGTAAAGAATTTCTTTCTTATATCCAATCTAAACTTCCCCTGTTTAAGTTTTAACCCATTACGCCTTGTCCTGTCACTACAGTCCCTAGTGAAGTGTCCCTCTCCAGCATCCCTATAGGCCCCCTTCAGATACTGGAAGGCTGCTATGAGGTCTCCATGCAGCCTTTTCTTCTGCAGGCTGAACAACCCCAACCTTCTCAGCCTATCTTCACATGGGAGGTTCTCCAGTCCCCTGATCACCCTGTGGCCCTCCTCTGCACTTGTTCCAACAGTTCCATGTCCTTTTTATGTTGAGGACACCAGAACTGCACACAATACTCCAGGTGAGGTCTCACAAGAGCAGAGTAGAGGGGCAGGATCACCTCCTTCGACCTGCTGGTCACACTCCTTTCGATGCAGGCCAGGATATGGTTGGCTTTCTGGGCTGCAAGCACCTACTGCTGGCTCATGTTCATTTTCTCATCGACCAGCACCCCCAAGTCCTCCGCAGGGCTGCTTTAAATCTCTTCTTTGCCCAACCTGTGTCTGTGCCTGGGATTGCTCCCACATAGGTGTAGGCCTTGCACTTCTCATGGTTAAACTTCATGAGGTTGGCATCAACCCACCTCACAAGCGTGTCGAGGTCCCTCTGGATGGCATCCCTTCCCTCCAGCATATCAACCGGACCACACAGCTTGGTGTCATCGGCAAACATGCTGAGGGCACACTCAATCCCACTGTCAGTGTCAGCAACAGAAAATGTCCAAACCAAACAAAGGTCATTGGAAATAGAAATCATAGTTGCAAATAAAAATACAGATTTTTTGGAAGCTGTGGTAAATGACTGGTTGATGAATGGATGGTTTAATTGGTAAGTAGGGATTTATTAGCTTGTGTAGATTATGATGAAAGATATCTGAGGAAATAATTGGTTGTATTTTGTGAAAATAAGGCAGCCCATTAAAACTACTGCATGTAGTGATCAAAGGAATACTAATTTGTCTTTTTTGTGATTTTTAGCACTGTCAAAACCAGCTTAAATTCTAGCAAAGAGAGAATAATTCAGAATGAGCCACACCATGCCAGCAGCTCCGAGTCACTGGTAGCCCTTCATGGGGCTGTAATTGCAGGCACAAGTGAGTAGCTAGGTATCAGTAGTTGACATGGAGTTTTTACAACTGGTTTCAAGGGTGGAATCACATTATTGAGAAAGGCGGTTGCCTTCAAAACAGATCTTAAGAGATGGAATGTGCAGACTTTCAACAGCTACAGTTAAAAAGCAGAAAGCATTTTCTTTGATACAGTAAAGTACTGATATCACCAGTTAGGACACAGAGAAATAAAATGCTTGCCTGTGCACCTTTATAGATGCAAAAATAATTCAGAGTAAGACATAAAATAGAATCATAGAATGGTTTGGGTTGGAAAAGACCTTAAGGTCATTTAGTTCCAACCACCCCATCGTGGGCAGGGACCCCTCACCCTAGACCATGTCGCCCAAGGCTCTGTCCAGCCTGGCCTTGGACACTGCCAGGGATGGAGCATTTACCACTTATTTGGGCAACCTGTTCCAGTGTTCAGCACCTTCAGATATATCTATATCTAACCTGAACTTCCCCTAAGTTTAAACACATTTCCCCTTGTCCTATCACTATAGTTCTTGATGAACAGCCCCTCTCCAGCATCCTTATAGGCTCCCTTCAGATATTGGAAGGCTGCTATGAGGTCTCCATGTGGCCTTCTCTTCTCCAGGCTGAACAGCCCCAGCTTTCTCAGCTTGGCTTCATACAGGAGGTGCTCCTTTATCCTCATTACACTCCTCTGGACTGGCTCCAACAGCTCCATGTCCCTCTTATGCTGAGGACACCAGAACTGCACACAATACTCCAAGTGAGGTCTCACAAGAGCAGAGCCAGAGGGGCAGGATCACCTCCTTTAACCTGCTTGCTGGTCGTGCTCCTTTTGATGCAGTTTAAGGTACAGCTGGATTTCCGAGTGCATGCTGCTGGCTCATGTTCAGTTTTTCATCAACCAACACCCCCAAGTCCTTTTCCACAGGGCTGCTCTGAATCACTTCTGTTCCAAACCTGTGGCTGTGCCTGGGATTGCCCCAACTCAGGTGTCGGCCTTGCACTTCTCATTGTTGAACTTCATAAGTGTGGCATTGGACACCTCGCAAGTGTGTCAAGGTACCTCTGGATGGCATCCTTTTGCTCCAGCATATCAACTGCACCACACAGCTTGGTGTCATTGGCAAACTTGCTGAGGGTGCACTTAATCTCACTGTCCATGTCACCGACAAAGATGTTGAACAAGACCGGTCCCAATGCCTATTTGCTACCTGTCTCCAGTTAGACATTGAGCCATTGACTGCAACTCTGTGTGCTGCCAGCCAGCCAGTTCTTTATCCACCGGGTGGTCTATCCATCTAATTTGTATCTCCAATTTAGAGACAAGGATGTCATTTGGGACAGTGTTGAACACTACATGAGTTCAGGTAGATGATGTTAAATAGATATTTATTTATTTTTTTCAGGACAGAAATAGGTAAAACTAAGAAATTGCTAACTAATGTGGAAAAAGGTAGATGGAGTAGAAATCTTTGTTGGAAGCAATGTGTTTTCTGAAGGTTTGAGAGACACAAAAATACACTTCATCTCTTCAAATGTGCTATTTCATATTCAGATCAATCCTCTAAATATGCAGTTAAACAGGTATACAAGTAATCAAACTATTGAGAGATTAATAGAGTATTAGTATTTAATTTCATTAAAAAGTTAGTGCCTCAGCTGAATCTGTTCTTGAAAGGGTTTTTCAATACTGACTTCAGGATTGGTTTCAAAATGAGACATGATCTGCCTTGCGGAGACACTTTTGAAAATGTTGCCGTGTTTCAAGTGCATGAATACTGCAGCTTTTGCATATTGTATCTCCTTGGCGATAAATTAACATGAACCTATACAGCCAGACTGCCAGATATACTTGTATAGAAAAATGCACATAAAGTCTGAGTGAGAATAGTAGGTGAAGTCCAAAATGTTGCACAGTTATCTATGTATTCTTGTATTTAATGCAGTTGCCTTGTAATAAGACTGTATTCCCTTTCCTAGCCAGATCAGCATATTTAATAATTAATTTAAATTTTTATTAATCTGTGGCAGACCAGGTTAGGTTGGTTTTTTTAAGGGTAAATTGTCTTTTAATATGGCAAAAAATAATGCTTGGGTTTTCAAAGGGCTCAGTACTTTGGATAACAAACTACCTTGACAGCAATCATGTCTGTTAATACAGAACTGTTAACCACCTTCTTGACAATGATTTATAAATCTTTGTTATTTCTTCCTTTTGGAAAAACAAAAGGGGGTTGCACTTCCATTTTTCAAACTCTGCTGTGGTTGGATAACAGAACTTTTCATTTTTGGTGCCAGAGAGACAACCCTCTGTGGGTAAAATGAATTTTGAAAAAAATATTATTTTTTTGATAGCTATGATTCTGGAAAGCAAAGGATCCTGCAATCTGGCAGCTTTTGAAGGTTCTTCTTTGTCATCCTTGAGGCATTTCTTTATCTATATTGGGAGTATTTGATTTTGATGTTCATATTTTCAGAGCCCAGTCTAATCTTACACTTTCTTCTCTGCTTCTCTCCTTACTAATATTTCATAGGACCTTCTGTATATGAAATGCAGTGCAAATCTGAATCTTTCATAAAAAATGAGACCGAGTTTGCCTTAATCTGTTTTCCCCTACTTCTGGTAGATTTGCAGGTGAGCATATTTCTTGCCTAGTGTAGAACTTAGAATATTTTTATTTTATGAAAATCCAGGTTAATGCCACTGTAATACCTACTTGTATCTCTAATGTAAGAAGTGAACTAGGATGGAAATTAGTATTGTAGTAAACAGTACCATAAAATATGTAGGAAACTGAGAAGGGTAGAGTGCCTTCATGAAAATATCTATATGCATGTGTAATGGCTTCCAGTAGACTGAGATAAATATACATAAGTAAGAAGACATATTCCCAGACATGAACAAAGATCACTGAGCAGGCTTACAGGATACATATGTGCCTGCTTATTAGCATATAGCATTGATAGATTGTATAATTTTTAACATGTGAAAAGAAAATTAAATGTTTGGTTTACCTGCTTCTGTAGTTTTGAAACGCTTTACCCTGCTATCCTTCAAACTTTCTGTTGCTGCAAGACCTTCAGGAGATCAACCTTTTTGCAAAGGCAAATTATGATATGCTGTGGTTTTCAAAGCTGCTCTCATTTCAGTTAAGCATTTTCAGCCTGAAAAATCTGTCAGAGAAGCCCAACTTATTTTGAATTATTTGATACGGTGGCTCATGTAACAAGAAGCTGTTCCCTGCAAACCAGCTGAAAGCATTGTGTGATTGTACTACTGCTTCTTTACACTTACAGGAGTGGATCTTTTGGCTCTTGTGTTTATTTACATTACTTTTGATGGTGCTTTTGGTTTAAAGCCTCTGGTAATTTTCCAAAGTGTAATGAAGAGCTTCTTAGACAAAATTGAATGGGTAGCCCAAGGGGGAGTGCATGGGGTGCACTTCTTGCAGCTGTGTCTGCAGGTCAAGAGGAGAAAACAATGGAAACTTACTTTTTTAAGACCAGAAGAGGAGTTGTGATTGTGGCTTTTCTTCTTATAGAGGTGGTAGCCACCTGGCATGGAGGAAAAGTGGCATGGAGGTATTCAAAACCTACTTGGAGAAGTCCCTGAGCCCCTGGCCCAACCCTAGTCCTGCTGAGACAATCTCAAAGGTCCCATCCAATCCAAAGCATTGCATGGCTCTGGCAAGACTGTGAGGTAACAGTAGGCAGGTCAGTGCTGACTTTACTTCAGTGATGGGGGGGGGGCAAAACTCTTTTTTTTTTTTTTTTTTTTTAATTCTGGATTGTATTTCTTTTCAGGTATCTGAGTATAAAAATACTTTATTTTCTGAGATGGCATTTGTTGCACTTGCACAATAATATAGAAATTGTGTTTTTGAAAATGACTTGTAAATTAAAGGGTATTTTAGGTAATGAGACGTTATGGAAATGAAAGCACCATTCAAGAGCAAAGCTTATTGTCCCGCTTGTGCCAGTATCTTTTTTCTTGTGTTACTTTAAGGGCAATGCCTCTGTCAGAAGACTTAAGACTTTATTACATAGCAAGAAAAACTCAAACTGAATTTTAGCTCAGCATTCAAAAATGCAGTTGCTTGAAAAGTCCTGTTCTGCTCTGTAGGCACTGCCGGCTTTCGAAAGTGCCTGTAGCAAGTAAATTTGTCACCAAAGCAAATGGGCAGAAGGTTGAATTCATTGACAGGCACAGAGGAAAGAAACAAATTGATGGATGGTGGATGGCTCTTAGCTGAAACAGTAACCTCTTGTGAGTAGGGCCAGATCCTGCCAGGTGCCTGGAGCTCTTAATGCCACTGCCTTCAGGTCTTAAGAAACACATTCTGTGAGAGAACCTGCAGATATTTTGTACTGAGGCCATTATCTGAATTACCTGGATTTCCTGTAAGGAAGCTGCTCATATTGGATTTTTTCCTTAACTGATCTTCATTGGGCAAATATGAGGGGTAAATACAACTCTAGCTTTCCTAAAATTTGAAATGATCAGTGTAACTTCTCAATTACTTAAGCTCGTGATGGAGGTGTTATATGTGTAGTCCTATTTTTTCCCTGATAATGTCACAGTGGAGGAAGGTCACCTGATGGATGTAAGGGGACTTATCAGTCAATCTCTTACGAAGGAAATGAATCATATCAGCAAATATAATTTCCCAAAGTAATTTAATAAATTCATAGTAATGTCATATAACAGCAATCTTTTTTTCCCCAATAAAAAAAAAAAATACTTTAAAGCAAATACTGACTGGAATCTTAATATGTGTTTAAAACTGGAGACCAGTGTCGTGGTTTGTTTTTTGTCTCCAAATATATTGGAGAGAGGTCTTGGCACACCATGCATGAGAACATGGTGTAATACTGTATTTTCTCAGATAAGCTCTTTTCTAAAGCTGCACTCACTACTAATAGCAGATATATGGGTTTATTTTGTCAAGTGCGGGGTGGGAAATAAAGTTGTTTTTGTCTGGCCTCGACCAAACTACTTTCCCAAGTTGAGTTAAAAGTAGGACATGGTCAAGTGAACGTTGCAGCTGCGAAAGGCGGGCAACATTGTAGAGTGACCACCTGACAGCTGTGGTAGCACCTGCCCATGAGCTTGCTCTGCTCCACGCCAGTCTGGAGCCAAGCAAGTTAAAGCTAATTCTATTACTATTTAGCCTGAGCTCGGAGTGAGAAACCAAACAGTGGTATTGCCTGGTGTAACAGATCAGAGCAGTGAGCTCACCAGCTGTTGGGCTGTAGCAGATTGCAGGAAGACATAAAGAATGCCAAGTGTAGAGCTTGGTGATGCTGCTGTATGCTGTTCAGGACAGTTGTAAGTAAATCGCCATGGTTTTCCAGCCTTGAAATTCCAAAGGGTGGAAAGTGAAATTCAGTTCAATGCTACAAAATCCAGACGGGTACCCTTGCATGTTGTTCTGGTGGCTGCTTGCACTATGTTTTGTTGAAGTGGCTTAAAATAGGGGAACTAATGAAAATGAATTTTCTCAGAAACTTGGAAACACTGTAAAGTGTTGATTTTTTGCCAAAGAGTAGCTGCAAGTATGAGTGTTAGTGGTGTTAAAAAAAAAACCAAAATAAATAAACTAAGCACAAAAAAAACATAAGCAGAAGACAATTCTATTATTCCATTTTAACTTACAGCCTTATCTGTACACCAGTGTAGCGAGCAATTTTCATTTTGGGTGAAAAAATAGTTTTCCATGGAGTGGAAGAAAACCTTCAGAAACAGTACCTGCCGAGGTCTTCATCAAATGCTATATGTAGCTTTATAGCCTCAAAATGATGGAACCTCCCTTATGTTTCTGATAATACTAGAATATGAATATTAAATATGGTCCATACTCTGTCTTTGCCTTGACAGATGTCTTGTGTGGGATTAAATTAATTAGTAAATGTCTTTTCTGTCTGACAGTTTAGAATTTTATGCTTTGGAGGTAAATGGGTTTTGAAGCAATTCAGTAATAGGCTTACAAGGCTGAGAGGCAACAGAGCTGAAAAGTGAAAAATCAAGAGGCTGGGCCATTAATATCTTGAGAAGTTAATAGGTTCATAACAACAGCCTAGAATCTAAATAGTGGCTCTGCAGAGGGGTTTGTGTCAGGCTGAAATTTTGCACCATGTGCTCTGGTATGCAATACTTTATATATTGTATATTAAACATTTGTGGTTAAATATCTCTGTAATAAAGATGTAATGCAATCATCATAGATTTCCCAGAATTACCTGAAGGGGTGAATAGCCTCAAACAATCCCTCCAAAATAGTACTAGGCATACTAGTATCTGCTAGTATGCCTAGCAGATACTGTCTTGTATGTCCTGAATTTGGTTGTGTATCCTGTATTTTGGTTCAGTGCTGGGATGACCAGGGCACTGACTCCAAATACCCAAGAGAGGATAATGTCTAAGGACTATCAATGAAGGCTGAGGTTGGTTCTTCTAAGCCTTGTCAAAGAAGATGTCAGTGTTGGTGACAGTGGTTTCAGTGATTATCGAGAGGAAAAACAGACTATGAGAGGGTCTCTGGTGGCTTTAGGAACTGGACAAGAGACTGCAGATGGTTCGAGAGCTCAGATGGTGTCTGGAGAGAGGTCAGAGGAAAGAAAAGAGAAGGAAAGTCATAGGGAGGGCTAAACGATTAGTGATGAATGGGAAAAGAAAGGTATGGGGGTTGAGAAAAGCTATGTGATCATGTTATTAACTGAAACAAAAAAAAGTAAAAGAGGAAGCTAAAAGCTAAAATAAAAATATTACTGAGAGTCTCCAAACTATTTTGCAGAAACTGGGACAATACTAGTGTCTGTCTGCAAAAGGGGCTGCTAGTATTTTGCTATTCCCGTCGTCTGTCTACATGGTAATTTAGTTTCCTGGAGTTTGTAATGTATTTGTTGTAAACACAGCATTTCATCTTGATATGGTGGTAGCTATGTATATCTAATTACCAGTTGCTTGTATACAGATTTATAATGAGACCTTTTACCACAAAACGTCTCAAATTCTAGGGGTATTACTAAATAAAACATACAGATTTTAATGTGACTAATACTGGTTTCCTGAAAGATAAATCCATTGCAAAACTGTCCAGAGATGCACTTCTCTTCAGCATATTCTGTTATGTAGTTTAGTAATCCTCTACTCAGTATGTGGCTATTATGGACCTCATTCTATATAGTATGTTTAACACTCCCCTGCATAGTAGGGGAAAATTAAGCACAGCCTGAAGCAATGAGTTTTTCTGGAGTGCATCTGGAAGCAGGTATGTGGGAGTTACCTGTGTAAGTTAAAAATATTATCCAGCCCTAAATCTTTTTGTGGAATTTGGTCTAAAACTGTTAGTTCTGATTCTCAAGCAACCCTGTGGCTGTGTGTTCATGGCAGAGATTGAGATATATGTTTGTACATATTTATATACACATTTATATATATATATATATAGAGAGAGAGAGAGAGCTATTTCTTTGTGCTAATTAGAATATCTTGTCAACTACAAGCTGTGATGATGGGGCTATGTTTCTGGCTCAGCAAGTATCTCAGAGTCTGAATGCTGGGGAGAAGCATGTCACTAGCTCTTTGGCTTCTCTGCCTAATTGCTTCTGACCTGCTTTGCTTACACCTATGCATGATATAATCACAACAGGTACTGGAGGACAGGTAGATTATGCATCCTTCTGTATATCAAGAGCCTTCAGCAAAAGTATGTAGCCCAAGTGAGCAGGGGTGCTTTTTGATTTTTCTAGGACAAAATGTCAACTTTTCACTGCTAGCTCGTGGTTTGCTCCTGGATTTCTGCTGGCTGGTCCACTAGCTCAGAGAAAGGCAACATATGTTTTCTGGCTGGCCAGCCTGAAGCTATCTGTAGGCTGGCTGGCCAGATGGGTAGCAGGCACATGCATACACACTGCCCAGCTGGGAGGGATATTCAATTTTGGCCATCTGGCTGCTGTCTCTTAAGAGCAAAGAAATAAGTCAAAGACCTGAGTATTGGAAGCTGGAGGGCCTAACAAGTGGATGCAAGACTGCATGTGGACAATGGACTTTTCAGACGTTTTGCAAGCTTCTAAGAATCTAACTAAATTTTTTGTTTTCAGTTGGAAGATTTTTTGTTTTGGATTTTTCATGTGTTGATATGGAATATATGTTTTTTACACTATTGACATTTTAACTGAAAGAGGAAATTTCCTTTTATCAGTGTATAACAATTGCACTTTCTATGCTGCTTTGTAAAACCTGAAGGAAAATACCACTTTGTACAGATCGAAATACTGTTCTTCTTTTTCTATATGAGAACATCTCTGTGTTGCAGTGTAAAAGCTAACACTTTGATCCTATATCTCACTTCATCAGATACTCTATTCTTAGGCTACATCAGATGTGAATAGTCAAACTGCATACTCGTGGAGGGGATTTCAGCCACGAGGCAAAATGTGAAATGCATATACACTGAAATGTAGTTTTATACTAAGCTAATGACTGTGTACGTGTACAATTTAAGACGTGTGTATTAAGCTGACTACCACACTGCTCAGATAGACAAAATAGACAAAACACCTCTGGAAAGAGTATACATCCATGTTTTCAAAAATATCTATCTATCTATAACACTGGGCTACGCAATGACTGTTAAATTAAAACCGTACAAAGGCTATTGGAGGCTTAGCAATGGATAGGCTGCTTCTAAATATGAATATAGTTTCTCTTTTTACTAGCATTTGATGGTTTGGGTAGTTTGTTTGGTTTCTTTATACATGAATCACCGATGACCAATTTGGTGACCTTCTGTGATGCGGCTACCGAACTGATGGACAGGGTTAGAGCAGTTGATGTCATCTACCTAGACTTGCACAGTGTTCAACACTGTCCTGCATGACATCCTTGTCTCTAAATGGAAGAGACATCAATCTGATAGGTGGACCACTCAGTGGATAAAGTGGCTGGATGGCCACATGCAGAGTTGTGGTCAACGACTCTATGTCCAGCTGGAGACCAGGAAAGAGTGGTGTCCCTCAGGGATCGGGGTTGGGACCGGTCTTGTTCAACATCTTTGTCACTGACATGGACAGTGGGATTGAGTGCACCCTCAGCAAGTTTGCTAATGACACCAAGCTGTGTGGTTCGGTTGATATACTGGAGGGAAGGAATGCCATCCATAGGCACCTTGACACTCTTGTAAGATAGGCTGATGCCAGCCTTATGAAGTTTAACCATGCCAAATGCAAGGTCCTACACCTGGGTCGGAGCAATCCCAGGCACAGCTACAGGTTGGGCAGAGAAGAGATTAGGAGCAGCCTTGTGGAGAAGGACTTGGGGGTGTTGGCTGATGAGAAACTGCACATGAGCCTGCTTCAGTGTGCGCTTGCAGCCCAGAAAGCCAACCGTATCCTGGGCTGCATCAAAAGGAGTGTGACCAGCAGGTCGAAGGAGGTGATCCTGCCCCTCTACTTTGCTCTCGTGAGACCTCACTTGGAGTACTGTGTGCAGTCCTGGTGTCCTCAACATAAAAAGGACATGGAATTGTTGGAACAAGTCCAGAGGAGGGCTACGAGGATGATCAGGGGACTGGAGCCCCTCCCGCATGAAGATAGGCTGAGAAAGTTGGTGTTGTTCAGCCTGGAGAAGAGAAGGCTGCGTGGAGACCTCATAGCAGCTTTCCAGTATCTTAAGGAGGCCTATAAGGATGCTGGGGATGGACTCTTCATTAGGGACTGTAGTGATAAAACAAGGGGTAATGGGTTTAAACTTAAACTGGGGAAGTTTAGATTGGATATAAGGAGGAAGTTCTTTACTGTAACAGTGGTGAGGCACTGGAATGTGTTGCCCAGAGAAGCTGTGAATGCTCCATCCCTGGCAGTGTTCAAGTCCAGGTTGGACAGAGCCTTGGGTAGCATAGTTTAGTATGAGGTGTCCCTGCCCATGGCAGTGGGGGTGGAGCTAGATGATCTTAAGGTCCTTTCCAGCCCTAAGTGTGTTCTATGATTCTATGAACCCAGAGCACCATGTGCCAATAAAAATGAGAAGAATCATTATGCCCATTCCTAATTCAGAGGAAATGTTGGAGTTGCAGATTCTGGTTTACTGAGAATAAGTAACCTTGATGCATATATAACCGTCTGAGTTGTTCAACATAGCCATGCTGGGTTAGCATGTCTAAGAGCAATTTCAGGGCTGCCTTCTGGAGTGAGACCTGGTATCCTGCTGAGGTTAGCATGACACTAGATGCAACAGAATAAACCCGTTCTTAGATCTCGTTTCTACTTCTGGTACTACCTGGGAGCAAACTCTGCTTTTAAGGGTTGCGCTTTATATTTTGCCATTTTTCTCCTGCTGCTTTTTATATCTCTCAAATGACACAGCTTTTCAAAGTAGTAAGCAGTTTTAGTGAAGCAGGTGTATTAATAAAATTAGTGTGTGATAGCACAGTGTATGTTGCTGATATTGGTTCAGTCTGAATTCAACAGTGCAATTAAGACTTTTGTCATTGACTGCAGGAGAAATGAGTTTATACGTTCTTAACAATAGATTAGTTCTTCTCTCCACTTGGTTATCCATCTGAATTGTGGTTTGTAGGGTTTTTGTACAGTTTCCTCTTCTTGATACCTCTTTTTTCTCTGATGTTTCTTTTCTACATTTTCACATCACTTTAATGCATACCTTCCACCATCCACACCACTGATAATATCCTTCTGGAAAGAAATTTACTGCTTTATACATGATGTACTGCAGAAACACTCAATTTGCTTGGACTGGAATTTTGAAAGGAACTGGATATCCTTTCGTGTTCCATTACTCGACTTGAATGAGTAAACGTTTCCTGAAATGCATAAAGTGCACCATGACCACGACACCATGGCGTGGAAAGTCTTTCCTTGCCCTGCCCATCTCCTGATGGGAGAAGTGCGACTGTACTATTGCAGCCAAGTGAAGAGGAGTGATCTGTTCATTAATAGTGTGGTTGACAGTTAGACATAAGCTGAAAATTTCTCTCTAGTTCCTTGTGTAAGTCTTATGCAAAAAAAAAAGAAAAACAAAAAAAAAACAACAACAACCAAAAAACCCAAACCCAAAACCCAACAACAATGAAACCAGCTCTGAAGAAAAAAAAAAAAAAAAGAGAAAAAAACAAAACAGAAACACACCAACTCCACACGCAAACATACCACTCCGTGCTCCCTACCGCTCTCTTTCACGCTCCCCTCTTCCCCTCACCCCCCGAATAAAACCCCAAACAAATGTAAAATATTTAAATTGCCTTTAAAGAGTAAGGAAACTTTTGAAGTGTTAAATTAAAAAGTAGCAAGTACCCGTGATTGTGCACACTGTGGTGTACTCCTGCCTTCAGGAGGTAGGAAGCGCTCTCTACGTTGTGAAGATTCAGAGGACAAGTCTCAGATGCCAAAACACAGAGGTATTCATGCAGATGGCACATTGAGTCTACTGCCTACACACTGTCTATAGACTTGCACATTTTACATTAGTAAGGAAATTGTTGGGTGGGTTTTTTGTGTGTGTGGTAGTGTTTTTTTTTTTTTTTTTCATTTTTTTAGGTTTTTTTTTTTTTGGTGTTTTTTATTCGGGTTTTTTTGTTGTTTTTATGGTTGGTTTTTTTGTTTGTTTTTGTTTTTTTAATATGATAGGTGGAGCATAGACAAGACAGGCACATTGTACTGATGCAGGTAAATCATGCAGATAAATGATCATTTCTCTGTCCATAAATTAACAAATGGTATTTCCTCTCAAATTTCAAGCTTTGATTAGATAGCTAAGACTGTAAACTAGTTTAAATCTATAACTATTGTCAGCTATAATAGACCTGTCTTCTGCATCTTCATAGATCAGTAGCAATTTATCATTCAATTAACTACAAAAAAATCACACCCTCCTCTCAAAAAAAAAAAAAAAAAAAAAAAAGCCTAAAAGCCTTCTTGGCAGTGTTAACCAGGAAAGCAGATTCTTCTTTTAGATCCTGAGGATATGCGCTGCAGTGGGAAATTTCCACTGCCTTCTCCTGCCTGAAAGCAAGACTATACCTAATGACTCACTTGTTTTTAATGAATGCTGGTTAAGCAAAAGAGAATTTAAGTCAGAAGGACCATGCAAGGATGATTCACAAATCAACTTCAAAATTGCCTAGTCATTTAATAATATCAAACTAAAATGCATTCCTACATTTCTGGCTTAAAACAGTTCCTTTGTGAATAACTGCATTCTCACAATTGCACTTGTTGCAATTGTTAAGGGAGATGCCCCTTGAGGAAAAGTTGCTGCCTAGCTCTGTGCTCTGGGATTTCTTTAACTAAAGGTTACCAAATGTTTGTTGGAATGTTCATAAGCAAGGGACAAAGAGTAAGCAAGCAGTTTTTCTACAATGAATAGGAAGTAAGAACTGGGATATGATCCTCCAGGGAAAATGGAGCCACATATTTTGGTGATCCCCTTGGCCAGTTTGAGATAACATCTAGAAGCTGAAGGACTGAGGGAAGCAACAGGAATCATATGTGGACTAATGCATCTCTAGACTGTTGGTATCTCTGTTAAGTATCTACTGCCTCTCTAACCCCCAGGGGTGTTGAGTGAGCTTTCAAAATGCTTTTCAGGGGTGCAAACCACAGCTGTCCTAGAATAGCTACCTGCTTTCTCCCAGCTTCTCCAAATGTGCTTAGTGGAAGCGTTTGGTACTTTAGCACTAATTGTTTCTACCTATCTGAACTTACTGTATTTTGCTGTTGATGAAGAAATGATATTGATAGGGAGTGGAAATACTCCTGAAAATCTTGTTTCTGTCCATTGCAAATGCTTTTGCTAGAATTCCTGAGCTGTGACCTGTCCCTGGTACAGGGTATGAAGGTGCTCTGAGTGTCCTCCCTCTAGATAATATTTTATACATGCCTGAATTCTGGTAGCGTTTTCCATATAAACTGGAAATGCCAGTTCTCTAAGGAAATCAAGTCCAACAGTAGTTCTGTATGTAAGCACTGGTGCAACTGCTGAGAGTGTTTCGTTATTTACCAAAAGCTGGAACTATGAAGAGTGGCTGTATGGCAGGTTGTAAATATAGAGATATCAAACATAAAAAAACCTCACCCTGAAACAGCAGAGGACGTACAATACAGTGACAGACCAGACCACTGTATTTTGCTATTTGTGTAATAGGAGCTCCTCCCATTAGGCTTATTACTGAAATTTAAGGTAGGAAATTACTTCCTGGAGAATGGGAGGGAGATGTAGATGGGAAGTGTGTTAATGGGAACAAATTGAAATCAACTCAGTGCAACAACATTAACCTGCCAGCATATACTAATTTTATAGCTTGTGCTACAGGAATGAGCAAAATAAGATACTTGGGTCTTCTATTCAGGTCTAACTTTTTAAATTGTCAATTGATTTAGTAGCAGACAGGCAGGCATGGTTTGCTTGTGCCTCTATGTAGCCATAACTCTATCCTTCAGCCTATGTAAATACATAAAGGCCCAATTAATCTTGTTGATTAGTATGAAAATATGTCTGTGGATGAGGACCTCTGGACTGAAGCTATGGGATTTACTGCCTATCTCTACTATTTGCTTAAAGTTCTGTTCAAAGTGAACATTTACTTTAGAAATCAATGCTGCACACCTTTCTTTCATAACTATAGAAAGTATGCATATCTCTAATGAAATATGAAAGGTCCTATATCTTATTCATGGACACTGAAAGTTGCTCGGCAGCAGTCTTCAAATGCACCTCTGCACATATCTAACTCTACAATTTATGTGACAAGTAATGACATGCTAACATCTTTGAAAGTTAAGTATTTGTGTTAATTATTCAAGAGAGACATTTCAAGTGACAAAGTGAATGAATATTCTCTGGAAAGCCACCTATCTTCTGTTGATGAAAAAAGAGAAGTGTAGAAGCTCTGAAATATTTAGCTATACAATTTATAACTTAGTTGCTATGTACCACCTCTTTAAATGTATCGGACTCTAATGTCTGATGAAAGCAGATGTAATTTCTTTTTTTTTTTTACCAGAATTTGTGGCAGACTTAGCAGGCTATGCTGTCAGTAGAGACTTACTTATGTTTGTGGGTTATTTGGTTTTTTGGGCGTTTTGTTTTGTTGTGGGTTTTTTTTTTAATGCTTTTCTACTGTTGAAATTGACTGACCAGGTTCTGCTGAAATAACAATGTATGGAAATGGCATCAGTAAAAAAAATTAACACCAAGACGTAGAGGTTCCCATGCTTGTGTTTAGGGTTTACTTTGGTTTTGGGGAGAATCAGCTGCTTGTCACCCAATGCTATAGGGGCAGGCAGCTTCTTGAGAGATCCTGGGTGCAACACAGTTGCTCCAGTCAGAGCATTTTTTTCTAGGCCTTCTGCAGATCAGGTCATTTCACTACTTTTGTCATAACTCAAAGTACCCTGGAGGAGCACAAACTTGCTAGCTGGGAAGAAGCAGCCGAGGGCAGAGGAATTGACTTATACTGTATTTACTCTGTGTAGTTGATGAACTGCTGGAAACAGATGTATTTTTCACTGGTTAAACAGCGGTCTTGATTTATATTTTACTACTGTCATTGTTGTTAGACGTAGTTTTTATGCTATATACATAAATATTGATGGCGTTTGGGTTCTTGTTTTGACTGGTCTGCTGGTGTGTAATTCTGTGTACTCTCTGCAGGCAGAATCTTTGTGGAGACACAGAATTAAACAGCTCTCTTCTTTTCAAATTTTAATCAATTTGTGTAACTATAAAAGATTTTTTTTTTTTTTTACAAAGGTCTTAGCTAGAATTAAAATTCTTTAGAAATAATTGTGTGTGAATTACTGTACTGTTTAAGGTTCATACCTTTTGTATTCCAGCAGACTTAAGCATGTTGCAGTATTCCCAGAAATAATAAAAAGCCAGAATAGGAAGATCTTATATGGCAAAAATGCAAATTCTTACAGTTAATTTTTTTTTTTCTAATTCATTTGGAAGTCTTTTCTCATGCAAACTGACAAGTGTTACCCAGCGCGATCTGTAGCATTTTTCATGTCATCCTGGTACGTGGCAAAGGAAAAGTAATGTCTTTCAGGGAATAAGATACCCACTGAACATGAGAACTTTTTTAAAGTTTTTGTAGGCACACAATTTTGGTAACTCCTTCCTCATGAAAAGGCTGTGGAGAATGTGATTTTCAAGCTGAACTTTTTTTCCTGCTTCAGTGTTTTGAGTCTGTTACCCTAATCTGATTCATTATATGCTTGTCATATTTGAAAGGTTTATTCTGAACAATGTGCCATCTCATTGTACAGATATTAAGGCAATGTTAAGTAATATTCTGGTTTAGTTTAAAAGTCATTTTTTTATCTGCTGCTTTGTGTTTAGTGATAAACATCAATTTCATCATCAACCGTACTCACAAGATAAGTATGCATGTGGCAGTAATTTGGATTCTATGTAATATATGAAGTTGATTGAAGGTTGGCACAGTACAAAATTTGCCTGAATATATACTTTGCCTTTTCCATTTAACCAGTAGTTTTCATTGCTTAGTATGTGAGACACTTATACCCAATTTCTCATTGAATTCATTGTCAATTTTGTCCCGAATGTTAGAATCAAGTTAATACTTTCAATTGTCAAGGAGCCAGTCACCCATCGGTTATATACACCAACTACTGGAAGTGACAGCTTTTGAGTAGCTGTTCTCCATAAAAGCAACCTGATAAGTTTGACTTAGAATCATAGAATCACAGAATAGTTAGGGTTGGAAAGGACCTTAAGATCACATAGTTCCACACCCCCAGCTATGGGCAGGGACACCTCACACTAAACTTTGTCACTCAAGGCTTTGTCCAACCTGGCCTTGAACACCGCCAGGGATGGAGAATTTGCAGCTTCTTTGGGCAACCCATTCCAGTGCCTCACCACCCTTACAGTAAAGAACTTCTTCCTTATATCCAATCTAAACTCATGGCCCTCCTCTGGACTTGTTCCAACAGTTCCATATCCTTTTTATGTTGAAGACACTAGAACTGTACACAATACTCCAAGTGCAGTCTCACAAGATCAGAGTAGAGGGGGAGGATCACCTCCTTCGACCTGCTGATCACGCTCCTTTTGATATATTGATTAGATATAAGGAAGAAGTTCTTTACTGTGTGGGTGGTGAGGCACTGGACTGAGTTGCCAAAGGAAGCTGCAAATGCTCCATCCCTGGCGGTGTTCAAGGCCAGGTTGGACAGAGCCTTGAGTGACAAGGTTTAGTGTGAGGTGTCCCTGCTCATGGCAGGGGGATTGGAACTTGATGATCTTAAGATCCTTTGAATGCTAATTATTCTATGATTCTGAGATTCTAATTTATACTTCCCCTGTTTAAGTTTTAACCCATTACCACTTGTCCTACCACTACAGTTCCTAATGAAGAGTCCATCCCCAGCATCCCTATAGGCCTCCTTCAGATACTGGAAGGCTGTTACGAGGTCTCCATGCAGCCTTCTCTTCTTCAGGCTGAACAGCCCCAACTTTCTCAGCCTATCTTCATGCGGGAGATGCTCCAGTCCCCTGATCGTCCTTGTGGCCCTTCTCTGGACTTGTTCCAGCAGTTCCATGTCCTTTTTATGTTGAGGTCACCAGGACTGCACACAGTACTCCAAGTGAGGTCTCACGAGAGCAAAGTAGAGGGGCAGGATCACCTCCTTCGACCTGCTGGTCACTCTCTTTTTAATGCAGCCCAGGATACGGTTGGCTTTCTGGGCTGCGAGCGCACACTGAAGCTGGCTCATGTGCAGTTTCTCATCAGCCAACACCTGCTAGTCCTTCTCTACAGTGCTGCTCTGAATCTGCCCAACCTGTATCTGTGCCTGGGATTGTCCCTGCCCAGGTGTAGGACCTTACACTTGGCATGGCTAAACTTCTTGAAAAAGAGTCTGTGCTTCTACGTCCTTAGGTGGAACTGTTGTGTGCTTATTGTAATGCGGTTTTTTAGTATTGCTTCTCTTTGAGAAAGTGAACAAACCCATACATTTGGCCGTCTGGAGATAGAGTGGTGATAGGTTTATTATATGTGTATACATACATGTAGTTATGCATACAAACTATATATTTGCAACTTCCCTAGCAAGAACCATAGGGAAACAATGGTAATCTTTGTAGAACGGTGAGGCAGTGTTGTCATTATGATAACTGGCATTATGACATTGATTTATAGATAACTATAACAAACTCATGGTGCCTGATTTAGAGTTATTTAATTATTAGGATCTCTGTTGGCTGAAGTACCATGCAAGTGGAGTATTGTAGAATCATAGAATGGTTTGGGTTGAAAGGGACCTTAAAGATCATCTATTTCAAACTCCTCTGCCATGAGCAGGGACACCTTCAGCTAGACCTGGTTTCTCACAGCCCCATCTAACCTGACCTTGAACACTTTTAGGGGTGGGGCAGCAACAGCTTCTCTGGGCAACATGCATCAGTGCCTCACTATCCTCATAGCATGCAATTTCTTCCTTAAGGTCTCATGTGAATCTACACTGTTTCAGTTTAAAACCATTACCCCTTGTCTTATCACTATATGTCCTTACAAAAAGTCCCTCTTCAGTTTTCCTGTAGGCCTCCTTTAGGTATTGGAAGACTGTTATAATGTCTCCCCTGAGCCTTCTTTACTGGTTCCTGTTGAACCAGAGCAATTTTAGTAGCTGGAAGAGATTTATTATGATCATAGAAATTTTGTGGTGTTTTAAGGTTATGCTTTTCACTTGTTTCATTGAAAGCAAGGTTTCCCAAAGGAGTCAGACTGACACCCTAGGAGAATGAAATACTTTATTTTCTCAGCCATGAGCTTAAACAGTGCCAGGAAAAAAACTTCTCCAAACCCTTTTCTACCTTGAGAAGACTTGTCTCAGCTGAGAGCTCTGATTAAAGCTTTAGTTTACAGCTGCATGAGAAGTGCAGTAAAGTGTGTGTGTGCTTGGACTTTTCTAGGAATTTAAGCATCTGTGAAAGTCCATATATACTTGCAGTGTCATTCAGGTTGGTAAGGGCTCCAGATTTCTTTGACATCTCAAATTCCACACTTGCTAGACTTAAAATATTGTTTTAAAGGTCCTATTAATAATGCCTTTTAGTGGAGTCTCACATTGAATGCTTCTTATCTGCCTAATGGCTTTTCTTGGGTCACCCCTAGCAAATTTGACTTTGTATAAAATACAGTGAGAGATGACAAGACTCACTAGCTGGGCTGCTGATTCCTTGTATTTAGTAGCCCCGTTACTAGACAGTTCAAGTCCAGCTATGTGATTCTTACTTTGTATTAATTTTGTCTTTAGCATTTATTGTTAACATATACCCTTCTTTTGTGACAAGATTATTACTAGAAATAATAAGATGGTTCTTTGGAGATATGCAAAAGGATTCATACAACTTAGTAATTTAGCAGAAACCACTGGTGTTCTCCCACTTGTATTCCCTTCATAATGAAAAAAAACCTTCTAATATTTTCAGTATAATATCCATCTCAATTATTCCATATCTAGTGGGTACTGAAATCCAAACAGAGCAATTTCATTATTTTTTTTTTTTTTTACTTACAGAAGATCTATTCTACAGGTTTGTTTCACCTTGTAAAAAAGCTAGTCAGTGCTGTGCTAGGTTTCAACATAGAATGAAGCTACAATTGTCAGTGAGTAGCTGATATATCAATTTAAATATACTTGGCTATTAATTAAGTCTCCTTCTTTTTGCATGCAAATAGATTTCTCTCGAGGGAATTAATTACAGAACAAATTTCAAGCTAATCTATCTTTGCAGTCCAATGTGATATTACTCTCTAAACTTTCAAAATGAAGCTGCTCCTCACTTGATTGCTATAATTTTTTTTTTCTTACAATTTGTCATTATACAGTTAAAACCAAGAATCAGGTTATAACTTGCTCCTAAATGTACCAGTGCAGTGCAGTGTCATTGATTGTTTCAATTTCATAGGATTTGAGAGAAGAACAGTTGATGGATTTGGATGCTTTTTAGTGGGCACACTGAGATTTGGATTTGATACTGATTTTTTTCTTGAGCATAATAGTAATTTTCCATAGAATCAAGGCATACACTTAGTAATATGTTTTTTTCTCTCCCATCATATAAAATTTTTAAAAAAACTAAACCTTCCCAATAATCCTTCTACTTAAATTGTTAGCGATTATTTCCCTCAGGATTCAAATATCCTTTCTGTCAGGAGCACCTGGTCTCCTGTCATGAAGACTAACATTCTGGACCTTAGATACTGCAAAGCCTTATCCTTGTGTTTATATTTAGTAACGTCAGTAATAGTTAGCCCTGTTGAGACATTACTACAGTAAGTCTTCCAACTTCCTTTAAAGATCTAAAAAACTGTTTGTATGTTCTAGACTGTTATTAAAAACTCCTCAGTCTTGGCAATGACTTCATTTATGCTCTAAAAAAAAAAAAAAAGCAACAAACAGAAAACCCAAACAACCCCCCACCCCCCAAAAAAAGGAAAAAAAACCCAACAGAACAAACCCTAACAACACCACAAAACCAACAATAACAAAAAACCCCCACAAATCCTCAAAACAAAACAATTAAGGAGAATGGGTGGGGTGGGTGGGGTGGTGTTTTATTTGTCTGGTAATACCATCAAGATCTGGAGCTAAAAGCAATGATGTTGTCTAATAGTGATTAAAACTATTAGTCTGGAGGAAAAAATAACAGCTGAAGAATGCAGTGGAGGTACTTACCAATGTAAACCCCTCTGAAGCTGAAGTAGGAGCTCCCTGGTGCCACCAGCCAATCCAGTTCTTCACTGTATAAGTCCAAAGGGCAACGATAGTGTCAGAGATTTTGTTCAGTGTAACTGGAGTCTTTTTCATGTCTTGGATATAGCTAACCTCATTTGAAATCTTTCATCTCCTCCCCCCTTTCACCTTCCCCCATTTGATTCATTTTTGCTGTAACTGTTGACCTTTAGGCAACTTTATTGAGTGGAATCACTTTTCATTTGATCCTGCATTTTGACAGCTTTCTGGGTTACCTGCATTTTCCTTCCCAGGAAAGGTTAAGTAGAGGTGACCTCAATCCCATTTTTCTTATTTCCCACTTCACTATGTTCTGGCATATGTCTCCTTCAAGGGAGAATTTGTCATTGCTGATCTCTTTTACTCTGTGTAATAACACAAAATCTGCTCTTTATTAGTTCTTACATTTTCATCTCTACAGCTTTCCAAACTCCAGTAAGCTTATGTTTTCAGTCACTATCATAATTGCTTCTAGAACAATCTGAGTAACAAAAATATTTGTTTTTAAATGCATTGTTAAAACTGTACCGGAGCACAGTTCATTGCAGTTCAGAACACACAACCTTTTGTGACAAACTTTTTATGTGGTTCACAGAGTTATGGCTACTCACCGTCACTGTTATATATTAAAATAAAGGAGTAAATAATGGCTGCATACTAATGCTCAGTTTGCTTTAGCTGTTTTGGCTGGCATGGAATTTGAAAAGCTTCATTGTTAGGAAGCATGGAAAAACATTTTTTCAACCGCTAAAAATTTCAAGTTTCGTTTCTTGTACATTTAGGGTAGTTATCTCTTTCTGAGCCCTTCAAAGCTGAAAGCACAGTAGAGATCTGGCACTTATTTATACTGTGGGGCAAAGGTGCCTCAAGCCTTCTTTATGGTAAAAACAAAGGGGCCAGAATATATTCTGCATTTACCTTGGGACAATGTATTTTAAACACTTAAAAGTAAAAGTGAAAACAAACAGGAAAAATAAATATCAATAGCTTTTTTAGCCTTGAAGACAGAGAGCTCGTAGACCACCAAGAATGAGAGCTGCAATAAATGTAGGAGTTTTATTGGCTACTGAGAGAAGTGAAAATGTTGAGAGGACAGAGCAGGAGATGTTGCCCTGGTTGGAGAAAACCAGCTTTTCTTTGGGATGTTTTTGGTGTGTTGTGGTCCCTGGAAAATTTTAAGAGTACCTAAAATGTGACCCAGCATTGTGGTTGTGATGTGAAACAAAAAATAACACTATTACTAATATAGATATGTATGATCAAATACATATATGTACATACATTTCTTTGCCAGAAGGGGTATGAATGGAAATAAAACTGCTTGTCTGCTGGTCACTGAAAGTAAACGGAGTGAAAGCTAGTTTTTGGCCTTTGCAGGCACAGGAGTAATGTGCATCTGCAGCACAGCATCTAGGCTACAGCTTTCCTAAATATCCTGATCTGTTCTATGAAGTTTTGGCTATTGAATGGGCTTGAAAAACGTGCAGCTTTAGTCTCTGAGAACTGTATGAGGAGGTCTTTTTGCAAATATGGACAATGAAAAGTTGAAATGGTGAGAGAATGAGGTGGACAACTGCTAACAACTACAGTGGCTTTGTTTCTGCTTTGACACCCATGCACATAATTTTATCATTTTTAAAAAAAAATTATTTTCTTTTCTCTCTTTCATGTAAATGTTGGACTTCTGAGGGGGCTGCAGGAAGATGGAATGAAGAGGTCTCTTGCTGTCATACAGCTTGAATGTTGTTAAACAAAGAAGCCCAGCAGAGAGAAGTACTGACATTCACAGTGCTGCAACTGTCAAATAGTGTGCACCAGTTAATCTGCACTCAGAGCTGGTACCGTGACATTCCGTACTTAGAAAATAAACTGGTGAGGCAAGTTGAAAAATGAAACAAAACACAATAAATCTAAAGGACATTTCCTAACCAGAATGTGAACTGCTGGCAGATGTCAGTTACTGTAGGTGCAGAGCAGCCTATCTGGGACATTCTTCTCTCGATAAGATATAAAATGAAATTGTATTTACATTTTAAAACAGAATAATGTGTACATTTAAAAAAAGTATAAAAATTGTCTCTTAATGCATAATTGGATAGTCTAAATATGAATGATAATTCAATAGGAAGTGCAACGTAAAATTTATCTTTTAATTACATATTCCAAGAAAAATTATGACAATATACCTTATGTATGACAGTTACCATTATTATGAGGACTCTGGAGTGGGTGTTTTCTCTTGAGGAGGAGATTCTGTTCCTTTTCTAGATAAATTTCTCTAGAAGAAATGGTTTAGATTTGGATGCAGACCAAGCACTGCATGTGGGGAAGATGTGCATTTGTAACACTTTATTTTACCAGATTCGAATTAAGTTGTTATGAAATTTAAATTTCCCATTCACAATGCAGACTGCATGTCAAAAATGCATTGAGGTATCTGCATGTGTGTGTGTGGCCACCACTGACTCCAACTTGGACAAAATTATGAAGTTTTGATTAAAATTGGTGTAGTTTAATCAGAATATCTATAACTGAATCAGTTATTAATCAGAATGGCCATATCTGAAATGGTCCTTGAGTTTTCAATAGAAATTTTGGCCAAAAGAGGTGATACAAGTATAAAGTTGGACATGCATAAAAATGTATTTATAAGACCTCGTTGATTCTTCTGCTCTTTCACATTGGAAGAACTGCCCTCATTAATGATATATCAGAAGGTTGCAAAACTTTCATATAGTTTTTAGTCTTGAAGGATAATGGATGTTCCCGAAACAATACCAAAAGCTTTTTGACGGAAAGAATTAAAAATAAATAAAAGAAAAAATATGAGAAAGGGAACCTCCCCTGTGAATTTATGTCCTTTCTATTTATCTGGAAGCAAAAATGAGTTCTTGTGACAGGAGTGAAAATGACTTTGAATGACTCCTGAGTTAACTTCAAGGTATTCTGAGTTTCCAGTAGTGAATATATGGAATGGAGCATAAGAACTTGTTGACTGTTAAAAATAATATTCTGTGCGTTTTTTGGTTTTTGGTTTTTGTTTTTTCTTTTGGTAATTGCTGGCCTTTGTTGTATTTTCTCTTTGTGGTTTTTCATCAATATGTTCAAGATTCAGTTACTCCTGGAAAGAAATTACACTCTAATAGATTGAGAGTTGGGTATCTTAAAGATATTTATACAATATATGGTTAAGTTAGGCATTTGTAGGATTTATCAAAGCACCTGTGCAGATTAGGTATATAACTGCTATAGTTTAATGTCCTCAGGACTACATCTGAAGAGTAATAACATTTCCTTCAGCCATCCCTAAACACACATACAGCTGATAAGTTCCAAGCTCTCTACTTTTGATTTTCTTGCTTTGTAATTTTAAATTTGCCATTTAGCCTCCTACATGATGAAATCTGGTACAGTCTTGTTGGCTCTGCATTAATTGGCATTGGTTGGCTCATTCAGGGCAAACCAGCAGTGTGTGTGTGATATTTTCTAGATACAAAGACCATTTCTCATGTCCCTCGTTTACTTTTGCTGGCAGGTATCCAGGCTGAGTAAGGCTATCGGTGTGCATGGAGAAACCCCCTACCTTCCTGCCCTTTTAAAATACTTTTTAAAAAGAATAATTTTATTATAATAAGGGAAATGGCATTTCTACCAGCCCTTTCTAAGCAGAGACCCTGCAGAGAGCTTCAGGACATTTGATCTAAGCTCGTCAGTGTGAGCTGTCTTTTGCCTCTTTTTTTGACCACTTGCTTCTAATTTGGTTGGACTCCAGTAGTGTCTTGGAGCAAGCAAGGCATTTTTTTGTGACAGCTATGTTGTTACCATCCCTTGACTCGTTGTCTAAACAGTTGACTGCACTTTTGTTTCAGTACAAGTCATGAATAAATTAATGTCATTAGTAGTTTAAAACAGGTAGATCATTTGTAATAATAATACATCTAGATGCTTTAATTCCTAAATCAAAGCATGCTGATCAGCATATGACTGGTACATTGTCTTCCACATTACAAATGTTAAATCTGCCCTACTCCTGAATTCTGGCATTTCTGAAATTAAACCTGGGAACGTGCAAACTTCTGACAAAGAGACTGATGCTTTTAACTGTCTCTCTCCCATCACAATAGTTTTACCAAGCATCAAAGTTGCTAGTTAAGAATAAAGGGTTTTCTTCTTTTTGGCTGAATCTTCATTTCTGCTTCTCTAATCTTTTTAAGTAAAGCTGATCTCTTGCGTCAATATACTTCTAGTATTGTGTAAAAACTACAGAAGTCAAAACGTGCAGTTATATTGATAGTCCTTTGTATGTGTGAACTGTGACTTCAGTTTGCATATGGTGAGAACACAAGGAGAATATTATTGTTTGTTGAATATTGCCCTCATCTCTGAAATACAGTGTTTTAGTGTTCATGCTGATGATACCAACTAAATTTGAAGAGACTGCAACTGCCTTGTACTCCATTCAGCATTTCTTTCAAAGTGTCAGAGAACTAGTTCATAATTCTTTCCTACTTTTGATTAATTATTTGAAATCTTCTTCCCTTTCTCCAGCTGTATGCAAGATGCTTCTTGCTTGTTTCCAGTGGTTCAAATTCTTCACGCATAAGAATTGAATGCCATTGTGGTTCAGCTACAAGAGTTTTACATTAGCCAAAATATGAAAAACAAATTTATAGGAGTTTACATAAAGCCAGACATTGTAAGTTGTATTGGTGAGTTGTGTTTAAAGAAATCTTTCTTTCTTACTGTCCATTTTCTCAATGTAAACTGATTCTTTTACCTCTCATGAGAGCATGTTCCATTCAGGGAAATGCATTAGAGCTTAAGTTATTCAGTGTACTTTGTTTTTGATGTTCTAAAAATCAAAATCAAATATAGCAAATAAATCTCTTATATTTTAACAATGGAATAAATATGGATATATTGCCACTAGAAATTAAGCTTCTTTTCTGTTTGTTTAGCTTTTGCTTTTCAAAGTAAAACGGGACTTCCAGTTTTTGCTGCATTCTGACTTCTGTTTAGGTATGACTTTTTAGCCTAAGCTTAGAAAGGTGTGTTACGGAAAAAGCAGTATGTTTTTCATCCTCCTGTTTCTTTACGATACATGTTGATATAAAGGACTTGTTGATGAAAGAGAAGAATATACAAGCTTTGTGCCATATTCTTCATAGTGGATTCAACAATATTGTTCAAAGTAATAGGAAAACAATTTGAAGGAAGCTCTTTTGCTTATAATAGATAATTCTTTGTGTGAATAAGAACTCAGATTGCTATATGGAGAAGACTTCTACTGTGTTCTTTGCATAGAAGCTCACTTTACAATTTGGACTGTGTAGATCCAAACCTGACCTTTCTATTCTGATGAACTGTGTATGAGTAATTAAGGCTCCCTTTTTCTAGTACCAAGTTGGTATCCAGGATCCCCATCAGAATTGTGTTACTGTAAGCTGAAAGCTATTTGCAAGAGAATACATTAAATAACTTCTGACTTTCCTGACAGTATTTTTAGGGAAGACTATATTTATTTGCCACTGTCAGTATATCTGAGTTAATACCTAGGCATAAGCATGAAAATTTGAGGTTGGTTCCTGCTAGAGCATGCGCAAGTACATTAACAAGCAGTTTCTTCTCTAAAGACCTCAAATATTACTGAAATTTTACAAAATGAGTGAGCTAAAACTCTTCATAGTAACATAAAGTCTGTGATGGATTTTTCAATAAAATTGACTGACTTTAGAGGAAAATATGCTACAGAGCGCCTGGTTTCTCTCGGCAAAGAAAATGACAGTGTCCAAAAAACAAGGCAGAGTGAGAATGGCATCTCGTGTGCTTCTAGATCAGTCTGAGATGCTCATGCTGTGGCTTTGGACCACAACCTTTAGCTGCAGGTTTAAAGAGATTTTCATAGGCAATCCTAGCCTTTATGGATATAGCTGAGGTTGTGAAAGAATTTAGAGACTTGATTACCCTCCCCTTCTGCAGATTTACGAGCAGGTGACGTTTGAGTCTTAATCCCTGTGTTAGCAAAGCCTCAACAGAGAGCTGTGGCATGGGAACTGGGGGTTGTTTATGTTCTGCCTGTAATATGTCACAGCAGCTAATTTTAATTGAGAATTTTTGGAGTTTTCACTACAGATGTGTTTATTTCATGGACATAAGTACTGGGATTCCTGAGATAAAGGCGCTGGAGATGAGAGTCCTCTGCATGTTGCTGCCATGTTGCAGAATTGGCTGTAATAACTGTCAGTCATGCTATTGCCTTGATTTTCTTCCTTTCTCTCTTCTTTCATCTAAACAAAATTTGCTGCACTTGAGTTTCAAAAATCAGTATTTCCCTGTTTAGATTTGACTTTCTCTTCAGAGGTGACACTAATAACTCATGTGGTGTCTATGTTAAACAGATTGTTTGATGTATTTACCTACATTTACTTGAGCCTCTTACTGTCAGTTTTTAATCCTCCTCTGACCTTCTGAGAGTTTATGCATGGTTTCAGAGCTAATAATATCTGCTAAAACAGGCATCTGCTGAAATCATGTGCTGTGTTACAAATCACTCTAAAACAGGTTTGAATTCAACTGGAAAATTGAGGAAATGCTGTTAATGTAACCTATTAACTGTCTTCCTAAAAGAATAAAGAATAAGTTGATTTTTTATAGGACTGGTTAATAATCACCTTGAAAGTACAGCTCAAGTACAGGAAGACACTTAAAATACAGTGATGGAAACAGGCTTTTTTTGATGTTTAATTTTTTCCTTTTCTAAAACGTGGAGAAAATATCAAGACATTTTAATTAAGAATTGTCAGGGAGAACCAACTTTTGCAGTTACATGGGGAATCTAAAAAAAAAAAAATAATTGTGTGCTGATTTTAGGCACAGAAGACTTTTGATCTTTGCAGAACTAAACTGCCTGGGAATCTAACCCTTATTCTTCATATTTTTTTCAGTTTAAAAAAGAGGGCAAAAAAAAAAACCCTTTTAAGACACTGAGCATATTTATGAGGGTGAATAAAACATGAAGATGCAGACTGTGTTTTTACTCAAGTCTTTGCACTAGATTTGTATATAAAGTTCTTATGAAGAGGATCTTCCCCTCTGGCTTTTCTGTGCTGTGGAAGCGTGCTGGTTTTGGCTGGGGTAGAGTTAATTTTCTTCATAGTCACTGGTAAAGGGCTGTGTTTTGGAAATGGTGCTGAAAACACTGTTGATAATTTGGGGATGTTTCAGTTACTGCTGAACAGGGCTTGCACAGTCAAGACCTCTACTGCTCCCCACCCCACTGAGAGTAGGCTGGGTGTGCATGAGGATTTAGGAGGGGACACAGCTGGACAGCTAATCCTGTCTGACCGAAGGGATATTCCAAACTGTATGGCTTCATGCTCAGCATGTAAAGCTGGGGGAAGAAGGAGGAACAGGGGTAGTTCAGTGTGACCATTAGGTGTGTTAGCAACCGTTAGGTGTGATGGAACCCTGCTTTCCTAGGGGTGTTTGAGTATCTGCCTGTCGATGGGAAGTGGTAAATGAATTCCTTGGTTTGCTTTGTTTGTGTACATGGATTTTGCTTTACTTATTAAACTGTGTTTGTCTCAGCCCACAAGTTTTCTCACTTTACTCTTCCAGTTCTTCTCCCTCATCCTACCAGGGGCAAGTGAGTGAGCAACTGTGTGGGGCTTAGTTGCCAGTTGGAGTTAAACCACAACAGGGAGTAGAGAAAATAAGTATCTTTTGTGGAGATGCACAAAATACAAAAGCAGAAGAAGGGAGTATTACTGCAGAGGGCCGTGGGTTAGCAGGAGACAGGATTTGGTATCTTCTGCTTTTAAAGAAATGGAACTGTTTCTGTAAATAACTATGCTCTGAGGGTCTTGTAGATTTGGTTACATCTAGGAAAAGTAATTTTGTTCTGCCTTCTCCTAGGAGATGACCCTCTGTGATTAACAGGCAAAATATCCATAAATTGGTACTTGGGAACAGCATTTGGTAAAGCATAATTTACAAATTCTACAAGTCATGGGTATTTACCTCACTTCTTACTTTACTTCCACAATGAGCCTTACTTACTGTAACCTTGTTTGTATTAAGAAGAAATGCTAATAGATGTTTGAGCCCCAGTACTAAAGAGTTCATGAGACCTGTTCACAGGGACCATACACCTAGTCTTGCCATGGTGGGCCAGATGTGCTCTCAGCTCTTCTGAGCAACCAGCACCAGTGGTATGTGGAAGGGATGGGGGACAGTAAACCATTGAGCAGTGAGGAAACGTTGGCAGTTGGCAGGTGGCAGACATGTCTTCTGCATTGGTGCATGAGGTTTCCTCTTTGCTGTCTTCCTAGCTTTGGGCCTGTTGTGGGTGACCTCCCTAGTTCATCCCAGGTGACCCGTTCCTGCTACAGCTCATGGAGCGCATGCTCCACAGCATTCTCTTTGGAAACAACAGTAATCAACAGGCTGGTAACTAGAGCACAAAATGTGAACTTGTGCACAATAAATTGTGTGTACTCTGTGTGGGGCTTGCTTGACCTGATATGAAAGGTGCAGAATTCTTTGCTTAGGATTGTATTTTGTATTACTACATATCAATTTAAAGATATAACTTTTGTCTTCATAGTAGATATGTGTTTAGAGATGTATGTATAGGTCTTTGAAGGATGGATATAGAGATGGAGAACTGTAATGACTACTGCTGTCAGTGCAGAATAGTAAAGCTTTCATTCTGCTTTGTAGTCCATTTAAAAATCTTTGGCAATGTCTTCTGGGCTGTGATTTCTATAATAAGTGTTAATTACACTTATGAATATTTATGCAGTATATGAAATTTGAGAAGAAGAAAAGTGTTAAAAAATATTTCAAGGTTGAGTGTATATATAAGACAAACAGAGGGAACATTTCATTTGATAAATTTAGTTTGAATTTGCCATTAATCAGAAGTTTAAACAGTTATAGTGATTAGTGTGCTTCTGGTTCCTTCGTATTATAAACCCCGTGAAAACAGATATGTGGTAGTGGCAGATTAAAACAGTCAGAGCTCCTATTCTGGTCACTAAATCTCCAGCACAGGTACTCAAATTACAGCCTGCTCTCTGCACTTGCCTTTTTATTTTCATTTTTTGTAAAGCAAAGTATTATTTTCCTTTCTTTTTCTTTTCTTTCTTTTTTTATTTTTTTTGTTAGTTTCTAGATTACAGACAATGAAAACTCAGAATTGATAGCTTGCTTCGCCTTGCTGTACCTTGATTTAAATTGTTGTTTTAAGAAAAATGTATGATGTGACATGTCCCTTCCTGGATCTGAACTAAGAACTTTTTCGGCTTTGAAAAAGTATAAATCCAGAATAATTCATCTATTTTCATTCAGTTAAATTAATCCAAGTTCATAGGTTATGGGGAAAAGTACGATGCTCTCGGTGGTAGTGTCAGAGTCATCAGAAGAAAATGAGTGGGAGGAAATCTGGTGTAGGAATGGAGTGTTCGAGGTTTGGTGCTAGAACAGCAGACCCCTGGGAAGCGTGTAGTAACAATAGTTCCCTCTTGTCTGGAGCAGCAAAGTACTTGAGATAAACATGTAGGGCTTGGTCCCATGTATGCAAAAGTTTTGTGATGAGAATGAAAAATGTGATTTTGACAGGATGTACAGAATCACAGAATCATAGAATAGTTAGGGCTGGAAAGGACCTTAAGATCATCTAGTTCCAACCCCCCTGCCAGGGGGGAGTCTGTATCTAGAAAGCAGTACCCTTTAGCAAAAAATGGGGAAAGCATCTCAAGCTTTTTTTTTTTTTTTTTTCCTATAGGAAGAAATACGTTTCATGTGGAATGGTTTTTATTCTCTTTACCACTGTTATTAAATCCACTGTATATTCAGTATATGATTCTGCACTTATTTTTGTTGTCATGCAAAACCTGCTTGCAAGTCTGTTTTCTGGAGGAAAGGGAACCCTATCTGACTACAATTTCTCATAAATGTTCCTTTTTCTGGCTCTGGATTTAATGATGGCTTTCTTCCTGTGCTTTATTTATTTATTTCTGTGAGGCTCACAGCTTTTTTTTCTTCAGTCAAACAGGTTTTCAAATGAGATTTTTCCAAGCTGCTATTTTTCTCTCTGTGTTACTTTCCTAATGATTTATTTCCCCCCCTCTAAGCCGAGGTTCAACAAATTCTCTACTTCCCAGTGAAATACCCTCTCATTTCAAAGAGGGATCTGAACGAGGACTCCAGAGCTCTTTCTTTAGAGGTTAAGAGTCAGAAGCAGAGTTTATTTCCTGGCCTTTTGTAAAGATTTACGTTTCTTTATTAGACGGAGCAAATCTTGCAAATTTAAACAGTGTTCCTCTTGCTGTGCTTCCCTGATGGAGCACTTCTGAGACCTGGCACAATCCATTCAAAAGCTCCTTGTAAAGGGACCCTGTGGAACCCACCCAGTCTTGTGCCTGGGGACATACAAGATCTCTCTGGTATGAACTCAGTGACCCTGCAGAACAAGGGTCTCTTGGACAATAGTTTGCTGGCAACTAAAAACTCATTCTCAGTTGAGTATTTGATGCATAGGGTGCTCAAAACACTTGTATCCCAGACTGTCCCCTTGAGAATCGTTGCCCCAAAACTACTCCAGAGCACGCTTTTACAGGATGCTAAATCACTGTATAAACTTTCAATAGTCTGGATAATAGTGTACAAAAAAGACTGCTTCATTACAAAGATAGTCTATGTATGGAAGTGCCTTTCCTGTTTGCTCACTGCAGGCCATTTCTCATTTCTAGGTTGTTACTCATGCCAATAAAGATGTGGGAAGAGTGAAACGTAGAGAAGTGCTGCTAAAATACACGGTCGCAGGCTGTGGGTTAAGCTCAGGGGTCTGGACAAATCATCTCTAAAGTACTGGAGCAGTGATTATGGTATGTGAAGCTTGCTGTGCATGAGCCATGTGAATGGTCCTGTGCTAACACAATAAATGCAGAGTTTTTTGGTGCATTGGGCTAAATATCTGGAAGGTCTCATACTGAAATACTGCTTTAACCAGTGTGCTGCCAAAAACCCTTGACTAATGCAAATGCTGTATTAGGGAATAAGTGGAATAAGTCTAATGGAATAAGAAAATGTGCTCAAGGAATTTCTGTAAGTCCCAGTGAGTGAAGAAAAGATATATTTATTTCACACTTCTTTCTAAGGCTGAGTCATGTTCCCTCAGTTTCATGCACATAGTGGAGTGCTTTTGAGCACTGAGTTGCCTTTGAGACGTTGTTTATTCTTGAACTGATTTGTCTGTTCACTTAGCACTCTAGACTATAGATGTAAAATTTCTTCTAGGTTAAAAAAAAACCCAACAAAATAAATTTAAAGCTAGTCGTGGACTTTTCCTGAGAGCCTGAATGAGCTGCTGCAGTCTTTTGCAGTTCAGTAAGGGTGTGTGTGCAGTGGGAAAAACAAGTTCTTCATTTGATAAAGGCAGAACCAGTAACTTAATACTAGTGGGGTCAATGTGTAAACTCTTCTGGCAGCATGTTTTCCTTCTGCTGAAGGATTATGGTCTGTGTGAAGAATTATTCTAAGTCAGCAACTCCCTTCATATTTACAGATCATGCTATTTAGGTCAAGAAATCAAGGCTTATGTTTTACAAGAAAATAGTGGCCAGAGTGAAGTGTCACTAGCACTTGCTTCTAGAAGTCCTCCCAGGGTTGCTATGTCTGTTTTCTGGCCAGTACTTCTCTGTCTCTCAATAGCTTCAGATCTGTGAAACGTTTCAATGTGGAAATTACTTATAAATAAAAACTACTTTATTTTCTTTCTCTCTCATACTTCTGCCATTAAGACAGGATGACTCCACTGTGCTTCAAAGATGTTGATGAAGAGCATTTTTAATGTAATATGGTTTTTTTCTTTCTTGATTTATGTGAAAGAGCAACAAAGTGTAAGATTTTTTGTTACGCTTTGTAGTAGTATTCTGAAATCTAATTTTCCTCAGAAAAACTGCGTTGCTCATATGTCCATGTTTCTTGCCTGTTTTCAGAAGAGACACTTTCACATGTACTTATACAATAGATACATACATGTAGATGTATATTTAACTAACTCCTTACAAGTAGCTCCTTTTTCTTCTGATTTGATATGTGAATGGATAAATATTGCTTAGTAACTGCTACTATGTACATATCAAACGCAGCTATCTATATGCTGCTACATGTACAGCTACACACTGCTACATAATGTTGCTGTAGCACCAAGCATACCTTTCCACAAACATTTAGTTCCTAAGAGTATGGAACTCTTTACTAGCTCTTAATTTAAACAGCACTTATTTTATGCATTGATATGCGTCGGTATGCATCGCTGAAAGATTTTTCAACTACATATAGCTTTTGAGATTTCTTCATGAATTATAAAAAAATTCATTTTTTTTTTTCTCCAAAGATGACTTCAGAAGCTTGTACTAATTTAATCAGGGATGTTGCTGTTATATTTTACAAGGTAGGAGCAAAACTGTAACTGTATAAGGCCATTAAAGAAAATCTGCAGAACTGCGGTATTTTCCATTGATTACACAGGAATTTTTCTCAAGGGAAAGATGGATTTCTTCTTCTTTCTGGTTTAATTTCTAATGTGGTTAGAAATTTTAGGGAAGTGTCACTTTGGGAATCTCTACCAATCATTTACAGAGGTTTTAAATATATCCTAATACTGTAAGTAATGCCCTTGGCATATTAGAATGAAGAGATTATGATTGCAAAATAATATAGGAAAATATGGGAAAGCATACTAGGAGTGTAAAGGTATGTAGCACTACATTACAGGACACCCCGAGGGTTCCTTGCAGCAAAATAAGCAGGTCCAATGTTGTGTTGATGCACATGTGTTGCTGCTTTCAGGGCTGGGCTTACTTTGTGAATTTGTGAAGAATTTGCCATATCTTCAGTGTAGGAATGGCCAGTTTTAGATCTGCATGTTTTTAATATGCAGATGTTTACAAGATTAACTTTCGTATCTGATCTCAGTCACTTAATCAGCTGCAGGGTGTCTCATACACAGCATAATCATATTAGCTTTTTTTTTTTCATTAACCTTTTTTTGCTTTGCTTTGTTTTGTGTGTTTGTGCGTGTGTGTGTTGGGGATTTTTTGTTTTTTTGTTTTTTTTTTGTTTGCTTGTTTGATGCACTTAGCTGAAATGAGGTTGAGTGATAATAGTGCCTGCAAGAGGCATGTTGGTATAGTCTATCCCAGATGATCAAGCTGATTAGGATAATGGATTGGACTGATGGGATCTGATTATTTTTATTCTGATACAGACTTTCTTAAGAAAGGCTTTTTAGCAGCCGGTAGAGCTGAGACAACAGCATTTTTAGTCCATGAGAAACTTGAGTAATTTCAGTATTTTATTCCCAGCTCAGGGCAAGAAGTTGAAAAACCCAAAAATTTTTAAGACATGGAATACTTACGAAGTTTATCCAAATCTATTGAAATGTTGGGCTGAAATAAAATATTTTTACGTTCTTAAACAAAAATACTTCTATTTATTCAATTTATTCAAAATGATTCTTTGAGAGGGAGCTTTCACCTGTTTTGAGCCTTCTATTCAGGGAAAAACATCAATCCACTCAAGTTCTAGTGATAATGTTGGGCACCGGATGTCTCCATTGGATATCTAAAAACACGTTTTTGGTACATGGACATGGGCAATAACACAGTTAATTCTTTGCTTTGTACGGGAGGAATTGTGAGATTATGCCTCAGTGGAAACGGTCAGGGGGATGTAGGGTGCCAGTGTTGCCAGGGATATTGAGCATGAGACAGAGGTAGAGCTGAAGTAGGTGGCTGAGATACTTCAATGCTGGTTTAAAAAATAAAATACATGTACATTTTCTGTGAGAAATTTAATAATGACATATATTTGTTGCCATGGGTTTATGAAAAGTTTGTTTTACTCCAGATGCTCTAGGAAGCGGCACTGGTAACTGCTTGCTGATGGTGTCCTTGCTGTCTTTAACCAGAAGCTGTTAACTGTAGGAGCTCTGAAAGCCTCTGGAGTCTACCTAACACTCAAGCAAGATTTGATATTACAGCACTGTGAAAGTTCTCACTGCACATGCTCTGAAACACTTTGGCATGTCTTTACTTGTGCTTAGTACTCTGGCTTTTGGTGGAAACTGGATCAGAAAGTTTATTGTTGCAATGTGTCTGAGAGTGCCAGCAATGCTCTTTTTTGAATGCCTCTGTTAAATGCAGCTCAATTTTCCTTGTTTCAGTCTGTTGGCTGTGACTTGGTCAACTATTGTGTTCAGCACTGTTTCTCCTGTTTCTCAGGATACATTTATGCTTCTTATTGTTTTTTCATGCCTTTTTTTTTTTTTTCTTTCCTGTGCAACAGCTGTTTAAGCAGCATTTCTCTTGGCAGGGAGGTAAGGAGTTGAGCACTAACAGCTTAAAAGTGGAGTCACTGTCAGAAGAGTGAAAAGACCATGGTGTTCTCATTTACAGCTGTAGCAAAGCACACCCCCCCACCCACCCCCGAGTACTGTGGCGATGAGGGAGGGTGCTGATGGGAAATAATATATTAGCTGTTTAATGAATAACAGCAAATGAGGGACGAGGAGATACAGCTGGTAAATGGATCTAAATTATGTGAAAGAGATGCCAGCAGGCTAAGACAGCCTATGACTCTAATTTATGAGTGGCTGCCACTGGTGTGTATATACCATGCATCTACGGTTGCTGCTCATGAGAGCTATTGTCCCCCAGCACAGGCGAGATGCACCTCTATGGATGTGAGAATTATTGCTTCTAGGAGAAGGCACTGCCATCCAGGAATGTGGAAAAATTACTCAGTGGAATTAAGGACAGCCCAGCAGCCATTATCTGACTTTAGTGTAATTGCTGAAGAGAGGCTTTTTTTTTTTTTTTCTTTTGTTTAGTTCTTAACAGTAGATTTGATTCAGCAGTGGGCTTTCGACACTGTGGTGTTTTGTGATTGCATTTTGGTTTTATCTTGATTACTGCATGCCCCTAGAGTAATTTTTGTATCTTGTTGCTTCCAGTCCTGCCTCTGTCATGGACTGAAAAGTTTCTTTTATCTCTTTTATAAAATATTAACAATGAGAGGAATCTGAGGGACAGTGCTGCCTTATTGCCCTGCTTTTTCCATCTCTAACACTGTTGCCCTCTAGGGGAAGAGTCTTGTTTTGTGATGAATTCCTCAGTTTAGAAAAGGTAAACCTTGGGCTTAGATCCAGTTCCCTGGTTTTCACAGATTTTGTGTTTGATTTCCAGGTGAACACCTGGGTTGCATCAATGAAAGTAAGACACAAACTCCTCTGGGGGGGTGCTGGCCTTAGCATGACATTTCCTCAGTTCTCTGTTCTTTAAAAAGAAATAGCGGTATTACTCCATTTCAGAGTGTTGTGAGAATAGATGCATGCAGGGATTTGACATGCTCAGATACTACAGCAGTGTGAGCCATGTAGGAAAAAAGAATGGGCTTTTAGATGTTTGTCTCAGCTTGTGTTTTGTAACAGATTCCTAATAATTAGGTTTTCTGTTCAGCTGCTTTTTGATGGGATTATTACTTGCCCATCATTCTTTTCTTTTTAATATGCATTTTTTCCCCTTTTCATGCCTTCCGTCTTTCCTTTTGCCTTCCCATTTACACTGTGTCTTGTGCTGAAATCTACTGGGGAATACTTTGGATTTTTTTTTTTTTTTTTCATATTTACCTACCAATAACTTCTTCTTCATTTGGTGATTCGATCAATGTCAGCTCTTTGATCAGTGTTGACTCTTCGATCATTCAGTGTTTCATAACACTCAGGGGCATCTAGATTATATTTAGCCAAATCCGCATGCTAAGTCCTAGTCCTATTGTGATTTTTTTTTTTTTTTTTTTAATTTTTTTTAAATCTCCTTGGATACTCTTGTATTGGAATCTTCTGTTTATTATCTTTTTCCCTCTTGTTAAGTACCCTCTCTTTGAGTAAAGTGTTTTCAGAAGGCTTCAATTGTAGTAAGACTTTTTTTTTTTTTCCTTGAGAGGTCTAACTTGATGAGACTATTCACTTGGTAGAGAGGAAGACACAGCTTCATCATAGTGTGAAGAGGACAGGAGAGCTCAAGTCCAAGTAAACCTACAGCTTAAGCCATCTTTTTCAGTGGAAAACTCAGGGTTGAAGAGGGAGTTGAAAGGCTTGCCTGTGCAAGTATGAGCTGAGGTCAGCAGATGCGCTATTCAGAACTGTTCTCCTTTTCTCCTATCCTCAGTATTGTGCACTTAGAAGAATTTAAATTTTGCTGTTCACAGTATTTGGTTGTACCTTCAAAACCTCCTGTAGGAATTGTTTACAACAAGTACTTCATTATAATTATGACAATCTAAACATTTCTGTTCTTTGCTATCACTGGCAATACTATAGATTCTATTGCTTCAGTTTAACATAGATTTCCAGCTTGTGTTTTCTCTCTCAAAGCCCATTGCACTCATTCTTGGGAATATGAAAGCACCAGGTTGCTGCTCCAAAGGCTGTGACATCTCTTCCTGCTTTACTTCAGCAGATGAGAGTCACCCTGAGTCCATCACACTTTTTTGAAAATTATTGATTTTTAAGCTGCAGACAACTTAAAAGTTACCAATTTTAAATTCAAATCATCAGCTTCTATTACCTCTCTCTTCAATTTCTGCAGTTTTAAAACATCTCCATTTTGCTATAAACTCTTAAAAAAAATAAATAAATAGTTACCATTGAGAAGAAATCCTTAAACTCAGTACCAAAACCTAATTCCTTCTTCACTGGCAGGCCTACTTATTTATTACCAGCTTTAATCACTTGAAATCTTTGGGAGGCAGCTGGCCCAACCAGACCAGCCCAGGGTCTTCAGTCCTGCTCTGGCAATGCTGTGGGAAAAGGAAATGGGTTTCATTGTAAAACCCATTGTGTGAATGTGGTTTTGTCTAGACTGCCTTTAGAGCTGTTATGTGTAGAAGGGGAGCCTGGCAGTGCCCTGTAGTGGGCAGAGGGGCAAGATCAGAAGTCCTGTGGGTCTTCACTGTCTCTCTCTTTGTGAATAATATAATACCATTGTGTTTTCCTTCATACGTATAACAGCAGAAGAGCCTCCTTTACAGAGTTGTGGAGAAAATTTGATAACAGCTATGCAGCCTAGGAAAAGAAAAAAAAAAATAAAATAGAAGTATATTTGTAGATAAATTCTTCTTTGTTCAAATATATGAAAAATCTTTCCAAATATTGTCTTTAGGTTACATGCTGTTTGCCAGTTCAGTATTGCCATGTCTGTGAATCAGTCCTTATATTTCTTTCTAGTTCATTTGCTGCTGTAGGTGATGAGATTGGTGCTTTTTTTTTTTTTATTTTTTTTTTTTTTATTAAGTCTGTGTAATACGTTGGCCTTCTTCAGGTTCTTATGCTGTCAACATAATATTTTTCTTTATGTTTCCAGAGTGTCCCAAATTGCACATAGACTCACACTGATATAATTTTCCTTTCTATTCTATTTCATATTTATGTCCTTCTTTAGGCACTATTATTCATGCTCACAGGTTTTAGTGTTCCATATTTGCTGACAACTCCCAAATCTATTTTTTGGTACCTACTGACCTAGTGCTGGCTCTCCCTTTGCTGTGTGATTGTCTTTATGACATTATGGTTCAGAATAGATGTAATCAAACTTTCTTAAGTTTGATTCAGACAAGAATGAATTGTAGCTTGAAGAGCTATCTTAATATTCCTTTATATTTCTTATTTGCCATTGACTTTGATGGATGCATGCAAAGTCTTACATGCCTCACTGTGAGATCTGTAACTAAAATATATTGTTACTGTTTCATCATGGAGGTCTTGATAGCAATTAAGTGTTACAGTAGATGGTGCATAATCATATAGAGCAGGGCCCTACAATATAATTACCATCAAATTAACGCAGTTAGACAACTGGAATGGATTCAATAGTTAAGGATGCTGGCCATGCAACTGTCTTGTTAGTATCATGTGTCTGTTGTGAAGTCCAGTTCAACATGGAACTTCGAATAATTCAGGAAGCTGTTATGGCAAATAAATTAAACATCCAAAATTACATGGCCAGCAGTTTCTGTGAATGCCCACCTCCCCACTGGCAGCTGTGAACTGAAAGAGAAATAGCATTTGCAGAGTTTTGCAGAAGTACCTGTAAAACCAGGAGTGCTGAGAGGAAACCCCTGAGCTGCCATCACAGAAAATTACAGACAGAATAGGTCGTATAGAAGTCTATTCATGGAAATATGAAGCACTAACCAATATGCTTAGAGATGCATAACAATTAGCGGAAACTTAGCAGCCTTTTATGACACATTGCATATTGCATGCAAGGGAGAGACAAGATGTCTGGTTCTGTGTGACTTCCTGCGTAGTCATTTAGGAAGACTTCGGAGAAGTTTAACGAATGCTAACTTTTGAACTATCTTGCTTAAAAAAGACCCTCCACAGATCTAGTTTGTAAGGTTGAGGTGATCAAAACTGAGTTCTACGTTATGATTTCCTATGTGGTTAAATTCTGAATAGACAATACTTTTCCTCCAATTTTTAACTTTACTTCAATCTTTACTCTTATCTTCTCTTCTACTGTTCTCTTCTGTATCTCTCAAACCTGTATTGTTCATGTACATGTTCTGTGTCTCTCAAACCTGTATTGTTCACACAATTCCTTATCTCATCACACTTATTGAGAGGCCTCCCTGCTGACTTCACTGAAAAGAATGCTTGTACATTTTGCATAGTAATTTTTTCCATCTGGGGGTTCTCTCTGGTTTCCTAAGTCTGGGGTTTAGAGCTAGTTCCTTTTGAAAAAGAGATGTTACATTCATATGCTTCGTTTAACTGTTCTTTAGACTTCTGCATTGTACTTTTGAGCATCCAAGTTCAGGATTCATTCAGGCTTTAAAATATTTCAACATGATTTACAGAGCAGCTTGAAATCAATCCACTGTTGAAACACCAACATTGGCCAAATCTATAAATTTTTATTTTCCAAAAAATTGTGCTTAAAATTAGGGACATCTCTGCCAGCAGTAACAAGTTGACTGGCAAAGGAAATTAGACTCAAGAGGCGAGAAGTTCATGGTGATTTTGCTCTGTTATTCTGAGGAAACCTGGAAGGCAGATGTTGTGGCTTGTAAGAACTGGCCTCGTTCTCCATCAAAACCTGTCTTGTGTTGACATGTGTAAGCAGATGGCTGGAAGGCAGAGGGAAAACACTCAATACCTGGGAAATGTTTACAGAAGAGCTTTTCTTTCAAGAAATAAAGTGAATATCACTGCCTGGGAGTTATCCCTACAGGGACATGGAGCCTGCCTCATGGGAAGGAGACCCAGATCATGGAGGGGTTGCAACATCTAGGGTAGTAACGTGGAGGCATTACTGAACATTCAGCCTTGTTAATGGTATTCACATCCTTCTCGCCTTCTTTGATTTTAATTTTTGGGTGTATTTCATCTACTTTTTGTCTTCTGGCCTGTTTGTTTAGGTTTGAATTTTAAGTGATTATTCCCTAATCAGATGTTTTTTTGAGACTATCTGTACCTTCATGCTTACAAGGAAGATATTAAGCATTGAACAGTGGATGCCTTTTACCATCTTAACCTTGATTTCTTCTATGTTTGCTTGTATTGTTCCAGAGCTAGTTGTTTAATGAGACATCTTGAGCCACACAGCAGTTCAGCTTTCATCATTTGGGACTGAATATTGACTACCCCTGTGAAGCCACAGCAAGTAAGCCAGTTCTGGTTCTTTTGAGTAGCTGTAAGGGTGAAAATCTCTCAATGGTATCAAAATATGTTGTTCTCTTCAATTTGGTATAAACTAATTTACTAGTGTACTTAACACTTTCTCTGAGATAAGTGGTAGCTCATCTATCTTAACTTCTCATTAATTTGAACAAAAATTCTAACACACTGAACATTTAGCTGCTGAAAATATTCTAAAATGAGTATATGGTAATTGTTTGTAAGTCCACGGAATTTAATTAAACTGTGTTTAAATGTCTTAGAAACTGATGACTAAAAATCAACTAAATAAGAATGTTTACAAATGGGCACATAAATATGCATATGTGGTTAGGAAGCAGGCTGTTTACAATGCTGGGCTCGTCTGTTTGCAAAGGCAACATCTAGTACAGCATGTCTCTGATAATTACATTTTGGCTTAATAAACAGAAATGGGAAGGATGTTTTTTAAAATTATGTTAATGCTTTCTTTTTTGATGGATCTCACTAACATGGTGCAGAGAGAGACGTTTAGTTTTTATATTTCAGGGGCCAGTGTAATAACTAGATTTTCAGAAATAGGGGGTGTTAAAAGAAGGAACAAGTGCTCATCCTTTATGTAAAATGTAGAGCATATTTCAAACCTGCTCTATCCTCATGAGATTTCTGAAAGGCACATGGAATTGATTGTACATCAGAAGCATGTCTTACTTTTATTTGTTAGTTTTCATTCTGGAAGATTCTGTTCATATCAGATTACTACATTGATATGTCACTGATATGCGTACCTCATATATATGAGTGTATATATATACATATAGATAGATATATATAGATATTATTTATAGCCCCCCATTACATCTTTTCTCTGGCTGTGTTTGTACTGCACTTAAGGGAATTGAGCATCTAAAATTAGTTTTCATGTCTTGCTTATGCATGAATAAAGCAATGTTTACATGAACATGAATGAATTCATGTTTAGCTTCAGCACCAGTCCTCTAAGTTTACACTGTTCTCTCTATATCCACTAGGCAGCTGACCTGCCATAATTACTCTGTTGCAGTCATTTTGATGTGGTGACTCATGCACATACAGCTTCTCCCCAGTTTAAAGATCTTCAGCTTGGTCAACATTTTGCCGCAGGTATGAAGGAAGGGACTGGATCTAGCCCAGGAGTCTTAATTTTTCCTCTCCTCTCCATTTTTTTTTTTTTTTTTTTTTTTGTCTTACACATTTGTAAAACACCATGTCAGGTGAGGCTTTACACACACTTTTAGTAATGGGGTTTTGACAGTTTTTAAAATGCTTTGCTAAAAAAAAGTCCAGTAGAGCAGGACATTGCCAGGGATTTATCCACGTAAATTGGATTTCTGGGTTCAAATTAGCTTTTCAGAAGTGTCACAAAGCAGTCACAAAAGAAATGTAGCTGTGTTCTGGTTAGACAGAATTTATTCCTAGTTGTTATTTAAGAAATAAAAAACAAAACCAAAAACAAAACCACAAAACAAAAATAAAAATAAAAACAGAACCCAAAAACGTTTAAATCACTTCCTTCAAGACACAAACAGAGTGAATTTTACAGTAAGAACAAAATCAATCTTCTGAAACAGTCATAACTCTTTCACCAAAAGAAAATGAAAGGGAGCACAAGCTTCTTCCTGGAGAGTTTAGAAGTATCACTTTTTGACTTGATTCTTAGATAATGGGAAATTGTATTGACCAGTTCAAGCTGAGCACTTGGAAGGAATGCTGGAGTCTCCATCATGGCCTATTTTTATTTCACACTAAGTTTATTTATAGCTGAAACAGAAAGTTGCAATTCTGCAGCCATAGCCTTTTTTTTCTTTTTTTTTTCTTTTTTTTTTCTTTTTTTAAGATATATGAAAATCAGTAAGCTGTAGAACAACGAAAACTACTGAGAAGATGCAGTGCCTTCCTGTGAAACAGCCGCAGTAATCTGTGTGCTGAATAAGAAGTTACTCGTAGATGCCTCTACTGTTCTTTTCCTCTTCATTATTACCATGTAGCAATTTTTGTATGCTGTTGGGATTTGTGAGTATTTCTTGAGCTGCAAGAAAAACTGAATGGCCTGAAGTTCAACAGTGCAGCTGTGTGTACTCACATATGTATATGGATACTTGGAGGGAGAGAGTATCCTCACTTGTCACCTTTCATGTCCGGGTCTCCTTTTTAAAATATTAAACCAATTCTTGATGTTCAAGCATCATATCTATAATTTCCTGAGTCATACCCACCTGTCAGGAGCTTGAGGAACAATGCATTAATCTGGTAACAATAGTTTCCACAATCCAACATCCCCTTGTACAACACATGAGAGGAAAGAACAACTGACAGCTTAAAAGTGGTAGGGAAAAAGGTCTGTTCGAATGTTGTAAAGGCCTGAAAATCTGTGTCAGAGTCATTTCTGCATTTCTATAGAGCCCCAGAGAGTTCACTGCTCCTGTACAGAGATTGCAGAACTAAGGCAGTTAAAAAATTGGGTAAAGTGTTTTGTCGAATAATAATGGATACTACTCTGCTTGCTATAGATCTTGTTAAGTAATTTAAAAAAGTATTCATAGGAAAAAAAGTGGTTAATATTGTTATTTGCAATTTTTAACGAGATTCCTCAGGGGCACAACAATGCATAGTGATATATCTCATTATCTCATTAGACAACTTGAGCTTACATCAGGAGGAATTTGGATTAAACCAATGCCCTCTCTGAATCAAGGGGCCTGGCTTCAAGAAATGCTGGGTGGGGAGGAGTTTTCTTGGCATTTGTTATTTCTCCCGTGTTAGGGAAAACTTAGTTGCAGTTAAGAAAATGAAGTCCAGTGCATGATGCTACCAACATCAATCTGGGGCTGTTTATACCTCTACACTAATTAAGAATTGAGAAGATTTCTTCTTTCAAGCATGCTGTTGACAACAGTGTGAGTTCACAAAAATTGGAATATAAAATTTATAGCATTGTGCTTTCAAAGCACACACTGCAGCAGGCACAGGATCCTGGGCAACATTCTAATGTGTTTCTTGTGAATTGAAAACATCACACAAAATCAATAAACTTAAGTAAACAAAGCATTGAAAGCAAACAAGAAGCAAGGGGTAATTTTAGGAAGTTTGTCAAGGCTTCTGTTAAACTGATGGAAATTAAATGAGTTGGTTCCAGTGATGAGCAGGGAGCATGGCAGAAACCCTATGTAAGGAGTTAAAAAAAGGGTAAAGGTCCCAGAAAAAGATTTGTTTTATATCAGAATAATTATATTCTTTATGTGATGAAAGGATTTGAAGGCCTGACTGTTGCTCTGAATTTAACCTGAAGGTTGCCTTCATTCCATGGTATATGACCTGGTTTTTTTTCCTTCTCTCCCCCAAATTTGAAGACGCTACAGCCAGTGCAGAAAGGTAGCTGTGTCCAGCATGTTAACAGGACACACATGGGTCACAGTGCTTAGAAAAGCTTCTGATCACGGCCAGTGGATATTTTCTGGGATAACACTTCTTCTCATGCCCATCCCAATTAAATGGACTGATGGCTGCTTAGTGCCACTTCCTAGGTCTTTAGTCTTTCACAGGTGTTTTAGTCTATTTATCTGCCACCATGAGGAGATGCGGTTCTTGAAAAAGCATCAAAAGTACATAAACTGGTGGAAATTGGTGAGATTTTTGGTCTTAGCCTGTGTCTTCATTTTTTCAATCTGCTGCATGCATTAAACAGTGAACTCCAGACAAGCCGCTGTCCCTGTCTGCTGGCATTTCAGTCCTGCAAAAATGCTCTGATGTGTCAACATCAAGAGCAAATACAAAAAATATTTACCCTTTTAGTTTGCTTTATCAGCTCTATTGATTTCTTGATAGAATGTTCTGAACATATCTCTTTTACATCAAAAAGGAGCCTCATGTTTCAGGAGGCTTTAAGCACGTGCTCCGATGAAGCAGGTCTCTCTATCCCAGGATCTGTGATGTTTGAGAGCTGAACACTGTTTTTAGTGATAATTAATTGCATGGTAAACAGCTTGTGTGGTACTCTGTGATTCTACTCATACTCTGTGCTTACAGTTTTGTGTGTTCATGGGGAAGATGCCAGCAAACATAACTGTACCTGCCACTTCCAGTCCAGTGCAAGCAGACAAATATATTTTCTGAGGTCCTCTATATTTGTCCTTTGCATAAAAAAAGCACAGCATGCATTTGCTACTGTAGAAAACACCCATCTGCTATGTGCCTTGGTTTCCAAGTTGAATGAAGGAAGGTTGCAGATATGAGGAGTTTGAGTTTTACTCTCTTGTTGCTACATATTGCCTTGTACAAGCATTTTGTTGTACAGCAGAGTGCAATCAATTCCCATTTCATTTCCCACTCATCCTCTCCACACACTGCTATATCTGGAAGATGTGCTCACTGCTGACCGTGTAAATGTGCTTTACCTTCCCCTGGCTGCTAAAAGCTTGTAGGAAGATTCATCTGTTGAAAAAACTTTCACTTTTATTTGAATCCTTGAAAATTCATGTCTCTTCTGAAAAAAACACCAAACTAATGCTACATTTCTCCCACTGTGCTTTGCATGTTTATTGCAGATGTCTATTAAATGGTGATCTTGATGTTGTTAAATATTTAACTATGGAAGAATCAAAGGTGATCTGAATTAAAAAAAAAAAATTGCCAAATAGTTAAGTGTTTGGTGGAACTATGGATATTGTAATAATATTTTAAATTTTTAGAACATTTTCTGTCTAAGAAAGTCTGGGTACAGCACAATTTGTCAGATGTCTCCTCTATAAATTCAAGGATAACAGAATTATCCTGAGGTATCCATAATAAAATTATAGCTCCCATCTCCAGAATGAAGCTTCTTTGGAGGTAAAAGATAACAGCTAAGCATACATCACAACATTGCAGGGGAGAGGGGGAGAGTAGACATTTTGTCTGACACCAAGAGACTCATGGGAGCTCAGACCTGTTAATACAAGTATTTCTGAGCCCTGCTTCCTGGTGTTGAAGCTGAGAGATTCATATGTGAGCCAGGATCACATTTAACCTGTATTTCATCAAATATACTCTTTTGCTACCATTAGCTGCTCCTGACCCTTGTGAGCATATGAAAAGGAGGCTTAAAATTAACTGTCATAGCTTTATGCTGCTGCTTTTGCTCTTTTTTTTTTTTTCTTTTTTATTTTCTTTCTTTCAAGGACTTGCAGTATCAAATTATCAAAACCCAACTTTTATAAACACATTTTTGGAGGAGTGGGTTGTGGGGATTATTTTTATGCAAATGTCTCTTCAGGATTCTGCTTTGTGGTCCAGCAATAAAATAAAAAATAAAAAAAAAAAAAGACCCCAACCAACACCCTCCCCCCACAAAAAAAAAAAAAAAAAACACAACAAAACCAAACCCCACCAAACCCCAAAACCAACAACCCACCCCAAAAAAAACCCAAACACCAAACCAAAAACCAACCAACCAAAGAAGCCCCTTTCAAAATCATAGGGAAAGCTGTTGAGTTTTCAACATCTTGATCTAGGTGACTTTTAGGATTATACTGCAGCATTTGTAACTTAATGACTTTCATGGTAACAAGAAATTACTAAATAATGAAAATGGTTAAAAATATTTGAAATTCAGAGATATGGAATCTTCTGTATTTGTCTTATGGGATCATTATCACGGCTGTTGGGAGCTCTCATTTTGTGAGTAGGATTTTGCACAATTTCCTTTTTTGACTTCAGTGGCTCAGGATCAGGTTATGGAGATTGGAGATAGAAGCTCTATTGGAGCCGTATCTCTGTTGGAGATAGAAGTGTTATTTTTGTCAATAGCAATCGTTGGTAATGAGATGTATCTTTTAGTTTCATTTGAATTTTAAAATATGTTTAAAATTATTTTTAAAACTTTATCAGCATTGTCTGAAGTTAAAGATAAGGCACTAAGTATGAGACGTGTTTGGAAACTATGCTTTTGAGATAGACTAGATAAAGTGTCTGACTTTAAGTGGAAGAATGATGTCAGTGTCATGCTAGTAACTGAATTAGTAAATAAGTATGCAGGTGATTAGAATTCTCAGTGCTGTTAATTATTTCAGCATTTCTTCCTGCAGTATGGGAAAAAAATGTATTACTTTCACACTCAATTTCAGTTCTTCGAGCTAATGGCTTTCTTTGCACAAGAAGAGAGATAAGGGGATATTCATTGTTTGCTTTTCATTGAGGGATAAGTACTTACTCTAATAGGCTTCTACTGGTATATTACTGGGCTTCGTGAAACAAAATAGTAATTCTCCCTGTAAATTGTCAGTTGAAAACACTCATTGAGCAGTTGTAACTGTATTTTTGTTAGTGTTTTAATGATACCATTGACATTATTATGAAAACAGTTTATACCACAGCGAGTTTTCTTAAACACACTTAAATTTTTGCTAGAAAAGCATTTGTTTGGCCCTCCAGAGCCTGGGTGAACACTCAGTAGCTCTTGGCCAGTGGGATGACCTTTTGAAGTAGCTGCAGAGAGCATGGAGAGAGTGGTGGTTCCTGGTTTTATTGAGGGGAGCCTTAGGTGACAAATTTGTACATTACAGGGGATGGACAGATTTCCAGCACCATATTCTGTGTATACGTATATAAAAATACATATATAGAATGCCATATATAACCCGGTTAGGCTGTATCACAGTGGAAATGTCTGCATGTTTTCTGCATTTTCCTGCGCTTCATTGTTTTACATGGAGCAACAGAAACTGATTTATTCATGTATTAAGCTGTATCAGTGGCTAGTTTTCATAAAGTATGAGACTACAGTATTGCTCTGAACTCCCCCCCAATCCCTGATCACAAACTAAAATAGGTTGCTTATGCAAATTTATGAAATGGGGGGATCGAACGCATTATTAATAACCGTAGACCTGTCAGACATTAAGCGCACATGCAGTAATGAGCACACTCCCTGGCAGACTGGCTTGCATGTACAAAAACCCACTCCATGTATTAAATATACACTTGAGAAACACTATAGTAAATGTTCCAGTTGTTTCAGTCATATGCTGCTGAGGGTATTCTGTAATTTAAGGCTCAATCATATGTTCTCTAAGGAAACCCACTGATACCTAATTACAGGAAGATTACAAAAGATAATGACAACATAATGAATTACAGAACCTTTATAACTTATTAGCACAATTTCCTGCTATGAATCAAGACATCTAGATGAAATTTTAAGGATAGCTTTGCATGACATTTACTCCTATCATCCAGGATGAGCCTAAGGGGAAATACAAAACCGCGAACGATTGGTTTTATGAAGATGGCATAAGTTCTTGTGCCTACAATGTTTTTATGAAGTTGGAGCCAAGAAGGTACTAATTTTGTAGTATTTCCTAGCACTTTACTGTCTCCACTTGTAGCAAAGTGTCATACTTTACGTATGCTTTTCCAATTGATACATTTCTGTGGTCTTATATTTTCATCTAGTTGGCTTTGTTGTCCTACCCTACTGGTTAAGAAGATTGAAATAAAATTACAAAGGAAAGCAATTATGGAGTCTTGATAAAGCCAAGATTACATTTCATATCACTACTCTTCCTTCATACAACCATTCTTTTTTTTTCCTTTTTTTTTTTTTTTTCGATTACTATGCTACAAGGCTGTGACTCAAGGGCTGTGATTCATGCACGTCTTTCTATAATTGTGTCCTGCATGGAGTGCCAAATTCAGTGCTGACTGGAAGAGTTGGCTTTCAGTTTGAATAGCTTAACCAGAATTTTCTGAAGTCTTTTGAAGCTTTATTAGTGTCGTGGTTTAAACCCAACCACAAACCTTGTTCACTCACTCCTCCCTTTCTTGCCCTCCCCCTACTCCTGGGGGATTTTTCTCCTTCTTAGGAGCTAGTACAGTGCTGTGTTTTGATCTTTTGGCCTGGGAACAGTGCTGATAACGCCGATGTTTTCAGTGGCTGCTCAGATGTTTGGTCTGGCCAAGGACTTTGTGAGTCTCATGCTCTGCTAGGGAGGAGGGGAGGCCACGAGGAAGCAGAGACAGGACACCTGACCCAAACTGACCAAAGAGGTATTCCATACCACAGCACGTCATGCCCAGGATGTAACTGGGAGTGAGCCGGAAGGGCTGGGAGGACTGGAGGGTTGGACGAGGTATCGGTCGGTGCTCGGCTGGGGGAAGTGGGGCGAGTTATTGGTCGGCTGGTGTTGAGGTGGTGTATTCTTTCCTCTTGTTATTTCCTTTAGCATTATTATTATTGGTGGTAGCAGTAGTGATCTGTGTTATACCTTAGTTACTAAACTGTTCTTATCTCAACCCGTGGGAGTTGCATTCTTTTCGATTCTCCTCTCCGTCCCTCCAGGAGCAGGGGGAGGGCAAGAAGGGGGGGAGTGAGTGGACGAGGTTTGTGGTTGGGTTTAAACCACGACAGTTAGGTTCTTGCATAACTCACCAAGCATTCAGCAATATCCAGGCAGAATTAGATATTATGGTTATCAAGGATGGAATTAGTTTCAACCAAATAAATACACAGATCAGATCTGAAAGAAAAAAATAAAGCCTTTACTTAAGGTTTAAACCCAGCCACACAGCTCGTCCACTCATTCCCCCCCCCTTTTATCCCTCTTTCTTTCCTTCCCTTCCCCGCTCCCCACTCCTGGAGGGATGAAGAAGAGAAAATCAAGAGAATGTAACTCCCACGGGTTGAGATAAGAACAACCAAGTAACTAAGGTATAACACAAATCACTACTGCTACCACCAATGATAATAATGATAAGAGAAAATAACAAGAGAAGAAAATACAATACCACTTGCCGAACGAGTTTGATCCCCGCCCCCCAAAGAGAGCCCTTGCCCCTCCGGGTAACTCCCAGTTACCTCCCTGGGCATGATGTGCTGTGGTATGGAATACCTCTTTGGCTAGCTTTGTCTCTGCTTCCTCTTGGCCTCCCCTTGTCCCTGGCAGAGCATGAGACTCACAAAGTCCTTAGCCAGAATAAACATTATTTAGTAGCAATTAAAAACAATAGGTGTTATCAGCTCTGTTCCCAGGCTGAAAGTCAAAACAAAGCACTGCACCAGCTACTAAGAAGGAGAAAAACTGACTGCTACTGCTAAACCCAGGACAGTTTTAAAAGAACTTCCAAGGAATATTTCCTTGCAGTGATATATGATGTCTCATATTAAGCGGACAACAAATGGTATGAACAATAAATTAAAATAAATCTTGTATTGGTTTACCTCATTAAAAGTCAATATAAAACTAGTGTGCTTTATACACGAGAAGAAGAAATAGCTTGTCACTATTGTGAAATGCAAGAACAAAGGTCATAGTGAGAGGTGAAATAAAAACTTTATGAAACCATTCTATTGAGCAGAAGCATAATAACAAATATCATCTGTGTGTGTTTCTGTTGAGTAGTTGACAATGCTCTGGCTTTTATTCTCTATTGAAATGAGCATCTTTTCATAAAAACTGAACCCTGAACTCTGCTTTTCAATAAAATGTTACTCTCTTCCTGTTGAAATAAGACTCTTTCCAGTAAAAAAAAAAAAAACAAACAAACAACAAAAAAAAAATAACCCACAAAAAACCCAACCAAACAACCACAAATCACAAAACAAAATGTCCTTTAATACCTCCCTCTCTCTTCCTTTTGGAAGGGGGATTAAAATATTTTGCCCAATCCTGTTATTGTTATGTTTACTTTTACCATGTTATTAACTTCTTGCAAAATACTTGCAAAAAACGTTTTTGTCATTGTGTTTCACTGTCTGATTAATTGGGAGCTTCATCTGGGCTGGAGAGTTTTATCCCTGTCTTCCCAAATACACCTCAGTGCTTTTTACACCTGTTCCCATAGCTGGAAACCAGCCAAGGAGGGGTGAAGTGGCACACTGTCTGTTATCATGTATTTTCTAAAAATTATTGAAACCTACTTGAAATCTGTTGTGTATAAAAGGAGAATTGAGGAGCTGCCCTGCTATCTGGAGTGAACCTATAGTGGAACTAACTGTAGGATTGACATCAAAGAGGATTTAGATAGATCTGATTTAGATAAATAGATAGTCAAAAGCCTTTTCTGGGTACATGAAAAAAATCTTCAGAAATCTGTTCCAGATCTAAATTCTGATCAGTTGTGACTTTTTAAGAAAAAGTCAAGAAAGATTAAAAAAAAAAAAAAAAAAAGATTTTTAGATCAGATGGTTTGGGCAAAAATTAGTGTTGAAATTTGAGAGAAATTAAATGTCAGTATGTCATTATAGCATTTCTCAGAACGATGACTCCAATCTGCTGATCACAAGGGTTATGCTGTATACACAAAGTTAAGGATGAAATGAAACCAGTTTCTTCATGGTCAGTGACCTAAAGCTTTCTGTCCTGAACAGTTTTTTTCCCAGTAAAAATGTTGTAATTATAATTCTTAAAGTTTGGACCTTCTGTTACCTATCATCTCTAATAGTCATATGGCCTTTTTCCTTTCTGTTCCATACAGTGAATAACAGTGTCTTTGACCTTGTTTCAAAATATGTTTTCTGCACCATGAATCACTGTCTCTTCTGTCCTGAAATGAAATTATCTTTAAATATGATGATAATTTTGTTTGTTTTTGTAGACAATCTTCATTATTGGGTAAGTGACTAAATGTTTAGACACTGGAAGTTCTTGACTTATGTTGTTTTTACTTGTAACTGTCAAAGTTCAAGTAATGTTTTTCTCTTTCCTTTTCATTGTTCTAGTTACTCTTAATCAGAAAAGAGGAATGAAGGTCTAAACCCCAAAATGTAAAACTTCATATTTTGCTAATGTAAACTTCATTTATGTCACATGAGATCCGGTTTTCTTCACTTTGGAAGGAGGCTTCAGGCACTGTTCTTAGTATTGGAACAATTTGCTCTAAATGGCAATTGAAATATATATAGTGTGACTGAAAAATTATTTCCTCAACTAGTCATATACTGGCTTGCAAAGAAATCGGATCAGCCCCTAAAGGGAGCTTAAAAACAAGATAACTCAGTGCAAACTAATGTAGTAAGTTGATGAGTTCTGTTTCTCCAGCTTATATCAGTGTGCTTCAACCACAGTTATTAAGCTGGACAAAGCATAGATTTTATTCACAGGCAGGGGAGCTTCTGGGCAACAGTGAGGCCAGTTGCAAATGACCAGTGACGACAGGAGCCTTCCAAGTTGTATGTATCTCTGGCTGGAGAAAGTGCTATAGCCACCTAGTTGGTGACAGCTCCACCAAAAAGGACAGGGAATAAAACTTGTAGGAGAGAGGAATTAGTAGCAGTCTAGAAAGGAAAGGAAAATATAAAGGGAAAGAAAAGGGAAATATAACCCCCATTTTTAAGAAGGGGAAAATGGATGATCCAGGGAATTGCAGACCAGTCAGTCTCACCTCTGTGCCTGACAAAATCTTGGAGCAGATTCTCCTGGAAGGCATGCTAAGGCACATGAAAACCAACAAGGTGCTTGGTGACAGCCAGCATGGCTTCACTAAGGGGAAATCCTTCCTGACCAATTTGGTGCCCTTCTATGATGGGGCTATGGAACTGATGGACAGGGGTAGAGCAGTTGATGTCATCTACCTGGATTTGTGCAAAGTGTTTGACATTGTCCTGCATGACATCCTTGTCTCTAAAATGGAGAGACATCAGTTTGATGGATGGACCACTTGGTGGATAAAGAACTGGCTGGACGGCTGCATGCAAAGAGTTTCGGTCAACCTCTCAATGTCCAGCTGGAGACCAGGAAAGAGTGGTGGCCCTCAGGGATCGGTGTTGGGACTGGTCTTGTTCAACATCTTTGTCACTGACATGGACAGTGGGATTGAGTGCGCCCTCAACAAGTCTGACAATGACACCAAGCTGTGTGATTCAGTTGATATGCTGGAGGGAAGGAATGCCATCCAGAAGGACGTTGACACACTTGTGAGGTGGGCTGATGCCAACCTCATGAAGTTTAACCGTGCCAAGTGCAAGGTCCTATACCTGGGTCAAAGCAATCCCAGGCACAGCTACAGGTTGGGCAGAGAAGAGATTCAGAGCAGGCCTGCAGAGAAGGACTTGTGAGTATTGGTTGATGAGAAAATGAACATGAGCTGGCTTCAGTGTGCGCTTGCAGCCCAGAAAGCCAACCGTATCCTGGGCTGCATCAGAAGGAGCATGACCAGCAGGTCGAAGGAGGTGATCCTGCCCCTCTACTCTGCTCTCATGAGACCTCACCTGGAGTATTGTGTGCAGTTCTGGTGTCCTCAACATAAAAAGGACATGGAACTGTTGGAACAAGTCCAGAGGAGGGCCACGAGGATGATCAGGGGACTGGAGCACTTCCCGTTTGAAGATAGGCTGAGAAAGCTGGTGCTGTTCAGTCTGGAGAAGAGAAGGCTGCATGGAGACCTCATAGAAGCTTTCCAGTATCTGAAGGGGTCCTATAGGGATGCTTCGTTAGGGACTGTAGTGATAGGACAAGGGGTAATGGGTTAAAACTTAAACAGGGGAAGTCTAGATTAGATATAAGAAGAAATTCTTTACTGTAAGGGTGGTGAGGCATTTGAATGTGTTTCCCAGGGAAGCTGTGAATGCTCATCCCTGGCAGTGTTCAAGTCCAGGTTAAATAGAACCTTGGGTAACACGGTTTAGTGTGAGGTGTCCCTGCGCATAGCAGGGGTCTGGAACTAGATGGTCTTAATGTCCTTTCCAACCCAAACTATTCTATGATTCTAAAGCCGGCAAGAAAATCAAATTAGGATTTAAAAACATTGCAAGTAGGAAAGTTTCTGAAGGTACTTGAAACAACCGACATAACTACATTAGGGAGAAGGACACTTTTTTGTACAAGAAAAGGAAACAGCTTTCTTTCATGGGAGATTGTGGGGGTTTTCTGTATATTTTGAGTGTGAGAGCCTTAAATGAATTGTTCTCAAAGAATACCTTGAGTTGAACAGTTAATACTAACATAGCATTAAAGAAATCTCAAATTGCATGCTAATGAATCTAAGGCAGTAAGATCCCAAATTAATCAATTTTTTTCTGATGACTAGTTTCTAGCATTCTAATACAGGTCATCTGTTCTTTTATGCTCAGATTGCTATAGCCTTTACCAATCCATTTCAGCATTTGTATATATGTTATATGTTAAATTTTGTAGGAGATTCTAATGAGCATGGGGAATAAGATAACCTCTGTTCATTATCTTTTTCTTCTGTATTCTTTTTATTCCTGAGACCTGGCCACCTTTGTCAGAATTCTCAAGATGCCAAACCTGCAAACTATATCAAAAAAGTTGTCTTATCTTTTTAGCTTTTAAATTACTCTTTTAAATTATAAGATCTGGACCAGTTTCCATATGGAGAAGTTATACTGAATTAATAATAAAAATTATAATTTTACTTATTTTTATGGGAAATTCCATATAAGAAGGTAATTATGATTTTCGATATAATGAGCTATGAAAATGTGTAGGTTTCAAGGTGTCAAAACCTTCAAACCTTCTACTGAGCTGATGTGCTACAACTTCTAGAAGAATAAAGTTCTTTGCTTTCTTTATAATGTAAATGGCTTATAAAAAATAGTGTGTTTTTTCAAGGAAATTTAAAAAACTATCTCAGTTTTATCATATGCTATTTTCTGGATTAGAAGATAAAAATAACTGACAGACTGTTCTGACATTTTGAGTACAAGGAACCCAAGAACTGAGTGTAAGCCGTTGGTTTTCCTTTCAGTAATTTTTCCAAAGAAAGCTAGTTTATTCCTCAAAAGAAAAAAGAATAGATGAATGTGTGCATGTTAGGCAAAATCTGGCTGAAACATATGATGGCTTATATTGGTAAATAAACAGAGAAACTCAGGAAATTTGAAGCCAGATTCAATAACTTACTTATGATATAATGATAGATTTACTAAAAGCAGTTACAGAAAAGGGTTTTAATGCTGTGTAATAATAATTTCAGTCCAGAAATGCCAGCCTAGAAGTGTTGAGTTGTATGTCTTGCTGGAATACCTGCAGCAAAGAAGGAACTTATCACCAGGTATTCAGCAAATTCTTTAATGTAATTTTTTGCATCTGTTCTGAAACCTTTTCAGCTGTTCTCATAGTTAAGGCAGCAATTTCAAATGGTTGTAGTAGGAAAATTATATCTGATGGAAAATTGCCTGCCTGTGATTACATGCTAGTTCAACTGCTTCATCATAAGAGCAAATGGTTGCATGATTGCTGAAGTATAGCTGAAGCTGAAAACCACAAAGCATAACCCTTAGCAACTCCAGGCTCGCACTGCTTTTATATCAGAATGAAGTAATTTATGGGGGGAGAGTTGTCAGATTTGTTATGGTTCAATTTCCGGTTTTTATTTATTTATTTCGTTCATTCTACTGTGCGAAAAAACACCTATGGCATAAATGGAGTGGTTTCTCCTGTCACTGTTTATTTATCGTTTCCTTAAGCACCCCAGATATCTAGAGCCTGAAAATACAGTTATTTTTGAGCATGCATTTGGGTGGAATCCAGTGGAAGTTAAGCCAACGCATGAGGGCTCTTCTCAAGTGAGTGGTCTTTTTCTGTAAAAGCCTCACTTAGGAATGAAATTCAATGTCATTCTGCAAGTTTTATAGAAGGACATTTCCCAGCCATTGCTAGAGAAAAAAAAATTATTTAGTTTATGCTTACTAGGGGTGATATATATCCTAAAGTCAATTTTAAGTGTCTTCTGACACATTAAACATTTAACATTAAAAATTCTGACACAATCTTGAGAGTCTTTACGTGCATATCAATGTTTTATTACTGCTTCAGTTTGAGAGGTTAATTTGAAAAATATGCTTTCATCCTTATAATTGGACTTTTTTATTTGTGTGTGTTCTTCAATAGTTTGCTTTTATTAATCCAATTGCAAACAGTTGGCAGTGCATTGTCCTCCTTTTTCATTTTTTTTATTTTTATTTTTTTGGTTCTTTATTTTTCTCCCATCTGACCTCATTCACATTATATCAGAGATTTCCCAGTCAACTGTGCTGTTAGCTGAATGGGTAACATTTGGTTTAACATTTGAGATTCAAGACAGGCCTTTGAAAGAATGTAGTACCATATACAAAGATGACATAAACAGATCATGAATAATAAAAATAACACCTGAAATTTTCCTGTAGCTCTAGAATCATTCACATCTTTTCAACATCAGTAGAAAACCCCCGGGGAAAGGTTTTTTCAATGTGAAGCCGAAGCAAAAACTAAGTAACCAACAATATTTAATTCTCTTGCAACATTTTTCTGGTATGTCATGTGATGCCATCACACCTTCTCTGTCTGCTTCACAGTGGATCTCAGTTATATTAAATATGATTAAAATCCCAAGAAAACTAAGGTAATGATTTTCTCAGGAAGGTGGTGTAAAAGAGGAGCTCTGAGCCCACACTGCCAGACATTCACCAGGCTGTTGTGTCTCTGCAAGTTAGAGACTCAGAGTAGTGCCTGAAAATTGTCCCAGCACGGCTGTGCACCCCAAGGCTGGCCTGTGTTTTGAAGAAAACATGTGTAAACATTCTACCATGTTTAGGTGTAGCTCTTGTAACTGTGATTTCCCTTGTGTTTGCTTGACAGCACTATGGCAATAGATGAATCTCCCTTGTCTCTTCTAAACATTTTGCTAGTTGAGCAAACTCTTGATTTTAAAATATTGAAGAAAAATTTATGTTGCATGAGCTGAAGCTAATCCTGTAGTAAATTTATCTGTGCTTTTTTTGGGGGGGGGCGGGGAGGGGGGATGTACAATGAAGATGGATTCGATCAAAGAAGTCTAATCAATCTATTGTATCTGAGCAATTTTACTTTGTAAATGTGAAGTTCAGAATTACTGAAATTAATCAGGTTTTTCCTCTCATTAGTACCAGAGGAAAACAACCAGTCATCTTCGACATATTCCAATGATATTTTATCTAACAAGGAATACTCATGCCTTGTTTATTTCTGCAAAATTCTTCACCCCTTAAATAGCTTGTAGCATTTTAAAATTGTAGTTGTTATAACCAGGGTGTTTTCATCGTTCATTCTTGTCCTCTTTGAATTGAGGCAGCCTTGGTCATACACAATATGTATAATCAAGATGCACATGGGGAGAGAGTTTGAAGTCTAAGCTATTCACTAATGCCTGCTTAGTATTTAAAGAAACTCTATGCTCAAGTTTTACAAATATGTTATTTAAGTCAAGCAAAACCAACTCTCAAGCGGAGGAGGGCAGAGGACATTAAATCTTGTGCTACAGAAGAGTCAGTTTCTGGTTTTAATAGGCTTTAATTTATTACTGTAAATATTGGCAGAGTGGTGTCTTGGTGGCAGTGACTAATACTCAGGCTGAGCAGCAGGGAGGGGGAGTGAGCAAGTGTGCTCCTGCTCTTTCTGCAGCCTGCAGCTTAGCAGCAGACCTCATTTTACGCCCATTGTTACAGAGGTGGCTAACAGGCCAAAAGGATCAGTCTAGGCCAAAAAGATCAGCCTCCACTAAAAGTTCTGCCTCTCCCAACAGCAGCATGTGAGTTGAGCCATTCAGGCTTACTGTGCCCTGACACCTGTGCAGATGGTGCACTCCTAAAAAAAGGTGGTTCCTGTTTATATCTGGGTTGAGAATATATACAGTCTGGCTTGCTTCCGGTATGTACTACCGTTTACCACAAAGCTGTTTTTTGAAAGGACATAGAGGTGACAGCCAAGGTGGTTTTGGTGCTGAAGCCTATGCAGAAAGGTCCTCTCTGTGCATTCTTTACAGGAAAAAACTCTTAGCTTTGGATTTGCTCTGGCATACTTTCTAGTTGGTGTTGAGAGTTACTGCTCTGAAATGCGGTAGTTTTGCTTGATTTTTCTGCCTTTTGAAATATCAGAGTGACTGTGTGGTGGTTTATCTTCCTATAAATTTGATTTAGTGCTTTTACTGACTAGCTTTCTTCTTGGAAATCTACTGTAGGTAATGTGACCTCAGTTGCTCTGCATAGAGTATTTCACTGGCCATTATGCGCAGTTTATGATTTAATCCATTTTAAACTCTTCCTGTAACTACTTATATTTTTTCACTTAATTGTATCCATTTGATCCTCAGCAGTCCTTCAGGAGACAACGTTATTGGACCATTATCTAGTCATGAAGCATTGATTTGTGCTATATAAAGAATGTATGGATCTTGCTCTTTTGAAGTGTGAAGACCTCTTTGTACTTGATCTTGTAAATGGGAGAACACTTTTCCCTTTGTGAACTTCAGTCTGAAATTTGTTCAGATCACTCTTTAATTTCTGTTCAGCGATACACTGTTTGTAACATCCTTATAATTGGTATTTATATTTTTCTTCCTGATTTTTGAATTCTGATGTCATCTAATGAATTGGCATGCCTAAAACAAAAGCTGTTTTCAGTATATATTTGGATTTTGTTCAGAAAACCATTTTGTTAAAGTGGAGTTGCCAGTTGATATGATAAGGGACCTGGCACAACAGCCAGCTATATAAGATTTTCTAAAAGTTGGTGATAGCAAACAGGATCCCTTTGGCACCATTGGCACCATCGGATTTAGCATTGTGAGCTACACATCTGGCTTGGTTGTAGTAAAAGTCTGGAAGGAGTGTCAAGAATTATTATGCCCCCCTGGTCAAGTAATTTAGCTCTCAGCCTAGATATATCCACTGCTTGGATGTGGTTGCTGCATACATTTCTTGGGGCACTCCACATCTTTGTTGCAGGTACATGGAAGCAATTTCTGTGTGAGCTGACATCTGCTGGTGTTTATGAAAGGAGGGTGGTGGACAGAAGCGGTACTGTTGGTGGGCTTAAATTCATTTTCAGATCACTCTGAAAAATTATCATGAACTGTGTATGTCAGTTTTTGTGTTCACCTGTGTTTTTTCACCAAACTGATGTGAGGGCTCTCAAAACTACTCGGATACCAAACTACTAATGGATCATTTTCAAGATCGGGTGTATGTGTTTGGGGAAGATCCTTATTTTCTTACATGTATGAGTAGTGGCCTGTATAACAATAATCAGGATTATGTGATCCACTGTAGTAATGGTAATGATAACTGCTGAAATTTATGTAAAAACCAACATAAAGTTAGTACGTTTTAATTTAAGACTTAGTGTTGTGGTGCTGGACAGTTTGAAATTAACCATTAACCCTTTTCCCAAGGGATAAGTATTACCACCATAAAAGCTCCAATGCAGTTCATATGGAAAAATGGGAAACGAGTTTTTTTATAAAGAGTCATTACAAGCTGATGGTCTGCACTTTTTTTTTACTCCACATCTAATAGCTTTGAACATTCATGCCAGAGGAGGTTCATTCATTGAGGTTAAAAAAGAAATCTACTGCTCTGAATTCAGTAAAATGGAAGAAAAAAGTGCTCCAGAAGTCTTTGCAGATCTTATTTCTATTCAGATTTAAATGCGAGCTGTTCAGTTGAGCAGCAGAGCTATTGAGAAACTACCTATATGCAAGCTGTTCATGATATGCTATGGGACCAGAGTGCTGCAGGATATTAAAATTAGGGCGTTTGATTTTTCTCTCTCCTCTTTGTGAGGTTACATGAGGGGAGGAGAAAGCCGAGGAGAGGAGAGTGTGGTGATATTCTATCCTCTTTTGCCTAAGAGGATCTGTAGTCTGTCACCCGGATTGCATTTGTCTGGGCTTCTTGCAGTGTCCATGGCCAATGGCTATAAACTCCTGCACAAGGAGGGGGAGATGACTCTTACCTCTCTTTACTGCTTTTAAGAGACTATCCTGTTTAATTTAGGGACCTTCCTTTTTGTCAGCAAACTAAAAAGTTAGGTATAGGATAGGTTAGGTAAAAGATATATAGGTCAGACGGATGAATTACTAATCCTTTGATTGCATCTACAGAAGCCAGAAGAGAAGCAGCTGAAAAGCTTGGTGCTGTACGAGCAGCACTGACATCTGCTGAAGTTGGTTTTTTTGTGCTTCCAAAAAGATGCATTGGTACCTCTTAATTCTTTATTTACTATCTGTTAACATCCTTGTGTCAGACAGTATAATTTTTCTAAGGAAAAAGAGAGCAATGAGCTAAATGTACTTACGACTTCCCTGGTGGCTTGATTCATGGTAGAGTTTGCTGGAAAATGCTACTGGGTGTACCTATGGCCTTTGCATGCAAGCTATGGCAGTGCCTGCACCATGTGAGCACAACCCACATCAGTTAGAAAAAAAATAACCTGGAAAAGGGAATTTAGGCTGCTGATCCCAAGAGGACAATATGTTGTCTCCCTCATACATATGGAAGAGTGGGAATCAGGTTGAGCCTTGGTTTAGGTGAGAACTAGATGGTTAGCACAAGCACAGAAGAAATCGCAGCTTTCCTGAGAAGTGCTCAATTCCTGTGCTTTTTATTTATATAATATTTGGTGTATGTTGTTAGATACTATGGCTAAACTTTATTTATGCCATATTTTAGGAGTTCATGCAAGCTAAGTTGACACATTTTTCAACAGTCTATCTCAAATATGAAAGTATGCGCTTCACTGTTACTCCCCTACATCACTACCACTTGCAAAAGCCTGGTGTGCTAAGGTTTACCCAATGACAACACTTTAAGCTTTTACATTTGTTGCAAAAATCTAAGGGGATCAAACCTTGTACAGTCACTCTGAAACCACAGAGGTGTCAGCTGAGAAATTGCATTTACTGCAAATTAACAATTTAAAGGGAAATGCAGGATATCTGTTAGAGAACTAGAAAGGGAAAGAGATCTAAAGTTTTCAGTAGGGGATTTCCCCATGGTTCAGATGAATATTTTGCAGACAGAAGGCAAATGTAGCAGAAGCAGACAGATCTGTGATTGGTAAAAAGCTTGATGAAAAATCTGTGTTCACATTTTATTTGTATCCAGAAATTACTGGGAGTATGGTGTCTGTTGCAAAGACTCATTTTGCTATGGTGAGATTTAAATAGATGCATATTATGCTTTGAGATTTGTTACAAGATCACTGGTACTCCAGCTTCAGAAGAAAACTTGTTTGAGCATTTTCCTGAATAATCTTTGAGATTTTTCTTGGATTTCTGTCTATTACAATTGATGACATGAATAAGCTGAAAATTTTGCTTATAGGTCCAAAAGTCTACTTAAGTCAAAACTGCCTTTTCGTTTGTAAATATCTTAAAATTTATGGTCTTGGGTTTTGGGGTGTTTTGTTTTGTTTTTTTGGTTTGGTTTGGTTTTTTCTCCAATGTTTTTCAGTTCTTTTATGTTTTTTCCTTTGGTGATTTCCACTGAGCAGGTATTTACTAACCAAATTTATAGGGACCTTGCATCTGATATGGTACAATATATCAGCAATTCTGGAGGAATGCTCAATTAACTTTAAATATCAATTACTGATTATTAGTTACTGATTACTTAAATGTGACATTGACAATGTCACTTTATGAAACAAAGTAAAGCTTTTTCTAAGCCCACTCCTGTATCAGTATTTCATAAGAAAATAATGAGAAGGGAGCTGGAATGCAATAGGTATCATAGAATCATAGAACCATAGAATAGTTAGGGTTGGAAAGGACCTCAAGATCATCTAGTTCCAACCCCCCTGCCATGGGCAGGGACACCTCACACTAAACCATCCCACACAAGGCTTCATCCAACCTGGCCTTGAACACTGCCAGGGATGGAGCACTCACAACCTCCCTGGGCAACCCATTCCAGTGCCTCACCACCACCATCATCTTCTTAGTAAGCTATTACAAATAGTTATGTCTACTAAGAGCTCTGTCTAAATGAAGGCTGAACACTCACATCACCTGATTCTGAGTGAGCACCTTCCCAGTGCATCTGCCTCTGCACAAGTGTACTGATGCTGTCCAGCAGCACCTGAGTTAAGAGAGGAGGAACAGTAAATGAAGGAAAGGGCTCCCTGGGCCTCCTGAGATTGATGGGAATCCTCATCTACAGCTTGTTACTAATTACCACTTGCCACAAATCTTCTGATTGTCTCTTACAGATTCTTGATCATTACAGCCCTTTACAGCTATTTATTCCTCTGCCTTGTATCTCTGTGTTAATATTCAGTAAATCCATTTGCTAGCCTCTCGCGATTGCTCTGCCTGTGGCACACTAGGCTTGCAGGTGTAAGTCATTAGGAGTGATACTACTATTAGTGTTTCTTCTGCTGAGATAGCACCTGAAAACCACAGTCACAGACTGAAATAATACTGAAATAATGAGTTAGAGACAGGCACTATTTTGAGCTAAAATAGTCTGCAAGACTTGGTACATTAATATGATTCCCTGTTGGTCATGTGGACCATTAGGGTATATGCACCCAATACACATTCCAGTTAAGGATAAGAGTTACAAAGCAAAAAATTAATCTTCTAATAACCTTGAACTTGTTTATGCAGGTAACTATTTGTATGAGCCCTTTGTTCTTCTCGTTTTTCACTTCAGTCCAGGCCTATGTCCTGTGCGAGCCTGTATTTCTTGTGGAAGAGCTGCATGTGTCCTGCCCTCTGTGTACCACTGCACCAGTCACTTGTTTTCAGGACTAACACATTGTCATTTCTGCAGTCTGTTCTTTGTTTATGTGATTTTAGAAGAGGAAAGTGAGTTTAGGTGTTATGGTACTAACATGGTGGATAATGGTGTAATTTGTTCTGCTTTGATTAAAATGCATCACAGGAGAATTTTAAAATATTAGCAATATTTGTAGGCATGCATGCTACTCCAAATACATTCTGATGAATTATGCATATTTAATGTATTAATCATAGCCACATAGAGGCACGCCAAATAAAGTGAATCATCTTTTTATTAAGAAGAATATTATTTTCAAAAGAATACTTTGGTCTCATAACAAATTTTAAGGAAAATTCATTGCACAGTTTAGATTGTATTGGGGATTGACGAGGAACCAAATCTTCATGTGCTTTTGCACTAAATTAATTTCATTCTATTGAAGAGTTTTTGTTTGCTTCTTCAGTAGAAAACGGCTCATAATAAGAAATATCACTACTGATTTGGTCATGCTATTCCTGAAATTGGTGTTTTCTGACTAAAGTCTGTCATTTTGATCCATATATCTTACCCAATGTCTCTGTACCCTACTGACCTCATAAACAATGACTGTATCTGCTGCCAATACTTCTGCTCCTTTCCGAAGCTGTAGGTTGTAGTGCACTATTTTATGCATGCCAGATCCTTTATACATCTAAATTTGTAATGAATGTTGCTACTGTTTTTTCTAGATTTTTTTTTTTTTATCTAGTGTGCTTTCATTTAAGATACTGTGCTAATGTGCCTTCTATCTGTAGCTAAACTGTAGCTGACAGCGTCTTATGGTAATGCGGCAAATAACAAGACCAGTTTGTTATCAAAGAAATAATTTTAAATACATAGAGTAGAATTCATTATAATCTTTTCTAAAAGCAATAAGAAAAGGAAGACAGCATTTCAGAAAGCCATAAAACATGCCTCATGCAGTTAACCTTACAGCACAATCTAACTATGGGTAAATGATGCCATAAAATAAGCTTTTCCATCCTTAATTGCTTAATTAGCACCATATTTTAACACAGAATTTAAATATAAGTTGTTGCTTAGCACCAGAGAGATTCACCTGAAATAAAATTTAGGAGTGAAGCAATTTTCTGATGTGTTTACAACAGACCTTGTGTCAGCTTTTCCTGTACCCATTATTACAAGGATCAGAGTCAGCTCCCAATGCAGCCAGCTTCTGTGGGCAACTAGGGATATGGTGGGGCAGGACATGCCAAAAAACCCCAAAAATATATCGTAAGCCTGAGGCAGGGCAGCAGGGTGCTTCCATAGCCTTTTAATCAGATGCTTCACTGACATCCCAGAGGTTAGTTAAGTTGGTATTTCCCATTAAATATCCCAAACCACCCCCCCCCCCGAGACATGTTTACGTGTTCATATTCCTGTATCCTTCAGGACGGTTTGTCAGAGGAGTACTGAGTGTGGCCAGCCCTCTGAGACTCTGGGAGCTGCAGGGGATTCACTTTGCAATGGCCACGCTCACAAGTTCGCCGTTTCTCTTCAAAGTGCCATAAGAGACAATCTGAGATTGCAGGGTGGACTTGAGCAGGGTGGCAGTAATGCTGTTGGTCGTTACTTCATCCCCTTCCCTGTGACTCACAGGAGCTGTAAATCTCATCACTAGCTGAGGACATTTTAAAAATGTGTTCGTAGGGTTGGGGTCAGGAGGGAACCCAAATGAGCGCTGCTACTAAGACATATCATGGTATGTGCTCAGCAGTAGCCTGGGTTGCTGCCCTACCAGGTCATTTGCCTGGAAGAGTGATATTTTCAGCATGAAACTGTGCCGACAGTTTTAGATGAATATATATTTATCCGCTGTGCCATCATGGGACGGTATCCTCAGTGACCCTGCAACAGCCTATTAGTGCCTGAGCGGAGAAGCAGTACACAGATAAATAGTCTTCAAGTGTTGAGTGGTGGTTTTTTGAAGCTTAATTAATGTTTGTAAAGCACCATAGGATCTTTTCATGAAAGGAGCTCTGTGTGTCTATGCTTTTATTATTGTATTTATATAACCCTGCAGTGCTAGTATTAAGCTGAAATCTAACGAAGTATTATGACTTGGAAGAGCTGCATAACACAGGACAAAGTCAAATTATACTTACGCCCCCCCCCCCCCAGATAAGCTTTCTGCCACTCTAGGCAATACAGGGCATGGTGAAGCACTGAGACACTCATGAGCATCAGTCTATATTAAACCGCTTGCATATTATGATGATTCAATAGATACAGTTCCTAAGTGACACAGGCACTACATCAACTTCATTAACTTTTATGGCAGATTAGTTATAATCTTCAGATTTATAGCTGACACTTTCACAGATGGTGACTGATGGAACATTCTTTTGACTGATGGTTTAATGTTACGGTGTCTGAAATTAAGCAAATAAATTAACTATAAACTTTATGTGAAAGAGAAATGCAACTATAACAGGAATAGGATGCGTATGCCCAAATATAGGTGTGTAGGCCTTGCAAAAGTAAATACAAATTAACAAATTCAACAGTGTAGTTTAGACTATCATTTTGGCCATTATGCTGTTTGTTCCAATTCTGCAATTCTTTCTTGTTCAAGCCACTTATGAAATAATGCCTTGCTGAGGGTTAAAGGGTTGTTGCATAAACCAGACTATTTAATTAATTTGTAGTGGCAAAATCATTACACGCTTTTAATAATGAAATGAACCAAATTTAGTTTCCTTTTTTTTTTAGAAATTCCAGTGAATTTTTTTATACCTTTCCTAGTCCATGCTCAAGCCATTAAATAATTTTCACACCTGGCGTTCCCTTCCTGCTTTCTGAATAGCTACTGTGGGATTTTACTAGGCTGGTATCTGCATGAAGGCTCAAGCTCTACCTTCTCACGTTCAGGACCAGTCTATAGACTGGATGAGTGCATTAGGTGGGAAAATGCAAATCCACTTATTCCTTTCCTCCACTTTCTCTTGTTGAGGCAGTTTTACTTAAAACAAGGTATTTATAGTAGGTAAAACCATGCTAGCACTTAGACTTTTATTAAGAAACACAGGAGCTGTCAGTTCAAGTATTGGGAATCCCTGAAGTACAGGCAGGCTCTGAATTGCGGTGTCTTCTTTTCCACGTGTGTCTGCATGGCTGGATACATCAGAAATTCTCTGAAAGCCTTCTGTAAACATGAAAACTCCAAAAACCAACAAGGAGCCTAAAAGGAGCGTTGCTTCTGTAACAAGTCCCTTTCCTTACTTGATCTCTGTCTGCCACAAATGCTTCTTGTGAACACACACTTGAGACCAAGATAAAAATACATTAGTAATATCATAATGTTTTTCTTCAATTGTGAAGTACTCCTTATAAATTGATTGGGGGGGGGGGGCAGAAATATGAAATCACATGCTTGGTTTTGGTTGCATGAAACCTACAGAAATCTCAGCCTGATGCTAAAATTAGTTTTCCAGTTAAAAATGAATGTTCTCCTATGTTGCTTTTGGAAACACATTCAAAATGAAAATGTTTGGATGGAAGACTTTACAAATAATTATTTGTTTTGCTGAAAGACACACTGTGCAATCTAAGCAAGTAGAAATAGCAATTCTAAAATAGAAACTATTGTTTCTATTTGTGCTGCTTCATCAGCTAAGCCACTTTATGATACTGTTTCTTTATCAGAGACATTTAAATCAAGGAAATGATTTTTAATACTAGGGCAGAAATTAATTTCATGCATCTGCTGGCAAATGCTTACTATCAAGAACTGCGTAAACAAACATTTGCACATCTGCTTCTACTATATGAAAACAGAATCTCAGATTATAAAGGAAGATAGGCTTTGTTTTTTTAAATTTTTAATAATGCATTTTGCCATTTAAAATATTGTAAAGTGAAATGGAAGTGCAGAATGCATGTATCCTGGGTGAGGTCAAAAAATGTCTTTGATGAGGTTAGCATGAGTCTTCAGTAGGAGCTACTGGTTTTTGGTTTAGTATAGTAGTATTTTAGTTTAGTATTTCAGAAAGCCCAAGTCACACACGTGCAGTTACTGGCAGAAGGGATTCCAAGGATGTTCCCCGTCTTCATTTCTAGCAACAGAGTAGTAAAAGCTGAGGCAGAAAGTCAGTGTTGGTCAGACTGCTCTCACTATTTGAAATGTCATGTTGCTATCCTTTTGTGAGGATTACTCCATTGTCTGCTATTTGACTTCCAAGCTGTAGTCGTAAACCTGGTAAATTCCTAGGGCAGGGGGGCAGAGGAGCTTCCACTGCTCAAAGAAAGAGCAAGGCATAAGCAGCAGGTATGTGATCTTCCTCTGTTGAATGTATTAGGATCTTTCTAGGTGATTCTGTGACTATTGAATAAAAAAAAGTATAATTGAATTGGAACGTATCAAGAAATATTAGTCCAGGCTGATGTAAAGTGATGTATATTCACGTATAGCAGGTACTTCTTTACAATTTTATATTCTTTCATAAAATAGAGGGTGCTAAAATTAAGATTTGGAGCTATCAGTCCTCCTCAGGAAGCTGCTTACCACTGCTTAACGCTAACCACCACCAAACAAGGAAGCTGGAAAGTTCTACTTCAGTGATTTAAACAGAAAATATTAATGCTAAGACTCTTTCTAATTAATCAGAGCTTATAAGTGGCCTGATTCCTTAGGAGCTGGACAGTGGGATAGCTCGTCACTACAGCTGATGGTTCAGCCACCAAGAACCATGTGTTAGCCCATGCCAGTCCTATCCCACTGTCTCCTAGTCCTGTTACCTACCTGAGCTGATCCAGGCCCCTTTGACAAAGGGAGGATCCACAAGCAAACATCAATGCTGAGAAGAAAGGAGAGCCATCGATTAAGAACACTTAAGGGCTTTTTGCATATATGTGATGAATAGAAATCGCTGTTAGACTTGCGTCAGCATGTCATTTTGTCTGATACCTGGGTTATGTGGGGTTGAAAGAACAGAGAGCAATTGCTCAGCAGCTAAAATTCTTTTATGCCAGTCTTGATGAAGGAAGACAGAAGATCAGACGGGCTAGTCTTAGGGCTTAGACCCTTAATTTTCTATTTAATTATCTCATTAGGCCAAATAAACTAAATAACAGAGTTCATATCTTGAGAGAGCTGAGTGCTGTTGGCTAAAAGGACCCTCATGTTGGGAAGTTTTGGCTTTGGCTTAACTGGATCTGTTTGCTTTCTCAAGTGTCAGATGATACATGCTGCACTTTAGAGTATGCGTTAAGAGTGGGAAATGGTCTCTAAAGAAGAGAGCTTTGCATAGATATTTACGCACTGTTTACTGAATAGAAAATAAATACACTTCGGCAGTAGCTTTACTGATGGAGAGTATTTTGGATGCTGTCTATATTCCACGAATAGCCTTAGAGGCACCAGAAAAGATGTAAAATTCTGTATAGGAAGGATTGTGCTAGACATCTGATTACAGGCTATAAATAGAGATTGAAATATGCTTCAAGTAGTCTGTAAAAGGCATCATTTAAATCAGTTATAGATACTCATACGCAGTACTAGCATAATAACATATTTCATCTCTGACAGTGACTGGGATTTTATTCTCAGGTTGAAGTTGCCTAGATGTGGCTGCTTGCAACATCCCCAAGAAATCCTACCAAAGAACCAACTCTGATCTTTTTCATAAAAGTTAACTGAAGAGCAAATGAAGCCTGTGCAGCAGTAGCTGTACATAATTTCACGTGATCTCCTGGGTATTGTCCACCATTTGATGGAATTGCTAAAATAAGAGCAAGAAGAAAACCCACCCCAAATCTAAGCTGATGTAAAGCATTGCGGGGGGGTTGGACTAGATGATCTTTTGAGGTCCCTTCCAACCCTTGGGATTCTGTGATTCTGTGATTAAAGCTGATACTGGTTTTATATCTTCAAAAACACAGAGGAGGAAGATTAGGGAATGTGATTTGTTAAGAATAAAACTGATGCTTTTATATTGTACTCAGAAATTTAGCTAGTTTTCTTATTTTTCTATTGATCTGTGTGCCTTAATATAAAACACTGCACAAGGTAAATAATGGATCAGAGGTATCATTCACCCGACCTGCTCTTCAGTACACAGGTAGCAGCCAACTATAGTATTTTGTTTGCCCATTAACTGAGGGCTTTAACATTATCCTTCAGTGGGGCCCAGATTTCAGCTTGTAAATTGCTGAAGTAGTCTCTAATGTAAAGCCTATTGAAGTAGATGGAATACCTTCCACTGATTTTAATGGGTCTTGCCTCAGGCCCATAATGGACACGATGTTAATATTACATGCAGTTGACTCACAATGCTGAGCTCTCATTTTATTTCTTTTATACAATAAAATACAGTTTGTTTGCAACAAGGAGACAGATCTGTTCTGGGCTGTTGTGAATTCTCTGACTGCTTTCAGAAGAATCTGAGGGTACTAAATGCACCGTTTTGTTTAACCCCCAAAACTTACTGGCAGGTGCCACCTTGTAGAATAAACTTGCATTTCAGCTGTCCTGATTTCACATAAGACAAACAGAAAATAGAAATATTGTTTTCCAGATTAAAGACACTAAATCTTAATAGTGAGAAAAACTGTTGGACACAAATCTCTTGAATTAAAGTAACTGCCTCTTTGGATGGGCAAAACAGAGCGTGGAGTAAATCTCCTCAAATAAAATACCAGCACTCTGGAGGATTAGTTGCATGCTCTATTTCCTTCTTACAAATGTGCTGTGGATTGATGGGCAATCACTCTTATTCTGCCTTAATGAAGGTGTGCTATCTCTGTGATGCAGATACAGACAATCGTAAACTTGTTGATCTAGGTGTTTTTAAATTGTAGTTGCTTATTAAAGATTACAAAATGATCATAGGGTGGAAAATAGGTTGGGGTTTTTTTTCATTGAACCAAATGCAACCATGCACTAGACCAAAATATGATGTGTTAATTAATTTGGAACTTTTTAAAAACTGCCTACCTGCTGTGTAGCTAAAATTTTTGCATCTTGCTTTATTTTCTGATTGGGAACTGCTTTGTGAAAATGCTGTCATTGCAGCGTCCAAGAAAAGGAGTCATATTAACTTCTGCAGGAATGTGCAGATTATTTCTCACTCCATACCTGCTCTGACATATTGAGGTAAAAGCATGTGCCTGATTTACTTCCTTCCTCTCCCTCCTACTCCCTCTTCTTTGCCCGTGATCCAAAGCCGTCCATCTGTACCCAAGGTGATTAATATTTCAGCAGCTTTTTTTCTGACTTTGCCACCTGCAATGCGGATAGGAGTGCAGAACATGAGAATGTGTGTATTATTTCAGACAAAAAGATACGCATGCCCTATGTGTTGCTTTTGATGGATTATTTGCTGTAAAGTTCACTATAAAGACTGTTGTATCAGACAGAAATACGGGAAAGGCAAAACCAATGACCTAACTACATGGAACATGTTTTTTTTAAGTGGTCTGGCCTATAGTCATCAAAAGGCCATGGGTCTTCTTGTGCTGAGGTTTTTGCTAAAATTAAGTTGAGCAAAGGATACTGGCTCACGTGGCAGAGGGGGTGCAGAAGACTTGGAGGTAGGTAAGAGCAAGCTGAGAGAAGCTTGGTCCCTGAGAGAGCAAGAAATGCCAGCTGTTGGATGGTCTGCTTTGAGGCCAAAAGGAAAAAGATGAATAGACAGTACACAGGAATTTTGGTTGGTTTAAATCTGTCCAAGTCATATGAACCTTGGAAAAAATGTTCTGTTCTTTGTAGAATATAGTCTGTCACAGTCTCAACTACTTTTTCCCTCCCCCTGAAGAAAACCTGTAATAGATATTACAAGCCTTTCTGGTGGGCAAGGAGATGGGGGATGACCAGCGGCTTTAGCTCAGATGCTCAGACTGGGCAGTGTCATAAGAAAATTTGGGCAGAATATTTAAGGAACACGACAAGGCAGTGGTAGCGTACTCTGTTTCTTTAATGCCTATGAACATTGTCGCTGTTGCCTGAATGAACTTAATATTTGTCCCAAATCTTAAAGGACATCAACATGGAATAAAAGTGAAGCTCTTCTCACTAGCCAGAGGATTAAGAAACAAAATTATGACAGGGTCCTGTAAATATCTGGTAACCACCTACTTCAAGTCATGAATTTAGGTTAGTGTTTATGCTTAAACCTATTCCAGACATAGTTTAGGTAAAACCTGAAACTTCAGGTGAGACATGGTGAATTTACTGACCTGTATTGAAGAACTAATGTTCTTTACTGGCTGCATAATTTAATTTCATTGTTTGCAATTCAGAATTATGTTAAAAATATTACTGTCTTCTCCTTTATGCTAGTAGACTGAGGCTGGAGTTTGTTGTTTTGTAAAAATACAAGCAGGATTGGAAGGTTGATGGAAGGGATGTAAGTAGATATTTTTATTTCTGTATTCTTTAAAATAATTCTGATCAAATTCTAAAATACTAAAATTCTGAGTAAAAAGCTATTTTCCACTGAAAGAGTAATTCTGGATAGCAATATCGGCAGGGCTGCTTTGAGCATGGACTGGGCTTTGGTGTGCACCCTGCACCTCCACCTCCTAGGGTGAAGGAAGAGTAGAGAGGATTTGTTACAAAGAGGAGAAACACACTGCAAGGGGAATAGGTCTGTTCTGCTAGGTAGAAAGTAGCTGACTGAGCTACTTCAGCTACTCTTGCCCTTTCCTGGTTGAAGCAAGTGGTTGCCACAGGTGACCTTGATTATGTTCGGGTCCCACCACTGTCTCTCTACTGTGTTTGGCTGCCTCTGGAGCAAACATTGGCTGATTGCCTTTAGTCCCTGCTGAGGCCTTCATGGAAACTCAAAAGCTCTGGAGAGTCTGCTCAGAAAGGAAACAACCTTATGTTGCAGACTTTATAACTGCTAATCAAGGGCTGAGGCCTCTGTCCATCATGAGATAGACATGGGCACTACTTGGACACCTCCAGTCATTTCTCTGCTTATGCAGTATCTTCTCTGTTTTAATGTTTCTGCATGAGAACATTATAACTGAACAGGTAGATCTATAGCCGCTGTCGCTGTCTTAGGCTAAAAGGCAAGTTATTTTGTAGACTATCTGTAGATTCATTTTGGAAGAGTCTAAGAACCAAACTCATAAAGAAAACAGGAATCTGCTACAAAATTCTAGTATGTCCTAGGTATATTACATACAACCTGACATTTATATAAAACTAAACCATAAAAAAAAACCCGCAAAAACAAGGCAGAGAATGTCATTTGTCACTATAAAAAATGTTGCTGTGCCCATAGCTTAAGCAGTGCTGCTTTGATTCCTGCATCTTGGGAAGGAAGTGAAGTTAGAGAAGTAACTGAGGAAGGTAAGTAAAATGATCAAGGAGTAGAGCAGCAGGCTTAAGAGGGGAAACAGGAAAGGCTGCAATGGCTCTGTTTGGAGAGAAGCCTGAGCAGTGTGATTGAGGTTTACAGGCCCATGAGTTTGAGGTGAAGTTTCCAAGAGATTGCACCTTTTCTTTCAGTGTATTTCTTTTAGAATGTGTTAACTTTCCAGATTTTCCTATTTTGCACATTATCTATTTATAAGTTGTACATACCATTTTTTCTTAAAACTCAGATGCTTAGAGGTACTGATTCTGTGTAGTTGAATTAAATGTTCTTTTCATCATAAAATAAGGGTCTGTAAAGAGTAGTGCTTAAGGAAAGAAACTGTAAATACATTAGTACATTATCTTTCTTTTAAAATTTGACCTCACAGGAGGGCAGCTATAAGCCCATTCAGCAACAAAATGATTTTGCTCTGTAAAAGTGCTTAGAAATAGACTTTTTTTTTTTTTTTTTTTTTCATTCTGGAACATATACAAAGCAGAGGAATTGATTTTTGAAAGAAAATAAGCTCCATAGTGCAAACTGTGTTAATTGCTGAGTAAAATACCAATATTCTGAGTATTTAGGCTAAGTTAATGTTGAAATACTATGCTAAAACTCCTGCCCTTTTGTAGTTAAATACATATCGGAACAGATTTAAATGGTAGTTTAATGTGTGTAGGGTTTTATTCCAGAAAATTTATTGTGTTTTAGAAGAAATGATTACATATAATGTTTGATTGATTACTTAATTTGTTTAACCCACTCACCATTATTCTAGATACTGTCTTTTAGCCTCTCTAGAGCTCTCATCCTGCTTTCTCTAGCCAAGGAAAACACATGGAGAACTTTCATGAGATTTTGACTTGGGAGGAAAAGTAGGATGAATTTCCTCTGGTCACTGCTGCTTCCAGGAAACACAAACTGAAAGAGAAGGTTGAACCATGGGAGAAAATGTCAGAGCAGACAAAAAAGGTGTCAAATCAGCCAGTCTGATTTGGAAAAAGATACCTTGCCAAATAATTTACTGCACAAGTTGGATCAGCTTTTAGGGTGTATAACCTGTGTAACCTAGATTTATGTAACTTGTAATTCAAGCTGACACTGACTTTGCCAGCATTGCAAGGGTCGTTTCACGCTGTTCTTGAAAAATCTCTACTATGAATGAGCCATCACTCATGCAATACATTTAGTGTTTACAGCTGACATTTTGTTGATAGAATAGCTTCAATTTGGGGGTTGGGGGGGGGGTAATAATAGCAAAAAAACCCCAAAACCCAAAGAGCATAACAAAACAAAATCTTTGGTGGTAAAGTCATCTTTGTGTCTGTTTGTGTTTGAGGGTGGTGCCTGAATTTTTGAACTTTGTTCCAAATTCATGTTTGCATTTTGGATCCCCTTTGAGTAATTAGAGCCAGAAAAAAAATAGTTTAGTGCTGTCCTGCACCACTAGTTTTTGTCATTTGAGGATTGAAAAGGATTTTCTTCTTTTTTGGCATCTGTACATGTGGCGCACAGTGCTTTAATCAAGTCCTGCAAGTATATATAGCAAAATTAGCAGAACTGAGTCCAAATTAAATATGAAAAATAAATAAATATTGATGAAAGAAGCCCTTATTTTTTCCAGAAAGTTTATCTGAAGCACTGCCATGCTCCTTTAATTCTCCTACCCAGAGTGTATGCAAAGTAACAGCTGGGATGGAAGTGGTTATTCAGCCCTGAGAGCAGGCATGGTGAAACCTCCCTTCTGTTCCCACCACCATGCCCCAGTAGCTTTTCTGCAGCTCAGCTCTGCAGTTCATCAAGCCTGCTTACCAATAGAGTGTGGGGTTTTTTTTTATTGCTAATTCCTTCTTATGTGTTAGTGTTCAGTTTATTTAATCTATAATAAAACTTCCAGCTGTTAATTTTTGTGTCTTGCTCTTGTCCCTGTTGCTGATCGGGGGCAAAAGTGAGATGCCAAGAAATGGGAATGAGATCAGGGACTGAACTAGCAATTCCAAGAAAACATTATCCAAATGTAATGATTAGGGTCCTTTTTCCTATTCAGTTCTATTTTAGTTTGACTGTTAACTTTTTCTTTCTTTTTTTAATTATGAGAAATTTATATTCTATGTGCCAAACTTGAAAATACAGTACTTGCTCAGGACTAAAGATTACAGTGGCTTTCTATTTTTAATTCTCTGAATTTAGTGCCTCTTTCTGGTACACCACTTCCTCCCCTGTTTCAGTTTTCTCACAATGGTTATAACTTCCAGAGTCAAGGTGTTTTCTATTGTAGTAGTTCTTGCAGGATTTTTGCTCTGGGGTTTGGTAATATTTTAAAAGGAATGGAAATTGCATTTGCTCTTTCATCTTCAGATTTGCCTATCTCATAGGAAGCTTATATCATATAAATTACATTTCCTGGAAATCTGTGCTTAACTTCACATGTAGAAGGGTGCACAAAAGGTAGTGTGCCTGTAGGATTTTTACGCAGGTCCATAATTATTTGTACAGAAAGAACCCAGAAATGAATACTGTGTTCTTGGAGACATAACTTTCCTAGAGCTGAGTGGGGTGGGATTTCACACCAGTCTGGATGACATCATGTAGAAAGCTGACCCGGGAGTTATTATTTGTCACCCAGGACTTTTTTGAACTCAGTCTTCCCAGTAAAATTCAAGTAAGTCACACACCTTTCAAAGTCTAGTCTAACATTCATGTACATTTTGTGAGCTGTACTGATGAGTTTTAGAGATGCCTGCAGAAGTGTCCAACTCATTTCTGAGGAGGCTGAGATGTATGTATTTGGATATTTGGATTAATATTTTACACATATTAATACACATATACACATAAACATAAACATATACATATACATACACATATACACATAAACGTGTTGCTAGTGGCAGCACTAGCAATGTGTTTCAGGAAAGTTGGGTGTGCAGCAGTATTTGGTAATACAGTATTTATTGAGAGAACCAAGCCAATTCTAACTTTCTTATCTGTAAACAAGGAGAATATTGATTTCTAAAAATTGTCATACTTATGAGATACAGCTTAATTTTTCAGAATAAATTAAGGAACTATGCAAAAAATAATGCTGTTGAATCAGAGATATAATCAAATGAAAGTTTATGTAAGAGCAGCATACTAAAAGTAATAAGAATGGTAGGTATGTATTGACATGCCTGAAAGAGTGGTAGAAAAGAGACAGGCATCTGGGGAAAAATACTATGTAAAAGCTGCTGAGAAAGATAGATGACTTTTTAAAAATCTCAAAACAAATATATCTGTTTGCTTGTGGAGTATGTTAGTGGTGAGGTACAACTACAAAGCTATTTTGCACCATTGCTCTGAGCTCCCAGCTTCAAGCCGTGCTGTATTTTATAAATCCCAGCTCTTGTATTCATGACACAGTGGCAACATAGTGTTTAAATCGTAAAGCTATTGACTTAATTTTATGTAACACATAAGTAGGTATGTAATTGCACAAAAATGGAAATCAGCATTTGGCAGCTTAGAATAGGAACAGAGCTCTGCAACAGATACTAATTAGCTATTATGGAAGTTGCTTATTCTATTAATAACTTCTAAATGGTCAGTATGCCCTCCAAGTAGCTTTCTTGGCAGCTAGAATAGCAAAGCTGTACTAGTATGAAATGTTCTTTACTGGTGTTACTGTCACTGTACCAACAGGATCAAGGCAGGAGGATGCTGCCTAGGTGGTGTTAATCTCTGTGTTAAAGAAATGTCCCCCTGGAGAGATGCAAAAGTGGATTAGTGATCTGCTAAGGTGAGAGTGCAGCAACTCCCTAGTCAACTCAAGCTACTTTAATTCAACCCTCTTTTAGATTAGCTGGAATAAGTCTTAATTTAGAATAATAGAAAGATCTTATTAAGAAAGATTAATATTAAATCCCCCACTTTTGAAAACTAGTGTGCGAGATAGCTTCATAAGGGTTTATATTTTCTCAAAAAGCATTGGGAATGCGTTGTTGAATGAGAGCGAATTAGGAAGGCTGAGAGCATTAGGAATTGAACTGTTGCTGCAATAGAGGTCCCACATATGGAAATGTGTTTTACAGGCTGGGATGAACGGGTACTTCTGTGTTTAGAAAAAGAATGCTTCATAGAAGTATTCCTTAGTAGGAAAACTGTCTTCTTTCTACATTTATTTATTTGTTTATTTAAATACCAGTTTAGATATGCTTCTGAATTATTACCATTGTACAGTGCTGATGTATTGGGCAGTACATGGGCCTAGAAAAATCCTGAATGTGTAAAATAAAGTCAAGCTTTCTATCAATCAGTTATTTCACCTCTGAAATGTAAGAATTTCTCTGTATCACAAATCCTAGCTGTACATTGCTTTTCAGGTTTTGGCTGTCTTTACATGAGAGTCCAGAAACTTTGATCTATGTGTTTGTCATCTCCAGAGCTGCTATTGTCTTACTCTTTATGACTGAAAATAAAGGGAATAGAGAAACTACAGTTTTGGCAGGATATAGTAGTCTTGTACAGTAAGCTAAATTAAAATAAAATCTGTTCACACTTTAACTGCTATTCCAGCAATTACTCTGTGCAGGGCACAAACAAAAAAACCAGCTACGGATTATTTATTGTGTCTCTATTGCATTGTACACTGGATTGGAAATGCACATCATTACTGAAACTTGACCCTTTAAATATCATACTATTGTCTGAAGAATTTATCAACACTGGCAATATTGACTTCACCATTTAGGTCAGTTGCAACCACATCACTTTACCTTTTGTAGATTGCTTGGTAATCTATTTGAGAGCTCTGTAACACAACATGAAGTTCATTGCTATCTGGTGAAACTCCAGAGTGCACATTTGAATTCAACTGTGCTGGTAGAAGAATACATGTCCTTTTGTCCACCAAGCAAGCTCAAAACAAAACAACTTGCCAATATGCATATTCAGCCAGACACTGAGTGAAAAATATGCAGTATCATGAGATGGTTAAAAAAAAAAAGACCTATTTTCATATAAATTGGAAGTCTATGCTGTTCACTTGAAACATTGCAGCTACCACATTAATAAACACTGAGAGAAATCTCAGTCCTTATTTCCAAAATTAATCAATCATTCACATTGATACAACTAAGAACGGAGAAAATATTTTTGGGAGGGGACATTTGGGGCAGGGGACAGGAGGTGTGTTCATATTTTTTCCCTTACCACCAAATGATGAGCATTTACATCAGATATTATATATTATTCATATGAATTCATATGGTTTCTTGCTTCATTTGTAGTTAGGAAGGTATTTTAAAATAGTAAGTACTTGCAGACTGCTAAAAATGGACAGAATCGTAGCTATAGAGATTAGCACCTTTCAGTTCTCTCTTAAAATTCTGTGGTCCCAATGACTGCTCCTATTACCCTGTTCATCTCATCCCTTGTGGTGGTGGCTGCTTTTTATGCCTGTCTGGTCTTTTGATCCTAGACCTTTTGACCCTGTTCTCACTATCTTCCTTTCCAGGACCCCCAGTTTAAATTTGGGAGTTTAAATTTTGAGAGTTAGGCTCCCAGTATTGCTCTATGGATATTTTGGACTCTCCTACAGCTACTGCTGCCACTGGCATTAATTCTCCCCACAAGAATTACTTATCTCGCCTCTGTGTAGACTGAAATTAGTAGATATATATTTCTGATGCACACAGACTTCTTCAGAAAGTAACAGCACCAAACACTGAATCTGAAATATAACCAAAAGCTTCCAAATAATAAACAGATGTGAAGACCTCTTTAAAGGTAGATGTTGGCAGAGAGCATTGATTTTGAGCTTGAGTCCATCCAGTGTCTGGTTTCAGGCTGTGTCCTCTGTCTAAGCTGACATGAAGAAAGCAACTAAATTCCTTTCAAGCAAGACAAAATAACTTGCATACCAGGAAATATCTGGTCCTGGCTGGGTAGAATTTGATTAATTCTAATATCTGAATTCCTTTTTCTAAATTAATATTGTAATGTTGGCTGCCCCCATTATCTGTAAAAAAACCCACAAATACACAGTTCTTAGCATTTGACTAAATTCACAGCCTCAACAATATCATTGTGGTAAGAATTTTAATTGTCTAATTAAGTCTTGAATAAAAAAAAAAAATAATTTTCCTGATTTGTGACCTTTTAGTTTCACATGCTGCCCCTGAATTCTCACATCAAGAGACTAGAGAACAGAATTCCATTACCTGTGTTGTTAGTAAATCTGTATATTTTAGTGATATCTTCTTGCATTTGCCTCCTGTCTGAAGAAAACAATTTTAATTTGATAGAAAATTTTTGTATGTCAATAATGACTCTTACTGCCACTTTCTGAAAGCCATTTAGTCCAGTAGGATGCTGAGATGATGATAGGTACTGAGAACCATGTTTCAAATGGTAAGAGTGAATTGGAACTTTAAATAATGACATTATAATCTCTTCTATATTATTCCTCATCCTACTTATGTGTCCTGATGTTTTGTTTGCTATTTCAGCTGACAGTTCATGTCAAAGAGAGGTCTGCTTTTAGCTACTAAAAATGATGCCCGTCATTTTCCTGAGTTGCTACAATAAATGTTGAAACTCATAAGTGAATCTGTGTAGTTCACACTTTCCTCTCCTTTAAACATCACTTTGTGTTTCTTAGCATTCAGTTTCTTTTGCTGTCTCGTTGTATATTAATTTAGGCTGGATCTTCATGGGGAAGCTGGGGAATGCAGAGCTGACAGCATTTATATTTTGGTAATAGTGTTTTGTTTCCATGTTGGATGTGGCTCACTCTTAGTGTTTTCATATGTCTGTCATACAGCTTATCCCAAATGTTCATTTTATGTAATTTTAACTGGCTAATAGGATGTTTTATTTTTAAATGTTTCTGCTAACATAGAGTAATTTGTGGGAGGCAGACAATTTTTTAAATCAAAGTGGAGTTCCTATGCAGATACGTATTATATTTTCCTTAATACCTAGAGAGTGCATGAAGTTATATTGTATTACAGTTGGATACCAAAGGAAAGTGTAACACTTTGTAACATATATAAATAGGGTATATTTTATTTCAAGCTTCATGAAATAAGATTTTAAGCTTTGATTTTTATTATTGTGATAATGCTTTTATGCATATATTTAGCTGTTTTCGATTCAGATTTTTGAAAATTATATTGCAAAGCATTTTTGTACCTGTAAACAGAAGGCCCAGAAATGTATAAGGCCCAATAAAAAAAAAAAATTGAAGGATTATTTATTGCCAGGATGGGGTCTGACTTGCAGGAAGGCAGGGGAGGTGAGTTTGTTCTGAGCTGGAATACACTCTACCTAACACTGCTGTTGTGGCCATGAAGTCAATGTGTACGCTATGAATTATTGCTCCTGCTTTGCAGAAACTTTTCCCATTTAAGGACCATGTTTTGTATTTATGTCTATGTTGTGCTTCTGCCACTCCTGCCATATGTACTGCTCTGGTAGGATAGGTGCAGATTTGAAATTGCATTTCCTGAGCTCTGGGCTTTTCAGAGGGCCACGAGGATGATCAGGGGACTGGAGCACCTCCCGTATGAAGACAGGCTGAGGAAGTTGGGGCTGTTCAGCCTGGAGAAGAGAAGGCTGCGTGGAGACCTCATAGCAGCCTTCCAGTATCTGAAGGGGGCCTATAGGGATGCTGGGGATGGACTCTTCGACAGGGACTGTAGTGACAGGACAAGGGGTAATGGGTTAAAACTTAAACAGGGGAAGTTTAAATTGGATATAAGGAGGAAATTCTTTCCTGTTAGGGTGGTGAGGCACTGGAATCGGTTGCCCAGGGAGGTTGTGAGTGCTCCATCCCTGGCGGTGTTCAAGGCCAGGTTGGATGAAGCCTTGTGTGGGATGGTTTAGTGAGAGGTGTCCCTGTCCATGGCAGGGGGGTTGGAACTAGATGATCTTGAGGTCCTTTCCAACCCTAACTATTCTATGATTCTATGATTCTCCTGATGTGTTTCTTGCTGCCTTGGGATCTATAGCATGAATCTCCTCCTTCCATATTGTGTCTTTTTTTGTTATTAACAACCATGGTTAAAGCAGTGGTAGCAACCCTACCACCAGCTAGTTTGTTTGTGGTGGCACTGGAAAGGAGCTGTAAAAGCAAAAGACGATTGTATCCCTTAATTTTGGGAGAGCTTTTCTTGTATCAACCTTATTTGGTTCAGTAAGGCTCCAGTGTTCAGGAAGAAGATTCAGTGCTCTACACAGATGGCAGATAACTGCAAGGATGGAAAAAATACATTTAGGATTTCAGGATAACAAAAAGTATCAAAGGAATGAACAAACATCTTACTGTAGAACAACAGCACCCTCATTTGGACTTTCCTCACTGTCAGATGGCTGGAGCTGGCCACTACTGATAACCTGCAGACAGTGGAGGCCTGTCACCTATTGAAAACAGACACAATGGAGGGGATTGAGGGCCTTGATAAAGGTATACTGGCTGCATGTTATGTAGTTTGACAGCCAATGGGAGGATGATTTTCAGTCTATGAGATTCACAAAATACAGTAATAAATGGAACCCTGTTTGCCTAATTATTGTCCCAGATGCAAGCCCTTAGAGTTCATCAACAGAAAGGAGTATTTCTCTGTTGTCCTTCAGGCTTGACTGACATCTGTCACTCATGTTCCTTGTGCTGACTTTTCTAATTCTTCTCTGTGCTGGCTTATGAGAGTGGCACTGTAGGGAAGATATGTTGCAATGACCCATAAACAAGCTGGAATGCAGGATCCACACAAAAACCAGTGGCAGTAGTGGGAGCCAAATGTTAGTCTGGCATGTGCTTAGCCCGCAGCTTGGTGGCAGCCATGGCTATGTTCTCTGGCCCCCGTGAGAGGCTCGTACGGACCCATGTGCATGCTGTGACCAGCAATTTGTGCTCAGTTTTGTGTCATGGCAGCTGAAAAGGGCTTCCCAGTCTCCTGAGAAAGGCTTAGTAAAGGTTGTTTTAAATTCACCTTCTGCCTTTTAATAACACTGTGAATAATAAATTACAAGTTCATTCTAGGTGTCTGACTGTTTCAGGCTTATAGTCAGTATTTAAACACTGTCTCAAATACTGCCATGAGAAGTTGTTAATATAAAGATTTTGCATGAGTGCTGTATCTGCATAAGAGACAGAGGAGAGAGCTGACAAATTCAGAACAGTACTCTAGTAAATATAAAATACTAAATTTCAGCTCCACTGAGTTGGTAGCATTCTGCTTTCCATTTCTCTATCCCCATGAATTCTTCATGCCTCCTAAAAAGTTTAAAAATGTTTCGTTAAGAAACTTTCCCAAAGTGTGTTATTAAAATCATGTTCCTACTGACACATTGATGAAGTTGTTCTCTAGTGAAAGCTCCAATGATTCTAATTTTATCAGAAAAATACATGAAAATCATGCAAGAGAAAAACCATCAAACTCTAATAAATCTTTTAAAACAAATTAAAGTCATGACTGAGCTGACATATTCAATTTTCAATAAAAAAGGATTTTCAGCAAGCCACAGGCATTACTCAAAGACTTAAATATGTAAAACCAGAATTGTCATTATTTGTTTGCACTTGAGTGCATTAAACCAGCTGGGTGGCTGATCTGTAAAACACAGCACTGCCTGTGCTCCAGTTCGCAGGCCAGTTTGGTAGTCCTGACACTGGAAGTTTCTTATCAGTAACAGACAAAGACAGAAAAATGGCTTCTCTATGAACTTGCTGCACCCAAATTAAGTGTAGTTTCATGTCCGGCTCATCTGCAATTCAGCTAATTAATGGCAAGTTGCAGAATCTGTGAACTGAAAACGTAGCTAAAAAAACGTGTATGTATGTTGTTCACACATACTTTGAATAGTGCCAAATGTATCCTAGGGGACCTCAGTTTGTTGCTTGCTCATTTGAACATAAAAAATATTGGAAAAAAACCCACAATCCTAGCTGAAAAATTTCCTTCCTTTCAGTTTCCCATTTAAGAACACAGGATAACATACTATAGAAATAATATTAGCCATGTTAACTATTAAATTGCAAAGCGTTGTTCTAAGCGTTTCACTGCAACGACAGCAGTACTGTGCGAGAAAGCTCCTTATAGGGTCCTTTGTGAACCTGGAGGGAAATTGATTCTATGATTCTATTTTATCTACAAAAACTATGATTTAGGACCAGTATTGTTGGTTCATATACTTGTCATTGCTTAGAGACTAAAGAGTTAGTCATTACTGTTCTCTGTAATTCTCCTGCCTAAGGGCTCATTGCAATTTAAACTAACACTTAAAGATAAAAACTATGTCCATAATGTCTCTGTATTTTTTTTTCTTCATTTCTTTAATTTATGGTATGTCACCATTGTTCATCTTGTGAGCAAAGGGGTGTATTTTGGCTGAGTACCTAACAACTGAATAAACTCCTGAAAATAATATGGTAATTTCCTAATAATAGTAGCAATTACTCTCTCTGGCTTTACTAGTAGTCTTAACTTGATGTGTTTCTAATTAATTATGCAGCATTTTTCAATCATGAAGCTATTTAAAAATACCCTTTTAGGTCTTAACAAGTGGTGTACTTTGGACGCCACAATTTTTACAGTTTAGTCTATTCATTTTTTGATGATTTGTGGATGTTGCCTCACACTCCACCTTTGAATCTATACTTCATTTCCTTCAAAGCTTGTGGTGCTGTTTTTATAATGAAATAATTAATAACAGTGACAAAAAAATGCAAGGCCTGAATACTGCAAAAAGTGGGTTATGATCCTAATTAAAATTGGTATGTTAGTGCAAAGAAATTTCTCTTTTATAATTATTCAGCCATATTGAATACAATATGATGAGAGTTTCAGATGGAACAACATCAAAGGTGGGATGCTACTGACTGCTAAAGAGTTGTAGTCCTTGGGGCACTTCAACTTTTTATGAGTAAACTTCATAAATTTTCTTGTATGTAGGACATAAGTCTTTATTGGAGATGATCTGTCAGTGACAGCATTGTAAAAATAACTGTTGAATATTCCTGGTAATTTGTGGTGTGCTTTGAAGGTCAGCCATTAGCTGTTGGAGAGGTTGAGCAGCATGCAGTGTGGACACCAGTTTATTTGGGAATTTCTGCCTGGTTAAATGTGTGTCAAGCATGACAGCTGCATTTATAACAAGAGCTGATGCTCGAGAATTTGTCAGGACTTCCTGACTTTCCTGACCTAATCATTAATTTAGTCACATATTTTCATTTTCTGCAGGTGCAAAACTAATGTGTCACACGGGTGGATTGATTGCTGGTTTTCATATTAACGGACCTGTTCCCACACAATATTGATTTTGTTGGTTCTGATGTTCTTTGAGGCATCCTATTAACTGGGTAGTCTGGTAACGAAGGCATTAGTTTAAAGCCCTCTAGAACAGGAGTAATATAAAGTTGCTCAAGTATTACTGGGGGGGGTTCTAAGGATTAGGCAAATGTTCAGTTGCTGCATTTCTGAACTCAATGTCATAATTAAAAGGAAGAAAAAGTACTCCCAATTAATATCAGTTCCACAAAAAAGACTTTCACTAAGATTTTTTTTTCTTTTGGCATACAGCAGTTCTGCTATATGATTTGTTGACATTTCAGGTTATCTTAAAAGTATACCAGTTCCTTCTTTATGAATATGCTGATTGTCAATTATAAATCCATCTTGCTTCAGGTTAAAAGAATTTGTTATGTATCAGAAAGTCTGTATAGATTCTCATTTGTTACTGGGGCATTTTTTTCTTCTCTTTAGTGGGACATGAACTTTGTTAACAAGGAAATATTTTCTGGAAATAATTTAATTGGGAGGGAAAAAAGCTCTTTCTTCTCTTTGTTACTCCAACAGAAATAGCACCTGTGATTTTGTTTTGTGAAGAACGGCACAATGTTATCTGCTCAGCTGTGGACTCAATTTAATTTTATTCCATCTACGAAGCTATTACTGGTTTGGAGTTACATCTCCAAGCTCTCTATCTCATACCCCCACTTGTTATTTTGTTGTTGAAGTTAAATTTCACTTTGATGGGACATTATTTTAAAATCAGAAATAAACTATGAACTGGAAGATCCCAAACTTCCCAGACTGATCCTGAAAGTGCTGAAAGATGAGTTGTTTCTCATTTCTTTGAATTAACTGAAAGATGAGTTGTTTCTCATTTCTTTGAATTAACTTCGTTCCTGCTGGATGTGTAACTCACAGTTGTGTCTGTTTACAGGTAGCTCTTAGTGGTTTGTAAATTGCATGTATTGTATTTAAGTACTTGAGGGAAAGGTGGGGAAAAAGAAGAAAAAAGTAAACTGAACATTAAGTACAGCTTGAAACATGTTGAATGCTAAATATATTACTAATGCCTCCTACATATTGTGGTGCTAAAGCTGTCCTGTAGCTAATGCTACCAGAATTGTCTGGTCATCAGTTATTCTGGTGTCTCTGTTGAGATACCTCAGGGACAGACTCTCACCTTTCCCCACCTCCTCCCAGTGAGATCCCATCTGCTTGGATGTATTTAAGGATGGCAAGAGAGGCTGGGAAGGGTGGGGTGGAAAGAATAAGAAGTAGTAACTTCCTTGAAATATATGCGACTGCTTTTCATTCTGATTGTTATTTTTTTACCTGAAATTTCCATGTTTTCCTTAGGTTTTATGTACATTGCTTAATCTTGTTTCTGTTTCTCAGTATTTAATAATGAAAGCTGCAAGGTTCTCATTCAATAATGCATCAGTTGGGCTTTAGCATACTTGATTAATTAGAATTTACTGCCTAATTATGGAACACAAAAAAATTTAATTTCAATAGCCTCAGATTTTCTAAGATTCCTGAGCAGTTCAGAACAGAAATCTGAAAATAGATGTTACTGTTCCTAAACTATGAACACCACATTTCTGTACTTTAATCTGAATGATTAAATACAACATGCAACTTTATTATAATTTAATGGAGGGCAAATGGAACTTTTTTATTTATTTATTTATTTTTAATGATAAGTAAGTATCAAATATCCATACTCGTAGATCTTTTGTATAGATTTTAGGAGCCACAACAAAGTTCTAGATAGAGTGATTATTTGCATAGAAAGATGCAGGGACTGTGAGAATGAAGACCTTGGGCCCACTGTAGGAGAGGATCTGTTCCGAGACTATCTTAAGAACCTGAACGTACACAAGTCCATGGGACCTGATGAAATCCATCTGCGGGTCCTGAAGGAGCTGGCAAATGAAGTTGTTAAGCCACTGTCCATCATATTTGAAAAGTCATGGAAGTCAGGTGAAGTCCCCAATGACTGGGAAAAGGGAAATATAACCCCCATTTTCAAGAAGGGGAAAATGGAAGACCCAGGGAACTACAGATCAGTCAGTCTCACCTCTGTGCCTGACAAAATCTTGGAGCACATTCTCCTGGAAGGCATGCTAAGGCACATGAAAAACAACAAAGTGCTTGGTGACAGCCAGCATGGCTTCACAAAGGGGAAATCCTGCCTGACTAATTTGGTGCCCTTCTATGATGGAGCTATGGAACTGATGGACAAGGGTAGAGCAGTTGATGTCATCTACCAGGACTTGTGCAAAGCGTTCAACACTGTCCCACACAGCATCTTTGTCTCTAAATTGGAGAGGCATCAATCTGATGGATGGACCACTTGGTGGATAAAGACTGGCTGGATGGCCGCACACAAAGAGTTGTGGTCAATGGCTCAATGTTCAGCTGGAGACCAGTAATGAGTGGTGTTCCTCAGGGACTGGCATTGGGACCAGTCTTGTTCAACATCTCTGTCGCTGACATGGACAGTGGGATTGAGTGCGCCCTCAACAAGTCTGCCGATGACACCAAGCTCTGTGTTTCAGTTGATACATTGGAGGGAAGGGATGCCATCCAGAGGCACCTTGACACACTTGTGAGGTGGGCTGATGCCAACCTCATGAAGTTTAACCGTGCCAAGTGCAAGGTCCTGTACCTGGGTTGAAGCAATCCCAGGCACAGGTACGGGTTGGGCAACAAGTCCAGAGGAGGGCCAAGAGGATGATCAGAGGACTGGAGCCCCTCCTGTATGAAGACAGGCTGAGAATTTTGGGGTTGTTCAGCCTGGAGAAGAGAAGGCTGCCTGGAGACCTCAAAGCAGCCTTCCAGTATCTGAAGGGGGCCTACAGGGATGCTGGGGATGGACTCTTCACTAGGGACCGTAGTGATAGGACAAGGGGTAATGGGTTAAAACTTAAACAGGGGAAGTTTCAATTGGATATAAGGAGGAAATTCTTTAATGTAAGGATGGTGAGTCACAGGAATTTGTTGCCAAAGGAAGTTGTGAATGCTCCGTCCCTGTCGGTGTTCAAGTCCGGGTTGGACAGAGCCCTGAGTGGCATGGTTTAGTGTGAGGTGTCCCTGCTCATGGCAGTGGGGTTGGAACTAGATGATCTTGAGGTGCTTTCCAACCCAACTATTCTATGATTATATGATTCTACATTGTATGGCCTCTTTGTATAAAATCCTGGTAAAATGCCAGTTACCTTTTTTATGCTGTATTCCTAGAACCAAGCAGAGAGTTAAAATTTAGACTGAAAATTAAAAACAAATTAAAGCAGTAAGGCAAACTGTATCTAGAGAAGAAAAATCTTTAAATAGTGATTAATAAGTTTTATTGAGAATTAATCTTTTTAAGTATTTTTATTTCCAAAGCTTATTGTTGCTCACTTTCATGTCCAAGTCACTCTGGTTACATGGCCTATGTGAACTTTAGCTTATGAAAAGTGGGCACTTCATAGCCTGCCTTGCGATCCTCCAGTGTCCAACTACCCTCTGTATGCTCAGGGGGAAAATCTGTCTGTGAAGGATAATTTTCAATATTGAAACTTTTTCCAAATTGCAGATTTCCTGCTGGGGTAGCAAGAAAATACTTCTGGGATTTTGTGAGTCTTGAAATATTGATGATTAATCAGCATTTTGAGCCCTTGTCCACAAATATATTTATCTGCAACATGTTCTTAAAGTTATTTAATCTTGCTATTATCATATTAAGGTCATTAACGTGGGTTATAGTAGAATTTAGTTTGAAGTGACCCCAAATTTATCTTTTTTCCACCACTGTTTGCTAAAATATAAGGTATTACACGTTCTTGGAAATGTATCATTTAACATCCTTTCACTGGGCTGATCGATATAACATTTGCAAGAATTTCAGTCTTGATTACAAAATTGTCTCTCTTTAAGTTTGTGCATATTGTGAAAAATTGAGACACCGAAAGATGTGGCTTGTGAGGTTTTATGCTTTTAAATATAATAATATTTTTAGACATGGCGTTAAACATTGAAGGTTGGATATATCACAAGCCCCAGCCCATTCCATTCGCAGTTATAATCCTACTTGATCAAGACTTATAGTTAGATCATAGCAGAGATCAGAAATCATTTCACAGTGGAATGACATTTATATAATTTTCTTTAAACAAGTAGGAATTATACCATTCAGAGGAAAGTGAATATGATGTTTTCATCTATTTCTTTAAAAATTCCTATCTGTAATCTTATTTCAGTAGGAGAAATACTTTATGCCTTTATTTTAAAATATAACAGTGAGAAGGAATATTATAATTTGATCTACAAAATGTGAGGCTGCTTTATTCTTTGCAGTATAATGTCAAACTGCTGTTGTGTGTTTGCAAACTATGGTTAGTAGAATACATTTTTTGCAAGATTTCTGAAGGTTAAAGTTACAATTATTTGTATAATAGATATGCATGTAAGGGGAAAACTTGTACAATTTTTGCTTATTAGCTGAAAAGTCTACATGAGCAGCAGACAATTCATATTTGGAAAGCAGAAGTTTCAGTCTAGTTTCTACTTTAAGATTTTCTAAAACTCCCTTTGAAATCAATAGAAAAATTTTCTCTGCTCTAAAGGGAATTTGGTTAGATCCTGAGGGGGTAGAAATTGTATATATATTATACACAAACATATATATATCTATATATATGTAAGATAAATAAAGATAACTAGATTTAATAACATGCAGAATCGTTTGCTTGGGAGGACATCTTATTTTTTTCCAATCCTGAGGAATAAAAAGATAGAACAGTCCAGCAGCGATCAGGCCAGAATTTGTCCCTGACTTCTTCGGCAGGTGGTTTGAGAAACAGACCCTATTTTTAATTCCCACGTCTGTGCTCCTGAAAGTAGGAAAACCATCAAACCAAAAGGATGTTTGAGCACTGCTAGCAAAGCTGGTAGTTTGAATGGCTAGTGGAGAAATTGCACTGAGGTACTTTTATTGTGTGAGCTTTTGGCTGTGTCTGTAGTAAACAATATGATTCAAAGGGGTAAATATCTGGAGCACTGGAGTAACCATGTCTGCTGGTGATAAAATCATATGTAATCTAATAACCCGACATGTTGCTTCCTGGGAAAACACTCAGATGGAAGTTGGATGCCAGAAAGAATGCCATGAAATTGGGCTGCTTGGCATTAAACCAAGTATTCAGCATGATTTTGCCAAAGCAAGACAAAGCTACAAGAGGGAACAGGAGAAAAGTGGTCTTTGCAAAAAGAAATAACCTGAAACAAAGAAGCATGTCTTACCTTGGTTATGAGAGAAGTTTTGCAATAAACCATAGTAGTTTTGTGCAGCAGAAGTGGTATGTTTTAACAGGTATGATTATTTTGGAGTAGTTATTTAATTGTACTTTTAGCCTTTCTCTGTGGCTTTGCAATAAAGTTTGCAGGAGATGGGAACATTTTTGGTTTTGGAAAGTGCTGCTGCCACAGGGTAGCTCTGTGGCAGTGTAACAGATTTGGCTATAGGATTTTATTTATAGATAATGCAAATAAATCAAGTATGGGTCAAAAATAAATCAGCAGGTTATTCCACACAGATGTAGATCCCAAGAAAGCAAAACCAGTTATTATTTAATAATAATATTTTCTGAAAATGAAAATTAGGAAGTTACTAATTTTGAAAATTCTTATTTATTTTGCTCTAAAATTATTTGCAAGATATTGCACATGTTCCTGTGGCACAAAACTGTTGCTTTTTTTAAGAAGTCATTAAAATTTTGTTAATTTACTAATGAGAGAAATGTATTCATATCACCCAAGCCATTTCTCACACTATTTTTCTGGTGCATGCATTTTTCTTTTGCGAGGTAGCAATCCTACCTTGATCGGTAAAAAAGCTTTTGAACCTCTTTCTATACAGAATTGTTTAAATAACTTCTCTTCAAAGGTATAAATTCTACTGAGTGGCAGAAAATTCAGAATTCAAAGAACTAAGTTTAATTGCCTGTGTTCAAACTTAGTTCCTTCCATATAAAAAATTTAGGTTAAACTTTTCATGATGTATTACTCAACTTTTATGCATCTGGATGCACAGCATTAGCAGAAGATTAAAAGCAGTTTTACAGCAATTGGTAAGTAGTTTTATACCTTTCTGAGAGGTGGTGGTAGAGGATTAGAGAGACTGAGTCTGAAGGTTTATACTCCTCTTTCAGTACAAATCACCTGCCCTGTGGAGCTCTGCATTGGAGTGTCATCATGGCTTGACTTTGCGAAAGAAGATTTAGGAAGGGCTTTACCCACGCTTACTTCAAGCGCGCTGATGACTAAAAAGGCCAATGTGGGATAAGCAAATCTGGTTGCAAAAAGCACAATGAAAGGTCTCCTTGGGTAGTATAGGCGGGGCACAATTCTTTCTGTGTTGTCTTTTCTCCTCAAGACTAATTCTGCGTGTGTTCTCAAAGGAAACAACAGCATTATGTATGGTGTGTCTCCAAGTCTCCCGATTGGAGGCCAAGGTGGACCCCAGGTGGCCTGAAGGGTTTACCCATTGGAGTGTACAGCACTATATAGTCCACATGTTGTGTTTCTGAACTCTAGAATTTGATAATGCTAGAAGAATTCAATGAATAGTGGAAGTACACATCTCTGGTATTTCCTCTTTAACTTCATGGACTTTTTACTTTTGTATATGTGGTTGTTTAAGTATCAGTTGATTTAGGCATTAATTCTTGGTGAATTTAATAACAAACAGAATGTAAATGGTAAATTAAATTAATTACCCTATAATAAAATCCTACAAACACATTCCTCCCATCAAGTTTTGATATAACCCAATTAAACATAGGATAGAACTCATCCTTTTGTCTTAATAGGCATGGTAAATTAGCTATTTCCTCCTAAGAAAAAACATGCATAGAAACAAACCCCATAATGTTTAGGAATGGGAAAAGACTTGATTTCTTGTCCCCTGCTGTTTGTAATCTGTGATTAAGTGGTGTGAAATGGGGCTAAGCCTTCCTTTTGGTGCCTTAGAGAACTTCCGTCTCCCCTGTGCACTCAAAATATGTCTGGAACAAAAGCAGAGCATGGCAGTACTAATCTTCATTTTCTCCATAGTGTTAGAAAATCTTTTATAACAATGTAAACTCTAAACAAAGGATGTCATTTGTTTAATCCTACAAAGCTGTAACTCTTTCAGAGGCATGGATAAAAAGAAAGAAAGAAAACCTAACTATATGTATTTCCCACAATACATGGTAAAAGTAATTGGGAGATATCTTTCTGTCTCCACACATCAAATTAATTTCTTGGATTCTTTTTTTGCATGTGCACTTGAATTTTTCAAAAGTTGACATCCTGCTGATTAGAGGTTGGACTGAAAAAAGTAGTATATAGCTTCTAGAGGTTAATGGAGATTTCCTTTTTAAGAGATATCCATTTTGGTTTTGTTAATTTTCTTACTATTACATTAGATGTGGAATGAGTATTTACTTATATATTTCAGTTCTTTACAACAGAAACTGTATTCCTTGCTTATGTTCTAGTTTGCATCATGGGGATGTGGGATCCTCCTCCTTACTGTAATAGTAACAGAACAATAACTGAGCTGTGTGTCTAAGACAGTGAGGATTTGTCCACGGTGTCAGGTCCACTCAACAGCTTCATCTTGAAAGGCAGCAGCTTTGATTAAAAAAAATGAAGCAAAACCAATAAAGCAACAGGTGCTGTTTCCGTGGTTTGAAAAAAAAAAGTTTAATCTACTTGACTGTCCAGTGGGTAATAGTAGAATTTAGTATAGTGGAATAATAGTAAAATTTAGTTTAGTGGAATTTGTTATGGTACAGTACTGAAATACTGGAGAATTGACTTACTGTTTCCATTTAGAGAAGATATAAATGTTCTAATACAGAAGGAAAATCTTTACTGATTGGCTGCAGTCCATTCATATAGAGAAATATGTTACCATTAAATTTTATAGAAATTGTGTTTTTATTAATAATTAGTAACATATCCCCACCCATTCAGCTACTCTTTTCCAGTATGTGGTGATAATTCAAATTGCACATGTTTATCTATTTTGCTTACCTGAACTGTTTTTCTAAGTAACTGGGCTTTTTCAATAATTTGCTTGTAGAACACCTTCATTACCAATATGTCTATTCACATGTCACATACTGTATCTTATTTTCATTTTTCAGTGGAATAAAAATATTCTCAATTGAAATTTGAATCTACCATAACCGCTATATGTAGGTAAATTCAGTAATTACTAGTGTTTCTGTAAGTAATTTCACTCTGTGATTCCCCAATATATAGCAAATACAGTTGTTCTACTGCACGTACTAGCTAATAATAGGAAAGTATTTACTTTCAATTAGGTAATGGTACTTGTTAATTAAACTCCATTTAATAGCAAAACTTTCTATTTAAACCTTGTTGCCAAAAATATTTTGTAATATATACATGACTTGTTTGGGTGAATAATTCAACTGCATATTTTTTATTAATAATTCACAGACAAGATGTTCCTCTAATTTCCCCAATAGCTCTCTTTAACCGGTAGGCTCTACCGATTTCATGGCATTTTCCTCTTAAAGAGACTGCCAGTATGCTAGTGTGATTGGCAGAGCCCCAATGACTTCAGAGGAGACTCAGCAATTCTTACCATCATTTATTTGCATCATTAGAGGCCTTTAAAAATATGAATTTTTAAAGAACAGATGATGTGGTATCAAAAGAAAGTAAAGATCATCATTTCATGGAAAATCCTTTGAAAGTCATCAGGGGAGGGAAAATTCCACTTTTCCCGGCTTTTCCTTTCTCTTGTGTCATGCCAGTGTTTGGAGTCTTGTTGACAGGGACTCAAAGTGCCCACATGCTGTTGGCTTCCTGGGTCCTGTCCTCCTCCTGATGTTTCCCTTGACTGCTGCCACTGAAGCTGCCTGAGAGCAGCTGGGAAGACTGCTTGGCAGAGAGTTTGCTCCAAAGTAACAGGTACATACATTTATTATTGCCCTATCAACAAACTGTAATCTGCATTATTGGTTCATATGAATGTTTCCATTTTTAAAAACAAATTTGTTCATGATGCTTTCCTACTCATTAAAATAGGAAAGTGATAAACAAAACTGTTTTCCTATTGAAAAAGTTGTTTCTTATTATTTCTTTCAGTGCTCCACTAATAAGGTTTGATGGTCTTTGGCTTTCTGATTGTAGTTATAGAATCATAGAATAGTTAGGATTGGAAAGGACCTTAAGATCATCTAGTTCCAACCCCACTGCCATGAGCAGGGACACCTCACACTAAACCATGCCACTCAAGGCTCTGTCCAACCCGGACTTGAACACCAACAGGGACGGAGCATTCACAACTTCCTTTGGCAACAAATTCCTGTGACTCACCATCCTTACATTAAAGAATTTCCTCCTTATATCCAATTGAAACTTCCCCTGTTTAAGTTTTAACCCATTACCCCTTGTCCTATCACTACGGTCCCTAGTGAAGAGTCCATCCCCAGCATCCCTGTAGGCCCCCTTCAGATACTGGAAGGCTGCTTTGAGGTCTCCAGGCAGCCTTCTCTTCTCCAGGCTGAACAACCCCAACATTCTCAGCCTGTCTTCATACAGGAGGTGCTCCAGTCCCCTGATCATCCTCGTGGCCCTCTGGACTTGTTCCAACAGTTCCATGTCCTTTTTATGCTGAGGACACCAGAACTGCACGCAATACTCCAGGTGAGGTCTCACAAGAGCAGAGTGGGGGTGCAGGATCACCTCCTTCGACCTGCTGGTCACGCTCCTTTTGATGCAGCCCAGGATACAGTTGGCTTTCTGGGCTGCGAGAGCACACTGAAGCCAGCTCATGTTCATTTTCTCATCGACCAGCACCCCCAAGTCCTTCTCCGTAGGGCTGCTCTGAATCTCTTCTCTAAAGAGATTCTTATTTAGAAGCACATGTGAAGTGACTGATTTAAGCTGTAGAATATTGAATAGTAGCATTTTAATTTAATTTTTTTGTAATATGTACTAGTATATACTAAAAATGTATACACAGAATAATGTCAAGTAGAGCAAAGCAATTTTCTGAGCACTCAGTTATGTATAGGCAAAAATATCAAACCCATTTTCCTAAAGCGCTTAGGCACTCACCCGCAATTATGTTTAGTTATCTACTAATAGACTTAGTTCTAAATGAGTTGTAAATTTGGTTTTCCCTTGAGCACATAACAATATTTATGCCTGTAGTACATACAATTCATGCACCAGTCTATGGTCATTCATTAGACTTGAGCTACGGTTACACTTACAAGAAATAGGTAAATTTGTGGTGATGTAGCTGTGAAAGAAGAATGATGGTTGCTAATAAAATGTGAGAATCCAAACCCCATATATTTTGGCACAGTTAGAGAGAAGTTTCCAGAAGCAGAGTTCATTTGCAGTGCAAGTAACTGCTCTCCACCCTGTAATAAAAGTCAGCACTACTGCTGGGATCATAGTTCAGCCTCATGATGTGGTAATTAGCCAGGATGGCACAAGCATGAAAACAGGGTAAATAAATATCCAAAGGATTATGGTAGTGTGACAGAAACTATGATCAGATACATAAAGTCCAGATTGAGAGGCACTCCTTGAAGAGCAGAAGGGGTTTTGTTACTTAAAATGATATAAAAAAATGGTAAATTGTCTTGCATGGGCATCATGTTTGATTTAAAAGCTGTTTAACTCACCGTCTAAAAGGCTCAATCAGTTTTTTTGCCCATGCGATTCACCCAGAGTGCAGGAAGCGATAAGAGATAAAAATCTTCTAGAGCTGTTAACACTATTTTATTTTGGAATTGATGCACTAGTCTGCCAAGTAACACAGATGCATAATATGCTCAATTTGTGAGGGAGATTTTAATCTTCACAAGTACACATCTTTTTTCTTCAGTCCCTGGCTCTCTTATGTGAGAAGGAAAAATATTCAGAAAGGTTGAGGTTACTAAACAAACTTAAAGAAGCTTCTAGTCCCTGAGTTTGTCACTAATGGATCTTGAGGTTAGACTATGAAAGTACCTGGTATTCAAGTGTATAAACTTCATGTTTATTTCAATAAATCACCATTGGATATAAGGCAAAGAGCTTGACAAGACTGCAGAATATCATAAGGAATGCAGTGGTTCTGAATGGTCAGGATTGAAATGCAGCTTCAAAGAGGAGTCAGCACTTGTCTCAAGGCTGGGGAAGCTGGGATGCAAAGCTTTGCATTTTCCTTTTTAGCATTGGCCTCTTCTGGTACTTGTGTGTGTATGTACACACTCATCCATGTTCATTGCTGTGTCATACCAATTGCACATTTTTGTTTCTTGCAGTAACTTCTGTTAGGACAACAAGTGCTGTTCTACAGAAAAAGGATAAACATATAACACCACCATGAAGGTGAAGAAAACTTGTGGAGAGAGGAAAAATTAAGGAGAGCATGTTCTGTATGTTCTAGGTTGAAATTTTAATGGGTTTGGGGGATTGATTTTTAAATATTGGTGGATTCGGCTATAATCTGGTACATACACAATTTTTTTCTTGGCTACTGGTTGCTTTAGGACATTGCTAAAATATTATCAGTGGGTCTGTTCCCCAGCATCATTCCATTTGTTGTCGCTAATGGCCATATTCCTATCCTCTAATAGTGTGGTTTTGTATTTATGGGTTAGTTCATGGGATTTCATACACTTTTCAGTGGTAGCTGATTCAGTTACAGGTTGGAGTGTGCATAATGAAGGAAGCTGGGTAGTGGGATGTGTGATCTTTGCAAACTTAGAAAAGGCCCCTGGCAAGGAATCACTAATAAAAAGTATCTCCAAGCTCTGTAGGTTCATAAGCCCAAGGCAGGAGCAAACACCATTAAATTATTGAAAGACAAATAGACACACAGCAATACTGTGTGGGGACTTAAATGTAGTTTGAAAAAAAAAAAAAAAAAAGAGCTGCTAAATTGGTTTTATTTGTGAGGTTTATTGTATGAATATTGTGTTGCTAGAAGACAGTCTTAACTCAGAAATTCTTTCCAACTCTTCCTCTTTCTTTTGGAAATTTTAATCTCTTTCTCTGTGAAATTTTTTGGTAGCATTTTTGGAAGTGGTAAGAGCACTGGTTATGATGATGAGCTTTCCTGTGTACTTAGCAGCTGTATAAACACACCAACTCAATTTAGATTAATGTTATAGATAGAGACATTCACTCTACCCTGCACACATGCCAAGAGCTACGTTCATGGCAACAGTCTCTTTTATTATAACAGCCTTCTCGGATCTTCGTGATCACACTGTTTTCCATTTGGGAATTACTGTTACTTATGGGTTTAAATCTGGGGTTCAAATTCACAAAAGGAATTAGTACTTTGGGTAAAAGGCAGTAAGACTTTGTTGGGTCTGTTTGCCAATGAAAGGTTTGCAGCAGCTGTTGATTGAAAACTCATCCCATATCCAGTCAGGTCAATTGGCTGACTGTCAGTGGCTTCAGTAGGGTTTGGATAAAGCCCATGGTACACTCCTTATAGTGAAAATAGCTACAGCAATGATTTGCCCTCAAGGATCTTCCCTCCTCCTCTAAGCTTAAGTAATGTTGCTTGGCTATATGCTGATAATGATAGCATTGCTTAGATTATGCTTGATTTAGTGAATACCATTTAATTAAAACCAAAACAAGTCCTGATAAAGCATTGCAAGTAACAGCTGGGACTCCTGGAAATACAAGTGATGGTTGCTTAACTCATCATATTGGACAAGCTTCTCTAAAGTAAGTGCGTTCAGAGCCAGAGCACTCATAATTTTGTAACTGTTTCCTGGTCTGGAGCACAGATCTAGATTGACATGACTTAGCTGCAACATTAAAAACCATAATGGAGTGTTTGCTAAACCAGGATACTTGGGCTTGATGCTAGTGAATAGCAAAGGAGCTGCATTAAGATATTTCATATATTGTGCAAGCTCTAGCGATAAAGCCTGTTTAAATATTTGCAGGACACACAGTGCTTCACATTCCTGTTTCCTGGTGCATGACTGAGGCTCTTGCTTGCTACCCAAGTGCAAATAAATGTAGCCATCATCACTATCATTACAGATTTTCTGCTTAGCTTAGCCATTCCTCGGTTCTGAAATATGCTTGGACATCAATGGCACACGTAGTGAATATGAAAAGTGGCTCTTAGGGTTGTAGATGCAATTCATTTGCAATACTGGTATTTAAGTTGCTTTACTTGTGCTGCATCACATGGTTTCTTAGAAGGAACAAGTTGTTTTGGCTGCTGTTAAATGCAGAACTCCAAAAAGCTCTGTAGAAGTAAGACAGATAAGCTAACATTCCTCATACAAAATCCTCAATGTTTATAATAGCTCAAGAACATGCATATTTTTATTTCACATTTTACTTGTACACAGTGGATAGAATTGATTTCATCCTGGACTTGGTGCTTTAGCTACTTTGTCTTCACTTTTGCAAGGAGAAAAAATGTTTTAATGGAAGCAGATATTGTTGTTCTCTTACAGGGCATTTGTTATACTAGTTTCAATTTTAAAAGAGAGGCAAGTAGAATGGGAAGTTCAACAGTGAGACAATAAACCTCTTTGTCTTTCTTTGAACTGTGAGCAAAATCACTGCAAACAATAATACCTGCTCTTGGGAGCAGTACATGGGCTCTGAGGTGCAGCACAGTGTGTGGAGTGTGCAGGGTCAGAGCATGAAGGAGATGTGAAGCAGAGGTGCCGCCTGCTCTGGGCGCACATGTACAGCTGAAGTGGGCTCAGACAGCTTTGCTCTGGAGCCCCTGCTAACATGGATCTGGAGGAAACCAAGCAAAGGGGCTACTGCAGGGTGATGCCTGAGCCCAGCCATGTGTATTCACACCATGCTGTGTAGATGTTTATCGCCCGTTGGGCCGTAGCCTATGTTTTTAGCCTTCAGATGTTTCAACAAAACAAAGAGCATCTTCTGCACCTGATGTCCACTGTCAGTCTGGTAATGCACTTGCACATCTCAGGAACATCTCTTCAAGCAGGAAAGAGATGCTGGGAGGGATGTGGGAGAGATCTGGGAGGCTGGCATAGAAGGTGGTGAGCAATGCGGGCTCACTCATTCTGGGTAGTAAAAGTGCCCTAAGCTTGACAACAAAATACAAGTAAACCAGACACCAACTAAAGCCCTTTGTGCATAATGTCATTGGTAAAAGGAAAAAAGAAAACATGTATTCAAGCTATGAAAGGTACATCACGTTCCAGAGTTGATAAAAATTCATGATAAATGCTTACCTGGAGGGGTTTGTAAGTGGAGGCCCTAGCAGGAGTGCATTAAAGGGTTTTATGCAAAATGATTTTACAATGGCTGAGGAAGAAATTATTTATTATTTCATCAAACATAAAAGAATAGTTAATGATAACATACATTATAATCTTTATTGTGGCACATAATTAGCAATTTCTGCTTCTATCTCAGTGCAATTGCAGGTATGATTTATAGTAATTTTACAAAACACACTTTTTCCTATCAGAATTAATGAATTCTAGTAGAGAGAACCAGTAAATGCATTTAACCAACATTTCAGAGTCTGGCCCTAAAATATCAAATTCTGAACCAGCAGCCGTTTTTCTTGGAAAGGCTAGTGCCATTTGCCCCAGCTTGGAAGGCATCTGCATGAGCATTGCTGGTGGTTGAAGGGAAGGGTGGGAGCAGTGTTTTCTCTCTGCCTCAGTCCTTGGTTAGAAGGACATTCTGGGGATAGAGGTGATGCTTATTCACTGGGGCTCTGCTATGGTGTGATTGTATGAGAGCAAATAAATTAATGCAGGCTTGCCGGCACAGGCTTATCAGGAGTATTTCCAAGGGCTTGCACTCAAGGATATGTGTTATGTTCAGTAGATGATCTTTAATGTTGGGGGTCACTAGTGGTTTTGACTGATCTTGCAAGTGCTCAAGTTTTTTGAAACAAGAGGCATTGTTGCCCTGTTGGTGAATATTGATTGCTCAGGCTGGAAAAAAAAGAATTTCTATTAGCTTCTAGCAATGGTGTCACTGCTGTCCTGTAATGACTGTTATCTACAGGGCAGAGGGGAAGCTCTGTGCATGTGGAGTCCCATCTGTACAGAATATATTTGATGAAGTGAGGCTTCATGGAGCAATTAAAGTATGGAAACACAGAGGGTTGAGTAGTGCATGTGCTGCATGTAGGTGCCTGGGGGCAGAGAAGCAGAATTCGCAGCTCAGAAGGTGCAGGTGGTTCAAAAGCAGACCACATGGGAGAGGTAACATAGGATAAATTTCCAGTGCATTGATGTCAAACTATTTGCCAACCTAAAAACATGCATGGTCTGTGAGCCAGTACAGCACAAATCTGTTTTGCTTACCACATCCTTCACACCTACAGTGGGTTTTGGTTTATGTGCTATAATAAGGCTTTCAAATTAAGTACTAATTGACTGACTTCATGGTCAGGTTACTACTAATGGTGTACCACAAATAATGTCTTAGTACTCATAAAGCAATGTATTTTACTTGTGTCAATTGTGATTAAGCCCATAGAAAGGCCTTCTTCTATTTCTTGTATTTAAACATAAAATTTTAATATTATTCTTACAAAAAATGTCACCCTTGCTCTGTCTCAGACCTGATATATTTAAAATCAGAAGTATAACAATACAAAACACACAGTGAACATGTTGCTTGCCTCTGCTCTCATAGAAAGCTCTTTGCCAAAGTGTATACCTGTTTCAGATTATTGGAAGTCACATTCCTAGCAATAATCATCATTACTGGAATATTTGGGTCATTCATAACACACAACATGTTTCTGTTAAACATCCTTATCAAGCAGACAGGTAATACTTTTAGGCCTTCTTTTATTTTTTAAAATGAAGAAGACAGGGAAGCTGTGGACTTAATGAGATATTAGATGGCCCGAAACCAAAGATTTCAGCTTTACGAGGAAACCTCTCATTGAGGAGGCAATTGAACATGACCTTTGGATTTAGGCTTTCATCATAAAAATGTACATGCTCCTCTGCAGTCAGCTCAAACACCTGACCACTAAGAATTCCTAAGTCATCATATGCTAACATTCATTTAAGGAAGTGTCGTGGTTTAAACCCAACCACACAAGCTCATTCACTCACTCCCCCCTGCCTTTTCTTTTTCTCCCTCTTTCCTTCCACCCTCCCCCCCCCACCCTCCACCCTGACCCTCCCTGCTCCCAGAGGGATGGGGAGGAGAATCGAGAGAATGTAACTCCCATGGGTTGAGATAAGAACAGCACACTAACTAAGGTATAACACAAATCACTACTGCTACCACCAATGATAATAATGATAAGAGAAAATACCAAGAGAAGAGAGTACGATACCACCGCCAAATGAGTTTGACCCCCTCCAAAGAGAGACCGTGCCCTTCCGGGTAACTCCCACTTACCTCCCTGGGCACGATGTACTGTGGTATGGAATACCTCTTTGGCTAGCTTGGGTCAGGTGTCCTGTCTCTGCTTCCTCCTGACCTCCCCTCACCCCTGGCAGAGCATGAGACTCACAAAGTCCTTGGCCAGAATAAACACTACTTAGCAACAATTAAAAACAATTGGTGTTATCAGCTCTGTTCCCAGGCTGGAAGTCAAAACACAGAGCTTGCACCAGTTACTAAGAAGGAGCAAAACGGCTACTGGTAAACCCAGGACAGGAAGGCTGTATAAAAGGTCATTTCCTTCGCAGTCTACAACATGGGATTTATTGTAAAAAAAACATTTTGTATGATTCTAACTTTATAAGTGCAATACTACGACTGCCGAGGATGTAATCACTGTAATTGAACAGCATTTGTGTCTTTCTTTACTGAACACTTACATTCTGTCAAAGGGGTTATTTTCACTTCTTTTAATGAAGTCTAAAATACAGAAATCTGAATAGATGTTACCCACCTTGACAAATAATGTGGGGGGGTTTGTCTTTTTAAATGCATTATAGTCCCTTTTGAAAACAGCAAAACAAAGGAATAAGTACTTTCCGGAACCATTGCCTATGTCAGACGATTAGACTTTGCAAATATCCCAAATAGCTTAAAATGTCTCAACACGTTTAGGAGCACATAGTATAAATAAATAATGCAGATTATTAGAATGTATGGCACATCCTGATATGCTTACTATCATTGGGGAAAATTGTACAAGTTAATTAGAAATTCACTAAGAATATATACAATTAATGTTATCAGCTTACAACTCATTAATGATTAGGCTTCAGATACCCTACTCAGTACTTATTGGTGCCTTCATTTTTTCTGAAAATAATTGAGATAAATATTTCAAAATTTATGTAGGCCAATATTTACATTTGGATTTAAATTTAGGACTCATGATACTCTGCAATTGTTTCTGACTTTCTAACCTAGAGCAAAACCTTTTTGTGAATTCACTTGCAGCATCTTCATCTTTTTAGTAGGGCTCATCTTTGTATTCAGCATTATCTTGCATGGGGGTGTTGTCCTAGTCCAGGTGTGGGGCTCAGTTAAACCAAACCAGCTCAGAAAGCTTATGTTTGAAGAAAAAATCATCACAAGACTGAGACAAAGTCTTTCCCTTCTCCAAAAACACCAGTGGAATTTACTTTTGGAGACATTAATAAAGCCAAAAAAGCCAAAATAAAAGAGCAGATCCAATTGGATGCAGCACCTTGTCCAACCATGCTGAATTCTGCACCTGGTCACTCTGGTGTTGGGTTTGTGATCATGGTATAGATGCTGTGTGCATTAGTTAATTTGCTGCATTTTGGAAATTGGGTTTTGACTATTGGTTATGCTTACTGTCAGTATTACAAAACAAAAAGATGAATAGCAATATAATTAATCTTAATTACTGGGACTGTCTGAGGAACTCGAGCTGAAGTACTTTATGTAAAGGTTAATATATATTTGGGATATATATATATATATATATATATATGCATTATACATCCATAGATATTTTTCGGAGAAAAAAAAAGTCACCTTAGATCCAACTTGCACCCAGTGGAAAAATTCTCACTGATTTCAGAACCTTTGAAGGAGAACTTCAGTGTATTTAGGAAGATATTAACTTTGTTTTGGAGATGGGTGGGATTAAGAGGTCAAACTGGAAGGTAACAGAGCAGAATACAGTCTGAACCTGGCAGATCAATCAGTTGTTTTCATAGATGTTTAGGCAACAAAGTGTCATTATAAACATCTTTTCTGACCTCCTGTGTATTGCAAGCCAGGAAATTTAATACGGGCTTCCTGCATTAGAGGAAACTGTTCTGCTCTGTTTCATAAAATGGTTGTCTTGTTTGTTTTGTTGAGTAATATTTTACTTTCTCAGTAAAATAGAGTAATATTTTACTTTCTCAATATTTTACTTTCTCATATAGAATATGAGCCATTGAAAGCCAATGTTGCCTCAGCTTGCTTTATATTTGTTTTAAATATATATATATATATATATAAAATAAAGGCTTCATGAAACAAACCCTACTGAAAGCAGCGTAGTCACTGCACAAATCTGTTTCCATCACAGCACAATGCTCAGGGTTTTTTTCCCCTCTCTTGAGGTTACAGAGAGCTCTTTTAAGAGCTTGCTCTTACTTAGACCTCCCCTGTGACTGGTTTTACCATAAAACTAGGATGAAAATCCTCACATTAGTGAAATATTCACAAGAGAGATAATCACCATTACTAGTGAAAGAATACTGTGAAATGAAGGTAAGGCCCACTTGCAAAAATTATGCTCTTTTGGAAAGCTGCCTCCAGCTCAAGAAACTAGAGGCAGGAGGTTGGATTCCTGGCCAAAAAGTTAAGTCCAAGGGTAAAATTAATAAGAGAAATTGCTGAGGGAAAATACTGTGTAGGAACTGTTACATCTTCACATTCATTATATATACAGAAGTGAGCCCCCTACACTGAAAAAATCTTTGTGCTTCTTTTTTCATTTCGTAGCTGCAACAAAGTCACTGTTATAGATAAAAGAATTCTGTCATTTCACAGGTAAAACAAAGTATTGCTGTAGACTTTAACTTCTGTTTCAAATGCTCAGGTTCCTTTAAAACTTCAGAGAGGAATTTAGGCAATTAGACTATTTTATTCAATCAGACTATATTTTTAGATTTAAAGAAGTCTGAATTTTCTATGAAAATTTAAATACAAATTGTACACAATATATTCAGATCTGTGAATATAATAAGGTGTAGTAAAATACTAAAGACAGATTCACTAAATTAAAATGTGTTGGCCTGTAAACAGTTGCTTTCTGAAGAGGCTGATTTAAGAGTTATGGTGATTTTACTGGTTGTTCACATCGGTGTATTCATGCATTTTGCACATGGCATGAGCACTGGATACAGAATTGCTGCTGCGGAGCCCTGGAGAGTCTCAGCTTTCATCATCTTGCAGGCAACCCTCATGTGGGACTCAGAGCCTACATATGCACAGAGGTCAACAGTGGCATTTTCTGTTGCAGGAAAGGAGCTTATTTTAACAATTATAATAGGACCCTTCAGACTGTATTTGAATATTTTGTCTGTCATTTAGCTGTTAGCCTTGCCAAATTATTTAGATAGAAAACACCAGAGTGTGTTTGGATAAATGGCACATGACGTGCTGCCAACAAACCAAAACAAATTGTCTTCCTGCGACAAATACCTCAGCTTCTTTTTTCATTTCATAGCTGCAACAAAGTCACTGTTATAGATAAAAGAATTCTTCTGCGGTTTTGCGGGTAAAACAAAGTATTGCTGTAGACTTTAACTTCTGTTTCAAATGCTCAGGCTTCTTTAAAACTTTTACAGTTTTGAAATAACGTTGCCTTTTGTGGCACTATCAGTTAGACTACTTAGGTACTGTGTTGAAACATTGTGTTTTATGTAATCTGACTTGTGCTGCCTCAATTCATGGAAACACTGTGGCATTTTTACAGTCACTGCTATATCTTAATTATAATAATCAGCAATTTGAAAAGGCGTTGAAGCGGAAAAATAAACAAAGTAGAAAGATCTCAGATAAATGCTTTACTAGAAAACAGTAAAGTAAAAAAAAAAAAAAGTAAAAATTAATTTCATTGTCAAACATTAACTATTTTGGAGTTCTAAATAAATTTTTCAGCCAAAGCAATATGTCTAACCCATTTAATATTGCATATTAAAAAAAAAAAAAAAAGACAAATAACATTCTGATCCCATGAGGAAAGAATGAAAATGCTAGCAAACATGAGTTTGTTTCATTTGGAATAGACTAACTAAATACAGAGTAAGAACTTAAAAACCCTGAATAATGTAATTCCATGGTAATATTTTACAGCCCATACCACTTCCACCCAAGGCAGAAGCTGGTTTCCAGCAGCAGTATGCAGGGTCTCTGCACGCCTTAGCCCCATGCAGAATGTTGTTTGCAGAAGATGCTTAACATCTGTCAGATCCAGCACAGTGTTTGTGCAAGGATCTGCTCTGCATCCATGGAGCCCCTCTCAGGCAGTTTTGCTACTATACATCAACTTTTACGGTGCTTTAATACATATAACTATAGCCTCACTCAATCTGTGAGTCTTTGCTACACATCCCTAACTAAATATCCTCCTGAAATATACTTCATGTTTGCAAAATGAAGAGGTGCTACTCCTTTGGTGGTTATAAGTGTTCAGACATCCGTGGTATCCAGGGTTGCATATGCAAAGTAACTTCTTGTATAGGCAATAGATACATTTGAACAGTTTAGAAGTATAATACAACCTTCTAATGCACAGAACATAAAATTCTTCTTCAAGGAAGACATTGAACAATACATATTGTATCTTGCTTTTTTTTTTTTTTCTTCCCCCCCCCCCCCCCTTTTAAATGGGAAAATACTTATTATAGGCTATGACATCTGACCTTTTATGCATAACAGAATTAGTTGACTTGGGAATCCCTAGGCAGCTGTGTTTGCATTGCCATAGACTAGATAATGTCCAGATTAGCTGGTGTTAAATTATGTACAGAGGTCACCCAAACCATAGAATTTTATGAAATAACCAAAAATAGATGACCAGTGCCATGTGGGAGAACAGGCAGAAGAATCTGACTCTAACAGTATTATCATAGAGTACCTAGTATGTTAATGTTTTGGTTTCTGGTTTTTAACAGATTTTCCTCTGGAAGCTTTTTTTGACTTATAAAGCTGAGAGGTGCGGGGAAAAAAAAAAAAAAAAAAAAACCAACCTGAAATGATGTTTTGATATTTTAAAAGTATATTTCTGAGAGCTTTCATTGTTTTCAAAGAGGTGAGCCATAAATAGAAACACCAGCTTGATGCTCAGAAGCACTTGTGTTGCCATCAGAGGGAGAAAAGGGGGAGCAGCAAGGGCTCTGTTGCATGCTGTGCTGCTACCATCACCAATTAAGACTAATGGTGTGGCAAAGCTAAGAATAAAAAGTAAATGGTCTGTCTAGCTGCCCAAATCTGAATGTATAAATTTTGCAGAACAATTATACTGAGTTCTTCTCTGTATGAAATACTTGAAAAAGACAAACTCTGAAAAAATACCCACCCTAAAGAAAGTCAGGAACAGCTCCATTTTTGAACAAGGTTATATTTCAGCATAAAATCCAGCAAGTCAGAGTAAAAATCATTACCTGAGGGGTACCTGAGGATATTGGATGGCTCGGGAACTCAAATGCAATCTGTGTGCTGGTTTTGCTACGCTGCAATTTCCAATCAAAACGCACTGGAAATTCATATATCTACTGTTTGAATCTTTGTTCTTATTGTTTGGTTGTTTTGTTTTTCTGTGGAATGAAACAGGAAATACTAGAGGGAAAGAGAAGGATGTCAACTTTTATGCAGACACTGTAGATGCAGACAAATACAGGTTACGAAGGTGAAGGATAATTGTCCATGTGCCATTCAACATATTTACTTCTTAAAACATCCATCTTCATACGAGGCTCATGGGGCAGAGGGGTTTTTTAGCTCTTCAGAGTGCTCTAACCTTACCTAAGCAATTGGCATTGTCAGTGGTGTGTTTGCTTATTCTGCTGTTGCACACCTCTCAGGTCACCGTTGCTATTTGCTGAGAGCATTTCTGAAGAGTGATAAATCATCTCTACACATATATTTAAAAAAAAAAAACCAGTTTTCTTTTTGGAGACCATAAAAAGAGAAAGATGGGTGCCCAAATCCCAAGTGCTCTTTGACTTTGCAGGCTGTAGATCCATATGGTCTTTCCTGAGGAATTAATTATAATTCAGTCCTGTGTATTACAAAAAAGAATGCTATGGCATGCTGTCAGGCTGTCAATGTTGAGAAAAGTTACCTGGTTTAGTAACCAGGTGATGGAATTCGTACGTAACTCATGGGAAAATATCATGGTACCTTACCTCCCTGAGCTCCTGCTCCCAACCTCGGAGGATCTGTTTTAGTGCTGGGTAGGAAGTGGTGACTCAGTGATTCCAAGCTGAGGCTGCTGAACTGAGCAGGGCACCAACAGCCAAAGTGTTTTCTAATGGCTTTGTCATAGGTGTGAACACCCACAAACTGGGGCAGTAAACCAGGCCTGAAGGTGCATTTATGAGGAGACACCTACAGGTCTGGGAGATCTTACCCAAAGAAAGTTGTGGAGGCCTCAGTGCATCAGGAAAATTTAAGCCTCTCTAACACAGTGAAATACTCAAAGAAGGATGAGGTCTAAGTGGTTTATTTCTGGTTTATGTTTCCAGGTGAGTTAATAAAAATTCATTTCCATTAATCTGCATCCATTGAGTGTTGTCTGTGTGTCTTTGTGGCTGGAATGATGCTGTGGTCATGTCTTGGCAATGCTAGCAGAGCTTAAAGCTTCTTATGTCTGCGAATTAGAAGAATCAATCTCTTAGAACACGTTTTAAATTGATCTTTGATTTGACCACATGGCTCTTGGATAAGGTACCCTAGTATTAATCAATTTGACTTGGAAAGATGATGATTCAAATTAAAATTGAAAGATGATCTATATTGAACAGCTGCTGTCTGCAGAGTGATTTTTTTTTCTTCTTTTTATTAGTGTGCTGCTCTGTTTGTGAAGTCCTTGCTGTGAATACTAATGTCTGCACCCAGGGCTCTGTCCAGAATTGCTAACTTGGGCATTTGCATTAATGATCCATGGCTTGTAATATTGCTTTAATCCTGGCTTCAAATTGCTCAGAATCTATAACACAAAATGTGTCTATATTTTCTGCTTGTAAGAACTTATTTACGTCTAACATATTACACAGAGCTGACTGCTAGTTTGAAGGATCTGGCTTTAGTTCATCACTTCCTTTTCTGTTTTTGTAGTGGTTTGAATTTAGTATAAAGTTCATGAAAGAGTGTGATGGAGATTAAGGTCCCAGATTCCCAAGGGAAAGGATTGTATTCAAGCACCCAGATGGCAAGGGTGGCTTTTTGTACATAGCTGTAGGTGTCGGTGGACAGTGTGTAAAGGCAGCTGCTCTTTACAGCAGAGTAAATTTCTTCCTTGATTTCAGCAGGACTTGAATGACCTTTACACAAGTGACAATAAAAAAAGAGGTGTGAAATGCTTTGCAGATCATTTCTTGCTTTGATTAACTGTAAACCAAATGTCAGTAATTTATACAGGTATGGAGACGATGATGTATCTCAGATGTTCTTTCTGTGTTTCTTGCACTTACAGCAAAAAAATGTTCAATTTTGTAATCCAATAGTTACCTGTTTTATTAAGCAAAAATCTGTTCCTCTTAGATGTTAAGTATCTTCTGGTTTCTGTCTCTCTCTTACTTGCAATTTTATAACCCAACCTAATTTTTAAATTTGGCAGATTTTAACCAATAATTAAATTTTCGTAGCTAAATTATAACTAATCATTTCCCTTCATCCCTTGCCAAAGAAGATTTGTAATGGGAAAACTGACAAGTCGGGATACTTATGAATTTATATCCAAAAACTTCATTGTGTCAGCTTCTTCAGAGCTGTCCTAATGTGATTGCCTTGTCAGCTGCATCAATAACAGAAGGTAAAGATCAATCTGTAATGAAGGGAGATGAGATGATTTTTCTAAGTGTAGATCTATGATTCTTTCCAATAACTGGAAACTGCAATTACAGTGGTAATGCTGGATGTTTCTCTTCAAATGCTTCACAGACCTGCAGTCTGGAATAGCCAATGATAAATAAAATTAAACCACCATAGTAACATGTTGCTTATAAAGGTATGCAGAAAACTAGGTCATATCTTCAGGTTTTAGAATATAGTTTAGATCTCTGAAGTACAAAATACAGCATTTTGTCTTTGTTTCATTGTTACTAAGTTTTCTGTTGTATTTTTCCACATGTAAAAATGAATTAAACTGGAGAGCTGTGGGTGAAAAGCTAGAGCAGTACCCGCCTCAAGTGGCTGCAACAGGAAGTGTCAACTGGGAGCATGAGGGTCTCTGCTGCAGCCATCTCTTGAGTCCCTGTTCTGCTGCAGAGCTGCAGGTCATGGAGTTGATAGTCCATCTGGAGGAAGACCAGAGCACCTGGATCTTCCCCTGCCACTGTCTGAGTAAGCAAATATGTTGGGTTTCTCAGGCATATAACATCTAGCCACTCAAACGTTTGTTGTTTTTACTGGATGTGTATGGAAACAATATGTTCATTCTTCTATTCCTCTTTTCTGTACCATTGTTATGACTAGGTAGGGCTTTGGATTTGTTGAGGGGAGGATTTTTTCAGGAGGGAAGTAGGAAAGGTTGGTTTGGGATTGGTTAGTTTGGTTGGTTTTGTTTGTTTGTTTTGGGTTTTTTTTTGGTTTTGTTCTCTTGGGGTTTTTTGTTGTTTTGTTTGGGGTCTTTGTTTTTGTGTGTGTGTGTGTGTGTGTATTTTTGGGGGGGTTTTTTGTTTGTGGTTTTTTTTTTTAAGACATTATCTTTAACAATAATGACATCTTCTAGTTTTAAATTATATCACATTTTATCCTGAAGAATCCCACAGCTTAATAAACTGTTGTTTGCAAGTAACACTTCAGTGCACCTGAAAGCTGAAGCACATGCTTTTTCTTTGGAAGAGCAAACAAAGCAGAATGAAAAGAGACAAAGAAGCAGGGCACCTCCCAACAGGACAGCTGAGCAATCATGTTAAACTAAAACAGTTGGCCTTTAGTAGAAAGGCCACCAGTGCCATTTGCTAATACTGGGATCAACCATTGGTCTAGGAAAGACAGCCAGCCAGGAGAGCACATCATTGAAGGCACATTTAAAACAGCTGGGGATTCACCTCTTATTTTTGTAAGGATTAGAAGATATTTTTCAGATACTCACAGTGACTTAATAACAGATCCAGCCAATTTCTCCTAGATCTCCTAGAATATTGTCTAAAATGAGGATTATTTTCCCACAATTCGTGATAGAGTTCTGCCATTTGTTGCAGGTTGCTCCATCTCTGGCTTCCTCTTCTGAAGTGTTCAGCTGCACCATGAGGGAGTAGACAGAATGCTCTGGGATTTAGATGAGCAGTGAAATACTAACAATAATGAACAATAAAACCAAATTGCTGAGATGCTGTCAGAGACCAGCTGGAGGTCATTTTCATAAATAACTTGATGTTTTCAAAAATGGAATGCATGTGGTTAGCTGAGGCTCAGTTCATGGAGGTTTGTGAATGATTCTCAGAAGAAATTTACATTCATCAATGTTTTTTCTATGAATTATTTATTGACTTGGATTTTGAAACAAAATTCACTTGGTAAAGCAGAGGACAACACCCTGGTGGGGCAGCACTGAGGATGTGCTGGAGGGGATATGTGAACCTCCATGCTGATTGCATTATCTTCAATCACTTCAGCACACCCTTTGCTTTCTAGCAGATTTGTCCCAGACTCAGTTCCTGTTTCCCTTATAATGAAAAGTGATTTTAAAAGGCAGCCTTTAGAGAACCATGATATTAAAATGGTACAGGTCAACTGCCTCCATCTCTGGTGAACTTTTAACCCAGCTTGTCTGGTGAGTGTTCACTCCCCCCACCCTGTAGCAAACCTTTACTGCAAGGTGCTGCTTTGCATTTCCCATCACAAGCATGTGGCAGGGCATGATCATGTGTGCACCATCCGGGAGGGATGTCTATTGGGTTCAGGAATAATCAGCAATCTCGTGATCATGGGTAAAGATAGTTTCTAGACTAAATGAATTTCCTGTTGAACATGGGGAATATTCAAAACTATAATAATTTAAACAGGATATTACAGGCAGACACTTAAGGTCAGTGATGTGAAAGGCAGTAATGAGAACAGGCTTAGCTTTCCCCATACCTGCCTTGGAGAGACAACAGCTATCTAGGGCACCTTGGAGAACCACAAAAGGAAATTAGTTGGCAAAATTGTTCTCTTTAGTATGCAGTACAATTTTTCCTTCAACATTAAGTCTGTGGTAGGGAGGAAAGACTGCATATAAAGAAGTTAGTCCTCTGTTTTAGAGATTTAGGGAAACAAAGAGATCTTTCTGTTCAGTGGGTGTATGTGAAGGAAAGTTGCTACTTCCTGCCTTTCACCTGCTGTTATTCCCATCCAAAGCATGATGTGTCTTCTCCATGTCTCTGCAGTGTCTGGCAGGCATAGGTTGGCTGTCTACACAGGATAAGATGCTTGCCAAGGGATTACAGTCTCAGTATTAAAAAACTGACAAGGATCACAATTATCCTGCAGGAACTTTCCTACCTACCAAAACCAGCCTCTCACAGAAGGTTTCATGTTCCATTTGCCTTAAGCAGCATTGCATGGTTTCAAAATTTTCATTTCAGTAGAGTCAGTCCATTTTACAGCAGTGGAAGAGAAATTATTTTTCTAGGTAATATCTTCAAGATTGACATGTAGGAGAGGTGCTCATCTGGTGTAATGCAGCATACCAGTGACATGCAACAAAGGCTATGTCTGTGCTAGCTGGGGGCTGAACTCTATCTCTAAAGGTCATCAAGAGCTGGGGCCTTTTCAGTAGACAAGGTCAATTAGAAACAATGATCTCTTCTAATCTTTCTCTAAAATTACTAGTCTGGAGGTGGGCAAGAGGTTAATCATTGCAGACTAACAATAATGCAGTGATAAATGGCAAAAGTAAGTATATACTTCCCGACCTGTGCTTAGCATTGACCAGTCCCTGCAGACAATGTCAAAAGATTTTGATACAGCATTTGTCCCCTCCATTGTTTATTGTGTGATTCAAACTGTCTGTCATCATTTGAAGGTGAGTAAGGACAGTAATGACAGGATGGACAGCGATGACAGGCAGGACAGAAAGGAGATTGGAAGAGCTCTGGCTGATACAAGTGGCAATTCAATTTCTTGTTGGAGGAAGGTTGACAGCTTCAGGACTATGGGCAGCCAACCTGAGGCCAGCTGGGAATTTGTATTAAGCTGGCTGATCTCATGCAGGATCTAGGAGGGTATCACTGTCAGCATGGTGTGTATCATTGAGTGCCAAGTGGATTAGAGAGTAAGCCTCTTCAGTTGCACAATATTTCTTCCAGTGCATAACAAATCAAAGTAAAGTGGACTGTTTTTCTTGTTATCTTTCTGCAATATAACAAAATACTTCCTCTGCAGCCTTGGGGCTGATGGAGGAATAACAGGTAAGACTGACAGAACTTTCCACTTTCACTGAGGATGCATTGAAAGTTGAGCCACACTGACACGTGGTGTAGTATTTTAATTTACACTTATTCATTGTCATGTGTTGGGGTATTTTCATTAATCCACATTTTCCCTTTAATTGCCAAACAAGAATTTCTATCATTCCTGCAGTTTTGTCCCTAACTGTTCAGCTTACCTAAGAGCTCCTCATAGCTGTTCCTTCTTTATTGAGCAGCTCAGGTTATATTAACATTAATTTAATAAAACTAATATTAATTTAACAACTGTTTAGCAGTCTTGAATGTAGAAATATGTTTCAACCAATACCAATTTAAAGTGAGAGAAAAATTGAGAGTAACTGTATGCTGTCACCTTCAGCAAAAATGGACATAATACAAGGAATAATTCATTATTACATGTTTAGTAATTAATACTTGTTTTAAGTCTGGAGGTCCCTGAACACTCTGGAGTAATGCCAAAGAGTTTAAACTCTGAATTCACTTAGTAACAAAATAACTAATTAAACAACCATTATTATAGTGACTGTGTACTTGGCAGTGTGTTGTCTCACCATTGCCAGGGGTTTAACCAAAAACCAACTATTGCCACTAAAAGACCTTACAGAGTTGGAGGGGTTGGGAATAAGGACTCAAATTTAATCAAACTCAGCATTCCCCAAAGTTACTGTCTGTATTTCTGGGTTTAGTTTATTCGTCTACTGGTTTAATTTCAGTTGGTTCTCAGTTAAAAAGAGGAAGGATGGAGTATTAGTGAAGATCATCAAAAATCTTTTGATCAAATGAGATTTTTCTAAATTCCACCACCCCACCCCCCTGCCCCCCAAAAAACTCTACTGTTTCAGAAAAAAAACAGTAACTTAGAATCATAGAATCATAGAATAGTTAGGGTTGGAAAGGACCTTAAGATCATCTAGTTCCCACCACCTGCCATGGGCAGGGACATCTCCCACTAAATCATGCCACCCAAGGCTCTCAGCCTGGCCTTGGACACTGCCAGGGATGGAACATTCACAACTTCCCTGGACAGCACATTCCAGTGCCTCACCACCCTTACTGTAAAGAACTTCCTCCTTATATCCAATCTAAACTTCCCCCATTTAAGTTTTAACCCATTACCCTTTTTCCTATCACTACAGTCCCTACTAACAGTCCACTACTAACTTTTAATGACTCCTATATTTTTTTTTCTTCTAAGAAAATATACCTCCTCTAGTAGCCACCTGTTAGAATTTTAACTATTAAAAATAAATTCTAAACCAAAACAAATTTTCAGAAATCTTTGTGACCATGTTCCAGATATTAAATATTTGGAAGCCAGTGTTTCACAGCAGGGTTCTCTCACTTGAGAAATATTAGAAGTGAAAGTCAGCTCAGAGATGGAAGATGAAACAGTTTTTATTTTTTTCTTATCAAAATATCATTAGGTTGAGACTGAAATGATTGTACGAGGGTCTCCTATGAGACAAAGGGAGTCAATACAAAGACAACCTCGCCTTCAGTATGTTGGAAGAGTTGAAGAGACAGCATGCACAAGTGGTTTCTGAAAGTCTTCTTGTAGGCATGCCTGGCAGTATAACTGTTCATTATTTAGCAAACTTCTTGTGCTTCTCACATAACCCATGTTTTCTAGCAGTTTTCTTTAGTGTCTCTCCAGTATTTGATCTATTCACTGCCCTTACATGGAAACAGCTTTTCATGGGAGGGCTTACAGTTAAATTCCTGACACTGGATTAAAAGCAAACAAGATTTTTTTCCACAATACGGTCTGTAATTGTATGGAACACTTCACAGTCACGCATAATTTTAAAAATAGCTTAACTAAAAGAACTGATGTTCCCACACAAAGCGAGGTTTTGGAGTGGATGGGTTCTGCTTCATAGTTTAACACAAATGTCGGGTTTAGAAACTAATTGATGAACATGGGCATGTGTAAGGTGCTTTAATGGTTAGAAATTTACCTGGATTTACCAATTGCATGGTGTTTTCCAGCTACTCCAGAACTGACTTTTTTCAAAGTGTTGTGTTGACTACAGCTGTTATAGGCTGCCCTACTTAAACAAAATGCATTAAGATACATGCAGGCTTACTGCATTCTCTAATTGAACTTAAAAGACCTCTATTTGAAGAAATGTTTAAATAACATGTGATTAAACAATTGCATACTTCCAGAAACAAATTGAGTTTTGTTGGTTATTTTTTTAGGTAACTGTAATCACTAAAGAAAAATCAAGAATTGGTGTAGTACTTGAATTACAATGAATAGAAATATGACTGGGTGGTCTGACATCCTAGCTGTATTTCCCAGCCATCTCTTCAATGGGACACTTACCCATTAGTGCCCAGATCCAGACACCTCACACCATAGCCAAACACATCTATTATATTAATTTTGTTGATTTTGTGCTTTTCCTGGAGATAATTGATGAGATGAAATTTTTTGCAACCTAACAATGAGACACAACACTTTGGTATTCTGCAGGGATTGTTAGGCATGGTTGTCATGTTCAGGAGACAGTTTTTTCAGAAACAATAAGATTTTCAGACAGGAACAAAAATTCTGAGTTTCTAGTCAGTGAGGTTCTTAAAGACAGGGGCATTTGTAGTGGGAAAATGTCACTGGGAGCCTGATTTAGTGCAGCCTTGAAAACTCAGTCCTAAAGCAAGACTGACACCTCCCTGTCTTCAAACCTCTTTCTGGTTTAACTGTGTTTCTAGGAAAATAACACTCTTATGGATACATATCCAGACAGATTCTGAATTGATATTGAAATTAGACATCTTTGTTGCTGTGACATTGGAAAGAAAACCAATATGAAATTCAGCTATGTTAAAGAAGGAAAGGAAAACACAATATATCCATGTCTCAGAGGGAGAATAAGGGAATGATGGAGAGTCATGGCCTGATGAGCTTAATTTCTCCGGATGACTGCACACAAAATGCTTCAGTGTAATTATTGAAAAGTACCAAAAGTCCTGATTTTCTCCTCCTTCTGTGGAATTTTTAGATGACTATAACTCTATCATCCTCACTGAAATGACTTATCAATCTATGGCTGTAAGAATTTTGTGCTTATAACTGGGTGTCTTCTGATATATACTTACGGGAAAAGCCACTTCCCTTTTTATCAAGAAAAGGTATAAACGTTCACCTTTTGACTATTGTCAAGTGAGCCAATGTACAGATTTTCATAAGCAAGTTAAATCTCCATGTTTTCAGAAAAATTACAACTTATAAAAAAATTGGGCATAATTTTTTATTTAAAGAGGATACTTAAATATTTACTGTATATAGCGATAAAAACTTCACGGTCTATTAAATGAGAAATAATACTGCTGCTGTAGCAATTGTGTAAGAAAGTTACCATTTTGGAAATGATGAAAATATCTCAATTTTGGTTCACTTCAAAAAATATGATTAGTTTTCTTCTTTCACAACTGATTTTACTGTCAACATGTTCATCACAATAGCACGGTTCAAATCACACCTACGCTGAAGTAGTATGTGTGGTAGTAGCTATATTCTATGCAATTCAGTGATTTTACAAGGGGCATTATTAACAGCAGATACTCACTCACAGCTTCTGTTTCAGCTAGTGTTTAACTTAGAAAGTTACATAAAGTTTTATGTGATAATTAGGTGATACTTTTAATCCTAAAAAATAGAAGTCGTCAAAAATATAGGGCAGCACTTTTCAGTGAAGATTTATTTTTAATTATTTTTTATTAGATAAGGTAATTGTTACCTTTTCATGTATCAAAATTCTTACATTTACTTAAAATTGTACACCCAATAATATCTTTAATAAAACTAGTTTTAGAATTGCCCTTGAGAACACTGAATAAAAACTATTGCTTTTATGATTTTAATATTTAGAATGATGTAAAAATCTGTTCTTATGCTATTCTGGGAGAGGCCAGATGGCCAACTAATGCGTATCATGTAAATAAAGTCAGCAATTTCAACTACAGACTTATACAAAAACAAATACATTCTCTGAGAATAATTCTACAAGCATTTTCAAAAGCCAGGAAAGTAAGTCAGGTTCCCCAAAATGTGCTTTGTATATTACTTCCAATTGCACTATAGGTTTCAAGTGGATGGAATGTGTAAACTGTTGTGTTATAAGATAGAGGAAAGTTGTTATGGATTTGCTTCAAAGAATCATGGACAGCTTTATGGGCTGTACCCATGGACACCTCAGGAGTCCTGCAACCACCACAGTGAGACAAAGGGGCAGCTCCCTGCCAAACACCTTGCTTTAGTTCTGTGCTTGTCTTGGTGCTATTTGGTTCTCTTTATGGAAATTAATATATGGAAATGGTATACAGAAAAAACAAGAGCCAAAGTATCGTTTAATTTCTTGCTCCAAAAGGCTCATAGCTCTGGCTTCCCGTCAACTGCAGACCATGGCCATAAGCTTGCGTATCCTCCTGAGGTGTGCTTATAGCTTTTGTTTACTATCAGCGAGGGGGTTGGGGGACAGGGAAGTATTTTATGTTTGTCTGTATATTATATTGATGTATAAATGCCATTGGTTATTCAACTAATTAGTAATGAGTGTTTAGGTATTGGTTTTATATGTTGGGTTGAAGGGGTTAGGTCTGTGCTTGACAGTTCTGTCCCATGTCAGAAGTACAGGAAAATCTCTGTGAACATGTTGCTTTACAGTCTTTTCACTACCAAATGGTACCATCAGGAAAGCCGGTCCAGCTTCAGTTAACCAATTAGGCCTGTAAATGACCAGTTTGTAACTGCACCATTCCCTGAGTAAACGGGAATTAGAATTAAAGATACCCTAGAATTAAAGATACCCCAACAAGAGTAAACCAAGTTATTATGGCTTTCATGTTTTCAGGATGGTTTAGGGTGTCACAACATACGGTCATTTACTTCCAAACTGCTACCTTAATTTTGCGGTACAAAGAAACATTATTGATTCCCAAGCAAAACATTGGGTAAAAAGAGGTTCTTCTTGATCAAGAAGGCTCATCTCATCTTATACCTCTTCTATTCTAGCCAGCAGATCGCTGGAGACTGTTCTTGATTTGCTTGCCAAAGATATCTATTTATTAATATAATAATAGAGACTTAATTAGACCCCATTCTTTATTCTACTTCCCATACTGTCAGTGACAAAAGGTGCAAATAGAGCAGATCATGAAATATGTCATCTTGAGGGGTCATTTCATCAGCTCTGCTCTGCAGGGCATGGAGCAAGGTTACAGAAAATGGACAGCACAGAGGAGAGTAAGGAGAAGGTAATAATAGATATATTCATTGTTGGCTTAGATCTGCTCCTGTTAAATCAAAGGCAGTTTTAATATAGCCAGACTAATTCTGACCTCTTTTGCAAACACTGTACAGAGTGCAGGAGTCCTAATAGCATGGATAAATGTCTAAAGGAATGACCTCAAGTGGCAGTGAAGCTTGATGGCAATGTCTTAGATGACAGTAATGCTTTATAAAGCTTTTACCTCTAGGTCACCACTCCAAAGAGAGTCTAGGTCATTACTGACACAAAGTCATTACCATCTCATGAATGTCATCAAATGACACTCAAAATGTTAAGTATCCCATTCTAAAACTGATACATGAAAAATCTTTCTGTCAACTTTCTCAATGATCAGTGAGTAGCTCATTGTATCGCTCTTCACCCGTGAACTCTAATTTTATCACATCTAATAAAGGATGTGACCTGGATATGTTGATATCCCGTGGCTAACCAGCTATCAGTTGAAAGCTCATAATCTGTAGGATAGGCAAAACAATTTATTTGTTTTGCGTCCAATATAATTTTCTTACTGTCATTGTCTTATGTTAACATTTCCCCTTACTTGGTCTACTGTAGAGGTTAATTCAGCACAGTAGATATTTACTACCAGGGGTAAATAATTAAACTTGAGCAATATTTTCATCTCTCTGTGTCTTCTGTTATTTGCAGAGGTGGTTAGAGGGAATAAGTGTTGATTTTGGCAACAAATTATGTCCATCCTATGCTTCTAGATACAGCTAATTGTGACTATTAATCTGGTTATAATAATGCTAACACTTAAAATTCAAGAAAGCCTTTTTAATAACACACAGTTGTTAAATAAGAAGTCTTCTTTTATTTGATGTCATACTCCTCTAGCATCCTTCTGGATCAAAATGTCAACAGCTTCAGTCTTTATGAAGAGTAATGGGGAAGGGTGCTCAGTGATGTTCATGGTAGGGATTTCTTCCTTCTCTGTCTTGGGTCCACTGGGACTCCTCTCTATATATTACCATTTACCTTGAATCTTTATTCTCTTCACATATTTGCGCTCGGTTTCAGTTACAGTTTGAAAACTCCACAACAGCTTCTCCAGCCTGATGGGATGTGAAGGACCATGATTTGTTACCTGGTGGCAGTCTGAGTTTATCAGACCTTAACCGCATGTAGCTTTCACAGATTCAGTGTAGGTGAGACATGTTTACTGACCGGTGCTGAGGTTTTAAATAACACTATCACTGTTGGAAAAGTGTCTATTGAAGCTGTAGTCCTTTTGTAAAGGTGATAATCCTTTGGACCAGGAGGTCACTTTTCATTGCCTAGAGAAGAAATAGAGGAGACATTTGGAAATAATAATAAGGAAGGAATCAAGGAACTGTCTTTAGGTTATTAATAAATTATCTCTTAAAAGCAGGAGTGCTTAAAAGGCACAGACAGAACTGAGATGAAAACTAATAATATTTTTTTCACGTAAAGTAGAAAAAGCATGTGAAGAAGTTTTTTTCTTTCCCTTTTCTGTCTCCCCCCCCACCCCTTTTTTTTCTTTTTTGACACATAGAGATTCTAAGGTTATTTTTAAATAGGATTATACTCTCAAGCCTTACTTTTCCAATTTCCTTCCCTCTTACCACTATTCCTACAAAGGCTTGTGCTGGTGCAACTAGAACTATTGCTTTAATAGATAGCATTCTTTTTCCCATCCAAAGTGCAAGCAAGGCTGAAAATGGAGAGCTATTAAAAGCCTTGTTCCAAATTCAGGTGGTGAATTGTATGTCAGCGGTTAGAAAGGACGGACATTTGAGGTAAGCAGGTACTTCCTTTGTCATATAGAACAAAACAGTTTTTAAAGGGCAAGATGTCTGTGCAAAGTGATGCTTGGGAAATCATATTAGTTCAATTGTACATGCAAAATAAGATTAATATCTGTGAACTCTGATAACTGGGTCTCTGGATAACAGTTCCCATGTATGTAATGCCATTTCTGTAGGAACTATGTGTACATAAAATAATGAGAGCTCAGATATCCTTTTGCATGTGTGTTTGCTACAAGCAAAAAGGAGATGGGTACATGAACAACTACTCTTGCTTTGGAAAAGTACACAGTAAGGAGAAACAAATCTAACTTCATGCCATGGAAATTAGTTGCCAATCTTTGATAGCTGCTGGGTGTATTCCTTTCAGTACAGAAAAGCAATAAACCTGGAAAGTTACAGATTTTCTGCATGGCAGTGATTAGGAATACACAGCAAGTAGAGACAAGTGATACTTATCTGAACACATACACACTTAATTTTCCCTTCTACAAAAGGAAATTAAAGCAACTATTAGAGTTTGGTGATATTTGGATTTTCTTAGTTATATTGGCTTCTGCTTCCAGGTTGTCCTGTGTTAAGAAGTGTTAAAAATCAGTCTGATAAGCTGTTCTGTAGAGCAAGTGGCTTCCTTTACTGTAATGACAGGCCAGTGTTAGCATAGGTGGGAACCATGCGCTTTGCCTGATGCTCATGTTACTCTAGTTTCCCTCTCAATGAGCCAGTGTTAGATCAGCTCTGCTAACAGTGAAGCATGATTAGAAGCTATGCTAGGTCAGAGAGGCCATTCTTTCTGAAATGTGAAGCTATCCTATTTTTAATAGACCATCACTGCCACCAGCCTGTCAAAACCAACTTACCAGCTTTGTAAAAAAAAATAAATAAAATAAGTTTGAGCTTACTTGGAAAAATCTGGAGGTGTGTGGGGGGAAAGGGTGTATTGTGGTCCACATGAAAGCATCCTAAAGTCTCTTGCAAGTTTTGTTGTTTTGTTTATTTTTCAAGAATGGCTCACCTTATTTTTTAACTTGTGCAGCTTCTTCTGAAAGATTTTATATATATAATAGAATGGAAATAAAGGTAGCAGTTGAAGCAATTTCCAAGACAAAGTGAGAGGAGGATGATATACTGTGAGCTGGAATGAGAAATAGACTCCCAGTTTCATAAATTCAGTGTAAGTACTGTTGTATCTACCTCAATTGATGTCCTCTGCTGAAGTGCCATGTGGCTTGGAGTTCATCCTCCAGGGTAGACTGCACAGATTGCACTGGAGTTACTCAATAATAACTGGCAGGCTGGCAGCTAGGAGGGGAAAAGGCAAGTAATGCTAGCAGTTCAGACCTTAGATCCCCCAAAATGAATGGCCAAAGTCTTGGCGTCTGTACAATCAAATTGGGAAGATAAGTAGCCCCACACAGTGCTGCTTATTAGATCCCAGGCAGTACATGTGCAGCTCTGTCGAATATACTGATTAAGAAATACAAGAGCTGGATTGCAGGGTGATAGCAGAGAGAGAGCCAAGCATTGAGGCAGAGCTATGAGAAGGTCCATTTAACCCAGGAATTGCCATTGCCAGTTGAAGTCTCCAGGAAACTCTAGTGTCTTTGAAACATCAAAGTAAAGATTGCTGAAGATGTTTGGTGCTGTGCTGCAGAATGTGACTTTTTGCCTTGGTAATGCTTTCTAGGATGTTTTTCACAATATTGTGAACTATTTTGCCTGAATGGGTTGTATACAAATAACATTGAGTCATTCTACTGGGTTTCAGGAAAAAGGGAGGAAGAGACAGAGAAATTTAGTAATGTAAATAAATAGAAGAAAATGAGATCTACATGAGAAGTTTTATTAAATTTGGAATTGGCTGATAGACCAGAAAGATAGAGCAAAGTAAAAGTATGACGTTAACTAAGGAAAAAAATGAGTTTGAAGCACGAACAGAACTCAAATTCATCTTTGCCAGAGAGGCAGGAGGTTTACTGTGACCTTGAGAGCTGTTCTAATTGCTATTCAGTCCTACAGTGGCATAAGAGAAGCTGTTATAAAAGGCAGCTATTTTTTTTTTTTTTTTTTTTTGGTGCCTTTAACACATAGCTGCAGCATACCATGTGTTACAGTTTATGTTAAGTCTATAATCCAGTCTGACGAGAAATGAGTAAACTAACTGGCATGGAAACCTGGGCTCCTGAGGCCAACGTTGTTTCTAATATCTGAAGGAGCCCCTCTTCATGGTGCATAGTGGAGCTCAACTGGACATGTCATTTAGACTGTAGCTTACTTGGTGAGCATCTTTCTTTAGATAGTTTTTTACAGTGCCCACAAACATAAGGTCTTAGCCATTGGTAATAACTTGTAGGTGATAGGAGCAGGGGAAAAAACAGCAGCAGTTGCAGAATCAATATATGAGTAAGCTATTGCTACACTATGACTCTTGCTTCCTCTGCTGGTTGGTTTAAAGGTCTCCTGCTTTTGATGTTAAATTGAAGAAGTTATCCTTCCTTCATGGGCAAGCATGACCGCATCCGGGACCAAAAGGTGGTCTGTGGATGAGCTCCTCTGAGCAGGTGTTTCCCTGGTTCAGTTCTGATAAATCAACTGGGGAAGGAGACACTGCTGGTATGTGCACGGTGATTAATACAGGTTGGAAGGGTCCTGGAGAGGTTTCTGAACACAGACTTCTGCCCAGTGCTATATGCTCTCCATTGCTAACAGTCAGGCTGTTGTCCTTCACTGTTACATGCTGAGGGAGATAAATAATACACTAAACACACGCAGAACAATATAGTGACACCTTAAGAAAAATCCCAGGCATGTAATCTCCTGTTCAGGCATACTTTCCACTAATGAGGTGCTCAGTAGTGCCTTCTTACTGGTACTCTTCATCATGCTGATCTTCCATGGGCTCATTTTCTGATCCCGTTACCTATTTTTTCTTTTCTGTCCAGTCACAGACACTAAATCTCCTTTTTCTAATGTCCTATTGTTTATATCCAGACTCTCCTAGATTTTTCTTCTAGTTAACAGTAATTATACAGTTTTTTTTATGAGTTTTGATGAATTTAAACATTGCTTTATGTGACTGACAGTAATCCACCTGCTGGTCTAATTTTATATAGCATATTTAGTTGAGACCCCCTTTGCAAGTACACAGTCTGCAAAAATTTGTGTGGAAAACACAGTCCCTAACCATAAATTGTGCTTTATTCCCACTCTTCTGATTAGATATTTATTTGCATTACATTAATTCTCCCCTTTCCCCTAAGATTCTGTCACGTACAGTTTAACCACTCCAGCAAATTAATTCAAGCTATATTTAATGCCACATACAGAAACGCCTTTATGGATCTTCTAATTGTTCATTTCAGTTGTTCTAAAATTAGTTCCCTTTTATTAATTTGGGAGTCATTGCATTCTTGAGAAGACAGAAAGCTCTCTTGCAAACCACATTAGCTGGACAGATGTTCTGAAATGTGGTAAATATTATGCAGTAAGTGCTGATACAGCTCATCAGTCATGTCACTGCAACAATCACTCTCTTGTAATTTAATACAGGCTAAATGGTAGCATGAGAAAGGCAGTCTCAGAAGTGATGAACTGACATTACAGATAATAGTTCTACATTTAGGGTAGATTTATGCTTTAAAACAACTGGAGTAATTTCATCATCTGTGGTCAGAGAATGAAAGCCCCCTTCCTTGTAACTATCAATGATGTCATGCAAAAGGAGGTGTACTTGGTTTGTAATTCATCGTTGTATTGCCTTAGACCTCAAACATTTTACAAAGTTGGTATTATTTTACAGGTGACAAACAGAAAGCTCAAGCCAAGAAACTAGCTATCTGGGCAAAATCATCCTGCATACGCTGGGTATGTGGGTAAAAGGCAAATGAATAATTTCTTTCAAGTGTTCAGGCCTCCCTAACCTAACTACCTCATTTACATACTTAGAGATAAAAAGGCTTATATGACCCTAGGAGCAGAGAAGATATATCTCACAGACAATTGCCAATGTTCCCTTGCTAAATCCTTCATAATAATGTTTTTCTGCCATGTCAGCACCTACATGACAATAAAACAAATGGCCCAGGTATCCTGACAGCCAATTTCAATGACCAGAAGGCAAGAAATGCCAAGTTTCCTTATTTAACAGCTAGATGAATGATGTTTGAGCAAAGAACAAAATCTAAGCATCGTGGTTCTTAACTAACCTATCAAAAATAGCCTCAGGAGATATCTGGAGCTCTTAGTTTTATAGTGGAATGTTCAAGACCATTTAATCTTTTTCATATGTGCTGCAATAAAATGGAATTCTGAAGCCTTCCAAAACCAATCACAGCATGTGCAGGCAAAATCCCAAGTATTTAAAATCGTGCACACCAAAACAAGACTTGAGCAATTAATCTTCAATCTAATTTAGTTGCTAGGTTACTTTGAGAAGCCTGCTTGCTGAGTCAGTGTCTGTATTCATTTAGCCTCCCTGACTGAGGCTTTTGCAGAGAATTTGCATAAACCTCTACACCTGATGGCATGTGGCCAACATTAGTTGTGACTAATGCAGGCTGAAAGATGAAGCAGTGAAGTTTAAAACAGCATCTTGATCAGCTTTTATATCTACTTCCTGAAATATGTGTTCTCAGTTCATAATCCACACTATTCTCAGAGGGGCACATTGGGTTTGGCTGGCATGGTCATGTCTTGGAAAATGGACCTCTGTGTCAATAACAGTGACATTACCACTATTCATTGCTAATGAAACGTGCTACTAACTGGAGTATGATCCTGACTTCATGCCTCGAAAGTATGTTGTCTTGATGAGTTCTGTAGAAGTCTTTTATGGAATATGGAGGACAATTTTGATCAATATTAGATACTGATAAAACTTTACAGTAGGACAGGTTAATGTTATGGGCTTCCATATAAGCCTCAGAAATCTGATGATCCCAAGAATCTGAAAGAAACATTGAGGCTTATCAAACTGATAAGTATGTGAAAAGCTGTTGATTCTGAGTACATTGAGGAGGAAAAACACAAACCAAAACAAACACAAAACCAAAACAAAACAAAATTAAAAACAAACAAAAAACCAGAAAAAACCCTGACAAAACCCCAAAACCAAACATGAAAGACTCTAAACAATTCTCAAAAAGTAAATATTGCATAATATTTTGTTGTTTTTCTTGACAAAGTCACACATTTCACAACCACTGGTAAGGCATTACCAGTGATTGTTGCTGAGCGTAAGAAGTCAGATCAAGAAGGCCAGTTTGGTGAGAACTCTGCTTCAGATGGATGAGCAGCTTTAGCAAACATTACAAAAGAGTTACCTGAGAGGAGCATTGATGTTAAGGAAAGTTGCACTACCAAAATATGGCATGCTGATGCTGTATTTTGTTCTATAATGGACAATGATGGCATAGTTATAACCACAGTCTCCCTTTCTCAGCTAGAGCACCAACACCTTTATTGTGCTTATCTTCTGAAACTATACAGTCATTCATGAGGTAGTTCTACAGAGACATTCAAAAGCTGTTTAAGCAGTTTTCACAGCTTAGAGCTTCCATAATCGGGTGGATTTTTCCAACCATGAGTGTTTTAAAAAGTTTCCCATATTGGTGAAAAATATCATGTTTACCTTACAGAAATAATGATGCTGAAATTGGTCATGTTGAATGTCCTTGCAGCTGAGTGTAACTCCATTAACATTAATGAGATTTTCTTCCTTTATGCTTCCTCCTTAGCAGCTAAGTCATAAACTCTCCAGACACACAAGTCAAACTTGCTCAATATGGAAAAATCTTGTTGTGCTTTATTTCTTTATTTACAATAAACTGAGCAATAAATTGATTAAATCACATAATAGACAGTAAGTTTTTGGTAGTATGAGAAGGCTTAGATTAGCTACATGATCAGGAAATGAAAAAAAAGAGTCATAAAATCTGTTGAGGTTTTTGCCATGAGCACTTCAATTTTCTGTGAAAGTCATAAGCAAATAACACATTTGAACCATTTCAGTTCTACCCTGAATCAGAAAATAAAGTCTCTGCTGGCATCTCTGTATTTTATTATTGTGTCAAAAATTAGGTGAGAAGAATTGGAATAGAAAGAGAAAACAGAATTAACAAAAAACCTGTGTGCCTTATGTGTGAAACAAATTTTCCCTTGCTCTAAACAGGCAGTTCAAAACCCCCAGCAGGATTTTGGTGCTAGCTCATGGAAGAGTAAATGTTTGTTCAGTTCCATCTTCAAACACTTCTAGCATTTTGACCACTCATTTGAAATCCTCCAGCATTACTTTTAACTATTCTGCTTTCATGGTGATTTGAAAGAAATGGTAAAGGTCTTTGCGAATCTCTTTCGCCAGTTTTGCTGCTGTTCCATTCCAACTCTGGGGGATTCTTAACAGGTAAAAAAGGATTTGGGACCAGCCTGTGCATCAAGTTACGGCATGCTTGATTGTTACAGCAATGGGATAGTATATGTTGAATCCCTGTAAGGTCTGCAACATATCCATTATTTACGGTTAAAGATCACACAGGTCAGAAAATGTTCTCCAAAAGCTCTGCTTCTGCTGCAGTACAAAAGGCCAAAATCCACAGGAGATGTTCAGGTGAGATGAAGGGCATAGTTGCTGTGTTGTGCCACTGTAATGGCAGGGAATTTTTAGGTGTCCAAATGATTTGAGAGAGGTCAGAGAGGCCAGAGAAGTACATGTGTGCTATTTTAACTCTGTGCTTTACTACATGATTTGCAGTGTCACATTTTAGAGGAAGCCACATTAGATTGTAGAGTTCTTTATTAAAAATCAGACCATTTTGATCATGTGTTAATTGAAGTGGTGTGACCACAGTGTTTTCCATTACTACTGCCAGAAGTGTTTTGCTTGCCTGCACTTAAACCAATTTTATGTGCTTATGACACTGCCATCTTCATAAGTACAGTGAGAATTTTAATCTAGTAGTATAAAATCAATAACTTTTATAATGACAGAATTATTACTGCAAGTATTAAAGACATTAATATAATTACTTAATTTCTTTGAACCAACATTATTTTTAGCCTTCACCCAGCAGTGGTCAGGCACATATCCTGGGCTGCATCAAAAGGGGCGTGACCAGCAGGTCGAAAGAGGTGATCCTGCACCCCCACTCTGCTCTTGTGAGACCTCACCTGGAGTACTGTGTGCAGTTCTGGTGTCCTCAACATAAAAAGGACATGGAACTGCTGGAACAAGTCCAGAGGAGGGCCACGAGGATGATCAGGGGACTGGAGCACCTCCCGTATGAAGACAGGCTGAGGAAGTTGGGGCTGTTCAGCCTCACAGCAGCCTTCCAGTATCTGAAGGGGGCCTATAGGGATGCTGGGGAGGGACTCTTCATCAGGAACTGTAGTGGCAGGACAAGGGGTAATGGGTTAAAACTTAAAAAGGGGAAGTTTAGATTGGATATAAGGAGGAAATTCTTTCCTGTTAGGGTGGTGAGACACTGGAATGGGTTGCCCAGGGAGGTTGTGAATGCTCCATCCCTGGCAGTGTTCAAGGCCAGGTAGAATGAAGCCTTGTGTGGGATGGTTTAGTGTGAGGTGTCCCTGCCCATGGCAGGGGGGTTGGAACTAGATGATCTTGAGGTCCTTTCCAACCCTAACTATTCTATGATTCTATGATTCTATATTATTTCAAAATTCAATTTAAAATCTAATTCATTATAGGTGAGCTACCATTCCTGAAGGGTTAGCTGCCATAGTTTTCTTATTCAAATCACACTGCAACTTCCACATTAGTTGCTTGACCTTGTCTGTACTTGCAATTGAAATCAGAATTTAAATTTCAGGTATAGTTTTCTGTAACTTGTTTGGAAAAACATGATTTCTTGGGTTTGCCTATTACACAGCTTGTTATGTCTTCTCCATGGACATTAAATAAACTGTTAGGAAGGTGAGAAGTCCTGTGTGCCCAACAGGAGCTGTGCTCTCCAAAACTGCTCTGTTAACTGCAGGGTAATAGGGTTAGTCATAGCACAAACCACTGCTCAGTGTGAGCAACAGTTTGGCTCTCGGATTTGCACTAATCTGCAATCAAGAAAATCCCTGCTGATCTCTCCCTTTCACCTGGGGAAAGGGGGCTTGAGCTTCACCAAAAGCTTAGGAGGAAGCAACCTAAGAAGGCATACAAAAGGATTCTTTGTAGTCTGGGTTGGGTTTTTTTTCTAAGTGGATAACTGTGTTAAGCCTTAGACTGTTTTGTGTGTTTTGATTTTCTTTTTCTTTTTTTTTTTTTTCAGTGAATGGATGTTTTGATGGCTCCTTTTCAGAGAACAGCTCTTTCAGGGCTTCAGAGAAAAGGATATAACCACAGTGGAAATAAATCAGACAAGAAGCATACATGTAAGATGTCCCCATCAATGTTTCTCAGCTGAAACCCAATATTAGGTAAGGTTATTTGTTTACTAATCATGCCCTAAAACGTTCTTGCAAGGTTTTATTTTTAATTGAATTTTTTATAATATTGGAAGGTAGACAGTTTTAAAATAAGGTGCTTATTAAATCTGCTGAACACTGCATCATTGGGTAAAATGGTTGTGTAAGCAGGATGTGTTCAGCAGCACTTTCAGAGAGTACAGATGGAAATTTCTGGTAGAGACTTTGTGTGATTTATGCATGGAGTAGTGAATGCACAATAAAATCAGAGCTGAAACATGCTTTTGGGTTCCTGGATGCTTTCTCCAATTTCAGCTCAGTAAAAGCGAACTTGAGCTTTTTCCCTGGGGCCTTCCTCTGAACCAGTTAACTGTGATATTCCTGCATTAGGGCACTGAGGAGATGCTGTAGATGTTTCTCCAGCCCCAAGGAGGATGTGTTTTTCGAGAGGTCTGATTTGAAGGCATCTGGAGCAGCACTGTCACTGCTGTGTTATGTGCAGTACTCAGATGGCACCTGGTGCTGCCCTGCCTCCGGGCAACACCTCCACTGTTCCAGCAGTGATGGGCTAAAAGAAGATTGCTAGCAGGATATTTCATGGCAGCCTCTCTTTCCTGACTCTTCTTTGACAGCAGACAGGAAACTTTTAACTGGAATTTTTGTGTCTGGGGATCTAAATCTGGATCTGTTTCAATGATCTGTTGTTTTGGGTTTTGTTTGCTGGTTTTTTTTTCTTCCTGACCCAAACCTTTGCACTTGCTGGGTTGGGTCAGGAAGACATTTTAAGGTAGCAAAGTTTTTATTAGAAAAACCAAACCAACAAAATAGAACAAACAAGCAAACAAAAACCAAACCAAACACACACACACAAAAATCCAAACAAAAACCAAACCAACCCAACCCAACCAAAGAACCCCACAAAACCCCAACCAACCAATAACAAAACCAAAAAACAAGAAAAAAGAACACTAAAAGGCAGAATAATGTTTGGAAAGGTCTTGTCTTTCACAATCTGAGGAGAAAATCAGCTTAATTCTAAACTAGAAACTCCATATTTTATTAGCTGAAGTAATGAGAGTGAAGTGAGATTTAGATGTCACTGCCTAAATCCCAAGGTAATTTATCCATTGGTTAACAATGTTCAGTGGAAGATACCTCTAGTAAGAATGTAAATCAAAGGAGAGCCAAGAGAGAAAAGCTGCATATCTTATTATATAAGATTGCTGAATGGGAGTTACAAATCCTTTAGCATAATATGAAATTATTGGAATAAGTGAGACATGGTTGAATGAGAAAAATTATTTGGGAGTTAAAACATCAGGAGTTTACTGAAAGGATGTACAAAATTAGAGACACTGGGATGTTATTGATAAGGGGTTATGTATGTGTTTACATGATAAGCCAGAGACTGTTTGCATTGAGGTTAAGAGCAGTAAAAGTAGAGAGATGACCTTGGTATTATGTCTCTATTCTCCAGTGAATGGAAGTCAGGAAATGTTTTTATAAATACAATAAAAAAGAGGTTGGTGCATTAACTACTGATTGAGTTTGATCATGTTCATACTTATCAAGGAGTGAGGTCTAATATAGATTGGCACCTAGAACAGTCTGTTCAGCGGGAAGAGCTGTGGAGTCAAACACTGCATAGCAAGTGAAATGGAGAAAACATGCTCCCATTTTTCAAATGCAAATTGAATATTATCTTTATCTGCTTGCTTTTGAAAATGTCCATATACGGAATTAAAATACATAGCTGCAAACCTATAGCAAGCCATTGCCTCAGTTGATAAGTTTGGAGTATGGAAGAAGGCAGCCAAATGATGAAAATTGAGTTACAGGGCATTTCTGCTAATACTCAGAAACACATTTCTCCTGAGAAGTAGGTAGTCAAGAGCCCTTGTAACACCTCTTTGTTTTCAAGTTTGTCAGATTCTTAACATTAATGACAGTAATTTGCCTTCATTTTAGTTTATTGCTTACTGGAGAAATGCCTGCCTTTAAGTCATCTCAGAAATGTAGCTGTCTTCTTTCTTGTAAGCTAAGAATTTGTTTGTTTTGTTTTTGTTTTTTTTTTCTTTTTACTGACTTCAAAAACCAGTTGCTTAGAAGCAGAATATACATATGAGTGTATGTGTGTATAGGCATGTATATAAAAAGTAAATCTGAAGTCTTTGGAAATGGTAATTTAAGCTCACGAGAAGGTGTGGTCCACTTGTAGCTGTTATAAAGAAGCCACAGGATCTGGCAATTTTCCAACATAAAGCAAATCTAAAGGTCCCCAGTCCCCTGTAGTGTGGGTGACAGACAGTGTTCAAACCCTAGTCAGTGAAGTCCTAAACAAGTTGTTGTAGTCTTTCCAAATGATCCTTGTAATAACAAAAGGAATGTGGCAGGAGAAAACATGCCATCCTTGTTTCCTGTGATGGATCAGCTGTTTAATCATAGAATCAAATAACGATTTGTGTTGGAAAGAACCTTAAAGATCATCTAGTTCCAGGCCACCTGCCACAGGCAGGGACCTTCCTCTAGACCAGGTTGATCAAAGCCCCATCCAACCTGGCCTTAAAGACTTCCAGGGACGGGGCAGCCACAGCTTCTCTCAGCAATCTCTTCCAGTGTCTCACCACCCTCATAACTGAGATTTTTTTTCCTAATGTCTAATCTAAATCTATCCTCTTTTAGTCTGAAGTCATTACCCCTTGGCCTGTCCCTAGAGGGCCTGAAAGTCTGCTCTAAGGCCTCCCCAAAGCCACCTCTTTTCCAGGCTGAACAAGCCCAATCCTCTGTCTGTCTCCATAGGAGAGCTGCTTCAGCCCTCTGATCATCTTTGTGGCCTCCTCTGGACATGCTTCAACAGGTCCATGTCCTTTTTACGTTGGGGCTGAACGCAGTACTGCAGGTGGGGTCTCACGAGAGCAGAGTAGACGGGGAGAATCGCCTCATCTGATCTGCTGACCACGCTGCTTGTGATGCAGCCCAGCATACAGTTGGCTATCTGGGCTGCAAGCACACACTGCTGGGTCATGTTGATCTTCTTATCAATCAGCATCCCCAAGTCCTCCTCCTCAGGCCTGTTCTCAATCCATTCTCTTCCCAGCCTGTAGCTGTGCCTGGGATTGCCCTGACCCAAGGACCTTACACTTGGCCTTGTTGAACTTCATGAGGTTGGCATGGGCTCACCTCTTGAGACTGTCAGGGTCCCTCTGGATGACATCTCTTCCCTCCAGCGTCAACCATACTACACAGATTGGTGTCACTGGCAAAATTCCTGAAAGTGCACTCAATCCCATTGTCCATGTGGCCAACAAAGATGTTGAACAGCACCAGTTGCAACACCGACCCCTGAGAGATGCCACTCATCACTGTTCTCCACTTGGACATTGGGCTGTTGACCACAGCTCTTTGTGTGCAACCCTCCAGCAAATTCCTTATCCTGAGTGGTCCATCAAATCCATGCCTCTCCAGTTTAGAGACAAGGATGCCATGTGGGACAGTGTCAAATGCCTTGCACAAGTCCAGATAGATGACGTCAGTCACTTTGTTCTTATTCAAGTCCAAGTAGATGACGTCAGTCATCAGTGTCATAGCCCCATTCCAGAACGCCGCCAAATTTGTCAGGCATGCTTTTCCTTTAGTGATGCCATGTTTGCTGTCACCCATCACTCCCTTATTTTCCATGTGTTTTAGCATAGTTTCCAGGAGGACCTGCTCCGTGATGTTGCTGGGCACTGGCTGGCCTGTAGTTTCCTGGGTCTACCTTTATTCCCTTCTTAAAAATGGGTGTTATGTTTCCCCTTTTCCAGTCAGTGAGAACTTCACTGGACTGCCATGACTTCTCAACCACAATGGATAGTGGCTGGCCACTTCTTCCACCAGTTCCTTCCGGACCTGTGGATGTATCTTGTCGGATCTCATGGAGTTGTGAACCTTCAGGTTCCTTAGATGATCTCATCTCCTACAGGGGCAGGTTTTCACTCTTCCAGTCCCTGCCCTTGCCTTCTGTGACTTAGGCAGTGTCACTGGAGCTCTTTCCAGTGAAGACCAAGGCCAAGAAAAAAAAAAGTTGCTGAGTGCCTCAGCCTTCTCCACCATTTCCTTCTGGAGGAGGCCCATGTTATCCTTTGTCTTCCTTTTATCCCCAGTGTACCTATAGAAGCTTTTCTTGTTTCCATTATTGTCCTTGGCCAGATTGAATTCTGTCAGGGTTTTAGCTTTCCTAACCTGATACCTGGTTCTTACAACTTTTCCCTATATTCTTCCCATGCTATCTGTCCTTGTTTCCACATTCTGTAGGCGTCATTTTTATGCTGGAGTTTATTCAGGAGCTCCTTGTTCATCCACACAGTCCTCCTGGAATTCCATTCATTCCAGATCTGACTTAATTTTTGTTGGGATGCATTGCTGCTGAGCTTAGAGGAGGTAATCCTTGAATATTAACCAGTTTTCTTGGGCCTCTGCTCCTTACAGGGCTTTATCCTATGGCACTTATCAAGCAGATGCCTCAAGATCTTTGTTTAATACAAACATATCCCCCCTGGAGAAGAAGTCAGTGGATGGAAATAAGTTATTGGACATGAGTTACTGGGAGTTACTAAGTTACAGGGAGATTTGGATAAAAACATTTATTACTGTCTCAGCTTTTTGTCTTTTTCAGCAACACTAATGGTCCATTTGTATCACAGTTTCATAAACAATAACAAGCTTCCTAACAATTAAATACTGCAGTCTTGGAGACAGGAGTTACAGCCCATGTGTCTTTAGGTTGGGTTGTCCCCACCACCCTCCCCTCCCCCCTCCTTTTTTTTTTTTTCTTTAATTATAAGGTTGTTCATATATAGAGAAATAAATATAGGTAGGTACGCATACAGGACTACTAGTTAACTGCTAGCAAAATCCCTTTTTTGCGTATGTGTACAATATGAGAGCCTATTGTCATGCATTCTATACAGTAAAGTTGAGAAAAATTTTAAAGTTGACAGATCATCTCCTTGGAATTTGTGTAGGAATTCCTGTGAGATTGTTGGGTAATAATTATGATGATAAAGGTGATGGCAGCACTGAAGGAAGCATTGACAGCACTGAAGGAAGCATTTCAACTGTTTGTGCTCAGAACACACAAGTAAGAAAACAATTTGGTGCAGAATATAAATTGTTTTGCTTAATAGGACTTACTGGGCTTAGAGGCAGTTCTGTGCTTCCAGACATCTCAGCGGCACAGAAAGGATGTTATAAATAACTTGTCCCCACACTCTGCTTAGGTCTTCCTGATTTGGGTCATGTTCACTTTGCTCACGAAGCAAATGTTGTCAGTTGGTGTGATAGTAAGAACACTAAAATTCCTCAAGTGCTTGAAGTGTCAGTTGCCCAATATGAATGCATTTTCCTGTGCTTAAAATCCTTCTTTTCATTTCCAAATGTTGTTTGATAAGGGACGATGAGAACTGCAGCAGGTTTGTGGGATTGATTTGGTTCCTGTATGCGAGGAATAGCTATTCACTAATGTAGCCATTGCTGTCAGGCATAGAACTACGATGTTTGGTTCCTTCCAGCAAGGAAATTACAAAAACTTGGACTTATTTGGTTGATATTACAAAGGTAAAATCAAAGCAAATTTGTAGATCAGGTTGTCAAATGTTCCAAGGGATATAGGGTTTTGGGTGGTGAGTTTGTTTCCTTGTTTGTTTTAAAAAGTGTCATGGTTTAAGCACATTTTAGAACCCCAGTACCAGATTCTCAGCAGATACTTAACGAGTTAGGTGATGGTGATTTGTATGAATTGTAGCTGCATGCTTAGATATTTTACACAAAACATGGCAAAGCTGCACAGCATACAGGCTGCTGGGTGCAGGTGAGTTGTGTTGGTTTTGTTTGTCTAGGAATAAAGTCTATCACTTCTTTTATTTCCCATTTTTCCTTTTGTTCCCCTATCTGTGCATCAGCTCTTCCACTACTTGCTCTTCCTTGCATCTTGTTTGTCTTTTAAATAGCTTGCCACTGAGCAGGCTTCCTCTGACCTCTGTTACATCTTCTGAATTCTGTTTCAGGCTCATCCTGCCTTTTCAAGCATGTCACTCTTGTATTAATTTGATAACAGTTGTTTTAGCAGCCTCAGTTGGTAACTCCCTGTCCCTAAACCTGGTGTTTTCAGACATGAAACATTTCTTTCTCATTCTCCTTTTCTATGTTATCTTTGTTATAAACTGATGCATATCAAATGATTGTCCAATCCATCTGTCCACTGGAATCTTTTATAACCTCAGATAGATTTGCCACCAGTTTAGCTCTATGTTCCATCCACTTCATTGTCTTGCTTTGAGAATTAATCTCTGCAAGCACTGCAGCTTATCCTGTTATTTACTGCTTTTTTCTCTTGCTCATTAATTTTTTTTCTAACATGTATCAAATTAAGAAATAAAAACCTCACAGTAGCTTTTCAGGAATTATAAATCCGTACATAGGTATGTAAAATATATAATTTCAAGAATGATAAATATTTTATTGGATGGTGATATATGTGATGATTTATGCCAGAAACCTATATGAAAATATCTGTTCTGCCATCTAAACTATTTCTATAGATGGTGGCGGAGGAACCACTTTAAAAATGGAGACGGAACCTTTTGAAAAAGTTGAAGTGATAGATACCAGGGGCTTATGGATATTAGGAAATATTTCTTCACCAAAACGTTGTCAAGCACTGGAACAGGCTGCCCAGGGAAGCTGTGGTATCACTGTCCTTGGAGGCACTTAAAAGACATGTGGATGTGGTGCTTAGGTACACAGTTTAGTGGTGGACTTGGCAGTGCTGGGTTAACAGTTGGACTCTATGATCTTAAAGGTTTTTTCCAACCTAAACAATTTTATTATTTTATTTGATATGGTTAATTTGATACCTATCTATGTGGTTTTTGTTTGATTTTCTTTCGGAGTTCCTGCATCATTTCGCTTTTCTGGGTGGGATAATTAGAAAAATAAATATGAGAAGTCTGAAACTATGTCCTGGAAGAACAGAAAAGATTTGGGTCTGGCAGGGTACAGGGAAATTCAGACCATGATGGCACAGAAAGGGATCAATTAAAAGCTTTCAGGAATTCTTAGCCTTCTTTCTGTGCTTTGGCTCTATCAGTATTGTGGATGATCAAAAACCAAAATTGGCCAACACAGAAGTATTACTTAAAAGAAATGATACATGTTTTTCAGCTTGAAAAGCTATTCAATCAAAAAAAAACATATTTTAAGGCTATTCTTTTGGCTAACTAATTTATGTTTCTTTTGTGCAGGAACTTTCTTTTGACACCTTTATTCTTTCAAGCAGGTGTTTAAGGAAAAGGTGAATTGTTAATATGGTAGATATAGAGGGAGGTATTCCCTGGATATAACAAGAATCCCACAGCCAGTGAGTGGGAAAAATGTTGAGCTTGATAGCTTGCTAGTGTGGGATGTGGGAAGCTGCAGTCCAGATAGAGTGGGTGCATGTCTACAGCCTGTATTTGAATATATTAGATGCAATCCTGAAAATCCATTTTTAGTTTTCCAGTAGGCATGTGGTTTCTGTCTCACTAAGTAAACCTTGTGATGTTCTTACAGGATCCTGTCATCTAAACAAAACCCCTAAAATATGTTTTCTGTATCTATGATAGGTGCGTTGTAATTTTTTTTTCTGTCTTTTTTTAGACCAGAATGTTCAATTTCTGTAATATGAAATAGGTATTTAACCCTTTCATGTTTGATCAGCATGCATGGTTGAATGCTAATGATGAGACATCATTTATCAAATGTTGCCACATTGCTTCAGTTTATCTGGCCACAGATTTTATTATAAAAACAGGTTAGAAAATGTGTTACAGATTTCCAATTCTAACGTAATGGAAAAACTGCTGTTTCTAAGATCAGAAAACTGATATCATTGTTTAGAACTTTATGCAGCTTTCCAGTGCCTTACAAAAAAAAGCAGCACAAAAATCCTCTTTACAAAATATACATGTATTCTTTGTTAGCTCTACAACCGGTATATCAGATGCCTCTGTGTGAACTATTTGATGTGTTTATTTGCAGTCCTAAAAATCAACAATTGACTGAAGTGTTACCATGGTGAAACAGGAATGAAACAAGGCAGATTAACATGGCAAAGTAACAAGTCTTTGTGATTTTTATTTCATTTGACCAAAAATTGCTATATTACCTGAAAGCTGCTTATGTGCTCTAAATAAATGAATGTGAGATTTGAAAATCAGTGATTAGAAACAGTTGGGAGTGGGATTAATATTCTAGTACTATCTTTTTCTTTAGTTTAAGTCTAATGCTATTAGATCGGCATTGTCTAGTTTAATCACTGCTGAAATGGAGTTTTCCCATTCTGTAAGAATTTTTTTTTTTTCTGTTCATAAATGGCAGAAAATCTGAAACAGCGTCTTTTGGAATTGCTTAAAGGAGAATAGTTGTCTTGTAGGTTTGATGTGGGGCTGTCAGAAGCTCCTGGCATGTGGCTCAAATAGATCCATCCTCACTGCTCAACGGGGACACCCAGAGCTGGGCAGCCCTGCCGTGCCCCATGGTTGGCATGGGAGGGCAGGCTTTGCTTCATGATGAGCCATTTTCAGTACTGAAACCTCCATGGGACCTTCTTAGGGAACATGAATATCAGAAATTTATTAATTTTTTCCATGTCTGGTCAATATGCCCCTTGGACATACTCTGATCATCATCTTGGCAAGATCAGGTTCCAGTGCTCTCCAAGGGGGAAAACAACAGTACATGTGATCCATTTAAATTCCATTATGCCAGCAAAGTGAGGTTTAAGCATGATTTAAGTGGTATGTTGACCTTCTGCATGCAAGTGAATTCCACCTGAAGGGCCAAGTCAGTGATGTTTCTGAGTGATCAGACTTATCTTGAAAGCCCCTGTGCTGTTTCTTGTGATCCTTTTCAGTCAAAGCTCCTAATGGCCAGGGTGTACAGTAATAAGAGAAGGTAGAATACACACCTGGAATTAAGTATACTCTGAGGTTAATTTTACATTTCTGATTCAGTTTTTATAGGATTTTTAGAAGTTCAGAATAATGTAAGGATAAGGAGCTCTTTTTATTGCAAGATTTTATGTGAAATGATTTAGAGGATAGACCAAGCATCAGTATAGCAATTTTTGTTGATTGATATACTCAAATTAAAAGGATATAATGAACAGTTGTATTTTTGCTGGAGTGATAACATGTGAAAACTGTGTATCTCTTCTTCATGGAACTCAACCCTCTGTTCTCAGCCACAGCTATCTATCTGCTATGGCCTTCTGGAAGAAGGATATCATTGTTATCGCTTCCTTTGCTGTGTGTGTAGGGTTGTGAAAATCCCACCTGTAACATTTAATAGCAGAACTTCAGATGGTGGCCCATGAAAATTCTGCAAAATCTGAGGTGGACTTTGGAGAATTTCTTCCATGGTGCTGGCATGTCAGTTAATTTTTTTAGGTAGCACATTCTTCCAACGTCCTGCCTTCCTGTTATTTCTGAAACATTTGGTACATTACTCCCAATACAGAGTCTGCTTCTGTGCCCATAAATAAACTTTTCATGCAGTAATGTCTCTGTCAACCTAGGGTCAGTCTTTGTATTGATTAGTTTAAAATCAAAAGTAAAATGGACAAAATTCTGAGCGTGTGGCCCAATGCCTTTATGCCAGGTTTGTTATTGTAAGATATTGCGTCAAACTGATGAAAGGATATCATCATTAACCCTGGTAATGTTTGTCACCAACTGCAAAGATGTTGGCATGCAGTAGTAAACTATCGTTAGTTAATTATAGCCACAAGGCATGTGCACATAGTTATACTGATTATTTATCAGAAAAGGTTGATGGCTTTGATAAGCTAATAATCTCATAATGAATGCAGTTTAATTATACATACGGTGAGGCTGTGCAATTGTTATTTAAAATGCAGTATAATTTTTGATTTTGGAAAGCCTCAGACAAAACAGGGTGAGCATACTTCAGCCACCTTCTGAAATTGCACTTCCAAACACAGTGCCTTTATGTAGTGTATTAAACTTCAGTTCAGTGAACCATGGGTCAAACACATGCAGTAAAGAGCAGGTTTTATGGCCTCTTTGGCTTTTGAAACACTTTTTTATACTGCATATACAAATGTTGCTTGATTTACAATATAATATTTTATTATAAACAATACCCTTGGTAACTTTCTGTTTGTGGAGTATTGCAGCTGGAGAGAGTATTCATAGACACACATTTAAAAGCCCAAAAGTAAACCCAGTCTCATCTCTTGCCCTCCTTGGGAACTATAACTGTCTATATATTTCAGGTAGATCATAGTAGAATGTCATGGGTTTATTATTATAAATTTATTTATACTAGTAAATATTTTTATGAGTTTGAATTGATGTGTTTCAATTGTCATACCAAGTGCTAAAACTTCTAAATGTAGGTATTCTTCATGTTTACTAAGTTAAATTAGTTGCTTAAAAATATCTCAGAATGGTTTCTTTTTGGAATTGTTCTACACTACTTGGAGGTCAGTCAGTATCCAGAGTAAGTATTATATAAAAATCAAAACTTACCCATTCAGGGCATTTCTGTAAAGGTATTTAGGCTGCATAATTTCTGTATTGATGTTGTGATACACGAGCACATTATTCCCATAATGTGTGGAAAGAATTAGACTTCAGAAATCATTCCGGACACCTGCTTTTCTTTTTCATTGCTTCAATATCTTTAATGCTTTGTCCCTTTACCTGTTTTCATTGGCCCATTCAAAAGAAAGATTTGAAGTTTAAGTTGAGCATGGATCTTTAAATGGAAGGCAATCATTATATGGAAAGCAGTCAACACCCAAATCAGTGTTTAAAATGAGCATAACAAATATAGCATCCTAGTTAATTAGAGAATCATAATACTGAAGAGAAAAAAAAAAAGCAACCAAAAAATGTTGGAGCACACAAATGCTTCAGCACTTGAACCAGCGAAATGGCCCTGTATGGTTGCTTAGCTTCCTTGTACTCCATACTTTCCTCTAATTTGCTGTTCCCATTTAATACTACCACATACTCATAGCATATTTAATTTTTTCCCATTAAAGAATACAGACTTTAAATAAAAATATGAAAAGCATGGAGTGAGTAGGTGGAAATCCTTTGTTGTTGAGCCAAATTGAAAGATGGACATTCTATAATTTTCTAACACAGTGGGAGATCTGCACAGGGGAGGAAAAAAAGCTACGTTTCCCTTTATCAGTTTATGTGCCTTGAGTGTACTTTCTAGTTAAAACTTTTAAGTTACTTTAATTACAGAAACTAAAAAGGGTTGCCAAAGAAATTATTCCCACACGAGTTAAAAGGTCATTAAAAGTTTGGGCTATCAAGCAAATTTGTGGACAATACTGCGTGTGAGGTGTTCTAACAGCTGTAATTATATTTCTAGATCTCCTTGCTGCCATGGCATTTTCCTACTCCTTCACACAGCCCCTGGCAGAGCACACTCTTCGAACTCTTTTGCAATATAAATAACAAGGGGTCATTATCTCAGCTTAATAATTGTGAGGCTGACATAAAACCATAGTTGTGGTTCTGCAATTAAACTGTAACAGGTCAAGCTCTGTTTAGATTCACCTGAAATTTTGTTAGGGAAATCATCACAGGGAAATTTCATGAGAAGGGGTTTGCCATCTTTTTGTTACATTACATTAGAAAATGCTAAGTGTGAGCTTTGGCCAAGCTTTGACTTTGTTCTCTTTTAGTTCAGATTTATTAAATAATAAATATCTTACTGAATCTCTATCACCACATATTTTTCAGAGAAAATGACAGAAAATTTTAAATAGAAAATCCTGACCTGTAGTAGAACTGGTAGCTTATAAACACCACAGAAGCCTTACATTACCTCTACCTTCAGAAGGTCAGGCAGTTCCGTGAGCGTAATTTCAAATATCTGATGACTACTCTTACCTGTTTGTGGGATTTGCGATGTCACGCAGTACACAGCACATTCAAGCAAAATACTTTGGTGTACCTGAAGTTTGCTTGTACTAACTTTAGATGACTGTTATTCAAACAGCTGGCAATGCTGTTGAAATGTATTTAATTGGAAGACTTCATTCAAAACTGCTACTATGCATATGGGTGTTAACCAAGTTTTTGTGCATTGCTTGTAGCCTGTGTTCTCCCTGGTATAAATCTCACTCTTTCCCCTAGTTGCAGCACTGAGAACAGCTGTGCAGCTGCAAGAATGATAGCAGCAGTTAGTCCTTTACTAAAAATTAATTCAGCATGGGTTGTTCAGCTCAACTTGGTCATCTGAATATACTGCAGCTTGCAGGCAGAAGAAGCAAATCTGCAGATTAGTGTAATTTTTTTAATTTCACATGGTGCTTGGGCTACAGTTGCAGATCTGTAGTGTATGTTGACATCAAAGCCCTGTGTTAATGGTGTTCACCAATATTCCTAAACAGCTTCTGCTTTTTTCACCACCTTTAAACACAGCCTACTCCAGGTCTGGTCTCTGATGTGTTCAGAAGTTAAGCAGAGCAGGTGAGGACATGAAACTTGAATGAGGATGACGGGGATTTATTTCTCAGTTCTGGTATAAAGAGATTAAGTTTCTTCTCAATGTGCTGTATATGTCCAAACCATCAAGATGAAACAGAAATACTGCTATGCACTTGTCTGATGCCTTTAGCTAGATGGAAGAACATTACCAGTATGTATCGTCTAACAGCTGACCAAAATTTCTTTCTTAAACTCAGTATGATATCCCTGAGATTTTTGGGGGTTTTGGGGTGGTATAAATGGAACATCAAGCACGCTCTGACAAAAAGAACAGTTTTAGGGTGGGGTTTTTTACAGGCATTAATTAAGGCATCATTGGCAAGAGTATACGAGATATCCCAATCTATACATTTCTGCAGTATTGTTGCAAAACCTGATTCAATATGAATACAGAAAATACCACATTTTAGATTCAATCTCCGACTCTGTTGACGTGCTTCTATTACAAATGTTATTTTTTTTTTTTGCCTAAAGTTAGGCAGATTTGTCATCTTTGTCACCAAAATTCACCTTTCAGGAAAGAATTTAATGCTCTGACCACACCACCCAAATCTTGGAAGGCAGACGCAGGGACTGTGAGAATTAAGACCTTGGGCCCACTGTAGGAGAGGATCTGGTTCAAGACCATTTTAAGAACCTGAACGTACACAAGTCCATGGGACCTGATGGAATCCATCCGCGGGTCCTGAAGGAGCTGGCGAATGAAAGTTGCTGAGCCACTGGCCATCATATTTGAAAAATCATGGTAGTCAGGTGACCCATCACCCCTTGTCCTGTCACTACATTCCCTAATGAAGAATTAGTTGCTCTGAATCTCTTCTCTGCCCAGCCTGTAGCTGTGCCTGGGATTTACTTCAGCCCAGGTGTAGGAAGGACCTTGCACTTCGCTTGTTAAACTTCATGAGGTTGGCATCACCCCACCTCACAAGCATGTCAAGGTCCCTCTGGATAGCATCCATTGCATCCAGTGTATCAACTGAACCACATAACTTAGTCTCATCGGCAAAATCCAGGGTAGCCAGTTCTCCCATTAGTTTCTGGAGAGGGCCCACATTATTCCTAGTCTGTCTTTTGTATGCTACATACCTCTAGAAGCCCTTCCTGTTATCTTTCACATCCCCTGCCAGATTTAATTCTAATTTGGCCTTAGATTTCCTGACCTGGTCCCTAGCTTCCTGAACAATGGTGTGTATTCCTTCCAGGCTGCCAGTCATTGCTTCCACCTTTTATAAGCTTTTTTTTCCTCTCTAAGTAAGTTTCCTTAGCATCTCCTTATCCATCCATGGAGGTCTCCTGTGAGTCAGCTACTTGAATCAGCAGAGCTGCTGGCTCCTGGGCAAGGCATGGCGAGGGCTTAAGTCTCTCTCAGTGGCTCTCGCCACTCAGAACTGAGGCTCCTGTATACAGTTTCCCCTTGCTCTGGTGTTGGAGACATCCTCTCTGGAGCTGCTCACCTAGACAAATGAGCTGTTACATTTGGTTTTCTTTCAGGTTGTTTTGTGGGTTTTTTTGAGGGGGGGGGGGTTAATGGCATTCAGAATAATTCCCTTCAAAAAGTTTAGTCACTGTGAGTATTCTAGCTTAAATAAAATGAGACATTTGTGTGAAGGAACTTTTATGGAACATATTCCAAGATCAAGTGTTGTGCCTACTCATTTAGTAATAATAAAGCCATTAGCCAAGTTACATTTTCCTCAGTCAAAAATAATGGAAGCCTCTTTTAGCAATTTAGATATAATATTTTAGATATTGGAGAACTTCTTTATATTACAAAATAAAACAGATCCTCTGTAAGCCCCGGTGAATGGGAATCAAACCACATTTTCCTGATACAGGAAATCATTCACTGTGTTTCAGCTCTGTCAAACAGCATCCCCCAGTTCAGAGCAAGGAAGTGAATGGGAGTGGTCTTCCTGCTGCTTGAAATTCATTTTGGTTTGTAGGCAGGTTATTTCATTTTTCATTCAACCTGTATATGTTTGTAACTTTATGTCATTTCATGCAGAGTTAAATGTTATCATTTGTACAGCAGCTTGTAAACTAAATGTGTGAACTGATAACACATTGTACATCATTGCAGTTTCTGTTCATTTGCAAGAGAGAGTAGCATCTCTGTGGGTATGTAAGTGGCATCCTTTTAAAACAGGGATGGATGCTGAAGAGGTGACATATTTTGGCATGAAAAAAAAAATGCAGCGAAAGACTTGCTAGTGTAAAATAGTAAAATAAACTGAAGTACAAAACCGCACTGGAGTGTATAATTTTATCCCACAAAAGGATGTGGTTAAGCATTGGCACTAGTTAGCTAAAATGTCCAGTTTTTTCTTTCATATATTTATGAATGTGTGTGTATACATCAGAAATTATAACGGGCTACTTTGCTTTGACACCCAAGTCCTTGTATGTACAATTTTGAGTCTTTTTTAGTGACAAAATAACAAAATTCAATCTTTAGCATGTAACTGTAGCTTGGCTTTGGTGGATTTATATTTTTTTCTCCCAATTTAAAAACTAAAAGTTATTACGTAGATAACTGCCCTGGTCACAGAGCCCTCATGCTTTTTTGCTTTTTTTTTTTTTTCCCTCAGATGATTTCAGCCTATATATATATATATATATATATACACAATGTTATGACATAAGCTGCTCTTTTAAACATTGAAAGCCTGTTTAAGCATCCTATTTTTTCTATACATACGCACCAAAGGAGCACAGTAAATTCCACTTGTTTTGAAAGGTTAATGTGTTGTTGGCGGTGGAAGCCTTTTTTTCTTTTTTTTTTTTTTTAAGCACTTATGCTAGTTAATACCAACAAAGTCCTTAAGTGTGACAGAACGAAGCAAGATTGAAAAGCTTATTTTTTCCATCTTGTAAGTACTTTCTACCTAGAACACAAGCCATAAAATATTAAACGCAAAGCAGAAACATTTAAGGTTTATACCAAGTCATATTTTACTTAGCGATACCTTTGGTATTAAAACAGAAGTTACCATGAGGCTGCATGAGCTGTTTGATAGCAGAGCTCACTTGAATGCAATATAGATATCAAATTGCAGCTGGGCCATAAAAATGGATCTGTTTTTCCATTTTACTGGAAACCTTATTTGATTTATAGGACTCTGAAAAACAAACAAACAAAAAAAATCGAGGGGTACAAATTAAAGTTTAAATTAATATTTCTTTCTAGAGAACATAAGGATTTTTTTCTCTTCTCCCCCAAAATAATTTTATGAAGATATTCTCAGAAAAAAGATAGGGGGAAAAGTAATTTGCATTTATATTGAGATATGCTGAGGAGGAAAGAGCAAATCTACAAACCCTCTTCTTTATACAGTGAGAAGACTGATAAAGACACAGAAGCTGCTTTTGGAGTACTTTAGGGCTCAGGTCTTCATCTCAGTTGCGCTGTAGCAGGGGCTGAGGTGGCTGATGGTGGTAGGGTCTTTAAATGACCCAGTAGTTGGGTACACAAGTTGGTATTATGTGAGACAGCTGATATTACTTCCTTTGAGACAGATTTAGTTTCCCTCATGTTTCATTCCAGCAGAAACTGTCTCATTGAAGGCATCTGTACAGCTGCCTGCACATCCAGTGTGTCTCAAAGCAGGGCAGAAGCTGCCTGGTGGTAAGAGGCAGTAAGAGGGTAATAAAAAAGAGGAGTATTGTTAGGAATGTTTCATGGTTCCGCACTTAAGAAATGTCTCTTGTATGGACTGCTTATACAATGCCAGCAGCACAGCCCTTGGTGCAGCAGAGTCTGGTGGCCAGCAGGGATGACAGTGATGCTCTAGAAAGTCTCCATCAGCAAAGATGTGGCATCCCATGATGGACCAGGAGAGTACTTTTTTCAGAATATAGTTCTGACGTGTCGGAATTTAGTTTGTTTTCCAATGATCCCGGTCTGTGCAAGTACTTGGAGATGCTGTGAAGCTACCAGAGACTGTTTTCAGTTTTACAAATTTACTTGGTTGCTCATATCTTTAAGCAGACAGACTTTGCTGTCAGACCCTGCATCTTTCTCTTTATTTTTTTTAAATATAGAGTAGCTGCCATATTTTATAATTTCTTTATTTAGAGTAATGAAACACAGCCTTAGAATAATTGAGGAGGAATGCAAAAGCAATTGCAAAAAGGCACTGCAATATAAATGTAAATCAGGCACATTTTTACTTTTCAGAGCTGTGTTAGGCCTTCATTAGCTGATCCATTGTAGTAGTCCTTTTCAAATTGTTTAATTTTCTTTTCTAACTCCATAGCTTCATTGCTCTGCATCTATATCCTCCATGAAGTTTCTTTAATGGTGATCCCACTAATGACAACTAATATCCTTGAGATTTTTATATGTCTTGGTGAAACAAACATTAAAGCAGGAATAGGGGAAGCTGGTTTCCAGGGATCTGGCAGAGCATTTGAAATTTGCCTTCCATATATAGGTATCTACATGCATTTTTCTCTCTTTCTGGCATGTATTTTTGAAATGTATAAAGGAAGGTTAAGTCTCAGCTTCTTTTTTACTAAATAAAACTGGTGGTATACGATTACTAAAAAATAAATTAACTTTGCAATCTAAACTCAATGCTGATTGACTTCTTGCTGGATATGTTGAGCTGATATCAGGTAACAGCTCTTGAAAGTTCAGAAAAGAAAAACTGAATTTTACCTGGGCTCAAAAAGGTCTGTATATATGTGTATGTAAGTACGTACTCTTCAGCGCCATTTATTCATCCTACTGTGTTGTGTTGCAGAGCACACTAGAGGGAGTGATTCCGGTGGCGTTGGTCAGAAAGGAGCTGATAAAGCAAAAGGATGAAGGCTTGGCAGAAAGCCCTCACCATCAGTCAGGCACAAAACAACCACCAACCTTCTTATCCCACCCTCTGTAGTGAGCAAACAGTCCAAATAACCCTAAATATGTGGGTGGACAGAAAAGGCAAAGCTTAAAAAAAAAAAAAGTCCAGTTCTTTAGATTATTCGTTGTTTGAGCAAGGTCAGTAGGAAACAGTCCTGAAAACTATTGATTTTAATGAGGTTTTTGATTCTTTCTCAAATATTTCTACTAATAAAATAAAGACCAGATTAGAAAGCAGTAAAAGTGAAAATAATAACTGAAAAAAGCTATAAGAAAAATCTGTACAAAACTTCTATAATACAATTCAAGAAGAATGAGTGGGCGTGAAAGGAGCCAAGAAGTCTGTTTCATGCACAACTTTTTAATATATTTTTCATTCTGAAGTCCCTTTCAGGTGAATATTTCTGCTTTCTTAAGTAAATCCTGATCCTTTTTTTGTGTCTGTAAAAGTTTTTAATTAAAGCTGACCAGGGAAGGGACTGTTCAAGAGAAAAGGGACTGTTCAAGAGGGAAGGAACTGTTCAAGAGAGAAGCAGCTGGTGAGGGTTTCCTAGAAGTAAAACTTCTGTCTTTGTTCATCATGCTCTGTTATATTGCTGCTCCTCTGAACAAGACCAAAGAGAATATGAAGGGCAGTGTCCCCATCTCAATGGACTGCCCCATGAGTCATCTTGTAAAGAAATAGTATAGCTAAAGAAAGCAGTCTATATGTTAAAATGTGACACACGGTTGGCAAGGTTTTTCTGTCCTGGTGTATGTTCCAGCCACAGCAGTTTGTAAAATTCTACCGTTATTACTGCTATAGCACTAAATGAATCATTTAAGAGATACGTATATATGCATTTAAAAGTAGAATCATAAAACAGTTAAGGTTGGAAGGAAACTTAAAGATCATCCAGTTCCAACCCCCCTACTACAGGGGGAAAACCTTCCACTAGACCAGGGACACCTGGCAGGGATACTTTCCACTAGACCAGGTTTGCCCATCCAATCTGACACAGCTTCGGCTGTGGACATTGTTAATTTTTGCTCTCTCAGTTCTGTTTACTCACTGTATTTGAAATAAAGACCTGAAAAAAATAAAAAAAAAAAAAAAAAAAAAAGGAGGGGTGGCAAAATAAAAGATGATTAGTAGAAGTGACTGCAGTGGCAAGAAACGCATAATTTGGCTGAAGTTTGGCAGCATTTCAGAGGTAAAATTGTGAGCTTAAAATGACTCTAAAATTGAGCTGAAATTTCAAGCAGTGCAGAAATGCTGATGTGTAAGAAGAAATAAGCAATTTTTGAAGAAAGGGAAATTGAGTTACAGGTGGCATTCATTGAAATACGGTAAGCAAGGAAAGAGCGAGATTATTAAGGATTTATCCAAGAAAATTGAAAACTATAAAATCTCTGAGAAGTCTAATGTTGCTTTCACTCTGGATAGAATGATTCAGATTAGTGTGAATGTGTTGGAGTGTTGTACGTGAGAGAACGTGCTTGTCTGTCAGCAGAGAAGGTTTTGTTGAGCAGCTGTGGGAAGCATGAATTGCAGAGTTCCAGCTGTAAGAGGCTGAAATAATTCTTTGCAGTTATCTTAAAGATATTCTTACTTTAATTTGTAGATACTGAATTAGCTGACACATATGTTTTCAATCCATTCTTAGCAAACATTGGATGAAATATAAGATTAGTGCTTTCAGACACTGAACTACGGTATCTTCGGTGTTTTGTGGGGAGTTAAGAGTTGTAGAGGGAGTCAGTAATTTTCAAGGAAGTGCTAAATTAGCTTTTCAATACAGAAGAGGTGTAATGATGAAAATCGTTCAGTTCTGGTTTCAGATGCATCGAGTTCTCCAGATAGTGTGCCCTAGGACAAGCGTCAAAGAACAAACTATTTTTTTTTTATGGAGTACTGTGAAAGGGGGTACAGGAGTTGCCCTGCAGTCAGTATATCCTTTGATCTGTACAGAGGTAGCAGTGCAAAAAGTACTGTAGGTAGGTCATAGCAACTAAACCCAAGACAACTCTCACAAAGTCTCAAGTCCTTGGTAGGAAGGCTTCAGCCTCTGCCAGCATGTAGTGCACCTCACTTTCTGCTGGAAAAGCAGGAGTTAGTCCTTTTGGACATCATTTAATTGAACAAGCATTTCATCTAGCCATCATTTATCATAGTCATGTAAATCTCTGCAGGCATTGGTAGGGCAACCGCTACCCGCTAGCTTTACATCGACACCAGTGAGAATGAGCTCAAACCGAAAAAGTGCCAAGGTCATCTGTGTCTGCTGCCAGAACTGATGCACAGCATCTTGACTCTTCAGCACTAATTATAAAGGCAAGAACAGGCAGGAAGCTCTGCTCTTAAGATATACATAACAATTAACACAGGGACCAGAATAGATGTAATAAGAGAGATTTTGGGTTGGAGTTTCTTGTGGGGTGTTTGGATTGGTCATTTTGTGGTTTTTGTGTTGTTGTTGTTGTGTTTTATTTGGTGGGGTGGTTTTTTTTTTTTTTGGTTGGTTTCAGTTGTGGGTTTTTTTTTTTTCTTTTTCTTATTGTTTTGGGTTGGTTGTTTTAGTTTTGTTTTGCTTTGTTTTTCCCCAATAGTAATACTCATCTTGGACATTTGAACAGCTATTAGAGGGGTCAAAATATAGTTGTTATCTTTCTACTCTTCTTAAGTGTTCCTTTAACTTGCTGTGTGGGGAAATGTTTTCTTCCAATGGCAGAAGCCAGAGAGAGGAGTCAGCTTTTTTAAGTTGGTGTTTTATATAATTTTGGGTGAACATACTGTTCGGGGCTTGTGCTGCTGACTTCTCAATAAGAACAGCTGAAGCAAAGTGTTAGTGCCACTCTGTGGGACTGTGATTTTCTTCTCTGTTTCACAGTCTAAGAATGCAAGGAGTCCTACATAAGCGGTAAGAAATGCTGAACAAGAAGAAGGAAACCTGCAATAAATACTGGCTGTGACAGCTCAAAAGCGATTAGCAGTGTTAGAATTGCACACACTGATGTGACCATGCAAGTGGGTTAATCAAGTCCCTTTGTGTGAGAGTCAGGGTTTCTCCTGAAGGTTTTCTCCCCCAGACTCTGAAAGCCTCATTTGAAGCCAAGACTTTGGGACTTCCAGGTATCCAGCTTCAGACAATATGGCTGCAATTCTGGGTTTATTAAGCAGCAAATTTTTAATTGCTTGCTGAGAAATGTATGTGCAATTCTAGTCTTGACAGCTCAGCTTTGTACTAAATTCTGCCATTATGACTTACAAAATAATATGTGTAGCTTTTGCTACAATAATATTAGATAGAAACTGTGTCTGGTTTTGTCAATCGCCTATGCAAATACAATACTCGTGAATTAATTGGATTTGCAATCCATAATTGGTAAATAGTTTCCCCATATGCTTGTACACAAATAGTTCAATGCCTCCAGCTGGGAACAGGTTTTCTCCTTTCCAGTTCTTGTAACCAAACCATGCAGATGGACTAAAACTTCAGCCAAGCCTAAGACTATGAAAATAATGTAGACCAAATGTAATCAAGGATGAAGTCTGGCAGATACAGTACGTGGGGTTCCAAAGTTTTCTATGTCATTCCACTCCTGAGTGCAATCTGCAGTAAAATATGAGGTGTCATTTTTACCCACTCTGCACAAGCTAATGAAAGATATTATAAATGTGCAGTTGTTAATACAACGATTTGAGTTTTACATTTCCCTAAACCCCTGTCTACCTTGCTTATTTACTTCCAGCTAAATACTGTAAATGAAAGCAATAATGACTGGTGAGAGTAAGCAGCCCTTTGCAGTATGCAAAGCAAACATCAATAAATCAGAGTTGCAGAGCAACAATACAATGATTCTCTAGAGATCAAAATTTAAAGTGTTTCTTTTAGTCAATCCAGAAGGGTCTTATGTCCTAATGATGGTTAATGAGTGAAGTAACATTCTCCTTGTTTCATGTGTATGGTGCAGGGTGTTGGCCTATGAAGTACAGCCAAGGGAACACAGCTTCAGAATTATGCTCTGAACTATGAATGACATATAAAAAGACAAAGTTACTGTTATGAATGGTCTGGAAAATATAATCTATTTACTTTTAATTAATAGAAATAATTTTTTGTTTGAATATATCCTCTCCATTCTCAATACTAGTCTTCACTAATTTTCTTTCCTTTGGAATGATAATTATTAAATTCTATTAAAATGTGGTTTACATCACTGTTCGAACGTGTGGACCGATATCTGCAATATAGTACCACCATACTATGACATGCGGTCCTGCTGAACACTTAGATGGGGATATTACAAAGGAGTTTTGGGGAATTCCATGTTTTAGAGAGAATTCCTGTTTGAGCTGTTGTTCTGGGAGCTCATTAGATTGTCATCAGAAGTTAAAAACATACATTTGGGGAATAAATTAGTTCATTTGGTTCATTTGTAAAATAGACTTGGGATCTATCTAATCCAATATTAATACCTTAGGATACAGGTAATTTTGACAATATTTTTACTATGTTTTATTAGATATGATACAGAATCAGTCTAGCTTTGAATCAAGAGATCTGATCTGACCAAATTGCACAGCTGATGGGAATAAAGGGTAAACCATGCCTGACAACTTTGATGGTCTTCTACAATGGGGCTACGATTCTGGTTAATAAGGAAGAGTGACTGATGTCGTCTACCTGGACTTGTGCAAGGTGTTTGACACTGTACTGCACACCATCTTTGTCTCTAAGATGGAGGGGCATGAACTTGATGAGTGGACGCCTGTGTGGATAAGGAATTGGCTGAATGATTACACTCAAAGAGTTGTGGTCAGCGGCTCAATGTCCAAGTGGAGATCAGTGACAAGTGGTGTTCCGCAGAGGTCACTATTCATCCCCTTTCTGAAATTAAATGGTATGAAAATCACATATATGCCTTACCACAAGCTGGTTTTAGTCAAAACCCTCAAACTTGAAACTAATCTATTTTAATACTGGTAAAATTTCTTTCAGAAGTTTTAAACTTGTGTGTTCATTACACTGTAAGAAAAATTATTTCTAACAAGAGAGCCTAAATACAATGCTTATGAAAGGATATCATGTACATTCCTAGTGCTACCAGAGTTCTTTCTCCTGCCTTTTTGTGAATATAGAGTATATTATTACCATACTTAATACAAGCATATTTAAGTAGGACATTTTTTCAATTTAGCCTTCTTCCATTTAAATCATTTGTTGCATAACTAGTATAGAATTGGGAGAAATCTCTGCTATTGAAGAATCTGGTGCAAGTTATTAACTACTGTTTCATCAGTTGTTTCAAATTTAAATTCTGTGTTAATGTAACAGGACTTGACAGTGAAAGAAGAAATTAGAGATCATACACCCGTAAAATATAGAGATTGATTTTTTTTTTTTTCTGTTCTTGAAATTTTATTAAGTACACTATTCTAAGCCAGGTCCTTCATCATGAAAGCTCATTAACTGCATCAAACATTTTGTGTCAGTTCTCTTGCTTTGGAATTTTTTTACTGCATTTTGGAGAATATAAACATTTATGTGACATCTAAATATGTACAAAATGCAAGGAAATAATTGCAAGGAAATAACTGTAAATATCCTGGTGCACTGGGCAAGTTGCAAAATATTTGTTGTATCAGTAAAAATAACTATGAAACCTATAGAACTATTAAGTAGTTGAGATATTTTTTCTTCTTAGTATCTATAGTTTTTGGAGACCATTATGAAATCATTAGTTTACTATCCTATATATATTTCCTGAAATGGCAGATATTTCCCAGTCCTGCTATAAATAAATAAACAAATCAGTAAATCTGAAGAACTTATGCTTTTTGTTCTGGTGAGGGATATTTTTTTTTTTTTTTTTTTTTAAGATGAACCAATGTATTTACGAGTAGGTGTAAGAGCACAGTAAGTTCCACATCTGTTGTCGACTAGATTCAGAGGTTCATGACCTGTAATGACCTTTCATAGAAAAAATACTGCAATTATTTTTCTTTTTTTTTCTTAGGTGGGTTTTAAAGGTTATGCTGGGCTTCTAAATGGGCAAACTATTCTGTCAAAACAGAATTTGAAAGAAGTTTTGAACATTTTGAAATTGTTCTGGTTCACTCCAGTTAGGGATGAAATTAGTTGTTTTCTTAAGTACATACTTGAAATGTTTTTTTCTTCTTCATCTCTATTCTGCATATAAGACTTTATTTAGATGCTGTTCTTTAGATGTGATCTTAATAAAAGTTGAAGAGAAAAATGGCAGAAATCTCACAAGAGCAGCCAATTAAAAACTGGTGATTTGAATATGCTGTGGGAACAATGCCTTCTTTTTGTTTTTTTGCATTTTGCCTTCCTTTGTCTCCTCTGATCATGTTAAAATATCCTTTCCACACCCTCTGCACGTACTAAATTAATGACCTTTCAAATTTTTAAGCGTAATTTTAAAAATATTTTAAAACCTTAAACAGTTGTATTTGTGTGTAGGAATAATAATAATATAAAGACAAAAATTATACTAATTTTTTTAGTCACCTTCAAGTTGATGGCAGATTTGCTGGTATAGACACAAAGACTTGGAGATGGAAATAATTGCAGTTCATATCTTTCTGCATATTACAGACTGAGTTAGTGTAGACATGTTAACCAAAGCATGTTAACAGGAATTATGGAATGAAACTAAAAAGAGAATTCTTGGGAAGTATTTCCTAGAAAAATTAATACTTTCCTGCTGTCTGGAAATTATTTATTTTCTTTTAAGAAAAAAATACTCTGGGTTTTTTGGGGTTTTTTTTACTTTTTTTTTTGTTTTAATGAAAATCGTGTTCTGAATTTTAATGCAGAAGAAATATGTAACTATGTGTATGTGGCCTAATCATTTCTAGGAAAATATTTTTAAGCAGTTTTGTGTGAATTCAGTATTCACACCTCTAAGAGGGTCACATGCAATTTTTCAGGACAATATTGCTATTATATTTAAGGAACAAATGCAGATAACAGGCAGCATTATCTGGAACAAATTAAATAAAAAATTGGAGCTGCCAGTATTGTTGTGTGGAAGAGACAGGGGTATGTTTAAAAAACATAAATACAATTTGATTGATGTAAGGATATTATTGCCAGTGCTGGTGGTTGTGATTTACATGCTAATATTTGTAGTACTCATAGTGAGTAAATTATTTTCTCAACAAATCTGCTTAGCAAGATAAAAACAGTTCTTACATACATTTTAGCATACATGATCGCCCCAAATGCACCTTTATCATACACTGCCAGATGCTCTTCAGAGCAGATTATTTCACCACTCTGGCCACAAACAGGGTGTGAGGAACTAAAATGAGCAGTCAAAGCCATGGCAGCTGTGTTCAGTGAAATGTCTTCCATTTCCTTATGATATTCTTCTCTTTCAAGCCAGCTTTATCTGCAGAACCTTGTGGCATGAACTCCCCTTACCTGGAGTCAATTGTAATGACGTTTACGGCATTTTTCGCTGTTTAATAAGGTATTTGTTGTTATAGCATAGAAAAGCAGAAAATACTCTTTTCTTAAAAAAAAAAAAAAGAAGGTTTCAGTCCAAATAGAATATAAATTGTCTAAATACAATGAAACCTTTTACAAAACACAACTGAGAAATGGATGAATAATCATCTTAGTTTAATATGGGAAGTAAAAGTATTCTTGATTCCAGTTATAAAAATTGGAGGTAGTGGGGAAAGCAACAAAAAACCCCACTTTTGACTTCTGATTTTTTTTTTTTATTAAAAACAAAAGGCGGGGGGAGGCGGGGGCGGGATAGGAGACCAGTTACCATTTTACCTTTTCAAACAAAACCATAATAATTTCAAATACTTGAGGATTCCTGGGAAGATACCATTCTTTAGACTTGATTACTGTAACATCTAAAGAGAAAAGTGAGTTTGCAGAAAAGACTAAGGATATCTGAAACAGATCTGTTATCAGAGTGATACTTCTCTTTTTGCTGTATGTTGGGTTTTTTTAATTAGAATTCAACTTTACCATTTTTCTCTGTAAAGGGATGTCTTGGCTGGAGAAGTCATTCAATTGAATCATTGAATTACTCTCAAAGTGTTTGAGTATTATGTAATCAATCCCAGTTTGATTATTTAAAATAAAACTAAATCTCACAATTCTATTTTCAGCAAATAAATTAGTTTTCCATTTATTTTCTTCACCAATATTTTTAAACTTTAATGTTTTTTTTTCTTTAGATATTTAGGCTACGATGAAGTATCAATTACTAATTTGCTTTTATTAGATAGAGACCTACTGAAGAAATCATCCTTTATAATATTTAGTAAACATAAAGCAAAAATCATGGGTAACGGACAAAAGCTTGGTTTGTTCTGATTTTACACATTTGTTATAAGGCATAGCATAATAATCTGGATAATTAATGAAACTTCAGTTTTCAGCATCTCTGGGTAAGATGGATATGGTTCAGTTCAGATCAGGGCTGCATGGTATACTCTCATACAGTGAAACAGGGTGGTTTGTGAGATACTACTGGTGACATTGGTATGACCATATAGTAAAAATAAAGGCAAGTTCATTGTCCCAGTGGCAACAAAATAGCAGTAAAATAACACAGGCCAGCCTTATGGTAGCTTTCAGTTCCAGATCTTACACGATCTCCTTAGCTGAGGGTACTCACATGATCTTTGATAAATGTGAACGTAAATACGACGGAGATGATGAATTAAAGAACCACCTGCATTAGATAGGGAAGCCACTATCACTGCCCTTGAGAGTGTTAATGAGATTTGCTCTGTGAAAAAGCCTGTTATATTGTCATCTGTGAACTGTGAAAATTTGGATGTCCAGTTCCTCCATTTTGAATCAGTGACATTTTTACAGAAATTTGTCTGTGTATATACACATGATTATGTGAAGGAAATTTTAATTGCAGCTTACAGCTTAACAAGCTATTACAATATAAGGAGCAAATAGCTGTGGCATGGCTTCAGAAAGAACTTGCTGTAATAAAATATTAATAGGAAAATCAATATGCAATATGCAGGTTTTATGGAAATTCTGGTACAATTGGTATAGAGAGATAAGTACAGTCTGGACACTGGTGACTGGAGTGTCTGTTCTGTGATTTGAGCAAAGCCATTTGCTGGATTTACTATGCACAAAGATTTCTTTGTAATGGTTGAGCACTAAAACTGAAATACTTGCAAGCATTTCCATGCACATTGTACGGAATGGACAATGCGAGCACCATGTCATCAGTAGTTGGTACTGCTTTCAGCCTTTGTCCTCTAGCAAAAAGATCTAGAGGATGTTTTGCTCCTCTGAGTTGCCAAATAACTTGGTTTGTTACTTTTTTGTAGACACGCAATCTAGCCACATCCTTCTTGGTTTCTTTGCTAGAGCGCTCTTGTGTTTCTGTGCTCTTGAAGGCAGCTGAAGTAACAAAGACAGAGCCAGCATGTGAAAGATTAATGTAAAAGAGCATTTATGCTCTTTAATGTATTACAACGAGAAGCTTTAATAACAGTGTAGATACCAGAAGCTGCACTGAAGCCTTCATAAGAAGTACAAAGAGATGAAATATAATACGCTGTATACATAGTTGAAATATCATTGCTACTTAAAGTGCAGCACTTACATTCAGAGTGCTCTCTAATCCATTTTAAATTGAATACTTCAGTGATAATGCCATCTTTTTTTTAAGTGTGTTTTTTTTTTAAAAAACACAATCATTGATCCTATAAAAGCCCCACATTTCTGCCTGAGCCTGTTGCCAGACATGGGTTTTGCATTTGCTGTGCACATATATTTGCTGGCAATGTGTTTGAGGTTTTGTTACAACACAGAGGTTGATATATTAAATAAAAACTGCAGGTTGGGGTTTACTAGGTGGCACAGAAAGGGCTTCACCCTCCCTGCTGACTCCATTTCCTGCTCTCCTGCTGAGTAAGAGACCTCATTGCCAGGCAGGGGTTGCCCTGGGATCCAGCTTCATGCGCACACTGAGAGGCCAATTCCTGTGAGTGATTTATCCACTCTGAACACAGCCTGTCAAGTTTATTGGCCTAAGCCAGCTCTAGAAATCTCAAAACACAACATTAAAATGCCATAGTAGGTAGGAAGATCGGGGCAAACCTAGCATGCTTTGTGAGCCCTGCAATGCAACAGAGGCTATTCCATCTAAAGCTTTGCCTGCTATTAATATATCCTCGGTTGTTTTATAAACACCCAATTTTTGTAAATAGAGTTATCCTAAAATAAGAAAATAAGAACAGTGTTTTAGATGTGTTACCTAGTGTTCGAGTGCTTTGCTTTTCTTTGGTTGCATAGAATTTGTGATGGAGCTCAGTTAAGTGGCCAATTCTGTAATGAAGCTTGAGGATCCTTTGTGAGATGTTTGTTTCTTGTCTAAGCTGCTGCCATCTGAAAGGGTATAAAGCCACAAGTTGGAATTCAGAAGTGCTGGTTACTCAGCAGTGGGTATGATCAGTGTAGTCTGCATTGAAATTTATTCTAGCGCTGCTGTCAAACTTCTGAAGTGGATTCAGTGTGAAATATGTTGTTGTATACCATTTACTTTCTTACTGCTGGAGAATGCATAGAAATACAAACACATTAAAAAAATGCAGGAGTCTTTGTTGAAGGCAGAAGATATTGTGTGATAGTACATGCATATGTGTAACTTCAGGGGGCCAGAGCAGTTTGCTCAGGGCTTTATTCAGCTTGAAGCCTCTCAAGCTAAATAACTTAAAACTCCTCTCTTCTATCACCTACAGTGTTTTGGCAGGCTGTGCCCATGTGCTCCTCCAGAAAGAGTTTTCTCCTAGTGCACTCCAGGGGTTTGGGAGGACATGGGTCTGTGAGAGCAAAGTTGTCAGGATCTCACAAGGCTTTCACGTGCAAGCACTGCAGTCACCTGTCCCTGCTTCTGGGGTGCTCTAAAAATGCTAAATAAACTGCTTATAGGTATGACACAAAGATTAGGTAGGAGAGGGATGGTTGAAATTGGTTGTACGTGTATTAAACAGCACATCTGTGAATTGTTTAATAATAACCTGTGCTCTGCAGATCATCCTACACATTAATCCTTCCTTGAGAACAGACTGGAAAATTGATCTGAGAGCAAACATCAGCCGTACAGGAGCTGCAGACCTTTGACTGATGTTGTTTCTGTTATTGCAGAGAAAATTGTACTGCAAGTGAGGGAGCTTCTTGTGTTTTGTGAGAGCATGGTTACAATTGAGGTAATGTGTAGCGCTGTGGGGAAAGTTATATCCAACCAGCAGAGGTGGAAAGGAGTGTGCAGGGACAGGGTAGCTGCCAGAATGCATGTTTTAGCAAGTAGCAGGTAAATACCAATGAAATTTATTTATTTTTAATTTGTTACTGCTGTTGGCACACACTTGCATCTGCTTAGGGACTGTTTTATTTCCACCAGTTTTGCTTACAGTGTAGTTGCTCTGGAGCCTGATGCATCTTTGTTTTTCTGGCAGAAATATGGAAATATTCAGATTTCAAATCAAAACAAGTAGCCAAATAAGCTAACAAGTTGTCAAGTAACCAAATACCAGTGAGTCGGAGTGGTCAAGGCGTGACATGGCTCCCTGGGGATGAATGGCTTTAGACTAAAGCACTGCAGTATTTGTCACATTAGCAAAGAGAAAAAATGGGTTTCTCCATCGCAGATGGAGATCCATTACAGTACATTTATTTGGTGATTTTTATAATTATTTTTCAAAATATGTGATTTGTTATGCATCTGCGAATATTCCCAATGTGTGTTTGCTTCCATAGGATACGACAGTAAGAGAACCAAAGCAGCACACATGCTCTGAGCATCCTTAATTCACACACAAGTACAATTCCTTTCACCACAGACCATATCTAACAGGGGTTTTGTTTCAAGTGTTCTCCTTCTGGCTGCTAGAAATAATGACAGATTTTAGGGTTTGGGCCTCTCTTTTGCATCAAGGGAGAATTATCTGCTGCCTCTACACTGTTAGCTCATCTTATTTAACGCCAAACAGGGAAATAAACACTTTTCCCCTCCCATTTATTGTGCAGGCACACATAAAACTAGGTAAAAGAATCTGCCCTAGTAGTATCATTAAAAGGCATCTTTGGTGTTTTGACAAATTTGATAGGGTGCAGTTTATGGTTTTAAAAGGCTCTTAAACGCAGGAGGAGTTTACTTCAGAGAAAAGAGTTAAAGTGTGGTATGTACACCAAAATCTATTAAAGAAAAAGAGTTGTTATTCTTGCCATTACATTATTAATAATTATTGAAGATCTTAGGGTTTATTTTGTCAGCAGAGGAAAAAAGAATGCTTATAAATCTGTTTTGCCAGTGATGCAGCCACCCTTGAATGAAAATGAGCTAATAAATGAAAACAAAAACTCTGCTTTGTGCATTCCTGTACAAGCACTGACCCATCTTCTGTGTTTTTCAGTAGTGGGTCTTTATCCATGCCTGTGAAATGCCCGGAGTCGCTGAGATTTATTATCAAGGTGAGCTGGCTCATGCCATGTGAAATGTTATTAATGGCTTTGTGACAATTCCCACAAATTGTATCACATGAACTTCCATTATCACTCTTAACTGTAACCTCCTAAATATCTCAAGATGATTAGTTATTTATATTCCTTCTTTTATTTCAGTGATCTCAAATTATTTTATTGCTTTTCATTTCACAACAGCTTTTGCACTTCACAACACTTCCCATTATTTTGTGTGTCATGGAAGTCAAGCAGATTAGTAAAACAATATTCTCAGTTGGCCCAAAAGACGGGTCAGGTTTAAAGTGTTAGTGTCTCTGTAAACCAGCTGTACCTTTAAAACAGCTCCTGTAAAGCAGCTTACATTCCTGTGCTCACAGCTCTGGGACAGCTTAGCCCAGCAGAATTCATTTCATATTGTTGACACTGAACAGACAGAACCGTTGAATAGGATCTAAAACTAAGTGTGTCAGTGAGGTACCTGCAAACTGAAGGTGCTGAGCTACTTGAATAACAGTTTGGTGAAAGCAGAAAGCAGATCAATTACTGTAAACACAATACAGCGAGTCTCTGGAAAAGCATAGGTACAGGTCTTGATTCATTAAATACTTGAGTAAGTAGTGGTTCTGAAAGCAAATATGAATGGGACTTCCATTAACCAAGAAGAGATCACGCACTTGGCGCCAATGAGAATGGCAACTTGAACAGCAGTTTGAAGGGTGCATATGATCCCATTCGTTACACTTAATGGTGGTAGCTATTTTTAGCTACGGGTAAAAGCTTCAGTTACGGGTACGGGATGTTGGAACAATGGTCTTACTTAACTTTGTTTTAAATTATATTTACTGAATTCTGTCCTTTTTCCATGTATAATTTTTATAACAAATAGTTTGGCCTTGGTGAACAATTAAATGGGTGCTATGGACCTAATTATTAAACGTTATTGAATAATAAATACTGAGTACTACAACGAATTTAACCAGACCATTTAGAGTGAGTCCAGAGGAGAGCTATGAAGATGATCAGAGGCTGGAGCACCTCTCCTACAGAGGCAGGCTGAGAGAGCAGGAGTTGTTCAGGTTGGAGAAGAGAAGGCTCCAGAGAGACTTTAGAGCAGACTTCCAGTACCAAAAAATGGCCTGCAAGATATCTGGAAAGGGACTTTTTACGAGGAGGTGCAGGGATACAACAAGGGGGAATTGCTTTAAACTGACAGAGGGTAGATTTAGATCAGATAGTAGGAAGAATTTCTTTCCTGTAAGGGTGCTGAGGCACTAGAACAGGTTGTCCAAAGAAGTGGTAAATGTTCCATCCCTGGCAGTGTTCAAGGCCAGGTTGGATGGAGTCTTGGGTGGCATAGCTTAGCGTGTGGTTCCCCTGCCCATGGCAGGTTGGGTTGGAACTAGGTGATCTTTAAGGTCCCTTCCAACCCCAGCCATTCTGTGATGATTCTATGACAGTGCTGGAGGAATGACAGTAGCTCTCGGAGAATATAAGAATAAATTTATAACTGGTTTATGTCTAGGGAGCAGAATAAAGGAAATGTATATCTTACCTGAGGATTTCTCCTGAGGAAAGTGATGCATAAATACACATTTATTACATAAACGTGACAAATATTGTAGCCCTTAACTATTTATACTTTAGTCATAATTATGAGTACCACTTGCAGCAGTAGTATAACATATGTAAATGTTTGTAGTATTGGGACATAGTGTTCTTAATCTTTCCTGTATAGATGCTGAAAGTTATAAAGTACACCCTGTCCTTGGACAGCATTCCTTTAAAGACAATTTCAAAAGGAAAATAACAAAGATGGGTGTCTTAAAGCCATTCCCCTGGGAAATATTGAGGAGTGCTAAGCTGTGCAAAGCAAGGCCAGCTAGAGTAACTTTTTACAGCTGCCTTTGAAGACTGTTTTTGCCGTAACATTTCTCAGTGGCGGAGGTACTAGTAAGAGCACATTTAAATCCAATATTGTCAGATTGCCTGCATTTGATTTATACTGACTCCAGTACCCCAAGGGCTTTGGTGAGGAGCAAAATATTTTGGAATGAGAGAAAGCTGGAGCAGTGACAAGGGCTTCTTCCTTCTGAAAGAAAATAAATCCTGCTCTCATCCAGCTCTTTTATCACTGCTGCCCTGACAGTATCTTGTGCTTCCACTTCAGGCCTTTACATTATGAAGCTCCATGGTAAGACAAAAGTAGACGGGGATGCAATTTAATTGAGACGGAGCTTCACTATTGTTTCTGAGAGCTTTTGTGGGAACAGTGTTCTTTTCCTCCTTCATGTTGTCATTCAGGGTAGGAGAGGATGTCCGTCCACCCCACACCTGCCTGCATTGTTGGGTGCCTGGCTGCCCCTTATGCCACCACTGGGCATGCAATGTGCACTCCCTTTCCTTCTCTTAATTCACTTCTGGCTTATCCATGAACCAAACCACTACTAAATTGGTAGTTGCAATGGGTATCTTCTTAGGTGAAGATTATTTTATAGACTTCATGTGGCTTCAGCATCCCTGGACTGCTGAGAAGCAGCAAAGCCCAATGAGTGTGCAAGCCAACAGACACAACACCTGGCGCAGCCCAGTGTAGCATGAGGGGGAAAAGATCCTTCCCAGTGTCCCCAGAGGTGATCAGTAAGACATCCATAGCAGGGTCCAAACCAACATTAAGCTGCTGTTGTGGCTGGCATCATGCAAACACAAAATGAGGATTAGCTCCTGCTCTGAAGAGATCATAGCCAAAATAGAGCAAATAACTAACAAGAAAGAGAAGGGAGAGAGAAGTGAAATGTTTTGACAAACTCCAGGTGTTTGACAGAGCACAGTAAAGAACTCAAGGGTTCAAGCTGTGTCCTATAGACCATGTTGTTTTCATTGCTGCTAATAGTGTCAAATACTTAGGGAAACAAGTTACATTATTTAAAAATTTAAGATGCTTTATTTGGCTTTGCTGCCAAGATATGAAATTGCAGAAATACATGAAAACCTACTCATGACAACCTACTTATGACACAGAGTTGTAGAATGGTTTGGGTTGGAAAGGACCTTAAAGCTTGTCTATTTCTGACCCCCCTGCCATACACAGGGACACCTCACACTAGACCAATGGCTTGTCCAACCAGGCCTTGAACACATTCAGGGATGGGACATCCACCACTTCTCTGGGAAACCTGTTCTATATCCTCATAGTGAAGGACTTTTCTGATATCTAACCTAAATCTTCCCTCTTTCAGTTTAAAGTCATTCCCCTTTGTCCTTAGCTGGGAAAATATGTAGAAAATCTCCAGAAAAAGACACAGTTTCTCAACAGAGTTGTACTGCTTAACTGAGTGAATGCTTAAAATGATTGCATGGTTTCCCTAACATGAGTTGCTTTCTTCTACTGTTGCGTATAATTGTTCTTTAACTATAAGGCTCAAAATTGAGACATGGTTAATAGATAATTTCTGATAATGCCTATATTAAATACAAAGAGCAAAGGATACTGTAAATAAAAATATATAATAAATTTTGTTTGCATTTAGAAAATCAAATGACAACTCAAAATAATGTTTTGGGTGGACTTGCTAAAACATAGAAAGTTTGCTCTTAGATATGGGGTTTTGAGATAGGTAGGTGAATAGTTAAATAAGTACCCTGGCTAAGTTACACAACTTGGCCATCAGCTTTTGTGTAGGTATTCAACAGTGTTGGTGCTTCTTGAACCAAAGAAAAGCTTTTTAAGGTTTCTAAGGAAAGCTTCATGTTTGTGCTTCTTTCTGAAGAGCAGTTCATGTTCCCTCTAAGTAGGGGCTACAAGATGAGGCAAAAAGGATGTTCACAATATGATGTAGAGAACTGAACAGAAGACAATAGTTCTGGTCAAGATCAGATGAAAATGAATTTACTTTTGCAGGACAAATGCAGTGGGGAACAAAGAAAAAATCCTCCTGCAGGTGACAGCAGTTCCTGTGGAATGTGTTATTGTTCTTTTTATTAGATTGTAAATCAAGGTTGAATGAGCTGTCACACTTTCACATTCAATACTTCTATTTATCCCTTCTTTGTGTAGGGTATTTTCTTCACAAAACATGCTTTTCACAGGCTTTGTTAAAATAAAAATTCCTGAAATGTCTTGAGGTACATTGACAGTCTCACAGACTGAATTTATTTTCATTAGAAAGACATTTCAATCTGCAGGCAAACTCTGAAGTATGTGGTAGGAGCAGTATGCTCTGAAATCCAACTGACTTACTTTATCAGGGAACTACTGTAATTGTCAAAATAGTCTGGGCTGCTTTTGTCTCTTCCTTTATGGAAGCTAATGTAGAGGAACCAGATGATGGCTCTTGCAATGTCTGTGCTTAACTTCTAGTTCTTACATCTGATTTCCAATACTGCTGTGCACTGCTTATCTTTCTTATCTTTCTTATCTTATCGTCTTTCTTATCTTTCTTATCTTATCATCTTTCTTATCTTTCTTATCTTTCTTCTTGTTAATGTTCTTCTCACTTTTTTATTAGGGGAAAAAAAAAAAAAAGGAAGAAAAAATCCACAATATTTTGATTTGGTTTATAATTAAGTCAGCAATAATACTGCTGTATTGTATTTGTCCAGCTTTTCATTAGAGGACCAAAAGCAAAATCTGCAGATCGGTATGGTCCCCTGCTGAGCATTCAGATGGGAGAGAGCAGGAGATGCTTTCCTTGTCTTTCTGCTCGTTGACACATTTGCCCAAAAGGAGAGGAACATAAAGGCTGAGCAGCTGCCCTAAAAAAGAACCTGCTGACTCCTGCCTGCAGCAGCTCTTGTTGTGTCCTACAGTTGGGGACAGTGTCATGGTACGCACAGTAGCTGTAACTGCATGACAAGAAAATGTTGGTGTAGCCATTAGAGACTTATTTTTATGTTATACTCACCAGAAAGCACCCAGAAGGACTATGACATTTTAGAGATGTGTGATGCTGCCCGAAGTAGATCAGCTGAGTCATGTTGGAGTGAAATTAATTGCTCACAGAAATTCAAGTTATTTCTGGGCAAACTGGAAATAGAACAATGGAACATGTTTGGGTTATGCTGCCCTTTTATAATTGTCATATTAGACAGTATTTCCATGGTGGGTTTGAAGTTATCCAGAGACGGTTACCGTGGATAATTTACTAAACTCTACAAATTCCCCCTAGGATTTAAAAACAAAAACAAAAAACAAGAAAAACTTAAACACACATAAACCCCCCAAAATTTAAAACAGATGGAGCATTTCCCCTCCTAGAGGTACTGCTGGTTCATTCATGACAGCCAGCGCTTTGGAGGCACTGAGGCAGTGGCTGCATGAAGGGACCTGTAGACATTTGATCCCTAAATGAGCTCTAGCCTCCAGATAAGGTAAGCTGCATTGATCTTGCCCACATCCCTGTCTTTCCTGTGACACTGGTACTGAAGAGCTTGTCAGCTCCTGAGAAGCAGGTAAGTCTCTAGTTTTTATTCTAAAATATATTTACCCAGATATTTGCAGATCTCTGAATGTTGTATTTTCTTTTATTAAAATGAATGTCTTTGATGTGTGCTTGGTTACTCCTTAAGCACATAAAGGGTGGCAGGCTGGAATGGAATGATTCATTATTAATGTTTACCAAGAGTGATTGCCTTATGCCAACTTTTCTTTAAAAAATACACTACAATTATCTTTTTTTATAATTTTTTTTTTTTAAAAAGCTTGTGAACCCAATCAACTTTTTATCTATTTATTATTGCTTCACCTTGAGATGGGAACCACAAATACTTTGATAAATATGTTCAAAAGTTTATCAAGCTTCAAAACTCCTCGTGTAGAATTATAGAATGGTTTGTGTTGGAAGGGACCTGAAAGATCATCTAGCTCCACTTCCCCTGCCTGACTTTTGTAAATTTCTGTATTGTTGATGTTTTGTTTGGGAACTCACCACAAGCTGCACTTCTCTGAGTCAGGCCATTCCCCAGTGTTTCTTATATGAACAGCACATTAAAGTGGACCGGTTTTCTACACTCTCAATTTTGGAACAAAGTCGTTTCCATGCTGTGATATATCACATCTCAACCCTCTTACCAGTGGTATCATGTACTCTGTATTTTATTTTCCTTTGCATATTGTTTTGGGGGAATTACTTCTATTCCTGAAGAAACTTCACAATCATAGAATCATAGAATAGTTAGGGTTGGAAAGGACCTTAAGATCATCTAGGTACAAACCCCCTTCCTTGGGCAGGGACACCTTACACTAAGCCATGTCTCCCAGGACTCCATCCAGCCTGGCCTTGAACACTGCCAAGGATGAAGCATTCATCACTTCTTTGGGCAACCTGTTCCAGCTCTTCAGCACCCTCACAGGAAAGAACTTCTTCCCTATATCTAATCTGAACTTCCCCCGTTTTAGTTTGAACCCATTACCCTGTGTCCTATTGCTTCAGTCCTTGATGAAAAGTCCCTCTTTAGCATCCCTGTAGGCCCCCTTCAGATACTGGAAGGCTGCTATAAGGTCTTTCAAAAAATTTATTTATTGCGGAATACATGTAACAGCCATTGGCTGCACTGATATGCAGACACTTATAAAAATAACTTCCAGGAGTTGGCTTGGGTTTTCATCATTTCTGTCTTTCAACAGTGCTGAAATCAATTAGTTTCTTTTTTTTTTTCTTTTTTTTTTTTTTTTTTTAATTTCCTTCATAATTTTGGATTTGCTATCTGAAATTTTAGAGCTGTGGTCACGTTGGCAGACCTGCTTTGCCTATGGGGCAGGTACTTCGCTGTGATAACAGGTGATTCCTAAATTCTGTAGCTATTTGTCAAATATTCTTTGAAACCCTCTTAGCCTAGTTCTAATCAACACAGCTTTCATGGAATTAGCAGAATAAGTTCACATGAGCAGAAGAAAAAGTCCCCATCCAATTACAATCGGACAAATGCAGTAGATCTGGTTTTTTGGTTTGGTTTGGTTTTTTTCTGTGCACTGTGAAAGGAGCATTGCAAAGGTAACCTGCAATTGTGATGTGACTTTCCCCTAGCCCCTAGTTCTAACAGGATTTTAATAAGCTACATGCAGAGAGCAATTTTTCATTTTGAACTAAAAAATAAAATGACATTTCAACAGCAGTATCAGCTCCAGTGACCTCAAGATTGCCCGTCACAGACCATCAGTCCCTGAGCACCTGTCACATTTTGGGATTTTGTTAAAAAAATGTCATAATGTCAACACATTTACCATATGAAACTTTTCCGTTAGTGTCTTCTCTTGTTTTATATCCCTATCAGTCAACCCTAAAGCATTAAAATTCCAGAAAATGCTTTGGAAGTAGATCAGTGATGTTTGGTAACAGAATGCTCATTTTCTTTAAGTATTTCCATCCAGCCCTGAAGAAGTAATCACTTTACAGAAGCTAATAAAGAATGGATTAAGCTACAGCTTTGAAGAACTCATCTCAAAAGGGCCCTGAAACCACTGTCTAAAAGCAATATTATCAGTATTATAAGCTGAAAAATTACACCAACACATCTAGGTCAGTGCATTGTAGGAAGAAACAATATAACTGATGTCAGAAATATTACCAAAAATCTGTCTCTAGTAGTGAGGGGAGATTTAAGTCAACTTTGTTTTCATTTGAAGGGTTTGTGGCATGACTATTTAAATCTGTTTCCTCATGTTTGAGATTTGGCTCACAAAGGATAGTTCTTCTTTGGTGTTTTGTTTTAAAGGCACTGGAGGGATTTTTATGTATGCACATTAATGTGTGTAGACTACTGAGAATAAATATCTGTATATGCACATTACTTAAGTTCTTAGTTTACTTTAGAACGGTTCTTTTTGGTTTTATGTTACTGTGTTTGTGTAGTGACATCATGACTCCAGTGACATACTTAGGCAGCGTGCTGTATGATACTTTTAAACAGCCATCCTACTTAATGTGTTTCCTAATGTCTGTGATTTTTCCGCATTTGATAATGTCTGAGTGGATCAATCAAATCAGGAGCTGTTTGAGGAGTCAGTGCCTGTAAAAGTGATTATCACTTAGAAGATTTCATTGACCTTAATAAAATACCTGTCATCAATATTGTTATTTAACGTTTAGACCATGAGAATTGCTATACTGCAAAGCCAAGCATCCAGTCCAGAACCCTGTTGCCATGTCCACCTGGAAGGAGCTGTGTAGGGAAGAGTACAAGAACATGGGGTTGCTGTTCCACACTGTTCTTCAAGTCTCTAAAGATTTGTAGCCAAGGCACATCCATGAACAAAAGTGGATTCTTTTATTTTGGAATATAATCATCCCTCACATATGTTTTCTTTGAACTTTCCAAGTTGTCTACTGAACCCTTTTAAACTTACAAGATGTACAGCATTTGGTGACAAAGACTTTCACAGCTTAACTATGTTTGGTGTGTAGACCCATCTCCTTTTACATTTGGGTGTGGGTTTTTTTCAGCCTCACTTCATTTGATGTTCTTAGTTTGTTTCTTTAAGGAAATGGTGAACAACTCTATTCATATTCTCCATATATGATTTCATAGATCTGGTCATCTGATGCTAAAGAATACCAATTTACCTTGATGTTCTTGATGAAGAAGTTGTTCCATCCTTTTGATTGTCTTTATGACACCTTCCCAAATGAATTTTTAGTTTTATAAACCCTTTCTCTGCATGTCTTATAACTCAATTCTTTCAGGCTCCTGAAATCTATACTGTTTTGATGCATTTTTATTCTTTAACTTTTGAGTGAGCTGAGCACAGCTTAAACTTTTGAGTGTAGGGCTGATATTCTGTGGCTGTTTGCTATATAGCTGCTAAGGTTTCCTGGTAACAAGATATAAAATAACAGTTTTGTTTCTGGTTGCAGAATTAAAGCACAAAAATCCTTAAACGTTTGTGACATGTTACTGTTCTTCTGAATAATATATCTAAGAAGGTATAAAATTTTAAAACATACAAACAGGCCCACCTTCAAAACTATTTTGTGAAAACTAATTGCTTTATTAGAAGGTAGTGTCTAGTCCTGTAGTGTAGTCCACTATTAAACATTTCCTTTTGAATGATGCATTGCTTCTTGATAAACCTGATGTCTACACAACACTGACTTCTTGTGAACTCACAAAAGTTTTCTCCTTAATTTTTGACCAGCAGATGATGAATGAGATGGGTGGAGAGAACTAACACAATATATGACAAATAAGTAATACATCAAACCTTACATTGTTTTTAATATTTTTGCTGTCTAGGTTGGCAAATTGTTTTCCCTTGTACAAAGTCAGAGTAAATGAGTTTTTCAAGGTTAGTCTTCTTTCCCCAAAATTTAGAATCGGTAGCTAAACCATATTTTTTTACGTGCTACTCCGGTTCACCTACTGCCTACATTGCCCATAGACAGTTTCCAAACCAAACTCATCTCCTCCGTTCTCCTTCTTCAGCACTTCTCCTGGCAAAGAGTCAAGCAAGTGCAAGGCAGATTTTTAATAAGTCTCAAATGGTCTCTGTATCCTAATTTCTCTGTTTTGAAACTAAAATGCCCAGCAAGCTGAAACAGAGGAAGATCAGGCAGCAGCCATATGTAGACTCTCCATTTTAAGGTTGCAGCTGTTTTCTTTTACTAAAGTAAATGGTAGTTTCCCAGCAGCAGATGCTGGTAAAAACCCTTGATGAAGGGCCTGATGGGGAGAGGGAAGAATCAGCAGAGGTGAGTTAGAGATGGGCATGTCTATATAACCGCTTCTGTATCCTTCTCAAAGTATATGAAAAAAACAGGGACTGCATTTGTTTAAAGTTGTTTTCCATTTTGCATCTGCTTACTTAAAGAGAAGTTTGGGAGATGCTATAGGCTGTGAATACATTATTTTCATTTATTTGTATGTACATATATATATATGTACATATGTTTGAGATCTAAAAGCTGAAGGATGTAGCCCATTGCACAAGTGTCTATGGCAGCATATATCAACATTGATTTGAAGATTTGAAGTAAAGACTTAAAATCATGGTTTTGATCTCTGGAGGTTAAATCTAGTCACTCTGAAGCCTACTGTGCTTTAGGGAGCTTCAGAGGAGTATTTTATACATTATAGCACTGAGCCATATGAAGTACCTAATCACATAGGGTTGTTAAAACACACAAATCCTGAGCCTAATTTTTTGCTGTTATTATAAAAGTAAGATTTCACATTGTTTTAGCACCCTTATTGAAAGTACAATTTTAATAATATGATAATGGAGGGGAAAAAATTATAACTGGCGTGTCTATGACAAAATTTCAAAAGCATTCTTTTCTTTTGTGAATGCTAATGGATACCAGGAAGCTACCTATCTAGCAGCTGTGCAATTTGGTTGTGTATGTTATTGCAAAAGATAATTAAGCAACCGAGAAGAGAAAAAAAGGGAGCAGAAAAGAAAAAGAAACAGAATAAAATGGAATAAAATGAGTTGTATAGCTACAGGAAAGCTATTTAAAAAAATCAATTATTCTCTGAAACATGAGAAGCTCCATTTCAGGTATTACGACAAAAGGTACTGCTGGTAACCACCCCACTATATATCCATTTCTCAAAATAGTACAAACACTTCCAGAGAGAAAGCCAAGTCATTCATTATGGAATGTCCTCAGGACATATATTTTCTCCAAGTGAGCTTCACATTCCTCTCTTGCAGAGGAAATCAAATCTGAAATAAAGGGAAATGTGTAGCAAGGAAACTAGAGTGGCCTTAGTTTATATCCATAATATATATGGACAATGCAGTTATTTTGGTATGTCAGTCCAGATTGTTCATTAACGTATTTAGAATTTTTAAAATCCTTGGTTTGAGACAAAATTATGCTATCTGCAGGAGTAACTGTATTGTAATACATCCATTCTCTAAAATGATCAACCTTCAGTTCCCTTAGCAATGCTCTGAGATGAGCAGTGTTAAAGGACTGGAAAGGAAGAGGTTGTATCATAGATTTGATCCACTACTAGAAACAGTTGCTTCTGCAAAATGACAGTATGTTATGTAAAAGTCTGGATATAATTCGTGGAAAAGCAGCCAATGCGTACAGGAGTATTTTCACAATATAATGAATTTCTCACAAGGGAAATTATAGTTTTGCAAAACTGGAGAATTTGACACAGAAAAATTCCCTGTTGAAATTGGTTTTTTCTGCTCTTAGTTTTTGATAATAAGACAATAAATTATTGTGTTATACTAATTTATAATTTGGCTTCTAAAGATTTAACTTTTGTGAGGGATTAGCAAAGCTCATGCATAGCACTCAGCAAGGTAAAGAGACTTTGCTTTTAACTGTTTTCAAGGGGATTTGAAATTTGATGTCTCTGCAGAGCTTTACCCTGTAATGGATGTCTTAGCGCATTGGAAATCTAGTCATTGCAAGACAGATTAACTCTGGACCTTTGCTTCACAGATTAGCTCAATATATGAGAGAACTTTGATCAGTTTATGCACAATGCAGAAGCCTCTAACGAGTTCATTTTTAAGCACTTCTTCAATATGAAAAAGAAAACAATCTCAGTATCTGCAGTTCTCTTTCCTATGTTCTCCTCGTGTAAAATGTTGCCCCTCACTGAGATTTATTTTTCTTCCAAAAGATCAGTTAATTGGGAACTAAGCTAACAACTCTTCTAGCTCATTGTCCTCCTTCCAAGTTTTTCCCTCTTGGAGACTCATGACACTGCTGGCCAGTGTTTCCTGATAATAGGAATATATAATAGCTACAATACTGCATACCATGGGTAATGCACCAGAACCATAGCATTTTGAAACTTATGTTGAAACTTGATGCAAAAAAATTAGATGTGCAAAATCATCTTGCTTTTGGTTTTTAGGCTTGCTTAGCACCTTAAACTATAGCATAGGAAAACACCAAACATCACAAAACCCTGAGACTCCTCTTCAGCTTCTCTGACCTGGGGCCTGTGAGTTTCTCAGCAATGCATTTGCAGCTACCCAGAGGGGACTTCTGACCTACATAAGTAGGAACCATCTGACATTAGATGGAGGCTGAACCAATCTGAAATGAAAACATCTTTCTTTCTAGGGCAAAAGCAACAGAGTATTTTATTAAATTAAGGCCCTAAGATTATGTGCTTGGGTTTGGTTTTGTTTTTTTAATTTTGCTCAGAGTAAGAACATCAACTCTCCTGATCTGTGTATTCTTATTTCATGGCTGTTGCAAATCTGTAGGAGTGAATATATGTTGCTGACTAAGTTGGGAGCTTTTTTTTTTTTTTTTAAGAAAGGACATAGTCCTCTACCAAACGTTGCTCATGAAGGTGGCCCCAGAGCTGTTACCCCAGGTTGAAGGCTGATAGCAACTCCTGCACAGAAGGCCCACACAAATCCTATTTCTGTATCTGCTAGAGAACAGATGTCAGGAGAGAACTGATTAGAGAACTGATGTATCCATCAGCAGACTTCTCCAGATGCCCATCATCTTGAGCAGGATGAGTGGTGACCTGAAGCTTGACATTAGCCTGCTGCAGCAAAATTGAAAGACATCAACCTGCCTTTAGCATGTGAAGACCACCCAAGCAGACCTGAAATTACAAACATAAGTGTTTGTGGCTGAACTGGTGAAAGTCACTTGCTAAAAAAGTGGTCAGATAAGGGTAGAAGAGACATGACCTCTTTCCTATGTTGGTTTACCAACAGTATCTATGCAAAACACCTGTGACAGTTCCCTTCAGCACAATATCCACAGGAGCAAGTAGTTAAATTCGTAGTTACACTGTTTGAGCTGCTTTTATCTGCAATACTCTTCATAGAATGAAGCATTCTGCCTGGAAGACTATGCCACCCTATTGGAGTGACTTCAGATGAATGTGGCAAAAATTATAAGCAGGTATGTGAGTAATTTTCACTTTTCTTCCTCTTTTATACTTATTGAGATGGAGGCATTTGTGCCTTTTTATTATTTTGAGGAAAAGTATCATTGATGCTTTTTTTAAATGGAAGATTAAACCTTCATTAAATTGAGTATTGTTTACAATTAGGACGCCTATTGTAGACTTTAAGCAGTGCTCACCTAATTTAAATGAATTTTAATGATCCCATGGCAGAATTAAAAGTGTTGTTAATTATCTAATCATTAAAGTTGTAGAAATTTAGCTAATCTCTGTATTATTCTAAAACAAGCCTTCTTCACTCTAGCCAAAAACCAAGATCTTTTAAGTAGAGTGTTTAAAAAAACCACTCTCAAGTGATCTCTTATTTTGGATGCTTAAGATTAAAACAACATAGCTGTTTCTCCTGTTATCTAATGTGGGACTGTTTATAGCCAGTTCTTGTTCAACTTCATGAGTTAATTATGTGCTCCATTTACATAATTATACACGGGTGGTCAACACAATCATAGTCGCTCTTCTCTTAATTCATTGAGTCTCAGTTGTGATTTGCATGCACATTTTCATTCCTGTTAATTAATGAAGTTAGGTTTACCTCCAATTATATGTTTATTTAAGCCTAATCTGGTTAGTAAATGAAGTAGCAAAATTTGTTTTCCCTTCAACACAGTCCAAAGTCATGAGAAAGATGGTGAACAATCCTTTTTATGTGAAAGATGCTTGGGCCTCTCAGTAAGTAAGTTGTTATCCAGCCATTATGATCTGGCTTATTTTTCTTGCTTTGCTACAGAAAAGAAGTCAGATGGGGAAAGCTGTAACATAGCTACAAATGAATATGAAGCTGCCTCTTCCCATTAATTTTCAGTAAGACTTGGATGACTTAACTGCTTCTGTGCCTTTGAAAGTATCACCCAAGCAGCATCTTAATTGAAACAGAAATTCAGGCAATGAAACATTATAATCAGGGCCTTTCTTGATGCATCAGAGAGATGATATGTTCTTTGTGTTCATAGACAATAAAAGAACTTTCAAAACCAAGAAAACAGCAGAAAATGTTATTTATTTTTCTGTCCTGTTCTTATGACCTTTGCTATCAATGGAGCCTCTGAAGTAGGAAGGAGAAAATGAAAACCAGAACCCAGTGTGGCTAATATTCAAAACAACAAAAGATAGACTTCCTCCCCCTGCCCCCCTGCCCTTTCTTTTTTCTTTTCTTCTTGCTAAGGCTGTTTGGGTTTTTTTTGAATTGACATGGTGAAATCAATCTGGATAGTAGTGAATGATGTATGAAAAGGATAAATCTGTGCCCAGAGCACAAAAAAACAGACACTTCAGTAAGATGAACATGGTTGTGCTGTGCCATTTGCTTTGTCCTTTGAGCACAGGCTTACCATGGAGTTTAAAGATTTTTTTTTAAAAAAAAGGTCTGGAATTTGTATAACTTAAAAAAAAAGGGGGGGGGGGAAGTGGGGGAAGTAAGAAGCAGCCTTTAAAAAGTATTTATTTGTTTTCTTCCTGCCACTCCTCTGAAGAATCCCTTTTTTTCTTTGAGAAGGTCTGATGGAGCTTGATATTTTTTTCTGATAAAATAATCCTTTTGTGATACCCATGGATAAATTCAAAATGGTGTCCTTAGCTGTGGGAAAGCACAGGAAAATTATCGTTGTAGTGTCCATCAGTCTGTAACTATCATACAGTGGGTGACACAAGCCTTAAAGGGGCCAAGGCAACAGGATCAGGTTTAACTGAATGTTTAAATGGCTGTTTAAATTTTGTCAAATATTTAAGTGAGTGAGAATCTGTTAGTGTAAATATTTTTAATTAAATACACTGACTTTACAGATGCAGAATAAGAATAGTGTAATGACTATGACGTTTTGGCATGTATTGATGTTCTGGGGACATGTAACTGGAAAGTAGATTTCCTGGAGTAACCAAAGGGCAAGGGCTTTTCCATGTTACTTGTCTCTCCTTCTATGACCACAGTGAGTACAGCCTTGCTTATTCCTTAGACCATTCACAGAACACATATGTGATCTATAAAACCCTATAGTTAACAATCACATCATCAGAAGTAATTATCACCTTTTTTAGTAATTTGTTACCAAGGAGATTTTATGATAATGTTTTTACGTACATGTTGCAGAGATTCAAATGAAGGTGTCATTTTATAAACAAGATCATACTAACATTGAGCAAGTTTAGACATTCTTGAATATAGCTTCATACACATTAAATGGTGGGATTTATTCTAGAAAACCATATCTCTAGAAATTGGATTTATTTTCAAGTTCAGAATGATCCTTTTTCTCAAAAAAAAAAAAATAAAGTGCTAAGAGCTCAAGAAATTTTAATCCTTTGCAGATATAAATCAATATTTGCATGTAGGTTTTCCATAATGTGTCAGCTGTTTTGTCCCATGAAACTGAAAAGAATGAAGTGACAAGATGTCTTGACAAGTATAGAATAAAAAGATGATTGGATGAGGAAAAGAAAATAAATGCAGGCACACTTCTCTTTCCTCTGTTGCTGCAGAGATGAAATCTTTAGTCTAATGTGTTTGCTTCTGTTGTATCACTGCCTAGAAAAATTAATCATGGATGGGGAATCCTTCTGGTCAGGGTTCTGACCAGTAGAAGATAATTATGATCTTGCTCAACAAGCAAATAAAAGAGAGTATTGTAGATATGACTGAAATTCAAAATTCCAGTAGAATTTCTTCCTTCTCCCTTAGTATTTTTCTCTAAAGATGGAAATATTGAAAGACTCTGTTATTTTAATTATGGTTCTGGTTAAATCTTTATTTGTTTAAGTTTGGATTATATTTTGATGCATTTCCTAGTTACTTCTCCCTAAAAAGATTATAGTCCAGGTAGCATTTTCCTTGTTTCGGACATGAGTTTGATTTATAATCACCTTAATATACCTAGTCAATATCTGTAGTTTTTGCATTTTGCTATATAAAATAATACTTTAACTTAGAAGTGCAGTACTGAATTAGGATTCGGAGCTCATTGGATCTAGCATATACCCAAAGTCCATAATAACGCTCAAATCAAATGATCTTTGGTGTGTTAGCAAGAAAGAAAAGGAAAGTCAAGACAACTGGAAGACATTTCATACAGGAGAATAAGTAATGCTGCTTAAAATTACATTCTATTCTTTTTGAGGAAGTGAACTGAACTTAAAACAGTGAATCACTTTAAGTCCTGTGTAAGCTAATTGTGCAATGGATTCAACAGCTACAAATAACCCAATCCAAAAGTCACTCGTCGATCGTGGTAAGTGGTAGCATGGAAATGTATACATCAGCAAGAGCTGTGGATTACTACTTATTACAGGCATTGAAGTGTTTATTTAGGAATATTTTGCAGTGGTCTATAGGGTGCCACTTATCTCTTGTGGTTTTTAGTTATTCACACCTTCATTTAATATAACTGTGCATTACTTAGATTTTTTTATTTTTTTTTTTTTGCTGCATTCTTATCCAGTTCAGTACATCAGGAAGGTTAAGGTCATCTTAAGCTACATCTTAAATTCTTTCATGTGTATAATTGAATATTTTTTAAAAAAAGTGTCGTTTAAAAAAGTAGCAGTATTCATTTTACTATTGAAGCAAAAGCAACATGAATTTATTCAGTTCCCAGAACTGGTCTTCTTAATTTCTTCACAATGTGAAGAAATAAAGAGCAGCAGTCTATTCCAAGGTTACAACTACCTTGATTCATTCCAGTTTTCTGACTTGAAATGCGTTATGTTTGCGCATTCAGGAATTGATCACAATTTGTTAGAACATGATGTAATTCTTCATTCATTCTTTGTTTCTGACTTACAAATGGGTGCATAGTAACATCTGATATGTACATACTGCTCTTGCACTTCAAGAGAATTTGTGTGTTTTGAAGGTAACTTTTTGCTGAATAATAGTATGTCATTCTTACATCCTGGCTTGTATAAATAATTTCTTCAAACAGCATGTTGCTCAAACATTAAAAATTTTCTTCATATTGTTCTTTTGGTAATTTTATATAAAAATCATATAGAATTTTCCCCCAGGAATGCAGGATAGATATAGTATAATTAGCCAATATTTTTCTTTGTTCTTTTCATGTCTAGAAATTAATATCGCTCCAGATTTAAAGCTCATGATATATATCTTATACGTTTAAATTATCTGTTAGGTATGAAATCACTTGTTTGAAAACAGGCTCCTTACGAGTGCCTGTTTCAGGACTATTGATGTCTGCTTCTGCATGCCAAACTACAAGTCACCTTTGGCTCATCTGTACATGGTATATCTGAAAAATATTGCTGGAACGGAAAACTGTTTCTTTCCAGGTCCCACAAATTCATCCTTTCATTAGCTGAGATTGGTCAAAATGAGACTATCTGCTATAGGAAGCAATGAAGCAATGTGTTCTTCTTTGTGCTGGTGTAGATTACTGCTCTGTTTGACTCACTTTGTTTATACTTAAATTCTTTTCTTAGAAATGCATATGCATATTGTGGTGCCACAATGCTAGTTTTGCATCTACTGGGATGCTTTCAAAAGGTACATGTAGAAATTAATCTTTAGGCCTTTAAAAATTTCCAGTATATTCTACATACAGGTGTCTACTGTTACAACATGACGGGCCTCCTTTCGGCTTGGCTGCAGGTGGAGCACTGTACTCCAGGCTTAACAATAAGCCCTATCAGAATAATAAAATTAAGAGGAAGAGACTTAACAAATACTATTGCATCTAGCAATGCTTTCTGGATGTTCTTCTGTTTTTCTGACTTTACTGTCCCCTCTTCAAAGAGGACCTTTCAGCCTATTTCACCTGGCATAAGATTTTAAGTACTTTGATATCATACCACTAAATAGTCTAATCCAGCTTGGTTTTAGCATGGTAGAAGTGTTGCTGGAAAGGGTACCAAAAGGGAATAGAACTATTAGAGGGTAGGTGGTTTCATGTATGCAGGGCCAGATTTAGATGAGACCAGAACTGGGAAGCAAGGGAAAAGAAATCTCCTTACTGCAAATATTTAAGAAAGAAAAAAATATTTAGCATAATGAAATAGAACATACCTACGAATAATAAGATGAAATGAGAAAAAAGGCATTTAAGTTAAATATCAGGCAAACCTTCTTGAAGATGACCGGAAGTGGAAGAGAACACATTGCTTAGACTGTTTCCCAAGGGAAGGTCTCCACAAGCATTCTTACTGTAGCTGAAGATGCTCCATTTTTTATATCAGTTGGGCACAGTCTATGTTAATTTTAAGTATATAATTTTTTTCAATATAATGGTTTTGTATTGCATCTTCTCCTATGGACTGCACACACAAAATAACATAATAGGGCTCTGTTTCTTTTCGGTGCCCTGGTTCAGCAATATATAGATGTAAAAGGATGGGAAAGTGCAACTGTCACCTCACATTTCTTCTTTGAATGACAGTATTATTACCCAAGTACTGAACAAGCAGGGCTGATGGAGTTCACATTAATAGACCTTCCTTTTAGGGTAAGGGTTGTGTGTATTTGTGGTAAACAATTAGAGGAACTTTAAGTACTTCAATGTGCAGTAATTGATGAAGATGGAGGGATAGTAAATCACACTGCCTCATCATATAATGAGAAAAACCTATGTGGTTTAAGAGGAGGAAATAATTATGCCTTTTCATTCACCTATTATTCAAACCCATCAGTAGTCATTGCAAAGATTCCTGACTTTAGGCAGAATAGAGAAATCAAGGAGAAGCTGGGGAATAAAGTGAGGAATATTAAATATTAATACAGTAATGAGCACTGGGTTACTGAGCTTTATGCAGTATATCATGCATTTAGTCTCCATCAGTTTATTTTTTTTATTATTATTATCTACATTGACTGCATATCCATGCCTAAAATATAAAATTTTTATTTGAGGTTATATGGAAAACATCATTAGTTACTACTCCTGATCCAACGTTTTGACTTGATACGGAATGATAAGCCCATGAAATGTTACATACTAGGCACCTTTAAAAGAAATAGTTTATAGAATTCTTTCATTATGCAGCTGTTCTGATTTTAAGTGCAGTTAAGCTGGATCTATTAATTCTAATAATTAATTACACAGTTGATATAATCTAAATAATATATAATTGATCTCCTGGTTTGTGTATTTCTACATGTCCATCTGAAGAGACTGGGGGAAGTCTACCCTATCATCTGTGCCTACATGTATACCTAGGAAAATACAGAAGAAGCTAGTGGAAGTGTATTCTTATTGATATGTGCCGTTGGTGATAACCAAGTGAGAGACTGGCAGTGAGCACCTCTTACCAGCCCCAAAGTCACCCATGGTCTCCAGGCATAAAGCCAGCATTGATTCCAGCATTGAAGTTCCAGGTAGGAACTTCCCTCAAGTTACTGAGTTACATTTTCTTGCAGCGAGCATGCATTGTTTGCTTTCTTAATTTATATATTAAAATATACTGGAAGTTAACATAAGAATTGGAACATAAGAAAGTGCTTTGAAAGTATTGCCAGGTTGTATTCAGAGATTTTTTTGATCTGGTATAGCAAAAAAAGGCTGGCTTTGGGGGTTACATGTGAAGTAATAATGACTGCTCGACAATGAGTGACAGCAGTGCAAAATAATCACCTCAGCATGCCAACATTCAAGGGTGTGAAAATGAGCATTTTCTGTTTTCCAAGCATTTCACCTATGCATATTTTAAACACATTAATATTTTAATGTGTTCCTTTGAAAACCAGAAAGCTATTTTGTATTTTAAACAATATATGGCATTATGAAACAAAATGTTTCTTGTGAGCAACACAAGTATTTTCCAGTTTTGAGGCAGATTCCTTGCTGCCTGGAACTGATTGAATTACTTCTGTAGCTGCATCAAGACCCAGGGTTTGTCACAATCTTCTTTCATATTCTTCCTCAGGATAACAGTGTGGTTCATCTGTGGTTTCCTGAAAGAAGCCTTAATTTTGCTTACACTTGTACACTGATATTTTCCAAGCTGAAACTTAGGGGTAGGTCAGCTGCACTATCTCGATTGATGTTTCTGTTACTCTGAGACCTTTCATGTTTTTTAAGGATCAAGAAGATGTCTTTGCAGCTTGGTACATAGTTCCTAGCTTTTCCTTGCAGTCATGAAAAAGAAAAGGTTCTTGTTTTAAAGAAGCAAAGATTTCAAGAAGTTTCTGTAACTTCAGGAACTGGGAGAGGACACATCCATTTGAAATCCTTATGGTTTATTTCTCCTTGGTGAGGCTCATATAATTTCAGGATTGTTTGCTGCTCAAATCCTCTAGGTTAAAAAAAAAAAAAAATTAAAAAAGTATACCCTTTGAAACATAAGAGATGTGGCTAAATATTTTTGCGCAACACAATTTTCATAGTGCGTGTTTAGGAAGAAGGTTTACATGTTGATTCTCTTCTGAGTGAGAATGAGGTGAATACATTATGTAGATTTAGCTCAAACACAGGAATACATAGCATGCTTTCCATTTTAACAGAAGAGACCTCTGAAAGGTGTCTGGCAGAACTGGGTCTCCATGCACAAAAGAAGCTGAAAGATACTTTTTTATTCAGTGAATTCACCAGCTGAAAAAGAGCCCAGAGGTGGGACAAGAAGAAAGCATGCAAGCAAGCAAATTTCATGTTACACTAGCACTTATTGTTTACAGGATCTGTAATTAATGGTTTTGGGAAAATATGTATTAAATAAATTAAAACTCTTTAGTTACAGAGTTTACACTTTTATGTTTTCTTTGGTGTGTTTTCCAAATACACATAGAAATGAAAACTGTAGTATGACAGCTATACCAAAAAAAAAGCTTTTTTTCCCCAAATGTCCTTTAATTTGATAACATAATAATAATAATTCTCACTACCATCAGTCACACTTAAATCACTGTATTTTATTAAAAGGAAAGGCAGCAACAAAATGAATTTAAGGCAGCAGAATTTAAGTCAGTTCTTGTGGGAATGGACTACTGCTTTTTCCTTCAATCTATGATTAATTTTTAAATAAATGAAACTGCACAGGCATGAGACCTTAGAGGCCTTTTGATTTCATACTCTCTGAAATGTCCAGATTAAACAGCAAAAAGGTTTCCGAAGTTCCACGTTTGAAAAGTATTGTAAATATTGCAGTTTGTTTTCTGCTAGAAACTTCTGATAAAATGGACAAATGCTGTGATGTGTATTTTGTTCCATGCTATTATTGGGACAGGTATGATACAAGATAATTGAACCAGGAAGGATCTTTCAAGTGTGTGCAGCAGTGTGAATTCAAGGTACTATAATGACATTGACATTCATATATAGTGACTATATAGCCTGTATCCTATATACGTACAACTCAGCTCTTCTGCTGGTGTAAGAGGACAGCTAATCAACAGATTCAGCTCCAAATCTTCAGAACAGCCTTTATTTTTCTGCTGCCTTGGTGGCATGCCCACATGGTGGGCAAATAAAAGAATTCCTCACTATGAGGCTGTTGAGGCACTGGAACAGATTGCTGAGAGAAGTTGTAGCTGCCCCACCCATGGAAATGTTCAAGGCCAGGCTGGACTTCAAGCAACCTGGTCTAATGGAAGGTGTCCCTGCCCATGGCAGGGGGGTTGGAACTAGGTGAACTTTAAGGTCCCATCCAGCACAAACCATTCTATGATTCTGTGAAAATATGAAACTGTGGCTAATATTGCTTCATTGTTCAAGATCTTGATGTTACATGGTATACCATGAGCTATTTGTCATGATCGGGCATACAATAGTACTGGTAGAATTCATTAGGGCGGCTTTATGTATTCATTTTTGGGGGCAGTTGAAGCTTTGATTTAAGTTTCAAGTCAGGTCTTGGTGACTAAAATTGGTATCCAAGCACTATAAATTTAGAAAATAGAGTCCATAATCCTTAAACCAGCAGATGTTTACTATGTTTGATGAGTCTCTGGTGCACAGGCTGGAACAGCATATATAAAAGTACCTTAAGCATGTTAGGCAATTGTGCCAGGTCTTGTTTGATTAATGCAGTTCATCTCACTATTACTTTGCTTACAGCTTTGGACAATTTTTGACTAAAAATATTTTTCTCAATAGAAACTAATCTTGGTGCGTATGCAGTATCCCCTGTTAGTGGGTTCATAACAGTCTGTTAAAGCTTAATTTACTGTCCTGTTTTAGAACACTTACAAAACCTGAAGATCCAAACTTATCATAGCAGATTACTGTACGGGATGAATTCAATCTTTTTCTTTCTTTTTTTTTTTTTTTTTTTAAATTGTGGTGCAAATACGTAAGACTAAATTGAGCAAAGCTTTTTTATTTACTGCAGTTGCCAACTGTCTGTGATATTTTTCATCCTTAATCATCACTGCATGAAATCAGGAATAGCATGTAGCTGATCTGCTAAATGAGTCAAATTGGTGCAGTGCTCCTGGACAGTAGATGAAAGCAGTGTTACGTGACAGAGCTGATCTATTTTAGCAGAATTTCTGTGTGGATTATAGACTATAAATCTGTTGTATGGTATGTTTTGTTCTGTTCAATATGCTTTGCATCTAGACTGTATTATTCAACATGCCTTTTATCACAGATGGTATCTGATTCATTCAGCCTGATGTTGTTTGTAGCCATTTTGCTATCTATTAAGTCTAGATTTTTAAAACATGTCATAATTTCTCTTTTTATGGGATTAGATTCAGACAATTTGTCTATTGATTTATGCAGTGGTTTTGTGTAACTGTGATAAGAACTGAGTTGGCTCAATATTAAAAAAATTTTAATATCTACCCCTTAGGCGGTAGAAACAATACAAAACTTCTAAGGGCTCCCTACATGAATTTCATGTTTTAGACATCTGCTCCAATAGCAGAAAAGCCTGGATAAGTGATTAATACTTTTTCAAGGATTTAGAAAGTTTTTGCTGAGAGTAGAGCACTTGCAACAATGAACCTACTAATCTGTTTGCTAAGTTGGAAAGAGTAGAACAACCTGGAAAAAAGATAATTCTCATGATGCCAACCTCCAAACCCAAAAAGCAGTTATTTGAGAAGTTACTTACAAAAGCTTGTTAATTTTTTACATCCTAGGAGGCTTGGAATGACATAAAGTATATGATATTGATGGACAATAGATCCACCGTGCACAGGCTATGAGTTAGTGTTTCTGGTACCTCAAGTAGGAGCAGTGGTTTCTAGATTTCTTAGGATATGAAAAAAAGCTTCTGATAAATCTCACTGTACGTTAGCTATTTTACTAACAGATCATTTCATCTGCTGATAAGATAGGTAGCTCTCCATTATGAATGGAAGGCACTGGCCCATATGTCACACTGGATCATGATAGCATCTCTGGTAGTTACTTGCGTAACTCAGGAAAACGTGATTGTCAAACAAAAGTCGGTTGATAATGTTGCAACAGGTTGTGCATAAAAGCATAATGAAAGGGAAAATAGAGTTAAGAAAGGTGTTTGAAATAAAGACAGGGGTGTCAAATTGGAGATATCTGTACCGCTTGCTTTAGGTAGTAGTTGAGAACTGACTCAGAGGAGGCACCATATGTTAGAGCGTCATCTCTGTGGACCACTGGTTTGCCTCCAAAACACCCCACTAATGTCCACTCTGCATTACACATGGATGTCATGAGTACACCAGCTATCATGGAAATAGAATAATTGGTAAGCCAAACTTCTGCTGAATGGTGAAAAAAAGTGTTGGACTCAATGGACATTAACCACAGGCTGTGAGGATAAGGACAGCCAGGAGAGGGGAATACCTGGAAGGAGCCAACAGTGATACTGCAGGTAGACTGGAGCTATGCATCAAAATACATTTCGGAGAGCAAAATAAAAGAAGTGATGACATTGACGACTGCAGTGATATTTATAACAACAACAACAATTAACAAAAAAAAAAAAAGCTTGATATAAGCCTTTATTATGTTTACCAGTAGCTGTTAAACAAATATTGTAAGAGAATATAAAAACTCTGCAGACTATTCACTGGGGTACAAAAGTGCTTTTCTGCCAGCATTTCATGAGTGGCAAATTGAAGAGTCTTCAGTTGAGAAAATGATATGCCATCTGCTCGTCATTCATTTCTGAAGACTTTTCATACTGTGATGGAAGAGATAGGATTCAAATGATTACAATGCTATGGACAGCAAAATACTTGTGTATTCTTATGCTTTTAGGAAATCATATAGAAAGCCTAAAACTCTGAATTTTGTATAAATGCAGATTTCAGATTCTGAAATACAGTATTTCTGTTAAAGGTGATCAATCTTGAAAGGGAAAAAGGCCATTTTTCTTCCTTGCAAAGTCTCCCAAGTTAATCAGCTGGATCCCTCTAATGACCCTTGGAGTATTTGCCATTGACCAGCAGTGTGTTGGCTTTGACAGCAAAGGACTGATTGCCTAAAAGAGAAGTAAGTAGATGAGTCAGGGGAATTAAGTTTAACGTAGACTGCTAATGAAAGGGACAAGCACTTTTCTTCTCCCCACAGCTCTTGAAGTGTCTCTAACACAGCAAAAAATGAACGTGTATAATGAAGGAAAGAAATTTTATAGAAATCATTAATATGCACAGGAAATGATACAGAATGCTTATTTTAAGGCTGTTGATGCTAAGGCAGGAAATTCCATTTGTGGAGATGCGTACATTTTCCTTTGCTTAAGCTTAGTAAGTACCATGAAGTATTAGAAATATTTCCATAGTTGTTACACTTGAAATGTCATTACAGTTCTGATCTTTTGCCTTTCTAAAACATATATGAAACCATAACAGACATATGCTTCTGGCATAAGTTTTGAAGGATTTAGTCTTATTCCAATCAGATTTAAAATAAAATAGGTAAAGGCTTTCTGAACTCCTGATAAATTCCATGATAATCAAAAAAAAAAAAAGAAATTTATTTTAAGCCTAGCTTGAAGGATTTCTTTAGGATGATATTGCTATGGTTTACTATATTTCTGTTGTAATTAATGATGTAATTAAAGTCATGGATCTGAAGTAAGAACACTGATAAGAAATGGTGACTCTCAAAAGTGCTGTACATTATGGCAAATCATTTTGGCATCTGACAACATCAAAGACTTTTGTGTCTTACTTCTGATACTGTTTGACCAGACCAGGGAGATGCAAGGCCAGGAGGTTAAAATAAATGCCCTTATTTTATATAAAGTAAAGTAACTAAATTACATTACAGTCCAAGTTAGGGCTGCAAATCCAACAATAAACCACATTTAGGAGATGTTACATGAAAAGTCAAAAGGAAATGTAATTTAGGTTGTTTCCATGAATAAATATCTTCTAGGTATGTATATGTGTTTTCAAGATACCTTTGGTCCAACTTTCTTGTGTTCTACAGACATAGAGGTTTTTAAGGAAGGTTTCAGTTCAGTGATTACTATGAGCCCTTGACACCAGAGAACACAAATTGCAAGGTCCAAGTGTGCCTGTGAAGATTATGATTGATAGACAAAGGAATAAATTAGATCCTTTACCCTCAGGTAAGGATAACAGCTGAAGTCTTGAAATATGAATTGTTTGCTTTTGGAAACAGGATGGGTATGATATGTCAAGATGAAGAGCTGGCTTAGTTTCCCTACTTTTAATGAATCTTTGCCATGCGTATGTGTTTAAATGTAGCTGGTGGATGTCAGTGAAGTATTCAAGTCCTGCTCAAGTATTGAATTCAACAGAAAAGATAATTTGTGTTACTAAGGAATCAGAAAATAAAAAATATATATGTGCATGATGAGAAAAGTGATGGAAAGCTGCTCCTTTAGATAGGAGAACTGGGCTAGGTGAGAGAGAACTAGAGAAAACAGTGTTGAGCAAAACAGCAACTTTATCAGTAAAAGGGAGCTGTTTTGGCTGTCAGAAGAATAAGAGAACAAGATAAAAGCGTAAGTGGCACAGACTTTCTCTGTTCCTCTTAGTCATGGTTCAGCTGGGTATCTTTCTAAATTTATACTGGCATTATCTTGGGACAGCTATGAGCTACTGTAAATTACAGGTGATATTTAACTGTTGGCAAATTTGCCACAAAATGTGCAATGAAATCTTATTTTCAAGCTCCCTGTAATCCACATTTTTTTTTTTGTCCTCATAAGTAAGCACATTATTTTTTCAACAGAGATCTATAAATTGATTACAAACTAGTAAACTTTTAAGTGGATAATTTATTTAGCAGATAGGTTTTGGCAGTATTGGACTGGCTGTTCAACTAGTTGAATAATAAAGAAAAGCAAATTCTGTCTTACCGTTAATTGAAATTGAATGGTATGAGATTTGCTTGTCACAACTGCCTCACGAGGAAAATATTTTAAGTAACTAAGATTGTTACATATGAAAGTAAATATTAATACAAATTCATTACCTATATACTCCAGGTACTGTTTCCAAGACAGCTTTTGTATTTGTTAGATACAAGATCTGTATGCAAGAGTAAGAAAGATAAAAATCTATAACACAGTTACCCTTAAAATAACTCCAGGCAGGAGCTGTTGCATAGAAGGGCATTGCATTGTGAGGAGAAAAAAACTGTGAATAGATGCAAGGAATAAAGACCCTTTTGCAAACTCCTGAAATTCCGTTTAACATTGTCAAAATATTCCGTCACACATTATAAAACTATCTAAAGGAACTGAGTGCCATGTAATATTTTGCACTATCAAGTAAGGCAGGAATCTACCAAAAATGTTATTTTCACCTTTCTAATGCCATAGACAGGTTCTCACTCAGAGCAATATGTAGAATCTGATTTAGAGACAGTAGTTGATGAAGATATTTCCATTGTATAACTCTCTGATTAGTTTTTCTAAAATATGGTTCTGTTATTCTACTCTACATGTTAATGTATGCACATCTGCACACATATATAGGACAGTTGATGAAACACAGGTTGAAACTGCAAAGTGTAAGGCAGGAAAAATGGCTGTTGGCCAGTGGCTGGAAATTATTGTAAACTTGTCATATGAATTGCAGAATTGTCAACATAAAAGTCATGTGATCAAGTAATATTTGATTCAGAACAAAATTATTTTGTTAACATAGCCATGTAGTGCATATAGAGTATCTACGTGGATAAGGAATTGGCTGGATGGCTGCACTCAAAGAGTTGTTGTCAACAGCTCAATGTCCAAGTACAGATCATTGATAAGTGGTGTTCCTTAGGGGTCAGTGTTGGGACTGGTGCAGTTTAACATCTTTGTTGGCCACATGGACAGTGGGATTTAGTGAGCCCTCAGCAAGTTTGCCAATGATACCAAGCTGTATGGTGCAATCAACATGCTGCAGGGAAGGGATGCCATATAGAGAGACCTTGATAGGTTAGAGAGGTGGATCTCCACAAATTTCCTGAAGTTCAACAAGGCCAAGTTCAAGGTCCTCCACTGGAGGCTGGGCAATCCCAGGCACAACTACAGACTTGGTAGAGAATAGATTGAGAGCATTCCTGAGTAGAAGGACTTGGGGGTGTTGGTTGATGAGAAGCTCAACATGAGCCATCAGTGTGTATTTGTAGCGTAGAATGCCAACTGTATGCTGGGCTGTATCACAAGAAGCATGGCCAGCAGGTCAACAAAGATGATTCTTCCCCTCTACTCTGCTCTTGTAAGATTCCCTTCTCCCAGAGTACTACGTTCAGCTCTGGAGCCCTCAACACAAGAGGAATGTGGACCTCTTGGAGAGAGTCCAGAGGAGGGCCACAAAGGTGATCAGAAGGCTAGAGTACCTCTCCTACAAAGACAGGCTGAGACAGCTGGGCTTGTTCAGCCTGGGGAAATAAAGGTTTTGGGGAGACCTTAGACCAGCTTCCAGTACCTAAAAGGGACCTGTAAGAAATCTGGAAAGGACCTTTTTCAAGGGCATGTAGGAATAGGACAAGAGGTAATGGCTTGAACTGAAAGGGGAGATTTAGACTAGACATTGGGAAAAAAATCACTATGAGGGTGGTGAGACACTGGGACAGATTGCTGAGAGTTGTGGCTGCCCATCCCTGGGAATGTTCAAAGGCAGGTTGTATGGTGCAAGCTGGTCTACTGGAAGGCTCCTCTGCCCGTGGCACAGGGGCTGGAACTAGATGATCTGTAAGGTCTCTTCCAACACTAACCATTCTATCATTCTGTCAGGGCTTTACAAAGTGCTGACTGACAGAGTGGGAATAGTGCAAAACACTTTCTCAGTTTCACTGATTCCTTGTCTGTGTTGCTAGCAATCTGACAGTAATTCTAATGCTGGAAATGTGATATCTGCAAGAAAGAAGTGCTTGTAAGATAAATTCTGATAAATTTTGTGTGACATGATATGGGATATGAAAGTGAATGGTCTCTCTCACACCAGCAGCAATAACCAAGTATGGCCTTTGCCATAGTTTCGAGGAGCAATTAACCAGAGTACGAGACAAAATACGTCCTCTGAAAAAAGTTTATATATGAATTCTTCATTATGAGCTGTATCTAGACAAGTCATGTTATAGATTCCCATTACAACTTAATGCACATGGCTAGAAGGGAGGTCAGGGTAAAACAGGGCTTGCAGGTTGTAGGCTGAAGTCACCTAAAAAGTCTGTAGTATGGTCAATACTGCAGAGGAGGAAGAGGTTGGAGAAATGGAGGAGGAATGACTTCTGGGCAGGCACACCTGGATGGTGTGCTGGATAAGCAGAAGCAAGCAAAGAACAAAAACTGAGGTTTTATGTGATGAATAGCCCTGTACCCAGCCGCCCCTGCAATGAGAGCAAATACAGTGCCTAAGGCAATGCTCCAGGTCTAAGCCATTTTCTGAGTGGGGAACAGAGAGAGACCTTGCCAACAGGTGAAGAAACATGCCAGCAGATTCATTTATTTCTATGTTCAATATCTGCATGACACATCAAAAGGAAAGAAGGATTTCTGTAAGCAGGTTGTTGTTTGTTTGGTTTTTTTTATTTAAAACCCTGGAAAACTTTATAAATTCTAAATGTGTGTATCTATAATGCTAGGAAAAATTATAATAATCAGGAAAACATGTTTTAAACTAGATGTGTTGAGGGAGGGGGCATCATTCCATCCCAACACACACAGTCAGTTGCCAGCACCTATAATAAATGCTCCGAGCAATGTAGAGATATTCCAGCCGCTCCAGCCAATGAGCCAGCTTCATTTGGAGCTTGGCTCAGATGCCTATATACAAAAGCCTGTAGCATGGGGAGCAAACAAGAGGAATTAGAGATGTGTGCATGTTTATGGGGGTATGATATAATAGGCATCACAGAAACAAGGTGGGATGGCTCCTACGAGGAGTGTTGGAATGGAAGGTTACAGGCTCTTTAGAAAAGACACGCCCTGCAGACGGGGAAGGGGAGTTGCTATTTATGTTAGGGATGGGCTGGAGAGTATGGAACTCTGACTGCTCACCTGTCCCCAGAGAGTCTGTGGATCAGGGTTAAAGGGAAAACAGCCATGGGAGACATTACTGTGGGGATCTGTCACAGACCACCTGGTCAAGGAGAACCTGTGGATGAAGCACTCTATAGACAGATAGGAACAGCCTCACGCTCACAGACCCTTGTTCTCATGGGGGACTTCAACCACCCTGATATCCGTTGGAGGGATGGTACGGCCTGGCACAAGAAATCCAGGAGGTTCCTTGATTGTGTAGAAGACAACTTCCTTCCACAAGTAATAGAGGAGCCGACAAGGAGAGGTGCTATGTTTGACCTCACCAACAGGGAGGGGCTTGTTGGAAATGTGATGCTTCAGGGCAGCTTTGGTTGCAGCAATCATGAGATGGTTGAATTTGAGATCCTCAGGACAAAGAGAAGACTGTGCAGCAAGCTCACTGCCCTGGACTTCAAGAGAGCAGACTTTGGCCTCTTCAGGAGCCTGCTTAGTAAAGTTCCATGGGATAGAGCCCTAGAGGGCAGAGGGGCACAAGACTGTTGGTTGAGATTCAAGGATCACCTGCTATAAGCTCAAGAGTGTTGCATCCCAACTAGAAAGAAGTGTGGCAGAAGGGCCAGGAGACCTCCTTGGATAGATAAGTAGCTGCTGAGAAAAAATCAAAGGAAAAAAGAGGCTTATAAAAGGTGGAAGCAAGGACAGGTGGCCTGGGAAGAATATAGGGCTGTTGTCCAGGAAGCTAGGGACCAGGTTAGGAAAGCTAAGGTCCAGTTAGAATTAAACTTGGCTAGGGATGTTAAAGATAACAGAAAGGGATTCTAGAGGTACATAGTGAATGAAAGACAGACTAGGGACAACATAGACCCCCTCCGGAAGCTATCAGGAGAACTGGCTACCCTGGATTTGGAGAAGGCTGAGGTACTTAATGACTTCTTTGCCTCAGTCTTCACTGACAAATGCTCTGACCACACCACCCAAGTCTTGAAGGGCAGACGCAGGGACTGTGAGAATGAAGACCTTGAACCCACTGTAAGAGAGGATCTGGTCTGAGACCATCTTAAGAACCTGAACGTGTACAAGTCCATGGGACCTGATGAAATCCATCCGCGGGTCCTGAAGGAGCTGGTAATGAAGTTGCTAAGCCACTGTCCATCATATTTGAAAAATCATGGCAGTCAAGTGAAGTTCCCAATGACTGGAAAAAGGGAAATATAACCCCCATTTTCAAGAAGGGGAAAATGGAAGACCCGGGGAATTACAGATCAGTCAGTCTCACCTCTGTGCCTGGCAAAATCTTGGAGCACATTCTCCTGGAAGGCATGCTAAGGCACATGAAAAACAACGAGGTGCTTGGTGACAGCCAGCATGGCTTCACTAAGGGGAAATCCTGCCTGACCAATTTGGTGGCCTTCTATGATGGGGCTACAGAACTGATGGACAGGGATAGAGCAGTTGATGTCATCTACCTGGCAAAGCGTTCAACACTGTCCCACACAACATCCTTGTCTCTAAATTGGAGAGACATCAGTCTGATAGGTGAGCCACTCAGTTGATAAAAAACTGGCTGGCTGGCCGCATGCAAAGAGCTGTAGTCAATGGCTCCATGTTCAGCTGGAGACCAGTAACGAGTGGTGTCCCTCAGGGATGGGTGCTGTGACCGGTCTTGTTCAACATCTTTGTTAGTATCATGGACAGTGGGATTCAGTGTGCCCTCAGAAAGTTTGCCAATGACACCAAGCTGTGTGGTTCGGTTGATATACTGGAGGAAAGGAATGCCATCCAGAGGGACCTCGACACGCTTGTGAGGTAGGCTGATGCCAGCCTTACGAAATTTAACCATGCCAAGTGCAAAGTCCTACAGCTGGGTCGGAGCAATCCCAGGCACAGCTACAGGTTGGGCAGAGAAGAGATTCAGAGCAGCCCTGTGGAGAAGGACTTGGGGGTGTTGGTTGATGAGAAAATAAACGTGAGCCAGCTTCAGTGTGCACTCGCAGCCCAGAAAGCCAACTGTATCCTGGGCTACATCAAGAGGAGCATGACCAGCAGGTCGAAGGAGGTGATCCTGCCCCTCTACTCTGCTCTCGTGAGACCTCACTTGGAGTATTGTGTGCAGTTCTGGTATCCTCAACATAAAAAGGACATGGAACCATTGGAACAAGTCCAGAGGAGGGCCACGAGGATGATCAGGGGACTGGAGTACTTCCTATATGAAGATAGGCTGAGAAAGTTGGGGCTGTTCAGCCTGGAGAAGAGAAGGCTGCATGGAGACCTCATAGCTGCCTTCCAGTATCTGAAGGGGGTCTACAAGGATGCTGGGGATGGACTCTTCATTAGGGACTGTAGTGACAGGACATGGGGTAATAGCTTCAAACATAAACAAGTGAAGTTTAGATTGGATATAAGGAAGAAATTCTTTACTGTGAGTATGGTGAGGCACTGGAATGCGTTGCCCAGGGAAGCTGTGAATGCTCCATCCCTGGCAGTATTCAAGGCCAGTTTGGACAGAGCCTTGGGTGACATGGTTTAGTGTGAGGTTTCCCTGCCCATGGCAGGGGGGCTGGAACTAGGTGATCTTGAGGTCCTTTCCAACCCTAACTATTCTATGATTTTGTGTTTTCTGTTACTGTAAGGCTGAGATGTAGCATTCATGTCCAGATGCAAAGTGTATCTTCTTTGTCACTCTAATGCTGATCAGAACATCAAAGGAATTTTACAGGTTTTATTGAAATTCTGTATTCTAACACAAATCAGGGTTTGGGCATTTGGGGAAGATGTCATGTGGAAATCTCTTCCCGTGAATCTCCCATGCCACAATGCCATTCTGAAATGAATCTCTCTCAAAGACAGATGAGATGCTGCCTCCCAAAATATTTAACAGTGAAGATAAATTCGTAGCTATGCCCCAGCAGGCATAACCAGCAGGATGGGAATATGCTGACAACCTTGAAAGAAAAGACTTAGCTTTTATGAGGTCAGATGAAGCTATTCTTCTCTTTATGGGTTTTAATGATCTAAGGGAGGTTTTTGGAAGAGCAAAGATTGCCTCATGGTGTTCATTATCCCTTGATCTGCATAAAATGTTCGTATTCATATCAGTGTCAATTTCCTTGGCAGGTTTCTCATCTATGCTATTCTGCAGGCTGCCAGCTCACAGCCCCAATGAGCCCAGCAGCCCAAGCCCTCTTGGCTAGCTCCTTCTGCTCATATTTAACTGGTGTATGTCGAGATCTGTGAAATGCAGAAGATGAAATAAGCTATTTTTGTATTTCTGCTATTATTATGGATGTTATCAGAGATGCGGGAGGTCTTCACAAGTCTCCAGATTTGATTTTATGGTAATCTTTTTTAAATTATAATTTATGTGAAAAGTTCTTTATCCATGCCAGTAATAAAGCATTGGCACCACATGCTCCTCTACTACAGTTGCCCAGAGAGATTAGGCTCAGAGTGGTTTCCTGGGGAAACAGCGGAGACAATTCATAGTTTCCAAATTTGTGTGAAAAACATTTTGCCCTCAAGTGCAATGCATTCATTATTAAAAATGAACTGCAAAGGTTCTGCTCACACAGAAATGTTTAAGTATCACAAATAAAATGGGGTGAGAAGGGGAACTATATTGTATATATTGTATTATATTTACAAATAAAATTACTGTTATACTTCAGAACAATTTGGGATACAGAAGAGGCCCTAAATTGTCAAAATCAGAAACTTGTCATCTTTTCTGTCACAGGAAATATCATTATACCTTTTTTTAAGGTCGGCAGATGTCGTGATGTTCTACATATCCTTTCGCACCTCTAGGTAACTTTAAGAAGAAACAAAAATCCTTGTATCGTGTAGCATCTCATACTTAATGTACAGATTTGAACTTTTGGGAAAGGTCTACAAATTTGGTTCATCTTTTTTTTTTCATCTTTTAGGATATGAAAAATGCATTCCATTTTGTATTTGACACAGGTTATTTTAGGTATTCCAATAACTTAAAAACTAGGTAGGTTTATACTGTCTAGGTTGTACTACATTTAGAGGATTTTCTTCTTGCAAGTAAATGACGTTTGAAACAAAAAATAGTTGCACAGTAACTATGACAATACAAAAATTATAACAGGATCTCAACATTTCTGGGCATTGACAGTAGCTCATATCTATAATTGTGGAGAAATTTCAAAAGCTTAATGCTGTATCTTAGTGTTTTTAAATTCCATGGGAATAGAATTACTAATCACTGTAGTAAAAGGGCAGTCAGTGCACACATTTAAAAAGAATGCCTTTTGACTAGAGTTAAATAACCCCTATGGATTAAAAACTTCATGAACAAAAATCAAAAGACGTTTTTTGTCTTATAATTGATATCACCTGCTGTCAATATTAGTTACAGCTTTTTATTCAGGAATTCTCTGACCCAAATATTGCTGGAGGTTGGAAGTTTATTCTATGCAAGTTTAATGATAAGGCTATTCTTTACATTTTTTCATTGGCATCTCCTATTAGCCACATGGCTAGATGTCTCTATAAATCTGAGCTGATGCATTATTTTTCTTGCAATAGTATCCCTTTTATAGTATGTTTTTCTTAATGTGCAGGCATTGATTATAAATAATTTTTAACACATCTATATGTATGAAAATAAATACGGTAAAATAAGTGAAATATAAAGTTGCATTATAGAGACATGACTGGGAAGAGCGTTTGGCAAAATTTTATAAATTCTCCTCTCTTTTCCAAATGAATAATAAGGTAAGAGGGCAAAATATTATGGGACCAGTAATGAGATTGTTTTCCTCTTCTGCTCAGCCTCATTAGAGCTAAACCCTACTGTGCACTTCTCCAATTGCCAGATTGATGGAACTATGTGATATTTGATACAAATACTCTACATTGCTTAATCTAGCTCTTGAAAATTAGAGCTTCCTGAAAATTAGAGATGCCCTATTTATTGCTTAGTTTGGAATGGCCCTGATTTAACTTTATAAAGAACAGCTGGATGAAATGTCTGAAATATGGTAAAACAGAAATAGAAAGTCCACCGTTTCACAGAAAACTAGGTTTTCTATGAAAATGTACTGGTGCGCCTTGCAGTATATCTCCTGCACCCAGATGGCAGTAATATGCTCTTTGTGATAGAGGACAGTGCCTTGCCTGGTAGGTTCAACGTTCCCATGTATGTTTATTGTAATTATGAAAATCGTTTAAAAAACTAAACACAACGCAGAAACTAATAATTGCAAGGCAGCTTAATGATCTTGTAAAGGCTTGGTTAAATACAGCTGTACGTTTTCGTACCACAAAAATCTATACAGAAGCAGATTAGTTTTGTAAGGTTTTGTGGGGTTCTTTGTTTTGGTTTTTTTTTTTTTTTCGGAAGAAGAAGTAATGCTAAGGGTTATAAGATATCCTTGTGGGACTTAGGTTCAATTGTCTGCTTTTCAGGAGATTCCTTATTTTATCTCAAGTAATTTATCTCATAAACATACTTATCTCATGTCCATTTAGTAACAAAGACCTGGATTTTAATGGGCGATGTAGTTGCCAAGCAAGGGCAAGGATATTTTTGAGCTTTAAAGGTGCTGAGTATCAGCTAAATACTGGTCAGATCAGCAGGATCCTGGCATTTGGGAAGTGTTTAAACAGCCTCTGAAGGAAATCTAAAGTTCTATATATTAACTTTGCAAGTTAATACCAAGGAGAAAACTGTGCAGACGTAATTAAAAAATAGAGTGATCTGGTGATGACACAAAAAAAGAGACTGTATTTCATCTCTTGCCCATATTTGTGTACTGAGTAGTAGCAGTGAGATGGCTGTAACCTTCCCTTGACCACAGGCAATGACTTATCTTTCAGCTGCACCAAGATCTTGTGTCCAGTCTGCAAAAAACCTGAGAGCATGTGGAGGGTTGGTCCTGCACACATACAGATGTATCTGGATTTGCACTGGACGAATACACCATTCCTGCTCAAACTATAGGAAAATTCCTCGCCGCTGGCTTCACTATAATAGGAAACTAAGTAACGGGTTGTTTGGTTTACAAAACCATTTCTAGGGGGATAGGTTTTGGCTATAGGATCAACTATTAGTATTATGTGCATATAAATTCTCTGAAGATAAAAAGATACTGAGTTGTCTGCTTTGGGAGCCATTTTGGCTTTAAGCCCAATATCATGTTTTAAAACTGAGCAGTGTTTGTGTATTTTAATACATTTTCAGAGCATAAAGAAATTATTGTTGTTTCCTGCTAGGGATTGTGATTTACAATGGTCATTTTAGGTAACCACAAATGGGGTAAGCCATAACCATTAAGTAACCATAAATCTGCTAAAGCTCATTAAAAAAAAAACCAAAACCAAAAACAAACAAACAAAAAAAACCTGTATACTGTGCTAGTTCAGTTAGATACTTCTAAAATTATAGGGTCTTCTCTTGCATATGTTCAGCACCAAAATCACCCAAATTATTTTTAAAAAATCTATTACTACTTGAATATGCACTTTCCCAATAGGAACATAATGAAGATGCAAGAAGAATTTGGACAAGGCAGTAAGAAACTTTGAAAGGCTGTGTAAGATGGATGAAAATTATCAAAACAGACTTTTTTCATTAGCTATCATAAACAGTCTATAATAAAAATACAGCACAGTCTTTCTAGCAAGAAAAAAGTGCAATATGGGTGTAGGTTGCCCTCTGCAACAGGGCAGCAAGATTCCTTCCTTCATCATCAGAATAGACACAACACAAATTTGCTTCAGCACCAAAGTCTAGAGCATTACAGACGGATGACCTGTATTTCTTTTCAAATTAATTTATATTAATATTGATCTTGATATGAAAATGAACTGTTTCCTATGTACTATTGTTATATTGTGGTATAATAACTGCATCTATTTTACATTCATATTTTATTTATGTTTCAACCCTTCTTATCTACTGAACTTTGTGCTGTAGACTTTTTTTTTTTTCAGGATTTAAAAGTATGAGAGACAAGGGGTGTAAAATGTATGAGGCTTAGCTGTCCCTGTTGCATCTGAACTTTTGCAAGAGGAATTGGTCTTTATGCAATGGTACCAGGTTCTGCACTCTTGAAGACAGGTATATCCCTCTTGCAGGGATAGCTGGCAGGAGCAAGGAAGAGTGGCTCCTATTCCTTCACCTGGTTGGAAAGGAAAGTCACTTCATCGCAAAGTGAATTATCTCACCTGTTACAGGTTTAAAAGTTTTGAGGCCACTATGACAACAATAGAAGTGTAACAAAGGCGTATTTGGAGAGCCATACTGAAATGATCAATCATTGATGACAAACCCAAGTTTTCATGTTAGGATGTGCAGAAGCACATTGTAGATATCTGTTCTGTGTGCAAACTGACTAGAAACCACTTATTTTCTCAGCTTTTTTCATATGAGTAATCTGCTAGAAATTGAACAGAATTACATGGAATATAGTCTTTTTAGTATATATAATCTGGAAAAGAATAGATATATAAACATGAACACAGAGACCCTATAAACCAAAAGCTTTATTTGAAGTTATAGTGCACATAAAACACTTTCTGACCTTGCTGATATTTTTAAATCATGTCTTGCATCCTACAGCTGAAAACCACACTCTGAAACTTCAACCTGCTGCTCTGCCTTTAACAGTATTTAACTTTCAGCAGTCTTTCAGACTTGTACCTCTCTACCTGTCCTGCTGCTATGTTGCCAAAACATTTTACTGTTGAATTCTTTCTATAAGCCAGCATTCCTAGTTAGGTCTCCTATTTCTTTAGATGTTTAAGTTCAGTACACATTCAGTAGTCAGAACAGTTCCCTCTGTAGAAACTATATATAGTTCATTCACCGTGTATTCTTATAGTCTTATATATGTTTATACAGATATTCTCTCTGTAAACTATTTTAATAAGTGTTACACTTACATGTTTATATATCAGTGTAGAAATACATAACATTTATATAGATGTTTTTAAATGAAGTAGGATGGTGAGATCAATGCTATAGCTCTCTTGAAGGATACTCTCGGCTCCCAGCCAGGAGCCTTGAATGCCACCTGTGACCCGCGATCAGGCGCATCTGGTGACACACTCACCTGGCAAATGCAGGATCCAGACAGATTTGAGTCTTTGTGTCCATGCAAAATGCAAGTCTGGAGATGATGTCAGCTGGTTCAGGATTTTATACAGTTTTCATTAAAGGTCTGCATTCAGTGGGGATTTGATTTCCTTTTCCACAGCCATCTGTAAGACATGTGAGAACAGCTGCTACTGCAGCAGGTGCCAACTCCTAGATTTCCTGAGAGAGAAGCTAACAAGGATTTAGGAGGTCTGTCTTTTAGATTAGCCAAAGCCGTCACTGGATATTGCTTTGCTTAATTTTTTGCTTTCTTAAACAAATATTATATTTGTTATATTATAGACTCTATATTTATTATATTATTATATAAAATATATGTATTATATTATATACTATATACTATATATTATTATATTTATTAAAAATCAGTAGATACACACTTGGAACAAAATACCTTAAAAAAAAAAAGTATGTAGAGACTGGAAATTGCCACAATTAAGAGTCTGTACTGAAAAACTGCGTGATGAAGACAGAGTTTCTGATCATATTTTTAATAATTTAGTCATAATTTCACCTATGAAAGCAAGAGCAGAATCAAACTGAATTTATAATAATAGATAAATATGAGTGATCTCATGGGAACCTCAAGTTCAACAAGGTCAAGTACAACCTAAGTCTGGGCAACCCCAGGCAAAACTACAGCTTGACAGAAAATTAATTAAGAGCAGCCCTGAGGAGGACTTGAGGGTGCTGGTTGACGAATAACTCAACATGACCTCTGTCCGCTTACAGCCCAGGAAGCCAGTCATATCCTGGGCTGCATCACAAGAAACATGAGGTTGAGGGGGGGGATTCTTCCACTCTGCTCTTGTGAGAGTCCCACCTGGAGTACTGCATTCTGCTCTAGGTCCCCCAATATAAGAAGGGTGAAGACCTGTTGCTCTGAGTCCAGGTGAAGGCCACAAAGATGCTCAGAGGGCTGAACCACCTCTCCTGTGAATACAGGCTGAGAGAGCTGGGCTTGTTCAGCCTGTGGAACAGAAGGCTCCAGGGAGACCTTAGAGCAGCTTCCGGTGCCTAAAGGGGCTGACAGGAAATCTGGAGAGGGACTTTTCTTACAAGGGCATCTGGGGATAGGACAAGGGGTAATGGCTTTAAACTGAAAGAGGGTAGATTTAGATTAGACATTAGGAAAGATTAGATTGGACAACAGGAAGAAACTCTTTGCTGTGAGGGTGCTGAGGCACTGAAACAAGTTTCTCAGAGAAGCTTTGGTGCCTCCATCCCTGGCAGTGTTCAAGCCCAGGTTGTATGTGGCTTTGAGCAACCTGGTCTAGTGGAAGCTGTCCCTGCCCATGGCAGTGGGTTAGACTAGGTAGTCTTCAAGATTTCTTCTAGTCCTAAGCATTCTGTGAGCCTGTGAATATTCAAAACTGAACTAAAACAAATTGACATTTAGCTCTGTTAAAGTGTGGTTATGTATCATTTTACATAATAGAATCTGATATAGTTATTAAAATACTGCAATTATATATTCAGGCAAGTTCCAGTAGTCCTATACATGTGAACAATTTAACAAAATATAGGGTTAAACTTTCAGTGTTGATCCACTGCCTAAGATCAGAGCAGCCTTTTTAGGTGAATAGGATACCCATGATTTGGCCCAGTAAACTTTCTGGCAAAGTGCTTTGCTTCCTAATGCTTCTGTTTATTCATGTGAGGCATTGGAACAGGTTGCTCAAAGAAGTGGTAAATGCTTCATCCCTGGCAGTGTTCAAGGCCAGGTTGGACAGAGCCTTGGGCAACACGGTCTAGTGTGAGGCGTCTCCGTCCACAGCATGGCGGTTGGAACTAGATAATCTTAAGGTCCTTTCTAACCCTAACCTTTGATTCTGTGTATTCAGAATTCTATTTAAGTTATCTTTGCTTTTGTAGAGGCAAACTTTTTATGTCTTTCTTTAATTCAGGTATTGCTCCAGTTGTCTTTTGGGTTCAAGTGATCACCCTTAGGAGTGTTTCAGACCATAACCCGGTAACTGAGGTTTTCTATTTCAACTAAGTGCAATGCTCCAGACTGTAGAGTTCAAAGAAAAAAATGAAAAATAGCATAATTAAACTCCAAAACTTGTCCAGAGTCAAGTGAAATAACATTGTATTTTGCATAGAGAATTTCTAGGTGTCCTGGGTTTACCAGGAGCCGTTTTGCTCCTTCTTAGTAACTGGTGCAAGCTCTGTGTTTTGACTTCCAGCCTGGGCAGAGAGCTGATAATACCGATTGTTTTTAATTGTTGCTAAGTAATGTTTATTCTGGCCAAGGACTCTGTGAGTCTCATGCTCTGCTGGGGACGACGGAGGCCGGGAGGAAGCAGAGACAGGACACCTGACCCAAACTAGCCAAAGAGGTATTCCATACCATAGCACGTCATGCCCGGAGGGGGAACTGGAAGTTACCCGGAAGGGGCAGGCTCTCACTCTTCGGGGGGGGGTCGAACTCGTTCGGCGGTGGTATCGTATTCTCTTGTTATTTTCTCTTATCAATATTATCATTGGTGGTAGCAGTAGTGATTTGTGTTATACCTTAGTTACTGGGCTGTTCTTATCTCAACCCATGGGAGTTACATTCTCCTGATTTTCCTCCCCATCCCTCCGGGAGTGGGGAGGGTCGGGGGGGTGAGTGGACAACCTGTGTGGATTGGTTTAAACTACGACACTAGGCTGATTATTTCACAGTTAACTGAAATATCACAGTTATAAAATAACAATTCTGAAGGCAGTTCCAGTTTTCATTCCTACATGTTTGTCGAACATGTTTCCTACATATGTTTCCTACATATGTTTCCTACATAGGTCGAAGGAGGTGATCCTGCCCCTCTATTCTGCTCTTGTGAGATCTCACCTGGAGCATTGTGTGCAGTTCTGGTGTCCTCAACATAAAAAGGACATGGAACTGTTGGAACAAGTCCAGAGGAGGGTCATGAGGATGATCAGGGGACTGGAGCACCTCCTGTATGAAGACAGGCTGAGGAAGTTGGGGCTGTTCAGCCTGGAGAAGAGAAGGCTGCGTGGAGACCTCATAGCAGCCTTCCAGTATCTGAAGGGGGCCTATAGGGATGCTGGGGATGGACTCTTCGTCAGGGACTGTAGTGACAGGACAAAGGGTAATGGGTTAAAACTTAAACAGGAGAAGTTTAAATTGGATATAAGGAGGAAATTCTTTCCTGTTAGGGTGGTGAGGCACTGGAATGGGTTGCCCAGGGAGGTTGTGAGTGCTCCATCCCTGGCAGTGTTCAAGGCCAGGTTGGATGAAGCCTTGTGTGGGATGGTTTAGTGTGAGGTGTCCCTGCCCATGGCAGGGGGGTTGGAACTAGATGATCTTGAGGTCCTTTCCAACCCTAACTATTCTATGATTCTGTGTTTTCGATGTTAATGTAGTAATGACAATAAATATGTTAATTTGCTATCATGCTAATTCATTGATTTGCCATATAATTTTATTAGGTCAAATCAAAGATACTGTACTAAAAAGAACACGTGCATTAAAATCTGACATTTAAGTTTAGTTGATTTTATGAGAAATATATGGATGTTAAACACTGATGAACATTCTGTCTGTTTTAATCATCATTCTTATCTAGCTTGGACAAATATTACAGTGACTACCACAGCTGAAATGCGGATAGCCAAGGAAAAAAATAAATCAATAATAATCTCTCTGGGGTTCATAACTCAATTACATAGGGCTTGGACTGCACAAGACCTTCCCATTGAGGTTTTTTTAATTTCCATAACAGAAAGCATACAAATCTGAAGGTCTGTGTCAAACAAAGTATATTTGTATTATATGGCATTTATTGCAAGAGATTTTCTGTATATTTTTGCGATCGTTTTTAGGTATTGGTGCTAATTTCTCTTGTAGTCCACTTATAAAATTATCTTAGAAATAGTTATAACAACAGTTTATTTGTACTGAAAGTTGTCTGGAAGCTTAGTAATGATTCAGCAGAGGCAGTTTCCTGAAAGAAAATAAGCCTTTTTCCAAATAGAATTTAAAGGTCAGACCATTTCAGAAATATTTTAGCTATTAGTAGAGATGCTTAAAATCTTGAAGGAAAAATCTGAACCTGTCATTCCCAGTTTACAGTTGTCCTAGATTTCATTTGATTTTAAGGTGGTCTCATTTTCATTAATGTTACGTTCTACAGGAGACTTGAAGATAAAAATGTTTTAGCCAAAGTAGTTAATTATCTACAACCTTAAATTTGAGGATTCTGTGCATTTTTGCACTCTAAGTAGGGACTTTTTGAACACCACTTTATCTGGTGAGAACATTTGAACTAGTTGAGATAGAAATACAGCTATTGGGGAAAACAGTTTATATTCCTATGTTAGAAATAACTACAGTGTATTGTGATAGATATGTTTTTTCATAATTTGTAAGAAATTCAGTAGAGCACTAATTATGCACACATGAGAAGCCTGCACATATACTTTTCCACAGTTCATGTTCTGTAACTCCATTTTCTCTAGAGACATTTGAAATTATGCTTTCTTGAGGTTGAATTAGAAGCTGTTCTAGCAACATAGACACATTCTCTGAGAGTAGATGAAACAATGGCAAGGGTTTCTTCTCCAAAAGCAATAGTCTAAGCCAGAGTCTGATAGACTCTAATGTTCACTGGACTGTGGTTAAGAAGAATTAACTCCATAAGAAATAATACCTAAAATGCAATGCAAATAAACAATTTACTGACAAAATATTTTACCTGTAACTAGAATAGTATCTGCTTCAGTGAGCCTGAAGAAGTCCTTTTGTTATTAGTGCCTACTAACTAATTTAGTTGCTAATACCTACTAATTCCATTTTTATCACCTCAGAAAAGAAAACACACACATACACACGCACACACAAAAAGCAACCCACAAAGCCCATCGTGAAAACACCGCCTGTAGCTAAACTCTCTTATGACACATTTAAAACTGGTTACATAAAACTACAAGTTTGATGGATATTAAAAGGAAATAGGAAAACTATATGACAGTCACAAAGGATTTCAGCTATTCATTTCCCATCTGCACTCAGCCAAACAAAGCTTCTGAGGTTCTGAAATAAATTTTGAAGATTAATGCCAGAGGATGACAGAAATCTTCGATAGTCAAGAATGATTGTGAAAACTGAGTACAAAGGAAAGCCGCATGCATGGAGTTACCTGCAAAGCCTGTCTCTTCAGAGCAAACCAAGTAGTATATTCCCAGTAGAGAAGCACACTGCAGCTGTATTTCAAGATACGCACCTGGAAAGTTAGCAGGCAGCCAAATTAGTGTGGGGAGCTTGTATACAAGCAGTCAATGGGAGAGTGTGTTGTGTCACTGCACCATCTCTTTGGGCAGAACTGTAACTGAGAAAGTGGAGGATGTTGACTGCAGTGACCCTGCTGTCACAGGGGTGCTTGCCTCCTTGTGGCTTAGATAGGATAGGATGATTGATTGAAAAAAAAACCACAACACTTAATTAGTTCATGAAGGCAAAAGAGAAATCTTTATTCACATCTACGTCATCTGCAACTGAATAACTTTTTTCAATGCTTTTTGAAAACCACTATAGAGCCAAGAGCAAACTACTGTTCTGATTTTTTCTGTTTCTCAAAGTGTAGCACACAAGTAACATGATTTGGTCTTGGAAAGGGAATTCTCATTTTTATTGAGTTTTTGGTTTGGTTTGGTTTTTTTATTTGTACTCTTATTTCCAGAAAACCATGCAGCCTGTGTGTTGACACAACCTGGAAGGTGGTTCTTAACAAGATTCTGTTGATTCTGCACTCTTGTGAGTGCTACAATATAGATTTCAGTTTCATATTTTCTGTATTCACTTTATTGATTTGCTTTATCATATTGCAAGGAAATGCAATCACCTGCTCAAAGCATGCAGCTAGGTATGTTTTCAGGTGATCCAATGTTATCTGCTTTCTGCTTTTTTTGTTGCCAACAGCAAACACTAAAACTAAAGCTGGCTCTTTTCAAAAAGCAGTGCCTGTATTCCCTATCTACATGCACTCAGCCATAGTTTTAAGATCATGAAGGAAGGGGTGGTATTATCACATTCCAGTTTTACTTGTCTCTTACAATCTCTGTGTAAATTCCTTTGGCATTTCCACAGCTGGGCAAACTCCACTCTTCTGAAACTGAGGTGAAGAACGACCTTGGCCAAGCTTGAGCTTCTTTTTGCAGCAAAACACCAAATGTATGCTTGGCAAAAAGAATAATTTCCAGAATAAAGTGTGACTTTTATACAGGAAGGATTGAGACCAGCATGGTCACTGAGCTACTGAGGTTATCAGGGTTGTGGATATAAAATCTTCATATTATTGACTGGAAAAAGATGGTGTGTTTTTGTTTAAATGACTTTTTACAACTTTTTCCCACTGTAGATGATTCCGCTGTAATGTATTCTGTGCTACTTGCTGGCAAGAATCAAAAAATGTTAAGTGGGAGCATTAAGAAAAAAGATGTCAAGAAGACATCAAGCCTTTCCTGACTTTTCCACATGATACTATCATGCCTATTCAGAGAGGCCATGGTTAATCTTCTAAAAAGTAAGTTTATCAAAGGTGAAATCAGACAATTCTGGGTTTAGCCTGCAATTACTTCAGGGCCTATAAATTTGAATGGAATTATGTGTTAATATCTGTCTATATGAGTAGCGCAACAGATGTCAACAGAGTCTTATTATGTGAAAGCAATTATTGACACAAGCCTTTAGCCAGATCTTAACATAGTTATTAAAATTTCTTTTTACAATCTCCAGTAATTATAATTTTGTTCATTATTCAGGTGGTGAACTATAAACTTAGAAAAAATACTCGTAATAATATACTTATTGCATTGTTTTTCAAATATGCAATAGATTTTTAAAACATATCTTATTAATACTAGCACTCATCAGTATAGATTTTTTTAATGACAGATAAGTACTTTCCCCCATCTGATAGTAGCAGAATAAGAGACAAAAAGGGAAGTGAACATTTTTTTCAGACAGTTCTCTGTCACTCAGGAAATTATCACATTTTCTTCTTTCCATATAGTCGGAAATGAAAGTGTACAGATTCTCCTAACTGGTAAGTAATGAAGGTTATAATAATTTCTTTGGAAGTTTGACTTCTAGAAAAAAAATTACTTAGTGTCAGACAAACATCCTTACATGAGACAAATAAAGCCTTTTTGCTGAATACCAAAGCTGAGGAGGCAAAATCACGCAATAAACTTCCCACAGTCAATAAACAATAAGTAACCTGTCAAACGTAAGTAAAAGAGGGAAAAAAGAGGCAATGTTGGCATCTACAAACATCTACTAGAGCAACAAGGCATAACAGCAAGAAAATTAATGCCAACACCTCTTATAGAAATTACCAGCTGCTTCAGCTCAATTTCCTGCAAGTAAATGTCAACAGAGCCAAAGACAGCAGACGCCTTTTGTAGCTTGAATGTTAGAAAGACTTTGAAGGCAAATGCCTCAAACATAGAAAGAAAGGTGCTAGACTTTAAAATGAGTATCAGTGAGGAATGCACTGATGAGTAACAGCTGATGACAGTCAAACTTACAAGTCTAGGAGTTCTTTATGCTTATGTGCAGACCACTGTGTCATATTATTCTCATTTTAGGCAGATTGCTTACTGATAGCTAGATCCACCTCAGCTCTACATTGGTGGGACACAGATGAGAGCAGGATGGAAATCCACAGTAGGATCATCAAGCACAGTGGAGTTAATGTTGACACTCCTGTAATCAAGCTGGGGATTTGGTTTCCAGCATTACATAAAGCAAGAGTTAATTCTCATTAAGTTCCATGTTGACATAAACAAATCCTCACCAGGAGTCGTTTCTAATTCACGCTTTGTAAACACAAACTAAGACCCACAGAAAACATCTTTTCTATTTCATCTGCTTATTGTAAAGCTTTTATTATTCTTTAAAAGAACTATTTCAATATTTTCATTTGTATTGTCAATCTTCTTCCCTATTTTTTTTTTCCCTGGAAAATCTAGGTGATAAATATTTAAAAACCCTGGTAAGACCTGTATCAAAGATGTGGTTCAAAACAATAAAGCTATAGCCAGAAAGCTGTGTAGTGTGTGAAATGCATTTTCCACCATTTATGTGCCTCTTCTCCATTTCAGATGTACTCAAATCTTTCTGTTCAATTGTAGGGGGTTTAATTTCCCAGATGCTGTTCATTTTGTTGGATATAATCAAAAGGGAAAGGGTAGGGCATCCCCTTCTATGCTCACTCCAGTATTTGCTTTATTGTAAGATTAGCTGTGCATGAATATGTTGGAATGAGAAAGCAGATTTTATTTCCACTGCCAGAAAACATTGGGGTTGAGCTTTCTCCATATAAAGATCAATGTATGTAGGACTTGAGTTATCGAAATTACATCCTTAAAGTTTTACTGAACAAATAATAAATATGTGTTTTAGTCCCCAGTCTGCAGGAAGACGAGTTAGAGGACCACTTTTATGTTAATTCTTACAATACTGTGCCTTTAATTATTGTGGGTCAGCATCATTCACACTATAATCCGTAAAAATAATTGGAAATATGACAAATTAATATGCTACTGTGGCTGCCACTTTTCACTTGTCTGTATGTGTGAGTTTTATATGAGAGTTCTGATAATACCTTAAAGGAAAAAAAAATAGCAAGCAAGAAATAATGTCTTCCTCTTTCATCTAAATTTAACTAGAAAAATAGTTGCAATGAAATTAGAGATGTGCTGAACTATCCATAGGAGATTCCAATCCATTATTAGCCTACTCACCCTGCTACTTATCTTCAAATGAACACACCACAAGCAGAAAGGATTTAGGTTACATTTTATTAATCCAAATCTTGTAGGTAGTGGGGTTTAGTGAAACTGGAACACTTGTTACTATAATTTAACTACAAAAAAACCCCAGCATTTAGTTAAGTAAGAGATCTGACTTTAATGCACAAATGCAAGTAGTTTTGTGGCAGTTTCAGTAAGGTTGGAGTGTCAGTCTGGATTTTCAGCCTTAAATCTAAATTTCTTTGGTTTTGTGGATTTGTCAAATATTTAAGGGTGCTTAAATGTCAACTTTCTTCTTGACAATATTCAAGCCTCTATAATACAGTGTTTTAAAGAAGAAAAAAATTAAAAAACAAACCAAGAAGAAATAAAATTGGCAACTGGTGTGGCTGTGGTAAGGAATAGGTCCTTGTCTTGTGGTTATATGGCCTTAGTGAGAGTCAAACATCTGAGTTCTTTCCTAACCATGAAGTGAAGCTGGGACCTCTCCAGAGGGCTTTTACCTCTCTGCCTAAGTTTCCTGAAAGATAAATGAAGATCATACCTACAAGTCTCAGAAGACATTCAAACTAATTAGCTGATACATAAAATTTATAAAGTGGTTTAACATGCCTGGATGGAAAGTGCTATTGACCATTTCAGATGGGATTTTACTTGTCAGCGACCAAACAAAGCCCTGATGCTAAAGTATGTGTCAGCAGGTTGCCCCTTCTGAGCATCTTTCAATTAAAATCGGTCAAGGATACAAACTCAGAGATTCTCATTCCAGCCACTGTGTTATGGAAAAGGTGGATCACATTTCTGCAAAATGAGTATTGGATTGGAGGGAACGCATCTCATTTTGCAAATATATTGCTAAATATATGTGTGCATGTTTTCTGATATTCTTATGCCTCTTGAAACAGCTGTTGGGCTTTGGCTCATGCATAACCAAAATGTAAGTGCAAATGTTACCAGCTTTGGTGTTCTTTGAGGTTTTCATGTTCAGTGTAATTTTAAAAAAGGAAAACTTGCAGGCCTATTTGTCTAGCGGTAAAATTATACTTTAACTGAAATGAATCTATATTAATAATACAATAACATGGCCCAGTATGTCTGAATCTAATTGATCAAAACTAATAACTGTGATGGAACTTTTAATTGGAAAATTCAGTATGAGAGATAATAGATTTATACATATTTCTCTACTTAAATGGTGGACTATTTGCCAAGTAATCCAAATTATTCTCAGTACAATTTCCTTTATTAATAGCGCTATATGGAAAGATAAAACAACAGTATGTGTAACAAAAATATGTTATCAAATGTTGTAAAATCACATTGTGTGGTGTATGGAAAATGTTCAAGCATGGGTTTAATTCTGTAAAATTCAACAAATACTGGACAGCTTACATATATGGCTTTAAATCAGTGCAAAGTCCTCATTTGTACGTGTCCTCTGGACAGTGCTGTGTGCTGTGAGCTGCTCAGGCACTGATTAATAGAGGTTATTGTAAGGGTTTCCCAATTAATAAAAGTAAAAATAAAAATTCAGTGATCCAGCTGTCAAACATGGAGCCTCATTTCTGATAGTATATTCATTAATTAAAGCACTCTTAGTTATTACTTTCTCTGTTATATCACGCTTGTTTGCTGAGCTAGATTATAGAATGTTATTGTAATTTGAATCTGAAATAGATGACATCTCATTATTCAGCTTGATCTATATTCAGAAGAATATACAATTAAAAGTGTTATGTTATTTGTAAAATTTAAATCCTGGACTGCCTCTGAATATCTAGCTCTGCAAGGTAATGTTTGGACCATATATGAGAATATAAGTAATAACCACTGAGGGTGGGTAAACAGTATTTGTTACAGAGGACAGTAGAAATTGTGAGATAAACAAGTCCTTAGAATGGGTAGGTCTAGTAAATTATATAGGCATCGGAATATATTCACTAAAATTAAGTGAAGTGGAAAAACTTTATTTTGCTTATTTTTCATTGTCCATTAAAATAGCTATAGAGAGGAATTCCCAAGGCATTGCTAGGGTAACGATGTGCTGAAAGATCTGCAAAACCTGCATGTTCTTTAGAGCCACTACAATTTCCATACGGGTATGCCAGTGTAAGAAATAGAGAGAACAACTACAGCAATGCCTGACTATCAGTGAGCACAATGACAAGTTTTTTGCAGATTTATATCCTATATATAGATCTGTTCCTTCAGTTCAGGACCATGTTGCTTTCCTGATACTCAAGATTTATATTATTCTCCAAAGCTAATCACTTCTGGCTAACTTATATCTACATATATTCATTGAAGTTTGTGTACCTAATGATGCAATAAAAATCAGTGTATTACTTATCCTTTTATTGGAAAGGACAGGAACAAAACTTTTCCTGCCGTATTTGCGTGAAAGAAGATGGTGTGAGACAACTAATGCCCACCACTAAATGCAGAACAACATATGTTGCCCCCAAAATATTCTCTCCAGCTCCCAGGAACTGGCAAGAGTCAAGTAATTGTCATCCCCTGCAATACATTACTGTCTGTGATATAAATTCTTATAGATGTTTAACCAAATTATGAGTTATGGAAGCTTGCAGTAAATGTTTGCAGGTTCAGAAGTAGACTGAGGATTTCTGTTTGTTTTGTCTTGAGTTTAACCCAAAGAAAACTCATTTTTCTTTCTCTACAGCTGAAAAAGAACTGAAGAATAGGAAAGTTGTGCCTTTGCAATATATCCACCAACTCATAAATCTTTCCTGATCTTGCTTGAAAAATGTTAATAGCTTTCAAATACATTTTTATTGCCCACAAATTCCCAAAGGTATGCATTTTCATCTCATTGCTCAGCCTTTGCGCAATGAGGTATCGTAGTAGCTTATACCTTTAGTTTGTATACAACTTGTTAATAAGCAGAAAGCCTTTGATTTATTTCAGTTTGCCAAGAAATAATGGAAACTATCCACTGATAATTGCAAACTGGTCATTAAATGTAGTATTGTATTATTCATGTTCAAATCTCTAACTGTCCTCAATTAGGCTTATCAGCATTGACAAATCTGCCAGCCCTTTCTGCAGTGTGTGTAGATTCTGAAAACAAAGCTCAAGTATTTAAAATAAACTGTCCAGAAAGGTTCAGAGTGTGTTTATACACAAACGGAATGCAGAGTACCTCGTATGGAAGCTGCTTTATGGCTAAAGGCAATATTATCTAACAGACCTATTAGGTACTTGTTGATGTAAATTGCTATGGTCTTTAATGCTACTTGTAGTTCCAGAAAGTTCATTAAAATTAAGGTGCTGGCTTTATCTAATTAAGCAACCAATATCCACCTCTTTCTTTCAGTTTGTCTCCTGTTAATCTGGTTTTAAAACCAAGATTTTCTTTAAAAGCTCTTGATGACATTTTTATATTTTTACTCACATATCTAACTATATTTATCTGATCTTCTGATAAATCCTTTAGGGCTGAATCTAGTGTATCCATTATGTAGCTTACATTACTAGAATACAACTCAATAATTCAATACCATAAAAAAAAATATTAAACCTATTTTTAGACACTCAATTCCTCATTCAGCTTTTTCTGTATAGAAAGTATAACTAACTGCACCTGGGGATAATTTTTAATATTTTTCTTGTCAATGTTTTATTGTCTATTTCAATTTTGTATTTTAATTGAACTGAATTAATTCTTACCAACATACTGTGAAGAAAATTATTAAAATTACTCCCAGAGTTTTATAACTGTTACCTCTGTAATAAGTGATTTTTTTAGTGGATATGTATGTGCTCTTCTAGGTACAAGGTCTAACCTCTGAACAAAATAGAAGAAAGTAGTCCATACAGGAGGGATTCGTGTGGTATGAGAAAATATACTTTAGTAATACCTTAGTAATACTGATATTTTGTTAGAAACTGTTTGGACATGACGTGCTATGTAAGTTAATTTTATTACTAAATTGTATACAAAACTGAAAGGCTGAATTCCCTGTGGGAGTTCAGCTGTCAATATTTCAAACACCATGCTATAACTGAAAATAATAAATTCAGTGTTCATATGAGATTTTTTGGCATAAAACATGCAGAGCAGATTGTGCTACTCTTCTTTCTACTGAATACTAATTTTACGTGTAAACATTTCATTAATCTGAGTGAGATTGTTTTCAATGCAGCTACTACTTAGTACAACTCCTGAGGTAAGAAATATCTCACAATCCCTTAAAAACTAGAAATTACAAAATTATACTTCCTCACAAAGTGGGTCTGAAAAGATGATAGATGAAACTCTAGATGAAACAGAAGTAAAACACTGTGTGCAGTGATGACTATCAACACTAGTTATCCTCTGCCAGTGATTCCTGTTACCATGGAATTGCCTGTACTTCTTAAGATAGCTATAAAGTCCTCCTGCAGTAAAGCTAATCTGGGATGAAGTGGGTCCATGGGGTAGAGTATTATAAGTTCATCTGTTCTGTGTATCAATCTAAAAATAAAAATGCCCATGCAATCAGTAAGATTAAAAAAAAAAAAGAGATTATCAAAGAAGCAGCAAGTAGGTGTATTTTCCCTTTTGCTACACGAAAGATTAGCCCTTAACTAAGACTGATCTTTTCCAGCAACACGTTACAGAATGAAAACATACTAGTTGCTTATAAGCAGAAAAATATTTTTATGAATAAAATACCTCTAGTATAGTGTCCTTCTCATGGATACAAATTACAGTTTTCTCTTGGCATACTATGGGGCTGTATGAGAGCTTTTCAAAGACTGTATGTCACGAGTAGGTGCTGCTCTGTGTAAGACCCTTTAAACTCTGAAGCCCCAAAGGAAAAAAAATTAGATCTCATCACTCTATAATATCAGGCATTGATTAACCTTGCAAAGTTATATTATGTTTGGCAGTCTGCACCTGCAAACAAAGTTTGCTTTTGCATTTTGTTCCCTATATAAATTTGCCTGCACCGGTGATGCTCTGTCACATGCCAGGGGTACCCCTGGGCAATAAGTTGGCAAGAGCCTTGTTTTCTTGTTGCAGGAGTCCTGTGATTCCCAGCCAAGTGTATATACTCACTGCATTTTATATCCTTGCCTAGGAGCAATAGCCATGAAAAATACAGCAGCTTGTAGTTTCTTCAGGCTGAGACACATGATTTAGATTGACAGATTTTTTTTTTTTTTTGCTGTTACCTTCTGCAAATAGTAACATCTTCCTGCAGTCATTTGTTTATTAAATCAGATGGCTGCCCAAGGTCACCTTCCATCAGGTGCATGTGTCTCTGTTGGGTGGCTCTTCCTTCATACTAAGAAATAAACGTCACTATTTTCAATTCACAATTGTTGGTTTGAAGTGGTTGCACAAGTATTTGTGTAAAAAAAAAAATCATTCATCAACTGGTGGGAGTGATCAGCACACTGAATGCATATTAAATAACATACTGTGGGAGCTGGTCAATACGCAAAGGCACTTGGTGCAGTACATAGCCTTGTACCCTAGATCCACCACTTAGCAGCTCCACTTCTCTGCCTATTTATGAACACTGGCCTGTTGTGTACAAAGTGGAGTCTCTTTCCCATCTTATAAAAGAATAATTCCTACCAACAAGTGTTTTGGGTTTTCATGTGACAGGAAAGTCATGGAAATATTTCCTATGGCAGTTGAAACCAGAAAAAGGTGCTGTACATCCAAACAACATCATAACCTAAAGACAAACAGCTAAATGTTCTGTCCCTCCATTTCAAATACTAGCAAGAAAACTTCTTCGATGGCTTATCAGATTCCATGAATTTATCATTTGAGCATTTTTCGGAGAGAATCTGGTAGGAGAAACATCATCTTTCCACTGTGTCATTAGGAGACAAAATTTAGAATAGATAGTCAGAGATTTATTGAAATTTGATGTGTGCTTGAGGATCCTCTTTAAACTGAATCATTTATCCTTCCAGCGAGGCTTTGTACTAACTCCCAGCTTGGCACATACATTCCCAAATCCTCAAAGCTTTATGAAGTCCATTACAGAATGTCAGGAATTCAAGAACCAGCTTACAATGGAGCATGATTTGCAGGGAAACATTTTAAATTCCTGCCTGTACATTGTTCTGCGCCCAACAGTCTGCAGCAGACATGCTGGTTGCTGGTGGAGTAGAAAGCAATTAGAGAAGCGGCTGCTGCTAAGAGCTCTTGCCATAGCAGAACTCAGTAGTTACAGGCTTCAGGCATGCTGAGGACTATTTATTTGAGGAGAGGCTTACTAAAGGGAATGATATTCATATATTGGAGTTGGTGACAATTTTGTGAAGAGAATTTTGTGAAACACTGTGCTTTTTTTATCTCCCTGGGAACATGGTCCATAGCAAAAACAAAACCCTGTAAACAGAAAAGGCTGTCAGAAAGGTCAAAGAGTAATTTCTATCACCAGGTTTGATCAACTAGTGTTGAGAAAAAAATGGACAAGTAAAGAAATTGAGAAATTGTGCAGTCCCTTTTTTTTCTGAAAGAAGAGCTGATTAAGATATCAACTCATTCTGGTCCCATCTTAATTTATTAAATTGTCAGCTTCTATCTATCCTACGAGATGTCACTGTAGTGAATCTTCACTACAGACAGAGATTCCTGAAGGCCATTAAAATTGTATTAATTTCAGGGGCTTAAAAATTTGAGGTAAGTAACAGATTTGGTCTCAACTTTTGTCATTCATCATATATGATATTTTTGGTCAAAGTTTAGAGATTAGTCCTTTGGCTTCATGTTCAATCTGTTCTTATACTGTCACATGCAAAATGTACCTAGAGTGACTTTCAAATTATTTTGGCTTCCCTGTGAGCTATTCCAGCTGACCCAGGACCTGGGAGAAAAGATGAGCCCGTTCATGTTGGAGTGCTTCCTCCTACTCCAGACTGACCTAGACTTATTCTTCCTACAGGGATGAACTATGGCTCACCGTACCCTGTGAGGCAGGGAAGGGTTTCCAGGGTATGTGGTTGGGTTTAAACCATGACACCCAGCTTGCCCTAAATTAGCCTCAACATGTTCTTGTGGTGCCTCTTGCAATTTCTTGCTATGTAAGAGGCTTATGCACAAACCAAAAAATAACTTGCTGCATAACAATCAAATATCAAGTCACCGGGTCTTGTTGTATTACAAGTGTTAACACTAGCACTTGAAGGAGAGTCTCCCTGGCTTTCTTTTTAGTTGACCTGCTTACTCCTTTTAAGGTGAGATCATAGCAAGTGTGTATAAAGTCTGATGAACTGCACCTGGATGTGTGAAAAGGTGTAAATCCTGATTTAGCTTAAATGCACCCTTATTGCATTTAACAAAAGCCAGATTCAAGCCCATATTCTGGAAATAAAAGACCCTAACTTGTGTTATGTGCCCCCTAAGATGTATTTGAATCTGTAGCAGTCTGGTGAGGTTTCCTTGAGTTGCAGTAGGCCTTTCAAAAATAATTCTACAGTGTGCTCAAAGTCACAGCATTCTTGAGCTTTCATTGCCTTACTGTTATTATTGCTGTTGTTGTTACTGTTATTAGACTTTGTAATGCATTGAACTCCCAACTGCATCCTACTATTGCTGAGATTACACAATACTTCAAGGAATTTTAAAGACAGCTGTTTTGTGTATGCTCCAAAGAAGGAGGGGAGGTAGAAGTTATTTTTTGTACTGATACACAACATTACTATACAGAATTGAATTGTGAAAGTATATGAGCCCTCCCATCATATATAAGTGATGGAGAAAATATCCAGTGTGGGAGAAGATAGGGGCAACGGTTCGCAGTAAGCCTGTCCTTCATGGCACAGCTTTGTCTTTTATGATAGAGATTGAATGAGTTGTTGCTTTGTGACAGAAATCAGACTGGAGAGTACAGAGTCACACTAACATGGCCAGAAAAGTCTTGAAAGGTCAGGTGGTCCACCCTGATAAGTGGGGAATGATTTTAGCTACAGGTTTTTGAGAGGGAATGAAAGACCTCTATATCTGCATATCTCCTTTGCATTTTACAAAGATGCTTTGTCTGGAACCTGGATTGTATAGCAGTATATATCATTGATATTACTGTTAAAATTTTTCAATTCATTTGAATTCCCAGGGGCAGGTAGTTTATAACATCTGAATGCTCCCTTTCTATCTTTAGCAGTACATCCCTAATTTCTGACTTGAGTTTTGCTTAAGGCTGAGTCTGGGCTCGGACAGGCTGTTGCAGCCTGGAACACCTTTCCTGTGTTTGCTTTTAGAAGAGATCTAACAGACCAATACACAAAATTTCTATGTATTCCTGAAGTCTAAAGACTCAGAATAATTTCCACATCTGGGATATTCCAGGAAGAGAGTTTATGTGAGGAAAGAGTGCTCTCAGTCATTTTAAAAATAGTAAACTAATGCAATATTAAAAAATTCAGTTAAATATTTAAGGCTGAAGAGCAACTCATTTAATCTTTCACCTGGTACATCTAATGGTGTGGTTAATATACACATATGCTTACTTGAAGAAAGAAAGATTTTGGAGGTGACAAGATCTCAGCATGAACCTGAGGAGCCAAGGTAGGGAATTAACCCAGCCTGAGCTGGGTATGAGGATGAGTTATTGCCCACACCTGCAGGGTAGGCCTGAAAATGTGCTGCAAAACCCAGGCTGAAGAGTTGTGAAGCTAAAGTAGTGAGGGCAGTGACATCAGTGACCACCCCTGCCTAGGAAGAGTAGCTCAAAAGCATTGCACATGAAGGAAGATGAGAAACATCAGTCACAGGTAGGGAAAACATGTTAAAATCAAGTTGTGTTTGGATTTCTGTTAAGATTGCTGCTTTAATGGGGGAATTGAGGAGCACATGCTTCGTAGAAACTGTGTGGTATAGTACTGTAAAGAATATAAGGAAGCAGAACAAGCACATCTGTTAAGTTATGGTCCATTTTAGAGACAGAAGCTCTGATGATATCATAATGGGTAATACCAAGTAATCTAATCACAAAAAATAGTGATCAGGCTGAGCACAGTGAAACCCTAAGGGCATATGGGCCTACAGGGGTATATCTCAAGTGAATGGCTTTTGTTATTTCATTTTAAGTGGATGTCTGAGAGCACTGCTGAGACAATACTTCCTGTTGAGTTGGGGAGGCTCTGGGTCTGGGGGAGAGCACTGTGCTCAGGAGCCTTGAGTGAGAAAAAGGTGGCTATTGTGAACTATAATGAAGGATTATGGATGCTTCTGAACAGACACCTGAATACAAAAACTCACATGAGTACTTCTGCTTTACTCATGACAAGTCTAACAGCTAGAAATTGATAATCATTGACAGTCATCATTTCATAGGTGTGTTCTGCTCTGTCGTAACTGTGACATATCAGTGGAGGGGAACCAACCAAAAGGCCTCCCTTTGTGCATGGCAAAACAAATTGAGGTCTAAAAGCGGGTGATGTTATGTTTCTGTGCTCATATTTTCCAAGCAGCATCAGGAAGCTGAATGGTGAGGAGTGTTCATAAAATAGTGATGACTGGGTGGTGGACACTAGGATGAGGCAGCAGCCTCCCAGTAAATAAATAAATAAACGTAAAGAATGGCAAGGATAATAAAGGATTATTTATTGTGACACTTGGGGCATTGTGAGATGTAATGGGCTGGAAAATGAAGAATTAAAATGTAAGCTTTATAGCAGGGGAGGGGAGAGAGAGGAAAAAAAAAAGGAAACAAAGCTTTGACAGAGAAGTTTATTAGGCTTTGGAACAGTTCCCTGGAGAAAGCAAGATTGACCTTCTGGTTTGGGAAGCTAAAAACTATAGTGAGTAAAATAGTGGTAAAGTGCATAGCAGGGAATGTCCTTTCACAGTCAGAAATATAGTAAAGATGATGTATATGTTTGAGGGGTTTTGTTGTTTTATTTGGTTTGTTTTGTTTCGTGGGTTTTTTTTCTGAAGCTCATATGAGGAAAGCCTTGGTATAATAAATGAGGGCTTTTCCAAGCTGAGCCTCTCCCACATTGTGATGCACTCAAAGAACAGGCAGACACTGCATGGTGGCGTTTAATGCAACAGGTGCAGAACTTTGCCTGTACTGCACTGATTTAAATCCTGCTATAGAGAGGAGTAACGATGTAGCTTCTTGGTTTTGGGGTTTTTGGCAGTTGTACATTACTGTCAGCTGTCAGATCAGACTGAAGCTGAGCTGACTGACCAGTGTTTGTGTGTATAATGCTGATGTAGGTGTTGGTGTCATGTCGGGGCAAAGTGCTAAGATCTACACTGCAACACCTTCAACTTCAATTCTTGTGTCCAGTGGCAGTTAGGCAAAAAAACCTCACCCATTCCTGCTATTTGGTGTTTCCTTTATTCTCCTTGGTATCTTAGAGCTTGAAACGGTAAATGGCATATAATCAAGTAAATCAGTGCATTTTGGTGTCTCTGCAATATTATCTTGGATAACAATAATTACCCTTTCTTCACTGTGGTTCATTACATAGTCATTTGTACCATCGTCATGTACTGCGATACAAACTTGGGTAATTTAAATAAAATCTGATCAATGATAGGGCAGTTATCATTAATAAAACTGTATCAGTAACTGTATATTTCAATAATAGTACTCAGAATGGTTTGGGTTAGAAGGGACCTTAAAGATCAAATAGTTTCTACTCCCCTGCTATGGGCAGGGACACCTTCCACTAGACCAGGTTGCTCAAAGCCCTGTCCAACCCGGCCTTGAACACTGCCAGGGATGGGGCAGCCACAGCTTCTCTGGACAACTTCTTTCAGTGTTTCAGCACCCTCACAGTGATGAAGAAAGAAGTTTTCAAAATTTCATAAATTAACAAGGATTTAGAAGAAAAAAAAAAAGGCAACAAAACTATGAAAAATAAACATCTTGCTCAGCATAACTTTTGCTATCATTCAGTTTAGGATAGCACAACAGTTGGAGATAGACTAATAGTGGTTTGCATTTTAACAATGTATAATTTTCTAAGATGCAAACTGAAATAAGGTCAGTCTTAGCTTGAAAGTCAATTAACTTGGGGAGCAGAATGAAATTTCATATTAATCTACTAATGTGCATCTCAGTGGTAATTAATTCAGGTCTTTGTAGTGGCTTCAGGAAAGTAAATTACTATTCCATAAGAAGAATCTACAAAAGGTTTTCTTTGGTTCTAGCGCCTTCAATTATGATGGATAAATAATTGGCATGGTTTTGTTTTACAAAACCACTATATAGTCTTAGAAGAATTGATTTCCGTTGTGAGTACAAATCTGCAGAGCAAGGGGAGCAAGAGGCAAAGAAGGATCATGCCGGTTTTTAAGTTGTGTACTACCATTTAATTTATCTATGGTAATTGCTGCTTACAGTTACTGTCTTACGAAGCGGGGTTGGCTGCCCAGCTGACTTGAAAACATAGTAAATATCTTAAATATCTTAAAGATATTATGATCCTTTCTGTTAAAGAGAATATTGTTGACAGCATGCTTAATTTCAGCATGAAATATTTACTTTGGTGCAAGAATGCCTTTCAGTGTCAAATGCATATGGCATTAGGAAGGACTGTTCTAGGATAAATTCTGAGGGCAAAGGACTTACACTTTTATTGTAAAGGAACAGGGATATTCAAAGTATTTTTACTACAGTAGTAGGAATTATCAACAAAAGTATAGGGACAAATTAGACTATTTATAGAAAAAATCTGGATTGAGATAATAGAATAAGAGCTGTGACCCGGTAACCCAAATCTACAAACTATATGTCACTAACACAACTTATGGTCTACTGAGTTCATACCTCACTTAGGTTATTAAAAAGATGACATAATGACATGAAATATCTGCAGAGAAATTAAATGTTTCCATTATAAGGTTTACACGTTTTGATTTGAAGCTGATATCCTATTTTACAGATACTAATTTATTTTTGTATAAATTAGCCTATTTTTAGGAGAAATAAATTTTGAAGTACCAATTACATGTTATGTATTAATTGAACTCGAGAGTTTCACTCTTTTGATGGTTCAAAGAATGGATGATTTGCAGATTGCACAGTTCTGAGCCCACAAGCCTGCAATGAAATTACACAGCTTTATGGCTTGACAATTAGCCTTATGAAGAGGGTGTAGGGAAGATGGAGCCAGTCTTGACAGTGACCGCTGTTAAGACAGCAGGTGACACACACAAGGTAGAACACATGAAATGCAACTAGATATAAGGATTTACTTTTTTAACCAAGAATGTGGTCAGATATTGAAAGAGGTGCCCAGAGATGCTGTGGGATCCGAACCTTACAAAACTGTTAAAAATATTCTGAGCGTAAGTCTGCTGGAACAAACATTTGTTTTGTGAATGCTAGTAGAACATGTTAGGCTATTATATTGGGCCTTATGACTAAAGACAAAGAGAAAGGAACTAAAGCCATCCCGTATGGCTCACTGCCAAACAACCTGAATCCTGGCTCTGTACTAACAGAGTGGGATAATAATGCCAATTGGCTCATTGTCTTTTTTAAAAAGCAATTTCTATTCATTCTTTTCTCTAATTGCTACTGAGGCTAGCTTTTCATTTACATGCTGCTGTGTTTGGGCTGCCTATCTGAATTCTGCCTTGCTATCTGTTTCAACTATTGCTTTGAATACCAATACGTAGGACCTGTAAGTTTAAGCACAGCTGTACACCAGTCATGAAAAAAACAAAATAGCAGGATGATGTGTTTTAAACAATGTTTTGCTAACCAGAAAATCTGCAGCAAATGATAAAAGGAGAAACTAATGATTGAAAATGATCCTCAAATATAGATGATCCAAGAAGCATCCTGGTACATAGCATGTGCAGCAATGAGCTAGGCATCTCAGTGGAAGGCTCTTGTTTTCTCTTTAGTCTCTGAAGACAGTTACCTTGCAGCTACTGCTGCTGTTTCATAGAATGCTGAAACCCTCATGACATTGTCTTCTGCAAGCATCTCATAAAAACTGTTAAATGTGCAATGAAAGGTTTTGACTAGGTCACTCTCATCTTTCAGAGACCAAGTATTAATTTTTATGGTCTTTCTGACCTGAGATTTGATTTCACTTCTCTTGCTTTGTAAGACTAGATATTTAGTCTTTAGATACTTAGTACAAATTAATTATCTGGATGTTGTTTAAAATTGGTAGATATATGAAATGAGCAGAAATCACTTCTGGGCAGCCAGTTCTGGATGGTTTGAATTGCCTACTGCATAACATGGCCCACAGTTGACCTAGACCACTGGGTCAGTTTACATATTTACAGTTAGGTGAAAACTACATCACTAATGTCTTAGCCTAACAAGCTTTGACACTGAAGTTAAAGTTGGGTGCGAAATCGGGGTTACGTGGTCACTTACCTCTTGTTTGTTCAGTAACATGAAACTCCACCCCAAAACATTATTAAATATTACTCTTTACTCTGGACCCTGAATGGATAGTTTGGTCAAATTTGGCTTCAAGAATGGTATATGCAACACAAATAATTCATAGATAAAGTCAGTACGAATCTATTACTTGTCACAGAATATAGCAGTACTTGAATATGTCCACATGTGTCTGATCTCTATGCTCTCCTCCAGTGTGCAAATAGCCACTTAGAAAACTGGGATATGGTATGTCTAGAATGACTCAGTTCATTATTAAAGGATACTGAGCCTGAGAGACTAGAGATAATTACTTTTGCATACTATTAAAAGTGTTCATAAAAAAATGGCATTATTTTAAGGTTCACTGATAGGTATATGGCTAAAATAGTATTAAAATTTTATTTTTTTACAATCTATAAATGTATTGACATTTACAATATGACATTTAGAAGCTAGAACGTCTAATACCAAATAATGTCAGTGTATGTGGCAGTATTTCTTTCCTTACTACAGACAATGACAATGGCTGACAATGTCACCTTCAGCTCCTGCCATTATTTTTATCAGTTGTGAAATTCTATTAGAAAAGTTCTGTAGCATTTTATAGCCACCAGCAAAGTCAATTACTTACAGTCTCCACTGCTACATGAACAGTGCAATTACTTCAGCATTCACTTTGATTTTGTTGACCAGCAGAGTTTTCAGGCAAATGCTTGGAGTCCAATTAACACATTGTAATAGAGTATAGAAGGTGCAGCTCCCATTCCTATGTTGTTTAGGCTCAGTATCTGCTACACGTAACTTTTATTCTTTCATCTACTTTATTTTTGTTCTCAGGTGCTACCATCTCCATTGCGTTTTAAGAAAATTCCTTCTTTTTGGTGCTCTTCCTTTCAAATCTGACATGCATAGATTTTGAAACACTGAGAAGAATTTGGAACATGAATGGGTTCAGAGCCAAATCTTGCAGAGTTCTTACTTAAATATTATTTCTTCTAATTATCCAATGATAAAAATCTTTTACTGCATTTACACTTTTTTTAATCTTTTCATCAGCTATCTGCAATCATGATTTCATATCAGACCGAACTCTGACATCTTAGTTAGCCTTTAGTCAGGGCCTCATTCAACAAAATTTCATATAAATAGTTAAGAAAGTGGCTTGGTTTGTGAGGTTTTTGGTGATCGTTGTGAGTTTTTATCCTTGTGGTTGGTATTTTGGTTTGTTGTGGGGTTTTGGTTGTGGTTTCCTGGTTTTGTTTTGCTTTCTTTACTTCTGTTCAGCACTATGCTGAGTTCTTTAGAAGCTCAGGTAAGCCTTTACTTGGTTTTCAAAATGATTGCTGAAGATGATGTCAGGATCATCAGTGAAGAAACTGATACTTCTATTCACAGTATCTCCATCTTTCAGGAGCTATTTTTTTCCCAGTGTGCAAACTATGACTAAAATACATTTTTCTTCATGAATAAGATCTTCTCCGTGGTGTAAAGTAAGATAGATGCCAAAACTTTATGTTGGTTTGCAGACTTTTTTGAGGAAGAATAAAAAAAGAACATAATAATAAGGGGAAAAAAAAAAAAAAAAAAAAAAAAAGAGATGGAGGAAGAGGAAGAAACAGAAAAAAACCAAACAAAAACCCCACAAATCAGTAATGTTATTCTACTGTTAATTGTAGCAATCAATGAGAACTTAATATGATGGTAAACTAAAAAAAAAGTGATAGAATCATGTTTGGGGAACTGCATTTAATTACAGTGCATGGATTGAAAGTAATAAAGAAAAATAAAAATAATTAGCTGTACAACAGAACTGCTAAATATAGAAACACTGTGTCTAAATAAGAGAAGCATGAGGGTTAGGTTTGTTACCTACATGTCTGGTGAAAAGATTGTGGAAATTAGAAATACAGTGAAGTTAAAAGGCAACAGCAATGGATGACTCTAATTACCCCAGCAGAGAGTGGGCAAGGGTCACAAAGGACCAAGGAGCAGAAATTATGGGTTTTGATGCAACACCTAACACTTCAGAGTTTTGGTTAAGGTGGTTTTTTTCCTCCAAAGTGGCAGATTATCTAAACTGACTCAACTAAATCTAGTGATTTATTTTCCTAGAACTGTCATGAGGAGTAAACAGGGGGGAGAGTTGCTTGTGGTATAGCAGCTTCTGTGGTACTTCTAAGTTTTGTGGAAATTCAGGTGTGCAATAGAGGATTAATATTTTTTCAATTAGTTTCACAGCCCTGACAAAATACTTTTTTAAAATTATTTCCCCATTACAAATTTAGATATGGGTAAGCAAAGAATAATAAAAATAACTGTTGTTCTTCCATAAGAAAATTAAAACGGTATAAAAATAGAAACAAAAATATTCATAACTGGCAAGTTAAAAACAGCATTGAAGATCAGCATCTTTGCTCAGGTGAATGCCATGAATATCACCATTTTGACAGGGGTCACATGGCCAATAAAACCCTTCTGTTACTTGTTCAGAGCTATGATAAGTGGAAGTACTCTCAGCCTACGACACAAATTTATTTTCCCATTTTTTGCTACACAACTTGTTTTCAGTGGCACTCCATTTTAATAAGCTTCTAGAAATTATATGGTATTTTACAGGTCAATGCAATCCAGACAGGGCAAAGGGAAACAATAGGGCATAACCTGTGAGTTACTGATCAAACTTCTATTCCAAGTTGGTACCAGCAGATGCTGGACCTGTTTCTTGTGGAAGGTCTCACTATTGTGAATTTACTCTCCTTTTACTACATGATAAAATACCTCAAGTATTGCAAAACAAAATACAGAAATATTGAAAATTTGGTAGTAAAGAGAACTCTGAGCTACAGCAGTTATCAACCAGTCATCACAGCATACCTTTGGCATCATCACTTTCCTAGACTTGCCTGACCATTGAGTTGATCTTTTTTCTCCTCATTGTACATTTCTCTTTAAAACAGTTAAGAGGTGTAGTTCCTACTCGCTGTAGTTTTACAAAAATTTTACTATCGCGTATTTATAACTCCAGGTATGAATGCAGCCTGGTTCATCATACTGGCCCCTGGGGCAGCTGGCCATTATTCTTCCAGGAAAAACATTGTCATAGAAGGTGGCAGTTAGTAGCAGAAGGATTTTACACAGTGTCCTGGGTTCAGCAGTAACAGTCATCTTTCTCCTTCTTAGTAGCTGGTGCAGCACTGTGGTTTTGACTTTCAGCCTGGGAACAGAGCTGATAACACTGATGTTTTTAGTTACTGCTCAAATGTTTGGTCTGATCAAGGACTTTCTGAGCCTCATGCTCTGCCAGGGAGGAGGGGAAGGTGGGAGGAAGCAGAGACAGGACACCTGACCCAAAGTAGCCAAAAAGGTATTCCATACCACAGCACGTCATGCCCAGGATGCAACTGAGAGCTACTCAGAAGGGCTAGTTCACTGTGGGGTTGGACTAGGTATCGGTCAGTGCTTAGTCGGGCAGGGTGGAGCAAGTTATTGGTCGGTGGGTGGTGAGGTGTTGTATTCTCTTCCCTTGTTATTTCCTTTATCATATTATTACTGGTGGTAGCAGTAGTGGTTTGTGTTATACCTTAGTTACTAAACTGTTCTTATCTCAACCCGTGGGAGCTGCATTCTTTTGATTCTCCTCCCCATCCCTCCGGGAGCAGGGGGAGGGCAAGAAAGGGGGGGAGTGAGAGAGCGACTGCATGATTTATTGCTGAGTGGGTTTAAACCACGACACACAGCAAGACACTCCTGTCATTATTCAAGCAGAACTCACAGTTTTTCTCTATTTTAAGAGATGAACATTTAACTGAATGTACCAGGTGGCCCTGAAGGCAAGTGTGCTATCCAAGAACAGAGAATCTCCCCAGGAGAGCTGAGATGTTCACCATTTAAAGATACTGACTATCAAAGCTGATGTGTTCAATATTGCAGTGTGAATGACCAAAGAAAATCTGAAAAAAAAGGAAAAAGAGGCAGAAAATAAGTTATAATTCACTTTGTTTTTATAGTACCTTTCCCGTGCACACCAAAACAACTTTACACTTAAACTCATTTACTGCACACAAGTCTCAGCCATGTGTCCATTGACCTTAGTACCCAGGCTGTATTGGAAAATTGATTATCAATTACAAGTCAAACTCTGCCTTGCCTTAAGTTGAAACCAGTTCAGCAAGAACAATACGAAAACTGTTCTTGCTGTACAAAGTCATTTAAGTGCTGTTGTCCTTCAATATCTTTTGCACAATATCATTCTGGCCATGTGTCAGCAGCAGTTACTTGGACAGCAGAAGATGCTGTTTGCAAAACATTGGGCATTCTGTACTGCATCTATTCAGATCACCTTTTTATGGGTCTTAACCTTTGCAACTAAATCTTTTCTGGTTTTCTGGCATGCCACAAAATAAAATATATTATATAGGATAAAAGCCCCTTCATTTTTATTTTTTCTTTTAATTGGTCTGCATTCTTTTGCTTATGTTTGGGTTTGGTGTTGGTTTGTTTTGGTTTGGATAGTTTTTCACTACAAAGCAAGCAGTTGTACAAAAAAAGGCAGGAGCACCTTGCTTCAGATCAGAAGCATGCTTAAAAAAATGATAATCACAAGTTATATTTTGTTGGTTGATTACAAACATTCTGATGCTTCCAATACTAAGATGAATATATATTTTTTTTTTGTGTGATTTTTGTAGGAAATGTGGATTCTAATGCCTCAAATATTATGCATTGGGAAGTAGTGTTAGTATTTATACCAGCTGTGGAAAATAAGAGGCTTTCTGCCAAAGTTATGAGGATGGTAGAACTTTCTAATAAAGTGTCATGAAGGTGGTTCCTTTTTCATTTTCCTGTGTTTTGGCAGAGGCTTGTTTTCTTCGTCTACATCCGAGTTTCATTCCTGGTAAGGGAACTAAAGCGAGTGAGAGCAGTTCCTAGGCTGATGCCACAGTGGCTTATCAAGCCAGGGAGGTGGATGTAGTGGCAAGATGTAGTGTTAGTGAAAAGCATCATTATGAAAACAATGACAGCTTCAAGGGCTGATAATTATCTTTAAAGCTATAATAGACACAGGCTTAGGAAAGGGAAGCCAATTTATTTTAAGACTGGTTGCTGTATAGAACTATATAAAATAAAAACAGAGAAATCATTTGAAAGTATGTTGTAGGAGATACAGGCGTTACAATCATCTCTGAAGGTGGGCAGGCCCAAACTTTTGAGAGGTAGTGCTCAGAATAACTACAATTTAGCTTTTGGAAAATAAATAAAAAATTGTGTATATATTATATATATATATAGAGGCTGGAATCCCAAAGAAGACTTGGTTGGAACACCTGTTCTATTAGTCCCATTTCCTTCTTAATTTTATATGTATGATTTTGACATTGTTTTAGGCATGAATAGCCTGTGCATATACAGATACGGTATTGCATTTCATTTCCCTCCATGTGTCTTTAATTGTTGCTGGATTTGTGCAGACTTGAGTTAGTCTGAAAACAAGATATGGCCCAGAAAAGCAAATCAAATTCTTTTCTATTAACTCACTGAGATATTATCCTCCCTTGTTTTTAAGTACTTGTTTTCTGTTTATATCATGAAACCTGCTTTGTTTCTTGGAAGCATATGGGGATTTATTTAAAATACACAAAGTTGCATGTGATATATTTTGAAAATTAAATTGCAAAATAAAAGGACAACCAAAACCACAATTCTGTATTTCAGATTTTTGTAAAACAGAACATTAAAACAAGTTTGGAATAGCCATAAAAATGTGGCTGAAACAACAAAGAGGAAATTGCAAAGATTGTTGCAAAACTGTTATTGCAAGAGAGAAGGTAGCAGCTTTAAAAGCAAAGTTCTGTTGGTAAATGCTGATTTCTGGGCTGCTAAATAAGCAGGTTGATTTTCTAAAGTAATTGCACATAAAGATTTTCCAGTTAAAATACTGCTTTCTGCTCAGCAGTTTTGCAGAGCTGTACTTCTATTTAAGACCACAGATGCCAAATCTGGAAGGCACTTTGGCCACATGCTCCCTCCCCACAGAATTCAGCAGTCCTGAATGTGCAACAAGCTGACGCCTTCTGTAGGAAGTGAACAAGGTAATGCCAGGCTTCTCTTTTAGTGGAAAGAAGTTGCTGGTAGCTGCATTTTGTCTTTTAATTATTTCAACTTAACTCTTTTTTAAAAAATAAAGCCGTGTTTTTCACAAAAACAAGCACATAGATTGTGAATTAAATATATTCCTTCCAATTCCTTCTAATCCCGCTATTTTAACCTGGGTGAATTCAAGAACAGAATTTTGTACTCAAATAAATGGAAAAGCAGATGTGAACTGCTGGCAGATCTTCTGCAGCCATGGGAGGTTGCTGTGAAAAAGGTAAAATTGTGTACATTGGAATATTGAAACCTGAGCTCTGCAGGGATCTGCCTGAGTGTGGCCTTTGGGTGCAGCTGCTTTTCCATGACTATAAAATCATGTGGATATTTTTTAAATTTTTATGATTAATGTAGGATATAAACTGATAGATAAAAAAAAACTATAAAATGGCCTGTAAACTATACCAGGACACTTTCACTTGCAGGCCTTACTTCAGTTTTACTGCTTTCCAGATTTAGGGTCTGAGGCTGTTTCTAGTATCATGTATGTGGTATGAGGGAGGATTAGCAGCAGGAGAGTTGGGAAATGCAGAGCAAAATGCAGAATCATCACTGAGGAGTTTACACAAAACTTTTGCTTGTAAGAAACTCTTTTTCCATCTTCCACAAATCAGCATATCCTGTTGCCCTAGTCACACCTCGGTTTGTCCATCACAGCATACGATCTAGACCTTTTGTCTACTTTCTGAGACAACACTGGTACCAGCTTGTGCAAATCCATCCTGTCAATTCAGAGTGAGTTACCAAGTGGCTCATCACTCAAACAGGCCCAGCCCTTCTTGGTAAACAAAGGCGATGTGCCCTCCTGTAACAGCAAGCAAGCTTTAACTTGGATCATTTTGCCTTTAGTACCATCATCCAGTTTCTCTTCTCTCACAGTTATGGCAGTCCTCTAGTACATACACTATTTGAAATAAAAGAGCTGATGACTCAGGAAGCACTTAAGCAAATATAGAAATGTTTTCCCATGTTGCAATGATTTGACAGAAGCTGAGTTTGCTTTGCAATTGGACTTGGAGCACACAAGTCTGCATCTTCCTGAAAAAGTACCTTTAAAAGCTTGTTTATGTCTCTGATGCTGGTGGCATGGGTACCATGATGCACATCCCCACTCTTTCAAACAGAAAAATAACTAACTGAGCACTTTATATGGTGTTTTTGGAAGACAACAGAAATACTTTCCTCTGTAGATGGAAAGCCTGTCACTGAACGTTTCAAGATTATACAAACCAGTTGCAAAAACAGAGACGGCTTCAATTGTCTTCCTCTGCCCTTGCTCTGAACCCAGGTCAGGAAATGTGTGAAGCTTAAGTGAATTAATTCAGTCCCCTCAAGACTGTGGCAACAGTTACCTTGTTGTAAGACATTCAGTGCGTTAGAAGGATGCTCATTTGTTTCTGTGATTACTCATCTCTCTTCAAAAACTAGCAATAGTGACACCTTTGGAGCATAACAGAACATATCTGAGGATATTCAAGACATCCTTCCTCCACAGCATGTGTAATTGAGGTATTGAACTGCAGAGAGGCAGGAGGCACAGCAATTGTTCAAGGTATTTAGTGTGAATGTTCTTGGGAACAGTTATCCTGCATTCAAATAAAGAGAATCCACTTCATTGTGTAGGTTTTGGGTTCGGGTTTTATGTTTGGTTTTGTTTTCATTTTTCTTTCTTTCCTGTTCAGAAACCATATAGCTGGATGAAATCAATGCTGTCATTTTGTTTTGTGGCCTTGAAGCTTGATGTCAGTAGAGTTATTTATTTTTGCAGACAGCGCAGTTACACAGTGGAAATGAGCAAAAAAAGTTGTACAAGCCTTAAAATTTTAAAGTCTGAACAATCAAAACAGTGCAGACAGTGAGTGCATAATAGAAAATTCAAGCTAATTTATGTTCATAGCAAAGTGCAATTTTAAAAATCCATGGACATGGAGGTTGGCTGGAACAGCTACACGAACTTGTATCCTTACAGCAGTTAGGGATTCTTTTCCCATTTGTATTTCACATATGCTTGAGATCAGTGAAATGCTTTTCTTCTTTGCAGGAGATTAGGCCACCTCTATGTTGAGCCAGCATCTCAGCATTACAGTTCCAAACTGCAAAAACACTTGGGAATCTGTGTGATCCCTTCCTGATATGGAGAATGTTGCAACACCTTTGGTGAGGAAAGTGGGAGAGGTGACCTGCACCATGCCAAGGGAGAAGCTGAAAGGACCGGCCTGGTGAGGTTAGGCAGAGAAACATTCATGTAATGATAAAAGAAGAGAATAAACGGAAAGGAGGGATAAATGAGCATTCATTTTTTCAGAAAATCAAGATAGTGGAAATCAAAATGAAGAAATAAAGGATCAGAAAATGGAAAAAAAAATCAAATGGTTTATGTTGAGAGAGTAACGAGGAAGGGTAATTGGAATAACTCATTTATAAGCTTAAATTAGACCCACTTTGTGTTACTGAGACCTGGCAGGAAGGCTGGCATGGCAATAGTAAGAACCTATTTAAGATTAATCATTTAGGGGAGAAAAAGCAAGAAGAGTGGCATTTTATCACAAAAGTGATATTAATTCTTCCCTACCTCAGGAGTAAAATGGATCAGTAGCCTCAAAGAGAAAGCCAGCATTGCTGTGTGCAACAGGTCCCAGGATCACGCCTGAATGGCCTGAATATTCTGTTTACATCAAAGGGAATTATGCTGTGAAAGATGGAAATATAAACAACCAAAAGCCAATTCATCTTCTGTCATCATATGATGCTCCAGACTGAATTGCACAGCGTGGGAGCATCACTCTGCCCATATTCCACTGAATTCATATGGTAAGTCCGAACTCAAAACATGCTGCATCTTCAAATTGAAAAGCAGAGTGTTTCTTGGCACATAGAAAGAAGTACACCAAAGAACTGAAAAGCTGTGTCTTGAATTTACAAATCATCTTCAGCTGATTATATTTAATATGCAAAACCAGAATGAAGTCCAAGACCCTTTTGCTTTAAAAATCCCATAAAACTGGAAAAAAATATGACCCAAGCAAACAGTCGGAAAGAATTTATACTGAGAAAGGTGTGAATGCTCTTTGGGGTCATAAAGAGCACAGAGGACTTCACTGGGTTGATGAGTAAACTGGGCTTACTAAAACAACTCTTAGTACAGTATTGTTGAATGTGGTCTTACAGCTGAGGAGAGGAAGGTGGCCAATTCCCAGATTGGTCCTGGGAATAAGAAACTTAGAGGGCTTCATGATTCACAGTGTAAGCTCCAAAAAAAGCATGTGAGTAATGTAGTATTAGTCATATTGGGCGGAGAAATTTGACTATAGAGAAAAATACGATGAGATTGATCAGTCAGCAGTAGATCCAGCCACCATCATACTCAGCAGATGCAACTTTTTAACAACAGGGGTGGTTAACGTGAAGAAACATCTCAGGGATCATTTTGTATTTCTTCTCACTGTGAATGTTTTGTAAAAGACAGCACATTTTCTAAGAAATAACATTCTTACTCAATGAGGTTTATGTCCTGTGTTGTGTATGAGGTCGGTGTTGATCCTGCTTTGGCATTGATTTCAAAGAAAAAAAAACCCAAAAGACTTATTTTCCCTAAAATAGTCAGTCTTTCTTAAATTGAAAGGGAAACTTTTGTTTCTTTGCTCTCCAAATAATAGTTCAAGATGTTAATTTATTAACTCTCTCCTCCTAAAAATGTGGTTCTTCTGTTTTATTGGGTACTATAATCCAAATCCTGTTAATATTCAGATCACAGGGTTTTGGTTTTTTTTTTAATAACTAATAAAAAATAATTGTGCAACTGCCCAGCATGTTGAACAGTGAGTCCAACCTTTCCCTGGGAGGCAGAACATGGTTCCCATAAACTCACTTTCAGTCCCATGACACAGATAACTCAAAGAACAATCATAGAATCACAGAAAAGCTAAGGTTGGAAAGGACCTTAAGATCATCTAGTTCCAACTCCCCCTGCCATGGGCAGGGACACCTCACACTAACCCATGTCACCCAAGGCTCTGTTCAACCTGGCCTTGAACATTTGCAAGGGATGGAGCATTCACGACTTCGTTGGACAACCCATTCCAGTGCCTCACCACCTTAACAGGAAAGAATTTCTTCCTTATATCCAATTGAAACGTCCCCTGTTTATGTTTGAACCCATTACCCCTTCTCCTATCACTACAGTCCCCAATGAAGAGTCCCTCCCCAGGATCCTTGTAGGCCCCCTTCAGATATTGGAAGGCTGCTATGAGGTCTCCACAAAACCTTCTCTTCTCCAGGCTGAACAGCCTCTACATTCTCAGCCTGTCTTCGTACAGGAAGTGCTCCAGCCCCCTTATCACAGTGCTCCAAGTGAGATCTCACGAGAGCAGTGTAAAGGGCAGGATCATCTCCTTCGACCTGCTGGTCACGCTTCTTTTGATGCAGCCAAGGATACAGTTGGCTTTGTGGGCTGCAAGTGCACACTGAAGCCAGTTCATGTTCAGTTTCTCATCAACCAGCAAGTCCTTCTACACAGGGCTGCTCTGAATCTCTTTTCTGCCCAACCTGTACCTGATTGCCCCCAAATCAGGTGTAGGACCTTGCACTTGGCTTGGTTGAACTTCATGAGGTTGGCATTGGCTCATCTCACAAGAGTGTCAAGGTCTCTTTGGATGCCACCTTTTATAAGCTTATTTTTCCCCTCAAGTATCCATCCATGGAGGTCTCCTGTGAGTCCCTGCTTGCATCAGTGGAGCTGCCGGCTGCTGGGCAAGGCATAGCAAGGGCTTGAGGCTCCCTTGGTTGCTATTTCCGCTCAGAACTGAGGCTCCTGGATGCTGTGTTTCCCCTCGCTCTGGTGTTGAAGGCATCGTCTCTGGAGCTGCTCACCTCAGCAAATCCAAACCCAGGTCATTTCTACCTATTCTAAAAATAATACCCAAATAATAATGACTACTTTTTAATAACTAAAGAAAAGTCAGTATAAAGGCTGCTGTATAGCAGCAAACTATTCTAGCCTTTTTAGGTGTTAGTTTTCATGAAGCTGCATACCAAAGACTGTGCATCTTAAAGTGCATATGGTTCAAAAGGCGTGTTCTTGAGAGACAAGTGAAAGAGATGTTTCTGGGCTTGGATTCCCACTGAATAATGAATGGATGTGGGGACTCAATAAGATAGGGTAGGATACTGGTCTCCATCTGCACTGTCTGACCCAAATTAGATAAGAAATCAGTGGGCTGTCAAGAATGAATCATACTGAAGTACCTAATAATATAACTGAGTCTCTGACAAGAAGAGGTGGGAGGGGGTTTCATATTTGAAATGCTAAAAGGACACAAAACAAGAAGGGGAGACTGTCACACTGAGACTGTTCTTGTGGCAGTTGGGCTGAAATCACCTAATTACAAGACCAGCTTTTCTGGCTAAGTAATTACCCAGATTTTAGATATACGAGTGAATATAGCTTATTTTTTATTTTATTTGAATTTGTGTTCATTTTCTAATAAATGTTTTTTAAAAAAATTCATGAAGCACATGAGTTGTTTCCAGCTGAGCAGTCTCAGAGCAAGGGAACAAGTGAAGGGTAATGGTGGGATTCTGTGGGTAGCTACCCAACTGGAGCACCATGGACAAATCCCAGAGGAGAAATGAACTTGCTCCTGTAAACAGATGACAATGTTCACTTCATCACTACATGGACTTAAAACAGTCCTTCTCCACTGCATCTGCTCTATCCCTCTGGGTGTTAGTGGCACTATATGTTCTGGCTCATGAACCTCAATCCTGGTGTCACAGGTTGTGTTGGATTAGTAAAGTTGGGTTTCTTTCTGTTATATTTTTGGTTTTAAATATCCTCTGCTGGGTCATATTCATTAAATCCAGACATTTATGCTATTGATGATATCTGTAACCTCTGCCATACAAAACCAATGGGAATAGTCTGCTGTAAAGCTACCACGAGTAATTTCAATTCAATAGAAGCAAACAGGCTGTATTATTTCAGGTGGTTCTGTTGTCAATAGGTGGCAATAATATCCTTCACTGCAGCTACTTAATATATGTTTACATTTTTCCTTTGCCCCACTTGGAAATTTTATAACATGGTCTCAAGTTATTTATATCTGCAAAGTTCTGCATTTCCACCATTATAATTTTTCATGTCACTATAGGCCAGCTATGGGAGAGGTATAGCATGACATTACTTTATTAAAGCTGACACTTTGCCTTGGATTGAATGAGTTTTCATCTTCTGTATACACAGCCAAAAATTGTTAGCATTCCAGCTCTGTTTTGCTATCAACCAATCTGCTCCAAAATATTTGCATGAAGTCAAATTTATATAGTGGTCAATTACAAACAAAAAATACAGTTTAAAGTCCCAGGTTCATGTTGCTGTTTGGGTATTTAGAGCATAGAGGAGCTGCTGCTCAGCCGCATTACTGGCAACAAACAGGCGATGCTTTCTGCAAGAGCTGTCACTGTTTCTCTGTCTGGGACTGATTTATACAGTATGAATCCCAAGTGTTTAACAACATGTGTTTTCTTGTGGCTTATCAGAAAGGGTGAAGACATTAGGGCTTCTTGAAAATCTGTTGTCTTCAAAGTTTATGGAGTGAAAATGTGTCTTTTTGTTTGCTGAATCAGACTTTGTTGAGTCTGCAAAGCGTTTCAGACAAGTATAAAAATGAACCAGGATGGACACTGTCAAGTGCTTTTTACATCAGTTAATTTGTTGTCCTTAAGTCTGGTTTTTTTTTAATCTCTTAAAAGACAAGAACTCTATTTTCATAACAGTTTTGTCCTGCTTCAGCTTGACAGCTGTGGATGTACAGTATTAGTGTTACTCATGAAACACTACCTATGCAGGATTATAGACATTCTAGCTTTTTAAGGTTACATTCAGATCATAGTGACACAGATCCAGTTTCTAAACTTGATAAACAACATTCACTGGTATTTTCTGGAAGTAGTTCTGTTATCAGAAACTAAGATCTTGTCCACACTCCATTTGTGCATATATATATATGTATATGCAAACCCACAGAATAAAGTCATCCTGACATTTGGGAGGAGGGCACCTAGGCCAGGATAATATTACAAGATGCAAATGAAATTAACTCCAGGAGTTACTTAAACAGTACATGCTTATAATCCTTCTGCAAACTTTCTCCTCTTCCCCAGCAGAGCAGCAACACTGTGATGGTGTGGAGGGAGCCCAGTGTAGCCATCTGGCTCCTGATGTGTGATCACCTCCTTCTTTCCCCCACCAACCAAATTTCTGCTCCCATTCTGCCTCTGACAATCCAAAACCTGAAATTACTTTTGAAGAGAAGTATTTCCAAAGGCGCTTAGATTTATATAGACGATCAGTGATTATGCCTAAAATAGTACAGTAGACATTTTATAGTTTTTATAATTTATCCTTAATATCTGTAATAACTATAGTATATTTTTAACATTATTAGGGATTTTTTTTTAATAGGGACACAACAGATTCCTATAATTTTTTTAAGTCCACAACTATAAAACTTAAAGTACCACATTACTACACACTTATTTTCAACCTGTTGTTATGTGAGATAAAGTTAGATCTTTATCTATCAATATTATCCACACTAACCTTGCCAGATTGGGTCTGTAAAAACGTTTTGGTATTGATCTCATCTGGTTTCATCACATCTTGAGCAGATTGCTTTTGGGCTCGGCACCAAGGGAATGTTGATTAGGGAGGCCTGTTTATTGTAGTACCGATGGAGAATGACAATGAAGCTCCTGTTAGAAATGTCCTGCCTGAAGAAATACGGTTATGAGAGAAGCGAAGGTTAAATGCAGATAACAATATCGGCAAGTCAGTGCAATAAATCGCACTGTGGGAATCTTAGACTAATGCTTTGGGTTTTGATCACTGTTTTCCACATATTTAGGATACTTAGGGCTGGATCTAAAGGTGTAATCTTGGCTATCCACAAGGTTGGAGACAGGGGTTTGGGCAGAGAAAGCCATTTTCCTCACTGCCTGCCCACTCCTCTGGGGTGCAAACAGCCCATTCCCAGCAAAGTTTATGGACTCCAGAAAAATTCTCATTTCCATGGTAATGCAGCTGAGGAGAGGTTTTCATGATTTAGCTGGTAGATTCAGGTGTGGGAATTCTGCCTAAATCCATTTTAAGCTTCAGGGCTAAAAATAATATTTTTTAAAGAACCATCAGTCCAAACATCCTGGGAGCTAATACTTTGATTCATTTTGGAGTTACCAGCGTAAACTGTGGCTAAGAGGTTGTACTTGTTTCTTATTACTGGTTCTCCTTTCCTCTTGAAGAAACAGTGTTTGACAAGTTTGGATTGCCCCTTCCTCACAGAACAGCCCCTGGGACCAGCTGCCCAAGGGGCGGTGCTGTCTTAATCCCATGATGGTTTGTGTTTTTTCAAGGCCCTGTCTTGAGGAACCTGATCAGATACAGGAACTCTTCCTGCCTGAAGCAGAAGTATAAGCAAAACAAAATACTGTGCTGCTCTGGTGGGTGAAGCATGGTGGCAGCTCTCTTTTTAGTTTTATTTTTCGGTTATGCAGAAGTATATCAATAGGCAATATAAGCTTTTATAGGTGGGATGATTCTCAAAAGTGGAGGGCATCATTCCCTGGTCCTTATCCTCCACCTCCCACTTCGCAGCACACATGGTGCTCCCAGCACAGTCCACTTCTGCAGGGTGCTGACACTGCAACATCAATATAATGTGAAGAATGAGACTAAAATTCTCCTTTTCCTCACAGCTGGACAAAAATAGAGACAAGATTTTACTACATTCTGAAATAATCCTTTGGAAAAGTTGTTGTTTATCTACAACTACTAAGTAAAGAAAACTAAACCCACATATACTTATTTTTTCTTAAAACCTGAGGTATTTCCGCATGGGCCAAAATACCCCTGAAAGTGCCAGGTTAACACAGCTGTGGAAAAAGAACAATTCTGCTGTTCCTTTTCTCATAATAAGTGATAAGAAATTGAAGATTTATGTACAAATGCGGAGGCAATTACATGGAAAATAGTAGCACAAAAAAAAACAGAATGGCAAACGCAGCAGCAATTAACAACTGATAAGAGAGATGTAACACAGAGATGAGTGTATTAGTGCAATAGATTATAAATTTTAGGTAAACAAATATTTCAGGAAAAGTGTAGACAGCACAATACAGCAAAATGAGAACAGAATAGGAATAGGAAAAGAAAAATGCATTGCATGAATGAATGTTAATTATTAGTTGTAGACAGCAGCAAATAAAATACGTACAGCTTGGTACATGGCTTAGCAAATATATATCGCTTAGCTTTGTACTGAGCTATTTCTACCAGCTGCTTTCCTCCCCAAACAAACCAGAAACTATTTGCCACACGGTCACAGCCTCAACTTCAAAGAAATGGTGCAACTTAGTGCAAAGTCACAATGAATCACTGTTGATGCTTTTTAGCAAAGAAGTGTCTTTGCACTTGCTACATCAGAACTATTATGACTGAAGGAAATAGTAGAGTTTTGAAAGTATCATTACATTTCTTAAAAAGACAGGGATAAGAAATTATGCCACTGGAAGGAAGAAAACCAAAAGTGATATGATGAGCTGTGAAATGTAACAGTGAATGCAAATGGTTGCCTTTAAAACACAGGCATTATTGTTTGGTTTGTAAGAGCTCTAAACCCTGCTGCTGCAAGTGGGCACCTTGGAAAATCTTTTAGAACATGGCATGTACCTGCAGCTGGAGATCTCAAGATGTCACTCTTCCAATTTGTCTGTCTTAATGAAAACTTAGCAGCCTCAAGCCTTGCTGCAGCATTCTGGTCTCCATCCATTCCCACTCCACACCTGAGGACTATCAGCATTTCCCAGCGCAGGTAGCTTCAGCCAGACTGTTCCTGAACCAACATTCCCTCTGCAGTCCACTTTGCACCCATGCATTCTTTGGCTGTGCCTAAACACAATACTCCCACAGGTTTCCTGGGCTACAACATAACATTTTCTGGCAGATTAATTCAGGTAATTGTTAAAGAGCAATGAAATGCATTCTGCAAAGGAAATTACTCGTTTCCAGCTTCCACATTACTTTAGATATATTGTTGCTGCTACTGATTTAAAATGAAATTAGTGTGCAAAATGTTCCCATGTCACACAGAAACTGATTTGATCACCTCCGTGTTCTGCAGTCTTTGCAGAACCTGTGGAGCTCTTGGGTTAAGTAAGTTTTTGACCATCAATCAGAGAAGTAGCACTTTAGAAGCTTGACTATACAGTCTACTTTGAGCATGTGTGCATTTTCTCACTTTTTAAATTAAAAATATAATACACTGTCTCGGTGCCATGGCTAGTTTCTAAAGACATTTAAGTTAAAACACTGGATTACTGAGTTTTGTGTCATTGTTACACAAATCATGAATTAATTTTCAAAACCTGTGTACTCAGTATGACCAGCTGAAGGGCTTAGTGAGGTGCTGAAAACAAACACACCATAAATTAGAAAATCTGATTTAATGAGATCCATCCTGTATGTCTTTGATATCATCAGATACTGAAAATCTTGCACCTTCTCCTTCTCAGAGGAGTGCTATGAAGATGACAAGGGGGCTTGAGCACCTTCTGTATGAAGTCAGACTAAGGAAGTTGGGGCTGTTCATCCTGGAGAAGCGAAGGCTGCTTGGAAACCTTATAGCATTCTTCCAATATTTGAAGGGAGCCTACAAGGATGCCACAGAGGGACTCTTCATCAGGGGCTGTAGCAATAGGACAAGGGGTAATGGGTTCAAACATAAAAGGGGGAAATTCAGGTTAGATATAGGGAAGAAGTTCTTTCCTGTGAGGGTGGTGAAGCACTGGAACAGGCTGTCCAAAGAAGTGGTAAATGTTCCATCCCTGGCAGTGTTCAAGGCCAGGCTGGACAGAGCCTTGGGCAACATGGTCTAGTGTGAGGCGTCCCTGGCCATGGCAGGAGGTTGGAACTAGGTGACCTTAAGGTCCTTTCCAACCCTAACCATTCTACGATTCTATGATAATGTGGTGTGCAGAGATTTAAATGCTGCTCAGAAAACTCTGAAAACTGTGGAATTTGGGTAAAGCAAAACAAATAAACCAAAACTGAGGTTCATACTTTCTTTACTATCATTTATCTTCGCAAGAGCAGATCTGACTCTGCAGATGTTTTTTACATGTGTTCTCTAGCCATCCCTGAAGTTAATAAATTTTCACTGACCTTGTTGAAATAATACGTTTGGAAATGAAATGCTACCCTTTATTTCCCCCTTTGCTTAAATCATCATTTCTGCAGCTGAACATGCAACAGGGGGATGTGGAAATCCTGGGGACTGCTGCCAACCTGGCACTGAGCCGTAAGGTGAGGTGCCAGCTGATCCATTTGCTTCGTTTGCAAACATCAGTTTTCTGATGTGAAATCAGGCTAGGTCTGAGAACTTAATTAAGGGAAAACATGTTGTGCTGGCTGTGGCAAAGAAAACAATTGGTGTTTGCTGGTTTTGGGTTGCAAATGTCAGATGTTTGTTGTTTCTCATGTCAAAACCTACACAAAAGGCAAATCTGTCTACAGGCTTTTTCTGCCCTAGGCATTCAACATTATGGATGGAACACTGGGGTCACTGGTGCTGGTGGAAGTGGCACTTTGCCAAGTATGCTCCAAGAGTGACAGTTTGACGTTTTGGCTATTTAGAAACCCACCAACCTGCTGGTAGAGTCTAGTTACATGGGTTTAGTTTGGTGTGCATCCTGCTTTGCCCCAGGAACCCCAGAGCCTGCGGGGAAGTGACTGACCTGCATCACGCAGACAGTGGAGCCTTGGGTGCTGCTGGTGGTAACCCAGAGCAGCTGTGCACAATCAGTTCAAAGGTTCGTAGTTAATACCTTAATGAAACAAATGGAGGGACTCTGTTCCTGGGCAGCTGAAAGTGGTTAGAGGAGGGAAAACACAGTTGGAAGCAACTGCTAGGTTTTATAGAAACAGGAAGTGAAGTACTGTCATAGACTTTGTGGTGTGGGCTTACTTTTATGTGTTGTCTGTTCTACAACAAGTAAGTTTTACTACCAGGATGCTATTTGGTTCAATGTAGCTTATGGTAACCAAAAGAAAATGTTAAGTCTATAGCTTATTATTTTAAAGTTTTGCTAAAGGGAGTGTAAATAATTCACTAATGCAGTTATTTATACAGTTATTTTTTTTAAGGACAAAAGTTGTTTTTTGGTTTTCAGCTATTGCAAAGATTTGCCTTTTAAAACTATTGCTTTTATAATGTGTATGTGTTGGAGTAGTGATGTTAAAAAACTACTTTAGCATATTAATTGTCTTCCAAGTATCTTTTTTCAAGTAAGCCTTAAAAACTCTAATTCTCCTCCTACTTTCTGATATACTTGATTTATCTTTTTCACTGGTCTGACCCATCAAGATTTCTTACAAAGTGTTTTAAGTGCTTTCATGGTGTAACTTTTGTCTCTATGTAAACATGAGCACTGAATGAGGCAGGCAAAGGCAATGAGTAATTACTAGACAAGGCAGGTGCTGGTTTGATTACTGAAGAAAATTTTTCAGCAATAAAATGCATATTTCTTTCTTGTCAAGGTGTAAGGCCCAAAACTCTGCTGCTTTGAGATTGCATAATGAGAAAGGAAACATTAATCCTTTTATCTTTTTTTTTTTTTTTTTATTTTTCCGACTAGGAGGAGTATAAAGATATTTCAATTATCTCATTCAAATCATACCTCCTTAGGGAAGGACAAAGAAAAAAGGCTTTGATGAAGTGTGCTGTAGGCATGGCTGCTTCTTGTGTGCCTAGTCTGCAAGGAGGGCAAGGTGAACTGTGCGGGACAAAATCCCTTATAGTTGGAGGCTTGCACACTCAAAGTGGATTGCTGCAAGCAGTCCCAGGGAGCTTGTGTTTATCACAGGTAGTACTTGTTAGGAAGACGCCCCATTCCGAAGATAAAATTTATAGTAGTTGGCTGTGTTGTGTTATTGCCATCTAGGCTACCAGATGTTTTCTTAAACTGGCCATGTCTATTTATATTGGCTGAGGACCAGGTGTGCACACACATGTATGTACCTACATGTATAAGGATTAGACATAATTCTGTAACAGTGCTTAAGCCAGCTGAAAGCTTTATTTATTTTTTCTTCAGGTTAATTTATACTTCTGTGCTCAGTGAAAGAGAACTTAAAAAAAATAGTCTTGCAAACTAATCAACAATGTGTGTTTTCTGTTTTGATCTATTAAAAGAAAATATTGGCTAAACAAAATACTGTCTCTTGCTACACTGTTGATTAGGAATATATGGCCTTCAGTAGAACACTGTTATATTAAATTAATACTTCTTAGAACTTTGAGCTGCCATATGTGAAGGGTTATTACCAGCTCTGGTACAATCTACACTGTGCAATATATAGGCTATTCTCCAAGATTTACTGTGAGTGCAGTGAATGAGCAATGAAAGCTGCCTGAGCTATAATCTTAACAAGACATAGAAATACAGTGCTGCTTAATTCAGGGTTTTCTAAGTACTACCTTTTTCAAGACATAACTAATCTTAACTCTAAAGTGGCTAGAGATGGTCTTAAAGTTAAATTGAAATCTCTGATGGTTTAACCATTTAAATGTTCATTTCACATTCTTCTTTTGCCTTTTCTTTCCTCACCCACAAAGTATTAGCTGAGTTTCAAAGAGAATGTGCAATTTGATCCAAGTCAGGGAGAGCCTGGTAACTGTTTTGAGTTGACCTGTAGTTTACATGATCTTACCCAACAAGTCATGGGCAGATTTGTAAAAGACTCTGTTATTGCTTCCTATTGTACTACTTAATTTTGTCTCAACCACCATTTAGCATAAAACATACATTGAGCTATGATGTGACTGGTTTTGCACACTGAAAAGTTGACTTGTCATCATAAAATGTTTGCATTGTAATCACCAAACGGAAACCTGGCAAAAAAAAAAAAAAAAAGGCACAAAAAAACCACAACAAAACAAATAAAACCCAGCCACCTACCACTAACAAAATCCTTTTTTAATTATTTTGTCTTGGAAAAATTAAGATGATTAGTAAAATGTGCTGACTCAGTAATAATGACATATTGTGCTTGTCTCTGTTCCTTCCTTGTAGAGGTTGATCCATTTGGCTCTATGTTGCTGTGCTAATGGGTATCCATGGACAGAAGCACTGTGAGACTTCCCTTTCAGCAAATATGTGAAACAGAAGTGCCGGAAGACTAAGTACTTCTGTTTGTCATGTGAAGATGAGTGACTTGCCATTGAGTAATTGCTAGGAACTTAGACTTAGGTGGCTTTGAGGTTCTTCTTATTTATGTTGTAGCAACTTATGTTCTTGATTCCTCAGGCTCTAAATTATTTTTTTTTACTTTGGGGGGTGGAGTGGGGTGGGTAGTGGAAAGAAAGATAAACACCTTTGTTCTCCTTCCTGGTTTCCTTTCAAATGTATCATCCAAAGAAGCTGAATGAGTGAACTAAAGAACTAAAATGTAAGTTATGCTTGTCCCCAGTGGCCACTTCCAGCATGAAAATGGCTGTAACTTCTTGAAGGATTAATGAATGCATCTTTTTCTGAGTAGATCAAACTAGAGCAGGAACCCTCTCAAGTGTGTGTCCCAGGAATAAAGCCATTTAGCCTGTGTTTTAAGGTGATCCAGAAAAGTAATAAATTAATATGGGAAAACCTAGGGATTTTCTCTTGAGACAGACCATGGCTGTTCTCTATATTAATGTTTTCAAGGGGGCAGTGGGAAAAAGCCCTTTTAGATATAAATTAAAACTAAAGTGAATGAAAGCACTGGGAAACAAATGGCATTACTTTACCTTTTCTTGTAGGCCCATTTTATAGTATTTCAGATGTATTGTAATTGTTCACAAAACTGTTTAGATAATCCTTCTGATTTGTTAGCCTCATTTAGACAACTTTCATGTGATTCCAGTTTGCTTTAGCATGGGAATGGTTTATATGCAACTGAGAGCTACATTGGAAGATGCACACATTTTTTTTTTAGGTTGTCTGGGAGTATATATTTTAATATTTGGGGAAGTTATACTCTAGGAAAGGTAGGATGTTGTCTGTTTAATTTCACATCATTGTGTCAACTTCTAGCAACAGCAAATGTATGAATTTCACAACATTAGTGGTGTATTGCAGCATTTCACTTAAATTTAAATATTGATTATGCAGCTAGTAGAGCACTAACTAGTAAAAAACCCCATAAAACTATACACAAGGTGAATGTATGTAACCACTAGAAAGTAAGAATAAGGATAGACAGGTAAGTATTGGAAGTCAGAGCTTTTAAAAACTTATAAATTACTATACTAGTTTCATCCTCACATTTAGCGAAAAACTCTGCACCAGTGAGTTCAGGATCTCTGCTGAAGTTATCTGATATATAACTGCATGATACTACTGACTGCAGCATCAGAAGCTGAGGATGTTCTTGGCATGTAACTGACTTCCCTATTTCGTACTTTAAAATTGTCATTCACAAGGAGTAATATGTGCTGTTGGGATCAGTGGAGCTGAAATGATACACAACAAGAGTAGCTTCAGTGAAATAACTGGGGGGGTGGGGCGGGTGTTTGGAAAATGTACCACCTTCCCTAGGGGTTTTGAACGTAATTTCTGACTCTTCTGTCTTGGAAAAAAAATCTTGAGGTGTGAAATCAGGAGGTGTAGTCGGTTTTCTTTCAGGCCATCAATTACTAATGCCTAAATAATCTTTTAGGCAGTACAAAATCCCTTGTACTGCTGTTTATCCCTTTGGGCTTATACCTTCTAGACACTGAAGCATGGCATAACTTTGATAATTTTCTTTAATTGGCTTGTTAAACTGAGAGTGGGTCTCAGATCTGAGAAGGTATGTTGGCACAGATATGCCTTGGGTATCTTCATGCTTTAGTTTAAATTTACTTACCCCAGATGAATCCAAAAAGTAGAGGATCTCAAGTTCTTCAGAAGTCCAGATTTTGGAGTCTGTCAACCCCAGATCTCCATTATTCCACAGACATATCTTGGTGGACACAACAGACTATCCATACATGTTTTGCTTGTGTTTTACAAGGTGCACTGAATCGTTCACAGCAGGAACTGCTGGGCCTTATCCTAGAAGAGAAAGTGATGTCTCTAGCCAACTGGGAATAGCTTGTCTATCTCAGACACCTTCACTGAGAATATATCTGCCTAATGGCATTTAAATGTGTTTGGCTTCTCATTTTTAAACATCAGTCTCAACTAGTCTCAAATATTTAAAAATAATTAAATAGGGATACTTTATGCATACAACTATATTCACCAAAAGATGAGGTAGTTATTTTAACTAATGATAGTATCTGCTTACACCAGACTACCCTGGACAGAAGGTGCCTTGATACCTGCCAGGGTTAGATACCTTGGAGGGAGACCATAAATGGACACATCCTTTATTCAGGAGTCACCATTGGACTACGGAAGATGCTGAACTGGGTGGCATGTTGGGGCTGACAAAGGCAGGATGCTCCTGTGGCCATGATAAGGCAGCTGCAACCCTTCAGGGTATGATGAGCAGGACCTCCATGTTGGCTACTAGGTTTTAAGCTTCATATACCAGGTGTAAATAACTTTTTTCCCCCTCCCTTACCTTTGCTGTTCAAAAGTTGAGGTATTTGAACAGTGTAAGACTATTTTTTGCCTATGTAACTGTTCTTAGACTAGCTGCACAACCTCCTGTATACAGACTCTCAGTAGGAACAATTACACTGAAAATAGGTATAGAGTACTAGCAAAGCTTGAAATTGAAGCACGTATATCTACTGAAATACCTGAACTGATTAATCTGGTTTCCAGATTAATTACTTCCCCATTAGTAAGTATGAAGAATGCCTTCTACTAAAGGGTAAAAATTAACTGAGAAAGAACAGCAGTAGGACAATCTACACTATGCCAGGCCAGGTTTCCACAACTTCAAGGCGAGGTTGAATGAAGCTTGGATCGCTCATGTCTAGTGGAAGGTGTTTGTGAGGGTGTGCATGGAACTAGATGACTTTTAAGGTCCCTTCCAACTCAAACGATTCTGTGATTCTATGAAACAGGGCTAAATAGATATTGGCTGTTAAATTCTGCAATATAAGTTATTCCTTTTCTGAAATGTTGTAGGTTCATTCTCTACCTTCAATGGATGCTTCTTTGAAACGGTCACACTGTAAATTCCAGATAGTAAGGGTTTATAATGGTCTACTGTCCTCTTGATGACAAGTCAGCATATGCGTTCTGCTGGAACATTCTCCTGGACACATTCTGTAGTGTAATCTCAGACATACTTTTCAGCTGTTTCTTTTTCCAGTAGTACATTATAACTGCAGTGGCAGAGGATATGTCACCACAAGAATGTTACTGTCCCAGAGCAAACTTGAAATGGAAGGATCATGTCTTTCTGCACATTTATGAATAATAATATGAAATTCTGTAGTGTTACAACAATACGATAAAATCACCTTGCTTATTCATTCCTTACTAAAAAGGAAATATGGAGACAATTTTATTGAAATAATGTCATAAATTTCCTACACTTATTTGTAGGATTCAGCCCCTCTGCATTTTGATTATACAAACTACAATAAAACAATTATAGAAATTATCAAGCTTCCACTGTGGAAAATTATTGCAGTACTTGCCTGTCTGCCGCTCAACTGCTTTATGCTGTTTGAGGATTGGTAATTTTAAGCACTATATATTTTTTAGTATGTAGGCTCAAACCTAGTGTGTTTGAGTGCCACACATTTGAGCACCCTTCTGGCAGCATGGTCTCGGCAGGTACCAAACTCCATTTGCAACGTATTGCAGAGGGAAAAAGGATGGTGGCTCTGGGATTTGAGCAAGATCACAGCTTGGTGAATACAATGCTCACTTTGCCTGTGACTGCCTTCCAAAATATGACACTATCTTTATAGAAGTTGGAGGTACCGCAAATTTATTGCATCTTACATTCAAGTACAGTGCCTTGGTTTGCTTAGTTTTTTGGTACTCTGCTCCAGGAAGATCTCATGGCAAAAATTAAATTTAAATAATATTGGTATATGAAATTCTGAGAAGGAGGAATAGTAAAGTTTGGATAATTAAAAGAAGAGGAATAGCAGAGTCCTACAAAATAATTGATAGGCAAGGAAGGTTTTATCAGATGCTTCTGCTTATGCTTTCAGATGGGATTATATAGCTTAATGGGAAGGTAAAACACTTTGAATGAACTGAAATAGTTACCACACACAATGTGCGATAAACTTTTGGAGCTTTTCATCCCTAGAGAACTTTAGCATGAAGAGCTTAGAAGGATAAAAAAATGGATTATGTGGTATTCATGTGGATAATGAGAAGATCAAGATTTATTACAGAAAATCAGAATGCATAAGAGAAATCTTCATGATTTTAGGATTTAAACTGACAGAATCACTAAATGTTAACTGGAGTAGGTAAGAGCTTCCCTCAGGGCAGGTTTTTAACTGTTAGCTTTTTTCCACTCTTTTTAAAAAACTTATTATTACACTTAGTACTAGCCCAGACAGGATTTAAGATTGAGTAGTCTATGAGACCAAGATATACACCAGAATTTTTAAATCTCCAGTAGCTTTTAAGAGCAAAAAGTTGTTCTGGGCATAGATTTGGAAGTATTTACAACACTGTGAAGGTTTCCTTTAAAGTATTTTAAATGTGCTGTAAAATTGAAGATCAGCATTTTAAAGATGGGAAATGCATGCTTTGGAGCATGTGTGAGATTTTTCTCCAAAACTTACTGCTCTCTCAATCCACACAGAGTTGTGGGCATGTATCTGAGTGCTTTGGCTCCTAAACACTAGTTGTAACTGCCACATTTTCTTCAGGGTACTGCTTTTCATCTGAATCTCTAGTGCCGAGAAAGATGTCCGTGGCTTAAATGCCTCGGGCCTTTTAGAAACTTCCTCCAGACCCTTATTTCTACATGTTCTTACATCTGCTCTAGTCCTGGCAGTCTAGGAGTTCAGTTAGCCAGCATGTACTGGCCAAGCAAGTGAAGCTCTGAAAAGACATTCGAGTAGGGCTGGGATCCAGGCTGACACAATCAGTGATGAGTCCTAAATGTCTGAGGTCATCTCCTTTACAGTCTCCCTTGTCTATCTGAGGCCTCACAAAGGACAACCCTTCCTGAAATATTTCACTAAATGAGCTTTACGGGAGTATGCTTGCAAACTGCTAAAAAATTTAAGATGGAAGTCAAGCGTTCCTGATTACTCGTGAAAATTTAAAAAAACACACTTGCAGCTCGTATGCCATTACATTAGTCATAGAAAATATTTTGTATCCTTCTTGAGTTTTTTAGTAATGAGTCATGATTATTCATCATAATGAATATATTTTTTTGATATTAGGAATAAATAAAATCATACTGTAATATTGGAAAAAAAAAATCTTTGTTTCAGGAATATCCCTCCCCTTTTTCTGGTCTAGACAACAGAAATCCACAGAGTTTTATAGGAAGCTAACATATAGGCATAGCCTTCCAAGTCCAGTTATTCTCTTACAATTATAATTCTAGGATTCTGAGTTTAGAATAAAACAATGTACTAAAAGGGATGCAGAATTGATGAGTAAGACAAAAGGGAATATTTGCTTCTAGTAATATTTTTGCCAATCAAAACACACATTTTTAAGTAATAAATATATTCTATGATTTAGCTCTCTATTTTCTTCAATATTGTCTTTTCAGGTAATTTATGAACTTGGTGAGAATCTATGAAACATAGTGTAGGAATTATATCAGTAACTGGGCCTAGGACTCAATCAAAATTGACTGCCCTGATTTCTGCTAGGTGGATCATAAATTCATTAGTCCCTTTAATACAATGCTTTTCTTACTTGCATATTGGGTTTTGCTATGTCACTGAAAATTAACTTAAGAGCATAAGAAATTTTGCTGCTTGAATAGCAAGATCAAGGTATGAAGCAGTAAACCCTGAGTTATGATTATCATTCACTTGTAAGCTTTTCTGGTCTGATTTAGTTTGCAGTAGATTCCAACAGAGTAAAGAAGGACAATCCTTCAAACATAAAAAATACTAATTGTGGAAGACTAAACTGTGAACACCATTTTAGTTCAATGTAACTATGTATAAATTACAGCAAAGAGGCACTGATTCTTGCTAGTGGCTATTATTGACTTGCAGAAATCTCACCTATATCAGTCATAGGTAGGTTTGGCCCTAGGATTTTTAATATTAAGTGAAATGAACCCAAAAATGACCTGAAGTTCACCATCTTAACCTGATGTTTCACAAAGATGCATTTCAACAAGAAAGCAGGGTTGCAATAAAAATGGTTTCTTGAAACTTGAACTGCTGCTCCTGGCATGTATAGACCAAATTAATAGAGATCACATCTATTCTGAAACATGTGGAGGAAAAAGACTTCCCCAAATTTCAAGATACAGGATGAGGATGAAGTGGCATGTACTTGAAGGAGGTAAAGTACCCTCCAACACTGATAAGTGTTAGAGAAAGAAAATGAAGCAGAAGAAATGTTGGATTATATAAAAGACTGGTCTGAGTGCTTAATGTGTATTTGTAACCCTTCATTATAGGGCATAAACATGGTTGTATTTCACACCACAGTATTTGGCCTTGCTGGAGATGCTGAGAGCTCCTGAATGCCCCCATAATGTTTTCCACACCTTCCTTTTTTCTCTTAACTCTTCTGACACAGTTTGAATGCTGATTATGTTTATAGAAACAGCTGCTCAAGTGAGATGGAATAAATCTCACTGCAGACTGGTTTTTGTACCTCTAACTATGGGTGAGGAGGGGGAGTCATGGCTTTGCCAGTTGACTTTGTGCCCTTTTGGGAAGGAAAGCTGCGCATTCAATGCAGAACAAATGTCCTCCTATTTCCCAGTTATTAGCAAGAAGCTGGCTACAGTCTAGTCATTTCTATGACCTGTTTCTTCAAGAACAAAAGGTTAATTCTGAACATGTAATTTTAAGAAGTTCTGAACCCTGTTTATTTTTACTTTAGGAGAGCAAATCCTCATCTGAAAGAGAGCTCTAAAGGACCCATTCAGAAAATAATTTTGATATTAAACACCTTTGAATAAACAGAGCAAAACCAATTAAAATGTCAGCTTAAAGGTAGTCCTACTTAATAGTTTATGCAGTAAATAAGTCCAGCAAATGAGATCCTGTTCCAGAAGAAGGGGTAGGGCAGTTCCTACCATTTATAAAAGATACAGCTTTTTGAATTTGTTGTCACTTCCCATGATTCTTAGCAGTTTCAGGTCATCCAGAAATGTTAAATGGACATTTTTAGTGCTAGGAATGTCTGCATGTAACTATGCAAAAACGCCTTTTCACATTTATAAGGAATTGAAGAGTAATAAAAAAAGTCTTTTACAAGGAGGTTTTAAAGCCTGTTTGCTGTCATATCGCACAATCTCATATCACTTAAGGTGATTCAATAGTTCAACCCACATATCAAAATACTGTCTGCTTTATTGATAGTAACATGCAGTACAGTAAAATTTTTTACTACTTTCCAAGTGGTCCTTTTTTAAGGACAGAACAGAACAAACATCCTAAATGGATTATCCTATTTACTCCTGCTTTTTCCCCTCATTCCTTCTGATTGCTGAGGTCTAAAAATTCAACTTTACACCAAATTAATTTAAAATCAATTTTATTGCATTGGTCCCAAACATTTCACAAAGTACTATTAATTTATTCACAAATGTCTTAAAAAAAAAATCATATTACCAGAATGTCTATAAAAACAGTAGAAAAGAAAAATATTCAGGCTCAAAATCCAACAAACAGATCTGTTAGTCTAGTACCAGCCACCAATACTTTCTTCTTGTTGATGATTTTTCTTTGGCAGTGATTATTATATTTTTTTTCTTGATACATAGTTCTGTGTAAACATCAAGATACTGAGTTTTAGCTTGTAGGGTTCATTTGTATTTATCCAGTGCTTGTTGTAAGGAACCAGACTCTGTATTTGCCGATGGAGCTTTCATTTGCTGTTCTTGACTGTACTCAATGGTATTTGCATATTTCTAAATCACTGTTAACTAAACAGTTACATGAGTGAACTCTCATGGCTGTAATTACCATTTATAGTGTGAGCTGCAAAAGACCTGCTAAGGCTGGGTCTGCAGATCTGGCCAGGAGCCCTGAGGGGGCCAGCTCTGCCCCAAGAACAGGAGTAGCAGGACAACCACCTTCCCCTTGCTTGTGTTAGGCAACCTCTGGCCCTGGCCTTCCTTGAGATCTGGGCTCTGTCACTGTGCCACTTATTGTCTGTGCCTGCTCTCTTCAGCATGACTACAGGAATGATGCTATCACAAGCTGCTGAGATGCCTTTTTCAGTGTGTCAGTGAGGTTGTGGGAATGTCCAAAGGCAGTTTTTGCTGGAAGTGTTGGTAGTCTGTGTAAGACAACCTCAGTTTTATTGGTTGTACAGATTGATCTCTGGAAGGACATACCACCTTCTTGGTTTGCTCCATAATTGTGTAACTTTAATCCACTTTATTGTGGATGATCAAGGGCCAGACAGAAAGATAGGACATTTTACAGGGTAAGTATAGTATCTTCTACATAATAACTGTATTTAAGCTGTTAAGACACAGCCCACAGCACCATGGCTATGCCCAGTAACAGAAATAACAGTAATAGTGATCAAATGGATGAATAATAATTTCAGATTTGGGTTGTCATTCTCAGCCTGTTCCAAAGTTTAGCAGCAAAGTAACAGCAGTAAAGAGTATGTGGACTGAATGAGGAACCAATCTTCAATTGCTGGAGTAGTCAAAATCCTTAAAGTATTGCTGAAGTTTGTTTTGATTTTTTTTTTTATTTTTTTTTATATGGATTGATATTGCCCTCTCTGTAATGATGGAGTTGTAGTGGACTGCTATGGTATTTCAAGTAGTACTATTTAGTTATGGTGACCTATCAATTGAGTATAAAATGACACAGAGCAGGTAAGATGTTTCATAGCTCTTTGGTTTTATTATGTTGTGATTCAGAGCTATGACAACACATATGGAAAATATCAATGAAAATAACTACTGTGTACATGGTATAAAAAGTAGACAAATGAGGTTATCTCAGAATAAATGCTGTTCTATAAAAATGATATCATTGTAATTGAGACACTATAAATTACATGAGGATATAGTGCAAATCAACTCCCACATCCTTCCCAGAAAGAACATGTTGAAGATGAACCCACCATGTACTGTGACTCATTGCAAAGGCTGTCACAGACTGGTTGGAATGTATGGAGGAGAGGAGCTCTCCTGATAGACAGGTTGCTCTCTGCAGCTTGATTTAGTCAGTTGCATTACATAGACCTTATGTGTTGCAGTGGTTTGGCTTTGCAGATAGCATAGTGGCTTCATTGTTTCTGTTTTTCTTGGTTCACAGTTCAAAGTTATGGTAAATAATTAAAGCTTAAAGGGAAGCTAAACTTCAGGAAATAGATGAGACAAATTATTAGCAGTTCCTGTCCCTAATGGCATCTCAGTCAGGTTGTTATTGACTCTCTGCCTTGCCTCTGCCTCACAATGATATAATGGGATCTCTGCTGGTTTGGGAGCTAGCTCAGGCAAAGGGGCTGAGCTTATGTGTTAATCAAATATAATGTTGCATTGTCCAAAGAACAGACCAAGAGGAAGAAAATTTGTAGTGGATTGACGTTTGATCTCTCTGAGGGTGCTGATAGGCATGGAAACATTAAGTGCCCACTCCTGTCTGTGTATGCAGAAGAGACTGGGCCTATTCAGGGAGGTTTTTTCTTTGCAAGTGATCTCACAGCTAGCAGTCAGGAGAAAAATAAGAAACATCTCCCATTGTCTCCTGCGCCTGGATATAGGGCAAGCCATGCTTAATTCCAAGACAAACAACCAGAATAATTATGGACAGTCATGGAAATAAAGGATAATTATTCTTAGGTATACTATAGTGTTTGTAATGCCATTTCCAGAAAATGTAACAAATGTAGAAAAATACCACTACAAAGCAACTGTGAAATCCCTTTTTTGTACCCATTCTTAATTTTTCCTTGATGATTCTATTTCAAGAGTAGCTGTACAGTGAAACATGACTTTTCTTTTCAATGTGAAATTTACAGTATGGTAAGCTAATAAGGAAATGGATAGATATAAAAAACCCCACGAGACTTGTAAATTCCTAGCATGTTCTTGCTTATCACCTCTCCTCAAAAATGACCTTTCATCTACATGTTAGGGAAAATTTCTTAATGTTGTAACACATGTGGATGAAAATATGGTTTTGGATATACATGCTGTACAGATATACCTAAGGCCAGAAGAACTAGGAAGTGCCGATTTCTGTTTGCACCTTGCCCACTAGGTGGGGGTTTTCGATCTAATAGGCACTGAGGCATACTATTGATCTCTGCAATTTGCTGCCAAGCCACTGCTATGGTAATGAGCCATCTATGAAGGATGAAAATTATTTCACCCAGCTTTCTTAAGTGTATTGTAACTTCTGAGGAGTAATTTTCAGAACTAGAAATTCGAAAGCAGCTTTTACTTCCATCAGACTCTAGACTCCACTGGAATACCAGACTCTTAGAAATCCTTTCAAAACAATTTCATGATTATTACTGTAATCACTGCAGAAGTGGGAAGCCCTGCACAGGATGCCTCTCGTTGCTCTGGGATGTTGTGGTGGCAGTTCTGCTCACAAATTGGTGTTATCAATCACACTTTAGTCATTGCAGGCTTGCAGTAAGATTGCTGGCCTGCAAATGTTTTCTGCTTTTGCTACAAAAGATTGAAGATCTACATCACTGCAGAGTTTGAAAACACTGAGTCCTTTTCAGGAATTCCAGGAATGTTTGGATTATTTGGCACTACAGGGAATTTTTTTTTAATGAAAGTGTTTCCTTGCTGGGTCTGTAAAATAACACATGAAAATATCCTTTAAAGAGCCTTTTTGAATTAAAGGCAACTAAGGCAGAAAGTGCATTTCAAGGGAGATCTGAAATGTTTTATCAAACTGACTGCTATTTTCATTGTAAATTATGGGTTTCTCCCACTGAAAACAGGGACATAGTCTGTTCATGTATTAGCAGAACTGTGGCAATACAACTCAATGTGAGGTGGAGGATGAGAGCTCTATGCACAAGCAATAGAATTCCTGCTTTCTGAACTGGATTTGGAATTGCATCTTGATGCATTCAGAAAGCGAAGAAAATCATAATCCAGCTCAGCCAAACCTTCAGCACCAAATTCCTCTTTATCCTCCCTGTCTGCCCCAGCACAAGTGTTATGCAGGCAGTAGAATGGGAGATGGAAAAAAATCCACAAATTCTGCTTTACAAGTCTAGATAGTGAGCTGCACTAATCTGTACTAGGATTTACAGCAGAAAAGTCAGAGGATTGCCTTCATATGTCTTTCCTGAGCCTTCTAATCCCATATTTGCTTGTATCTATGTTACTAATAGGAAAGCTACAGAGCAAAACTTAACTGCTATGCAAACCCTACTTTTAGGCATGAATTTTCAATTCTAAATTATTGAGGATACTAAATGGTTACAGTAGAGACTTTAATAATGGACAATTATATAAACAGTTTAACTGTCGATAAGGAGAGGGAAAGACTGCCTTGCATGAGTAACAATTAAAGGCAAATTACTAGCTTACTCTCTGAGCATACCCAACTCAAGAAATACTGATTTCATCTAATCATAGAATCAGCTAGGTTGGAAAAGACAAGGACTGCCAAGACCACCACTAAACCATGTCACTAAGGGCCTCATCTGCATGGTTTTAGAATGCTTCCAGGGATGGTGATTCCACCACTTTGCTAGGCAGCCTGTTCCAATGCCTGATCACCCTTTCAGTAAAGAAATTTTTCCTAATATACAATCTAAACATCCCCTGGTGCAGCTTGAGTCTGTTACCTCATGTTCTGTCACATGTTACTTGGAAAATGAGACCAGCCACCTCCTCTCTGTGTCCTCCTTTCAGGTAGTTGTACAGAGTGATAAGGTGCTCCCTGAGCCTTCTCTTCTCCAGACTAAATACACCCAGTTCCCTCAGACATTCCTCATAAGACTTTCTCCAGATCTTTCACCAGCTTCCTTGCCCTTCTCTGGACCCACTCCAGCAATTAAGTATCTCTCTTGTAGGGAGGGGCCCAGAACTGAACACTGTATTCAAGTTGCAGCCTCACCAGTGCTGAGCACAGGGGAATTATTATTGAAATATTTATGTTTTATATTATGTTTATATGAAATTAAATATCAATGTTTGATATGCTTAATAGGGTTATTAATGAAATACCTCTGCTGAGATATACCTGTTTACCCTGTCACAGCCTGCCTTGCAAAACTTGTTTGGAAACTTCTGCACAATTGAATGCTGGAACAATTCTGAGTTGTTTTTTCCCCTGTTTTTCATACCACTGATTACACTATTTCTTCGCTTAAAACTAGAACAAAAAAACCCTTCACATTATTAGTTATCATGTAGGACAAGGCTCCCCTTGTCACAGAGAGATGCTCTGTGATTATGTATTGCACATCTCTCACATTTATTTAGCTCAATAAACAGTACAAAGACAGCTTGCAGGAAATGAATCCTCTCTGCATTATCTTGTTATCTGAAACTGTGTGCATATCCTCGGGAAGAAAAAGTGCTGGAATTATTGTGCTTATACTTTGAATTATAATATAGACTAAATCATAAGAGGAAAATAATTGGCTTCCCCACACCGAATTCCCATATTTCCAGGTTCTGTATTTAGATTGCGGTATTCAGCACAGCTATTGAATTTCCTTGTGCGCAGTGCTAAAAGCTGACTTTATGGCTAGATGTGATGAGTGGTATCTCTCAGATAGTGGAGAATTTATCAGCTCTTTCAGTAAAAAAAATCAGATCCTGAAGAACAGAGTAGTAAAAATGTTCATGTGATGTTTCCCCTGCTGAAGCAAAACACTACTATTTTTCTTCAAATGGCTCATTCCTGAGCATGACACCAAAGCCTTCTCAGTATGAAAGTGCTCATGGGCAATCACAAAGGATAGGATTGGTGTATAGAAAACTTCACATTACAGCAGAATGGACACTTTGTCCTTCTAAAAGTGCCTCAATTTCCTCAACCTTGAAACTTCTTGGAGAAGAATGATGGGCCAATGTTAAAATCATCCTGCCCTGTCTTGTGACTGTGTTGCTTGTTGAGAGTGTAAAGAAGAAATACAAACTGATATCTGGAGGCTTGGACACATTCAGTGGTAGGTAGTGTGTGTACATGTGTGGGTTTATTGGCTTTTTGGGGAAATGGCCCAAGATAAACAAGGATAGGATTTTTTTTTTTTCTTTAGGAAAATACTCTGGGAAGTCATTTAAGGTTTTATTTTAAAAACAGAAGCTGTCATTTGGCTTACTGAAAGTCCCAGCATAACACCAATTGTATTTTCTTTATTATTAACCTGAGGGCAAGATAAACTTCGGGTTTCATCTCCTTAAGCCTTTGCCTTACTGGGAAATCTGAAAGCGCATGATGCTTTACAGCTCACCGTGCACCCAGCTGCTGCTGACAGGGACACCAACCAGCTGCAAATCATCTCTTCACATCACATTCACAGTCTACCACTGGACAGATTCATTCCATCACCTTTGCTGGCCTAAGGTGACATGCTGATGTGAAAGGAGCTGGATTAAAACTGCCATAAATTATCCGCAGTGAAAGGACAGTGTATATCACATACAGGGATTTTAATCTGTTTTATTTGTTTTGAAGGGAGGTTTTATAGTTTAAGTGCTAAACTGTGCCCTTTCTGATAAGAAAAATCACAAGAGTGTGTACTTTTGAAGTACATTCTGCCTGGCGGAGAAACAAAAATAGACCTAATAAAAACTGAGGACTTTCTCACAACTCAGCACTTACTTAGAGACAAAGTAAATAATTACTGCATCATGAAGGCTTGTATGTAGATAAATGTATAAAGGTGACAAGAATAAACTCATCAAAATGAAATTACATGAAATATTTGTGTCTTTTCAAATGGGCTCAATGTTTGTTTTGTGTGCCCTGGAAGAGGGAGCTTTTAATACCTGAGCAGCTGCTTACAGGGAAGTACTGGGACTAATAAAAGAGTCTAATCCTCAAAGTGCCTTAGCACTTCTAAATGTCATTAAAAGTCACTCACAAGATAAGAGCTAAATATATATTCTAGCTATCAAATGCAGATTGCTGTGGGATGTGTCTGAAACTGTGCATATGTAATGTCCTACACCTAACATTAGAGGGTAAATTACATTTATCACTAGAGGATGCTTCTGGGGATGTTTGATTATATAATTTCCAGTTCTTATGACAACATGTGTTTCTTTTAACTGTTTTCACAAGCTATCCCTAGGCATTTTCTTTGGAAGATGCAGGGAAGTGTTCTTGCCCTGCTGTGCCTTGGCGCACCTGGTTTACCTGCAAAATCTGTGTAATCTGGGGAGCAATGTAGGGATTTTCTTTTCCTGGCCGGGTGTGGCTAGGAAAACTAGTGCTGGATTAATCACATGGTTTAAAATTCAATGTTTACCTGAAACACAGGTTTAATGTTCACATTACTTTGACTTGAAAGTGAGGCACTAGAAGACAAAGAATCATCAGATGAGTAAACGTTTGGGGAAGCAGGCCTAAACTCTCATATCTGTGCATAAACAGTAATTTAGATTAGCTTGATAAATTGATGCTCCACATATATACTTACCCCGGGGATAGTGCGTAGCTGAAAACTGAGAGGTGTATTCAATGGGTAAACTGGGAGGTGAGACCAGCATGCTCTCACCTGATGGCAAGGCACAGTTTGACCATTTGAGGAGTGTGGTCTATCAGGTTCTTGCCTGGCAGTGGGGCGACAGGCTGTCCTGTAGTACCTCTCCCCAGTCTCCCTCTGCTCCTGGCTGCCAGGGCTGGGATTTAGTTGGTCAAAGACAGGAAAGAGAAAAGGAGGATCCTCCATGTCTTTTCTGTGACTCTTCCTATTAAGAATGGAGATGGTCTAACTTCACAGTGTGTTCATTTGCCAAAAGGACAATCTGGACCTTATTTTAAAATAGGTATTTCTACTCAGATATGCAAAATCATTTCGATATATAAAAACACAATAAACTTCAGTAAGGAAAAAAGAAATTACTGCATCAAATACCTTTCTGTTAATCAAATATGATGTTTGACCAGGGTACAGTGACAACAGCTCACCACACCGGCACAGTGTGATCATAGCAATGAGATCATAGCAATGACTAATGCATATTTTAACTCAGAGGAAGTTTTTATATGAAATATTTGCTATCTAATCCATTACTTCTCTAGTCAATTTTCAGGGTCTTTCTTGAAGTTAATGCATATTCAGTGCAATTATTGCCTCCTCAAGATCATTTATGTGAGCGCACAAATAACTAATTAGCCATACTTCACTCTATGAAGGCCATATAAGTGATTTAATTCACTTAGTTGTATTGAGAAGATGAAGAAAATACTCCCATTAACAATAAGAGGAAGCAAAACAGGCACAGCACATCTTTGGTTTGCAGATGTGATGGTTTACACATATTTCACCATTACACTGCTCAGACCATGAAAAGAAAGAATGCTTTTGTAATATTAAATTGCATTAAACTATGGGTAAAAATTAATTTAACATCTAATTGGAAATACTCTGAAATGAATGGTTAAATCCTGATAGGAATATATTAAAAAAAGTTACCACTGACAATTTTTAATGAATTAATTTTAATTATCAGATAAGGACATAGAATTGACTGTTTTACAGGATGTAAATTTCCATCTTCCAGAGTCAGGCCACAACTTCTTCCACTTTGTTTATTCCTTGATCTTTAATGTTGATTGGTAAACCATTATTTATTTATTTGAAGATGCCTCTTCCCCCTGTCTTTTTTCCAGTCCTTTTCATTGGTTACTTTAATTGACCTTTTTTTCTTTTCTTTCTTTTTTTACTCCTTACATTTTCTGTTCCTCAAATGCAATTTTTAAAAATATTTATTCTGTATTTACCAGTCCTCTATTTAAGCTTTTCAAAGTTTATGGAAGCAAAATCTTTCTATCTGTCATTTCATCTGACCAAACAGATTCTAGATGTAACCTCTTTTTATCAGTACAGCACACAGATGAGGTCATGAAGATTAGGTGACACTTCTTCCAGTTTGATATCTAATATAGCTTTAAATATATGCATATTTGGTTTATAATAGATTAAATATGTCAGAGGGGTGTGTGTATACATTTCAAAAATAGGGTATAAAATATGGGCAAATAACATACTGCATATTTATATTGCATCGTTGCCTCAACTCCTATTAATAATAACAATCCTTGTAACGTAAAATGGTATTTTATGTTTATGTACTTCACCTGCCTTCCTAACTAATTAACTGGCATTCAGGAATACCATAAGCCACTTTAAAAAGGCTTACTGTCTTCAACCATGTCTCTAAGTTCTCCACTTAATAGAAAAAAACAAGTTAAAATTACCAACAGTCATGTAGTGCAAGCTCTAACTTATCTATCTTAACAATACCAGAACTACCACCATCGATGCTGTTGTCTGTGCTTCAATTATATTTAGAATAATAGTACAATTATATTTGGAAGTAACTGTTTCCTCCTCTCTGAATGAAAATAATCTTTGATATATAAATTTCCTATGTATATTGAAAACCAGCAATTTTTATAGAAATCATTCCCAGGCCTGTGATGGAGTTGTGTGAGGAGGAGCCCTTTAGAAGCTGTGCTCATGCTGAATCTGAGTAATGTTTCTTTTTTAAAAATTGTAAATTGTAATTTAAAAAAATGTAATTTAAATTTTTAAAATTTTTATAAGGTATTTAATAAACATTTAAGAAATGTAAGAGGTAGCTCTGGAAATAAATAGCTGAGCCTAGCCAAAATATTTTTTGATTATTAATGAACTACACAAGATGGAAAGTTTCGCTGTGCTATGAATCTGGAGAAGTGCTTATAATAATAGTATATATGAGTCTTTATATTTCTCCTGTATCAGCATCATACGGTAATTAACTCAGCAAGTCACCATTACTTAGTGCTATCTTTCAAATTTTTCAAATTTCAAAGCACATTAAATTTTAGTTACTCCTTTTCTCCTGAACTGTTTACATGTACAGTCTCATAATGTTATCCCAAATCACTGATGATGCTTTGAAAACCACACAGACAATCTGCCAAAGTCAGGGAGTTCTTCCTATAGCATCAAAGCAAGGCATTTATGAAGAAGCATGAGAATTCTCTGTAAAAGATGGTATGTAGAAAACTAGCTGCTGTTATAAAATATCAATCATTAAAGTAGGGGCGTTTGAATTTCTTCTCTAAGCCCTGGGAACCTAAATTGCAAATTCAAGTTTTAATAACATTACTCGTATTCACTGATTTCTTACTGTGAGGTGTTACCTCCATTTTACAAGATGCAGGATATGCTAAAAATCTGTAGGTATTCAAAAAGTGACTGAGAAAAAAAACCAAACAAACCAAAGAACAAACCCAAGCCTGAATAAAATCTTTGGAGGAAAAAAATTGTCACATGCAGAGATTCCATCCATCCCTGTTTTATAGAATCCTTGAACCACAAATAGCTTCATGCTGGGGAGTGTATTGCTGGAAATACTGTGTTCTTGGCATTTTCTTGTGGTGTTCTCTAAACCCTGGCTGTGGTCAGTGTTGGAGGACACTGGATTTCATGCAGATGTTCAGCTTGAGCTGGTCCAGCCATTCCCACGTTTTTACATTATTTCCTGTTTTCTGTAAAATCCCTAAGAGACTCTAACTTTTTTTATTCTAACTCTTGGATACTGATGAGGTCCCCAAACATCCCATCTCGAAGAGCAATAGGGCATTCTTCCACCAAAGCCTAAGCTGAAAAGTTCAGCTGCTTCATAAAGAGAAAAACCCAAACAAATTCCAACAAGATTAAAAAGTTATCTGAAGAATATATTTGTCATTAATGATTATTTAAGAAGGGATAATGAAAAAAGCAATGCTACATCCACAACTACGTTTGAGAACTTTGTAACATTCAGAGTTTATACTAGAGCACAATGGAAGCTTCAGCCCCAGATATTTTTGCAGTAAAAAAATCTGCTCAGCTCAATTCTTTATTCCCCACCTCATCTGCCAGTCTGCTCTGGGTGGCTCTGGAGGAGTTTAAACTCCTTGTTGTCCTCCCTGCCCCTTTCTGGGGACATTTCCCTAGGCCAGGCATTTTCCTTTTTCCATCTTCTGGGGGTTCAGAGACAGATTTTGCTGGCCCTGACCGATGTGGTTGTCAGTCATGGGTTCTCCCTAAATGTGCTGGATTTTTTTTGTTTTGGAAGCAATGTAATGACTCACTTCTGTTTCTTTTTTGGCTTTTTTTCCCACACCTTATCTCCAATGCAGTCACGCTACTGTAGGACTGGTTACACACCTCTTATAGCAGACATTTTTTCTTAGTTCCGTATCAGCTTATGTGCAACAAAGAGCTCCTTCAGGAATAAACATCAGGCTTTCCTTGGTTTTTTACCCCCAAAAGTATCTCAGTGAAGAAGTCTATGTATCGAGACTACATCTATCTCAAGCCTGCAACAGGCAGGGTAAGTGGAATCCCATAATTTTCCTGCAAATCCTGCAAATGCTTCCACAAAAGCCCATTTCTACACATTTGTTAAGTTTATGACTCCAGATTTAGAAATATGAGAGGTGGAGGCCAGCTTGCAGCAGCAGCAGCGTCAGGGACCTTGATGGGCAGGCTTTGGTGAAGCAATTGTGGCAAGGTGAAGGGTATATACAGATCAATTCTGCTGCAGACCTAATGGACAGGAAGGAAATTAGGAGTCTGCAGATTCAATTATTTCTTAATTTCTTGCCAGAAAATGGCTATTATATTTCCAAACTGATTCAGCCATAATCAGGCGGTGTTCTATTTTGCTTATTTCTAAACCATGCCCATATCTAAATACACATACGTTTCCATCTAAAGTGTTTTAATAAAAGCAAATGGGCAATAAAATGTTTCTAATAGGTAATTTCAAGCAGCCTGGAGAAATGCTAGCAAAACAGAAAGCAAAGTAAGCAGCTTCTGATGTTACAGCAGAGATGTTTGTCTAGACCTGCAATGAATGCACAGAGGAATAACCGTTTAAAGTCACCTTTTTGCACTGAATGTTAATGTCCATTATTGTACATTGTCTTTTGCTAGCAGATAGTACTGGGATAGTAGAAAAGATTTTTGATTTTTTTTTTTTTTAATTATGAGCTTGAATATCCTGAATTAGTAGACGCAGCAGCCTGTAAATATGTTGCAATTAGGCCACGTGTATGGTGAAAAAAAAATTTAGAGAATATTTTCTACATTTAATTAATGTCAGGTAGTTTGTGGCAAAATGATCTTAAAATTCTTTTTGACAATTACTCTGTGACACAAAAATACACAAGAGAACTTTATTTTGTGTTAGTGCTGCGAGAAATGACTTTAGAGTAGAAAGAAATGTTCTGTTGGACTTTTTGGATATTCCTAGTGGTTTGAATTGGAAAAACTGACTTTTTTCCACTCTCTAGCAATTTGGGAATATTTCTTTTCTCTGAAGTCTCATCTTCCTACTCTCCCTGCTGCTGCCTTGGAAAAGCCATGTTAAATTTTCTGTGGAATAGAAAACTATTTCTTTAGGGTATATTCAAAGTTCTATTGAAAAATATCAGGTTGCCATAATGGGAAGCCAGTTTTATCATGTGTGACAAAATAGAAAATAAAATTTATACTGAAACTGACTGAACAACAGAAAACCAAACCCTAACATTAATAACGTATTAAACATAGATACGGGATCACATTTATACTAACCCATAAATGTCATCTTTAAATACACCCATGTTACCCTTTCTCAAATCAGCATGTAAACTTCTTCAGTTCACTTAAAATACTGAAGTCATTGTAGGAGTACTGGATCTCAGGTCCAGATCGGAGTCTTGGCATCTGTGTATCATGCCACATGCAAGAATCAATAAACCCAAGAGGATTGTCTCCTAATCAGTTTCTGCTCATCCGTAAGTTGGTTCTGCAAGCCAGCCTATTTCACTAAGCACTGGACAGGCTCAGCACATGGGTACTTGCACGAGAGACATAATTTACTTTATCCTTGAACAGCTAATGGGAGCCTTAGAGCCCTATAGGACTACTAATTTATGATTTTTTATTACAAGATCTGATGCTTGCAGAGAATACTCCTTTGAGTAAGATGACCTTTTACCGTGCAAATTATTGCCTTATCTGAGGAATCTTGCTAAATTTGTGAACAAGTATTAACATTAATGAATATAAGTTGATTATAAGTATTTAGCAATTGACAAGCTATTGCCAGGTAAGGGAGGAGCAAAAAAGCCCTCCCTAATCTAATGAATATATTTTTTATATATATAATACAAGAAACAGAAGAAAAAAAGAAATCCCAAAAAACACCACATTTTAAAATTAGATGTTTTTTTCTGTACCATTTTTCTCTTTATTACAGAGCTATGATTTACAAGAATAGTTTTAAGCCAGATAATTATGTACCTGAATATTTCCTATGATTTTAATCAATGGTACATTCCTGTTCTCTAGAAGTGTTACTTCTCTCACCTTCCTTTGATAACAAGTGTTACAGGAGCCTAAGTTAAATCTTGTTTAGTATCTTTTCCTTGAAAACAAAAGAAATTAATATTTTCACTAAAAATCCAAAATCAGTAGGTTTATTTAACATAGTGCTTGCTAATCAGTCTGCTAAGGAGGTTGAGCCTCTTGATCAGAGGTGACAGACTATTGCATTGTACAACTGTAAAGTAGATTTCATGTGTTTTATTTTGTACATATCATTTGAATTAGTGATGAGGATGAATTTGTTCAAAACAGAATTTGAACTCCTTAATGATACTACCAATACAGATACCTTTTCATCAGTTTCGTGAAAAATTTTGCCTTTATGTATTCTCTTTTCAAGGTGAAAATGCTTCATTTTATATTTTGTTCTTAGACATGATTTTGTCAGATTATACGAATTTTGCATCAAAATGGGTCCATAGTCTTTTTCATCTTAAAGCTTGAAATATAGCTAGCTTAATGTAAGGATTATATGGTTTGCTGAGATATCTTCTCAGGTCTATTGATTTCTTCAAGGTCTAATTTCATTCCATTCGTACTGCTCATTGAAGCTCTTATTTTAATGAGCGCTGTAAGTTCTATATTGTTTTACTTAGAATCTATTTATAAAAACCAGGAAGCATCTTAAATTTTGTATTGAACTACTGGTAAAATAATCATAATGCAACTTTTGGGATCATATTGAAGGTTCTTCTGAGCTAAATTTTTAACCCATAAACTATAAAACATTTTATTTTTCTTGCATTTACACTGTCATAGAATCTCCTGAAAAAGTAGAAAAAAAACCACATCTGTAAATTAATAAATACGTGATCACCTATCAATAGCACTGGTGCATTTTATCTCATTCTGTTTCACATTTTTGTCTTCCAGTTTTGCAATTATATGTCCCTTCCATCAAGCCTGGCAGGAGCTGCTGCTTGTTCATGAGATTTAACTTTGGCTTCCACTCAGAGTTACCAGTTCTTTTCTATTCCTTTAGCACTTCACCCAAATCTTAACCCCGCTACAAGTAAAGCAATGAATATGATGCTTCCTGTGTTTTAATTACTACTTTTCAATCTCTAACCCTCAAACTGAGCAATCTTTCTGCTGGATTACTTTTCTAATAAATATATCTAGTTCTTTGTCAGTAAGCATATATTTTCACAGCAATGCTGAATAATCACTAATGCCAACTTTCCTGGAGAAGGATCAAAATTATGTCCTCCAAATAACACAAATCATCAGTGCTTCAAAGCCAGGATGTGTTGACTTTCTACCAACAAGTTGCTTTATGTGTCTTTTGAAATACTTCCTGTTCCTTAAATCAAATATTAGCACAACACCAAGTTATGTCAGCCCCAGCAAATCCCTAAGATGAAACAAAAAGCATAGTTGTTTGCAGAACCTTCAAAACACATAAACCAAATATTGTGGCTGAGATTGTTCAAAGGAGGATGAAGGAAAGAATCACTGATGTGGAAGCAGCTGGATACATTGTGTACAGAAGGTCGTCATCTATGTATTATAGTCCTTTAAATAATAATATTTCTCCTTCAGGAGCTGACCAGTCATGTGTAGTTCCCAAAAGTATTTTCTGTAATTATTCTTTACTGCATGCTGGAAAATAGTTGGAGTCATTGGATAGGCTGTGGTCATCTGATTTTTATCAATGTGCAAAGAATATTTCATACTATGATCACGGTTTATCTTAAAAATGCAGTGTATAAAATTACATTAGATTTCATCTTTTATTACTCTGTTTATAAAAAGAAATCTTGAACTCCTTAATGTTGCTATAAATGTTGTCAAGTAAAATTAGGTTTTATCCTTAATTTTTACTGATAGCTGTCATAAACTGCATTTACAAAATGGGTTACATAACATGGAATTCTGAAAACTTTTGTGGGTATGAAAACTTTATTTTGGCAGTCCAACATTTTAGTCTTTAGCTCATTTATGTGAGCACTGAACTCCTTTTGCTGTCATGGCATTGTTTGCTATCATAGCTAAGGAATATTCAATCAGTCATTGCTGACTGCTCCAGCACATCTGTGTTTGCGTGTTCTGTCTCCCCGCATTAATGTTTTTTCCATTTTTTTTCCCAAAGAAATGTTATTTTGAAGCATTTGAAGTTTAAACCCATTCACATTTCTAATGTCTCTAGTTTTGCTCCCTGCTGTATTCGATTTCCTGTTTTCATCTGGGTGACATTTGCCATTTCTTCCCTTTTCCCTATATCATTAGTGAAGATACTAGAACTAGGACCAATTTATCTCTCTTGAGTAATATATTGCAGTAGTTGTGTTTGTGATATGTATATATGTGATGTCTTCTTCTCCCTTTTGGGGCCCACGGAATATAAGGCTCTCAAAAGAAAACACCTGGGGAATAATTTGTAATTTTTGAGCTGAGGAATGAGGATTTTAATAGCAGTTGACCGCATGTATTTGTAGTCAACATAGTGAATACCATCCAGAATATCTAGGGTGTTACAGATCCATTAAAAAAATCCACTCCTTGTTATTGTTATAGGCAAATGCATTCCTTCTTTAGAATATATATATATACCTTTTGGGCACATCCCATTGTTGTAAGTTATTTTAATACAGAGAAACATCAGCAACCAGCAGCAGCAAAATGGGATATTAAGGATCAGGTGATGACGAAAGCCTCGTCGCCTGATCTGTATAATTATAGGCTGATACCATAACATCAGAGAACAGTATTTTCACTAATGGACTGCAAACATTTAATTAAAAAGGTTTCAAATTAATATTTGTTTAATTCATGCTCATGAAGGAAGTCCATCACACTATAAAAGTGTCATCTCACTTCTCAGCTTTGTAAGGCAGCTCCTGGCAAGGCTTGGCTGGACCCTACAGATGTATTGAGCATTGTCAGGGTTAACAGTGAACCTGTACAAACAGTATTTTAGTTACCTCACTGACAGTGGCATTAGTGCATAGAACTGCGTATGTATATCGCACAGGTCCTACAGAGCCAGTAAACATCTGCTGAGCATCTGAAATGTAATCTAATGTGATTGATACCTCCTGAAAGATGAAAATATAATAGGTATGTATTATAGAAAGGATAGATGATTAAATTTTTTGTCACTGGTCAAAATGCTGAAATTTGGGACTTAAGGATGGGAAACGGAAATAGGTCATAGGTGAAGCCCTATGTGGAGGGGGCTTTGAGCAACCTGGTTTAGTGGAAGGTGTCCCTGCCCATGGCAAGGGGGTTGCAACTAGCCTTAAAGATCCCTTCTAACCCAAAGCATTCTGTGATTCTATAATTACATCTTTTTCTTAGAAATGATAAAAAATAGGAAAAGGGTACCGCATTGGAGATTGAAATGTACATGCACTGCATTTAACTAAGTTACTAAATCCAGACTTATATCGCTAACTTATTCCACATAATCTTCTAAATCTCATGAATAGAAAAGATGTTTCTCTATAGTTTACTACAAAATGGGCATGTATCCTTGAGGAAAAAAAAAAAAAAAAAAGGATAAAAACCTCAACCCTGAAGAGCGAATGTCTATTATTGGTTGTAAAGATATGATGTCTACAGTCTGGCCTGATGGGATGTGTCAGAAGAACTTTGTCTATTTATGAATTATTTCTGGAATGTCTCTAGCACAGCAGGCCTGTTGCTGAGGAGGAATGTAGGGGAGCTGTGTTCTCCCTGGTCAGTGTTTGCTCAAGGGCTTTGGTGCATGTGGTGTCTTTGTGCCAGGAACACTCATTCTGTATTTGAACCAGTTTTCTCTCGGCCTTGTAAAATGTTTGGTGGGAACGATTTATGTCAGTGCCAAGTCTGCAATGTCTCTCAGACAAGCACACAGCTGAGGAACTCATGGAGAGCTCTGAACAGCAGACAGTTTGGTTATGATTTTTGTCTGCTTTAGGTATAAGGTAGCTGTATTTTATTTTTGCTTGTTACCTTCAGATTTTTTTTTTTTCCACTTATTCCTTTTGGTTTTGCTTTTCCTTCCCCTGTCCTGGTTTGACTGGGATTGAATTATATTTTTTCTTCTTAGTAGCTGGTAAGTTAGTGTGGTTATTGCTGTGCTTTGGATTTAATATAATAATGTTGGTAACATGATGATGTTTTAGTTGTTGCTCCATAATGCTTATTCTAAATCAAGGATTTTTCAGTTTCCCATGCTCTGCCTGTGAGGAGGAAGACAAGAAGCTGTGAGACATCACATTCAGGACAGCTGACTCGAACTAGCCAAAGGGATATTCCATACCACAGCACATCATCTGAACCCGTGGTTTTTACCTTTTTCTGATTCTCTTCCTCATGCCACTGGGGCGAGGCAGGGAGTAAGAGAGCAGCTGTGTGGTACTTAGCTGTCAGCTGGGGTTGAATTACAACCATCCCAAAAAGAATTGCTGTTTTATTAGTATTCTTTTCTCCTCAAATGTCACTGTAAATCAGCCCTCCAGCTTCATTCCTTTTTTCTCTGGCTTCTTCCACAATATACTTTATAAATATAATAGTAATAATAACAACAAATTATCTCCTTTTCTCTCTTTAAAGCAGAAGCACTTGGTTTGATCACATTTTGGCAGCAAACAGTACAGCCTTTTCCATGCTGTTCTCCAAAATGCCACTGCTACTATTACCTTCCTCATCTCCCTTTCCACCAAACACTATACCTACATTACACCCCTGTTTCTGTCTGCTCTTCCTCCTGCTTTTTTTGCTTCTTTACATTCAGCTTTTTGTGATTTAGCCCCTAGTATTTCAGGCTCTGTGCCACCTACAGTAATACTTCTCTTAAAATTCAAATCTTCTATTGTGGCTTTAAAATCTTGAAAACCTTCTGGTGATTTCAGCAAGAAATGTCTGTACATACATGGTTGCAGTGCAAAATATGAAAAAGTTGCTATCACTTGTTAGTTGTCATGAGTTCTACTGAATAACCACCATCAAATTTTAAGAAAGATACATCTAGATCAGATGTACCATTTTTTTATCTCAACAAAGCAAAAGCCTGAAGAAAAGACAGCAACCCAGGATAACAAATAAAACCAATGGAATTGGAATAATTCATTAGAAAAAGAAATCCAATGCACATTTTGTATGAAAAGGGAAACAAAATAAAAAACAATGCTAGTTTCATTCTAAAATGTAATAAATGCAAAGAAAAAGTAGCATATAAAATTTAAATCGCAACATTCCTATGAAACTCCATAAAAATAACTTCCTGCAGTGCTCTGTATGTGTTACAAAAGATGGTCCACATCTCCCAGTCTGAGTCAGGTATTTGTTAGGCTGCTTTTGAGTGCTGATGTTTGGGTTTTAATTTTAATCCAGACTGCTGTTCTGGATGCACCACCCCAAATGTCTTTGTGGTTTCTTCAAAAGGAACTGCAGTTCCAACACCAGTAAGTACTGGCATAACACTGACTGAGAAATTCATCTGCATTTTTACTTCTTTTACCAGGCTTACTTTTACATTGGCTTCTGGGTTATAAAAACCCCACAGACTTACAAACCTACAGTTCTGTCTCTGGTTTTCATGTATGGACACAGCCTTGCCCTCTGACCAGCATTTGTGAGCAGGTGATGGATAGAAGAGGCAGACTGAAGTGATAGCCTGTAACTTCGTGTCATACATGTCCTTCCTCTACTTTCATTTAACTAGGTTCAGTGTGAAAATTCCACCACAACAAGGAGACCCATGGATAAATCTGCTTCATTGTATGCACAAGAGTTTGTCCAGTTTGTATGGGGGCCCAGCTGGTGCCTGCAATTTGAATATCCTTGCAAGGTTTGTAAACATCCAGATCTCTTTTCTGTTTGTTCCTGGGCACTGCCCAGCTTGATTTCATTAGGTAACTGCCAAGAGACAGGCACTGGTCTTCAGTCTTACGCATCTCTGATCTGGGGACTGGGATCACTGGACTGGCTGTGGATAGCGGCTGCCGTATAGTTTAGAGGCAGTAACTAGGTCTGTATATGCCCCTAACTTTTTTTTCTATTTCAGTTATGGCAGTAGTGCAGCTTCACCTAAAACACCTTTGCCTTTAATTAATGAACTGTCGCTTCTGGTTTATTGAGTTGAATCTGTTGATGAATAGGCCAAGGCTGCACTGGATTATAAGAGATGATTAACCACCGAAAAAAGGCAGCTGTGGGGGATTTTCCAGTTGCAGCATGCTCTGGAAGTTATAAACTATCTCAGAAAAGCTTCTGCTACTTAGGAATCACAGCATTGAATGTACCACAGACATGTTATTAGGTATTTACTTTCCACATTTTGTCTGGTTTCAAAGCTAAATGTAGTGGATTTAAGAGGAAAATGGCCTTATGGAGTGCTAGAAAGTAAGTGCTTGCATTGAATTAGCTAAAAGCAAAGGATCTTCTTCCTTGTTACTTTGCATTTGCGTGACTCTTTAGACCAATACCATCTTAAAGCAAACTGTATAAAATGCTACAGAACTAGGATACTAACATCCTTTCTGTGTTGATATAAATTATCCCTCAGTGCTAAAGGTAATGAAGTAACAACATATGAATTATAGATGGGAGAGGAATGGAAACCTGTTTTCGCTGTGTGTATTTTATTCAGGTCATATTACTGCTGCATCTGAGAATCTCCTGAGGTTGGTTGTATTCTCATAGTCTCTCTTAGGCAGGTTGTTTTTTTCCCCTGGTACAGGTGGAACCTGAGATACCATGAAGTTAAATGACTTTCCTGACATGACACAAACAGTCTGAAGCAAAACTGAGAGCTGAACTGAACTCATTTGCCTTTCAGTTCAGTGCTTCAATCAAAAAATAATCCTGTAAAATAAATTTGCCAGGAAGCCATGAAAACTGGAAGAAATACTGAGTGCTTTTTCTTGAAATTATCAAGACTATTGGAAAGTAGAAGAAGAAATCAGCTGGGCCAGCATGTGAATATCTTTTCATCTGCTGCTTTGCAGTCACAGCATTCCCATGGGTCACTAAGGTCCCGACCCACACTCTGCTGTGTGCATAAAATCCTACGCTCACATGCTTAATCAGGTAATTGAAAGTGCAAACAGGCAATTAAGTTAAAACTGATACCACTAGTAAGTGCATATCCAGGATCAGACTTATATTCCTGCATGCCCAAGGCTGACAGGTTGGTCTCTAGGAACATCTAGCTATATTACATACTAAAGCTGCTGCCACAGCTTTTGCCAACCTTTCCACTTTACAGCCTGTATTTGAACTTTATTTGAACTTTTGCTAAGAAAGCAAAAAGGTTGTACATTAAAAGCTGGCATGGAGATCCATGCCAAGATACTGTATCTGTTATATATGTAAATATTTGCATTTAAAGTGATCTTTTAGAACAATATCACTTTAAATAAATCATCGCTGGAAATGTTAAAGTCCAGGTTGAACAGGGTTTTGAGCAACCTGGTCTACTGGAAGGTGTCCCTGCTCGTGGCAGGGAGGTTGGAACTAGATGTGCTTTAAGGGCCCTTCCAACCCAAACCATTCTATGATTCTATGTTTAAAATACTCCCAAAATGAGATATTAATGTTTGTCTTCCTTGTGCTGCTATGATTCAGACATCAGTGATCAAACTAACGAAGTATTAACCCATGAAGTGTGAGTAGGATGGAAGCAGGAAACCTGTTTTCACTGCTGGTATTTACACAGCTTGCATTTTTGCTATTTCAAAGTTAAAATTATGACTAAAAATGGAAATCACAGATGTGTCATTTTTTATGTTGAAGGAAGGACCAAAAGTAAAAACGCTTTAAGTGCATAGCTGTTAGGAACAGCCTCAATCAATTACTTCTTTTAATGTATGAGGTAACAGGATATTTAAAGTGCCTTACAGCCATTTTAACAACTGTTATATATTTTACATAGTTTTGTGCATCCATTTGGAGAAAACGGAGCATAACACATCTCCAGGGTTTTTGTTTTCTAAAGCATAACCACAACTACAGGAAGTACAGAATTCAATCCCATAAGGTATGTCAGATATGCAAAATGAGGGTCTATCTATATATTTAACCTTGTTTAACACTTAGGATGGTCTACTGCTACAGTACGAGTATTTATTTAAATTGGGCTAGTCCAACCCCAGGACCAAGAGGACACCAGCAGCTTGTAAATAGCAGGTAGTAAACAGCAATTCTGGCAGCCCTGGGGAGATCCCCAGCTCCAGCAAGGTTGGCACTAGAAAGCAGCAAGGCAAGATCCATAACACGTATGTCAAACCTAACACAGATTTTTACTGCTGCAAGTAGTTGGCAAAAGCAGTGCAGCCGTTGACCTGTCTGAGTTTTGGAGATCTGGGCTGTACTTTGCCCACCCCTGCTCAGTTGTTTTGGTTTCTTTTTGTAAAAATTCTGCTTCCATACTCTGATCCAGGCTGACTTTGACCTTTAGACTACAATTTAGAGTGCCGGGGTTTCAGCTACAGCACACATTAAGTGAACAAACTGCCATTATAACCATTACACCAGCCATTTGTTTTCAAGCAATTCTTTCCACTTATTCTATCTTTCATTGAATATAGTTCAGCTGATCCCCTAAATCGGGCAGTCTTCTTTCCTCTCATGGCTATTTTCAGACTCCTGTTCACAGAGGAGGCCAGATTCCACCCAGATCTCACTACTTTGACAGATTGTTTCCAAGTGATGATTGCTGGCCAGTAGCAGGGCTTGAAGAAGAAGCTGTGCCCATTAGGGGCAGAAACTAGACCTGGGGCAGGCACAGGGATGTGCAACAGGCCTGGTAGCAATGGAGGGAGAAACAGATGAAAGGGGAGGAGGAAAGCAGTGCGGAGCTGGGGCACCGCACCCACAGCCAGCACTAATGCACACAGCTGAAGAAGGAGGCTGTACAAGCACGACAGAGAAAAAGTACACACAATGCCTATAAAGTACATCCCTAACTGAAAAATCAATGGCCATCACACAGCCTGGGCTCTGTGCTGCACAAGCCAAACTACAGTAGCTATCCGTTTGAATAATCCAGACTGTGTTTTCTGTAGGTGCAGATGGCTCTGCTATGGCGCTGGATAAGTAGCTCTGAAAAGTGGGCATCTGCATGGAGCTGGAGATGCTGCTGGGGCCATGTTGTGGCCAGCCTGATCATGCAGCTGTGTTTGGAGGGAAATCACCATCATTTGGGCAAACACAGAGTGGAAGCCCAAGACAGGGAACTGTAAGTAAGTTATGACACTGAAATTTTAGCTTCCAGTCAAACTTCACTATGTCTACATAGTACAGTGGAGGCAGATACCCAAGGGCAGCAGCAGAAGTCATAGCCACTCTGGAGGACGTCGATCTGTTTTAGTCATCTTCAGGAGGGCCAGTTAGCCCAATGAGGGCTAATATGGTTCCATGGTACTACCTGCAGTAGCCAAGTTGCTCCCTTGGGGCTAGCTTGGGTACCTTTGCATATTGCTGCGTTGCAGTGGGGTGGGTGTCATTGCATGAGAGCAGCCAAACTCACAGTGTGCATGCTGTCAAGAAAGATTTGAGCCCCACAGCAGAGAGATATCAGAGAGTCATTGCACTATCACTTTCCAACTAATTTACTATTCATTATGAAAAACAGTACTTTTTCTATTTTATTTAATCTCCATAATAAGACTTGTTCCTTCTAATTTTGGCAAATTGTGAATGTGGTGCTCTGCTATTTACATTATGTAGTCTCATGTCTCATAATTTTTTATTAAAACAAAGATTAATTTTTTAAGGCAGGATTGTCTTAGTGGCAAGAAAATTATATTTTTTTTCTTGGTAGCTTATTTAAATATTTTAAGCTATATTACGTTAAAAATTACTGCTCAAATATATCATGCAGTTAATATTTAAAATTTCAAAACTCAACCTCTGTTGACCAGATGAAATAAGGACCAAGCAGAGAAGAAAAACTTACTCTTGACACACTAAAAAAAGGACTAAGCATTTCAGTTGCTTGATCTTCTGATGATCTCCTCTCACCTGGGCAAACCTAAACCAATTCAAAGCCCATATTTTAACATCTTTTCTAAGTCTCGGACTTTGGTTTAGCAAAGTTGTGCCACAGTACTTTCAAAGGCATTAATCACTTCCTTTGATGAGAACAGGAAAAGACTTGCATTTCTAAAAGTTTCACCATTTAGACTTCTTTTAACTTCTAATGCAGGAACAGTGGTTTACCCACCCTCACTCTAGCCTGGCATTTTAAAGTGTGGCTTTCATGTCTGTCTCTCACTGCAGGCTCTTACCCCAGCTAAACTTTTCTTAATGAAATACTGTGCAATTAGTACATGATTGGAATTAAAAATAATTTTGCATGAAATTTTTAAAATCTAAATGTTAACAGAGACTATACAGCTTCAATAATATGTGAAAAGTAAGATTATGAAAAATAGCTATGCACTTCATCAATAACATTTTAATGTCTTTTTCATCAGCTCATAGCATAGAACATTAAAATGGTAATCAGTAGTCTTAATTCTATGCAATTCTATACGTGGTTTTCAGAAAGTTTATTAACTCTAGTGAGCAGTTTATGCAACTGTAAGCTAACATGCAGTGTTTCTTCCTGTGACATTTGAAAAAAACAGAAACCGAATCCCAAGAACAGCTGTCTCCTCTAAAATAAACAGCTGTTTGGCACAAACTTAGTACACATATCCATATATTATGTATTATAAATATACACATTTATGCACAACAGTCTGACTCTTGCAATTAGCCACTCAGGTGGATAATTGTATTGTTCTCATTGGGATTGTAATGGGGCTACCAGATGAATATGCAGCTGCTTTCGTTCCTTTTAAGGAAAGAAACACAAACTTCAGCCTTAGCTCCCACTTCTGCAGTTGTGGCCAGGTTTCCAGAAGGGGTTTAGATCAGTGGGGTAAATACTGTTTTTCTACCCATTTAACCTGGTACACCAAGGGATGCTAAACACTTTTTCTGAAAGTGGACCCTAATCTAGAGTTCCTGGACAACCCTTTAAAGCCTCCCGAGATGCTGCCTGAGAATCTAGGTTTCTCACTGAGGAGCTGAACTATGCTCTAGCTTAAGTTAGAGTGCTGAAAACTTTTGAAAATTGGACACTGTTTGAGCTCAATAGTTGCATATGTGACTGGATTATATTATGTGCAGCTGCCTAAGTGTCAGCAGGGACATGGTGAAGAAAGGAGGTGATTGTGACATCTACTCTCCCAAACAGCCAAAGGAAATAAAGGGAAGGAGCTGTTTCTTCCCTCGTTTTTGTCCAAATAATGAGCACACTGGCTTTGGTACTAAGCTAATACAATTCTGAGAACAATTTTAAATAAAAGAAAAAGCAAAGGCACTAAAGTGAGGAAGATTGAAATTTGAGTTATAAGGATAGTATGTTTACACCTTGCTGCCATTCCTGTGTAAAGTAGTAACATCAGAGAGATTCTGCTGCCTGCTACATTAAGTAGAAGTCAAGAGCTTCATGTAGTTCTTAGTATACTTAACTGTTAACTAAAGAAAGAAACTAACTTCACAAAAAGTTTCCTGATATTTTTTTTTCCCAACTTTACTTTCAAGATAGAAGATTTATCACATGGGAGAGAATCCAGACACTTCAAGATAGATTTTTTTCCTTTTCCTTTCCTTTTAAAAGGAGATGACCTCAGAAGCAGACCTGTAACAAATGTGCTCTATCCCATCTGTTTAGGAGTGGTGATCTAAGGTGTTACTACCCCAGCTTCCAGTGCAATTGTCTGTTGGAGAGACAGCACAAATCATCTTAATTGCGCATTGACCAACATAAATTCCCACCCTCCCCAAATGAGGCATTTTAACAAGGAATCAACCCTACCAATGTTTAAACTAATACACTGAATGGTCAGCTGGATAATAGGTATACAAGCGTGTTCAGGTTTCTGGTGTTTGTTATAATGGAGATAGACATGAAAAGGGTTTCAGGGTGAGCTCTGGGCTCAAAAATATCTTTTGGTGACAGCAAAATCCTTCTCAGATCTCCAGTGCTACCTTCATACCTGAGATATAAGGCACCAGCTGACAATTTCAGGCATTCTGTCTCTTTCTGTTATTTAGAAAGTAATAAAGAAAACTTTTGTATGTCTTTATTTCAGGCCAAGTTTCCCTTCAATCTGTTTCTTGTTACATTTCTAATGGAGTAGTATTTGCTTTTTGGAAAATATATTTTTTAAAGGCTTCATTCAGGCTTCCTTTTGCTTGCAGAACAAGGAATATTAGGCTTGGTTTTCATCATCATACATAGTTTACGATACCTATGAAAAAAAGCATTTCCTTTCTTTGTATATAAAAGACTTGCTAGTTTCCAGTATTTCAAAAATTGCTGCTTCAGTATGTAATTCCTAACTGAAAATTAAATGTATGTAGTACTAAGAAAATCAAGACAATATTGTTTTGAGGCCATGTCATAACATTTACGCAAAGCAGTTTCAGAAGTAACAAAAGTAGTAAATAGCCAGCCCTTTTAAGATATTTTTTTTCACTGAAAAATATAATACTAAAGAATGTAGGGTTTCCCATTTGGAATTAAGCTAATTTCATAAGCAAAAGAAGTAATAGTTTTCTTACTTGCAAGTATAATGAATATAAGTGATATCCCTACAACTGATAGCTTGTTCTGTATTCCTGGTAGGTGTAGCAGCACATTGGCAAGGTGACATAACAACTATTTGCAAGTCTACATGCTGTCTGATGTTACCAAGGTAACTAAATTGCACGGCAATCTGCCTGAAGTCCCTATGAAGATAAAGTGGTCAGCGCTGCTGTGCTTTGAAATGTCAGGTACTGACCCTTTTCCATATTCCTTAAGATCTAATGAGAAGAGAAATCATTTGGTCACAATATTACAGATAGCTTGCAGAAAACCTCTAACATTTTATATTTCTTCCTCCTGCTTTTTACAGAATAGTCGTGACTGGCTGAAATGTTACACAAGGAAAATTCAGTCTTACTTCTTTATTTGAAGCTGCTCAGACGAACAGGGCAGAGGAAGATACATTGAAATCGCTTTTGCAGCCTCCCAGTCCTAGGCCAACCTAGAGGCAAACCAACTCCCTGTAATGCAGGATTTGTGCACCGCGTTGTGAAAAAGAGCCTGGCCTAGCAGCCCCTCATCCTGACCTGAGCACTGGAAGAAGGAAGAAACATTCCGATGTGAGCAATGATGTCTGCAGCTGGCACAGTTCTAGCCTAGGCAAAGTGAACTGAAGCCTTTCTCTTTCAAATGGGTTTCATACGATGCACGTAGTGAAGTTCAGCCCTTGAAGATGCTGTACTATATATTAAGTTGGAGATCAAGGCTACTTTAGCAAACTATACTCCTGGATCTGGCATCAAGGGAATTTTGTTTATCTATGTGATGTCTCCTGCCTTCCATTTGAAAAGCCATCTCTCTTCTCCATGTCTTGTTTTGGAAGCACAGCAGCAGTTCTCAGCCATAAAGACAAATTCAACATATGATCATTTCAGCAGAGAGGGAATCAGTTCACAAGCTCCTACCAAACTGATATGAGTAATGTGCTATAGGAGGGACCTGGAGTGGCTGCATTACCAGCTACAGCCATGGTGACACCAACTGCTCTGGGTGTGCTTCTACCTTATAGTGCTCCCGCTTCAATGCTCTTGGTCAGCAGCTATTATACCACTGATCTGCCATCTGGGATCCCTGTGTTAGGGATTGGGTTGAAATGAGTCAAATTAAGAGAAAGTGCTTAAAATAATACAGCTAACATGGCTGGTGGGAGGTCATGAAGGCAACTTAGAGCAGCTGTGGCAGCATTGCCGTGGCACAAAGAAATTAGAAGGAACCCTAAGATAGCAAAAAATGTCACGAGTCCTTATTCCCTTTTAGAGCATGCTCCTTATGAAGTCCCATGCTGCTCCAGCATTTTTCTCTAGGGGTGCCTCTGATGTTTACGGAAGAGTTAGTGTCACTTTGCCTGTCCATGAGATCTGCTGTCGTTAACGGTTCCTGCTGACAGGGTTCAGAAACCCAGCAGGAGTCTGAAAATACATGAGATGCCACCTCATAAATGAGTATGTAATAGCAAAGATGGAAATCGAAACAGCAGTCATTTAAATAATGACCAAGGTCATTACATTTTGAAAAAGTCACAGTGTCGATGCAATGTACTTTGAGCAGATTGCACATCCCAAGCGTTTTGCTTTATGACATCTTTCAGTGCAACAACTGCTAGCATCCACGGAAAATCTTCTACTGGCACATTTTATGAATAATGGTATAAAATGGTCCAGTGATGTTATTTACACAGGCAGATACCCACTAACAAATTCCAGACAGGGTTGGGAAAACAAGCAAGGGTATGCACATGTTTGCTAATTATTCTCTGGAGAAAAAAATTGGTAAAAATGAATATTTTTGCTGTGAGGCAAACGAGATCTTGACGAGATCTGGGAGAATATCAAACTTTTGTTCATTTTCTCTGACTATGCAAAATACCCATCAAGCTGTTTGTCCTTTGATTAGGTGCCTCTGTGTGCTGCGACTGGCTCTTCTGCCCACTGTCACGGCTGAGGGAAATCGGGGTTCAGAGAGGACACAACCCCTGCTCCAGCCACACCTCCTGCCCTCTTGGCTTGCTTTAGCTATCTTTTCCGTCAAAGGCTGCATTCCTTTTGCCAACTACTTGCAGCAGTAAAATCTGTGTTAGGTTTGACATATGTGTTATGGGTCTTGCCTTGCTGCTTTCTAGTGCTAACCTTGCTAGAGCTGGGGATCTCCCCAGGGCTGCCAGAATTGCTGTTTACTAGCAATTTACCTGCTATTTACAAGCTGCTGGTGTCTTGGTCCTGGGGTTGGACTAGCCAGATTTAAATAAATATTCGTACTGTAGCAGTAGACCATCCTAAGTGTTAAACAAGGTTAAATATATAGATAGACCCTCATTTTGTATATCTGACATACCCTATGGGATTGAATTCTGTACTTCCTGTAGTTGTGGTTATGCTTCAGAAATCAACAATTCTTACCTTTATCATGACAATAGCAAAGGGGTTGTTAAACTTGGCTCATAATTTACTTAAATGAATACTGTCAGGAAAAAAATATAATGCAGCTGCCGTTTGATTTTTGGAGAGCTTTGTATCAGAGGGATAATTGTGTGGGGGGGGTGAGGCCTGACTGCAGGGGCTAGTGAAAAAAGGGCTGGCTGGGTCTTGGTAGTGGAAAGAGAAAGGAAAGACAGACTTGCTGTGAAGGGACTACTGCGGCACTGAGGAGCAGCGAGGCTAAAGCCACGCCATAGGGCCCGCATTAGCCCTTGATAAGCTAGTTAAGGGCTACCGCCCCCTTCAGCTGGCACCCACCCTAGGGAGGTGGAGGCTGCAGTTCTCCGAGGGAAGGGAGTTAAGTGCTTCGGGTGGGGGGACGCTGCGCTTTCTGAGAGAGGACGTGTCAGGGAGCTGTGCCCTGGAGCCCAGGTAGGCTTGTGGTGGCCGCCGGCAGAGCGGTGCGGTGCGTGTTCCTAGCTGGACCTGGGGCGGATCGGCTGTGTCGTGCTTTGGGGTTTGTGAAGGAATGAGGTGGTGTCAGGTTTGGAACCCCGGTAGGATAAGCACAGCGAAACGAACAAAGTAAATCTGGGACATGAGGGAAGCGTGAGTGTACTCCATGGGCGCAGCGCTGCTGCAATTACTAGAGTCATCAAGTGTCTCGTCTTAATATTGGAAAATAAAAAGAACAACATGCTTATCTGTAAAGGACAAATGAAGGGAAAACATCTCTTAGGATGCTTGAGTAGGAAGATGTTACAAGGCATTATCTGGCGTGTCTGAACTCCCTCCTACGCATAGGAGTGCGTGTTGGTGAAGTGGTGCAAAACAAGTCAATTAAAACCACACACGAACAGGAGGTACTTGCTCCAGCATGCTGTTACTAAGCAGGGTAATTTGCATAGTGCCTCTTTTAGAAACCCTAAAGTACTGTGGAAGCTTAAATAAGTCACTACTGCTGTATGAAAGCAAGTTAGGATCATTATTCACATGGATTACTCCTAAAGGATATGCTTATTTGAATTAGCTCTTGCTTACTAAATTAGCCAGGAAGAACAGCCTCGTGTTAATATTTAGCTGCCCAAGAGAGGTAATCAACGGGAGGATAAAGTTAGCATTCTGCTTAATATTTTAAGCTATGTAATGCAAGAGTATACGGAGATGTAGGTGGTCCTTGCTGGGCTGGGGAAGTCTGGGCTTTCCTCAGGAACTCACTAAAGGAATACTTGACCATCTTCTCGGTGTATTTTGGTGGTTGGTTGCTTTGTTTGTTTTTCCCGTTTGCCTTGTTTTGTCAGTTTTGTGCGCTTGTATGAAAATAAGGCTTCATGTAGCCTCACAGGCATATGTGAAAGTGACTTCCTTAGGATGGAGGCCTGTATTTCCTTTACTTCTCCTGGGTTTGTGGAGAAATATGAACAGTCTGAGTGCTCGGTCCTTTTGGTGAAGCGGCAGACATAGCTAAAGGGAGGATAGCGTTTACCTTGGTTGGGGGAGGGGGTGTGTGTGTATGTGTTCTTTCAACTTCTGAATGTTTTCTGTAATCTTCTGATAGAGGTGGAAATGATTATTTTCTCCCCTTCTTCTGAGTCGCTTCTATCCTTTGAGCAACCATTTCGGCTCCTTATTTCTTTCTTATTTGGCTGTATTTTGCTTGAATCTCTGAAAAAGCAAGTTTGTAGAGCCCTCGGTGTCGCCTTTTCAAGCCTAGTTGCTTAAACTGTCACCAGATGATTTGCTTAGGCTTCGGTTTTTAGCAACTACCTTCACTGGGGATTTGTATCTCTACAAATATGGCGCAATCTCTGCTATTGAAGATGGGTAAATGCCAAGCTTAACAGCTCATTGTTTGGTAATTAGGTGCTAAATGTGCCTAACCTTAGCTTTACCATGGTATGGAGCAGAAAAGTAGGGAAAAAATCCTGTGCACTTAAAGTGGGTTTAGCAGCCTTAATAGGGATGTGCAGAGTTTTTCTGATGTCCCTCAGATTCTCTTAAGTCCAACATAGGTAGCTTTTGCAATGCTGATTTGAACAACTGTAAAGCATGGGAAGTAGAATGGACACCTTAAAAATCAAAGTATGTATTTTGGAGGCTAAGAGGGTTTGAAGGTTAGCCTTAATCTGAACCACTGCCATTAAGACTTTGTCGTAGTTGGCATTTTCTGTTTTTTAGTCTTCTACATGGAGGCATACTAATGACTAAGCTGCCTTTTCCTGTGGCAGCTGTCCACTCGGTCTGTAAATCTGCTTGGCTTCTACAGGCCCTGTCCTGTGATGAGAAGTTTTTGGATGCCCTTCTACAAGAAAGCCCATGAGCTACTACTTGAGTGCAAGTTTGGAAGAGAAGCTCAGAGGCAGTCTTTCTGATTTCATAGTTGTCCATGCATTTGCAAGTCAAAGTATTTCTTTCCGTTGCTTCCCAACTGAAGGGAGCTGCTGAGCTTTGTCCTTTATGGTGTCTGAGCCACAGCTATCCATTTATTCATGAAAGCTTTGTAAGCATCTGAGTTGATCTGTATAATGAGCAGCTGGTTAGGTTTTATAGTAAATTTTAGTGCATCTTGAAGGGTCATTGTCTCCTAAAATCACTTGGAGCTATTTAACTGACAAGGGGTGATTGCTGGAAGTTGGTGATAACTCATATCCTTCTGGTCTGATCTACTGACAGACTGAATTATTTACCCCATTTTAATAGTGCTGCATAGTAATCGTGATATGATTATAAGTCATAGGTGTGTTTAGGATATTAAGATTTTTCTGTGTCCCTACTTCAGCTATAGTTCTGTCCTCTCCTGCATGCTTTTAAATGTGTGGAGGAAATTACAATGTGCTCTTCAGAAAGTCATGGAGTGCTTTACAGTGAAACAAAGTTGAAATGTTAAACAGTAAATGGCTTGAAAGAACAGAAAATATTTTTACTTTAATAAAAAACAGTTTGGTCTTTCCATATGTCAACTGTGGAACTTGCTTCCCAGTGAGGAATATAATTATGAAATGCTTTGAGCTCCCGTTGTCTCAAGGTTATGTTTAGGACATATTAAACAGCCATCAGAGCCTCATAACAGATGATAAACTATACAAATTGGATCAGTGATCACTGAAACACACTGGCTTATAACTGTAAAATAATTCAAATGAAAGTATAATTTACTTCAGAAGGATTGTATAAATCCTCTGAAAATTGGAAAACTGGAAATTAAATGCACTTTCTCCTCAGTACTGTGAAAGATCAAAATGCTACAGCGCAGCTGTGGACAGCTGGATTACTACACACTCCAGTGCAGTGCAGGTTTGAACTTCAGTACAATTGTGGTTCTCTTCGGAAGGAGCAAAGGTGACCTGCTGTACCCCAGGTACGTTGACGATGTAATGATTCAAAAAGAAAAAAACAAACCCCAACCCAAACCAGCCCAACCCAGCTCCCCAAAAAACAGCCATTAATCTCATCTTTGTTTAAAAACTTTGGATTTTGTTATGTGCTCTTTGACGGACTTTTGAGCAGAGCACATGCTTACTTACTGTTTGGTCTGGTGAATTTTTAGCATACAAAATTATAAGTGCTTTTGATGGGTTCAAACTTAAATAGGGGAAGGTCGTGTTAAATACAGGGAAGAAGTTTTTTCCTGTCAGGGTGCTGAGGCACTGGAACAGGTTGCAAAAGAGGTGGTAAATGCTCCATTCCTGGCAGTATTCAAGGCCAGGTTGGACTGAGTGTTGGGTGACATGGTTTAGCTTGTGGTGTCCCTGCCCATGGCAGAGAGGTTGGAACTAGATGATTTTAAGGTCCTTTCCAAGACTATTATATGATTCTTTATAATGAGAATATTATCAAATACAACTCATAGCAGGAAAATTGCCTTTCCGAAAATGAAGTCCTAGTACATTCTGTGTGTTTGTTTTACTGATTTGAATTACTGATAGCAGAGGCCTGTTGACTGTAGGAGTTCTTACTCTCTCTAAGAGTCCATGATGCTTGCTCAGCCAAATATCCCTGTTCAAACAATTTCACGTTCCCTTCTATAGAGCATCGATTCTCAGCATTGCAGTACCCTGAAAAATTCTTTCCTATTGTCATATATTTTGTGCCAGCACTGATAAAAGGCTGATAAAGGTTTTGGAACTTTTTTGAGATTTATAACTGATAAAGAGTTAGGAACCAATGTTTCTGCTTGTGACCAGCCATCAAGTGTGTAAGTAGTCATTTGGCATATTTATGCGAATAGGCAATTTACTTCATCTGGCTCATGTGAGTGTCTTTGTCCAAGAGCAGCAGTGTTTAGGGAATATATGTTTTCAGCCAGTCCATTATCCCATTGCAGCTTTTTGACAGAAGTTAAATGTTTTTTTGATTGTTCCCTTCCTCCCTGCCCACTGCTATTCAGAGCCTGTTATGAAAAATGGTTTTAAATCAATATTGAGGAAAAAGAAATGTATGTTGTACAAATGTTCAGCTTCTGGATGCTGGGGAGATGGTCTGAAAACATGCAAAGAGCAAAAGACACAACGGCTGGAGTTCTTCCTCCAGACTTCTCTGCTGCCTGATACATTATTACTTCAGGGGAAAATCACCACAGAAATGCTTCTGGAGCTTGTATTGCAGGTCTCTTTCTGATAATCCACTGCTTCACAAAGTGGAGGAGAAAAATAGAAAGGAAGATTTTGCAGACTTGCAGTGTGTTCAGCAGGCAAATGCTGACAAGCAGAGCATTTCTGGTGCCTGAAAAGGTCTCCTGAGTTCAGCATAGTTGTAGCCAACAATACTGGCTTTGAAGTATTGAATGAAGGGTCAAGTTTGGGAAATAGGAGGAAAGAGCACTTTAAAAAGTATTTGGCTTGGCGTACGTTTTTTCCTCTCCTTCCAAAATTGCTGTACTTTTCTCTTTTCCTTATTACTCCAGTGTCTAGGTTTGGATTTTTTATGCCTTGAATTAAAATGAAACTTGAGTGGTCTTCACTGTACCTCTTTCTTCCCTGGGAACATATGGAATAATGGAAGACAGAAGTCAACATAGGGTTGTTAGAAGTCATCTGAGTTTTCTTATGGATGGTTTCTTGTTATGTCCAGTGTGTGATTTCATCCTCTTGAGAAAAATTTGAAATGCAGTTTATGTTTTTTTTTTTTTTTTTAATGTTAATGACGTTTTGGACCGGTGGAAGACTTGCCTGAGGAATGTGTGTGTCTGTGGGTTTTGCTGGGCTTTCTTTTTTGTTTGCTTCTTGCTATAAATTGTCATCTTAACCAAAAGGTGGAAAATTTTAATCTGCTTTTGAAACACTAATTGATGACAAAAGTGAAAGTAGATGTTAGATTAACAGGAAGAAACAGTAATAAAGGATTACAAGCATTTATTCTAGTTGTTATAAATGTCTTCAGCTAGGATGAGCTGACGTGATACTGTGCCTCAAAGCGCAAAAATACTGCAATATTAGATTGCTTAAGCTTACCTTCAATATAAAGAAATATTGGAAACATATATTGTCCTTTTGGCTTCTTGATATCCTGTGGTTAGCTTGCTGTATTTGTGAACTATTGAAGTTCATTCAGAGCCATAAAGAAAGTACGTTTATTTCAAAATGCTGTGTGAATACAGGCAGTGTGGGTACTACAGTTGCATTCTTGGCTCCTCTATAGTAGCTCTTGCTGTAACTTGGGGGCATTTTTGCCAAATCCCAGCATAATGCGCAAACTCTGTGAATTTGCAGCAGGAATATGCATGGGCAGGATTAGTGCATTAGCAAGGAACTAATTTATGTTGGTGCAGATATCTTTAGAAGTTCTTTGTTGTGTTCAGTATTCAAAGACTGGCTGGCTGTAGTTCATCCTCATTAAATATCATGAGTCTCCTAGATGCTGAACTGTGTGTGTGAACTGTGTGAAGTATTCTGACTGAAGGTGCACCAGAGTCACCAAAGAACAACTAAGTTATAAGCTCCTATATGATTAAGAAATAAAACTGTGGTACATGTCAGTATCAACAGACGGCGGATCTTTGTGCGGGCAGTTCCTGCTTTTCCCACTAACAGAGGGGAAAGGGAAGCAGCAGACAACCAGAAGAAACATCATGCATGAGTATGCCTTTTTTCTTGTTGTCAGTTTGGTTCTGAACTGATAAAAAAGGAAAATACGGCAAAGTTAGAACTCCCTCTAGAGTCTGCATGTGTTTTATCTATATCTGCACAGAAGCTTTGCTTCTGTGTAACTGCATTTACAGTGACAGCAGTCTTGAGTTCCTTCAGCAGTCCAGAAAGCTCACACCAGTAGCTCTGAAATGCTTTTAAGAAACCACAACCTGCAGCTGAATCTTACAATGAGGCAAATAAGATCTTTAGTACTATGTTTAAAATTAATTTCTATTTTTCCTGAAAATGGTTAATTGTAGAAATTTAAATTGGTGGAAGCATGATACAGCTTTCTGAAATTGTTTGGTGGTGTTTAGTGTCCCATGTAGTGAAGGGGGTAATATGTTTCTGCATTTCTTCCATATGAACTGACTTTTTTTTTTTCTTGATTTCATGGGTGAAAATATAATGTTTGAGAAGCGTGACTGAGAGCAGCAGGGGCCCTGTTTTGTGAGTGGTGATGGACTGTTCCCTGTGTGGTGTAATGGCAATTATTTAAAAGGTTTTAAATCAAGTTTGAAAAAAATAGTCGTATTAACCTCTAAATCTTCAGGTTTTACTTTTATGTATGTATGTATTTATTTATTTATTTATTTTAACTTTCCGCATTTAATGTATCTCCTTTCTACTCCTTTGTAATGCCTTTATTAAAAGGGCAAGCTTTTTTATGGCAGCCTATACGGACTTGGGAGAAAAAGGTCATGAACTTAAAACATCATCCTTGTGGGGGAAAATGGCATATTATTGGTGGGAAGCCAGGAATAGATTTCTGAAAGTCTGGTCTTGCCCCTGTGAGCTTGGCTTAAGAAGACTAAGTTCATTGCTTTCTGGAAAAGTACCAGGTAGACAAAAGCAGATTGTGATACCTAAGCTTTGTCAGCTTACTTTAGGTGTAAGTTAGGCCTACATCTAGCAGGAATTCAAACCCTGGAAGAATTTGAGTCTAAAAAACCCTACAGTTCACTTTGTTCTGTCATACTTGTCTTTATTCACAGAAGAGCTGCATCTTTTCATGTCTGCATGAGCTTGTTTGTAAGTAGGTCCTTTTTCTATAATTTCTTTTTCTTTGCTTGAAGCATAACCAGGCAGTTGTGCATAATTTTTCTTCCTGTCTTGGGCACCTTTTGACCAAATAGGCATCTGTGCATTTAGAGAAGTGCAAAAAATACTTAGTTTCATAAATGAGGATGCAGTATCCAAAACACTGGTGATAAGAAACTTGGTCACAACTGGATTTGAAAAGATCTAAAATCACAGTAAAAAGTTAAATGTGTTAAATTTCCTAGTGTTCCTGAAAAATAGCTATAGGTTGTAGTTAACTATGTTAAACTTTTGTAGGTTAAAAGAAACTTAGTATAAATGTTAAAGCTTTTAATCTTTCAATCCTTTGGAAAATCAAAACAGCTGAAATGGGCAGCATGTATTTGCCCTGACAACCCGAGTGAATGGTATGTTTGGAGTCAAATAGTAGTATCTAATAACATGTCTGCGCTTATCACTGTAGCTGTTTCTGACTAGTATACAATTTTAGTTCCTTTCCTATGTACACCTAGTCTGTCATCAGGCATGACTTAGTTACCACGAAGCTTGACATACTTCCATGTATATTTTACCCTGTTTTCAACATCTCTTGTGCTATTTTCCCTTCTTCCTTTTGCTGCTTTCTAAATTACTTTGATATTCAGGTAAAATAACAAATGAACCTTACTCTTGCTGTGAAATTGCTTCTGTCTCTTATTTCAGTAATATGGCTATGATTTTCTATCTCTGAAATATATTCTAATAGCCTAGAGAAATGTGGCACATATGCAAGTCGATGGTGATCTTGACAATGAGGTGGTTTTGGGAGATGCTCATGCAGAGCCTGTTTTCGTCCCCTAATAATCTCTCTTAGTAGTGTATTATGTACAGAGATCTAGAATGAAAACAAAGCACGATAAGGGAAATCTGCACTCTATTAAGGTATAACTTGCTCTAATGAAGCAAATTTGGTCTGTGAGAAGTATTTTTTTCATTATCAGAAACCAGATCTTCTGAGTACAGACTGGTGAATACAGACAGTAAAAATATTTCCTTTTGTTAATGCATAATACTTGTAGATAAACCTTCTCCTGTACTGGCTTCGTCTCAGTAGCATGGAAAGCTATTATGCTCCTTTCCTCTTGCTGTGGCACAATTTTCTTTTTATAGTATTTACTACAATGTGTACCCAAAATCAATTCCATAGATGAAGTAATTAGAATTAAATAACTAGTAGAAGTAGACAAGAAAGTTGGGGTTTGTTAAGAAGTGAGAAAATATTTTCGGAGAGATGAAGGGGAGAGATACTGCAGCTGTATTAAATCAGCATGATCTGAGGAGAGAAGCCTGTCAGCCTAAGCCTGCAATGAGGACATAAAGGAGGTAGGGAGATTTGTAGTAGGCAAGTAAAGAGGATAAGGAGAGAATTAAATTAGGGGTATTTATCTTGCTGTCATACTACTAAAATTCCTGTGTGTATGTAAAATACAGTCTGAAGTGTATGGAGCAGATAAGCAATTTTTATAAAAAAACCCAACACCTTTCTGCACTCATTTCACCTACGTGCAACTTTGCTAAAATCGATCTGGTCAGTGAGAGAGAAAAATAGTCTGAAATACCTTCTGAATTAAGAGAAGTGATGTGTGAGTGTTATTTTTATCTTTCCTGACTAACGTGTTGCTATGTAGAAACAAACTTCTGCTTGCCTTATTTTCTTGACACTTCAAAAGATGAATTGCAGAATAACGTTCGACATAAATGGTTCTGTAATGGCCACTAGAATCAGAAAATAATAATCTTCAGTGCAGTCACCTTATAATGCTTTCTTTTTGCTCAGATTTTATATCAGTCCTTACTGGTACACCCTCCAAAGAACAGCAAGGGTTTTGTAGTCGTCTCATTGTGACTCACTGTATTCCTGGTGGTTTTGTCTCAGCTAGGTGTCATCCGGCTCAATCATAGTTAAATTAAAATGACTGTGGCTTTTTGAAAGGTTTTCTTTTCCTTTTTTTTTTTTTTGTGTGTCCAGAAATCTTAGTTCTTCTGCAGTATTTGAAAGCAGAGCTGTGAAGACAGAGAAGCAAAAGTCTAATCTGTGTTAGCTGCAACAATTAGCTATAGTTATGTTAAATCATATTCTGTCCTTAGTTTCCCAAGCATTAAGTATTATTCTTTTTCTTGTATTTATTCACTAAAAGTACATGTGAGTTATGTGTGCTTTCTCAGCAACTGTTTTTCTGTGTGTGTTCATATTTCAGGCTTTCCTTAGAAAGAGAAGCTTAGAAGCCCCGTGTAGTGTCTTTTGTCTACTTGGTTTTATGAAAACCCTTTTTGAGAGCAGTGCAAATGCCTTGGATATTTAATACCTGGATTAGAAGTGCAACTTCATAGGTGTATACCCTAATAGCTTCAGTGTTGGTAAATAACACTAATGAAGGTTGATGTTCATGAGCTTCTTGTACAGCTAGTGCCTCGTAAGAATTCTGATCAAAGTAGGCTGAAGAGTGCTTTGAAAGTTGTGTTATGAAGACCTGTGTGATCATGGTGTTTTATCATCATACTTTACAGATGACAGATCACTTCAGGTGCTAAGTACTGAAAGAAACCAGAATACCATTTTTTACAGAAAAGTTGTTTGACTTGCGATGAGATTTTAAGCACTAGAGGCTTACTTTTAATCACCCATCTGGGAAAATGATGCAGAAATCTCCAGTGTTCCTTTGAAGCCATATGCAAATGCTTTCTGCTAATATGGTAAATGTGGATTCACAAAAATCTTTCTAGAGGAGGAAACTACAAATATTCCTGCTGGTGAGAACCCCTGTCCAAGTGTGCATCCAGTCAGAATTGACTTGTGCTGTTTTATCAAGAAACTCATTCAAAGCAGCCTTAAACTTTATTGTGTGGTTTCTCACTTGGCATTTGTCATTGTAAGATCATGGCAAAAATTATTCAGTTAATGTTTGTTTGGCTGCATTTCCATCTGTTTTCAGATAATATGGAGATAGGAGGAGGAGAGATTTATAGTAAATTATCAGTTTGCTCAGCTACAGTCGTGAGGATTGCCTATTTCAAGTTGGGTTATAATGGATTTCCTCCTGCTTGTTTGGTTCAGATCCTTAAAATGCTGAAAATCTTGGAGGAAATTATTTACTTTGTTTGTTTCAGACAAGAATTGAAATAAATTTGAATACTAATGCTTTTTACTAATTGTAGAAATAGAAAATGAAGATCCATGTTCTCTGTAGGAATCAAGAATGTCTCTTCATACTGAATAAGAAGTGGAAAGGATATTTTAGGTGCCAAGAATGTAGAGTAGCTGCAGGGAGACAAAATGAGACATCCTTAAAATTACTGAAGTCTGATCTTAAAAATGCAGCTGGCTACTGAGGTAGCTTATGTCAAATGTTAAGAGTGTCAGGTTGTGTTACATAGTCACTTCAATTTATTTCTGTCCTCATCTGTTCCAAATCAGTCTTGCCATTACAAAAAATGTCACACCTTGGTTATTGCCTTCCGTATTGGGAGGCAGAATCCTAACCTAAACTTAACTCCCAGACTGGCTGAAGCTGTGCCTTCTTTGGGGCCTCTGGAGCAGTTTCTCAAATTGCTGTTGTAATCCAAGGCGCTCAGGTTGGTCATGACAGGCCTGGGGGATGTGACCTGTGGGGCTGAGAGCAGGCTATGTTTTGTCTGGGGAAGCTCTAAACCTTGGCAGAATGAATCCTGTCATGAATGTCTCCTGTCTTGGTCATAGCCTTGTTTCTACCAGGGTACTGTGCTGGGTGGTCTCCAGAGGCATTTCCAGCTAACACCTTTATTACTTTGTTATCTGGGAAGAGTCTTGTTAGTGTGAGTAGCTGGATGCACAGTGCCACTTAACATTTATTGTCTTCTTGCACTGTCTCTCAGCATAGAAGTGAAGGTGACTTTCTAAAATTAACTTGGCAGCTAGCACAAGTTAATGCGGCTTCTAACATCTCTTGGTTGTTTATTGTCTAACATCTCTATGCAGTCTATGGATCTTGAGCTGAGACTGTCTTTTGAAAGAATCACTTGCAAGGGAGAAGGTAACATTAAGCAAGACAAAAAAATCCAGGGCTTTCCTCATTTCTATTGATAATGAAGGTTTAAACAATTGTTTTTTCCACTATATAAATGGTTACTAAACAATCTTAACTTCAGAAGATGGTTGATGCTGTCTGAAGAGAAATGCAGGTGTCATTTTCTTTTGCACTGCCTGTGAATATGCAGGTTCACGCTCCTCCATTCCTATGCAGTTCCAGATTACAAAATAAACCAAGGAGACTTTTAAATATGAATAAATAATCAAAAGATTAATGTACTAATTGGAATGTAAAATGAAGATGTTTTCCTGTAAATATGGCTCAGTAGGGGATATGCCTTTAAAAAATAAAAAGCATATAACTTAATTTCTTGCTTGTTTTGATCTTGCTTTAATTTCAAAAAGCTCAATTATTGCTTATTTTTTAATATATTTTCTTTCTAGTAAGAGTCAGCATAATTATTTTTCCTCACTTTTAAAGCCCTCTGATGGGGTGTTGCTTTGGAATTGTGGCTCCTGCATCCAAGAGCTAGCAGGAAGGTGTCTATACAGTTTTTCTTCATTGCAGTAATTCTTTAGGAGAAAGGGGTATGGGAAGTGTGTGGTTTTGTTTTTGTTTGGCTTTTTTTGGTGTTTTTTTTTTGTTGTTGTTTTTTTTGTGCGTTTTTGTTGCTTTTTGTTTTTTATGTGCAGTCTCAGCCTATCTCCTCGTGCCATAGGCAGGCAGTGGCAGACATGCTAAAAATCTGTTCATGGTACTTTGAAATTCTACAGCTGTTAGTAAGAGAGATTTATGCCGACTTTCCTCTTTGCAGCCTGTGGATGAGGCTCTTGTGTACAAATGCATGTTTACAATGCTACCTGTTTCTGCCTTCAGCAGAGTTTTAAGTCTGGGATTCTGATAATTGAGCTGGAGGGTAAACTTTTATTATCTGTATTAGGAGAGTAAGATATGCTGGAGGCTCCACGCCATCAGGATGGCTTGGACACTTGTAGCCTAGATTAACCAAGTAGGAAGAGGATTTACAGGATTAAGTTTTCTTTGCTTCATAAAGAGCTAGGCACTTTCTGGTTTATGTTACCTGACACTTGCATTCTATTAGGGAAAAAATCCATCAACTCCTTTCTCCTCTTGCCCTCCCCACCCCAGCCCCCAGACCTTTCTAGAAGTTGGAGGAATATTTTCTCTGCAGCTTTTACTCACCAGTATTTCGTCATCTGTATTTGAAGGGTCATCCTGGTATTGTTTTATGAGCTGAGATAAAGCAGAGAACAGTAATAGATGTTTACAGAACCAGTCCCTTGCAGAACCTGTCCCACATCCCTTCTCCTTTTCACATCAGAAGCATTTAAGTAAATTTGGAGGGAGCTTCTAATTAACGCAATCAAAACCAACTCCTCCCTCTTTTTTCATAGTTCTTATTGAAGTGGGATAAGGTTGGTTGTTTCAAAATCTAAATTAGTTTTAATATGCTGCCCATATAACTTTTTTCTTTTTTTAAAGTATAGTTTAGAGTTCCTTCTTGGCTTCTGTAATTGACAGCTGGAGAAAGAGGAGGGCAAACTTCATGTTGTCACAACTTCCTGATGAAAAGCACTTCTATGAATTATGGAAGGTTAACTTCTGTGTCAGGGTTGTCATCTGATGCAAGATTAGTAATACCAGAGGGCCTTTATTATTATTGTCACTAATTAAAAATTCTAGATCTTTATTTGCAGTTGGGAAGGTGCGATGTGTTAGCTGCTATGTAACTCCATGAAGTCAGAAATTCACAGTGACTTCAGCTAACCAATCTACCTTATTTCATGGGGAGTTACTCAAGAGTAGTAATGTTTGTATTCACAATTGTTAGGCTGACTCAGTCATGTAACCGAGCCTTTTCATTTGTACACAATCAGTAGGTAAGTGATAATTTTCCAGCCTTTTAAAGATAAATATAAATGTAAGATCAAGGAGCACAGTATTAGTTTTTGTATTATGTTACTTTCATGAATAGTGAATGTGAAAACTATGTATTATTGGATGTATTGAGACCAAAGGCTTTGCAGTAATCACAGTAGAAAGAAGAGTTACTTCCAAGAGCATAAATCCAGTTGTGTATTTTTTTTTAGTGTGTTTTGGGTTTTTTTTTGTCTTTTTTTTTTTTCCCCCCCCTGCATGTGTTTGGTTGTGGGGATTTTTTTTGTGCTTAAATCAGGTCAGGTTCACCCAGATTGGTTCAGGCAAATACAGTTGTTCTTTCAAGGCTTCTTGGGGCTTACCTAATTGTAGAAAAAAGCTAATTCGAAGTCAGGGCTGGCTCTGAATTCTTCAGCTATTGTATTGTTTCAGGTATAATTTTCTTCACTTAAAATACATGCTTTTACTGTGTTATCACCACAGCTATTGAAAAGAGTATTAAATATTGAGACTCTGGGATTACTGCCTTTCATACTCTCTTCCAGGATCCAATAAAATCCTGGAGAATTTACAATAGTTCATTTCTAGGCGCTATGTCTTTCTAAATACTGCAATCTTGTTAGTTTTCTAATGGTTGATTATTCTGTGACTTCTTGGGGGTGAGTGAACAAAATTGATGGTGAATAATTGTTCCTCATGTAGCTGTCATAGGGATGTCTTGATATTTACCAGTAAAAAGATGTGTAGAAGAGCAGCTGACTTGTGGCAGAAGGGAGTAATTATGGCATTGGAAGGTGGTTGCATTTTTCTACCATGATGCCCAGTGAATGGCCCTTGTGGATGTGTGGGGTTGAAGGGGCTCATATGAAGCTCAGTCTTAAACTTCTGAAGTTTTCAACATCTTTAGGCCTTTTTTTTTCCCCCAGAACTTAGGAAATAAGCTTTGAGGCTACTGAACTGTCGTGTTTCACCTAGCTCTAATAGGGAAAATTACTTCTGTACATTTTTTTGCCAGTTGTTGCTGTTCTGCAGTTGGTTTCACATGGGTACTGTATGTAGAATTCTGATGTTATCAGATTTTTTTCTTTTTCTGGCCTGTCTGGCTGCAGACTTGGCTGTGCACTGTGTATTGCAGTGCAGGAACCTAGCTAAGCTCCTAAAGAGCTAGAACTGTGTTTTGGTGACCTTCTGGAAATGTGCTCTATGTGCTATCACTGTAAATGTTGAAACTTTAGGTTCCGGGAGTAAAGGTCGCCCAGTGATTGAAAAATGTGAAAGACAGTCCTTCATTATATTGGCTTTTGAGCTTTATATATACACATACACACATATGTAATATCTGTATTATAAAGTGAAAGGTAGCATTGCAGAAACAGAACAAAAATCTCTGCCCTGCCACTCTTAGAACTCCAGGCACTTTGTTACAGGGATGATTACATGGAAAACAATGCTGTACAGGTAACATAAGTAATTAAATATAAATGTAACATAGAATGATAATTAAAAATAATTTCAAAACCAAAATTATTTTAATCCTCACTCTGGCCTAAAAATAATTAAAGAGTGTTTTAAATAGATGTCAAACAACCATACTTTTGCAAGTTCATTATTCTTTAAGATAACAATTAACATGTATATAATGGAACTGAAACAAGTTCACCACTCATAAGAACAAAGCTAACTAGAATTCTGTTGAATGTGTGTGACCTTGTTTGGGATTGCCTCAAGCAGCAGGGAATGATCTGGAATTCTCCTTGAACTGGTATTACAAAAATAAAAAGCAGCCAAGGCTAACTCCTGTTTCCAAGCAAAAAGCAAGAAAAACTATGAATTTGAGAAGATAGATTTGTGTTACAATATTTTGTCTCATTTGTTTATTAAACGGTGTGTTTAAATGTGCTGTTTAAATCCATAGTCAAGCTCATGGGTGCCTAAAAAAACCTTGCCCATCTCAGGCAAGGTATGTGTGTTTGGTTTTTTGTGTTGTTTTTTTTTTTTTTATCCAAACATGATATTGTAAGGTAAACCTAATAATGTGCAATTCAACATGCGTTAAGGGAGTAAGGCATATATACTTCCAAAAATAAGCATCTTTGTTACATCATGGTCAGCTTTTCTTGACTCGTTCTTAATTTCTGCAGAACTGGCACTGAACAGAAGTACCCTATGCTCTTAGATTTTTGTGGGTACTTCTCAGATGTTGTTTATCCATTAGTAATGGTGGGTGGTCATTCTTGGACTTAATTCTCTGGTCTTTTCTTCTTTTTCCCCTGACTTACGTGTAGTTCAAATCAAGATTGCTGTCTGTATCTTTCATACTTTTGCACTGTGCTCAAATGCTGAGCATCCATCAAACCTGTTTTAACTTCCTTCCTAAAGATGCTTTCCATAGGTAAGTAAGCAGGCTTCCTCCTCACGTCTGCGTTTAAAACTTAGTAGTAAGGTTTTCAGTCATAGCACCTGTGAGTTCAGAAAAATCAGTAGTTTCTCTCTGGGCTGCTTCTTTTATTACAGAAGCAGTGAATGGATAGAGTTTTACTCTGAGGATGAGTCGTTTCTTGCCAAGCCATGTGTAAGTGGAATTAGTCCTAAAGAAACAAGGTAATCAAAATCACTGTTTTCCGTATATAGTGTCACACACTGCAGACACACTGCTTCTGCTGTCAGAATACTTTTAAGAGACAATATTTGATGTCTTTTAGAAAAGCAGAATGGGATTGTTAAAACAGACCTGGGAATAAATTATGAGTAAATGCAATCAAATAATAAAAATGTTAAAGACATTTAGATAAAGCTTTCATATTTTAGTATTGTGGCTGAAGCCTAGCTGATAACTCAGTACCATGTGGCTGTTTGCTCACCCCTCTCCTTTCTCCTCCTTCCAGGCAGGATGGGGAGGAGAATCAAAAGAGTGTAAACCCCACAGGTTGAGATGAGAACAGTCCAGTAACTAAAGTATAATATAAAACTACTACCACTAGTAAGGTAAATAACAAGGGGAGAGAATATAAAACTAAAAGAGGAAAGGAAAAAAAAACCAACCACCAAACCACACAGAATAATCAACCATTAGAAAACCACACAAATGATGTGTTTGCAATATTGCCTTGCAGTTTCATAAAGATTGAGAGGCCAAACAATACAATTGCTCACCACCTGCTGACCGATACCCACTCTGACCAGAGCAGCGATCTGCCCTTCTGGGTAACTCCCCCCAGTTGGAAAGGACCTTAAGATCATCTAGTTCCAACCCCCTGCCATGGGCAGGGACACCTCACACTAAAACATCCCACCCAAGTCTTTGTCCAGCCTGGCCTTGAACACTGCCAGAGATGGAGCATTCACAACCTCTCTGGGCAACTGATTCCAGTGCCTCACCACCCTAACAGGAAAGAATTTCCTCCTTATATCCAATTTAAACTTCCCCTGTTTAAGTTTTAACCCATTACCCCTTGTCCTGTCACTACAGTCCCTGATGAAGAGTCCCTCCCCAGCATCCTTATAGGCCCCCTTCAGGTACTAGAAAGCTGCTGTGAGGTCTTCACGCAGCCTTCTCTTCTCCAGGCTGAACACCCCCAACTTTCTCAGCCTGTCTTCATACGGGAGGTGCTCCAGTCCCCTGATCATCCTCGTGGCCCTCCTCTGGACTTGTTCCAACAGTTCCATGTCCTTTTTATGCTGAGGACACCAGAACTGCACACAATACTCCAGGTGAGGTCTCACAAGAGCAGAGTAGAGGGGCAGGATCACCTCCTTCGACCTGCTGGTCACGCTCCTTTTGATGTAGCCCAGGATATGGTTGGCTTTCTGGGCTGCGAGCGCACAGTGCTGGCTCATGTTCATTTTCTCATTGACCAGAACCCCCAAGTCCTTCTCTGCAGGGCTGCTCTGAATCTCTTCTTTGCCCAGTCTGTAGCTGTGCCTGGGATTGCTCCAACCCAGGTGTAGGACCTTGCACTTGGCATGGTTGAACTTCATCAGGTTGGCATCTGCCCACCTCACAAGCGTGTCAAGGTCCCTCTGGATGGCATCCCTTCCCTCCAGCGTAACTGAACCACACCACTTTGTGTCATTGGCAAACTTGCTGAGGGTGCACTCAGTCCCACTGTCCATGTCAGTGACGAAGATGTTAAATGAGACCGGTCCCAACACTGATCCCTGAGGGACACCACTTGTTACTGGACATGATGTGCTGTGGTATGGAATACCCCTTTGGCTAGTTTGGGTCAGGTGTCCTCTCTCTGCTCCCTCCTGGCTTCTTGTGCATTTCTTCACTGGCAGAGTATGAGAGACTGAAAAGTCCTTGATCAGAGTAGGCATTACTTAACAACAACTAAAACATGGGTGTGTTATCAGCTTTGTTCTCAGACTAAAGCCAAAACACAGTGCTGCACCAACTACTGGGAAGAAGGAAAAAAAAAACCCAAAACCAAACTGTTACAACTGAAAGCAGGGCAACTAGGAAGTAATAAGATGGTATGGTCACAAACTTTGGATAAGGGCTTTTCATCAGGATGTTTTTTGATTAATTCTGTTAACATAGTAAAGGATTTTTGTGTCTTTGAAAATTCTAGTTCAGGCAGTAGTATAGAGAATTATAAGATTAGAAATAAAGATGATTTTAAAAAATCATTTGGTCTGGATGGGCAGCTATTCAAACCAGTAGTTAGCTTTCCATATTTGCCTTCTGGTTGCTGTTAACTTTTTAGGTTTTTTGAACTTGAGATAATAGTAGCTAGGGTGGAGGACGGCAGGAGGCTTTTAATCAAAGATTGTAGAAAGACTTTAGTGATTAAAGCTTAGGATAAATATGGTCTCTCAGAATCTTTATGAAATTTCAAGGTGACATTGTAAAGCTTTCTGGGTTGAAAATTGTTTGGACCCCCCATTTTGGGTCACAACTATGAGGACATGTTTCTTGTGTGTCTACTGAATTCTGTGGAAAGGGGTTCTGCAGGGGCTGGTTCTGGCAACAGTGCTCTTGCTGGTAAGTCAGGTTCAGCAGCTCAGTAAATGAATGCTTTATTAAGAGATCTGTGGTTCAAATTCAAGAAGTGTTTTTTGTATTCAGAGTGTATACTTTGGCTGAAGTAGGCGAATTCTGTTGTACTAATTCATTTAAACTGGTAGACCATATATAGCTCACATTTTTATTTTTTATTTTTTTTAATTTATCTGTGCTTCAGTCAAGCATTGATATTTGCTGACAGATTTGCCTTCTGCATATTGACTTCAGTTATTTTTGTACCAAATTGCCCCTTAAGCTTCACAATAGACACACTTCTTCATCTGGACCTACATCTGTTGCTTATCTTTTATGTCAAGCTCACAGACTGCATAGATTGAAATATAGATTTTTCTGTATTACAGCATTAGAACCTACTTTTAAAATATATGTATCTGAATCTCTACAGAATGGAAGACACTGTAAAAGAGCCAGTGAATGCTTGAGAAACACCACCACCTCTCTTTTCCTCCCCCAAAGAAAAAAATAACCCAACAACACGATATATGAAACCAGTTCCATTGTCTCTGGTACTTGTACATCAAAGGCAGTATTTAATAGTAATCCTTTACTCCCGAAGTCCTGAACACCGTGTTGGAAATCGAATAGTTGTTTGTCAAAAAATATTGTTTGGTGAAACATTATGCTAAAGAGAATTTTTTTACAATAAAACCAGGATCAAATCTTGATGTGAGTAGATTAACAGAGATTTTCCTGTGTTCCCAACCTATGTTACTGAAATATTAATGCTAAATTACCTAGATGTAATATAATGTAGAAACCATCTTCTAAGCATAGCTGAGTGGAACAAAAAAATCATTTGCTCTAATTCACTTTATAGAGACCTCTTAGCAGCATCCTGTGTTACTCAGATTGCAGTAGCAGAAGAGTCTGATCTCAAAATTAAAATGATGAAATTTATTTTTCAAATCTTTAATTTCCGAATGTTCTACATCTTGGTAATAAATGAAACTGACATTAAGAAATCTGGTTTTGTGCTGGAAATGGAGGCAGAGATGTATACACAAAGCAACAGCCGGTTGCTAATTCTTGCAGAAAAGCATTAACTGGTCTGACGTGGCACAGTACAGTTGAGCTGTTATGTGTTGGGCTTCCAGTGCATGCTGGAAGCGAAGGTGCTGTCTGAACCTCATGTAACTCTTGGAGAATGCTACAGCTGGAAGCCTGCTTCAGCACTGCAGGGGTTTAGAGAGGTCTGAGGAACATGTACTGTGGAATAGAGGTGAGTTACTTCATAGGAGTTTTAAATATTTTCTGGACCTATTAATACATACTCAACTCTACATGGCTGCCAAGTCATCACCCTTATTTAACGTGTGTCAGTAATAAATTTAGCTGTCTTGATTCAGTAAGGTGCTTAATCATGGAGGAAATGAGTGGAAGAGCTCATTCAACAGATTTTTCCATTTTGGCAGCTTTAAGGACAGGCTCACAAAAGACACAAATCCTACTGAACCCTTAAAGTGGGCAACGTGAATCTCCAGAGAATTCTGTAGTAATCTCTGTTGTATTCAGACTTGTAGCCAGTTGCTGCTTGATCCTGAATGAGTTAATTTTGTTGAACATGCTTGTAAAATTGCTGTTTTTAGACCTCTCTTTTTTTTGCCTCTTGGCCTTTGAAGAGGTTCCTGTAATACATGGCCTCTGGGATCTAAGAGCTGCTTGTCAGGGTGCGCCATTACTTCCTGCTCAGTCCTTGCTGGGCCAGTCTGGGTGTATCTGAGATGCCATTGTTGCCTTCACCAAGTTCCTCTGCCCTTCGACATCTCAGTGTTCAGAATATTCACCTGCATCAAGTATGGTCCTCAGTGTCCCCTGGGTTGTTAATCTGATAAGAAGATTCATGGAGACATTTTCTCAGTTTTGCTTTCTGAAGATTTTTACTCTGTGTATGGAAAAACTGGATATTCATTGTCTTAGCACCACAAAATCAATAACCTTGTAGTATGGCAGTCGTGTCTGAAAATGAGGAGGATGCAGGTGCTTACTGCAAGTGGCTTTTCAACACTTGGCATTCCCTGGAGCAGAACCAAAATAACAGTGATCATTTACCTGTTTTCTTCTCTTATTTTTTTCACTGCTTTTGCCTTGTCCTCTAAAGATTTGGGATGTGATTAAAAATTGGAGGAAAGTGACTAGGCTGAGAATTCTATCTTAGTTTCTGTAAGGAATTCCTTTGTGGCTGTGCCTCACCATTTATATATCTAAGCTTCTGGCTCTCTCAGTGCAGGGAGGTGCCCAAAGCCCTGGGATTAGCACTGATCCTGATCTCCCTTCTGTAATTGTGAGTTCAGAGTGGACTTGCTTGCAAGTATTGCTCTAGGATGGAGATCTAGGAAGAGGGAACTGTTCTGAAAAGCTTTAATTAAAAGAATAGCAAAATAACAATCTTCAGCATGTAGTTTGTTTGTGTTTTTTTTTTTTTTTTTTTTTAGGCAGGGTTGGCAATATAATTACAAACAGAATAACTTGGAGCTATTACTGGTCAGTGTCTCAGTTTAATCCATCATTTCATACTCTAAACTCACTTCTTGGAATTTTATATCCATATTATGATTTGAAGAATCCAGGTCTCATTTTCCACTGGAGTTAATAAAAACTTCATGGAACAAGAAAGATAATGTAATGGGAAGAAAATAGTTGCCATGAAAAATCTGTTTAAATTAAGTCTGTAATTGATCTCCTCAGATGTTATGTCTTGAGGAAATGGCCAAATTTTATTGTGTATTTCTTGAGAAATGACTGATTACTAGATAGATGGAACATAGCAAATGCCATATATTTTATTTACATAAAGGCTCATAAATTCAATGTCTGTTTGGTTTCTCAAACATGATATGTTACCGGATTCCTTCCAGGAAGACAAAACCCAACTACGAAGTCATCAGGTTGAAGTATTATCCTTTTAGATGCTTTTTCAATACAGTTCGTTCTTTGGCTATAAATAAAAACCAGATGCAGTACTGAGTTCTGATTGTTAGTCAAAATGTACAGCATGCTGAGCATGGAAGGATTATGGGCATCTTGGGTTGCTAATGAACTATACGTAACAGTCTACACAAAGTTGTTGTGAATATAAACACTCTTAAGAACAGTGTATCCTCTGATAAACTGTATTCTATTATAATTAGCAGTGTGAACATCACAGGGATGTCAGGTCAAGCATTTGCTAGAAGAATATGTATTAAATTGTTTGCGCATTTATTTTAAGGTGGTATGTCAAAGATTGGGAGAGGAAAGTGAGGTTACTGTACTGCTTCTGCTTAGACCAGGCCCTGGAAAATGAATGTATTTTTATTGCAACAATGTCGCCGCAGCATTCTGAGGCAAATAAATAACTCTTCAGATAAATAACTTGAAGCATATATAATGACTTGAGGCTATATGTCAAATCGCTAATAGAGTACAATGAATCACTTGCTCAGGCAGTCCCTGTGTTTGGAGCAGCGATTCATTCTGCTAAGTGTACTTACTCTGGATGTAACATGTACGTAATTCTTTTGTCTAAAACAGTTACCTTTTCTATCTCATCCTGTTTGATGAGTTCTGTTGCAAATAAAAGGTTAACCTATGTTGTGCCCTTTTGAGGACCTATGGCAATATATACTACACGGCATTCCAAATTCCCTGCTCTACTGGGGAATCTTACTGCAGAGCTGTCACGAGCTATATAAGAGCTTTGCATCCTAGAGAAATAAGCAATGATGCAAATAAGCAAATGACATCTCTAATTTATATAAATCTTAGAAGTGCAGAGTTTTAGCACCATTCAGATGAGACAATGTGGAGATTTTTTATGTTAGGTGAAATCTAAACTTTTCAGGGTACTGCTGTGTAAACATACATGATGCTTGAACAGAAATAAAGAAAAGCTTGTATACTTGCGCATTTTCACAGTTCTTGTTTATTTGCCTTGAAGTTTGGGGGAATGTTGCTGCCTTTTCTTTCTTTTTTTTTTCCTCCCCCTTTTTACAGGCAATTACTTGGAAATATTCCCACTACTCCCTTCTGTGTGTCTTATGCCTCTAAGCCAAGAATTAGCACACTGCTCTGAACTACATTATAGATCCAGTCTGCTCTTACAAACTAACTTAACAGGGATTTCCAGAGCATGGTGAGGGTGTGACACTTGTGCAAACTGTGCAAACCTGATGAAGATCCCAGTAACAACTGTTGTCTCTTAAACTCCTGTAGTTATTTTTTTGACCAGGGAATATGGAAGAGGGAAGGAAATCCCAAATACTCAACCTGCTTCCCTCTTTAACAAATGGTCCTCACTTGTGATAAAGTGAGATTTCTAAAAGGCTGTGCAGTTCAAAATTTACTGCAGGGAAAGATGTTTTTGGTGGTGGTTTACTGAAACTTTTGGCACATATCATTCCCATTTACTCTTACCACTGTTAGAGAGGTGAATGAGGTGAAATATCTATTCCTCTCCACTCTTTGAAGCTTTTTTTAGAGACAACATTGTATTCCTGAGTGAATTACTTGCTGCCAGGTCGAGTGGAGTGTGTGGTTTTTTTTGTGTGTGCGCACAGCTAAATCATAGGATTGCATTCCTGCTTTCAAATAAAACCAGTGAAGTTAAACCTTTCATGAGTATGATTCAGTTCTTGCTGAGCTCAGTGGGAGTTTTGCCTAGGGGAAAAACTGAGAACCTTCACATTAACTTTGATTTCATTCAAGCTCATTTTTGGAAAAACAGCTGATTGACCAGAATACTGTGAATACCACATCTGTGAATTCTAATGGCTGTTTCTACTGTGTAGGATTACCACAAAACAGCTTTGAAAAATCTTAACAGTAGAGAGTTTGAGCTCTTGATTCCTCTCACTGGAATTAGTGCAGTGTTTTGTGAGTGCACACAGAGTAACAGACGATTAATTGCAGCTGTTCCTCACATTATGAGCACTCTCCTGTCGCTGGCATGGTGTGAAGGGGAAATATTTGGACTGCCACAATTTGAAAACAGGCATTCAGCCTAGCTCCTTACAAGTTGTGGTGTCAGTGAGGTGAGAGGAAGTAGTAAATATTTTTTAGGAAAATTGGTGATGGAGTACTTGAGCAGCAGAAGCTCCATTTGAACACAGCAAAGTTAACTTGGGTATGTCCTGTACAAGAAGCTTCCCACCAGCATGCAGCAGTGAAGAAATCTCAGAGCTGCTGCTGCAAGGAGTCATGATCTCCTGGCTTGTATGAATATTCAGAAAGAAACTGACTGTGATTGTCCAGAACTTGTTCACAGAAATAAATTACTCTGCAGACAGTATCATCGTTTTCACTCATTCTGGTCCTTTGATATGTTGCAGTGTGTCTCCTGCAGAAGAGATGAGGCAGCCAGGCTAGGAGAGGAGTCTCTGCAGGCTCCAGAAATGATGGAGAAAGGGGGGATGAGCGTGCAGTTCAGATCAGGTATCTAATTCAGATGTTCTAAAAAATCCTCTGAAAGGAAACTTTTTCCCAGTGGTTATATAAGAACTGAGAGTTAGGTGATGTGAGTCTTCCTCAGAGTATTAGTCATAACACAGACACTGTCTTGAAACATTTCCATTTGATACATCTGTACTTTTAACTTTAAAAAAGGAATTGCTTGGCTCTGATGAGACTCATGAGGACTGTAGGACTGGCTTCTCTGAAATTTTCTTATGTGAAATGTTTTGCAGTCCCGTGTTACGTATTTCTCCTAATTGCTCAGTGTTGGAAAACTTAGTCAGAGGGGACTTGTCATTTCAGAGAGATAAAAAACAAATAAAAGCTTAATTGAAAGGCAAATGATTTTTCAGGTTTGTAGTTTTTCAAGACTAAGAGTCTGTGTGAGTAACTTTAAATTCATTTTCCTGCAGAGCTGCTCATTGTTTGTTACTCAAATCTCCACATGTTGCTCCTTGTAGCTTTTCAATTTACTTGCAAGATGTTATTTAGCTGTATTTTCAGCTGCCTGAGAGAACCTAGAGGAGAAGGTATAATTTCAAACATTGTATAAGGGGGGGAGAAATGTGTTTTTCTCAGTCTTTATTGTACTTCATATAGGCAAATCTAAGCCATCTGTGATTTGAATGACAAATCAAAGTAACAGTCCTGCTATTTGTCTTAGAATCATAGAATAGTTAGGGTTGGAAAGGACCTTAAGTTCATCTGGTTCCAATCCTCCTATTATGGGCAGGGACACCTCACCATAGGCCATGTTGCCCAAGGCTCTGTCCAACCTGGCCTTGAGCACTGCTGGGGATGGAGCATTTACCACTTCTCTGGACAACCTGTTCCAGTGCCTCAGCACCCTCACAGGAAAGAACTTCTTTCTTACATCTAACCTTGAACTTCCTTTGTTTAAATTTAAACCCATTACCCCTTGTCCTGTCATTACAGTCCCTTTTCCTTCAATTATCTAATTTGACCTTTGTTACCATTGTGTAACCAGAAACCATGTGGTAGTTATAGGACTTTGAATACTGCTGATTAGGTAATTAAGAGTGCATTGAGAGGGTTATTCAGATATATAAGGTTAACACGAGGGCTTAACATATGGGGAGTAGCATGGCCAAAACCAACAGAGAGAAAACATCATTTGGCTGCTGAGAAACAGTTTAGCTGGGGAAAGAAAGGCGAGTGGCAGGGATAGCGTTGTGTTTTCCATCAGGGCTACAAAGCACTTTCATAAACAGAATATGGCTTGTATGTAGACTGGTATTTCATGGAAAGGAGATGCGACATGAGTTGTCTAGCTATGATGTTAATGCAGTAGAAAACAGTTGAATACAAAGAAAGAGTTGTTTTATCAAAGAAGCAGCATGATCCCTCCAGAGATTAAAGAAGGAATTATGGTCTCTGAGCTACCGGAGATTAAGAGGCAGATGCATGAAACTTGTGTGAGGAGAAAAGCAGTTTTGTTCTTTCACAAAGGATGTGGCTGGTCCTTTCATTTCAGTCAGCAGTGACTCCTTTTTGATCCAGGAAGAATGTGGGAAATTTAAGTTCTTAATGTGTTTATTGTTTCTTTGTTGAGCATTCTTGGGAAACTTGTAATGAAAATATGGTTACTGCATGTATAAAGCAAGAGACTGCCTCACAGAGATGGAGACCTTGCCCAAAGTTACTGGAGAAAAGAGAAATGGTTTCCTTAAGCTGAGTTGCTGAGAAGGGCAACAGTTTTGGTGGTGTTGCATCAATGAAAACAGCCAAAACCAGTGCCGATCCTACTGTGTTTGAATAGTGTTTGTACTTTTAGGCTTTTGCATCTGAGCTCTCACTTTAAAATCATAGGATCACAATGGTTTGGGCTGGAAGGGACCTTAATGATTATCTGATTCCAACCCTCCTGCCATGAGCAGGAGCACTTCCCACCAGGCCATGTTGCTCAAAGCCCTGTCCAACCATCCCTTGAACACTGCCAGGGATGGGGGAGCCACGGCTTCTTTGGGCAACCTGTGCCAGTGCCTCACCACCCTCATGGTGAAAACATGAGACTTGGTCTAATTTTGGTGAGAATGTGCTGTATAGGAGTGCATACATGGCTTGTCCTAAATGCCCATGGGCAGATTGCCAGAGGAAAATGCTTGTGCTTGTTGCATGGAGTTTCAAAACTGGCAGCAAATCAAAGCTGTGAGTTAAAATGTACAAGTATTGTGTCAAGGATTGTTTGCTTGCTTTTTTTTCTGGTTAAATACCTCTGTTCCATCTGATACAAAAATCTGAAGGGAAGGCAACAATAAAACAGTAGGGGGAGGTGATTTGTTCCTGAATAAGTCAAAGGACAGTTATCACTGATGTGGTATGCAGACTGTTTATCTAAGGAAGGACAAAGACATCAAACTGTTTAGATAAACTCTGAATTATCATAAACTCCATTTCACATGAGAAACTCTTAATTCAAAAGGAAATATTCATAAGCCATCTTAGTTTATAATTTGAATATAATACAATGAAACCTGTTAAGCAGGTTTCTCTTTTTATTTTTGCCACAACAGGTGGCTTTGTAATACAGTCTTAACAAAGTAGCCTTTCAGAAATAATAATCTCATGAATTTTAAGAAGAAATTCAAATGCACATCAAGGATACAGAAATAGGGTGAAGAAGTAAAAGCCTTTTCCAAAGGCCAAGGAAGTTTGTGAGAAAACTTGTATTGGCTTTGGTGAGTGGGTTAGTTTGGGGTTGAGCAAGGCTAGAACACATGCAGTTCTAAGCTAAGGGTGTTTGCATTTTGATCAGTGAAAAGAAATGTTTATGTTGCGAGAAGATGATTTGATGATTTGAACTCTTGTGGTATGCAGCTCATAAGAAAATTCAGTGTTTATTGTTGGGGTGGTGGGAAGTCCAATACTAAAACTGTGTTTTAAGTGCAAGAATTCACCATATGCTTTAATCTAAGCTTTATCATACAAAGCCAAAGTGAAAGAGTAAACAACTTGCTGTGCAATGAGTATGCTCATCAAACTTCATTTGATACTGAAATAGGTTTTCTAATTCAGTTGTGCATAACTATTTACAAGTAGCCTCTCCAGAGTTACAACTTTCTGATTGCATTTTATTTTGGTTAAGTTCTTTCTGAATCTGTGGCTGAGGAAAGAAACTATCTCTTCATCTTCAATTCCTGGTATGTTTTATTTCATTTAACTGAGTGATCTGCAGGGTAATGCCACAGTTGTCCTTGTTGAGATTCCATTAAACACATGGCACAGACAATCCTTTTTATGCTTTAAAAAAAATAATACATTCAGATGTCATGTATCAGATGGTCAAGGTTTAGATAATGTCTTTTTAAGTGATATATCCAGGTTGGAGCAATCTAAGAGAAAGAATGCTTTTCAGAACAATTTTTTTTTTATTTATTTATTTTTTTTTTAGCCATTGTTGCCAAATCTCTGAAAGTGAAAATTTGACTTTAAAACTGGGTTTTTTTTTTGTTCACCTTTGTCTTTGAAAGACGTTTTAAGCCTTTCTGTGATATCTCAGTTTCTGCTATGTTGGTAAATATGCTGATGCAGCAGTTCTGCTGCATCTGACCTGCAATCAATTAAACTTGTTGTGGGAGTTTATAATCTTATTTTAAATTTCATTCTGTAATATATAGCAGAGCTGCTGTAGAGGTTTAGTGAATGATGAGTAATAATATGAAATAATTTGTGCTTTTGCCAGCTGGGGAGGAATACTGAGTTTTGAAGAGGCTTAATGGCTTTGGTGGTAGATAGAGAATGGTCAGCACGGAGGAGGGAAAGGTCAGCACGTTTATAGGGCTAACTGTGTTTTGGGTAAATAAATGGCAGGAGGAAGCACCTTCTGCCTTTGTCTCTGTAAGGTTCTGCTTGAGCCTAAGCCCTGTAGAGCTCATTGCTATACAGGCTTTACCCAGCACTCACCAAAGTGAGCTGGGAAGTTCTCCAAGCTTCTTCAGATTATGTCCAAGGTTGTCTTCCCTGCGGCATAGCTGCTACTTCTGGACAGCCAAAATCTGAGTTGCGTATCAGCCACTAAAGCTATAATGGTATATTTCAGGGCTTTGAGAGATGCTAAGTTATTTTTAAATGACCTAAACAATCACTATGTGGAGGACTTTTCCAGATCCTGTTCTTCTTTTTTTCAGTGTGAATTTAGTAATTTTTCCATTGTTGTTCAGTGTATTTAGTATACTGGTTTTGCTAATGTGTTAGTATGTCTCAGTAGCAAGCTGCTTAATGTATCTTGAAATAGTGTATTCATTCTGGCATTACAGAGGACATGGAATTAGAGATGTTACTCAGTATCTCTCCTGTTATTCCCTGAAAAGTATGAAAGTAGAAATTAATAATAAGTGGTTTAAGTGTGTATATGGTTACAAATAAGATTAAGACTGTGTGTACACACAGGTTTGTCTTTTTCCCACTGTGACTTTGCTTTCCCTGACGTAAATGAATGAGATGACCTTCCCTTGCAGAATAAAGACAGAGTGGGTTAGGAAATGTGTATAATTTATAACATGTTCTCTGTAGTTAAGACTGAATCTCGTATATAAATCACATCATTGCGAAAGTCAGGAAAAATTTTCAATGCTGGGAGATGATGCAAGCCACAGACTGTCAGTCTTGTATCTTCTCAGATGTGTGTTGGATGAAAAATAGATCTGCCACAAAATGAAGATATCACAAAATATTTTATTGAGTTTTGGGCCAGAGAAACAGTGTGTGAGTGTGTGGAAGTGATCCATCTTGACAAGAAACACAGAAATCCTTAGCTTTCCTTTCCTCTTGAATTGTTTCGGAAACCTCTTTGTGTCTGTTATTTTGCAGCTTGACATTTAAATGCTGACTTCCTTAATTTGGTGCAGGTCACCAAAGTATATGTAATATTTTATCTTTAATGCTCACGGATGGCATCAAACCCCACAGATTTTTTCAGCTCCTGCTGGATATGTCCTGTTTCTCTAGAAGTTATGGGCTTTAAGCAGTGCTGTAGGTGGGGCATAAGGAGCAAGATGCGATTTCAGGAAAATACACGTGAATGCCACTAGCTGTAGCTTGTGTGTTGCTGGCTGCTGCCAAAGAGTGCAGACAGTTGCATGAACTGGGCAGTTAAAACAGTAGCTGAAGGACCCCAGGGACATACATGAAGGAATGATACGCTTCAAGCACTGGGATGGCTTACTAAGTGTGTTTAAGTCTACCCCATATTTTCCAGAGGCAGGAAAATAAATGCAAATCTGAAGATAGGCTTATAAACATGAACAATAGGAAAACTGGTGCTGGACCATCTCATGCACTGTGCAGACTGTTTTATTGGTATTAGCAGGGAGCTTGTTGGCTGTAATTACATAGCACAGAATACAGAGTATTTTTCCAAGATGCCACAGTACTTGCTAGTTTGTTCTCAGCCACTGGTGTTCTTTTCTTCCTTATTCCAATGGAATATGCATGTGGCTGTTTCTTGCTCCATAGAAGTAAGCAAAAGGAATTAATTGAATTATATCAAATCCTAAATCTGGGTATGTAGGAGTAAGGCAGACTGAAATCTGAAGCCTAAACTGGACATGAGCTTGGAGAGAGACACTAAGGACATCTTGGAGTGTGAATCTATTTACACTGCTTGGAGACCAGCAGGGCATATTGAAAGGTAAGTCTTCAAAGGGTACTGTGAAGGCTATGAAAAAACTGAACAAAGCACTTAAGAGGTTATCTTGTAGTGCACAGGGTTTTTACAGATGATAACTTGAAAAAATCCCTCTTCTTCCCAGTCATGTATGATGAATTGTGTTACGGTAGAAATCTCACAAGCTAGAATTAATTACCATAATTTTTTTTTGTCATTTGATGTTGTTTTTACAGAAATCTTTTATTAACAAATGTGCTAGAAAAATCTTTGTAGAGGAAGTAACTACATAAAAGCAAATGTTAAAATATTTTGCTTGTAATGAATTGGTTTAATTCTGAGCAAATTAACTAAATGGTGAAAGCAGAGTGGCTTGGACTTTGCAGTTTTTTTTTTTTATTCCTATTTTTTGTACTATGTATACATGGTTTGCATTAGAGTCGTGAGAAACAAAAACCTGGCCAAACAAATGGGCTGTAAAACTTTCGTGAATCATGACTATCGGATACGGTGAAAGAGTCATACAGTAGAAAATGAATGAAATCCCAGACAAAAAGAAATGTACAAAGCACAGAAGTTGAGAACTAGGTCACAGACAAATGGTGTTTATTGGCAAAGCAAGCATGGGAGGGATTATGTACTAGAAAGTAATCATTGCATCATTGTTGGTAATTCTTCATATTTTCAGCACTTGAATATATTCTATATTCCTTTTTTTTTTTTTTTTTCCCCCAAATAACATTTTAATACATGTTTCAAAATACACTTTTAACTTGCTGGCTGTGGTTGAAAGTCAGTGCATAGATCTTTATCATGACAAGTAAAAGCCTAAAGAATTTGCTCAGATGCTTGCAAGTTATTTGGTATTGCTTATGGTTCTTTTCTAAATCTGACACTTATATATGGTGTATCATTTTTTTGACAGTTCTGACCTAAATCCAGATTTTATTGTCACTTTGGAAATAACAGCCTTCTATTTAAGGCCTGTGTGCTAGATGTTATAGAAAAAAACGCATACATGCCAACCCTGCTGTAAAGATTGTGTTTTTAGCTTGGGTAGACACTAAATAGATAATTGCTAGGTGTTGTGAAATAAAGTATTTTATTTAATGTATGCAGGTTTATAACAAAAATGAAACCTTAATGAATAACTTTATTTTCAGGAGAGAAATGCACCTTGAATCTGAGCTTTTAAAAATGTGTATTACTACCCCCCTATGTTTCAGTGTTGTGGTGGAAGTCTTGTTCTGGTTTCTCATTCTTTCTCATTCATGTGGAGAAAACAGGAGGCTGGCTTGTAGTTACAGGAAAAGTTTGGGGATTTTTGTCTTCTTTGTGTTTAAATCACTTGAGGAAAAAGTTTGTTTTTTCTTCTGAAGTTGTCTTCTAGCTTCATAAGGGCTTCAGGAGGATTCTTCATCTGATACCAAATTCCCTGCTTTAGACACAACCTTCCTTTCTCCTTGCCTCCCCTGCTAGGCAGTGGATATTGTACATTGTCTTACTCTGCACAAAGCTGGCAGCTGAATAGAAAGGGGCCATGGATATCTTTCATATTTTTCTCGTTCATATCACTTTATCACCCTCTGACTTAAAAGTGTCCTATCATTGTGCTATCTGTGTTTCAAAACTTAGGAAGATGTATTTCTGTGGTAGGATAGTTCAGTGCGTGTTATTTACATGGTGTCACTGTGAAGAGTTTGAGATGTTAAATAAGGAACAAGGTACATCCCCCTCAATTCCCATTTGTTACACGGGTGCTGTTCTGCTCAAGATGTCATCTTAAAGAAGAATTATTGTAGCTTCTGATAGTGGTATTGATACATGGATAGACTCCACAACTCGTTAGAGTTGTAAAGTAGGTATGCTTTTATTCAGCGCTGAGGCGCATGGGGATCGCTCCTCCAAACGCATGCACACCTTTCCTTTGTCACTCAGTTCATTTATATTACATATAATGATTACCTAAATATCATATTTTTTTTGCTTCACGCCTAATACAGATGCAAAGGCTATTCCTGTCTAGTATTATAATTAGATTTCTGGCATTCGTCCCACTGGTGCGCCTGTGCAGTGTTTCCTGGTGGTGGTCATTAGGGGGTTGTGAGGATGGAGGCCTGTAGTTCATCACCATGAGTAACTTCTTGCTTTCACGCAGACTCAATAGGGTTTCGGCTCCTATCCAAACCTAAGGTTTGGAAAAAGCCGGTTTTACGTATCTTAAAGCAGAAACTTGTCAAGTTTGCAAATTTTGTTTCTCTGGTTATCTTTTGTTCCTTTTCTTTCTAAAGATAGTATTTAAAAAAGAATGTCTTACATATATAAAGATAGGCTGAGGAAGTTGGGGCTGTTCAGCCTGGAGAAGAGAAGGCTGCGTGGAGACCTCATAGCAGCCTTCCAGTACCTGAAGGGGGCCTGTAAGGATGCTGGGGAGGGTCTCTTCGTCAGGGACTGTAGTGACAGGACAAGGAGTAACGGGTTAAAACTTAAACAGGGGAAGTTTAGATTGGATATAGGGAGGAAGTTCTTTCCTGTAAGGGTGGTGAGGCACTGGAATGGGTTGCCCAGAGGGGTTGTGAGTGCTCCATCCCTGGCAGTGTTCAAGGCCAGGTAGGATGAAGCCTTGGGTGGGATGGTTTAGTGTGAGGTGTCCCTGCCTATGGCAGGGGGGTTGGAACTGCATGATCTTGAGGTCCTTTCCAACCCTAACTATTCTACGATTCTATGATTCCATGATTCTATGATTATGAATCTTACCTACTACAATTCTGCCTAGCAGCTGTAACTCCTACGATTCTGCTTCACCATTCTAGCAACTTTGACTCTTACGGTTCTGCTTCACCAAGCACAGGACTGCTTAAGCAAGCAGGCACAATGTTAACCCTTTATTCCCAGGTATCAGTATCTCTTGTACCTCTTGAAGTTTTAAAGTTTTTTGTATTACTTTACCCCTGTTTCTTAATCTCTGCTGGCTTTTTGTAATGCAGCGTATGTGGCAAATGTGTTCTGTGTCTTGTACTGATTCCTGTGTGTAAATTAAAAGCTTAAGATATTTGAGCTCATGACAATGCTGCAGAGGTTGAGTTGATTTTTTTTTTTTTTTTAATTTTTATTTTTTTCCCCTATATACTAAGAATTGGAAGAACAAAGGATAAAGGCTTAATAGGTTTAACAGAACTTGGGAGATTTTTTCCATAATTTGAGCTATCTGCAAGAGACACACTCTTCTCTCCTAGGCTCTTGTCTTGCTTCCCACCTCATGTCCCTGCCTTTCCCCTTAAAGCAGTAGCTCATGTGGCAGGTGCCACAAGGTAAATCGGAACTGTATAATGCAAAGCTATTTACATTATGTGGGACATCTTTGGGTTTCCAGAAAATCCACAATTATCTCATGGCCTTTGTTTCCAGAAGGTGGAGGGAGCTGTTGCTGCTTAGTAGCTGATGACTTCAAGCTCCATTCTGTGTGGTTTTGCTGCCTGGTCTCAGCCTGTGTCTCTGGCACCAAGAACATCTTGTGCTCCCGTCTGTAGTTACATGCTCTCTTAGTCCCTTGGGAAGATGCTTCTCGCAGCTGTCCCTTTGTGATAGACCTGATTGAGATCTTTAAAATGAACACTGATGGCAATGTCTCTGGCCATTGGGGGAATGATGTGAAGAAGAGATTGCATGCATTTTCTAAATCTGGCAAATGTTTGGTTTTGGTTTGAGCCTTATATCTTAAAGTTCACGTACCTGGAACACCACAAATTTCTGGGGAAGGGAACATATCCCAAAACATCAACAGATTGTCTTAAATACTGACCAAGACAAACTCAGTGCTATCAAGTGGAGGTTTTAATCTTCACACTGGGATGTATTGTCCCTCCTAGCTAGAGAGTTCCTGGCACAACATGTTGAGTAATTTCAAATACCATTTTCTCATCATCTTGTGATATCATAGCAGTGTTTTCCTTTGCAACTTTGGCAAATGAAATGCTGTTATAAAAAAACACTGTCCCTTCTGTTTATTGTTGTCTTTTCTGAAGCGGGTAACTTCCTCATGCGTGGGCTGAAGCCAGGTGTCAGGCAAAATGTACAGTCTGGATCCTAGCAACTCCACAAGAAAAGTATGTGTGGAAAAGCAGGGCAGAAACAGTTTCTACAAATCACTGGCTTCAGTGGATGTTTGTGCCAGGTGAGGATCTGGGGCTCTATGTCTGTTTCCATTCTTAACTAAATAGACCTTGAGAGGTACTGATAGAAGTTTTTAAACTATAACCTCTATATCCAGCTGTCATTGTTGAGCTTTGTTTGGCTCATTCCTCTTCTTACTTGACTCTGTGGCGGAGAATCTGCAGAACTATTTTCAGGGATCCTGGGATTTGCCTAATCTGCTGCTGAGGATCAAAGTTGCCTCCTGCATTAAGAAAACCTTAGCTGTGTCTAGGAACTACTGCTGTGGTCATATGCAGATCTGTGTTGCTGAGAGCTGTGCTTCATCTGTGGCTCTGTCTCTCTCCTGCTGGGTTTGCAGCAGTATCCTGGCACCATGATGCCATCATAACTTGTGAATGAGCTTCTTGAAGCTGCCTGGGGTGCCAAGGCTGTGTCTGGGAAAGTGCTCTGGCCTTGGTAGTACCACCAAATAAGCAGTGGCCCTGGGCCAGGATGCTTTCGGGTGCTGTCACACTTAGGTGTGCAAGTCACTGCTCTGCAATGGATGGCAGCAGTTCATGCGTACCTATGTCTTCAAAATAGGGGTATTGCCTATGAGCAGGGAAATACTGCAAGCTGCTGTTTGGATTGATTAATTTGTAGGTCTTGTAAATAATTTTCTGTGAAAATTACACAGGCGGAAAATGATTAAAATTCATGATCAGTTGCTTCTTAGAGCCAAGCTTATACTGGTTTATGTAGTAGGTGGAGTAGTTTATTTAAAAAGCCCATTTAAAAGCTTTCTTGAAGAGATTAACAACTGTTACCTTTTTTTCTACTATTCCACTTTTCTAATATTTGTATTTCTACACCTACATATTTGGGCTATGATACTTTCTAGGGAGTGAGATTGTGTATAACAACAGTGAGCACAACTTGCTTGTTCCAGAAACTCCAGGCCACTGCATGACCCTGAAGTGTTGAGCAAATGCAGATTCCTTGAACCAATTCAAATAGCTGAAATGCATTATTGCACCTGAAATTTGGACATGATATAAGTAATTTTGTGTGGTTGAAGCTTTAATCTTGTTTTTTTTAAAGAAAGGACCACAAGCAAATCCACAGTTGTTATGTCACAAAACAAGAATTATAATGATGTTATCAGTCATAATCAACATGAAAATAGACAAAATGGAGTATTTTATTTCAGATCAATTTAGTTTGTGAAGGTACTTGTTGTAGGTTAATGTAGAGGCCCTGTGGACAGAGCCTTTTCTGGTAGTTCTTGTGTTCTGAAATGAAACTTTTGACTAAAGAGATCAGCACCTAACTTGAAAAAAGGGAAAATATCCCCAACTTTCTACTTCATGTGATTCTAACTTTAAAGCATAAAAAAATGACAATGAGGGTGGGGCTTGCAGAGAACTTCATTTAATTTCAATTTCTTGAAATATAAGTAGGTCTGTTCAAGTGGATGTTTCATACTTTATAGTATGAATAGTGCTTTCCTTTTCCACCCTGTCACCTGTGTAGCTAGAAAAAGTTGGCCTCTTGACTGAAGAAAGGTGCTGGAATGGGGAAGGTGACTGGCACAATTCCAGCATGGTGGTTCAGCTGATCTCTGTGACAGCTTTTACTGTCTGTTATGGAATTAGAAGCAGTGACTCTGTTTTTCCTTTGGTTCAGTATTACAGCTCTCATACTTACAGAACCAGAGTTCTGCTTCTACTTGCTGTTATGTTGCATTTTACATATAGCACAGATGCTTGCTTTTTATTTCCTGGGGAGTGAGCGAGGTACCAATTCAAAATTGAGTCAAATTCTCCAAGTGAGGTATCTGGGGATGTGGGAACTTACGTGCTGACCTACTAAAATAATAGTCTGTTCTCTGAGAAATGCAGGTTCAAACTTAACTTAGAGCAGATCTAGCTATTTGCCAGAGCAAATGGCATCTATTATTACTAGAGAAACTTTACTTTCTTGAGCTTTAATTAGAAAGACCCTATTTTAGGTTGTTGCAAGAATGCCAAAGTAGTTGTAATGTGAGTTGCTGCCATTCATCATTTTTTTAACTTCTCTGAACAGTGAACAGTAGTGGAGCACAAAATTATAGCTAACCAAGCAATGAGAAATGGCAAGATGATTCACAAGTACTACCCCCATGCTTTGAGATTAATTGACTGAAATATACTCTCTGTGCAGCTTAAATTAATGAACATAACCAATCATTCTGGAAAAACTCATATCATACACACGTCTTGATTACTTTCCAGGGATGAAGAAAACTCGGAGAGCTTTTGTTATGCCTCAGCTAGTTACCTACTGCTAGCTAGCTGTCTCTGTGCTCAGAGGTAAGGTAGATTACACAGACTCAAGGAACTTGAGCTTCTTGTAATTATGAGCAGTATTACTTGAATAACCCAGTAAATAATCTGATGGCATCTGATCGTTATTCTGTTAAGTGATATCTAGATAAAATGGGTAAGTTTGAGCAAAATGGTTTTTCTTACCACACTGATTAAACTCAGTAAAAACTTAAGTTCCATGCTATCATTCTTCTTTAACAATGAAAAAGAGGTGAACTTGACATATTCAAGTTTCTTGAAAGACTTCTGCTTTCCAGTTTTATTGTGTGTGAAGGTTTCATTAGAACAGCTGTTCTCCTAGACTCCTGGTTGTTAATCCTTTTTTTATTATTTTATTTTTAATAAGGAAGTACTGAAGAATGCAAAAGAAGTGTTAGATATGCTTCAACAGCACAGCAGACAGGCTTAGATGACTTAAAACATGGATGAATAGTCATACAGGATTCTGTTTTATCCAAATACCTTCGTATTTCTAGGGGTGTTTTCAGTTACTAAAAAAAAAGCAAACTCTATCCAGTGTTTTAAATCTCTCCTCTGAGCTCCAAGGTAGAGAATGTTGTATCTGTAGATTGTTATTTTCTATTTTTTTTAATAAAATCAAAAGTTTTCAGGTTGCATCCAATCTGAAGATTCCTTGATGAAGACCACTTGTTTGAATGTACCTCCCATGGCCTTTTGGCAACAGTCTTTTTCAGTCTTCTTTCTTTGGTTTGATATATTGGACCTTGTTATCCCATCTGCTCAACTCCTTTTGCCCTTTTTTTGTTTGTTTTGGTTTTTTGTTTGTTTGTTTGCTTAGGAGTGTGTGTGTATTTTCAGGTTTTGTTTCTTTTTGTTGTCGTTGCATAGCATGTATAGATTTTGAGGAAAGATTTACTAATTTTCAAAGTACCAGGGTGCTCCAGGCTCCTGTAGTTACTTCAGAAAACAACAAACCTATTCAAAATTGGGGGCATATAATCCATGTTTTTTGGTCAATTGGCTAATGAAGAGCTATGGAGATCCTGCTGCTATGAAACTAGTTGTTGAGAGTGCTGGCAGCTCCTCAGCAGCAGCCGGGCAACTCAGCAGTAAGCAGCATGGGGCAGGTAGAGGGGGCCCCAGCTGCAATCCTTGTTTGTTTGTTTTCTGTAACCAGGTATGGAATAAAGGAGGAAAACTGCTAGAAGACTGAAGCTATAAAATTTTATGTGAGGAGATAACACTTGTATGTTTTAAATACAGACTTACTGCTTCCTCACAGTTCCTTTTTTCTTGAAAGGGGGTGGTTTGTGTGCCAGGGTGTATGACTTTCACCATCTCCGCATTCATGGATGTGGCACTGTGGTCATGTAGGTTGTCCTTCTGTGAATGAGGCAGGCAGGACTGCCCTCAGTTACTCATCTTTGCATTTTACAGTACCTTGGTTTTTTTTTTTTTTTTTTGAGGGGGTGGAGGTTTTGATTACAGGCTGTTCTGTTACTAGAACATCCATCACTTAAAAGTGTTTGGTATCTTTAAAAACAAACCCCAGAAAACTTTAATGATGTTTATTGGCATGGAGCCCTTTCATGTTAGTGTCAGAGGTGTTGCACTGTTTTAAAGTTTTGAAGTTAAGTTTTATATTCTATGATTTGGTGACAAACTTAAATCTTTTTAGGAGTTGTCTTTTCCAGAGGTCAGCTTTTCTTCACCTGTTTGAATGAAGGACTGTCATTTTCCTTAGATGAGTGTGGTAGGCTTCTCTTAGTACTCACTGTAAAAGAGTTTTCTTTTTCACAGTTCTGGGAGAAGGGTGAAAGAAGCTGCAGGAAAAAAAAACAAAACAGCAAAACAAACCCACAAACAAAACAAAACAAAACAAAAACCCCAGGTACTTTTTTAATATGTTTATTCCATGCCAGTGAAGTTTACACTAATTAGAAATCATCTGGAGGCACCGTAGCTTCAACTGGAGGTGCTTCCTGACAGGTGGTTTACCACAAAGTAACATTACGGTTACCTAATACACTGCTTGATTTGTGTAAACCCTCATTGCTACTCACATTATTTAATGAACTATGTTCAATCTCTCGCCTCCTTCAGAATGCAGTGCTCCCTTCCAAATCTGCAGTGCTCACACTTCAGGTTTTAACCATTCTCTTCCAAGGTAAAGAAATTTCACCATTTATGAGGAGGTAAAAATTGAAATTTAAATGCCAAAACATATTACATTAAAAAGGTGTGTGATACTTGAAAATTTTAACTTAATCAGGAGGTTAATTTTAGTGAACCATGTAGAAGATTGATGGCATTTTATTTAGCTCTTAGTTATATTTCAGTGCAACTTTTTCAACTTTTTGTGGACTCTAAAAAGTAACTGATTACTTGAATGTCTAATACAAAAATGGAGATGATCCCTTTAGTTTTTTCCTAATACTTTTTAAGAAGTCCAACACCGATATCATGGTTACTATAACCATGCACAATCAAAAAGAGAAAGGTAAGTGGTTCTGCTGGTCATGAAGGAATTCCTCAGCTTATCAGAACTTCACATATCTCTGCAGGTTTTGCATAAAACACCCTCAGGGTTATGGACAATGTGTATTTGCAGCCTTCGTCAAAGTCTTGCTGCTCTAGCCCCACGGGAGGTATTTCATAAACTGAATTTATGTGAAGTAACACAGCTGCAGAATGGTCTGTGACCCATAGAAATATTCGCTTTCAAGTAGTTCAGGCTCTGATGTGATTACACTCTCCAGCAAACACATATATTGAAATTCTCCCTGTAAGTGAACTTGGCTATTTGCTGTTTATTACAAGGAAAACTACTTAGTGAAGCAAATGAAGTAAAAATCTGAATCCACAGGCGTGGGGAGATACGTAATTTGTTCTGTTTACTTACCTCAAAGGCTTGCATTAATCAGTCACTATTTCTATTTGGTTCGTTTTGCAAATAACATGAACCTTAAATTTTTCAGAAAAAAACTAAAGTAATTTCAACAATTCCAGGATTATGATCTCCCTCATGACTGCAAATGATGCAATATACAAAATAAAGAAAGTTATTTCTTTAAACGCAGTTGTTATCATTGGGTGAGGTTAACTATATGTGCAGGCAGGCATGGGAAAAGGAGCTAGTGTCATGGAAATAGCATTTTTAGTAAATATCATCATCCCTAATGCATGTCAAGTAGTGATGGTCTGTGGAAAACAAATGGCTTCTTGTAATCCTCTTGATGGAAATATTCTTGTTGCAAACATTTTACCACTATTTGTTCTGTCTTCAGTGAAAGGTTTCAGGGTCTCTGACCCAAGGAGGCGTTTAGGAGGCTGCAAGACCTGATGAAGACACTGTGCTGGGAGCATTGAACTGGTCTCTTCAGGATAACAAAGCCTGTGAGGAGGGAGAATATTGGTTGTTTTTTATTTTTACCAAGTCATAGAATCACAGAATGGTTTTGGTTGGATGAGACCTTAAACCTTATCTAGTTCAACCCCTCTACCATGGGCAGGGACACCTTCCACTAGACCAGGGTGCTCAAAGCCCCATCCGATCTGGCCTTGAATGTTTCTAGGGATGGGGCAGCCACAGCTTCTCCAGGCAACCTGTGCTAGTGCCTCACTACCCTCACAGGAAAGATCTTCTTCCTAATATCTAATTGAATTGTTCCCTTTTGGCAGTTTAAAGCCGTTCATTCTTGTTCTGTCCCTACCTAACCTTGTAAAAAGCACCTCTTCAGATTTCTTTACAGCCCCTTTAGGGTACTGGGAGGTTGCTCTATGGTCTCCCCTGAGCCTCCTCCAGGCTGAACAAGCCCAGCTCTCAGTCTGTCTTCATAGGAGAGGTTCTCCATCCCTCTGAGCATCTTTATGACCTCCTCTGGGTGTATCCTGATGGTCTTAGTGAGGGGAGGACTGTGATAGAGCTCTTTGTGCAGTGGAAAGGAACATGATGCTCCCATGTGGCTGACTCCTCGGGTAATGTTTTTATTCCAGGTCTGTGCCCTTTTACCCATTGTCCAACTGGGGCTCATGTACATGTTTTCCTCATGCATTTCACTGATGTTAGCAAAGTTGTCACTGCAGTTTTTAAGCCAGCTAGGAACACTCAAATTTTGAAATATGATCAAGCTCAGACTGTCTCTGAGCTACCAGAGGGACGTGTATTTTAAGGCCCCAAATCTGTGCATCTGTTTAGCAATATTGTCTGAGCCACCCCTGTGAATCCGTGAAATTACTCATAGTGCACACAAGTACATTTATAGACCTCTGCCAGATTGGAGCCTGACAGTGAGGTGGGATGAGCAGCTTCTCAGATACTGGCTATAACATTGTTAAAATAGACTGGCATCTTAAATTATTTTTTAAATCTAAGACAGTTTCATTCCTGAAGTTAAAAGAAGAGATTTTATATCACTAAATTAATTAAATTACCTTTTTAATATGTAGTCCTTCCAACCAGACATATCTATATTTCCCCATAAAACAGCAGTAATCTCTTTTAGGGCAGCAAATGTTCAAAGGTGCATTGGTAAAGAGTTTATATTCTCAGTTGGTTTTTCCTCTGTGTGTTGCAGTGCACACTGAATGAATTAATGGAAAGCTGATCTTTTCCATGATTTTATTTATTTATTTATTTTTTCCCTCACAGGTTATATTGTGGGGGAAATTGCTCTTTGATTTTTGCCCTCTTTAGCAGCTGTGCTTCTTGCTGAAGAGCTGCTGCCTGTGAAGTATCGACACCAGCACAAGACCAGGTTCAAGTGCAGCACTGCTGTTAATCAGGCTCTGTTAATTCGTGTCTCATGTGGAGCCTAATCCACTGCCTATTTAAGTAATTGGAAAAATTCTCTTTGACATAGGTAGGCTCTGAGAAAACTCAAGTCTCAGTTTCATAACTAAAGGAACTTACAAAACCCACAGTGGATGTGAAAACTGTGTAGAATTACACAGCTAGTAAATCTGCTTTCATTTGCTTCCACAAAACAAATGGATGACTTCCAAGAATAGTGGGTTTTAAAGGCTAGTAGTGTTTACTGTCACTTTGAAATTTACACTGTCAGCTGGTTAGAGTGTGTTTTATTTTAAAAAATCATAAAAGGTGAGGCTTTCTTATGCTGACAGGAATGGGTATAACTTGGCTGCTCAGGAAAAAAAAAGACGCTGGAAAAATGATAGGAATTTGCATACTGTGTCAGAAGGGTCAGCATAAGGCTGGGTATGATTATTATTATTATTTTCTTCTATGCTTTCTTATTCGTGCTGATGTGAGCTTTCTGTTTGGAGGCAGGTGAGCAGCAGGGGGATGGGAAGGCACTTGTGGGCTGGAAATGCGGTGCACAGATTTAAATCTCCTCATGAGACAATACAGAGTGGCTGATCTATGGCAGTTAGCTGCAGAAAGATCAGCGGAGGCAGGTCTTTGATCCGAACCTGCCCTTCATGGTGGCTCAGCCTTCTGAAGACAGGCTCTTCCTGAATCTGGAGGATGTTTGCAAGAAATGCCAGAACAAGATGTGAATTGTGCTCTGCACATTTCACAGTTTGTGGTACTAAGATTAACTGTTCAAACAATAACGGGGAAAAAAGAAAAAATCCTAGCCTGTGATATGCAAGGAAGGCGTAAGTAGCCATAAATTACTAAAAAGCTGTCGCACTGTATGAAAACGTTGCTATTTCTATAGTTTGCTGCTGCTCTATTATGCAAAGCTTTGAAACAGAAGAAGATACTGAGAAATGCCCAACATGCATTGTCATAAAGGCTTTCAGTAATTCCTGACAGTTGTAGCAGGCAGTTAGTATCTGCAGATATCCATGCAAAGTACGTTCAGTCTTTCTCAACCTATAGTTTTGTCTATGCTAACTGGTGCCAAGTCCTGAAATGTCATTCTCCCTTCTTTAATGTGGCACTTAAGAGTCTGGCTCATGAGAAAGCCTTCTCAGCTGCAGTAGTAAAGAGAGGCCTGTCAACAAGACATTAGCTAAAACAAGCTACGTCAGTATTTGTTATCATTATCAATTTTCTTTTCTGAAAAGAGCTATTAATATGTATATGCCTTTATAGTTAGGTCAGTAGTTCAGTTGGTCTGTAGAGTTGCGAGAGCTGAGAAACTGATTCTCTTCACACCCAGTGACTAACCAGGAAAGCAATTTTGAATTAATCTTTGTACTTCTGAATCTCTTCACCTTTTGACTATTTAAATGAGAAAACCCTTTTTCATCATGGATAATTTACCAAGAAATACTTAGTTATTAAACTCAAAGAAATTGTGAATTCTCTGTACTTCGGTGTGCTTCTACAGTCACATTCTGGGGCTTGTAAATTCTTTGAGGCTTGGCAGGAAAAGTGTTTTGGTGAAAACATGATTCTGTATCAGGTTTTATGATTCTGTATTATAAAATCCTACAATGTGTGGACTATTTAGGAAAATCTTGATTTGGCTGCCCTGCCAGTATAGAATCCTATTTCAGAAGAAGCTCATAAGGGCGGGGGGGGGGGGGGGGGAAATGGTGTATTACTTAGTTCTTACAAAAATAACTCCGTAGAGTTTTCATGCAGATGCCAAAAGCAGCGACTGCAGAATAGCATGTTTGATTCAGTTTGTCTTCATCCACCATCTGAGACACTGAGGAAGGAAGTCAGGGTTGGTATTTTGAGCTTTAGTCAAGAGATTGGTCTTATCAGAAACTCACACCTTTTAACAGAGATGTGAACACAGTCTGAATGTAAAGGTGTTGCTGCTGTGGCATTGTGGCAGATGGCATGACTGATGCTGGCCAGGCTGCAGTATCAGGGAAATGCGTGACAAGCAAAGGTTTGTAGAGACAAAAACCTTCCTGTTCCAGGCTAAGGATAAAATAACTCAGAATTTCAGATGCTATAAGAAGGAGTATGGACTCTTAAAATATAGTCATCAAAGACAAAATTAGTAATGAATATTACTGCAAGCAAGTTGTCTTAAGGCATTTTCTGATTTCTTACTAGTTGAGTGCAGCAGAAAGGAAAGGAACTGACACCTATAGAAAGTGCTGTTTGCAGAGCATGGGTTCCTGCAGATGGCTGGACACACTGCACACTCCTATGCAAGGCTTCTTTGTGGAGCATGGCAGCCCTGTGCTGTATCCCTTCCTGCAGACTGATACCTGAATGATGGAGGGTCAATGATTCAGTGACCCTTTAATGTAATTAAAGCTCAGCTATGCAAACTGGACATCTGTAAATCGATGGGTCCGGATGGAATGCACCCACGGGTGCTGAGGGAGCTGGCGGAGGTCATTGCTAGGCCACTTTCCATCATCTTTGGTAAGTCGTGGGAAATGGGCGAGGTGCCTGAGGATTGGCGGATGGCAAAGGTCACACCAATCTATAAGAAGGGCAAGAAGGAGGACCCGGGTAATTATAGACCGGTCAGCCTTACCTCCATCCCTGGAAAGATGATGGAACAACTTATTCTTGACTCCATCACTAGGCATATCAAGGATGAGGGGGTCATTAAGAACAGCCAACATGGTTTTATGAGGGGGAAGTCATGTATGACCAACCTTATAGCCTTCTATGAGGAAGTGACTAGGTGGAGGGATGATGGTAGAGCGGTAGATGTAGTTTTTCTTGATTTCAGTAAGGCATTTGATACTGTCTCCCACAGCATCCTCATAGATAAGCTAAGGAAGTGTGGGCTTGACGATCAAGTAGTGAGGTGGATCGAGAACTGGTTGAAAGGAAGAAGGCAGAGAGTTGTGGTCAATGGCGCAGAATCTAGCTGGAGGTCTGTGACTAGTGGAGTTCCTCAGGGGTCGGTGCTGGGGCCAGTGCTGTTTAATATTTTCATCAGTGACCTGGATGAGGGAACTGAGTGCACCCTCAGTAAGTTTGCTGATGACACAAAACTGGGAGGAGTGGCTGACACACCAGAGGACTGTGCTGGCATTCAGCGAGACCTGGACAGGCTGGAGAGTTGGGCGGGGAGAAACTTGATGAAATTTAACAAGGGCAAGTGTAGAGTCTTGCATCTGGGGAAGAACAACTCCATGTACCAGTACAGGTTGGGGGTTGACCTGCTGGAAAGTAGCGAAGGGGAAAGGGACCTGGGGGTCCTGGTGGATAGGAGGATGACCATGAGCCAGCAATGTGCTCTTGTGGCCAAGAAGGCAAATGGCATCTTAGGGTGCATTAGAAAGGGTGTGGTTAGTAGGTCAAGAGGGGTTCTCCTCCCCCTCTACTCAGCCTTGGTGAGGCCGCATCTGGAATATTGCGTCCAGTTCTGGGCCCCTCTGTTCAAGAAGGACAGGGAATTGCTTGAAGGAGTCCAGCGCAGAGCCACAAAGATGATTAAGGGAGTGGAGCATCTCCCTTATGAGGAGAGGCTGAGGGAGCTGGGTCTCTTTAGCTTGGAGGAGAGGAGACTGAGGGGTGACCTCATCAATGTTTACAAATATGTGAAGGGTAGGTGTCAGGATGATGGAGCTAGGCTTTTTTCAGTGATATCCAGTGATAGGACAAGGGGCAATGGGTGTAAACTGGAACATAGGAAGTTCCACGTTAACATCAGGAAGAACTTCTTTACTGTAAGAGTGACAGAGCACTGGAACAGGTTGCCCAGGGGGGTTGTGGAGTCTCCTACACTGGAGATATTCAAGGCCCGCCTGGACAAGTTCCTGTGTGATGTACTGTAGGTTACCCTGTTCTTGCAGGGGGGTTGGACTAGATGATCTTTTTAGGTCCCTTCCAACCCTTGGGATTCTGTGATTCTGTGATTCTGTAATGAGAGCTGAGAAAGCAGCTGTGTATCCAGATCTGGAAGAATTGCTGTAGACTATTCTATTGCTGTGTGTAATAAACAAGTTAGGACATGCTTCATGCTGGATAGTATGAGAAGTCCTGCTTACTGTTTAATATAGGGCATTGTGCTGTTTTCATACAAATGGATAAAATACTCCATGAAGCACTTTTTGGCAGAAGTAGAAGACATGAAGGGGAACTGCAGTTATAGACTGTTACAGGGTTTTTGTGTGTATGTGTGTTTGTCATTTATAGCTTTGTGATTTACTTTTTGGAGAGCTCACTTTCATAATTTGGCCCATATAAAAAGGTGGTATTCAATTCTAAAGATCCCAGATAGTGATGTTCTGCTGAATCAGCAAGTGGTCTTACAGGAATATGTGGCGCAATGAGGGTCTGTCTTCAAAAGCTGCCAACATGCCATGGCTAAAAAGCAACAGAGTTGCAGGACTGTTTAGTCTTCCAGGCAAAGGCAGCATGCATTCAGGAATAATGGAAAACACATCTGAAAGACCATAGATTCATGGCAGGTCAAAAAGGCTATCTTTGACTTCTGCCCTTCCCAGTGCTGCACTTTGTTGGGTATGTGGGAAGGTTATAGAATTGGCACATCCGTGGTTATCCCATTCTGGGGCTGAGTTACTGCAAGAGTTAATATGCTTGCTTGGCAGCAAGCAGGTCCGGTCTTTTCCAGTGAAGGCATAAGATAACATTGTAGGATCCCAGATATCAGCACAATTTTCAGGTTCAGTAGCTGTGCTAGTACAATCCAGATGTCAGGGATAACTGGCACTTACATTATTGTAGTAGTAGCAAAACCAATGTAGTTTGCATGTAACTGTGAATGTTTCAAGCCCCAGAATTTAAATGGTCGCTGGATTGCTGTGAATTGATGGGAATCCCCCAAGTAGATTGAGTGGAGGGATGAACTGTCTCATTAAAAATCAATGGCAAAATTGTAACTTGCATTAGAAATGCTCCAGAGCACGTGTGAAGAGTAACAGATTTTTGGGATGTATTAGATACTTCTAATAGTTAAAAGAGATTAAGAATTTATGCATTTGATGTCTGACGTTTTATATGCTTCAGTTCTTCAGTCACACTCTCTTTCTTCAATGCTAAACTTTTAAATATTTGCATTTGATAGAATTTTTTCTTTAATAATTTCAAAAGCTCTATATAATCTTTAATGTTTCCACATCAACTTGCATCTCAATTTTGATAATAAGCTTAATGATGGCTCATCAATTAGAATTATTAATTGGCATACTAGATGGGAAAATTAGTCAATCTTGCATGCCTGACACTTTGGAAAAAATCAGTGTTTAACAAGATCAGTGTCTTAACTCTAAATGTCACAACTAGCAGTCCCATTTCATAGTTTTAACCATGCATTATACCCAAAGGATTCTCTAATGAAGCATAGCTTCACCTGGTTCTTGAAAAAGGCTGCTTGCATAAGCATTTGATAGAGTCAATATAATGCGGTAATAATCTTCTTCACTCCCCTTCCCTCCTGTTAAAAATATTTTGCAATAATAAACAGAAAGGGACTATAATGTATGTAGTTCAGATGGTGAGCCAGGTCTACTCTTGCCATTTGGAGATAAGGGCAAGATTTACTTGTAAGACATGAGCTGCCATTTGCTTTTAGGGTTCTGCTGTTCTGGGGTGCAGAAAAAGAAAGCTGAGCTGGACCAACAGTTTCTGATACAGATCCCCATAGGACTGAGAAATGGATTTACTCTTGGTGAGATGAAAGCAATGTACAGGTAACTGCTACTGGTCTGCAATATTTCTGTGTGGCTTGTTGATAAAACAGATACTCTATTCAGTGTGGTAGTGCTGAACTAAAATGCTATTTTGTTTTTCCCACCAAGTTATTAGAGAGGCAAGCTTGATGTGAGCATCTTCTGTTGAAATTAAGTTGTCTTACTTGTTACCTCCAAGTTAGAGCACAGGGCAACCGTGCATCATGGAGTAGCAAGCAATTATTTCTATTGTATACACATAGACTTAAATGATAGCATTGCTGTGCACACTTTAATTATTGATTAGTAAAAGTGAGGCTTCTTGTTTTGGAAAGCAAAGGGAGAGAGGCAGGGGGAGAAAAATTTCTCTCTCCCCCCCCCCGCCCCTTTCCTTTCAGGAGCTTTTCCCTACAGAAGAAGGCTGTCTTGCTTCAAAATCTTGCTTTGGAGCATGGGGTACTCAAAAGTTGGCCAAGCTTTTTAATAGTTTCTTGACTTTGCTCATCTTTCTCTTTGCCATGCTTCATTTAAAATAAATTAAAATGCTAATTTGTGGAATAGATTGTGATCCACATCTGTGACTGCAGAGGGCAGAGTGGGCAGGTGTGTGAATGGATCAGGATGCTTTTGAATACATCCAACTAGCCATGCAAGCAGTATTTAAAAATACCCTTGGAAAGACATACCCTTGCTCATGTCCTGAAATGCAGCCTCTACCATTTCTAGTTTGCTCCTGAATGAGGTACTTTTCGTATTCCTTGCTCAACAGAAATCTTGTTTCATGGGTTTGCAAGGTTTTTTCATCACTCAGTCCAGAAGTGCCTGCTTTTGCCACTGCTAAGTACTCCCCTAAAGAAGTGGTGATGTGGTGTCATGAAGCTGCTATTGCTGCTTTTCTCGTGACTTTGGGGAAAATAGCGTTGGGTTTACCACATAGCAGGAGTTGGTTTTGGGTAACTGCATTTGTCCAGGTCAGCCAAGACTTTCTTCCAGCTGGTGAGACTGGAGGAGGTTGCTGCAGCAGATTTGTGGGTCTTTCTTTGTCTTTTCTGTGTGGTGTGTTGTGTTTTCTGGTTTGTTTTGGCTTTGTTTTGCTTTTGGTTTATTGTGTTCTTTTTGGGTTTTTTGTTTGTTTGGGTTTTTTTTCTTGCAAATTATTCTGGAGGTTTTCCTTCACCAGAAGATTTATCTTTCAATACTGGTGACTTGAAGTCGAATCTGTGTTGGCATGATTTGGTTATTTGTATTTACTGAAACACTTTGATATTAAGTTCATGTTCTTGCCAAGGTAATGTCTTAAAGTTGCTTAATCTTTGAAGAAAAAACAAGTTCAGAGGTGTGCAACTGAGTGAGTATCTGTAATTCATGAATATGATGATAGGAGGCCCAAGATACTGTAGCACTACCTGCTATATTTCTAATTTTGTTTTTACTTTCATTTAACAAAGTGTAGCTAGATTGATACACTTGTTTCTCTCTGGGGCAGTTTTTATGATATAGCTGCAAAGAAGGAGGGTTAGTATTCCACTCTACGTGTAAGTGACCTTTGATACCAATTAATATTTATCAATGCAAGATAAACGTAGAGAGTTCACTCGATTCATCCCTTGCAAAGATCTAGGTGAGGAGAGTTGGTCCTGGTTGACTCATTCTAAAATTGTTTGCGATCTGTAAATTCAGCATCTATATCTATATCCTAACTATAAGGAAATATTACTGTTAATATCCAAAGCCTATTAAAAATGGATTTCATATCTTTGGAATTTATTATCAAATCTCAAAAGATGTGAAAACCATTTTTAATAGGTTTTGAACTTTATAGGCTCTGTCAGGAAATAATATTGTTGATGTGTTTTAAAGATTTTTTTTCTTCACTTTCAGGACAGTTTTAAATTTGTGTTCTACCAGTTGTTCGAGGAGGTTTGTTGTGTTCTTTTCCTTTTTTATGTTGGTTTTTTTTTTTTTGTTGTTGTTGTTTTTGGTGTTTTTTTTTTTTAACACCTCCAATGAGTACATTTTTATGTAACAATTTCATAAACACTTGGGACTCTGTAAATCACCTAATTCATTGAAAAAATCTGCTATTTCCACAAGAACAACTTTCCCATCCCCCCACCTTCCTCTGCCAGTCCCTTGAGTGGAAATGGCTTTGGTACTGTGTTTTCCTTACTGTGTCTTCATAATAAATTCTGTAATACCAGTAATGTACTTAGGAATACACTAAGTGTATTTATTATAGCAACTGCAACTACGATTCAGTAATTAGCCATGCTAATTACAGTTGGGATGTAGGATAGGAGATTGCGTGCTACGTTAAAACTAGAGAAATTAAAACAGAGCCATTTTATGGAACTGTTATGTTCTTTGGGGGACTGCAGATCTCTGTGAAGCATTAGCTAATTAAAAACTTCAGGATAGTTCCTGAATAAACCATTAAAGCTAAAGGTTACTTTCACACTTGAGTAGTATATGTCAAAACATTTTTTTCCCTTTTTGTAGCCCTTGTGGAATATCCTTCTCTGGAGGGAAGCAGGAGAACTGGCTACCCTGGGTTTGGAGAAGGCTGAGGTTCATAATAACTTCTTTGCCTCAGTCTCCACTGCAAGCGCTCTAGCCACTTACAAGGCAGATGCACTTACTGTGAGAATGTAGGAGAGGATCAGGTTTGAGATCATCTTAAGAACCTGAATGTGCACAACTCCATGGGACCTGATGAAATCCATCTGTGGATTCTGAAGGAGCTGGTGGATGAAGTTGCTAAGCCACTGTCCAGCATAGTTAAAAAATCATGGCAGTCAGGTGAAGTTTCCTATAAGTAATAAAAAAGGGAAATAAACCCCCCATTTTCAAGAAGAGGAAAATGGATGACCCAGGGAACTGCAGACCAGTCAGTCTGACATCTGTGCCTGGCAGGATCATGGAGCAGATTCTCCTGGAAGCCATGCTGGGCACATGAAGAACAGGGAGGTGGTTGGTAACAGCCAGCATGGCTTCACTAAGGTAAGAGATGGCATCCAGAGGGACCTTGACACACTTGAGAGATGGGCCAATGCCAACCTCATGATGTTCAGCCAACCTACATGCAAAGTCCTACATGTGGGTTGGGGCAATCCCAGGCATGGCTACGGTTTGGGTGGAGAAGTGATTAGGAGCAGTCCTGTGGAGAAGGACTTGGGGAGTGTTGGTTGATGAGCAACTGAACATGAGCCAGCAGTGTGCGTTCGCAGCCCAGAAAGCCAACCGTATCCTGGACCGTGTCAAAAGGAGCGTGACCAGCAAGTCAAAGGAGGTGATCCTGCCCCTCTACTCTGCTTTCATGAGACCTCACTTGGACTATTGTGTGCAGTTCTGGTGTCCTCAACATAAAAAGGGCATGGAACTGTTGGAACAAGTCCAGAGGAGGGCCATGAGGATGATCAGGGGACTGGAGCACCTCCCGTATGAAGATAGGCTGAGAAAGTTGGGGCTGTTCAGCGTGGAGAAGAGAAGGCTGCATGGAGACCTCATAGCAGCCTTCCAGTACCTGAAGGGGGCCTATAGGGATGCTGGGGAGGGACTGTTCATTAGGGAGTGTAGTAATAGGACAAGGGGTAATGGGTTTAAATTTGTTTAAACAGAGAAAGTTCAGGTAAGGTATAGGGAAGAAGTTCTTTACTGTAAGGGTGGTGAAGCACTGGAACAGGTTGTCCAAGGAAGTTGTGAGTGCTCCATCTCTGGCAGTGTTCAAGGCCAGGTTGGACAGAGCCTTATGTGACATGGTTTAGTGTGTGTGATGTCCCTGCCCATGGCATGGGTGTCAGAACTAGATGATCTTAAGGTCCTTTCCAACCCTAACCGTTCTGTGGTCCTATGCTGTAGATTTAAAAATACTGTGCTCAAAAAAATTTCAGTATTATAATGGCACAAATCTATGATGGTTAAAATACCTTGAAAAGACTTTTGATGCATTGACAGTTTTTAGCTTCTGTTCCTGATGGGTGGAGAAACCTTTCAGGCATTGTCCCTGCAGTTCTGTCCCCTTCCTGCTTGCTTCACGGCTTTTCAGCCAGGCTGAAGGACTAGATCCCAGCTTAGGAAGCAGGGATATCTGTCCTTAAATGTGGTCCTGAGAAACAGCTTTGGGGTACTTAATTTAGTAGGGTTGTGCTGCTTTACAGCTCGTTCTCCTTAGCCTTCCTGAATCCTGGATACAAAATCACTTATTCTCTATTACTGGATTAATCCTTTACTCAGCAAGAGGAGGCAAACAGGAAAATTCAGGTCTTTGCAGAGGATTTTTAAAGCTACAATGGCATTGTCTTTCAGAAGAACATGGGCAGTGTGCAAGCTGTAGTGTTTAACAGCACACTGCAGAACAAGATTATTTTGTCTTTACAAGACAGCACATACATCAGTGCTGGGACTGTGTTTCTAATCTTCATGGTTAAAATGCATCAGATTTAGGAGATGAAGTGTACATGCAACTGATTTATTAATTTTATTTATTTATTTATTTGTTTGTTTGTTTGTTTGTTTGTTTATTTTTTTATTTTCCCTTCTTCACTAGCATCATGAAGGGGGGAGGGGATTTAACTGGGCCTGTTGGGGACAAGCCCAAGAGGAACATGCTAGGGATTGAAGGATGGCGGGCTAAGGAGGACTATCAATCTCTTGTTTCACTTGTGGGAAAGGATAGCTTTTTAGACCCTGTCCCGCAGGGGAAAAAGGGTACTAAGACTGGCTCCCTGAAATGTCTGTACACCAATGCACGCAGCATGGGGAATAAACAAGAGGAGTTAGAAGTCTGTGTGCAGGCTAAAGGTTATGATCTAGTGGCAATTACAGAGACATGGTGGGACAGTTCACATGACTGGAATGTAGTCATGGATGGCTATGTCCTTTTTAGGATAGATAGGTCAGCGAAGCGAGGTGGTGGAGTTGCTCTTTACGTGAGAGAGCAACTAGAATGTATTGAGTTCTGTCCGGGGTCGGATGAGGAGCAAGTGGAATGTCTGTGGGTACGAATTAATGGACAGACTGTCACGGGTGATACGGTTGTGGGGGTCTATTACAGACCTCCTGATCAGGACGAAGGAGTTGATGAGGCTTTCTACAGGCAACTGGAAGTAGCCTCGCGACTACATGCCTTAGTCGTCGTGGGGGACTTTAACTACCCCGATATTTGCTAGAAGACTCACACAGCAAGTCATTCACAGTCTAGGAGGTTCCTCGAGTGCATTGATGATAATTTCTTAATGCAAATGGTGGACGTACCAACTAGGAGAGCAGCGCTGCTAGATTTAGTACTCGCCAACAAGGAGGGTTTGGTCGAAGTGGTGACGGTCAATGGCAGCCTTGGCTGCAGTGACCATGAGATGGTGGAGTTTAGGATCCTGTGTGGGAGGAATAGAATACCTAGCAAAGCCACAGTTCTGGATTTCCGAAGGGCCAACTTTGGCCTCTTCAGTCAACTGCTAAGGGAAGTCTCATGGGAAAGTGTACTAGGCGGTAAAGGGGCTCAAGATAGTTGGTTAGCATTCAAGGACCGCTTCTTCCAAGCTCAGGATCGGAGCGTCCCAATGAGTAGGAAATCAAGTAAGGGATCTAGGAGACCGGCGTGGTTAAACAAGGAGCTGCTGGGCAAACTCAAGTGGAAAAGGAGAATCTATGGATTATGTAAGGAGGGGCTGGCCGCTTGGGAGGAATATAGGACAGTTGTTAGAGGATGTAGGGAGGCAATTAGGACAGCTAAGGCCTCCTTGGAACTCAATCTTGCTAGTCGGGTTAAAGACAATAGAAAGGGCTTCTTCAAATACATAGCAAATAAAACTAACACAAGAGGCAATATAGGCCCACTGCTGAACGAAGTGGGTGCCCTGGAGACAGAGGATATAAAGAAGGCAGAGGTGCTGAATGCCTTCTTTGCCTCTGTCTTTACTCCTGCAGACTCTCCCCGAGGGCCCCGGATTTCTATAGCCCCAGAAGGAGTCAGGACAAAGGAGGAGTTTGCTTTGGTAGATGTGGATTGGGTTAGGGATCAGCTATGCAATCTGGACATCTGTAAATCGATGGGTCCGGATGGAATGCACCCACGGGTGCTGAGGGAGCTGGCGGAGGTCATTGCTAGGCCACTCTCCATCATCTTTGGTAAGTCGTGGGAAACGGGCGAGGTGCCTGAGGATTGGCGGATGGCAAAGGTCACACCAGTCTATAAGAAGGGCAAGAAGGAGGACCCGGGTAATTATAGACCGGTCAGCCTTACCTCCATCCCTGGAAAGATGATGGAACAACTTATTCTTGACTCCATCACTAGGCATATCAAGGATGAGGGGGTCATTAAGAACAGCCAACATGGTTTTATGAGGGGGAAGTCATGTATGACCAACCTTATAGCCTTCTATGAGGAAGTGACTAGGTGGAGGGATGATGGTAGAGCGGTAGATGTAGTTTTTCTTGATTTCAGTAAGGCATTTGATACTGTCTCCCACAGCATCCTCATAGATAAGCTAAAGAAGTGTGGGCTTGACGATCAAGTAGTGAGGTGGATCGAGAACTGGTTGAAAGGAAGAAGGCAGAGAGTTGTGGTCAATGGCGCAGAATCTAGCTGGAGGTCTGTGACTAGTGGAGTTCCTCAGGGGTCGGTGCTGGGACCGGTGCTGTTTAATATTTTCATCAATGACCTGGATGAGGGAACTGAGTGCACCATCAGCAAGTTTGCTGATGACACAAAACTGGGAGGAGTGGCTGACACACCAGAAGGCTGTGCTGGCATTCAGCGAGACCTGGACAGGCTGGAGAGTTGGGCGGGGAGAAACTTGATGAAATTTAACGAGGGCAAGTGTAGAGTCTTGCATCTGGGGAAGAACAACCCCATGTACCAGTACAGGTTGGGGGTTGACCTGCTGGAAAGTAGCGAAGGGGAAAGGGACCTGGGGGTCCTGGTGGATAGGAGGATGACCATGAGCCAGCAATGTGCTCTTGTGGCCAAGAAGGCAAATGGCATCTTAGGGTGCATTAGAAAGGGTGTGGTTAGTAGGTCAAGAGGGGTTCTCCTCCCCCTCTACTCAGCCTTGGTGAGGCCGCATCTGGAATATTGCGTCCAGTTCTGGGCCCCTCTGTTCAAGAAGGACAGGGAATTGCTTGAAGGAGTCCAGCGCAGAGCCACAAAGATGATTAAGGGAGTGGAACATCTCCCTTATGAGGAGAGGCTGAGGGAGCTGGGTCTCTTTAGCTTGGAGAAGAGGAGACTGAGGGGTGACCTCATCAATGTTTACAAATATGTAAAGGGTAGGTGTCAGGATGATGGAGCTAGGCTTTTTTCAGTGATATCCAGTGATAGGACAAGGGGCAATGGGTGTAAACTGGAACATAGGAAGTTCCACGTTAACATCAGGAAGAACTTCTTTACTGTAAGAGTGACAGAGCACTGGAACAGGTTGCCCAGGGGGGTTGTGGAGTCTCCTGCACTGGAGATATTCAAGGCCCGCCTGGACAAGTTCCTGTGTGATGTACTGTAGGTTACCCTGCTCTTGTGGGGGGGTTGGACTAGATGATCTTTTGAGGTCCCTTCCAACCCTTGGGATTCTGTGATTCTGTGATCATGTAGGTGTTAAAAAAAGAATCCAAAACCCCAAACAAAACAACAAAAAATCTGCCAAGATGGCAGACCAAGAGGTCTGTTGCTTCCTGCTTATAGCCTGAGTGATGATATCTGTGTCTTTCCCTATATAATCAGTAGACAGTAATCAAATCCCACCTTGAAAGATTTGAGTTTGCTTCTATTTGAGCTGTAAACATAATCATCTGTTCAAAGGTTTTGGGGAAATCTTGCTGATAGGTGACTTGGGCGTGTTTTAGACTGCTGTAAAGTGAGCATCACTCAAATGAGGATTTATCTGAAGAAGTTCCATGACTTTATTGTTCACATTGTGGGAAAATCTGTGCCTACAATCTGGGTACTAAAATACTCCTGCTTATTTTCAATGCTAGTTCTTCTGTACTTGCTTTAAATTTTACTGGGAATAAATTTCCAACTGAGCACAATGTGGATGAGTGAGTAGGAGGGGCAGAGTGAAGGCTGTGCAGGTGGGGGAGTTATTTCGTTGCCAAACTGTCTTTCATGTCTTTAAGATTTCTCCACCTTTTTTCAAAAGGAGAAGTATATCTTTAAGAAAAGTAGAAGGGACCTTGTGTTTGGAAGGGAAAGGTAACAATTAAAAGCATTAAGAGGTGTGCTGCAGCAAAACAGATCAGAGCAGATATATCTGGAGGTTCACGTTAAACAAGACTTTGTGTTACCAAAAAGACTTTTCAGAAGCTGCTTCTTGCATCGTTCTCCTTAGAAAATCTATGCTACAGATTGTTTACATTTAAAACCCAGTATCATTGGCAGTCGTGGAGATGCTATTTTCGCATTGCCGAAAAGTCTATTGTTTAATTAGCTTTTAATTAACTTTTCAGGGTCTCAACATGGAAGATTTAATTTTCTCAGACAATAATTATTTTCTGTTAGAATCAAAAAACTGGCACAAGAACTAGTTCTTTTAATGTGTCATTGGGGGAGTTGGAAAGTTAATGGAGATAGCAAAAGCAGATTCATCCATCTGATAAGGTACTTGCCTGCCCAGCAACTGACCACAGCAGGGCATGATTTTCCATCCTTCTAAAAATCCAGGAAGACTCTGAGGAAGAATATTAATGCTTGATCAGATAATACACCAATTTTGTTAAAATAGTGGGTGAAATTTCTGTTGAAAATATTCTTAAGGGTTTAAATAGCTGTGGTAGAAACCTTTGTTAACCTTTGTTTTATTCTGAAGAATAACATACATGTTACTCATTAGAGTGTTTTGATTGTTCCAGGCAAACCTTGTACATAAAACTAAATGCCTCGGCTTCTGACACTGCCTGGCATATAAGGAATTGCAGTCTTGTAATGGGAGAATTTTGTTATCATGAGATGCAAGACAAGGAGATTGCTTACAGGAGCAGTAGCTCTGAGTTGAAGAGAATCACTGTGAAAGAGGGGATTTGCAGTGACTTGTGCTTGGGGAGGTCACAATCAGTATGGCTGTGGATTACAACATTCCTGTCCATAGGGTCTTCTGTCTGCAGGTCAGCCAGCATTTCACAAGAGGGATTTGGTTGATGAACAAGAATGCTTAAAAAACGGATAGTAGAAAAGAAGTGAGATAAATCTGTAGTAGTCAGAGCTGGTGAAATGAGTGTTATTTCTGAGTTGCAAGCTGGTTGCTGTATTTTCCTTGTTGGTTTCCTTGTTGTGGTTGTTTCTGATTGTTTGAGGAGATAAGCAAAGACTGTTTGAGGAAGAGAAGCAATTTCTTGTTTGAAAAAGAGTAGTGCAAAAATACAGATCTGAAGTGCAATCTGCCTACTACTCTATTTGAATAACAGTTTTATAGTGGGGTTCCATGAGGAGCTGTAGATAGGTATTTGTTAATATTTCCCTGTTACTGTTGTTCATTTGTTGGGAAAACGAATCTCAAGAAATCTAATACGGGCAAATCATCAAGGAACTTGAATTTGGGGTTTGAGCCCCAAAATTTCAATTAGCCTGTATCCCTTTGAGGAAAAAGTTAGGATTTTTTTAAAGTGAGTTTTTGTAATGAAACATCCTAAAATCACTAGGGAAAAAAAAACAACCAACCAAACAAACAAAAACAACAAACAAACAAACAAAAAAACCCAACAAAAAAACCCAAAACAACAAACTATCACATATTGGTAACTGACTCAACTTTATGAAGCAGAAATTTCCTTATTGTCATCTGAAACCTGCACCTAGTATTTTGAAGACAAATCACTAGGCTGAAATGAATTAACTCTGCTGCATGGCTTCTGCTACCTGTCTGTCAAAGGCACAGTTTGGAGACTGGGTAGCAAACTTAAAGCACATGGGGGGTGTTTTAGTCCTCTGTTGTACAAAAGGATAAGATGGTGCTTCTGGTAAAAACTTCAACAAAAGCAAACCCCAACAAAAAACAAAACTCCCACACACAACACAAAGGGTTTTTGTCAGAGGTGCATGAGTGTCTAATGCTTGTTTACCATTTAGGAAAAGGCTTAAAGTAAATTTATAAGAAAGTGCATGTGATAATTTAGAGAAGTTACGTAACCAAACCCTTAAGGAAAAAAAAAAAAGCCAAAACACTCAAAAAATCTTCCATGGCTTTTCTCCGCTCCTTGCATCTATTTGTTTTTATGCAACTGACAGATTTTTATGGCAGTTTTAATCCAAACCCATCATCCAGGTACAGAAGAAGAACAGAAATCTGGCATGGGTGGAGAGTAACTAGCAGGCCAGATGGTAGGAAAGATAAAGCCACAAGATACAAGCAAAGAGGGAGTTCAAAAGAGATTATATTTTATATCCATAAAGAAATTGGCAAAGAAAAGTGTCAGACCTTTTAATAATAGTGACATTTCTTCAGAGAAGGTAGAACATTTTTTGAATGTTGCTAAAAATCCACATTTTGTCTGTCTTTCTAAGGACAAGCATCAAAAGGCATTGCTAAATCTGAATTTCCAAAGGTAACAGTATTTGAAACAAATGAGATAGTGGTTATAAAAATGACCCAAACCTATTGAAATATCTGCATCTGGCAAGTCCTTTAAGTAGTTTACCTGCATGTTACAAAATTATTACAGGATTGTATAATAACTGCATGGCTAATAATTATGGGAAGGAGTAAAACTTGTTAATTAGATAAATAATTAGTTTGAGGATGAAAGACAGAATTTTGACTGAATGCAGATCACAAAGGAAGAAAATAAGTAGGTGGCCAAATGCAGTTCTAAAAATAATTGCATTCTTTATAATAGCATTGTGAATTTGGGAAATAAGTTTATTGCTCCTCAGATGTCAGGATGCTCAGTGTTTGGGGATAAAAGGAGGAGGAAGTGAACAGGAGACTCGATTGCAAATGTCAGGGAACCATGAGTTGGAAACAAGGCAAGGAAATAAGCAGTAATTTCACTGCTTATGTGCTATGCAATGTTCAAGAGAGACATTTTGGCCTCTGGGGGCTTGGGCAAAAATAAGATCTTTGGAATAACGCTCAAGTGGGGAGCAGGGAGAGAGGGGGAGTGGTTCAAAATGCTTTTTATTAACAAGTTTGTTAAGGATTGTCGGTATGGTTTTTGAACATTGTGCAAAGCTATTCATTTGGGTATGCACTGTAAATTGTGCAGCGTTCAGCTTATTTCACGATTTTACAGAAAAATAACTTAGACTGCTGGGTGGTAAGGGTCTTTGGAGGGAAACCTACCCTTTACAGGCATTCTGGAGTTTACTTCTAAAAAGCAAGAAGTGTCATGTGTTGTGGTGTCATCATCTTTATGCATAGGCATTTCAAAATGCTTAATCTCATTCTTAGCTCAAACATGTTGACAAAGGCAATATATCTTTTAGAAAAATGAGATAGAAATGGTCCTTTGGAGAAAGCTGAGAAAGGCAGGAAAGAAACATCATGAAAGAAGGTTCTGATTTCATTAACACAAATAAAGGCACTGCAAGAGGTTTCCCAACTCTTTTTCTTGTTCCTGATTTTTCTCATGTATTCTTTGGAGGACAAAAGAAGGAAGGAGGAAGGAGTTCACTGGGGATTTGTTCTGGTAATGCAAGTATCTGTGCTGAGGGATGTATGAGAGACGTTCTATGAGGAGGTATAAAATCCTAGTGTAATCTCACTGGTGAAAGCCCAGAGATTTCTTCAAACATGGGAATTTGTCATGAGAGGAAAGATGAGGAGACATTAAGCTAAAAATAAACGAGAGAGCAGGGGAAAATGATGCTTCTTTTAAAGCAAAACCAAACCACCAGGTGGAATTTGTTCTTCAGGTTTTGCAGAGAGGTGAAATGTGATGGCTTTGTCAGTTAAAAAAAACCCACAAAAACCAACAACAACTTGATGAAAAAATAAGACCTAAAAATATTAAATTGATATTTGAACAATTATAAAGAAATGTGTCAGGGATTGGTTAAAATGGGGCTGTTCCTGTAGAGTTAAAACTGACATTAAATAAAAAGGCTAGACTGATCAGTGCAGAATATGAAATTTAGTTTGTAGGTAGATCACAGTATACTCACTTTGATTTATTTATCAGGATTGTGATCTGGCAGATTAAAATGGAGTGATAACAAGATTACTTTTTTCCAGCATCTGTATTTCAGGAAGGTTAGAAACTAACCTTAATTGTCAAATGTAATTTCTGGTATAAAATCTGGGGGTCAGTAATGGAGCATGAAGAAAATGCATGTTTAAATATCATAAAAGTATGAGATTTAAGCAGAATCAAAAAATAACAGAAGGATTAGGTAATCTGGAAACATCAAATTAAACTACTTCGGCAGTGGTCAGAACCCATGGATTTAAACTCTGATGGAGTTTAAGAAGTAATGGTGAAGAAAAAAGGGCCTAAGGAGTGTGCTACTGTAAGGTGGAGTGCCATCTGTTTTAAGGTTTACTGCCCAGGTACTGCAATTTTAAACTGTATTTTATCCTAAACCAGGTATTTAATTTGGAGTTTGTATCAGTGTATTAGTAGAATGAGGAAAGTTGCGTGTATACAGGAATTGGCTTGCTAAAGAGTCCCACAAATTATAATTTTTGGGAGGCGGTAGACCGTAAAATTGGAAAATTGATATTGCAACTTCAGTCAAAGAATGACAACTTGTGTGAGGAAATTCGATGTTTCCATGGGGCTCATTTTGAAAAGACAACTAAAGACTACACTTTACTGGGAGAGAAGATGCAAAGCATCTTGGGGCACATTGATGAAGGAGGCTGTGGTTGTCCCTGCAGTGCTCACAGCATTACTGGGTGAATAACCAGGTTCAGCTTTTAGGCAAATCAGTAGAAAGTTAGCTCCTTAATAGTGTGACTAAAACGTAGGTGTGTATATATTTATATATCCGTAAAAAATAAAAGGAGAATTAAATAACTGGACTTCAGGCATTCAGGTTTATAAATGGAATTTTAAGAACACTTCAACGTGAAACAAAGGCTGGTGCTTCGTATGCTAGCTGAGAGCTCTGGAGCATGTCTCTGCACGAACGCAGTCATATCTATGGGCTGTGGCAGCACGTAAGTCATTCTGCTTGAGACTCGTTTGTTGGGGTAAGGGGGTCAAGAGTATGAATGCATCTCAATAAATTTAATCTACCATGCTAAAGGGGCTAGAGCAACAGTATTCTCTGCTCTTATCAGCAGGAATGGGTTATGAAGACACATCTCTTGGAGTTTGTCGCCATTTAGCCAGTTGGCAGTAGTTCTGCCGTGGGCAGAGAAGCAGAGCAGTGCCCAGGCTGGTCTATCCAGGGTTTGTCACAGATCCAGGTCTGGGGCTGTCTCTCCTTTTGAAACAGATCAGTAGGACTGTAAGAGTAATTCAGAGTCTGAGACATCCCAGCAAATTATTTTGTGTGCGGTGTGAGTTGAACCATATTCAGTTTCACAGCATGTACAGCATTTCATGTTGGGAAATTTGTTCAGCTTAACTCAAAGGTAGCACAACAGATCAAAGTTTGATGTCAAGCCTGTCACTGGTGGGTTGGGTTGGTGAGTCATTTATAACATACTTTGTGGCAAAGTCGCTAAGTTCCCAGCATCCTGGCGGTAGGTTTTAGGTCATTAGATAGGTTCTCTTAGTAACTTTGTCTTGAAGATTTAGCTTAATAAGGATTAATTAGGGATCATTTAAATATGGTTCCTGAAGATGTAGATTATCTTTCCTCTGATGCTCCTTTTCTGATATTAGCTGCGTTTTGATTCCTTTCTGTCTGATGTCATGGCTTCCAAAGCAGAGAGGAGGGTACGTTGGTGTATTCTTGTGTTGGAAAATCAGGGCAGTTTCTCTCAGTGAGAAAAATGATGTAGATGTGAGAGCCTCCCTGGGAGGAATTTAGTCCAGGTATTCCAGGGTGAGTGCTTTTACTGTTACATTAACAGCATAAAACATCTACAGCATTTTTGAAAGAAAAAGGTTTTAAGTTATTTTGAGATCTAACTCGAATTCATAGCTGGACTTCTGCTCTGCTGTTCTTCTGTGATATGAGTTCAGAGAGGTGTACCTGCATTGCGCTTAAGCACAGCTTTCTTGTCTTCTGTGCATAAACATGGCTCAAACCAACAAAGCAATTACCTTTTAAAGAAAATCTTTGGAATTTCATTGACTAGAACTGGATATTCAGGAATTATTTGACGACTTATTCGAGCTTGTGATAGACGCATAAGAAAGAAATTAAGAGCTGAAAAAAAAACCGCCCAGGTTCGATTGTTTTGTTGTGCTAATGCTTTATTAGTGACACATGATAGGAAATTCATTTTTTTTTTAAAGCACAGCTATTAAGGTTAACTCTATTACATAAAAAATAGATTCATAGCTGTGCCTTTAAGCTGCTTGAAAAAATGTATTAATCTTGTCATGTCCTCCTCCCCCTTGGATTATAATGTTTCAATGTGTCTGTCATAAATATCTTTATAATATTTATTGAAAATAATATATAAAAGTAATATATGTGTAATAGAGCATATATATAATGATGTAGCAGTCTGCACAGCAGTGGCAGCACTATTTCTGTATTTTCAATATTCCTTTTAATTTCTGAGGTATATACTCTCAAATTTAACAGTCTAATGGTCATTTTAAAATGGTTGTGCTTATTGTAACATCTAGGGAGGTAACTTTGTCATGCGTTTCAGTTCTCACAATTGGCACAGTGGAGGCTTCTAGTTCTTAATTCAGGAAAGTGGGTACAGCACAATCTGCTTTTTTGTTCAGAATGGTCTCCAAGGGGTATACTTAGCACTGTTGCATGGGACAATTTTTGGGAGCAGTGACCTGGAAAATGGGGGAAGAAGACAATATTTTAATGCAAACTCAGTAGTTAAATACATAGTGTCTGGTAACACCTTGTTGTGCTTCATGTGGTTCTGAAAGTTCACAGCATTTTCTGACATTATAAATAAAAAGAATGCATCAACCAGGCAGGTAGAGATGTTTTATTTCTACAAGTTTCTCTCACTGTAAAGTAAAACATGCCGAATGACAGATGGGTGGAAAATATCAATAAATCATGCCAGGCTGTACATTAGCACATTTCTAAAGCTCTGTTTTATATTTAGATATCACCATTAGCATTTTCTTCACATAATTGTCAGGCTGTACCCATCTGGAACTAATTTGAAAATCAAAGGTTAATGGTCACACAAGATAACTTGTACCAATTAACTAGAATATTTGCAAATTCAGTTTCAGTGTGAGTTTCTATTATAAATACTGTTTTCATTTAATCTGGCACTGACAATAATAATAATGTTTTCACTATTAAAATATTAGCATACAATTTATATAACATATATATACAGTAAATTTTTTTTAAGATTGCTATTTGTCAAAGGATGCCTATTCTCTAAAATGTATTTTTTTAAACTTGTAGGAAAAGATATAGATTGTTTTAGGAACATCAAAGCCATTGTAATCTCTGGGTATGGGGATTTACTCTCCTTTGAAGTTCTTGCAGTAGAACTCCCTGACTTTGTTAGACTATCTAACTATTTATATGTTTCTAGAAAATAATAACAAAACTGAATAATTCTCCTTCCACCTGGATTTTTTTTTTAAGTTTCAGTTTTGAGCGCAAAGATAGGAAATTAATTTGATGTACTGATTATTTGAAAGTTAGTATCATGGTGACAACTGGCAATTTGTAAAACTTTCCCAAGTGCCCTACTGCTGAAAAGATCTCAGGGTTTTCCTCCTCATGACATAATAAAAAAATGCATTGAAAGGACTGGCAGAGGACGTCAGCTCTCTTGTTTTCAACAAAGGGTTTGTTTTACCAGCTCTTGCTTTTCTGCTGCAGTGACTAGAACCACATATATGAGCATCTGCAGTCTTTCCTGTGCAGGCTGTGTAGGGAAGGAGTTGGGAATGCACCCCCTAGCACAGCTACAGTGCTCCTTAGTGTAATCAAATGTCTGTGCTTTATGAAGATTGTTTCATTGCTGATACTCTGAAACCTACACTGAACAGCCTCTTAGGATGTTGTTCTGTGGATGACATGGAATTTGATTTGACTTTCTCACATTTGTTACCTGCTAAAATGTAGAAAACGAGATGTGTCAACCATGGCTGTAGGCAGATTTCTGTGGTTTATAAGAAACTCAGATTTCACAGTGTTTACTAAAGCACTGAATTAAAGAAACCTAGATAAGTGGATTATCATGACAGGGTGTGTAGAACTCAAGCCTAGGAAAAATACTTTAAGTGGGTATTGATACACATACTTCTCATTGTTGATCAAGTGATACATGAATCTTTTTCCTATTTCTGCTCTAAACATAACATTAATTATGTTCAAGGAGGAAAATATACCATATTATGTATTGCTTTTCATTCTCTTACAGCGTAAACAAGATAATAAGAATGTAGTGTATCTATCTTCATGTTTAAACCATTTTCAAATGTTGGCTGCCAAGATACATTAACATAATTATAATAGAATCATTTGGGTTGGTAAAGATGCTTAAGACTATTGAGTCCAACCATAAATATAACACTGCCAAGGCTCCCACTAAATCATGTCCCTGAGTGCCACATCTACCCATCAAGTCTCCACAATGTGTACAACACATGTAAATTTAAACTGCTTGCCATTAGACCCAGTTACTTCGTAGAATATGTACTGGAGGACTTAACTCCTCAGTGTGATGAGGATGTGAGGTTATTAATTTTTCGTCAGTGTTGTAAGATGGTACTGTAAGATGGTTACTTCCTTGCCCCTGCAGAAAGGCAGTCACACAGAGACGGATAAGGTGTGGAAACTGGATAAAATATGGTGGGATTAACTGATTCTTTGTCAGCAATTTGCAAACCTTGCTCTAACTTCTGAAGGATGGAGGATCTGGCCAGTTCAGGTTTCTCCTCACAACAGAACAAGTTCTTGCCACCTGTGAGGCTAGACAGTGGCTCAGGTCTGTAGTGTTGCAAAACCTACTTCTTGGGGATGTGTGCCTAAGTTCCTGGTGGAAGAAGGACCCTGTTTGCTGAGTCAAAGCAGCATGAATGTCCCCTATGTAACTTAAATGATCAGTGCATTGATCTGATGGATCATCTGATGTGACTGCTCAGTGGCATCTGGCACATAGTCTGTGAGAGAGTGGACCAAAAGCTGACAGTGCCATGCTGCATTCCAGGTTTGGTATGGACAGAAGGAATGTGAAGCTTCTAGGGGACCTCATGGTCCTGCACATGCCTATACTGGTTGTGTTTGGGCTACTGTGTTTTCCTAATGATCTGTCTACAAGATTTGTGTCTCTCGGTACAGAAACGTATGATAACTAACAACAGATCTAATACACTTGTCAACAGGATGGGGTTTGGTTGGAAGTCAATCAAGTATGCACAGAGATTTTTATATGTACAAAGCAAAATCTTGAACTGGGGCCTAAATAAGAAAGTGTCTCTTTATCAGTGTAGTTTAATCAAGTCACCAGGTCTAAAAGTAGAATGAAACTTGTGAGGTAGATTGGAAGCTCTCTAACTGTGTCCATTTATAATGTGAAAAATAAGATAACTTCTAATATGGAATTGCAGGAGTTTTGCATTTATAAGTGAATTAGAATTATCTCAGTTTTGGTTCTTTTTTTTTTTTAATATCAGCCTTCATAAGGGATTTTTAGGCATCATTTTAATGTTACTATGACTTACCAAAATTGACCTTAGTGGGTTGTTAAAAGTCCACACGAAATACATGAAGCAGCAAGCAGAGCAAGTCTGTCCAGTAACAAGGCAAGCTTAAAATATTGTAAGATAAAAGTACTATTACTATGATGTGGGGGTTTCTTTTTTACCATCATGCTCATGCAAATAGCTGTCTGAAGCACAGTGCTAGGTCACTGTTGAAGAATTTGCATTGACTTTCGTGGAAGACATGGTTATGTATGAAGGATTCCAAATCTCTCTTAAATTTCTAAATATTCTAAGGTGTTCTAAATATCTGCATGTTGTCTCTTATTTCTTTGCTTTTCTAGGCTCATAGCATCTTAGTAGTAGTCTGTGTTAGGAATTACTTGGTCTGATTATTTGGTTTGGTCTTCATCCTGTAAAGATGACTTGCTGTTAACAGCGGTATAAATTTGACAGAACTGAGTGCATGTTCTTTTTGCTGACAAAAATGTAGTACAGCAGTATAATGTTTTTGTACAGATGTAGCATAATAGACCATGACTTGAAAGTATTGTGACAATCCAAGTAGAAAAATCAGGATTTACAAAAGGAAACTGAAGTATTTTTGAAAGTTCAAAGCACATCATTTGTCCATCAGTGTCTCCTTCTGTCTCCATTGATGTCATAATAGTGACAAAAACACGGAAAACTTTTAATGATTCGTTTGTTGCAATAATCGTGAATCATGGCATGTGACATCATGTGCTGTTTCTTGTAGCTAGGTAAGTGACTTACACTGTTACCAGTAAGAAAACAGAAACTGGTAAGAATTTCTTGACTTGCAACATGTGTTTATTTCTCCTTAGGAGGGAGAATCTTGCTGTAATTGCTAAAATAGCTTTAAAGATTCATGATCCTTCATTTCACTTGTGCGTACTTCCCCCTTGTCATTTGCTATCTGTGCCCATTGGCAGCATTTGCAGCTTGCTTAGGGAAAACAGTGTAGCCCATGCCAGGTCTTTTGTTGTACCTCTGTCCCTCATCTCATGTTTACAGGCTTTCCACCCAATGGCAATAGGAGCAGGTTTCAGATGCAAGTGTTGGGCTTGATTAGGGGTATTAAATTAGGTTGTTTATTTATCTTCAGTTCTCACTTATGAGTCTACAGGATTTTGGGAGGACCAGCCTCTGTATCCTTTGTTCACCAAGAGAAGAGCAACTATGCATCCTGAAAAGCACTGCAACACTGTAAATTATTTTATATACAGTGAATTCAGTGTTAACTTAGCAATTAAGAACCAGCTCATGTTCTGCCCTTTGGTTTTGTTGTACAGATTATTAAGAAAGTACAGAGCAAATTCGATTACTAAATTATTGAATTTGAAATGGAATCCAAATTCTTGTACCATTTGCTTTCTATTGCAAGCAGAACCATGGGGTGATAAATTTTGAGCGTGTAGAAGAAATAGCCTGGATAAGTACCATGAAAGAGATATATTAGACAAAATTTCTTTTTTTTCTGTATTTCTTGGTGTATAATGTATTTCAGTCAATGCCAGATAGTGTTTTGAATATCATCCAGAATGTGTCTTAGTTTTTGAACTTGGACCATATTTCCAAAGCTGATGTCATGAGCACAAAATAAATCATGCAGTGGTCTGGCATTAACAGCCTCATCTTGTGAGTTAAATAAACCAAGAACATTTTACTGGTCATTCAGTTTAGATCTTTTCCATTTGAATTCCAATAAGCCGCTAATATGTGCCTTTGCCTGATCATCTGTGTGTAGGGTTATGATGTCTCTGGGTTGATATAATCCTTTGGTCTGTATTTTTATTTAATTTAAATGAATAGAGCTAACACAACTTGTTTGGTTTTGTTGTTTGGGATTTTTTTTTTTTTTTTAAGATAAAAAGCAAGAGAGTTCTTTCTGTAGTGTTTCAGGTAGATTGCCCCCTCACCCAGGTTTCTTGTGGATTTTGTTGAAGACTGTGTTACGTAGAGCTACTACCCGTTTTTTAGGATGACCGTAATATTGCAGACTCTTAGGTACCTCAAATTCCTGTCCAAAAGAGATGTCTCCCTTCTGATATCACTTTCTTTTACAGTCGTTTTAGCTAAATGAACTCAAAGTTATCTGTTAAATTAGTATAGCTGGAAAAAGCAGGTTTTTCTGCTAAATAGGTAAATCCCATTTGCTCAGACTTTCACACACAAATTTCTTAGCTGCTACTTGAGAAAGAATTTGAATTATGCAAGCAAAATGGAGAAATTGTACCCTGAACATGGAAACTATGGGTAAATTCTCTAGTTCCCCAGAAATGAGTGAAAGTTTGGCAGTCACTGTCAGGGCCCTGACTGAAGATCATTGTAGTTTAATACAAAGGTGCTTGGGGAAAAGTCCTTAAATCATCGGAGTATGTAAACTCCTTCTGCTGACTTACACCTCAATCTAGGTTTTGCTTTTTCCCATGTCTTGAGGAGCTAGGACATAAATGCTGTGTCAGCTGTTTGTCCTTTTGACGTGAGCTCTTCACATCAAGTTCTTTCTTCTTGAACATCTTTTAAGCAGACCAAAAACCACCATTTTACAAACACCCCTCCAACCTAACCAAAAACCTACTGTTGGACTTCATACATATTTCATCTTTATTTATAGAAATTATTTTAGAAAGAAAAGGACCAGGGAAATGTAGACACCAAGAACCTGTTCACTTAATACTTTTACTGCTTTCAGTGAGTTGAAGGCCTGGAGTCAGCAAATATTCAAAGATGCATTTGGAGGTGGGCAGGTCACCCGAAACAAGTGCAGCATCACTTAGTTTGGTGATTTTGTAAGTTGTAGGTTAGGCTTAGTATCATCTTACCTATGGAAAAAACTTCTTCCTCTTCTTGCCTCATTCTCATTTGAATGAAAACATGCATTCATAGAAGGTAAGTCATAGAATGGTTTGGGTTGGAGAAGACCTTAAAGATATCTAGTTTCAACCCCCCTGCCATGGGCAAGGACACCATTTCCCAAGTCGTATTCAAACAAGCTCCTGGGATGGAGGTGTTTAGCCACTGGAAATGCTAGCTGTAATGCAGTGACCTCAGGAAACCTTATCTTCCCATAAAAATGTCTGCCTAAGGAGAAAAACCCCAAAACAACAAATAAACCCACTTCTGCAGTTTTTCTTCTTTGTCTAACTGGTGAGTAATTTTATTTTTATTTATTTTTTAATTCCATGTAGCTGCTGTAGTATTACAAATCCATGTAATCAGCCATTAGCATGTGTGTAAGAGTGTCCATTGACTTCAGAAGGAGTTGTAAAGTAGGTACTTGGTATGTCATGTAGGCACTCATTAGGCTGTTTGAGGACATAAATGTGTCTAGAAATGTGAAGAGTATTTGGTTTTATGGCTGTGGGAGCAAATAAGTATTGGAGAAGTATTTTCTTCAAAAGTGGCAAAATGGAAGAGGTCTTTTACTGTTCTGGGTATTTGGAGAAAAAGGTGGATTTTAAAATGGAACATTATTTTGTCTTCAGGAACATTTTTGGCCACGTGGTCAGTTTGTACAGGGAGTTATATCCCATGGATACTGTTTATTTTCCTGGTGTAACTTGCAAATATATGTTGGAAGCATATCCTTGTTTCATAGCTGAATTCCACACACTGAAGTTTTGCCTGTGAGGCTAAGATATTTGCTACTTTGAGGTTTGTCAACCCCTGGTGTTGACATTAGATTGACTGCTTTCACAGTTGCCTTGTAGTGGGCACACAGGAAGCTCCCGCAACCGTGCTGTGGAGCAGACCTCAGACCGATTAGACAGCATATTGTACTCATGCGTTCTTGTGTTCAGAGAAATCGTTGAACAGATGGGAAAGATGAATGGGATTACTCACTTTAAACAAAAAGCACTAATGAGTATGGCATTTTTCACAGGCACAAATGTAAAGCCACCAGTTGTAAAATTCAGAATGTTGTCAGCTCAGGAAGAACAAACTGATGCTGTAATTTTGTTTGAGAGACGAGTGAAAAGAAACATTGATTAAAATAATGATATGGGGATCTTGGTGTTTTTGCAGTAGGTCAGAGAGAGATGGAGTCTTCTGAGTCAGTATCGTGGAACGGTTTGGGTTGGAAGGAACCTTAAAGATCATGTAATTCCAGTTCCCCTGCCATGGATAGGGATACTTCTCACTGGACCCGGTTACTTAAAGCCCTATCCACCCTGGCCTTGAACACTTCAGAGATAGAGCAGCCAGAGCTTCTCTGAGCAACCTCTTCCAGTGCCTCAGCACCCTCACAGTGTGAAGAATTTCTTCCTAATATCTAATCTAAATCTGTCTTCTGTCAGTTTAAAGCCATTCTCGCTTGTCTTTTCCCTGCCTGCCTCTGTAAAAAGCCCCTCTCCAGCTTTCTTGTCAGCCTCTTTAGATACTACAAGCCTGCCTTAAAGCAGGCTGTGCTAAGTCCGCTGCTCCTCAGCGTCTTCACCTTGTGCAATGGGACTCTTCTAGACTATAATAACTCTTTTGTGGTGTTCCAAGAGCACTGCAGAGTTTTACTGAGTGGATTTGTTTGCATAGTATTGATTTTTGTTGTTGCATTTAAGCTTTGGAGAGTAGTTTGATACTTTTTGTTGTTGTTGTTACTGCTGAATGGCTGTAAAGATTGAGAGTATTTTTCCATGCCTAGTGAAATCAAGTTAAAAACAGGAAAGAAAAAAAAAAAAGGGGTATCCAGAATAGGACTTAGGCCTCCAGTGTCTCATTTCTCAGAAAGGTAAGAACAATGGTGCCTTTTGTAATTTTTCTATAACAATAGAGAAAAGTGATCCTATCTTGCAATGAAAGTTTTGGTGTGGAGCTTAATACTAAGAGAGGCTGTACAGTTACAGTTCAGTTCTGTATTCTGTGGGTCTGGAGAAGTATAAAGTATTACAGCACTTGGCCAGTTTTTGTGCTAGTTGCAAACTGCAACTAGGATATTCCCCCAAATAACTTCCAAGTACGTTTAGATGTCTCATTTCGCCAACGCACTGTAGGCAGATTGTAGAATTTTGGTTGTAAAAGTCCAAGTTAGAGACCAGTCCTTGAACTGGGGCATGTACTCCACATCAACAAAACAGTTACTACAAGTACTATGCTGAAGAAGGGCTGCAAGGGATTTCCTATGGCCTCTTCTGGAATATTTCATTGTTTCTTTGAGATGATACTTTAGCAAAAGGATGACTAATACTTACATGGGGAGGTGGAGGGGTAACAACAAAAAAAAACAAACCCCGGCAACTTAAAACTCCTTCTGCCATGATTTGTATTACAGACTACTAATCAAGTATTGGTTTTATTATAATAGGTAAAAGCAAAGCATGGTCTGGATCACAATGGAATCATACTTTGAAAATATCAGTCAGTTTAAGGTTTCTAGGACTTGGTATCCAGAAATAAAACTTTAATTTGTTGTTGAGATTAAACTTCCAGAACAACATCCTCATGCATTGTTAATGTTTCAAACAAAATCTCTGTTTAGTGACTTCGCTTCAGATTGGCTTCTTATTTTACTGGCTTTGGCTCTTCTGATAATTTCCTTATGGTTCAGTGGTGTACATGTTAGTGCTCTCTTCAGATTTGCTCTTGGTTGTAAACCCAGCTGGAAAACGAAAGTTGCTTGTGGAAAGCTTTCCCCGTATGTGAAGCTATACAAATGTTGTACACTCTGAGACTGCCTGTGCTTGTTCCCCTAGCTCTGCAGTGTGACCTGTACAGATCTGAAATACAATTTCCAGAATGCTTTTTTAGTTTTGACCTTCAGTGTGAAGTAGAAAAGATCAGTGCTGAACAACTCTGACCTCAGGTTTCATTCAATAAGTTCATATGTAACAAGTGTCAGCTGGGGAGTGACGCAGTTTTGGTATGAATCTGCATTTACCAAAGATGATGTCAAGCATTGTGCTTCCAATAGCACGCAACAGCCAGCAAACATAGGGAGCAACTGGTATAATTAAGAATAATTTATTTTCTTTGTAGTGACTGGGGTTTTTGGTTTCTCTGTAGCTTTTGGGGGTGCATCTTTAACTTGAATTCTTCTAGACAGAAATGCTTTTGGTCAGCATCAGTGTTGTCCTTCAGCTGCCTTGTTAGCACTGGCTGTTGCAGTAGTGCCAATAGCAGATGACCAGCAATTACAACAGGGAGCTGAGGGCTCTCACTGCTGTCCATAGACGTATTATCATGGTTTCTCATGCAATCCTGTCTGCATCTGCCTGTTGGATTCTGTCTAATCCGTAAGTTATAAACTACTCTGTAGGATAGGGACCATGGTTTGTGCAGTCTATGTAGTGCTTTCTATAACACGTTCTAATCAATTGTGAGGATTTAGAAACACTATTAGAATTCAGGTCCATGAATAGAGAACTTCTTTTGAATAAAAATTAGGATAGGTATGCTAGTAGGCAGTACTGAGAAGACTAGGCTAAATTCCTGATAAATAGATTATTTTAGATGTCCTGCCCTAATTATTTATTTTATCTCATGTCCTGGTTTCAGCTGTAACTGTTATTTTTTTCTCCTTCCTAGTAGCTGGTGCAGTGCTGTGTTTTGGCTTTACTCTGAGAACAATGCTGATAACACACCAATGTTTTAGTTGTTGGTGAGTAATGCTTACTCTGATCAAGGACTTTTTACTTATGCTCTGCCAGTGAGGAGGGGCACAAGAAGCTGAGAGGAAGCAAAGACAGGACACCTGACCCAAACTAGCCAAAGGGGTATTCCATATCCCAGTGCGTCACGCCCAGTATGATGGGTGGTGAGCAATTGTACTGTGCATCACTTGTGCTTACTGGGTTTTTTTTTTGTTCTGTTTTTTTCCTTCCCCCTTTTAGTTTTATATACTCTCCCCTTCTTTCCTTTATCATCGTCATTATTACTATTATTATTATATTGTACTTTAGTTATTGGACTGTTCTTATCTCAACCCATGTGTTCTACATTTTTTTTATTTTCTTCCCCATCCCACCTGGAGGTGGGGAAAGGAGGTATGAGCAGACAGCTGTATGGTGCTGACGTACTGACTGGGTTTGAACCACTTCATAATGAAACTTCATAATGTCACCTGGCTCTTGTCCACCTTGTCTCTGTGTGATATACACATCTCTCTGTGCTATCAACAGCCTTTATCCTGTTTGGCCTTTAATTATGCAGCTACAATAATGAAGGTAGTGAGCAGAACAGAGGGTTTGATGCAAGTTATGAAGCACCAATCAATTAATATACTGACATATTACTGGCATTTCTTTCAAGGCTAGAGACAGATGAACTGCAAAGGCGGTTGCATAATGATTTTTCCCTCCTCCTACCTTGGAAAGCTAATGTCCAGACATTTTTAAATTAGGCTGTAGCTGCCAGTCTCTGTGAAGTGTCAGTAAGTTTTCTTCCAGGTTACTGCATATGCTTTTCAAATAACATTATCAAGTTTTAATATATCCATTATTTTAGAAGACAGCATCTATAACCTTTGTGTTAAATGGTTTCTGGTTCTTTCTCATGAGTTGCTTTTGATTTCACACTACTGGGGTGAGGGCATTATGCATTAATAGTAAAGCATTAATCTACTGTGTCACTTATGGTTTGGTAAACCATTGCATTTATACTTTATAGGTTCACAAGGTAATTTGTACATGTCACAGATGAAATAGGCTATTATGTCATGTTACTTCTCTGTTTAGATCATGAATTACACCGAGCAGGCATGGATTTTAGACAGGATGCTGAGAAAATAAAGCCGAAGATCTTTATCAAGGAAATCAGTATAACATTTGAGATACTACTTGTTTTAAATTACAGTATCTCTTCAGGAGATACTATAATTTAAAGCTTTGACCATAGGCCTTAGAGCTGTAACTGTGGAAGTATGATTCATCCATAGCAGAAACCATTGAAATGCTTGAAAAAAGGTCCATGTCCAGCAATAAAGTCAGGGGAATGCAGACGGTGACTGTGCTCCTGAGGGAATTTTTTCCCTTTCACTTCAGCACTGTTAGTTTGGTCCTTCAAAGACATTTAGGATTAATCTGCTAGTAATGCTTTATAAACAGGGGGATTATTTTAACAACGGGAAGAATTAGAATGAAAGGCTCTTTTTATTGCAGTCTTAAACAAAAGGAAAAGAAAATCCTTGAATATTATTGATACATTCTGTTTAATTATGTTTAAAAAAGCTGAACATTTCAGTCACCTAAGGACTTATTTAGAATAGCTTTACAAAATAGTTTGGAAAATGTGAGCACAGTAGTTCCTCTCATAATACTGTATGTAAATGTGCTGGCAGGCTCAGTCAGAACATTTACTTAGTTCATATGGTCTCAAAATGTGATTTAGACTATTGATACCAATAACCTTTGTGATTTAAAAGGTCTTTTCTCTTGTTTTAGTTAAGAGGCTTAACTACTGGCAAGTTAAAGATACAAACCTCTGGCAACAAAGAATATAAAAAAATATCTCTTACTAAAGTATGATTTTTAAGGCCAAATGATTTAAAAAGTTGGTTTCCTGCCTTACAGGAGGATGGAGCCAAGAGGGGACTGGTCTCTGCTCCCAAGGAACAAGGGACAGGACAAGAGGAAGCAGCCTCAAGCTGCACCAGGGGAGATTTAGAATGGAGATGAGGAACAATTCCTTCCCCAGAGGGTGCTCAGGCTTTGGAACAGGCTGCCCAGGGCAGTGGTGGGATCACTGTCCTGCAAGTGTTCACACACCGTGTAGACGAGGCCCTCAGTGACCTGGGTTAGTGGTGGCCTTGGCAGTGCTGGGGTAAGGGTTGGTCTTGGTGATATTAGAGGTCTTGTCCAACCTGTCTGATTCTGCGATTGTTTGTTATTTTGAGCATGTAGATGACTCCTGTCTGGAGCCTTTAAGCACAAATGAAACTTGAGATGGGGATTTGGTGGCAGAGGAAAGATTTCAGTTTCAGTTTTTCAATTCCAGTCACCTCTAGGCACTCAACTGGTTTATTACACCCATGCTACCCTCACAATTGCTATGGCTATTATTATTCCCACTGAAGAATAAAGATGATTTCCATATATGCTTTATCCTTCGTGAGCCATCTGGCACTCTCTAAAAGGCTCTCAGCTGAGATGAATTGATGCTAAAGCTTTTACTTTTCCGAAAAGTCGTGGAGGCCTTTTGCTTAGCCATAGATCAGAGAGTGCATCAAAGTTGACATGTGAGAAGAAATAATTTTAGTTTTTCCACATACGTAGACTACTCTGTAGAGGTAAATTTACTGAACTGTCAGACTTTCCTTCTTCAAAAGGCTTGTTAAAGAATGCATCTTAACAATACTATTCAAAATCTGTTCCTTTCCTCTTGCCCATCAGCTATGTTAATTTCTTATTGTTTACCATAGTGTAATTCTAACTCCAATTAACTTACAATTAATAAGCACTTGACATTTGAGAGTACTTCAGAATTAATCCTCTCAATGTGCCTCTAAGTAGTTGTTGTTAAAGATGAGAGAACTAATTTCAGATTATTCATATTTATTGAAATGAAATATATCACAAGAGGAAGAAAAAAACAAAATGCAGCAAGCAAAATCCTAGTTCTACTGAACTGAAATCTGCATGGAGGTCAAACAGATACGAGTGAAAATTGTTTGAGCATGTTTATAAACCCTTTGCTGCCCCAGTGGTTCTGTGGCACAGGAGGGAGAAGTGGTGCCAGGGCGAAGGGGTGCCTGCCTGCACCTGGGTGGAGTGCAGGAGAGGAGACAGCAGTCAGATTTCCAACAGGGTACTTGTGTTATGCAGGTCAGCTGCAGGACTCTTTGTTTGGTGTCTCCAAACCTGTGTTTACCCTCCCCTCTCTGTCTGGTAGAGTGGACCATTAACCCACCCACCAGGCAAACGGTTGTGTACAGAAACTGCCTGTTGGGTCTGGTTAGAAAAGACTTCAGTGTGGCTCTTCCGTCATTTCAACAGAGCAGAGGGTCTGAAAAGCCCACGTGAAGAGGGCCCAGGTTTAGCTGGAAACCGTAGCAGTGAAAATGTGAGTCCTTAGGTGCTGCGTGACTAGAGTCACCTATGGCCTGTGCTGATAGTGCTCTGACTTTGCAAACCTGGGACTGTGCTGATTTTCAGTGTTAGCATCTCACCTGTGTTATTCTCAGTGTTGCTCTGGTTAAACACTACTCATAGCTTTTGCAGCCAATATTCTAAGCTTAATTTTATTTTAAATTACTTTTTTGGGGGGGTATGAAATCAGAGCTGTTACTTCATAACCCATTTTTTTACTTCACACTCCTCTATTATTTAGAAGCCACAAGGCTGTAACCCCTTCACCTGAACATGCCAAGTGTTTGGCAGCAAACCCAAAGGTGACTGCTGAGGTAGAGTGGTCCCATGGTCGCTTGGAGCCATTAGCATGCACATCTTGCTTGTGATGCCGGTCTTTGGTTAGAGAGGGTCAAATGGGTTGGGTGGGAATACTGCAAGTCACTTCTTATTAATGCACTGCATGGACACAAATCTCACAATGTTATACTACTAGACAGCAAATAAATTCTAGCTTCATAAAGTAAGCTGTGTTATTTGCTGTTGTCTTTGGACTGCTCTTACACACTGGTAATCAGACTCACACAGGGCATGTGTGCCTTGGTGTCTTGCAATGTGGCACTCAGGCACCCAGAGGGTTGGTCCTGTCACTTGCCATTCAGTGGGTTACTGAGAAGAATGTCGTCATCCATACCAAACAATGGATAAATATAAACTGTTCATTTTTCTTCCCTAGACAACTCAATGGTATTTTTTATGTTGCAACTACTTATGTCAATGTTTTGCTTTATTGCTTTACTCTGTGATTAACTGTATGCGAGAGCCTTGATGTATCTGCACACACTGGTGGACTGAAAGTTGCTCCCTACTCCAGCCCAAAGGCAAATTTTCTTGGTGTCTGAAGCATTCCCAGCTGCTGGCTGCAGTTCAATTCCTTCCATGTAATACTGCTACACCTTTGTAAAATCCTATTATTCTCCCACCCATCCCTTATTACTTACTGCAGGTACTCAGCAGGTATATATGCATCCTGTAGGAGCTTTCCAGGCCATAACCTAATTCTTATACCACCCTAGTAATGTGGCACTGCAAATTTCAGCTGAAGTACTAGACAGAATTTTCCAAGTGGTATAGTGATGAACGCCAGCTTTACACATGCTATGCCTTTCTGCAGGGCCAGGAGATGGAACCTAAAGGCTTCAAGTTTAGTTTTGCCTTCATACAGAGCATAGTATCATAGGGTCATAGAATGGTTGGGGTTGGAAAGGATCTCAAGATCATCTAGTTGCAACCCCCCTACCATGGGCATGAATTTTTCCCGTCCAGTTCTTATTACCAGTAAATATAACTGCAACCTGACTTGACTGTGTAATTTGTTTTCTTTGAATAACAGGAACTTAGAGAGATGCTTTAATCTGTAGGTTTGGGTCTCAGAAAATATTCTTTCAGATTTTTTTGTCTTCTTTCTTTTAACATCTGAAGTTTTGAATGCTTTGTTGCTTCCTGGAATTTATGATTAGGTACAAATATGATCTTATGGGGTTAGAAAGCTGTGGCAAAATACTGCTGCTAGGAACAATTTGATTTTATTGTGTGTGGATTTTATATATGTATATATATAATATATACATACAGACATATTTTGAGATACATGTCTCAGTTTTGGGCTTTTGCTGCCTCCTATTTCTTTTTACATAGGCGAGTCCTATTTGGTTTTGGTTTCAAATTACTGCCCTAACTTTAGGTGTAGTATGTGTGAACATTCCCCGGATCTAGCGACCCCACTGTGGTGCACGTTCCTAACTACTTTTCCTCACCCTTTAATGCATGTTTCAGTAGATTATGAAAAGGTCTGATGCCGTACTGGTTCCAGCAGTGCTGAAAGATTGCTGGAGTCGTTCCGTCCCTCTGAGGCAGAAGGTGAGATGTTGCCAGCTCTCCTGTCTGGGTGTGTGTCCTCTATTCCTCCTTCTCTTTGTAAATGGTGCCTCCTTCAGTCTTCTTATTGTTGTTTCCCACCATTAAACATTCCAGAAATCCTTTTTTTCATGTTTGTCGAGAAGGAACAAACCACAAAATCATTACATATTTTAATTGAAGTGGGTAATTTTCTATTTTTTTTGGTCAGGCTACAATTGACAGATCAGTTTTTCACACAGCCTTGCCTGAAACACTAATTTACCACTTGGACATAATAGGAGGGGAAAAAAATATCTCTTATAAATCAATTATAACAGGTCAAAACTGTAATCCTTTCACTTTTTCATTCCCTGTAGATACCCAATGCAGCTGCTATTTAAAAACCAAACAAGCAGCCTTTTATTGACTTCAGTAAGGACTAGATAAGACCCTACCTATGCATGAGCAAGAAAATTCTTGTAGGAGATGTGGAATATAAGACGAGTAGATTATCTCCTATCCAGAGTTATTTCTTCCTTTAAATAATAAGATATTAGTATCCCAGTTTCTGAGTCAATAACGCAAGTATAACTCTCCCAAACTTAACTTACCAAATCTTTAAAATATTTTTTTTCTGTCATGTTAAGTTAAAATGTTCGAGTACCAACATTAGTATATTTGAAATAGTACTTTTACAATTTTTTATAGAACCTGATTAAATTATTCATATCCTTCAGAGTAACAGATGTTTAATTTATTAACTTACCCAAGTGAACAGCAAAACCATAGATTTGATAGGGATTTTGATGTAATTTTGCACATGAAGAACTTCAAGCTCACAGATACTTTGCCTAAAATACTGTTTTGAAACACGTGTAAGTAATGTACTAAATAAACCTCAAAAATAAAATCCTTTCTCTTAACAACTAATTTTCAATTTAATTGATTTTTGGTTTAAAAACAAATATTTGGAAAACACCAGTCTATACCAGCACAAACCCTAAAGGTGAGTTTAATGCCTGGTCAGTTATTGCTTCCTGCACTTCAGACATGGTGAACCTCAGGTTGGTCAGCAAATCTGAAAAAAAAAATCTGTGTTAGCAATAACAAAAAGTTGAAAAACTTTTTCCCACCGAAGTCCTGAGCAGGAGGAGTTTGTTTATTGTGAATGACTGCCTCATTACTGATTTCTCCTCTGATTGCTATCCCTGACTTGAAAACAAAGGCAACAAAAAAACAACCAACTAATAAATAACCTAACAAAAAGTTTGAGAAAAATATTTATTTGCAGTGTTTCACTTCAGTAGTAGTAAAAGTAGTGCTAAATCTGCACCTTTTAAAAACTCCAGATGAATAACAAAGTGAAGGTATAAGTGGAAGATGCTAGAAAAGTAAATAAATTATTATTTCAGGCTTGAGGTTTTTTGCTTTGTTTTTTTTTTAAGTCGATTGATCTGACGAAATCATTTACTGCAACATTTGAAATAAAATAAGGGTTCTTACCGTATCCGTAAAATCCTTATTTTACAAAGAGGTGTCTTAGGAAAAATAAATTAATGGGTGGAATGAAAGAAGTAAAATAATTGGATGGCATTGATTTCTGAAGTAAAATAATGCTGGGCTGCATTGTTCTATTTAGGTCATATTAAACTATTCCAAAAGAGGAGTGGTAGGCAAAAAAGCCTACTGTTATCACAAAGCACTGAGCCTTTGGTGTTTAGCATACACGACATTTCACGTAAGGGAGTCGATCCCCTGAGGAAATGGGGAAAGAGCTAGCTCAGATTTATTTGGGATACTTCTTCATTTCTTGAGAAGGTCACATTGGAAACTTCAAGCAAATCTCTAACTTTTCCATATATAATTCATCTTTGACCTCTTGTATTTCTTTTCTTTATGCTAGGCCCTAAACCTTTTAACTGATAGTATAAAATCCAGGATGAAATGAGTGTTCTGAGAAGGGAACCAACAAGATGGTTCCCTTGTTTCTGAAACTTGTAAAGACCAGGTTTTAATAGTTGTGCCTATTATCAGCTTTGATGTGGTCACTTTAAAAAAATAAAGCTGTCTTTCTCAGTGAACATTTAGACTCGCTTAATGCAATGCAGCAGGCTTCTTAAAATAACACTGTTTGTCACAGGAGATCAGGCAAAAACTTAAAAAAAATCTGAGCTCATTCTCATGCAATGTAAAATGCTAGAGAATTTTAAAGTATATACAGCTGCCAATTTCTGCTCACCTGAATCCAGAGGGATGTCTCCAATGTACTGAAATGAACTTGTGTTTTCTAGATCTTACATGTATAAATTGAGCCAATGACTCACAATACTGTTGGTATTGCTTACACAGCTGTGTTTACTTGCTTTCTTGCTACCTGTATTTTGTGTTTTACCATTCTGGAGAGATATTAAAACATGCAGATTTCAGTGTTGGTGCAAATTTGGAAGTGACCATAGGTGCTTAGTCACAAAAAAAGCATAATACTGATTGTCTTTTCCAAAAATAGGAGACTGTACAATAGACATGAAGACTTAAAAAGCTCATTAGATCAGTTGCAAACTACAGAAAAAGTTTCATTAAAAGGAGCCACATTCAGCACCTATTTGATACATGCCTGCATAAACACAGCACTTGTCCTGCCAAGGCATTATGAATCTTAGTTGCTTTTGCATTTATGAATTTCAGACAGAGCTGCAGTGCTGTATTTTACAGTTTGGAGATTATGCATACTCTATAGTCATTGGCAAGGTATGTGCTAAGTGAGAGCTCTTTGGTGATAAGTTGATAGGAAAGCTGAGCAGCAGGCTTTTTGTCTGTAGACTCAGCTGCTCCTCAGATACAGAGATATCAAACAGATGTCAGTAGTACATTTAGCTGTTTGCTGCTAACTGATGTTGTGGTACTTTTCAAAGCAGCATTGAAGAGTAAATTCCAGTTAATAGTAAGCTTAGGGTTTCCATAAAACCATAAAACAAAATTAGAGGCAACAAGCACTTATAAAGATGAGGTATGTGTTCAGCTTAAACTCTGAACAAAACAGGAAAAGTGTTTATCAAAATGTAGTAAGATTTTTTGCGAGTGGTATGGCAGATGTAGAAACCCCAAACTTGTACCTGCAGAAATGTGCAGGGGGAAGCTATGTCACTTGACTGCAGTGCTGTCTGGTCCATATAATGTAGCCAAAAGCAAGATGTCTCATTTTTGAAGTGTGCTACCTGAGCCTGAGAGGAGTCCTCTGTATAGAAGGGATGGAAAAAGAATTGCCATTAGGTAGTATGATTTAGTGACAGTGGGTGTTGCACCACAGATGGTAACTGCTTTTGCATGGAGAACCAAAGCCCAAGGTCAGCTTGGAGAACCAAAGCCCAAGGTCAGCTTGGTAACAAAAATGAATTTCTCCCAAAATGAAGAAATGATAGTTGGTGTGATGACCACCACTGTCTATAGTGACACGGGTCAGTGGAGTAACTGTGAATTTCTAGTAGCTCTGGAAGCATGACTGGTTTTGTTGGGACCTGTGTAGGCAGACACCCCCTGGCATGTTTTAGAAATGAATCTTCAAATTGAATGTTTCAGGACTTCAAGGTCTTTGATGTATCTCTGAATAAGCAAACTAAAAAATTGTCCTCGTAAGTCCTTGGAGATGCACAATCTTGTTCTCAGTAAAACTATTTCTCTTGAAAACTTGGCTAGAGTGTAATGATTTTTTTGTCTTAATTTTTCCACTTCAGTACATCTCTTGCAGCTTTTCAGCTTCTGTGAATGCAGTAGTTGCAGATGACTATGGTGAGGCTTTATACTCGCAAAAGACTTTTTTTCTGGCACCGTGATCCTTGTTCAGGTTCTCTTTTTCAGAGAAAGCAAAGTCTCCACAACAGTCATGTATCATGTAATATAAGGAAATGATCTTGTAGGATATAAAGGAAATTCTTTATTTCTGTAATATGTTTCCTTTTAACTTCAGGATCCTTCTTTGAGGCTGTCCTTGGGTTCATGTCAAACATCTTAACCAGAAATCAAAGATCTGCCATGTTTTTCAAAATGTTGGCAATTCAGTGGATTTTAAATTGGCTAGGTTGAAGATACACTTTCAGATTTAGAAATACTGTACATCAGCCATGGTTTTGAATCTTCCAAATGCACTTTCCAGTATGCTAGTTGGTTTTCATGACCAGATAGAAAAAAAAAAACAAAAAAACCAAACACTTGTGCTGTCTCTGTGTTGCAAGGGGTTTCTTCTTCCCACGTGTCAGTGGGGTGTAGCTCCTTTGAGCATGAGACTGTTTAGGTTGTGCTGGAGCTTGGCTCAAGTGTGCAGTTGCAGAGGAGATGATGGGCTGAGTACTGCTTTTCGGGACTAAATATGTAGAACATGTTCAGTTGCAAAGATTGAAAGAATCTCAAAGAAGTCCCTTGCCCCAGGAAGAGCATATTCGTTCATTATATCATGGAGAAATAGCTGGCAATTAAAGTTAAAATTTATCTGCAAAGGAAATAATTAGAAATATTATTATATATTTCTGCTAATACATTTAACTGGAATATATGTATAAGTTTTGCTCAGATAATAATAATTATCTGTTGTGCAAAAAATAACAAAGTTATTCTAATAAGAACTGAGATGATTTGCAAGAGAATGTTTTACTGTAAATGTATTACAAAGTGTTACAGATTTGAAAATTCATTTACTTCATTTACTGTTAGGTGCTGTATGCATGAATTCCATTGAAACTAACATTAAACAATGAAAACACAAGTAGCTAAAATACAATTTAACTAGTAAGTAAAGCTTGAAATGTAATGTGTTTTTGTAATAATGCTATTAAGCAACCATTAGTGCTGTACTACTGTTATGTCGAAACAAGGAACAGATCCATATTGTTTCTGGCAGCCAAATATATAAAACATCAAAGAAAACAAGTCAGAAATATAAAGTGGTCCTGAAACCAGTTTGCTTGTAGCGTTCACTGCTTTTGCTGCAAGTATTGTCATCCCCTGGGAGCAAATATCCCCCTCTTCCTCAGTGAAGCCAGGCAGTGTTTTCTGTGGGTTGTGTGCAAGACATTTTGGGTGGTCTCCTTGCACTTTTAAGTAGCCCCAAAGCCTGTGCAATAGGGAATTAACCTGAACTCAGGCTCTTCTGAAGTGCCAAGACCTGCTCTGCTGGCACACACCATACCAGGGAAATTCATCACTGCTGTATACTGACACCCCTGTGTTGATAAAATGCTGCCAAATTAGTTATACCACTTTAGCTCCGCCTCAGCTCAGTTAACACAGGACTAACTCCTTTCTAATATTAACAACAACGTCTAAAAGAGCCTTGCTGAAACTGGAATTTTGGGCTGCAAAGACCTCATCAAAGTTTTGCAGAGGAAGGTAGTAAGTATTGCTAGTAGCTAAAGGAGACAAATAATCTTTAGTTGATGCATGGAAAGATCAACTATGTCATAACAGTAATACAGGTTTTAAAAGTCCTAGCGCCAGGGTACTTCGTCTTCATTAATAAATTATTATACTGAACTGCAGTGTTTAATTATTTGCAAGGGTCTTTGCTTTTTTTCTGTCTCTAGAGTGGTGTTCCTACTGTAATACTGGGAGGAAGGGTGGCAAGGATCCCAATTTCAGATTGCCCATATGCTTAAAAATACCAAATCAAGTCTTAATGAATTTTGTATTTAAAATTTTATATTGCCTGACTGTATGTTTAGCATTTCAAGAATGTGCCCTTATTTGGTTTATGTTATTAAGGAAAATGCTGTTTGGGAGGTTGAGAGTACAGCTGAAATGAGGCAGGGTTAGGTTCTCTTCTGCACATGCTTTCTGACTGGCACAGAAAAGTCATCAAAAGAGAGCTTCAAGAGCTGTTAGTTAAAAGTTCATCTGAGAAGTTGTTCTTCAGGAACAAGAGATACCTCCTGAACTCTCACAGGTTAGAGTTATGGGGAGGAGAATCATAAAGGTGTCACGGAGGAAAGTTATAGTTGCCAGTGTAACTGAGATGCCCTTATTTAACATGAATTTTAAGGGATACAGCATACAAAAACTTACCAAAATCATAATATAGTGTTTATTCAGTGATTTGGGAAACCAAGTTGAAAATTTGAGGAAACTACTGAACAGTTTTGATACCGTTATACTGAAAAAATATGTACTCACATATTTTAAATGGGATATGCATGGATGAAAAGTCAATTGAGGTTCCTTTCTGAATTATTTAGAGTATTGACAGGAGGAGGAAGCTGCTTAGTAGTTTCCACCATATCCATAGTGCAAGATGAGCAATAAATACAAGCTCTTCTTAATGTAACCACCTGATATATGACTTCATTAATAATTATGGATGAAATTTCTTTTTTTTCATTACTTATTCAGATAGTTTGAAGAAAATACATATTTTAAATCAAGTGCAATGGAATTTCTAATGACACCTCGAGAGAAACATGGATTGTATATGCAAAGAAAGATTAAATGTAGTGATTCTAGAATAGTTAATAGTGTAGTAAGGAAAAAAAAATAAATTCCCAAGCTCAGTCATACTATGTAGGATTTCCATTCACGTAATGTGATGGATAGAATTGATATTAAATCACTGAAATAACAATATCATTTTAGATACCAAGTATTTAATATGTACAGAGTTGTCTTCTGTGGGAGGTATGTGTTTAGCAGTCAGTGAGAGCACTCATGGGATTATGGAAAGCATCAGTGTTAAACCCTGAAAGTGGGGATACCCAGGAAGCATGTATGTGGTCTTACTAGGTTTTTTTTTTGTTTTGTGCATGCATGTTTGTTTTAAAACTTGACATAGGAGCAGCAAGTAGCACCTCTGCAGTCCGTCTGCTCATCACAGGTACTCTACCTATAAACAGGCTTCTGCATCTAGAAAAGAACTGAAACAGAAAATATTGTTCCATAAATACAAAATATGGAATTGAAAGTCTGAGATTGTGGTTGTGCCCTCAAGTCTGTGCAAAGGGAGGTGAGTCTTAGGAGACTGACTGCAGGTTTACCTAGGCTATGTTTCTGCTGCATGTGAATGAAGGCTTATGCCTCCTTTGTTGAACAAGCTGTCTTTCAAGTGATCTGTGACAAATGTTTTCATATGTTGTCCTGTGCTTATATGGGAAAATAGTAAAGAAATGCGTGTATTTTTGGCAATTTCCTTTGTTTCCTCTTTCAGAGAAGCTGATCACAAGACATACGTAAGAATGAGATCTGTAGTTTCTGCATGTGGAAACCTTGTAATACAGAGATTGGGAGCAAAATTTCCTTTGGCATAAAATGAGATGAGATTCTTTAATTGTTCACTGCTCAGTGTTCTCTGTAATTTGTCATCTGTATGTGAATTGTTTTTGTGTATATAACAACCTGTTTCTATTCATTAACTAAAAGTTAAACTAAATTCGCAAGTTAAAATTAGTGTCATAATCAATTCATAGAAATATCTTCATCTTCTACTTGATCCCATTTCTGTACTATTTTAAATGTATGTAGTTTAAAGATTATGGCATTGGGTTTTTATACTTGGGTATAAAATGGAGACACTTTATTTTCTAGTGAGGAAGGAATTCACGGTTGTTTTGCACTGCAGCTTTTAATAAATGAATGGATCAATATTAATAATAAAGCAATAATATGCTTTATTATGCCTGTTTATGAATTAAATGGAGAATATTTCATTATTCTGAGTTCCTTCTGGAACTTTCCTTTATACATTTATGTAGGTTATATTGACTTGCTTATGGATTATCATAGTTTCTGGCGTAAATTTCAGTGTATATTAGCCAAGGCATGGAAAAATTATAATAGTGTCCCAAAAGTAATGCAAGTCCGTGGACGTGGGGGAGAACTCCTTGGCGCAGCTGGTTGGAGGTACAGCTAGGATGAGAGATAGTGGAGTGTTTGTGAAGACTGGAATTCCCCTCCTAAATCCCTTTTCCCAAAATAAATGCATTTCTACCTCAATTGCATAATCATTTTGCCTGTCCCATCTCCCCCATCAGAGAGAGCTGTCTTGGGCTGTGAGAAGACCGGCTTCATGGATATTAAATATTGAAAGGAAATTACTGTTAGCTTGTACATCTTAATATGAAAATAAAAGCCCAAATTAGAATCTGGATTATCATTGAGAAAGAAGGTCCTGTACATTATTTCTAACTTTGAGTCTGGGCAGGGCATCTGAATGCTGTGAGGATCGGAAGACAAGAATGGAAATCCCTATGCCCATGAAGGCAGTGTGGGGAAGCAGAAGGATCTTTCTGATGTCTGTATTGAAGTCCATATTTCTTTCTTTCTTTTTTTTTAATTCAATGCAAATAGCTCCCATTTCTTCATTTTGTAAAATCCAGAAGTATATTGGTTTTGGATTCCTTACACTTTAATAAATGAACCAATAACTGCACTTGGAGAACTTGAGCTTCCAGAAAGAAATTCTATGATCCATTTTAAAAATCCTTGGTAGTTTTTAAAAGTGTTTTAAACAGACACAGCAGAATAGAACAGTTTTTATTTTTTGTAACTGCTAATTTGTGCCATTTAAATTATTTCCTTTTAGATGGCAAAGCTCTTTAAGGATGATTATTTCATTCATCTTACGTCTGCGAGGGCCAGGCTCTGAGTGAGAAATTGAGTGTTTTTTTGTATATGGGCTACCACCATACTGATCCCAGTCCTCCTGTGTATGCCATAAGCAGTAAAATAAATTTACAAACTTCAACTTGCTTTTAAAAATTATTTTGACAGATGGCATATGCATGGGCAATTTAAAATCTGACTTTTATGGTGTGTTTATGATTCTTTCTAAATAATTGCATAGTTTCTTCTGAAGAAATAACATCTTAAAAGATGATTACATCTGAGGATGTTCTGCTTAGTTCAGTATATTACAAATCACAATGTGTTCTTATTAAAGGAAGTCTTCCTGCTTATTGTATTGTATTGTACAGCAACATTGCATATAATGATTACTTCCTTTTGTATTGTACTATAGCAAAATAGTTACTGAAATCTACTGTGTATTTACCACCTGCCAGATTTCATGGACCAGCATTTTTCTTTTATTTTCTTCTTTGGCTCCCTGTTCTCTCCCTGAAAGGATTGCACAGCTTGTGTTTCCATCTACTCTGTTGCTTGAAAGAAAGAGAGGAGAATGAGGGAGAAACTGAAGCTGTATAAATCCAGTAAAGCATCAAATACTTGTGGGCAATGAGGCCTTCAGATACATTAAAGAGAAAACTCCAAATACATTCACAAGGATGATCCTGACACTCAGCGTTAGCTGATGCCTGCTGGACCCTGCATGCATCTGTTTGTCCTGTGGAATTGTCTTGTGTAGACTAAATGCAGATTTATACTACTTACTAGTTTCTTCAGTTGCTTATTATCTGTGCTATGCTAAATCTCTTTGCTTCATAGTTCACATCTCCATGTCTTTGCTCTCAATTTCTTCTAATTTGATTGGGCATAATCAGTCTGAATTATGATACATATTTTCTGTGACTCACGCTTTGCAGTGACACTGATCCTGCAAAGTCTCTGTCTTCAGATGTACTACTAAAGCCAATGTAAGTTATGGAAAGTTTTTAGCTGTGAAAATATTTATATCTTTTAGGACCAAAGTTCTTTACTACTCTCTGGAAACATGGACTGCAGGCAGAAAATCAGAGATTATCATTTTATCTCTTCCATCTAAGCATAAATCCATGAGAAAGTTAAGCTTCTAAAACTTGACTTGAATGGCTGCATAAATTGAAGTCCATTGCCTTAACTTATGGTCAACATCAGGTGCTTCTCTGATAGTTTCCTTTGGCCCTTGAGGTTACACAGGGCAAAGGCTCGGCTGTTGCAAAGTCCCTGAAACGCCTCAGTTTTAATTCTGGAGCTGTCTCAGACTGGAATATTGGAGTCTTTCCTGCTTACCTCCCTCTTGCCATCCACCCTAGCAAACTGCGTGGGATCTGAAAAGTCTGCAAGGGGCAAAGATCCCTTTTGCATCTGAAAAAAAAGTCTGTATCGTATAGATCTTGTCTACGCTGAGGGGATGTCAGGGCCACCTAGGTGCAGGAAGTGCTTCAGTGTCATGCTGTCAGTGGAAGGGGCTGATAAGTGTTACTGTGCAGTTGTGCTTGGTGAGGGGCCTGTGGGTTTCCTCTGCCTCCAGGGTTTTCTGTGGCCTTGCAAAAGCATCTCCTGGAAGTTGTAGGCTCCATTACAGGTAGGTGGTCAACAGATAGAGGTCATTTGGCTTTATTGCCAATGAGAAGTTATTTCTGCCCTGAGGATTGCACTGCACTGCTAGAGAGATAATGACAGCTTAAGCTCTCCCTAGATTTGTGTAGCAATTAAGATATCCTATAAACAGACTTTTGTTGTAGAACATGGAAGCAGGGCTGGTAATTGAATTTCCAGGACAGAAACTTTGTTAATAGGTCTTCACTGATGTGCTGGAGCTCCCAGACACAATCAAGAACAGAACAGGCACGACTTCAACGGTTTCTAATCTAATTTCCTTGCAGCATTATGACTAGAGGTACTGCCTTGTGAAACCCAAACCCTCAGCAATTACATTTGAGTGCTGCTGATGCTGTTTGGAGTTGTAAAGCACTGCCTGAATTTCTGTATGTGTGTGGGTTTGGATGTTGTTCATGACAAGGGGTTGTCAGTTCTGTCTTTGATTTTTGGACCTTCACACAGCTCCCCAACATAAGCAGGTTATGTTGAAAATGTGACCACTTGGGGTTTGTCTTTAGTAAGAAAGAAACTGAAGAGCTCAGTTTTAGGAGGTGTCCAAGCTCCTCTTTCAGATAGACTGAATTGTACCATAGATTTTACCTCTCCAGAGTTATGCTATCTTTTTGGAATATCTGTATGTTTGTTTCTGAACTTCCTGCTCACTTGGATGCTTACGAAGATGGGAATTGAATATTCGCAGGTTTCCATCATTGTATAAATGCAACAGCCACTCACAGAGTCTGCTTCATCTCCAGCTGATTTAAGGTAGCCAGGCAATTCTGAATATTGTGGAAGTGCATAGATGCTTTTGAATTCCTCGTAGGAGCAGCAATGCCTTTTAGCCGTGTCAGTTCGCCAAAGAAAGAGTCGAAAGTGTGAAAATAGTATGAAAGACGGGAAAGTTTAATTCAGGGATAGTTGGATGCAACAGAATTGTTTTAGCTATTCAGCAGTTTTATAAGAAATTGTGATAATTTCAGAATATGAAACAAGAACACTGTGTTGTGCGTGCATGGCAGAGGTGTGTAGGGCATTTGTATAATCTGGGTGCTTGAATCAACTTTGAAGCATGCACTGAGCTCCAGGCTGCTGCATATGTGCTTCTGTCAGTGCCTGATCAAGCAGCTTAAAACTGTCCAGGGAATATCTGCATTCTCCTGTTGTCATACCAGTCCATATATAGATGTGCAGTTGAATGGTGACATACATATTTAATTAAATTTCTTTATGCTTAATCACATCAAATGCCCTGGTGTATAGTGGTCAAAATTCGTGCAAGTGACTTTCTGGGAAGATGAAAGGGGACACCAGTTAAGTGAGAGCGGGCATGAGTTAGAAAATAACAGGGCTTCTAATTGCACAGCCATCTAATCAAATAACTTCTTGGATCATTGTTTTATGAATTTACATCTTGTTAAATCTTCTTATCACAGAAGCACTCAGAACATCACTTTAGTTGATGATCTGAGAAGTCCTAAAGGAGACTATTAGTTATTGTAAGGTGATTAATTTGCATCCACTGATGTATGACTCTGGGATTTGTTCCTGTGCTTTCTCTGATTGTAATGATGAAAACATACTCTTCTTAATTAGTTTCACGTAGCACAACTTTTCTCCCTAAAATCTGGTGTAATCCTTGACCATTGATTTGTAGAATCCTACGGTAATCCCTTTACGATAATATTATCTCTTGAACTGACCATTCAAAGGCCTTTGGAACTGCAGAGTGCTCCTAATTAACTTCTCTGAGACACTGTTTATTCTATTTGCCTTCTTTTTTCCTTTTATTTTTCAGTGTCGCTATGGTATCTGTTTATTCTCATCCTTTCTTCTCTGCTAATTATATGAAGGGAAAGAGAAATCTGCTTTGCTGGGAATTCATTAATATTAAATTATTCACCAGATAAGCCTGTAAATCTCTAAGCTGCATAGTTTGTCAGTATCTTGCTCAGGAATTCACCTTTGGAGTGAATGCAGATCTGCAGTACAAATTAGTAATCATTTATTGCATATTTAGATTTACTTTTCAACTTAGAAACCTGAACAGAATTTCTGTTTTCATGCTGAGAGTTGGCAGGGATGAATTGTTCCAATCTTAAGGCAAAATGAGCAAATAGCTTTTAAGAATGATAATGTATGTCCTTTTAACGAGAGCTCAAAAGTTATTTACTACTGTTATTATAATCATTATTAAATATACATGTAATACGGTACAAATCCAGTGGGTACAGAGGTCGGTGTTCTAAAAACAAAGAATTAAATAGCAGTATCCTCACTCATGGGACTTTTCAAGATGATTTCTCAAGGACTATTTGGGTAATACGAGCTGGACATTTGACCCATTGCTATACGTCTGTCAGCTTTTATTTTGATTAAAAAAATCAAATTTAATAAGAAACAATAAAAATATAATATCCTGACTAAAATTACATTCTGAATTATTTAGAATTGCACAGGAGATGAAACCTGCTTAGAAATTTCCAGGTTTGAGATAATGCACCATGATCGATAAATGAATACTATCCTTCCTAAACCCAGATATAATTGACATGCATTATTAAAAAGGTATAAAATCATCTGAAAATGTTATTAATGCAAGGCTATGCTATAGCTTAGATGTATAGCTGAGGAGGTCATAGAGTACAAAGTTAGGACTTGGATTCACAGCTTTTATTTTTTTAAATATTTTAAGGGATTGTAGAAGACTAGAGTTTGGTCTTTGCTTTCCCTTTAATCTTTCTGTATCAGTTAAGTCCACCTTGTACTTTAGAGAGAAAAGTGGTATTGGAGGAGTTCTGGAACAGGTCTTAGATTTACCAAGTACTTGATGAGTATGCCTCAAGACCATCCCCAAAGGAACACTCTATTAGGAAGGAAAAGGAGAATAAGCAAATGAAAGAGAAGGGTTGACACTGCACTTACATTGTTCATGCCTCTGCACATTTATAACAATACGATACATTTTCTAAATTTGCAAGCTTTTTTTTAGCATCTCCATTTTAACATCTTTAGGATGCCTCAGTCGGTTGCATTAAGCACCTTCTGCTGCTTTCTTTATAATACATTTTCCTCCCTAACCCACTCTGTCCTGTCCCTTCTATACCTACCCTCATCTTTTCTTACCAGACATTGTAAATGTCGGTTTAATTTGCTTCTTTGAGGCTACCTGGTTCTGAAGCAAAATTCTAATGGACAGAGCCTTGAGCAGCATGGTCTATGGTGAGGTGTCCCTGCGCATGATGGGGGTTAGAATAAGGTGATCTCAAGGTCCTTTCCAACCCTAACTGTTCTATGATTCTATGATGCTATAATGTTTCTTATGGCACAGCAGTGTTATTTTGTTGCCTTTGCTCCTCTCATCAGCTAATTTGCTTTAAAGCTATTTCTACAGTAATATGAAATATCTGTATATATTTCTAAAGTTTTGGATATATTTTCAATTATTATGTCTTTTAGCAAGTCCACAGACTCAGCTATAGCAGGAGTCCCACCGTGCCAGCATTTCTTGACATAACTTTGCCCAGACAGATGGTGCTTGGCCCGAAGACACTGCTTTGTGAGTACAGATAAGAAACTTATGGCATGCTCAACTTAGGCAGAGAATGGTAGTTCATTATTTTCAAAAAAGTTCACAGGTTGTATGACTGTAGATGCAGCTGGGACTCTGATTTGGGGTCTGTGCATCACTTAAAGGGTTCCATCTATATAGGTTACTGTCATTTTACAGATTGTAGCTTGTGGTTTTGCTTGATTTCTTTCTTTGCCGAACTGTTGAAAATACACGTTAATCACTGTGAAATATGTGCATTTTCACTTAGTTAAACTGTTTGGAAGAATACTGTGGAATGAGAGTGGAGGAATTCTGTACACCTTTGTTATTGAAAATGGCCCTTTTAGGGAGAAGATGTGTAATTGTTCTGTATTTCCCACTTTGAAAATAGTAGGTAGGTTACTTAGTAATTTTTTTTACCAACTTTTTTGAAGTTGCACTATAATCTTCATTAATGTATCGTTTCCTGCCAGCCAGATTACAAAAGTGTCCCATAGAGTTCCAGTCTGTCTAAAGAATGAAGAGATCCTCTTTTTATGTGGACAATAGAGCTTACCCTTTTCTCATATACTTCAAAGCAGTGAATTTACTTGATACTTTCTACTCTGGGAATACTCACTGTTGCGTGTCATTTAAAGAGATAGTGTCTTGGTGTTCCAATGCTTTATACTCAAGTAAGAAATACTGAGAACTATTTTTCTTACAATTAGCATGTTCTTTTTATAAAGATTTCTTCTTAACTTTCATGTCAACATTTGTGTTTTGAAGCTGTGACTGTTAGGCAATTTGACTCCCACATTATTTTTTTATTTTACTGCAGGGCATAAATCTTGTGGGCTTCTCTGAAAGATTCAGTTTCTAGGTTGCTCTTTAGTTGGCAGACTTGTAAATCTTATCCGGGGTTGTTTACAGATAAACCTAAAAAGCAGGCAAAATGGAAAATTTTAAAGGTTCATACTTTACTATGAAATGAATAGGAATAGTAAAGCCTTCTGCATATTTAAGTGTTATCACTTCCTATGTAATGTGTGACTTATCCTGAATCATTAAAAAGAACAGTGTCTGTGCTAACATTTTGAAAGAAATGCAGGAAGATATGAACAGAAGTAGAAACTTATCTTATAATACTGTTATTTTTTTATTGGTATATGCAAACTGATGCTACTTGTGTTAAAAAACATTATCAAAAGAAGATCACCATTTATATATTTGTATACGTATGTACAGCGCTTCAGGGGAGATGGAGAGCATGTAAAAAGTGACATCTCCACCATTAGCCAGTTTCATTACTTGTGAGCCCAAGCAGTGTTCTCTGTGTTCCTGTTGTTAGGTGCTTAGGCTCCTTTGAGTATCTTCTCTTTTTATAGGTTTCTTGTATTCTTGCATCTATTTTGTTTGTGAGAAAGGTGAGATGAGGTTTGAATAACCTCTTTACACTGGCAAAAGTCAGTTTATTGAAAAGAAAAAAATCTGTAAGTTAAGTATAATAGGAAGATTATATATATTTATTCTATTTAACTATGCAGATTTTAAAAGAATTATTTATCATAGCATGATGATTAGATTGTTCCTAATGCTTTAGGTAGCATCCATGTGCTTTTACAGGGCTAATATTGTTATTGAAGTACAAATACTAGCAGAAATTAAGAAAGGGTTTATCTTTCTACTATCAGCTATATCCTTTAACGTACTTCCAGCTGTTACATCTTCTCAGTAGTCACTGCCATCATCTAAGTGAAACATAAATACAAAAGACAAATAAGCAGCACTTTTTTTTTTTTTTACTCACCTAATTTGTTTTATGGTTCTTTTTTACAGTTGTGCATCCTGCTTTTTATTTTGTGTGTATTATTGAAACTGTGAAGTCACACTAAGCATGTGGATGAAACCAAATTTTAAATGTGATGGGTAAAATTGATTAAGTGTTCTTACTAGAGATAATCACTTCCCAGGTCTCTGATTTTTCCAAGGCTACAACCCTTTCTGGAAATAGAATACAGCAATAAATTGGAAGAAACCAACTATTCAACCTCAAATTCCCAGAAACCTGAAATGTACTTTAAGTTGCAGCAGTAGTATGTGCACAGAAATTCCTTTTTTGAATTACAGTTTAAGAAGATTTGAAGCCCTTCTTGTATAAAATACATCCTGTTCAGAGTACAGACACTGTATTCCTTCTCTCTGTCAAAATTCATTCCGATCCTGTCATCTGTGGATCTATGTAAACCACAGTATATGCCATACCATGGTCTGTATTCTTCTATCTTTGCCCACCATTGGCCAGTAAGCAAGAGGACATTAGGGAGTGGGACCCTGGTACAACTTCTGGTAAGTTAAACAAACCAGGAGGAGTATGCAGTAGAGGAAGATCCAGTTCTGGATTGTCTGTCCATTTGAGTTTCTTTTTAGAAATAGAATAAAATAAGCTGCAGATTCAGTCCCTGGAAACCTGTCTCTGGTAATCCATCTGTCTGCATGCCTGTCTTTGTTAGCGACATGGACAGTGGGATTCAGTGCACCCTCAGCAAGTTTGCTGATGACACCAAGCTGTGTGGTTTGGTTGATACGCTGGAGGGAAGGAATGCCATCCAGAGGGACCTCGACACGCTTGTGAGGTGGGCTGAAGCTAACCTTACGAAATTTAACCATGCCAAGTGCAAGGTCCTACACCTGGGTTGGAGCAATCCCAGGCACAGCTACAGGTTGGGCAGAGAAGAGATTCAGAGCAGCCCTGCAGAGAAGGACTTGGGGGTGTTGGTTGATGAGAAAATGAACATGAGCCAGCTTCAGTGTGTGCTCTCGCAGCCCAGAAAGCCAACTGTATCCTGGGCTGTGTCAAAAGGAGCGTGACCAGCAAGTCAAAGGAGGTGATCCTGCCCCTCTACTCTGCTCTTGTGAGACCTCACTTGGAGTATTGTGTGCAGTTCTGGTGTCCTTAACATAAAAAAGGCATGGAACCATTGGAACAAGTCCAGAGGAGGGCCACGAGGATGATCAGGGGACTGGAGCACCTCCCGTATGAAGACAGGCTGAGAAAGTTGGGGTTGTTCAGCCTGGAGAAGAGAAGGCTGCTTGGAGACCTCATAGCAGCCTTCCAGTATCTGCAGGGGGCCTAGAGGGATGCTGGGGATGGACTATTCATTGGGGACTGTAGTGACAGGACATGGGGTAATGGATTAAAACTTAAGGGAGATTTAGATTGGATATAAGGAAGAAGTTCTTCCCCGTTAGGGTGGTGAGGCACTGGAATGTGTTATCCAGGAAGGTCGTGAATGTTCCATCCCTGGCAGTGTTCAAGGCCAGTTTGGACAGAGCCTTGTGTGGTATGGTTTAGTGTGAGGTGTCCCTGCCCATGGCAAGGGGGGTTGGAACTAGATGATCCTAAGGTCATTTCCAATCCTAACTATTCTATGATTCTGTGTATAGTCCCCCCACATTTTTGATATGAGAACACTGTTGGCAATATGTACTTGGAGCCTAAATAAAATGGGAGAAAGATCTCTGCATAGGACTAAGATCAACCTTTGTGTATGGACACCTGTTAATTTCTGTGAATTTGTGAATGCTGTTCATTTCTGCTCTTTTCCTTCACCACTTGGGATGCATAGGCTTAATTGGTTGCTTTTAAAAACTCGGACTGGCATCAAGGTCTCATAAATATTGGCAAAAAAAATCCCACTTTGGTTCCGTTGTTCTAAGATTGAGAGACTAAGCCTGGCACATCCATCTGCATAGCTAAAACTCCCCAAAATTCTGTGTGAATTGATAGCTCTGACCTGCACCTGCTTCATTTCTGCAATGACTTTATGTGGTGATCAGAATTGCACATAATTTTCCACATGAGCTTTCAGTAGCAACTTTCCCACTGCCAGGGTACCTTTCTGTGATTTATGCTTTGTTCTCTTTTTTGCCCAGTGTAGTGCTTCTTACTACTGGACAGATGGTTTTATTATTTGCAATCACCACAAGATCTCCCGTATGATTTCTGTATTCAGCAATGATTTCCATGTTTATTTTTGGTACCCAGATGATTGCCTTGCTTTTGCCAACAATAGGCTGTCTGTATCCACCCTTAAAGCAAATCTACTCAATCACTGTGTATCTGGTAGGTCTGTGGTATTTTACTATTTTTGTGGTTTTGTTAGAAGTACTCGTTCTGGAAACTGAACACTTTTGTCTAATTTATCTACCAGGTAATTCCAACATGCTGACCCAGTACATTTCCTTTAGATGTTTATTTTCTCTGTAACATATTGCTGTTTGCCAGTACCTCTGGCCTTACCTAAATACAAGAATATTTCAATTTATCCTTGGAAGTTCATGTTCTTTTGCTTTGTACTTTCATAGCATATACAGATTTTATAAAAGTAAAAATAGGACTCATCTGATGGCCCACCACCTTTTTTTTTTTTTTTTTTTTTTTTGTTCCTTTTGAATAATAGAGGGACTAGAGAAAATATTTCCTTTCCTTTCCCCCCTCTCCCTGCTTTTCCTAGCCCCCCATCCCCTCTACCATAAATCTCTGTCATTCATCAGGTGATGTGGTTCTATACTTGTCTTCACACAAACACTTTCTCTTTTGATACTGATTTTTCTCTTTAACATTTGGGGTTCCTCTGTAGTACCAAATCCAGTTGGAGCACTGTCATCACTTGAAATGGATAATGTGATTTAGTCTATTTAGTGTAGATGGGTATCATGTTACAACACTGCCCCTGAGTCAAGTTACATTTTAGACATAAAAATAGGGATGATTAGGGAACATGATTAAAATGCAATTTAGTTATACCTTGGCTGCAAAACATTTTTAGCCTGGGCAAAATTCAATTTTTCTGGTGCTCGGTTAGAAAGTATTTATTTTTGTAGCAATGCTGACCCATGTACTGAGGCTCGGATAGCAGTTCCCATGCAGTGGCTGTGGTTTATCAGACAAACATAACCATAAACTGCTTGTTTGCTCCTGCAAATTCTCTGAAAAATCTCTGTTAGCAGTTATGAGTCCTCTTATCCTCAAAAATAAATTTAGTCAAGATCTGATTAACATTAATGTCTCTGCCTTCTGTGTGGAGTGGAAATGACTTGTGCTCGAAGAATAGGTATCCATCACTTGTCTTCTAAATAGGTCTCCGAAGATCAATCTCTTTCAACAGAAAGGCCACAAGTTGTTTTATAAGTAATGTAGAAACTACTAGTGATTGAGAAAGAGGTAGGATTGACATGAAAATGTACTATCACTAGAAATGGTGAAAGAAATTAAATAGATCTATTTTATTTCTCTATTTTATATGTTTAATTTTTGTGCTAAGAACCTCCATTTCCTTATTTTTTAAAACTGCAAAGTCTTTATTTAATAAGTATTTGCAATGACTTGAATAAACTTCTACTCAGAGTGTTCCCCTAAAATTACTATTCTTCATTAATTGGAAAATATATCCTCAGTAAATACCAATAAATGCTTCTTGAACTGAGACCATGATGCACTTTCAGTCACCTTGGAATTGATTTCATAAATCACAGAATCACAGAATCCCAAGGGTTGGAAGGGACCTCAAAAGATCATCTAGTCCAACCCCCCCGGCAAGAGCAGGGTAACCTACAGTACATCACACAGGAACTTGTCCAGGCGGGCCTTGAATATCTCCAGTGTAGGAGACTCCACAACCCCCCTGGGCAACCTGTTCCAGTGCTCTGTCACTCTTACAGTAAAGAAGTTCTTCCTGATGTTAACGTGGAACTTCCTATGCTCCAGTTTACACCCATTGCCCCTTGTCCTATCACTGGATATCACTGAAAAAAGCCTAGCTCCATCATCCTGACACCTACCCTTTACATATTTGTAAACATTGATGAGGTCACCCCTCAGTCTTCTCTTCTCCAAGCTAAAGAGACCCAGCTCCCTCAGCCTCTCCTCATAAGGGAGATGTTCCACTCCCTTAATCATCTTTGTGGCTCTGCGCTGGACTCCTTCAAGCAATTCCCTGTCCTTCTTGAACAGAGGGGCCCAGAACTGGACGCAATATTCCAGATGCGGCCTCACCAAGGCTGAGTAGAGGGGGGAGGAGAACCTCTCTTGACCTACTAACCACACCCTTTCTAATGCACCCTAAGATGCCATTTGCCTTCTTGGCCACAAGAGCACATTGCTGGCTCATGGTCATCCTCCTATCCACCAGGACCCCCAGGTCCCTTTCCCCTTCGCTACTTTCCAGCAGGTCAACCCCCAACCTGTACTGGTACATGGGGTTGTTCTTCCCCAGATGCAAGACTCTACACTTGCCCTTGTTAAATTTCATCAAGTTTCTCCCCGCCCAACTCTCCAGCCTGTCCAGGTCTCGCTGAATGGCAGCACAGCCTTCTGGTGTGTCAGCCACTCCTCCCAGTTTTGTGTCATCAGTGAACTTGCTGATGGTGCACTCAGTTCCCTCATCCAGGTCATTGATGAAAATATTAAACAGCACCGGTCCCAGCACCGACCCCTGAGGAACTCCACTAGTCACAGACCTCCAGCTAGATTCTGCGCCATTGACCACAACTCTCTGCCTTCTTCCTTTCAACCAGTTCTCGATCCACCTCACTACTTGATCGTCAAGCCCACACTTCCTTAGCTTATCTATGAGGATGCTTTGGGAGACAGTATCAAATGCCTTACTGAAATCAAGAAAAACTACATCTACCGCTCTACCATCATCCCTCCACCTAGTCACTTCCTCATAGAAGGCTATAAGGTTGGTCATACATGACTTCCCCCTCATAAAACCATGTTGGCTGTTCTTAATGACCCCCTCATCCTTGATATGCCTAGTGATGGAGTCAAGAATAAGTTGTTCCATCATCTTTCCAGGGATGGAGGTAAGGCTGACCGGTCTATAATTACCCGGGTCCTCCTTCTTGCCCTTCTTATAGACTGGTGTGACCTTTGCCATCCGCCAATCCTCAGGCACCTCGCCCGTTTCCCACGACTTACCAAAGATGATGGAGAGTGGCCTAGCAATGACCTCCGCGAGCTCCCTCAGCACCCGTGGGTGCATTCCATCCGGACCCATCGATTTACAGATGTCCAGTTTGCATAGCTGATCCCTAACCCAATCCTCATCTACCAAAGCAAACTCCTCCTTTGTCCTGACTCCTTCTGGGGCTATAGAAATCCGGGGCCCTCGGGGAGAGTCTGCAGGAGTAAAGACAGAGTCAAAGAAGGCATTCAGCACCTCTGCCTTCTTTATATCCTCTGTCTCCAGGGCACCCACTTCGTTCATACACTGTTCCAATTCGTAGTCTTGATGTGTCTTTTAAAAATTTAAAGAATTCTAATCCATACAAATTACAGGAGATCGGTGTGTTTTTCTGAGTGATTCAGCAGCCCTTTCTGGTGCGTCAGCAATGTAGTAGGAGTGCTGGAAGGTGGGAAGGAAAGACCACAAAGGCAGTGTAGGGATTGGGTAAGGGAAGAGAAAGGTGTACTCTTGCAATTTAGTTGTCTCGTTTTGTGATTTCGTGCCATATGAAAAGCTAGTAGGCTGTTTTTCTGCATGAGGAATAAAGCCCTGAAAGGTGACTCTTGCTCTGAGACTGCAAGGCTTGCATTTCTGTCCTGCTCTGACCCTGCCTGGTGCGATTCACTAGCAGTAGGTGATGGAACAAGTGAGCAAAACTGTGAAGCATGTTGTATGACACCAGGCCACTGTGGTTTAGCTTTTTTCCTCTTTATGATACGCTCACAGTCACTAGTTGTGCTGTCTCCAAACAAATGGTTTGTTGATTTAGCTGCAGAGACATGTATCAGCTGATGTCTTCATGGTACGAATAGAAGTACATTTTAGCTGACATTGCTGTTTTTTCCCCTTTGGTTTCCTGTGTGGCATGAGTGTTCTGTAAAGCATTTCTGGCCTGTTCTACCTCTAGTTCCAGAATATGGTTCCAGGTCTTTATTTTCAATTGAGACATCCAGTTAGTTTAGTTGTGTTCATCCTTGGATGTGCCTATCTTTTGATCTCATGTTTTGAGCTTTTTATCTGAGCACTATGATTAGATTGCTTCTTGAATGAAATCCAAGTCTTCTGTGCTGCACTTGACAGTTTCCAATAAGCCTGTATTTCCAATTCATGGATACCACAGCAAAAAATTTCGCACGGGATAATGTTGCATAGCAGTAAACAAAATGAAAATCCAGAAATTAAAAAGTCATATAGGCAAAGGTTGTTGACCCTTGTGCTCTTTTTGTTTCTTTTGTTTTTCTATTTTAAAGGCATCTGTAGAACTTAGCTTCCCAGCTACACTGTACTGCATCTCAGTTTCATTTAAGTGCAGAAAATACTTTTTCATTCATTCAACCATGAAGGTATTGCTGTTACAAATGGATTTTTCTATAAACATCATCCCATGTAGTCAGGTCTGGATTGCATCAAAACAATCTGCTTGAAAAGAGCCACTGTAATGCTGCCTAACCTTTTGTTTCTCCTTTGCCATCAGAAGCTCTTCTAGCTATTAAGTGCCTCAATAAGAAGTCCTCCTAAGCCCTCAAATCTTAGGTGTCTTTATATCCTTTTTTTTTTCCCAGTATACCTAGTTTGCAACTTCAGCTGCCTCTGATGTCTGCTTTTATATAGCTGATAACCACTTCAGACTAAAAGTGTTGCACAGTAACTTCCGTGGTCTGTCCAAATAGTCCGTTCTCGCTACTGTTTTGGATGGCTTCTTACATCTTCAACTTCCTTCATGAATATGCCATATTTCTCCCTGGAAAATTTCAGTAGCTGTTCCTAACTCCTATTCTGCCTGAACCACAAACCTCTTTTTGATTTATCAGCCTTTTTATTACTTTGCTTTTTTTCTCTCTTCTTTGTAACCCATGTAACCGCTTTATCTTTTTGGAGACATGCAATAATCCAAGCGGTATTCAATCTGACAGTGTGGGGCTGTGGAAGTGCCTTTTTTCCCAATTGCAAAATGTTCTATAGCATCCAGACAGAGCTGCTTTGCTTTGATGTTAAGCACTAAATCCAGTTAGTTAAGCTTTTCTTCAAAACTAACAGGAAGAGTGATCAGTATGTGGAAATAAGGTATAGTTTTCATTTTCTGTTACATTTCCAGACTACATGTTGTTAGATCAAATAATACCACCTTGGTAAATGTAGACAGTGAACACGGAAATAGAAAGCTCAAGTACAGAGGCAGAGATGAGAGCAGAACAGGGGAGGCTGATGAGTAGAGACCTCATTCTACTCCCACCAGATGAAGTTGATTGTTTAATCTTTCCTAGATGGACACAAACATCAAAGAGTTTTTAAACTGTTAAAGGACCCTAGGCCTGGCAAAGGAAATAGAAATGAATGAATAGCCAGGAGCAGGCTGGTGGAGCAGTAGGAGCTGCTTAAAGCACGTGTTGCTGCTTTCAACACAGCAGTCTGAAATAAAAGCTGCAAATGCCAGTGGTAAGCATGGGGCTTGCTCATCACTTGCAGCCCTGTTTAAGGTGCTAAACTGAAAAACTGAAAGTGCAGTAGCAGTAGTAAATCAGAAAGAGGAATGATATGGGATTATGATACAGTGGGGTTGTTTTTTTGTTTTTTTTTTTTTGTTGCTGTTTTTGTTGTTTGTTTTGTTGGGGTTTTTTTTTGTGGTGTTTTTTCAGTTTTTTTTTTTCAAAGAAACTGCTGGAAAGTTGGAAACATCTGCTTTTCCAAACTACAATACCACAATTGTCAGCTTCTATTAAGACAATTAGTAAGTTTTTGTATGTGAACTTGCTTTCTCTGCTTGGTAACAACTCTTCATCCTTATTCTTAACTCTGTAAATTAAATGGGCTAAAACTTGCATCATCCAATTCAGTGGAAGTCCTTGCCAGCTGCTACTGTGTTATTGAGTGATACATCATCAAGATAGTAGTGCATTTGTAATGATGTATTGAATTGATGCATCATTAAGGGAACTGTATTCTTTGATATATTAGTCAATGACAGTCCTAAAGAGGAAAATATTTTGAGAAGTAAAACTCAAAAATCTTACTTTAAAAGTTATGCATAAGTGCACCGTAAAAGGAAGATACGAACAGCTTATGTTCTGATGTTATCTTTCTGTGTGTAAAAGTCTATATACCAGGTGACTTGTGAAATCACCTCTAATTAACATCCTGTGCTGATGTTAGGGTGTGTTGTGGTTTAAGGTCCATACTGTCCTCCTGGGTTCAGCAATAGCAGACATTTTTTCTCCTTAGTAGCTGATGCAGTGCTGTGTTTTTGACTTTCGGCCTGGGAATAGCACTGATAGCACTGACGTTTTTAGTTCAAATGTTTAGTCTGACCACTTCCCCCCACTTTCTCTTCTCCCCCCCCACCCCCCCCCTTCTCTTCTCCCTCCTCCTTTCTCTTCTCCCCCCCCCCGCTTTCTCTTCTCCCCCCCTTTTTCCTCCCCCCCTTTCTCCCCTGCCACTGCTCCTGGAGGGACGGGCCGGGGGAGAATTGAAAGAATGTAACTCCCAGGGGTTGAGATAAGACCAGCCCAGTAACTAAGGTATAACACAAACCACTACTGCTACCACCAATGATAATAATGATAAGGGAAATAACATCTCCCTTATGAGGAGAGGCTGAGGGAGCTGGGTCTCTTTAGCTTGCAAAAGAGGAGACTGAGGGGTGACCTCATCAATGTTTACAAATATGTGAAGGGTAGGTGTCAGGATGATGGAGCTAGGCTTTTTTCAGTGATATCCAGTGATAGGACAAGGGGCAATGGGTGTAAACTGGAACATAGGAAGTTCCACGTTAACATCAGGAAGAACTTCTTTACTGTAAGAGTGACAGAGCACTGGAACAGGTTGCCCAGGGGGGTTGTGGAGTCTCCTACACTGGAGATATTCAAGGCCCGCCTGGACAAGTTCCTGTGTGATGTACTGTAGGTTACCCTGCTCTTGCAGGGGGGTTGGACTAGATGATCTTTTTAGGTCCCTTCCAACCCTTGGGATTCTGTGATTCTGTGATTCTGTGAAGGGAAGAGAATACAATGCTACCCATCGATACCCAGCCTGACTGAGCAGCGAGTGCCCTTCCACGTAACTCGGTTACATGCTGTGGTATGGAATACCTCTTTGGCTAGTTTGGGTCAGGTGTCCCGTCTCTGCTTCCTCAGAGCTTTCCTTCCTCCCTGGCAGAGCATGAGGCTCCGAAAGTCCTTGGTCAGACCAAACATTTGAACAGTAACTAAAAACATTGGCGTTATCAGCACTGTTCCCAGGCTGAAAGTCAAAACCTCAGCACTGTACGAGCTGCTAAGAAGGAGAAAAATGACTGCTACTGCTGAACCCAGGACAGAGTGTGGCACAGTGGTGTTACTTATCTAGGCAATTGCCATACCTATAGATGCATCTATTGGAAATAAAGTGAAAGGCATAAATGGGGCTTAATTTAAAACTGTCCTTACCTCTTGTTGAATGGTGTGAATGTGAAATATGGGTGAACAATTGAAAGTGTCAAAAAGTATATAAATGTGTTTTGTTTACTATCTTGAAACCCATGTTTGTACTTTATCTATTTTTTAAGGATGGACAAAAATACTTTTTACTACATCAAGTAAGAATTTAGCCTTTGTTATACAAATTATTTAATAAGCATAATGGCCTTATTGAAACAAAAGTGCTTTTTAAAGAAACTCCATATAAGTAAGACTGATTTAAGTAAAATTATTGTTTCTCTATGGTTATGAAAGCAAATAAATAACTTAGTACATGATTAATCTCATTCTAGGCAACAATATTTTCTAGTGAGCAAATTTTTCAAATATGGTTCTTAATTGGCAAAGACATATATATGGCTTTTTGTATTTTTATTTTTCTAAGTTGTGTAATAGCTAGTGAACAAATGGGGAGCTAGGAAGATAAGTATTTGTCAAGTGCCAGAAGGTTAAATTAGCATTTATTTGTGACTTTTAACCCAATGTTTTTACGGTGATCTGATAACTATGAATGAAGATTTATAAACTTTTCTTCTTACTAAGCATTTTGTAATGCAGAGATCCTTTTGTGAGTTGGTTATTTTCCAACACCCACTGGTAGCTATCTTAGTGTTCATACATTGAGTGATGTCCAAAACTGCAAGGTTCATAGTCTGGGGACAGTGGTGTAGAGTTTCTGTATTTGGTCTCTCAGATTAAAGAGCATGAAAATGAACTTCCACGCTATATTTTGACCCTCATAATGTTAAATAAGAGAAAAAAGTATTAACTGTATCTGCATATTTATTTTACACTGTTAAGACCTTGGAGTTGCATAATAGTAGGTTTTAGGCTCGAGAACTAAAACCTGTTACATGCAGGTATGTAATTTTCTTCAAACCAGTTTTTGTATATCTGTTCTTCACTATATGAACCTATATCCAGGATTCACAGCAGCCTTCTCAGACAGGAAAGGTTAGATCCAGAGCTGAACTGCAATGATCCACCTGCCTTAAAAATAATTTTAAAGTTAAAAATGGCTCAAAATTATGCAGCTATTCTATTTCTGAGACCTAATATCAAATATTATATCCAGACATCTAGAATAAGTTGGGTTCTGCTGCTGATTGAAGAAACAAGTTTGTTTACGTATGTCAAGTCAGTCTGCAATTTCAATGAAGTTATTTAGTCAAGAAGAAACAGAAAGGGAAGAATAAATTTCTGTGAAGAAATTGAAGGTTGAACCTTAGAAGCTTAGAAGTTTTGTGTATATTCTGTGCAGCTGGCACAGTCCTTTGCATTACATGGGAATAAAGAAAACCAGGACTGACCTCTGCCTATAAAGATGTGCAAGAAAAATATCAAACTGCATAATCTGATAAAAATCATTATAAAAGTAGTTTCACTTTGCATATTTTCTACCTAGTATACTACAACACACAGAATGTATGTTTACACGGCAACCCACATATGGCAAGTCAAGTGGACTTTCACCTTTGTGATTGATGGCTATGGTCTGAGAATCTGCTCTAACCCACTGGAGGTGATCTCCCTTTGTTGTTTCCTATGTTGTACTTGCCTTGAATTTCCTGGAATTACCACCTCCTGGATATAGAAGTCAGTAATAAAACTCAAACATTTCCTCAAATCGGAATGAAAGACTGAATTCATAGGGAGTGGGGGAAATCTGAAAACGAAATAAATCTCCTCAAGTGGCTTGCTTCCGTTGCTATAATAAGTGTGATTCCCAAATTGAAATGTTATTTTACAGAAAAAGTCTAAGAAATTTTTCAGAACTGTCCTTCTTGGAAAAAGTTTTGGCCTGATAATGTCAGCATTTTCTGACTAAAATGATTTGTAGAAGCAAACAAATCCTGACACCAGATTTATTAATGTTTTCCCTCAGTATCAAGCCAACAGAAAGAAAATTATGATTCAGAAAGATGTATTTGAGATACAGTAGTTGTAAAGCTATCCCTGAGGACAGTAGTTCTGCACTTACATAGGTCTTTAAAAAAAAAAAAAAGAGCCTAATGCAGCTACTGAAACATTTTTTCCCTCTCACCCAAACAACCATTACAGGTTTCCACCCAATAATAATGAAATTAATTGTTGTAAAGCTGAGTTTTTCTTTTATCGATTACTGAACTGATAGCTTAATTAACTTTTTAACTAGATCAACAAACTCTGTTAATCTACTTTTCTCCACTTTATTTACCATTTAGGAGATGAGATGAAAAAAAAGTTTATCAGGTTAAAAAAGAAAACTATGTTCCTGATCAATGTTTATCTTTGTTTAATTTTTAAATTATCTCTAGGGTCTTGGCTTTACAAAGCAGATGGGCTGTAAGCTTGCTGTAAATCAACCTTAAAGTAGCTGTCTCAACTTGTTTGGTTGTAAAATATAGGTGCCACTGGAATCGTATGACATCCACAATGCATCATTCCCATTTTTGCCATCATTTTATTATTACTTTTTCACATCACTCTTTTTAATTTCAATGTGACTTAATTTGGTTTTCCTAATAACTAAAAATGTGGTTCTATGTTGTTTGCTGAATATTTCACTCAGAATGTTCTTGTCACCACTTCTGTTGAGGTGCCCGAATGCAGTGTGTACCTCCTGTCTTCACCTGAAGCTTTTTTGATTCTGGTTTGCTCCCACCAAATAGTTGTTGTCATTGCCATGTCTGAGTAGCAAACAGATGCTATCCAAAAATCAATCAGTAAATTGTCTGCTATTTAACAATGCCAGAAGATGACAGCACCAATATAGCATAGGACACACAAATCTGGAGGTGCAGACAGAACTTTTCGTTAAGCCTTTTATAGTTTTCCTAATTAGAATGTTTTTATTGTTTGTGGGTTTATATTACACTACTGTGCCTGGTTTTGTCATCCTGCTTTTAGCACTTTTAGTTTAGTAGTAAAATACTTTCTATAACCTGCAGACTGAAAAGCAGGCCAGGAAAGGAAAATCTGAGCTTCAGGTGGATTACACAAATATCTTGGAGAGACCAATCTGTTTATCTTACAAAGTTATCCAGCTCTTGATTTTGCCAGGAGCTCATCATTCAATGATCTGATGCAGTAAAATGAATGTGTATAAAAGCTTCAGTAAAATGAGTAAGAAATTTCTGTTTCCAGCAGAGAGAAAACAATCCTTATAATGTATTTAAATTCCCCATTTTGCTCATTTCCATTGTGCCTTTGGGTCAACCTTGAATTCTGATTCATTATTTTTGGATTTCAGAAGTTGCACAGTAACGTTTCTTCATCATGTCAGCAAAGTCGCCAGTTCTGCAAGTAGGTCTCCATTTTATAATTTTAGAAAAGGCTCCATATGTGCACTATAACTGCTAAAACATATCAGGAAATGAAGAGGAATTTTAAGTTCAGATCTGAAATTACCACCTTTGAATTTCACCTGAATTAAAGAAAAAAATTACCTATCATTTCCTCTGCTTACCTTGCATGTGTTTCACCAGCAGGCAAAGATCATCTCGAATGTCTGTAATTTTATTAAAACTTTGAAAAATAAAAAGCATCAAATAAGATTTGTTTATATAAATATAACTAAGAAGCAGGAATAAAATGAAATGATGTGGAGGAAAAGTCACGAAGTCACAGCTTTGGGGTATCTGTAAGGGAGGAAGTCATGCAGATCTCCAGCAAACTAATATGAATCCTGCTTTGGAGGAAAAATGGGAGCTGGGGGGAGGAGGATGTGCTCAGCCACTATGAAAATGGGGTTAAGCTGCTTTAGTTTAGCTATTTCTTTCATTGTAATTATTCACTCATATTTAAAAAACAGTATATTTGGATATTTTAACTTTTGTGGCTTTCTTTGAGGAAAAAATCTATTTCTTACTAACAGAAAGCCTCATACTGACATTCTTCTATTTTTCCAAAAGTTTACCTGCTTTTACTTGCTCATGCATTGAGCAAATCTGCAGGGAGAATTAATATATTAGATATACCAAGTCAGCTCATTTTTCTTCTGTCACTTTTGCCATGATTAATGATAGTAAAGGTGTGTTTAACTCTGTTCCGAATGACACTTCTGGTATTGCTTGGTGCTTGGATTTTTTTTGAGTCTGTTATCATTAACTAAAAAGAAATTCAAGTTAAACTGCAAAGACAGATAGAATTCTTCCCTTCTCTTCCTTGTTGATTCTTGTTTTGTCTTTTTGGAATGAGTGCACTTATGCATTCAAATGTTTTGAACATTTCACAGAGCTGTAAAGATTAAGCAATTAAGCAGCATTTAAGTTTAATGTATTTTATAAATATAGGATGATATATTGATATCTGCCTTAAGTGGACAGTTTCAAACTCATAATCATTAAAGTACTAAAAGAGTTCTGGCCCCAGGGTGGCTGGAAAATAAAAAAATCTGTCTCCCATCTGATAAACCAGTTTTAAAGAGAATCGATACCTAAATCTGTCACGTGCTTTTGTTACAACATGCTGCCCTATAATGCAGCAAAAAAAAAAAATAACCAGGAAAACATTAAGTACAGGTAATACTTCTAAACAGGTTTCTTGTAAGCCAGAAAAAAGTGTCAGGGGGGAGGAAGAATGGAAAGGGATTGGTAATAGAATTCCAAAGAAAAAATCTTAAGGCTCAGAGTGCCCTTGGGCTGAAAGTAAATTCCATCCTTGCAGATCCTTTTGGGCTTTTTGTAACCTTTAGATCCTGTTAAGTTGGCAACAAATCAGAGGGATGTAATGATTATCACAGATTCCTTCCCCCCCCCCCCCCCCCCCGCCCCATCTTTCTCTCTTATGAGTGTCAAATAATATTAAATTGCATTTCTGCCAGTAGATGGGGGTAGAAATTCCAACCGCTGATCACAAGGAGCATTTCCAGTGTTTACCTAGACAGTACTGAAAAGCCTTAAAAGAAGTGCTTGTTATACTTTCAGTGCTCCTCTTGACAAGACTGTAGTAGATTGATAGATATTTAGTGAATATTTACAACACATCATGAGTCTGTCCTGGTTCTGAGTCACTGCAAATCAAACCTACCTATTATCAAAGCAACCTCCCCATCAACCAGCTAGGAAGGGGGTGGTGGGGAAGCATTAATAATGCAGATTGGTAATATTGTGCAAAACCCGTTCAGCCACTGTGAAAACTACTCATTCACCAACAGGCAAAAGAAAAACTTGAATTATTAATATGTATTATTAATTCTACCCAAAATCCCTTAAAGGGAAATCAGAAGTTTCAGCATGCCTTTTGAAGATGTTTTGGAGTGGTGAAACCAATATATTGCATAGCAGCTGTCTACAGCATATTGGAAGAACACAAATAGTGAATGAATTATGGAGCAGCATCTCATAAGGAAAGCAAAATATGCATTGTTAATGTGTATTATTAGTATTAAGTTGAATCAAATCCCAAAAAAGATAGATTTAGGAACTGGAGAGTAACTTTCTTGCAGACTGAGAGAATAATAAATGGACAAAATCAAATCGTATATCATGAATGTGGTTTATCTGTTTAACTCGCTTGGCTTTGAGAATTTCAGAGTCCTGTTTGAAAACTGATTTGACTCAGTGTATGTTACTGTTTGTGTCACAGTGATGAAGAGTCCGAAGTGGAATATGGTGCCTTCAGTTGTCCCTGCAACAAGTGTTGCCCATGGGCTCACGGATATATATTGCTGGAAGATAAAGGAAGGGGAAGAAAACCAGTGCAGGACTGGGAAACACTTGAATTGCTTGTCAGATTGATGCGAAAACTCAGCAGTTTGTTCTGTTAAGGGTGGACAGCTGTATATTTTTCACCTTTTTTATGACATGATACAGGAAAATAGATCAGAAATATGGAAGCTGATGTAAAAGATGGCAGGTAAAGTGATGTACCAGTTGGACTTCAGCCTTCAGTACTTTATGCTCTTGCTTCATAAGGCTTTTCCATTTTCACTGAGGTTTAGAGATGTACCTTTAGCTTTAGCTGGAGAACAGAAAGAAATATATACAAATGTCCTGTTTATGTCCTGTTTATGTCATCTTTGAAACTGTAAAGTATGTAGCCCAAGATCTTTAGCAAAGCTATTAAAACAATAAGGTATGCCAAGTATGCTAGGTCAAGAAAATAAATATATTTTATGTTACAGAATCTCTTAGTTTCAGGTCACTGAGCCAATTTCTTAAAACATGATATGTATTTAAGCCCATTTTATGGGATTTGAACACATTATCAGATGTACTCTGTAGATCAAGCCTAACTTTTGTTCGTGGTTTACCAGATCCTAATGTTTTTATTAAACATCTAGTCTGTTCTGTCAACAGGAATTTTGAATGGGATGTCTTACAGGCCAGATTTGGTTTGGTATTCAAAAGCCTAAAGGTGTCAGTAAGTATGTAAAATAATTTTTCAAAGTGTGATCGCTGTACTCGCACTGGAGTCCATGGCAGCTAGTCCAGGTGTGTGGCATAAAACCCCACTAGGGGTGTATGTGAGTAGGTCTGTGTAAAGCCCTGGTAACAACTGCATGGGCTGATTTGCGTAGTTACCTGTGTTCAGATGAAATACCTCCCTAGATCTGGAGTAGTAGCATCTGCTGTGTCTCTGCATTGCTCTAACACTGCACCAGCTAATGGCTGGGTGTGATGTTTCACTGAGCGCTGCCTTTGCTTGTAAAGTGGTTCTACTGATTTAGTAAAATTACTATTTTGAGGGTGGATGTGGTCTTACCCAGTCTTGTGAACTTTCTACTCAACTGCATACTCTCAGAGGACATTATCTGTCTGTGGTACTTCCCTGGTTGTTCATCCACACTGGCTTAGGGCCCGCAGTTATCAGTGCCTTTGTCCTCTCAGTTTGAGGAGACAAAGGCGCAGAAGACATAAATGGCTTTTGGAAGATTGTGAAGTTTATGTTGGGGAAGTGGAAAAACAAAGTCTCAAGATGTAAGATCAGTGCTGCTGTCATTGCTCTGTCTTTTCTCTCCTGTGAGGAGTAGCTGTGGAGTAAGGGATAGCAGGTTAGTTGAGGACCTAGCAGTGGGCTGGTGCAGAGGGATGTGAGAGGATGTACAGGGCAGCATCAGCAATACATTCCTTTGGTCACATACTTTAAGGCTGGAGAAAGTTCAGACTTCCTTTTGAAGGTATATTCAGCCATCAAATTTTTTATGTTTATCTTAAATTTGTTTTGTAAGTTTATTTTGGCTACACTGTTAAAAATGAAAAGTTGATTATTATTTTTAAATATTGAAAGAAACTCCTTTACCCAGCAGGTTGTCTAAGCTAAAAGACACAATACATTTTAGTTTATACACTCATATTTTTGCAGACCTGAACAACTGCAGAACAGATGGCTCAGCTGGTAATGGAGATAAAAAGCTTTGTAGATTAAAAATATTGTTGGCTATTTTTATTACATTCCTGTTTTGGCACTTTGCCTCATTTGCATCATTGTGTATCATACAAAATCAGGCATTTCTGAGTGTTCTCAACTTTTTAAAACTCCTAATGATGCATGGTTTATTTTGTGTAGGTGGTCAGGCAACTTCAAAAGTGCAAGTTGATGCTAAGAAGTAAATATACAGAGTTAAAATTTAAGCTGAAATTTCTGATGAAATGAGTATTTTGACTTAGGATTTCTTTTTTTCCTTTAATGAAAGTCAGTTGCCGTAAACAGGCTGTGATGAGAATTTTTTCCTTCAAAATATTTTTGTCTCAAGACGTACTAACCAGTGTAATATGGTCATAGATGTCTTCTGTGCCAGTTAGTTAGCTTTTGTTACCAAGGTAAGGGAATTTTAAAAAACTTGTAAGTTATCTTCATGCTGTCACAGCTCATACAATAAAGATCACAGCCACAGACGAAGGGCTTTTCTGCAGCATTGGTTGCTCTGAAAGTTTCACTGTTCTTTGAGATTCGTCAAATGTTTTTTTAATGCTTTGACCTGAATGTTAGATTTTCTTAGTGTAGACGCTGTATTAATTCTAGAAACATGGATAGATTTGGCAGCAATAATCACACCAAAGAAGCCACTCTTCTGTAGAGATTAAGCTTAAAAATAGGTTACAACTCTCTTTTTTCTGAGGAGTCTTCAGCTGCAAGTCTTCATCTCTGTATACCAGAGAGACCCTTCTCTTTTGCTGTGATTGGAGGTAAGCAGCTGATGGCCAAAGTTCAGAGGGGTCCTGTGGCTGGAACAATATATAGGCTGGAGATTCTAAAAAAAAAAAAAAACCTGGTTTTCCCCATGTGCCTGCAGAGAAGTTCTAGCTTGTCCTCAGCTGCCCCCACAGAAATCCTTCACTTTGCCCACATCTTTTTTCCCCACCATCTGTACTGTCAGTTGTTTCTTTCTTTCCTTTCCTTTCCATGGGTGCCTATTTTCAAACACTCAATGTGTTGTACCCCAGGACAGTATTCAAGAAATGTGAATACTTTTACAACCTTCTTACCTTAGTTTATCTCAGGTATTAAATATTCTCGAGATTTCTTCTATAGAAAAACACTGAGGTAGTCATTAAAATGAATGCGTGTGGTTTGTTTATGTGCCAAAAAAGGAAAACACTCAGAAGTGTTTCAAGTCTCCCTGATAATGCTCAGAGGTGAGAACCGGGATGTGACTGTGACAGGTGCGATGAAATTGGGAGCAGGCAGAAACTGATTTTCTAAATGTTACAAACATACATATGCTTTCTATGGGTACTGCACAAGCTGACTTATTGGCTAATGTGAAGTGTATTTTTATTAATTTTTGTATTCTACAAAATTAAGGAACAAAGGGATAATGAATGTAAATACTCAGTATTGAAACTGTAAGGTTAGCAAGCCTTTTGAGTCATACAAAGCAGGGGCAGACTGCTGTTCAGCTTAGTTCTGTAGCTCTAGGTCACAAAGTATTTGAAACAGCCTTAAATTACAGTGCTGACATGATAGGCACTAGAAAGGCCAAGGAAAAATAGATTCTGTGGTAGGGAAGAAATAATTTACAGAAGCTAATTACTTCAGGCAGAAAATGAGTTACCAGTTAATACTTGAGGCATCCTAATAAATTGTCCCTACTTTAGGATTAAATTTCAGGGTTGTTTTTTATTTTGTTTTTTATTTTTTCTCCACTCTGAATTAAGGTACTTTGCCTTATGAGCACTGCCTAGTGTACAAAAGTTAAGCTTGTCAGTGTCAGAAATCAGACTTTTGGGTCCTGAAAGAACATAAAATTGCTGAGATCACAGAGCCTACACTTTTATCTAGAAAGTGTAGAAGATGAAAGTGGAGGCCTGTAATCATATATGTAAGATTCTGCCTAGGAACCACAGAAAGGTAGGTATGAGGACGATGGTAATGGCATGCTTCTCTACTTGCATCACGTCTTGCGTGCATGTGTGCGCGTGCATGTCTCAGATTGCAGTATTTAGTGAGAAGAAAGCTCAGGAGCAGTGAATTAGGCTTTGAAAAGAGAAAAGACTCCGTAGAACAAGGACTGGACCAGTGAAATAGTTTCAGTGGTTTAGCTGGTCCTCAGCTAATAGGGATACTCATTTCTGACAACTGCCTGTTGGAATATAGCAGGGTAAATATCACAGTCAAGAACATTAATAAAGCAAGTAAATTATATCTGTTATTAGCATGAATTAGTGTTAGAAAAAATATCGCCACTTTTTCCTGTTGCAGTTTTGTCATGATATTCTAATATCCAGGTGATTGCAATTTGTTAAAGCATGAAACAGATTATAATAGTATCTTAAGGAAATTGACACAAAAAAAAAGGGTATTAAAACTGTCTTACAGTGGTTCCTAATGTACCTGTTTGCCTGAGTTCAAGGGTACGTTTTGAAGGAGTAATGTAATTATTACTGGCACTGATAATGTTGACAACAAAGTTGATTCTAGAATGATAGTAGAAGATAAATGGAGTTTGGCAGTCATTTGAATAATTGGTTTGAGAAATGCAAAGCAGGCAATGAACAATTTAAATAAATGCAGATTATAAGTAGTGAGTTTTGGGATTTCCATTAGTCAGGATACAGAAGAAATAGTAAAAAGTTTAAAAGGTTAATTATTATTAAAAAAAAAAGTAAATGGCCTAAAAGAAAAATAGGATGAATAGAAAATTGCTAATGTATTAACTTAGAAAAATGATCTTATAGTGAATGGATTGAACTCTCTTTTAAACTGAAATTATATGTATTTCTGTTGGAGTCTTATAAGAAAATAAGCTTTACTGTTTCAGGATGTATCTATTGAATTGTTTGCAAGAGTATGGGAACTCAAGTAGTGGTAAAGGATTATCAAAATAAAGAAAACTTCATCCTCATTTTAAATACTTTTGTTGAAACTGCTGGGGTGGAAATGATGATGGTTGGGGTCATTATTGTCAGTGCTTCTGTTAACCAAACAGATAAAAACTATTCACAAGGTAGTCTCCCCTGGTGGATAGTGTGAGTGACATCTGATGGCTTTGTGCTTCATTTAGGGATGTTTCGTGGACTAAGACTTCAACTCTAGCATGCTTATGTAGTTCCACTGAGTACACCATTTAACTCAGAATCTCAAGCAGCAAATATAGTTTAACCTCGCATCTTCCAGGGAAGAACAGACAAGTTCCTTCCTTTGACTTGAACCACTGATTTTTGGAACTCAAGGCATTGTTGACTGTATTCCCCCCCCCCCCCCCCCTTCCCCCATTAATTATAGCTGGGATCAAAGGGTAAAGGAATGAAAAGCAGTTAGAAAAACAATGATAAAAATGCTTTCTCTACTGTATGTCTGAAATGTTGTTTGAGATCCCTACAAGTCCACCGCCTGAATTGTAGAAAATCAAAGGGACTGATTGTCTAGGTGAACTTAATAGCAAGTAGCAAGGTTTAGTTTGTTGAAGTTCTTATGGCAACAGAACTTAGACATTAATTATTCTATTGTTCACTTGCTCTTAAGAAACAACACATGAAAGAAAAGGGGTAAGGAAGGAGAATTATCATTGGAAATGGAGCTGCATTTGTCCCTTGTTTTATCCTGTGTTTCTCCTTTCCTTCCCTTCCCTGCTGCAGTAAATATTGATTTGTGGGCAGGAACAGCAAGGGCCTTGCCTGTGTACATTCTGATCTCATGGGAGAAGGAGGTGAATAAGAAAGGGCAGACCTTAATGACATTTTCCTGAGCCCAGAAACTACTCAGGTACTTTTTTTTTTTTTTTTAAATCATTATGCTGAAAAAGGAAAATAGCTGTCATTGGAAATCAGAGGCAGACTTGTGCTGCTGAAAGGTTCTTAAGAGTGGAACTCTCAAAGAAGCTCCTCAAGTACCATATAAACTGTCTGCTACTACTAAGAACAGTTTCATTTTTAAAACATAAATGTAAGTACTGGAGTTGTGTATTAAAGTGGGTGTTGAAAAGAGAGAGCAATTTAATTGGCAGTTTAAAGCTACTGGATTACAAGTATGATCCTGTAGTCCTACCTGTTGGAGAGCTCCAACGTAGCATTCAATCTTCAAAGTCAGGTCAGTGGCCTGACACACCCCTCTCAGTGAAGCTAGAAATGATAACGATGTTTTAAGGTTTGTTGTGGGGCTATTGCATTGTTTTACACACATCTGGCCTCCTGTTTTTTTGTCTTATTAAAGTATGTGGCAAATAGACTGGGCCAAGTGTGAGCTGTATAGTGTACTATTCAGGGAATTGCTCATCTGTTGTCGGCTGGACAGTGATCCAGATCAGACCTTGACACTTCAGAATTATGACAGCATATGCTGGAAAATTCTTGCTTACAGCAGAGAATTATTTCATCTATTTAAATGTCATACTAGTGCCATTAGTATTCACAGGTTCAACAGAGGGTCAGGTTCTTGGCCAGTTCTTTTTTGCCCTCACAAAACACAACCTTGAAGTCAATCTCTCAGCTCAAATGCTCAACATGATTTACCTAACCAAACATGAGTAACAGTGGTCTTAAGACCTTCATGATGAAGTATGTCATCTACTATTTGATTTCTTTGCAAACCCATCTATATTCTTTAGAAATCTCAGGTTTGTATAATAATCAGCTTTCTTATCTTCATCAGTAATGACAAACTGAGGAAGCCTTCCCAGGAGAAGCAGACCAGTTAGGTTACAGACGTGCACATTTCATTTTAGTGTCAATCCAGAATGCATAGTGCAGCAATACCAGAAAGATGTACTTGGTTTAACTAAGACTTAGCAGTTATATTCACAAGAGCACTTAGGCCAGCACTTTACACTGGTACTCAGTTTGGTAGAAAAAAGAAAGATTTTATTTAAGAAGATAGTTAGCTGTATTTCTAACTTCAGGTATGCTGATGTTGTTAAATTTGGGCAGGTGCCCAGCTGCCATCAGAGTTGTTACACTTCACTGGTTTTAATTTTTCAAGAAAGCATACGCTTATCTTCATGCAGATCTCTGCTGTTCAGTTGTAGTCTGCTTCTTTCTCTTTGGTTAGTCTGAAACTTGGGCTGGTGTCTGACTTTGTGTGTAAACCATCTTAAACATTTAATAATCATCCTAAAAGACCCAACAAACCCAGAACAAATCAGAAAGCAACCGGAAGAGCTTTATTATTGCCTAGATCAGGAGCTCCAATATTCAAAAAGAATAGTCAGGGTATTGGTGACTTAAAACGCAGGTGCTGATACAGTAGGCAGTAGGATCTGCAGTCCAATAACCTTGATATATTAGTGAAGAAGAAAAGATAAAGCCACAGTTAAGGAAAAATTCATCAGGTAACACTTTTGTCTCTGATGCATCAATGGATGCAATTAAATTTTTGGCAAGAGCAATGGTATTAAACATTTTGTCCAGAAGGTTATTATAGCTTGTACTGAGAGCCTGAGCAGCTAAACAACTGCTGTCATCAAAACATACAGGAGAAAAGTTGACTTTTCAGTGAATGGCAAGATCAAGTGCTGACCTCTCCGTGAGATACTTCAGTCTGGCTTCCTGCTGTAGGTGGTTTTCCCGATCTTAGGCTGTGTGGGGGTGGAGGAACCTGCTTTCACAGCTTAGGATACAGCCTGTCCCAAAGAGATGGAAGTGCAGAAGTGGTATATAATTTTTCTTCAATCATGTAAAATATTTTGTTCAATTATCCTTCATTAAAAAAAAAAACCCAAAAAAAAAAAACCCACAACAAACAAAAAAAAAAAACCCAGAAAAAAAAAAGGGAAAGGAACATATTGTTTCTGCATGTAGTTAAATACTTTTTATAAAATATAGATTGTTCATTTCTTATCTGACTTCAGTGACAGAGACCTTAGATAATGCATGAATTATGCACACTTGCTTTTGGAGGCTATTTGGGTTTTTTTCCTTTTCTGTGCCACAATTGTGTCTTTTAAAGAAAACTCATTAAAATGAAACATGCTTTGAAGACAGGATGCAGTTATAACTGTTTCACGTCTTCTTTGAACAGCCTGAAGAGTGTTGCTTGTTGCCCACCCGAAGAGATGGGTCTCTACAGTGACTGTTTAGTGCCACTGCTCCTCGTGCAACTGTGTCTAAAGTAAGTGAATTATGGAACACAGTCATTCTTCTTGTTACATGTTAAGCATTTCAAAGGATGCTTGGCTGTTTAGTGGGTAGTTTTGTTGCCGTTGCAAGAAGAAAGTGCTCCTTCTGTTAGGTTCATGTAGAGTAATTAGTTGTTTTCAGACCAAGGTAGAGAATAATTAATCCACTTTAGTTTATCTAAACAAAAGGTAAACCAAAGACTTTTCTGTTTTGTAAAAATAAGTTACAAAGTAAGACAAATGAATAACATCATTCAGCTGAAGCAGATCTTTATTTAGAAGCTTTAGGACTTCTCAGGAGCTTAAATTGGAAAGTGCATCCAACCCCTCCGCAGAGCTTTGAATAAGAGCTTGGCTTAATAAAAGGAATCATCAGGATACTGCAGGGTGGTAGGTGATAAACATGTATTACTTGTCCTTTAGATGTGGTTTACAGAATAACGTCTTGTTTCCTTTCAGTGTAATCAAAGGAAAGTATCAAAGCATTCTTCTGGGAATTTCCCCTGGCTACCAGACTAATTAACCAGAGTAGAACTCTTTGTATCATGACTGTAGACTTTACTGATTGTATTTATCAAGGAAGATCAGCAAGGGATTTTCTGTATTTTATTTTGGGCTTTTCACTTAGCAAATTGAGTGATAGGGAAATAGTTTGAGTGGTCTGCCTCCTTCTATATGCAGGGATGTAAATTCTATAACCCCTTTGGTACTCCCCCTCATAATGCACTGTTTATTTTCACTAATCTTGCTAAATACTATTCTATACAGTTAAAAAAAAAAAAAAAAGTTACATGACTGTAACTTCAGATATACATGTCTGTTCTTAATAAACAGTAAGAGTAAGGGAGGCATAATTATAGTAGGAAAAGGACTGAAGGTTGACCTGCTAGGATCATTTCTCACTGAAAGAGTTGGACAGCCATGTTGTGTCACAACCTTGCTCCTAAGATCAAAAGAAAAAATCATTTATGAGTAGGTTTTCAAGAAAGGCCACACTTTATTGAAAATCTCTATAAAACCACATATTTTCTTATTAAAAGCCTAACATTAATTATAGCTTCAGACAGACACCATCCTCAGTTTGTGCAGGCTGAGGCATACAGGCTGTACAATGCTGCAGTAATTCTTTATTTTATTGTAACGGGCAGCATAACTAGTCACTGTGAGCCATCATGGCTTCAGCTTCTTGAGTAGATTGTCTAGTGGCTTTACTGAATTGGCTGGGATGAATCCAGAGCTGCAACATACACATATCAGCAGATGCACTGAGGAAATTTTGTGTGAAATGTGCGTTTAGAAATTCCAATTTTCTCCCAAGTTTTTTGTGAGAGAAGAAGAGAATGAACTGACTGACATGTAATTTATATCCTACCTCAGTAGTTTACAATCTAGTAAGGAACTCATCCCCACAAACTGTAAGGCGTAAAAAATTTCCTTCTAGTTAAGTCTCTCCTAAAAGGAGAGAATCCACCCCTGCTGTCTTATCATCAGCCAAACATATAAAACCATATCTTTTTCTTGGAAAGGTCATCTCTGCTTAAATGTTAAGTAGATATTGATGCTGTTAAGTATTAATGGACTAAATTTTGGTTACATAAAGTCTTTGTCTCAGTATCAGTAACAGTATGTTTTTTTTAATGCTATGTTTGTCCAAAAGATTACTTTTGGATAAAATTTTCTTAAGAAAATTTTACTTTTCATTTTCTTCTTCTCAACTTACTGCTAATGAGAAAAACAAGCTCTTCAGTTCAGGCAGAGTGTAAGTGCTCACTGTTGTCATGAATTAAAATTCTAGTAATCATGAATTTAGACTCAGCAGTGCTGCTGAAGAAACTCACAATAAATTCAACACATTAATTTCACTTTGCTGGATTATTAAATCACTTAAATATTATTAGCTAGATAGGCTAAGAGCAGCGGGCTTCTGTATGGAAATGTGTGCAGTGTAAGGCTTGCAAAAAGTCCCAGTAGGTGGAGGGAGTTTAGTCATTCTTTCAACTTACTCCTCATTCCTTTCTGAATTCTCTGTGTAGCAATCTGGATTTTTCTTGAAATTAATTGTTTTAATTATGGCAAATGGCTTGAATGGCTTCTGTGTGAAGAAAGAATTAAAACTCTGGGATGGTTTAGTGCAGAAAGGGGATATAAAGAGGGCACGCAATGGAGATATACAAATAATGAATTGCATATACAGAAAGTAAATCTGGCACTTTCACTTATCTTTTCTTATAATACAAGAAGCAGGGGACTTATAATGAAACCAAAAGGCAGCAAAATTAAAACCATTAAAGAAAATAAGTATTTACACAAATGCATAATTAACCTGTGGAATTAATTCCCATGAGAGTTCAGTGAAGGCGAGAGCTTAGTGGGGTTCAGAAAGGATAATGGAAACATCTGTAGTTGTATTGGATGGTGTTGAGAAGTATAAAGGGAATGCGGGACTGCAGCTCCTGCTGAAGCCAGTGACGGGGATGAAGTGTATAAACCATCAGGCAAATGGCAGCAGCAAGCCAAAGCTGACAGGGCAGAAGAAAATGACTGAGGTAGGGAGCAACCCTTCTATAGTTGTTCATTTCACTTAGGTAAATGTGACTGTTTCATTTACTTATGAAGGAGATTTCACTGTGAAGATGTGATGTGAAAATGGCATACCGTTGTCTACTCATTTTACCCCAGCTGGGCTGAAGAACAATGGTTTTAACATCAGGGAAAATTAATGCAGAGCAAACTGATTGTTGCTGTCATATACAGTTCTTATCACAGCATTCCTAAAGAAATGTGTAACAAGTAAATATAATTCATGTTTGAGAACCAGATTAATTTTCCAAGTCAGATGAGATGTGCTTGTGATGGGAACTGTATGGAGGCAATGTTACTGGTACTGAATCACTCACTGTTCATGCTGTTTTCTCCACCCAGTGTTTTAGTGTATTGAGTTTTTCTGAAGCGCTAATATTTTAAATCCTGTAAAAACATAATTTCTACAGGCATAAGTTGTCCACAGTTCATAGAGTTCCTAAAATAATCTATATTAGCTTTTCTTGTCAGGGATCTCTGCCAAAACTCTGGAGACCAAGGTATTTCGATGACCTACATGACGTTATTATTAAGCCTATTTTCCCCTTTGCTGATAATAATATTATCCAAACTAGATTCTTGAAAGCTCTCTATCCAGTGCATGCAGGGACTTGTTTGCGATTAAACACAGATGTTGCAGAAATGTGGCAGACATATGGTAGGTTGGAGGTGGATTTCTATTTAATTCATTACCTTTTTCAGAATTTCTGCCAAAAGGAGTCCAAAGTATTTTGACCCTTGCATTGATGGTCTTCATTAACCTAGTGTGTGAAAAAACTATTTTGGTTGATCATCATTTTTATTTTGAATAAAAGCAGGAATTCCATGTCAGCAATGCTTGGTCTCCCGAAAGGCTTCTCATTCATGCTCAGTTGATTTTGCAGCAATCTTAAATGTTTCCCTGACCATTTATATATGACTTGTTTCATTCTAGATGATACCTGAAAGCTCTGAAATGTGACAAGATATGATCTAAGGTAGGTCAGGATCTTCCCCACAGCTGAATGTCTAAACTTGTAGTACTCCTTGTATTACTCGTACTGCAAAAATCGTGGTACTCCTTGGGTAATACAAAATCTGAATGCTATCAGTGTTTATAAAGCAAATATTTTAACTTTCTTTGTTGCAAATTAAAACAAAAATCTGACTCTCAACTTTAAAATATCCTAGATTTTTAAGATTATGTAGTTTTAACCAGTGTTTATGGTTCTAACTGTTCGGGTAGTTAGAAATAAGATTCATTAAGAACTTGGACCTCAAAGCCTTCCCTTGGCTTGAAATATCATTCTTTTAGACAGAAGAAAACTTACTAAGTGAAAACTCCTTTTAGATATTTTGTACTTTACCTGTGAAATCTGTAACGTTCAAATCCACCATGTGGACCCTTTCCACTGCAGACCTTGCTCCCACTCTTGCTGGCCCTGGGCTGCCTGGACAGGGTCATCTGCCAGCTTTGTGGTCCACAATGCAGAAACCCACTTTTGTGTCAGGAAGAGATACCTTTAAACTCCAAGGTGTTCTCGCTTACAGTTGCCAAAACTACACCAATAACATCTCATTGTAAGTTATATTTATACACAGGCTGACACTGTGAGAAAGCATGCACTACTCCTTTAGAGCATCGTCTTCTTTAAACTCATCTTTAATGTGTTCTTTCTTTGAGAGCTCCTTTTGTAATTTACTTGAAGCTGAATTATGAAAGAATCCTGATCTAAATGAGTCACTGTCCCCCCAGAAGGAATGTGACAAATATTTAATACTCCTATGTAGCTTGCAGATATGAAAGTAAGATTCATTCTTTTCCTTTAATGCTCTTTCTTTCTTTACATTCTGATGACTCATTTGGTGGAGCATCAAGGTGCCAACTTTTTCTTCTTCCTAAAGCTAACAGGTGCTTCTTGGATTTGCCTCATCTGTTACAAATCACTGTTTAATCCAGCTGGAAAATTCCCGTTCACTAGTCAGGCACATTGGTATTCTGCACCTGGTCTCACTGTACCCGGTCCCCCCCCAGCAGCATAGTTGGGCCTGACTGGTCAGTGCTTGACAGCTGGTTCATCAGATCCACATCATTGTCTGCTCAGGGTGGATTTATTGTACAAAGAGCCTAGGGCACCTGTATCACATTATGTAAATGCAGCCACTTCTGCCCTAAGATGTTTACTGTGGGAATGTGATTAAATGCAGGTACTAGTCCTGAATCGTTTCTTTTTCTAAAATGATCAACACTTGAAAACAGTAACATCGACAACTATCGTTAGGCAAGAGTTTGGGTTTTTGTAGTGTAGTGAAAGCTTATTTTAATAAGGTTATATTGCCCAGACTGTCAGCTGTTTAAACTAGAATGTTCTGCCAGAATGAGATGAATGAGTAGATTATTCAAAATACAACAAGCATACATGTTCTTATCAGTCTTTACTTTGGCAGGCAGTGGTTACAAACATCTAAAATAATATGGAGCAAAACTGTCCGTATTTGGTAGGAAATGCCAAATGGCATTAGACAAACATTCATTTGGCTTGATCTGACAGTAGTGCAATAATTTTTTTGCAAGATGCTCAGACCTAATTAAAGGTATTTTTGACATATTAAAATCTCACGGAAAACATAAGACTCCTTTTATTGTGATCTGATAAATCAAGAGCTCAGCATAACTACCCCCATTTTAATCTGGTTCTGTAGGAGCAGTAATTGATATAATACTGAGTAAAGAAGGATGTAAAAAAAAAAAAAAAAATCTGAGTGTAGTTTCTGTTCGTATCTCGTAGGTTTTATGATTTTTTTTTTTTTTAAATCTCTAGGAAATGTAGGGAAAATTACTTCTTTTCAAAATTATTTATATTTGAGAACTCTGAAAAGGGTGAGTAGTGTATTAAAGTACCCTTGTGTTGTGAAGCTGACATTGTGAGAAAAATACATTTCTGATTTTGTTGTTGCTCATCACACTAACAATTCACCTCTGTAAAGCAGTTAACACCTTGACTTTGTCTTACATACCATTTTAAAGAATGCACAGGCAAACTCTTGACCAAATAGCTCTTTTTCAAAGAGAAAAACTAGTAGTAGATTTACAATTTGTAGAACTTTCTTGCATCCTCTATCTTGAGTAATGGGAAGACTAGACAGACCTGAAAGGAGACTGGTGCAGCAGTTGTCAATTGAGCAAACAATTTCCATGACCTTAGGGTGTAAGTACTAATTAGAAATTTAGAAAACCATTTCTAAACCCCTTGAATCTCACTAAGCAGGATTGGAGAGGGTAAAAAACACGTCTTGTGTATATCTTTACTGCCAGTCCCATCTATGGCATAATTGATACTTCTATCATTTTGAGGTTTTTAAGTTATTCCTGTTTTTCATTTGTTAATATACTGCTGATCCTGCAGATTGGCACCGTGAGCCAAGGCAGTGAGATTAGTCTCGGACGTGCATTGCTGCTGCATGGCAGTTGCTGTGCTACTATGCGTGTTTTGCAAGTTTCTTTACGAAATAAAATCACTAGCAAGGTTAATTAGAAATGGGAATATTTCACTGTAGGTTTAGCACTTTTGAAATGTGCTGATTCAGATGAGAACACTGACAGACTTACTAATATGGCTGATTATATATATATATATACACACACCTTAATTATTATATAATTCAATTCAGTATAAATAAGACTTTCTTGGTGTAGTGGCTCTCTGCCATTTGTAATTAATCTTTCATTAGGCATGAAGCCATGAAAGCACTTAAGCAGGTGCTCAATTTTAGCCACTTTAGTCAATTATACTTAGAATTAGGCATATGTTCCAATGCTGTGCTTGACTGGACCACTATTCCCCAAAGCCAAGCTGACCTTTATGTATGTGATTTATACCAGTGAACATTTTTTTTGTGTTTCTTATCACTAAGGATTAAAAATAAGAAATTCTCTTTTTTCATCCTCAAATTAAATGTTGTCATGTTTTCTAGAATGAGGTGGATTTGTTTGTTTGTTTTGGGTTTTTTTTAATACTGTGCCATATGATTTCGCATGATTGAAAGGATGGTTTTCCTAAAAATCTTGCTTCCCTTGTATCCTATGGCTATCCAGGTGTCAATCACATTAATACATTATGCATTATCCTATGAATTGTGTTTGCCTGTTGTTAGAAGGCAAAGTTTTCTAAATCTTTCTTTCTTGTAGTAAATATATTAAAGAAGTTATGTTTCTTTTCCATAATCCAGCAGACAAACCTCATGCATTATCTTCTTCACATGCTAGTCTTTGTTTCACCAGTAGGTTTTTGCGCCTAATGTAATTACCTTATATTTTTTTTTTTTACCTCCTTAATTGCTTTTGATTTGCCAGTATTTCAAAAGACATCTGAAATAGGCAGTTAAAAATCATAGACTAAAAATTCAAGCCTAAAATCTGTGGTCAGTTTCATACATATTTTTCAATCCTTTTGGTGGGTCATGCTTCTGCAGAAGCCCATTGCAGAAAATGCACTGGAGCAGGGCAGGCTTTTAATTGTTTGTCTCATAGCACAATACTGTGCAGTCTGATGCTTTAGCTAGGGCTAAATAATCTGGCTTTGTGACCTGAAGCAATGCAACCTGCTGGTGGAGGGGATAAATTTAGGAGTGGCAGAGCTTAAAGAAACCAATTACCCAACAGCAAGGTGAAGTGGCATAATCATGGTAGAAATCCACAAATTAGTTTACAGTGTGAAATGCCTTCTGTAAAATGAAGCATAAACTTGATTTTGTTTTGTTTGTGTTATTTTTGTTTGTTTGATTCCTTCCCCTGTGTTGTCGTCGTCTCCCCCCCTGCCTCTCCGAGAGCTCTGCCTGATGCCAGCTCTGACATTGGCTCTGCTAGTGGCAGTGCTTCTCTGGCCAGTGGAACATCCACAAATGGGATCCTGTCTGCTGAATTTTGTAATGACTTAAAAAACAGGAAAATAAGAATATATTTTTAGAGTGAAAAGGGGAAATGTCTCAGTGCTGAGTTTGAGTAGTATTGTCTGTGGTGAAGCATTAGCCTGAGGTCTCCTGAACCAGTCTTTGCAGGGCATTGGCCCAAGCAAAAAGTGAGGTCAGAGTGTGCAACTTTACTACACAGTGACCAGAACTGTGACTATCTCCCTCCTTCAGGGTGGCTCCAGTGGGCAGGGCTTTCCTCAGTGTTTGCAGAGGCTCAGGCTGAGGACATTCCCCAGGAGTGAGGGGATTTACAAGACTAATTTGTGAAATAAGAAGTCTTTCTTAAACTTTATTCAGTTAAGTTTCTTTTGTTACCTGTCATATTGTAGCTGAATAATTTCCTGTGTTCTCCTTGCAGATCTGATTTTGACTTCTTCATGCTTTGCAAATTAAAATGTTGCCACATCCCAGTTTCTCTGATTTTCTCTCTTCTTTCCAGAACATTGTATTCCACTTGTACTTGCTTGTCCTCTGCTTGTACTTCTATACAGTGTGATCCTGATCTGCATCCATTGTTACAAAAGAAGGAATGGTGCCTTTCCAGAGACAGTCCTTAAGTATATGGATGATCATGACCATTTTGTAAAAGAGTGAGGTCTAGAGAAAGAACATAATTGATTTGTAATTGTATTGCATGGGTGAAACAAAAGACACAGATCAAGCTGTAAATGGGCAATTTGTCCATGAAATGATTTCACAGTGGTAACAGACCCAGACAGTACTAGATGGTTCATGATGTATTTGCTTCATCATGAATGTTTTTGAATCTTTATGGTAGGCAAGGGTAGTTCTGTGAAGAAAATTTTTGAAAACAGGGTTTGACCAGTTTTATTTGCAAATAGCAAAATCCCTAGAGAAGTTCAGGTGAATCTGAAAGAGTTATTGAGTTTCATCTGCTGGAGAAACAAAGGGATTTATCTAGCATTCACAAAGCTTGTAAGATATCTGAATCTGGGATTCCCCATCATATGCTGAGGACTTTGTAATCTGAAATGAGAGCAAGATGCTTCTTGCTCCTCAAAGAAAAACTTCAGCTTTCACAGCAACTGTAAATACTGGGGGAATATCAACCACAGTTTTCGAAAGTGTCAGTCTGCTGGAAGATGATACCCATGGTAGGATTGTGTAATCTTATTAAGCTGTTGTTGAAACATATTTGTTTGCTATCATGAGTTAAAAGATGTCTGAAGAAAAGAAAAAGAAAGTAGGAAATCACCTAAGATGGCATCTAGAGAGTAGCCAGAGGCAGTTGGTTTGATCTGTGTTCGGTGTTTTGATTTTTTTTTTTTTCTTCTCTCATTAGAACATAGAAAAAGGGTGTGGTTTAGCTTACTACAAGTTTCTGCGTTATATTTGGATTACATGAGAGATCATGTATTTACATGATTTAGATTTCCACGTGTGGGACATTACAACACATTAATGTCTGAACGGATATTATGTAAGTAACCTGTAGGTAGAAAAAAATACACACAAGCAGATATAGTGCATTTTCGTTATTATCATATTTTGTTGCTATTACAAGAATGGGGGTTTAAGAAGTATTTTTAAATCTCCCATTAAAAATGTGAACTGCTACCTTCCTCGTTTATTATATTCTATATTGCAAAAGGTAGCCTAACAAAGTCCATACATCTGCATAGTAATAAAATCTTGCTGGATTCCAGCTCACCTTCAAAAGTGCTTCATAAATGCTTTTTATGATAAAATCAATTCAGCATTCCAAGGAAATAAATGGGAAAATGGAAATAAATTATTAGCAAGAATAAACAGAAAATCCCCACTTGTAGTCAATACAAGGCAGAATTATGTGCTGCCTCCTGCAGACAGCAGCTGCCTCTTCCTGCTGAGGACGTTGATCCTTTGATATTCCTGTCTCAGGAGCTGTCTCTGTCTTCATTTTTCATCTCAGAACAAAGCAATGTGTTCTTCAACTTTGACCAGTGAGGCTGGCAAAATTACAGGAGGTATAATCTTACCTGTCCAAGACCCATTAATACTAACAAAAATATGATCTAAATGAGATATTTATACAAATCAATATACATTAAAATGTATGGTGTGCCAAGGCAAGCCAAGCAGAACTTGTTCTTTAATTTTCATTAAAAAAATACCCAATTAAAAATTTATCTCTTCCTTACTAATGCAGAAAGGTATGATGAAAGCAATGTGACTTGAAATTTCAATGTGACAGTGCTTATATTACCCTTACAAAATAGGATTTTCAAAGAGACTCATAAAATGGTTTAGATTGGAAGGAGTCTTTGCAGATCATCTATTTCCAATAGCTGTGCAGGAGGGCGGGGACACCTTCCAGTAGATCAGGTTGCTCAAAGTCCCATCCAACCTGGCCTTGAACACTGCCAGGGATGGGGTAGCCACAGCTTCTCTGGGTGACCTGTTCCAGTGTCTTACTGCCCTCACAGTGAAGAATTTCTTCCTCATATCTAATCTAAATCTACCATCTCTTAGTTTAAAGCTATTGTCCCTTGTCCTATCAATACTTGTGTTTATAAAAAGTCCCTCCCCAGGTTTCTTGTCCCTGTTAGGTACTGGGAGGCTGCTCTAAGGTCTCCCTGGGACATTGTCTTCTCCAGGCTGAACAGCACCAGCTCTCTCAGTCTGTCTTCATAGAAGACATGCTCCAGTCCTCTGAGCATCTTTGTGGCCTCATCTGGACACACTCCAACAGGCCCACATCCTTCTTATTTTGGGGCCCCCAGAGATGAATGCAGCACTCCATGTGGGCTCTCATGAGAGCAGAGTAGAAGAGGAGAATCAACTTCATCTACTGGCTAGACATATTTCTCTTGATTCAGCCCAGTATACAGTTGGCTTTCTGGGCTGAAAGAGCACACTGCTGGTTCGTGTTGAACTTCTTCTCAGTCAGCACACCCATGTCCTTCTCCTCGGGGCTGCTCTTAATGCATTCTGTGCCCAGCCTGTATTTGTGCTTGCACTTGATCCTGTTGAACTTCATGAGGTTTGCACAGGCCCACCTCTCAAGCCTGTCACAGTCCCTCTGGATGGCATCCCTTCCCTCCAGCGTGTTGACCACACCACATAGCTCGGTGTCATAAGCAAACTTGCTGAGGGTGCATTCAGTCTCTGACAAAGATGTTTAATAGCTTTGGTCCCAATACTGCCCTCTGAGGGACACAACTTGTCATTGGTCTCCACTTGGACATCAAGATGTTAACTGCAACACTTTGAATGCAACCATCCAGCCAATTCCTTATCCACCATCAAATCCATGCCTTTCCAATTTAGAGACTGGTTGTCATATGAGACACTTTCAAACACTTTGCATAAGTCCATGTAAGTGATGTCAATTGCTCTTGTCTTACTGACCAACACCAACCCCATCATAGAAGGCCAACAAAGTTGTCAGGCATGATTTTCCCTTAGTGAAGCCATGTTGGCTGTCACCAGTCACCTCTTTATTTTCGATGTGCTTTATCACAGTTTCCAGGAGTATCTGCTCCATGATCTTGCTGAGCACCATGGTGAGACTGAGCAGCCTGTAGTTCCTAGGGTCTTTGTTTTTTTCCCTTTTAAAAATGGGAATTTTTATTTCCCCTTTTTCAGTCAGTGAGAACTTCACCAGACTGCCACAACTTCTAAACCATGGTGGATAGTGCCTTGGAAACTTCATCTGCCAGTTCCCTCAGGACCTGTTGATGCATCTCATCAGGTGCACCTCCAGCTGACTTAGATGTTCTTGGTCCTGGTCTTCTGTAGTGGGCAGTTCTTCATTCTCCCAGTACCTGCCTTTGCTTTCTGGGATTTGGGCAGTATGGCTGGAGCACTTACTGGAGAAGACCAAAGCCAAAAAATTGTTGAGTACCTCAGCCTTCCCCATGTCCTGGGTAACCAGATCTCCTATTTCCTTCCAGAGAGGTCCCACTTAGTCTTTATTTTATCAGTGACGTACCTGTAGAAGTTTTTCTTGTTGCCCTTGATGTTCCTGGCCAGATTTAATTCTGTCACAGCTTTAGCCATCCTAACCTGATCCTTGTCCTTGCTTCCACCCTCTGTAGATTTCACAAAAATTGCTAATGTATTTAAAAAAAAAAAAAAAAAAGAAGCCAAACAAGCAGACAAAAGTGTTTATGATCTGTATTACCCCATAATGGAAATGGCTTTTTAGAGTGAGATAGAGAGATTGTGGTTGTGTTAGGTTTTTTAAGGTTTTTTTAAGACCAGACCGGTTGAACCAAGGTCTGTGTCCCCACAGCAGTATTTCTCTTTTTATCTGTGCATCTGTAATGTGCTCACTTCCATGCCTCAGATTTAGTTGGTTACAAATGTCAAGGGAAATTCTATGCATAAATATGTAAATTGTATTTTGATAGGAAGAGGAAAATAAATTGAGGGGAAGATATTAGGGGTGTACTGCTATCTTACATCTGGTCAGCTGCCCGGTAGTCCATGTAAAATGAAGTGTTTGAGGTGTTCGCAGCCACAAAGTGACCCAGAAGTTCCAATTCACTCCAAGCAGCATCCATTTAGATTGTTTTTGTTTGTGGAATGTGATCATGGAGAGGGGTGGTAGAAAGCTTAGTGTGTTCACCATTACCCATTTGATGCCATATATGATTCTAGTACATGGATTGACATATTAATGCGTTTGATATTAGAAAGGCAGCATGGGTCCCTTCCAACTTGGGGTATTCTCTGGTTTGAGATTATTGGCAGACCAAAAACTTTAGAACACAAGATTTTATGTGATCGGTGGCTTGCAGGAAGATAATATTGCCTTTGTCCTTTCCCTCATTGTATCATTGTGTTGCAGACTGATTAAATATATTACTGACACCAATTGTGTTTCCTTTCATAAAGTGTCATTTGCAATAAAACAACAAAAAAAATTATCAGAGCTTGAGTAAGGTACTGAGCCTAACCTGTAACCTCAGGCAATTTGCACCACATTGCATTAAATAACTGACAAGGTAGGTAAGATGGAGGGTGCATGTGGTTGAAGCCTTCATTAACAATCCTGAAGTATTAAGTTGGAATAAATACATGCTGCTGATTTCCATTCCCACCTCGGTGCCTTTTGGGTGATTTTTTTTTTTTCCTTTCCTTTTTCGCTTTTTCATTGGCAGTTATGTGAGTTATTTCTGCCTGCACTGTGTTATTACAGTCAATCTTGTTGCTTACTGTTTGTCAGCCAGCATCCCTAGGCAAAGTACAACACAAACAGAAATGAATCCTTCTGTGGGCCCTGTAAGCAGCAGAAGAGGACTGCAACCTTTTCTTTACTTACACTAAATTTTTAAGTGTATCTGCTCTTTAGGATGTGACCAGCTAAAGTGCTTTATAGTTACTGTTCTCGCTTTCTCATCAGATCCATTGCCTGTGGGCATAAACAGTGTGGAGCAGGGCTTTCACATGAAGGTTTAAGGACATTTTGTATCAAAAAAGCAAGCTGCTCCTCTTACCTGTTAGTCTATCGCATAGTTTGTTCTCTCTTACTGTTTTCTCCTTTTCTATTTCTTAAGACTTGCGAGCTTGCAACGGTTTGCAGAAATTTTAGGCATTAAGGATACAGTGTCAAAGGGGCATAAAATGCTTTGTTAGCTGTAAAATGCAGCTGCTTTCCAACTAGCTTATTTTCTGTAGAGATTTAAACTAAAGAGAAGAAAGTTCAAAAAAGCAATAGTGCAAATCGGGACAAATCCTCAGTAACTCTGGGGATTCTAACTGATTACAGTCCTCAGTAACTGATTCTAACTTTCTCAGAAGTTGTAATCCCCCTGACAGAATGCAAGGATTTATGTAGGAGGAAGGTGAGGAGGAGCAATAGCATTTCCCTGAGGTTTTCAGGCAGATAAACAATCCCACTTTCACCAGTAGTACATTAAGTGAATTTCTGGCTCTGTTGGCTCCTTAGATACTTTTACAAGGAGCTTGAGTTTTTTTAGTTGAAACAAAAACATTCCCCCGAAGTATATTCAGTCATTGTTAGTCCTGCCTAATCAGCAGATAAAATCCTGCTCTTTTGAAGGAGATTCACAAGCAAGGGAGGCTTATGAATTTTGTCTTCCAATTGCACAAAGTGCTTTTTTTTCCTCGTTGGGATGCATGTTACTTTCCGCTCACCTGCTTTTCAACGCTATGCTCTGATTGCACCCTCTGTTGCAGTTAGGGGTTCTGATTCCTTTCACTATCATGGGAAACTGAACAGCAGCTCATCTAGCAGAGGAGTGGATTGTCCGAGAGTCTAGGTATGGAATCTGGTCCATCAATACCCTAATTACTCAAGAAGTTATCCTAGTGTTAGTTTATTCCACAGGTCACAGTTCAAATCCATCCTAGGATGAATATCAGGATATTCCTTCTTTCCTTCTTTTCCAGCTCTTTCTTGCCAAAAAAACAGAAGGCTGTATTTAATTCATTTATTTAAGCATATATTTTTTTATTCTAACTTCTTATCACATGGCTGGGGTGCAAGTTTGGTTTTCCTCTATCAGTACTTTTTTTTTTTCCATGTTTCTTGATTTTAAATGCTTTGTTAGACATAGTTTTTAGCAACATTAAACCTCACAAAACTAGAAAAGGGAAAAGGATGTTCTAGCTCTGTTTTTCATACAAATGGGTACATCCCCACCCCCCTCCACCCCCCCACAGCGACAGCTAAGGCATCCTTTTTTCCCAGTGAAAGGAAGACCTGCACTGTCACTGTACTTCTTATCCTCTAAAAATCCTTAATAAAAGCTAAGCTAGTCTGGCTCTTAACAGGAGGCAGAATTGAGCTCAACTTGTAAAGAAAATTGATAGCAAATGTCTGTTCTGAAGCATGCAGCTGTGGTGCACTGCCCCCAAATACTACCTTTTAAAATGTGCAGTTAATACTTGGAATACTAGAGTAATCTTAGCTCCTCATCACTGAAGGCTAAGTAAAACAATCTTTTCCCTTCTTGCATGTTTTGGACAAATGGATTAGGATCTTTGACCCAAATAATTTCTGGGAGAGAAAGCCCATGTGTTGCTGAGCAACTTGAAGATTCAGTCCCTTCCAGGAATTTTTAGGTAACTAACAGGAACTCACAGAGGCCCTTCATTTTTCAAAATCAGTGTAATGATTATTTCTTCTCCTGTTGATTTTCCCAGGAGTAGCTAAAGGTCAGTGAATGTAAACATTACTAAATGTGATAGAAATTACTCCAGTTTCTTTGAAATCCAAAGAGATTCAGACTGTCAACATCTCTTAAGGGTTACGGAGGATGAATTTTGAGCAGTTAAGATGTGAGTAGTCTTAAAAGTTTTTCAGCAGATTCAAGAAGGAAATGTAGGTGAGTGCTTGCTGGGAACAAAGGAAAAGGCAGCATGCAGAAAAATGGACTTTCTCTTAGAAGTTTAGTTCCAAGAGAGGCAAGTAGGCAAGATTATCTCTGTGGGTAAAAATAAAACTCAGTTGTTTTTCATGAGGCTTCAGAATTTGCTTTAAATATCTCAATAGATTCCCCTTCCTCTCCCTCTCACACCTCCCTCCCCCAAAAGAATAAAAAGACACATTAAATGTTTTATTTCTGTAGTCAAACCTGCTTATCTCTGTTTACCATTAGTGATGCAGGCTAGCAGAGAGATGATGCTTTGCTATGTAGCTTGTAACTTTTTCTTCTCATGGGGATGCACATCATTCAGTGCACAACTAGTTCAAACTGCAGTGCTTCTGATTTAGTATATATGGTGTTTTTCCTCAGAAAATCTATCCCCGAGGTGGGCAGAACAAAATTGGAGAGCCTCTATGACTTTAAAATCATTATGCTAAGTATATCCGATAGTCTATGCAAGCTAAGTGATGAGTCACATTTTATTTATTTATTTACTACAGTATGTTGATATGTAGACACTAGTTAAGATGCCAATATTCTAGGTTCAACCACTGTAAACACTGGGGTAGGGAAGCAATTTTCACACAAGATCAAATTTCAGACTGTAAGCTATCATTTGATGTCAGAAATTTCTACTAAAGAATGCCCCTTGTTTATTGTTTTCCATAAAGGCAGTACTGTGTGAAGTACTGCATTAAAAGATAGTAACTTGGGAATTGGAAAATTAATAACCACTTATATCTGTATTGGCAAATTATGATCATATATGTGGGAAAAATTAAATTTCAGCATAAAGCTGTTTAAATGAAGTAACAAGAATTTTAAGCAATGACATAAAACACTCCAAAATCTGATAAGAATTTTTGGAAGAAGGTAGTGCAAAACCTGGAGGTAGAGATGTTTTTACCTTAGCTCTTCTAGAGAGGCTCAAGGGCAGAAAGAATACATAACTTAGCATGTCTTTTGCATACAAATAGTTTTGTATTCTTCATGCAGTTAAGATATTGCAGTATGAAGGAGGGAATTGAAAACATGGCACTTGTATAAAGATACTGTGTTTCCTTGAAGTAAAATGTTATCTGTCTTCCTAAGCCCTGTAGTAGAAAAGCCTAACGTACATTGCCAAAAGCATAAGTAGAAAAGACATTAAACTGATAAAGAGATGGTGTTAAATGTCAGTAAGGAAACTTATAACACAGCATATGAAAAAAGGAAGTGCTCTCTATTACCAGTTAAAAATACGAAAAGTTGCTATTAATGAGAAAGACTTTATTAGTACTAGATAATAAAAATAAATTAGAACTGTTAAGGTGTAAATTTCATTTTAGATGCATCTGTATTTGCTGTAACTTGTAAGTTATGACTCCATTGTGCAATATAATGTAATGGTCTTCTTGCAGAGTGTTTTATGTTAGTTTTTACATTTACTATCCATTTTAATACTTGGTCTAGTATCTTTAAAATATAGCTTGAATTAATTTACTATTTCAACATTATCTCGAAGAACCAAAAAGTTAAATTTCAGTGGTAATCACAGTGTAGAGATTTTTAATTTGATTTTTGTTATTGGAGATTCAAGACTAATAGAATGCTCAGTAGCACAGAGTATTACAGAGTTTATCATTTAATCCAATCTAGTAGTTACCTACAATTCATACTGAAGGCTAAATACATAACAAAAGATGTGGCTGTACTAGGCTTATAATTGAAAACAAAAAAAAAAGACAAACATTATTGCTTACTGTTCAAAGTAAAAGCTGGTGTTCAATACCATTATTCTGCTATTTTCATGCACTATAAATTCTCCTGAAAGTTTTTTGTGCTCTATGATTTCAGAGTGTTCATCCTCCTGGTTAGATTTTTCTCTAGATTGCTATTAAAGATACTGAGTTTGTTCTGATTTTGTTGAGTAAATGGAATAATATCTCTAAATCCTGTGGTAAATGTTATGTTGTTAATAGCTAAATTTCTTTCCCATTACAAGGACTAGTTCTAAATCTGTCATATTGATAATAATGGGTAATAATATTTTAATATTACACAAAACTATCATCAGTGACCTAACATCTCCAAAACCCAGCCTTGCTGGGGCTGCCCTGATCCCATCACCCTGGACTGAGCAGTACCATCTGGTACTGCTGGCTTCAAGGCTGCAGCTGGATCCATGGGTATTGCACATGGTTTACCGTCCCAATTAAAAATGAGTATAATGACCAGGGTCCAGTCTTTGGTAGTAGTGTGTTTGGGTTGGAGCAGATGTTTAGGAATCAATGGTTTGCTTCATGCCAAAGCAGCAGATCCTGCTTCTTCTCTCTGTACTCCCCATTACAGCAAAGCATCTCTGTGGAATTTCTTTCTGCTGAGAGCACTGCTTTGATTACCTTCTGTGATTTCATACAGTTTGAAACACAGCTGACTGTAATCTTCATTTAACAGCCTCTTCAAGACTGGTCAGATTTCCAGCTAAGCAACTCTTAGAAACCTCAGATAATGAATGCTTTTTGTCTCAGAATGAAGGGAAAAGATTTTGCCACCCTTGATTGTAAGATAAATGGATCACATACTACTTTTTATGAGTGTTCCCAGTTTTTTCACTTGAATCTTATCACTGTATTCCCCTGATTCCAAAGGTGATGCATTAACTTTTATTTTATATTGCTCTATGTTATCTTGTTGACACATTTTTTCCTGGTTTTGTTTAATTGTGATTGCACATCTTTTATGCTTCTTGGCTATCTGCTGTGATTTTTTTATCTTATCACAGATTTAATGGCTTTCAGGAGCACTGCTGTTCTTAAGAAATATATAAAAAGATGAACTTGCTTGTATGTTTATATATATTTACCAATTCCGTCCCCTTTATTTTACTGAATAACAGTCCAATCTTGCAATGACTGTAGAGTTTGATAAATTACAAAATGCCTGCAGTTCTTAGAAGCCCTGTTTAATTGTTTGCAGCATTGAAACATAAAATACCTAAATACATATTTAGGACAGCACAGTTTTTCCTTCTGTGTTTACTCTCTGAAGGCATACTGGGGTGAAAATAGGTCTCTAATTTTTAAGCCTGAAAATGAGACAAAATGATTAGTCTTTATTTTGGACCGGAAAACTCGCTTTTTTCCAAAGTGTTCAGAAGACACACATTTCCCGCTGCATGATATCGGAGGTTTACACATTCCCAGTCTTGTGGAAGCTTGCTTTCTCCCTTAGGCTTGTGAGCAGCCTTCAAAAATAATATTTTTTTTATTATTATTTTTATTTTAATTTATCTGCTAACTTGCTGCATAGAGGTGGGTGAAGCTGCATAGATAGCTTAGGAACCAACTCAGAGCTCTGTCAGCATTTTGTGACTTAAGAGGTTCAGTTTCTGCTGCTGGGCTTCTTTTCTCCACCTGTTTGTGTATTCCTGCAACAAGCTAATGTCAAAGTACAGAAAATATTGTGTGAAGGTCTTTCAGGACTTACGGTTTGGCATCTGTTATAAAGCTCTTCAAGATAAAAAGTTGCCTTCTCTGGATACAGAATTCTGTATGCACAGAATACAAATCTTATTTTCTATGAGCAGGAAAACTCTAATATTGTGCAATTACATCTAAACACTTTACAAGTATTAGTTTGGTTAGTACAAAGATATTTTGCATGATGTGTCTTTTGTCCTTACAACAGCTCCTTCAGAAACACCTCACAGTGTCCTTCACATGATGGCTGTGGCAAATTGCTACAGAAATGCAGCACAGCTATGGCCTGTAGAAAGTTATTTTCATATCTTTCTAACTATCAAGTACATTTTCAGAATACTGACTTTCATGCTAGCCTGTGAGAGCTGAATTCACCTTTGGAAGGAGGTATGTGTGGTGCTGTGTGTAAATGACTCATCTTTTTCTGCATGGAGAAGAAACAAGCACCTAGATTTCTGCATCTTTCCATGTAAGTGCAGCATAAAGATAGCTGTTTCCTTCAGTAGATGAGGAGAGGGACAATGCTGTGAGTATGACAAGGATGAAAGGAATAGCAAATTGTAGTACAGCAGAAGTAAGATAGCTGTTTCCTTCAGTACATGAGGAGAGGGACAATGCTGTGAATATGACAAGGATGAAAGGAATAGCAAATTGTAGTGCAGCAGAAGTAACAGAATTGCTTCACTACCATGTGGCAAGGCTGCTCACACCTAAAGGCATCAGCGTGGTTGTGGGCAGGAGCTGCCCTGCCGAGGGGATTGCAGGCACCGATACAAACCTTGTGATTGCTTTGCGTCCTCTTCTCTCTGTCCCTCTCATCCGTTTACTGCATCAGGCTTTCTCCAACTTTATTGAAAGAGACTGACGGTTTGTTTGGGATTTTGTTTGTAGAGTTTCAAATATCACCTCTCTTGTCCTGCTGTTTTTAAATACAAGTTGAAAACAAAAGATGATGGTCAACTTGTTTAAAAATATATATACCAGGAATGACATAAGAAAATACTCGAACTGTTTAGTAACCAAAAGCCTTTGGCAGCAGTATATACCTCTGCCAGTATGAATCATTTCAAACATAAAGAGAAACGCATTGAAACCAATGCAAGACCAGATTCAGATAGCAACTCCATTTAGGCAGCTACATTTTAGTTTTATTTCCTTTCTCATTTTTCCTAAGGTTGCTGGCACCTTGCTAACGACTGATTTAAATTCTCCATCGCAGAAATGTTATAGAGACTGTAAAGAAGACAGCGATTGTCTTTTGGCAGTTTATTCTACTTTATCACATTTCTCTGAACCAATAAACTCTAAACCAGATGATGTAGACCTGGTGTGGTAGACAATGGGAGACTCCGTTGTACCTGGATCCGATTCTTAAAAATTACAGAACTTAGTAAATAGGTAAAACAGAGTTTGGTTGATGTGAATTAAGAAAGCTGAACCAGATATGTCATAGTATCGACTTTAATTTTGGAATCAGTAAAATTATGTGGGCTAATTTGGTATCAATATCTAACAATTATTTTAGAGTGAGGGGTGAACCTGGTCCAGTATCCTGTTTTTTACATTGCAAGGAGACAATGACAGTGCTTCCCCCTATATGCCAGTCACACACTGCAATGTAACACCATTAAATTCACAGAACATTTTATGGAAGAGCATTTACAATTCAGGGTGCTTTAAAATTATATTTTGTCTGTATTTACATTTCAGTAATGTAAAGTGGGAGCATTTGTACATCTCTGGTTACTGCAGACAGACTGGGTCACTGAATTACAGGTTGCTTTCCTGCCTCAGGTGACTTTACTGGAGGGAGCAGTATGCACAAAGCTACCAGTAGCTTTGTGTGGTCCGTACAAGCAATCTGTGCTTTAGTAAGGAGGATTTTTAGAAACAAAGTTTGACTCCGCATAGTCTGTAATAAAGACACAATTCCAGGTGAGAGATTCTCTGTGTAAGTGCCTATGTGAGCATTCACGTTCAGCGTAATCTAAACATCCAGGAAATAATCCTTCCTTTTGACAAGCTGAATTGGAATCACAGAGGGGTATTGACTAGGACAAGTACAGCATTTATTCAAAAACTCTCAATTATCATTTTGGTTTTGTTTGCATGAATTCTGCCTGCCTGCAAAAAGGACTTGCTTGCAATTCTGAGCCACATTTTATTTCAATAGAAATCATAGTGGAGATAGCCATGGTAGAATCGCAGCTTTTTATCTGAGTAGAAAGTGTTGAAATAGTTTCACAGCCAAGCCAAGCCGTTTGTTTGCTGTTTTGTAATCAACATTTTACAGACTGTCTTCAGTGTAGGCTGTTTAAGGAAAGAGGGGGAGGAGGGAAAGGGAAACTGATCATTAAATGACTACCAGTGGTTTTCTGCTTACCTTGACAATACCTTTATTTCCCTTTACAAAAGGTTGTTTTAGAAGTCTGCAGGCAGTTTGACAAAAATTACTAAATACTTTAGATCTAAGGTGAAGAAGTAGAGAAATCTGTGCAGTTAGACTTGAAAGTTAGTGTTGACATTGTTGTTCCTATGGTTGTGTCTTTCTGAAGTGATAAAGTAATAAAAGTTTTCCTGAAATGAGAGTCAACAGAGCCGCAGTTTGTATATGTTTGAATGCTGTGGCGATTCACCAGAAACTGGCTAATTCATTTGTAAATTCATTACTTGGTCCTGTTGACTCCAAGGAAAATGTCTTTGGCACACTGAGGTTCAACTTCTAAAAAATGTTTAGCTGGGCCTCACTTCTGAGACTTGAGGAATGATAAGTCAGTCCTACGGTGTGAAGATGCTGCACATGCCAGCACCATTAGATGAAGTGGGAGAAATTGATACTAACATTTTTTTCTTCCTTTATATAGCTTTGGTCAAGCAATCTAGATTTGGCTGCTGATTCAGATTTGCGCTCACAGCCTCCATATGAGCAATCTGGGCATGTCCTGGACAACGAGATGTTGGAGTGAGACAGATCAAGTCACCAAAGCAAATATGTGAGCCTTCTGGCTGGTGTGCTTAGCTATTAAGATGAGATAAGCATCTGGGGCTGCTTTTCAGTGGTCAGATTTTGCGTAAACGCTTGGCCTGAAATGAATATTTGTGATACTTGGGGATTAGTCGGTTTGAGGAAGTGGGGCCAGCCAAAGGCAGTGTACATCTCTGTTCAGCAGAATGATTTCCGGAATAACCAGATCTCAAATGGAACTTGGCTGTGTTGCTATTTCTTTGTTTTGAATTTTTGATGGGGGAGGTTTTAATCCATTCCAGCAAATACAGTGGTTCATTTTTTAAGATGCTTACCAGACTCAGGTGATTTTATTTTTTTTTTTTTCTATTTCTCTTCAGTCTCAGGTTTTTTAATGCATTTTTTTTTTTTTGTAGGACAAAGTTGTAATTGAGTGGGATAGGGAATAAAGGTTAAAGCAAGGTTTACTCAGTGGTGTTCTACAAAATTAGGCATAGTTATTTTTTAAAACCTGTTTCTTTCATATTTGTGTTGTATTCCATGTTGTTAGATGTCATGCTTCTGGTGGTACTTCAGTTTACAATGTTTCAGTCTAACTTTGACGTATTCTGAAAATCTGCAGCGTTTTCTTGCGTAGGTTTCCCACTTAGCAATTTTATAGCTTTGCAGAGAGAAAGTCACTAGAAGTCTTGGCACTTTTGTTAAAAGATTATGCTTTAGACCGCTGAAATGCAGGGTGTCTAAAGGCTTTCAGATTATCAGCAAACAGATGTATCCATGCTTTCTGTTCCTGCATTTGGAATGTTAGAATGTGTCTCTAATCTCAGTATCATCATTTATCCTGCTTGCACACATCATTAGTATTTTGTAATAGTAATTAAAAGGTAGGCTTAACAGAAGCCTTTCAGACTCATGGAAGTTTTCAAAGAAAATTTAATTTGACTTTAGTAGTAAAAGTACTAAAGCTACATTATTTAGGGTGATGAATTTAAGTTTTTATCTAGCAGATTTCTTTTTCCTTTCTGGGCTAATTACAGCATTGGTTATGTGTTAACAAAAGCTACCCTCAGCACAATTGGAATGACTTTCACCTTGTTCTTCTGCTCTGTGTTAAGGGCAGCACAGTTAGAAAATGATAATGGCACAAGCAGGCAGAAACAGAGAGTGTGAGGGGTTTGATGAGACAGCACTGATGGTGGCATTGAAACCCACAAGATAATTAGGAGCAATGCAAATGCCCTCTCTAATTTCTTTCTGAGTCTGGTTTGCATTGCTTCCTCACCTGGTAATGAGACTGGAAAGTTTGGGCATCAGTGTTTATTCTTAGCACCTTTTGTTTCCACTGACTAAATAATACAGGACTGATAAATAGAAAAGTGATTTTTGGGGGACAAATTAATAAGTATCCTGTGATTGAAGAAAATGATATGTAGAGTTTTGCCTACTATTCGTTGCCTATTAGGAAAGCAGCAAAGTTTCGTGAAATTTTATCTGCAACAATAATAAATCTAAGAAAGGATAATAAAAAAGTAAAGAGAATCCTTTCAGGTTTTGGCAGTCTGTTGTGAAAGCAGGTGGCTAGTCCTAAATCTAATTCCTGGGTTTTTATAGCTTAGCATTAGAGAGAAAAGCAAACAGCATTGTTACCCACCGAGTTTGAATTAAATTCAGATTTGTTTCAGCAGGGTATTAATGGGGTTCCTGTGAGAGAGAGTCTCTGGCTTTGAGTTTGTTACCGGGTGGAAAATCATCTGGATGGAGGTTTTTTTAACTGTGAGAATATGTTTACAATTTGAATTTTTACAAATTAAATTCATTACGCCCATTAACTCATTTTTATGATGAGGCATCAATTATCTTTTTTTTTTTAACCCTTTTATAATGACTAAGGGGTATTTCCTTTTTCTCTGTTTCTCATTATGTGTATTCTCACATGCATATGCTAAAATTGCTTATTACTAAATCAAAAAGTCCAGGTAGCTGTACTGAATTTACTTCCTGAAAATACGTTCTGAAAAAAATGTTCTGAAACCTGAAACAGATCAGTTTCAGTTGTTCACTTCCCTGATAAAATGCCTTATATAAAGGTTTTAAAGACAGAATTTTGTGTCACAAGTAACAATTCATCGAAAAAGAGGGCCATCACAAAAATGTGTTACAGCATTATGAGCGTCCTGCTATTTATAAAGCTTTCTTTTTTTCATTTGTTGGGGTTTGCATGTACCGTAAACCTCATTTACAGGCGTTCAGAATGTTTTCTACAAGTGTAAGGGTTGTAGTATTTCAGTAGAATAATCCGCACAGAAATATTCTCTATTAGCCCTACGCAGCACCCCAGGAGCCCAAAGCACTGGGTTACCTGGCAGATGCATGCTGTGGTGGGTATTTAATGTCTTGTATGACCTTCAGCATCTTCTTTTTCTTTTGTTAGATTGTTTAATTTCTGTATATTTTCTTGTTTAGCAGGAAGACTTTAGCACAGTAGCTTTCTGGCTTGAAGAGCAAATAGAGGTTTGGTCATACAACTCCAGTGAAATTCTTTATGGATTTCTGAACCTTGCAGCTATTTATTAGCATTTGGGACAGATTGGAGTCAACAAGTGCCTTTAGCACCTGTTTGTAGAGGCTGGTCATCTATATTTTTAGTTTTGGCCATGTTTTAGGTAAAATTATTTGATTCACTATACCAATATACTTCCAGCTAATGACAAGCATCTATAGTCATTACTGTATTTTTGTCCTCACATTTCCCATTTTCTAAACCTCTGAAAATAGCTTATATGTCAAGAGCCAGAAGGAAGACTAAAATGGTAAATGTACTGTAAACAGTTTTGGGCCTGCCATAACAGAAGTTGAGCTGAGTGTAACACTGGTCAGTATTAACATACAGATAAATTGGTCATTTTTAGGTGGTATTGCATTTTAGTTAATCATTTTAATTTAGTACTTAGTATCCGAAGAAGAATATGAATAAAAAAGAAAAGTGAAAGCTTAATCATAGTATTATTTTAGGAAACTGAATTAGCATTAGAGATTATTAGAGATTAGAGATTAGCAGAGATATACATCCTCACAAGGGTAACTGAATAGCATTTATTTCATTCAAAAAGCAAGACTGATAGTGGTAAAATTGTGTTACAAAATTAAAATACAGACCTAATATACATGAACCTATTACTTTATGCAGATACTTGATTGGAAAAAAATCTTAGTTTTCCTTCTTAATTTTACTGGTCAGTACCTAATTTGGGTTATCTAAATATACTTAACAAAGTGCTGAAATTAATTTTTCTATTTCATTGTTTCATAGTTCTGCAATGGAAACAAACAATTTCTTAACCCTAAACCAGAAACTCCACCAGAAAAGGTAAGTGGATTTATACTCAAAGACAACACTTGAGATGTCATGAGAAGATTCATGACACTTATGTCTCAATATCTACTAACAAAGAAGATACAGAAGATAAAATAGCCTGATACTTTCATTTTCTATTTCTATACAGAAATATCACAAATACGACCAGCTTAATTTTTAACTATAATGTCTTTTTTTTTTTTTTAAGAAGGCATATTTTAAGAATTTCTAATTAATATAATGGTTATCTCTTACCATTTTGAAATTGATGTGTAGCTGTGATAGGACCTCCCCTATTCTTAGAAATCAGCCATTTGTAAATTTGCATATTTTGTATCATTTAGCGTAAATGCATGCCTTGTTTAATGCCCTGTCATACCTTCTTACGCCCTGAACATGTGAACTGATGTTCAAGTCGATTAGTTCATTCATTTCAGTGAGTATTTCTGACACTTAGAGAAGTGGTAATTTAATATGGATTTAAGTGCCAGTCATTTCAATCCCTTTCTTGGATTGAGATGATTAGTGATAGGTGGGAAAAAAAAAAAGTCTTTTATTAATAAGAACTGAGGTGGTTTCTAGGGACTGCTGTGTAACTAGAATGTGTGACATCACTGTCACCATTGTTTGTCCCCATTGTTTGTAATGCAACTATTGCTGTGTCACTGTTGTTTATGGTAGCTGAGATGTTCCAGTACATCTGCAGTATTTGGTTTCTCAGGAAAAGGACTGAATACTGGTTATGTGTAAATCACTTACACGCATGGCACTCTGTATCTGTACATAAGTAGCAAAATGAGTGTATGTTTGGAAATTTGGTAAATAGATGAGCAGATGGCAATTTGTATGTGTGATGAACTGATTTGCAGTGATTAACACAAGTGTAAAATTAGATTTTGAGCATCTTAAAAAGTTTGTCTCTCTAATTTTCATGTAAAATAGCGGTAAGTTCTGTGATAATTAATAAATTTGGCAGAAAGAAAGTCCTTAATAATCCTGGTAGCTGTCTTCCTTCTTTAGCGATGTAAATGTTACAGTCTCTTGGGGTGGCAAAAGAAAGGATCTACCAAAAGGATATTAGTAAAAGTACTTTTACCCAACTGGAAATGGGAGTTAAAAATGAACTTTCATATTATTTATTGTTCAAAATTTAATTTTCAGTGTTCTGTGAAAAACTAATTCACAAAATGAGGATTCAGGCCCCATCTATATAGTTTGAAAAGTTAGATATTGTATATAAATATGAAAATTTAATACCTATATGATTACACATGAAGGACTGGATGGATTTTCAGTATTTAACCCAGTTTACCTTTTAGTTTCAGCATTACTTTTCTAAGCCCCTGGACTTCTGTATTTATTTCAGCTGATCTATTTTGAACTTCAGCTGTTGTTTGTGCCCATTGTAATTTGCATAAAGGTTTGCTGTTAGGATTGAATTAGATGACACAAACCAGTCTTGACTCCTAAATGTCCCTATCTTTGATTCCTTGACAGCATTGCCATCAGGTACCCTTTATAAAGTGCTATGTATAGGACTTAGATATAGCTACAGCTAATGCTTTAAGGAGGCTGGCACACACCTGTACCAGTATTTAGAATTCTGACTCATGAATGCCAGCAATTGCATATTCGCCTGAGATCTGCTTCTGTATATTTATTATGGCTTCTCTCTGAACAAACAGTTCCAGTAGATACTATAAAGGGGAATGCTGAAATAATATTACGTAGTCAACACATATCTTAACTTGACCTTTTTTTCAAGTCCAGAAATACAAACATAGGTAGTCTGTAGTTAAGAAAGTAAATTAGGCACACCATTAAGCAGCCTTAGCTATTAACTGTGTCATTACACATTTTTTGATAGTGGTTTTCTGGTCTAAGCAAAACAATTTCCTGTAATCCAAAACTCCCACTCCCATCTGCAGGCCAGCTTGTGTGCAGCACATCTTCCTGGTTTAGGAATGGGACACCCAATGGCTGAGGCACTGAGAAATGTTTAGATCTCAGTAATGCACCAAGTGCTTCTTCATGGATGTGGGCTCTGAGATGAAGTGCCACTGATGAAATCTGATTTCAGAAAACCTCTCAGAATTCCCAGAACTGTGGTCAGTAGGGACTGGATCTTCATTTTAGTTGTGTAGCCATTCTATCCTTTGCAGTATGAAGTCTAGAAATTCAAGGTTTTTAGTGATAATCACGTTACAATTGTCCAAGTTAAGATAGATTGTGGAAATGCTGATTGAAAAGGACCCCTGAGTCAACTGCCTCATTGGGCTGCTTGAACTGTCAATAGATCAGGTCACCTGTGCTCTTGTCTGTTGAATCATGAAAACCGATGGAGACGAGTTGCAAAACACCATTTCTATATTAACAAGCAAAAAAAAAAAAAAATTAAAAAAGCCAACTTAAAAGTGATACACAAATGTCTGAATTAAACCATATCTTCATTTTCTATTTAAGCTGACATCTGTAGCCTTTGAAGGAAGTAAAAGGGAAACTAGCAGGATTTTGCATAAATACATTTGTTAAATCTTGTCTCTAAAATTCAGAAGAAACAAATGATGAAATTGGTATAGCCTGAAGTGACACTAGATGAAATAATCATAAAATACACATATTTGAGAAAAATACCTAATGTCATTGTGCTACCATCCTAGCAAAGACAAAATTGAATTAATGTAATGATAATTTGGAACATGTTATTCTACATTTTGCTTGTACAAATGCTGTCAACTGCATGTTACACAACATTTACCTTATTCACAAATGTGAATTTTAATAGAATGTTTTTATTTTGGAATAAATATTTGCATATGTGCTTTTTGTTTTTTCCTTGGAAGATAAATTATTCTCCTTAATACACATGAGAAATAAACTGACTTCCTACCAGCATCCATAAAAATATAGTTCAAAGTCCTTGTGATATAGAGGGAGATAAGCATCTCCACAGAAAATAAGAAGCTGTGATTTTTTTCTTTATACACGTTCCCCTTTTTTTTGCTTTTCTTACCTGTAATTTTAATTATTGAATTTGCAACTAATTTGGTTTCAAAGAAAGTGCAGTAAACAAAACTATTTTGCCACCACTAAACATCCTGCATCCAGGAAATATTTATGCTTGTAAAAGAGAGAACATTTAAAATTTGTCTTTCAAAAACCAGGAAATGTTTCTTACATTTGAAAAAAGAAAAAAAAAATGTTTTGTAACAGGATTTATCTGTGCATGTTGCATGGGGTATTGACAATAATTTATACAGCTGAAAGTATGTTCACCTATTTCAGTTTATGAGCACAGATATACTGGGAACAAAGATATACCTTCTGAGCAGATAAGTGCTTTCTGGAGATTTCTGGGGTCTCTGGGGTTTTAATTAAGGATTTTTATAGCTTTTGTATACTAGCTTCTAAGACCTTTTTACTTCAAAATAAAATTCAGATTCTTTTGTGTCCTCCCTTGATCAGTTTTAAGGCTCACAGTAAAGGCAGAAAAAATCTGTTTCTAAACACTAATGAGTGCTTTTCTAAAATGAGGAGAAATCTTTGACAAGATATATGGGTAGGTGTATAGGTATATAAAAATGTGTATATTATGTATATATATAAATAAAATATAATTCTAGAGCATTTTTAATTAAAGGAATCATTTAGATATGCTCCTGAAGTTAGGCACTCTCTGGTAAATGCTGCATTGTAAGGCATCCTGTTCCATACAGGTCTTATAATGTGATTGATGTGTGTGTATATCTGTATATCCTGCTGTTTAAAATTTATCATGTTTCTTGTGCTGTTGATTAAATAGTTTTGATTGGTTGTTGATGACGTGGTGGTGGGTTTAAAAACCCTAAATCTGCATGAGGACTTTGGCATTTAAGTATAAATGAAGACATAGCTTGCTCCCTGACTGAGTCTAACGGCCTCCTGAGCCTCATCAGTCATGCAGCAGCCCATGCCAAGACTGAAAAATGAAGAACCTGTAACGAAATGTGTAATACAAGTATAATATAAATATATAAGGTCTTCAGGGAGACCTTACAGTAGGCTTCCATTACCTAAAGGTGCCAACAAAAATGTTGGAGAGATACTTTTTACAAGGGCATGTGGTAACAGGACAAGTGCTATGGCTTTAAACTGAAAGATGTTAGGTTTAGATTATATATTAGGAAAAAGTTCTTCACTGTGAGGGTGCCCAGAGAAGTTGTGGCTGCTTCAGCCCTGCCAGTGTTCAAGGCCAGGTTGGACGGGGCTTGGAGCACCCTGGTCTGGTGGAAGGTGTCCCTGCCCATGGCAGGAGGGTTGGAAATAGATGAGCTTTAAGGTTCCTTCCAATGCAAACCAGTCTATGATTCAGTGCAATATGTAAACAGTGATTTATGGGAGGGATTAATGCTGTTCTGCCCTTCCCACACAGTGCACCACCATATGTGCCTCTGCCTTGGGAAATGCTCATCTCTCCCTGAGAGCCTCCATGCAGTTGAGCCCCTGTTAACATGGCACCTGCATGATCTTCCTCCTGTGCTCACCTCTGCGGAGCAGGGACAGAGGCCCTTTGGTGGCACACAGGCTGTGCCATAGAGTGCTGTGCTAATCAGGGCCTGCTTGAGGGTGAGATAGTGTGGGCGTGAATCGTCTCGAGTAGGTGAATTTAATTCTTCTGAGTTTCAAAGAGATGCTCATTTAGATATCTTGAGAGCTGAGAGTGATACCTTCAGTTAAACCATTTTATAAGGGTTGAAATTAAATGTCTCTGAATGTCATTATCTGTCATGGAAAGCTCATGCTAGTGATGAAATTGGCTGTACAGGAAATACAAGAGTGGAATGAGATCACATGCTAAGTGACAGGTGAGCTTAATAGGTTTTGACTGACACAAGCAGAACTGACACATAAAGACTTCATTTCTCAGCGGTGTACTCAGTCTGATAACAGGCAAGATATGATTTTTTTCTTTACAGAAGAAAAATGGCTCTGTGAGGTCCCAGCTATTAAAACTGACCCACATCGAAGGCAATATTAAGGGCAATGCCGTCACCCTGAAACCCAAACTTTGTTCGTGTTTCCAGCGTAATTATGAAGCTAGAAACATAACAACCGTGCCCTTCACACTGATAATTCTTTCTATTACAAAGGCAAATATTCATAAGGAATAAAGAACTAGGAAAGGGGAAAAATTGGCTGTGCTCCCAGAAAATATATATAATAACTTTCAGAAGATATGGTTCTGCCCAGTGCTAACAAGTTCAAACAACTTCAGCAGAAGTAGATGAAGAATGGAAGAGAGAATAAAGCCAACAGACACATAATACAAGAATCCATTTTCTATGGATAGTGCTAAGGGCCTGTTTTGGGCTGAAAATGTCAGGGAATCACATTAAATTCACATTGAAATGTGAATTATGAAGATTTTTTTTTTTTTTAACTGGATGAGTATGATCATTAAGCAAGGTTGAGTGGAGCGGTTTTCATTGGGATTGAGATTGATGGGGCAGATGTGGGTGCCACTGAAGGGTGCCATCCTGTTTTATTGAGGATGAGCATGGGGATGCTTCCAAACTGTTGGAAGGAAAAGCAGAGGCTGGGTTGGAGGTACCTGCTTACCTTGCATAAAATTCTCTTGAAAATGGGTAGGCACTGTGGTAGTGGAACCACTAGTGTATGAGTTTGGAAAAGGAGGAAGACTGTGGTCAGCAGAGGTGATGAAGGATATTCTTCTAACCTGAAAGGAATTACAAAGCAAGTATATATATTTCCAAAGGAAAATGCCAAATTAAAAAAAAAAAAAAAAAAAAAATTCAAGGAGGCATGGACACTTTAGTTTAATTATTCGGCGGAGAAAACAAAATAGGAAAGAAGTTGTAGTTACTATTTACTTAGAGAGCTGGTGCAAGTGATATAGACCTCAGAGACATCAGTCCAGGCCCACATAGAGATGCATTGAGATCCTCATGTGTTACTCAAGCTCTCAGCTATGTGCTCTGATGTTTTGGAGTTAAGGGATGCTCAGGCAGCCAGAGGTAGGTCAGCACCACTGAAATCACAGCCTGATGCCCTCCTGATACATTCTATATCTTGGTGAAAAGTGAACTCTGGTCCCAGGACCACACTCGGCTGACTCCAGAGAAGGATATGCGTAAAGCTCTGCTATTACAAGCTTGTTAGGGATTAGAAGGAAGTAAAGTTCCTTTTGCTACAAATAATTTATGGTCTTCAGTTTTCATAGCTGTTTTGAAATGTTGCCTTCAGCTGGGGTTTAGATGATAGCTCTGTCAAAAGCTTTCTTAGTCAGCAAAATATTAATAAATACTTCATGGCAAATACTGTAAAACATATACGTATGACTTATCCTTGAAAAAGAACATAAATAAAAGTAACTGTTGACAATCTAATTCAGAAAGATGCTTTTCCCCTGCCCCCCACCATTTCTTTGCATCATCTGCCAGAAGAAACCCCCAAGACTCTGGAAGTTAGGCTCAGTGCGTGATGCAACAGCAAGCAAATGCTCTTAACAGATTTTAAGTTTAGGCCATGCTGTGTATAACCTTGTAGCAAAATTTATTTTTTTAAATATTACTGACCTGATTTTTGAAGCTGCTGGCAAAGGTTGCTTTTCTTAGATATTTAATAAATTATTTAGTAGAAATAAAGACTATCTGTGTGGAATATTTCTGCAGTTTTTACAATATATGGTCAGTGATTGTGTCATCCCTGTTAGAACCTTGTATTTGTATATAGTCTTAAAACAAAGGCTAAAAAACAGGCGTGCGTTGTGTAAAAAGTTTGAGACTTACAGGATAAACCTGTGATGACAATAGGAAAATAAAATACTAAAATTATTTCAGGACTTTTGTTAGACTCAAAAGAATGTTCATCCTCCAGAAAGACCTTTACACAAAAATACTTATAGATGAATTCTCTGAACAGTCATGAAGTCAACAGAAGAGCAATGTGTACTATCTTCAGCCACAAATACATGCCAGACATCTTTCTGAATACAAAAAAAATCATGTTACATTGGAGCTTTTATATTTAACCAAGTTATAAACTAGTAGACAGCTGCAGATCTTTTGGCTAAGCATTCTTTGTAACCATGAAAATCATTTAAGCATCTCATCCTAAATCTACATACGATTAAAATCTCATTTGACTTCTGTATGCATTGGGCCTCACAGTTGCTCGCATTACCTGCTGGCTCTGTCAAAGAGTCCCTGCTTAATTGAACTGAAGTAAATTTATTTTTTAATGTTGTAATGGAAATTCAATTTTCTGCTATCGCAGAACCCCAGAAACTGGTACATGTAGAGATGATTTAGATACAAGGAAGAAGTTCTTTACTGTGAGGGTGGTAAGGCACTGGAACAGGTTGCCCAAAGAAGTGGTAAGTGCTCCATCCCTGGCAGTGTTCAAGGCGAGGCTGGAGAGTCTTGGGTGACAGGGTCTAGTGTGAGGCATCCCTGCCCATAGCAGGGGAGTTTGGAACTATATGATCTTAAGGTCCTTTCCAACCCTAGCCATTCTATGAAGTTCATAGCGAGATTATACATTATTTTGATATTTACATGCAATTTCTCTTAGAGGTGTGAGTTAGCATTGTTGCAGAAAAAAAAAAAAAAACAAAACAGCCAAACAACCAAACCAAACCAGAAAACCAAAACCAACACCAACAACAAAACCCACACAAAAAAAAAAAACCCAAACCCCAAAACACACAAAAAGCAACCCCCCCCCCCAAACAAAACAAAACAAACAAAAAAACCCACCAAAAATAAGCAAGCAACCCCCCCCCCCAAACAGAAAAAAAAAACCAAACAAACAAAAAAAAAAAAAACAAAAACAAAAAACCACCAAAAGTTACCTTTGTGGATGTTTTTAGCCTTAATAGTGGAATTTCTGAAATGAGGGAGAAAAGGGTACTGATGTGATCTGAACTTTCCACAGAGTATTCTTCTCTGGTAGAATCTATATTTGTTTTCACAGATCGAAGTCTTTGCAGAGATGAGGACATTTGCCATAGGAAAAAATGTAAATACATAGGAGTATAACTTTTCTTACAGCTTGTGTTTTTTTCAGAGTGTGGAATTCATTTGTGGCAAGGGCATTATACATTATGATGTTTCTGCTGGGACAGTGCTACACTTCAAAATTCAGTGTGCCTCCAGATGGGTTGGGTTGTGGTGGCTGGCACGTTTTACCTGTGTTGGCTTTTCGAGCTGAGAAGTCTGGGTTGCATGCATTGTCAATAAATCTGTGCTTTTCCAGTTTGTTTCCAACCTAAACTTTTTAAACTTGGCAGTTTTGAATGAAGTGTTTTGTGGGTGACCCAGGAGCCTTGCGGATGCAGTGTCCTATTTGCAGCTCCATCCCTGATGCATTCCTGGTCACTTTCACTGTAAGCTCTGTTCCTTTGGCTGTTGTGCCAGTGAGTACCCACTTGGCTTTCGAGAAGGTCACTGAATCTGCTCTGAGGGGGCTTCAAATGCTTTAATTAAGAAATTTCTGAAGTCTTGTTAGTTTAATGAAACCATGGGTTTCTATTTGGCTTTGGGCACATTTCAATCAACTTGTAAGCATGTACTGCAAGTTCTTTTTATTGAATGACAGGTGATATTGCAGCAGTCAGTCAAGCAGCTGTTTTAAAATGCCTCAGATGATTTGTCTATGCTATGATGATTCATAGCTCCATTTTTATTTTATAATAAAGAGAAAGTGAGAAGAATTTTGTCTTTCTCTGCAGCCCTCATTGTGTTGGATTGCCTCACTGTATCCATGACCTCTTTTATCCTGTTTTAAAGTTCAGCACAAAAATAAGTGTGAAATATCACAAGAACTTTAAAATATGTGTATCTCATTTGTTTCTGGCAATTGACTCTTTGCTGCCTGCAAGTTATCTTTAATACCTGGCTTTGTCTGGAGTAAGTTTTGGCATTTTAAAAGCAAATGTGTATAGAGCTGCCAAATTCTTACTTTATCCAAACTTCCTAGTGTTTGAACTGTTTTTCTGTAGTATGTCTCTGCTTCATATACCATGCCACAGAATGGCCCCTTCTTTAGAAAAGCATGCTGATTGATACAGCAATAGTATTCAATATGTAAGTATGCCAGTGGAATTTCTTGTCCAGAATAAACCGTTACTTGTCAAAAAATATTACTCTATCATGAAACAGCAAGCATAATGAAATGGTGATGGATGTGAGAAATTACATAGAATTGCACACTTCTTCAGGTTCTGATTTATGGATGTTGCTGATTTTACTGGACAGGTACGTATTTTGCAGAAATCCTAAATCTAATTATCAAAGGTGGTGCTCTTGTACAACTCTAACTGAGATGAAGTCATAACCTTTCAGAAAATTGTCCATAAATAATTTGCTAGGTTCTACCCAGAATTCTCAAATGAACTAAGGCAAAAGAAATAGAAGTGGGTCTGCTTAGAGCAATCCAAAAGACCTTAAGTGTGGAGGAATCTGTGATTAACATCATTGCATAACTTGATGCAGCATCAAAAGGAATATTAGAAAGCAAATATTAAATTAAAATCCACTCTAAGCTGTAGATAACTCTAGAGAAGCAAGAGAGAGGCAGAAAAAGGGAAGAATTATCAGGAGCTTGTGTGTGGATGTCCATGTTTAAAGTCTGTATATGTAGGGGGAGTAGCTATGTTCTCAGTCCACCAGTAATTCTGCCTCTTCAATCAGTTAGGACTCTAAATAAATCATAAACCATGAAAAAATTGTTACCATGTAATCCAGCAGCCATGGCTTAATTTCCTGGTTTAAATTAACTCATGCTATTTAGAAAATAGTCTGGATTAGAGTATTTCCAGCTTTAAATAATCACTAAAGCATCATAATTAATTCTAGTCACTGTTTTAAAAATATCTCCAGTTTTAAATGTATTTTTCTATATCAGTGCCCAGAACCTGAATCCTATCTCTTTCTGATGGCCTGAATAATACATTTCCAATCTTGTTCACCATGTAGTCTCTGGTAGGCTTTTAAGTTTGTTTTGATTTGCACTGCAAGGAACTCTGAGGCTCAAATACAGAATTTCTGAAGAATCAATCTAAGAACCGATCTTATCTGATGTTTTCACTAGTCCTCTGGAGAAAAATGGAAGAATGCTAGTGGAATTGGTTGAAAAAATGGAATATATTGTAAAAAGAGGCGGGTGACAATATTACACAGAAATTCCTGATTGACATTTGCAAATAAAAGTAGAAACTGTTTAAAACCTAAGAGAATTAATTGCAGTGATATACACTGAAGGATAAACAATTTAAAAATTAATAAATTGGAAGACTTATCAGATGAACATGATTGATGAACATGTAGATGCATTTCTCAAACTGGGACAGGTGTAGGAGATAAACTCTAGGGATCTTAGGGAAGGGGAGAAGTGGAATAGAGAACAAATGGATATAGGTAAACATTGATCCATTTACAGTGATTTAATAAATTACCATTCACCAGCTTAGTCACAGGAGCTGTGCTGTGTGTTCCCTTCCCGCTCCTGTTGCATTGTACAGTGTGTTAGTTCAAGCTGCCTTGTGTATGGTGATGGTGCACAAAGAGTCTCTCAGATGTGCATGCTGAGCAGTCACATCCCTACTGGTTGTTTGCAGTTATTAATCTTAGGATATAACCAAAGTAATTATATTATTTAGCATGTTCATTTCTAACTTTACTTTTTAAAATGAACCAGTCAGAATCCAAAATAAATGTTTCTTGTGTTTTCACTTTCCATTAATCAACCTCTAATCTTGCAAAGAGGCACCTCGTTAGTTGGGCAATGATCTAATCTTTATAAACTCGAGTTTGATTGGCATTAATTAAACTTTTTCAGTTCTGTACTTAATGAGCTCTGCATCAGTCATTCCCTTGCTTGGCCTGGAATCGTCAAACTGATGCATAATTCCTTCGTCATTCTGTTTGTCTCCTTTATACGTTGACAAAATATTGTATTTCTTTTACTAATGCAGAAATTTGCTAGAAATTTTGAATAGATATTGAAAGTCAATGGTAATAAATAAGACTTGTTTGACCCAATGGAACTAGCATAATTTGGGCCTCCTCATTTTATGATGCCTATATTTATAGCTGCTGCTTGGCATCTTCAATTAATTTTTGGAAAGGAAGTGACTCATCATCTCATGAACAGAATTATTGGCTTTTAGCAAATAACAGGTAAGTGAATATATTGGTATTAAATTTTCTACTGTTTTTATCTAGTAATGGAGAAATCCTGTTGTTCGAATTCCTTGCAACTCGACCATGCATTACAGAGTTTGCTGAACTTTGGGAAGGATGTTGTAGTTTTAGCTGTTTTCTGTTTAATAGGAGGTCAGAGACTTAATCCTTGTGTATGGTGAAAGTTTATCAGTTTTCCATACTGATAGGGAAGGCTTATAAATATATAAGTATATGTATATATGCAACTTCTGCTTCAAATTCATTACATTGGTTACCAGTCCCTTCTCACTGCCACGTATGCTATGCAATTGCTTTTGCTTCGCAAGTTTCTTTATGCATAATTTTTTTCAGGTTTTGTTTTGTTTTTCTAATGTGGCCTATTTTATTTATTATTGAAGGCAAATAAATCACAAGCATGTCTTACTAGTTGAGGCTTCATTCATAATGGGCAGAACCATATTATATACTAAACTACAAAAAAAAAATAAAAATCCTAAAACAGATCTTATACTTCAGATCTGATATTTGATATTGCAGGAAGTTGGACATCCAGACTTCCAGCTCAGCCCTTTGCTCAACTCTTTGCATATCATTAGGCTAAGATGAATGGCCTCTTCTTTCCAGGCTGCAAATTTTTTGTCTCTCTCTCTTTTGTATTACTGCAATGTTTTGACTCTGTAAGGAAATATTACTTCATTTACTTAAGTCTGGTTTTCTGGTACTGTTTAAGAACAAAAGCTTTCTATTAGTTTATAAACTAGTGATTATGGTTTTCCTGTTCTTTTGTGGGATTTGGTGTCCTAAAGAACAGCATCTACAAAGTACTCATGTGTTAGCACATTACTCCGTAAGTACTAAGGGGCATTTTCTTCAGAACTGTGACATGAAGAACTATTTCCTTCTCCTTTTGGCTCACTGATCCTTCCTAAATTGTACATGTATAAATATGAATCAGTGACCTTCGCTATTCGCATGAAGACTTTCCATCGGCATTTACTAAAACCAACTAGGTCAAACACTCCTTGAGTGGAAACAAGAAGGATCATATTACCTAAGCTCCTAGAACTGGAAGAGGTACAATGGAAGTGGTGGTGTATGGTCTTTGCTTAATTTTATTTCTGTCATTGTCATTTTGTGTGTCATGGGCTTATTCGTTCATTCCTTGCTGAAACTATTATTTGCACCAAGCTTTTTGTTGGCTTTGTATGTCTATAAGCAGCCTGCATCCTAGGAGGTTTTTCCGTATGAATCAATCTGTATTATACCATATCTGTTTGGCCAAGATGAACTGACAGCTTCAAAAGCAAAACCATCTACTTAATCACTCATCTAGCCATTACTTCAAATGTTTAACCTTCTGCTTTTCTTTGTTAACAAGAGTTGAAATATTGCCACAGAAATAATTTAAGTATTCATCTCCTACTGATAGAGTTACTGTAAAGTCATCTTACAGCCATTTATGCTAAGAAGTATTTTTTTTTTTAGTTCTGTAGAAATAGTTTGCCATTCCTCTGCCATCGTGTCCCCATTGAGACTATTGCCATTTGCAGTATGCCATCTCACAGGTACTGCAAGGCGTTCCTATCTGCATAGGGGACCCTCCCATGCATACATGAGCATCTTACTACTGTGCCTTTTGGCCCTCCCCAGTCATGTCTTGGAAACCTCTCATTTTAAATACATCCTTACAGGTTGCTGTGGGGGCAGGGTGCTCACCAGATGACCTGGAACTGACTGAATATGTAATGCTTGTGGAATTGTCTCATGTTTGTTTTTCCTCTTGTGCTCATCTTCCAATATTTTGAGACACAGAGAGTGCTGCTCATCTATCAAAATGATTTTGCAGTGCTTCCCAAACCTGAGTATCTCACTCGGTTCCTTTGTTCCAGACTTGTTGTTGTTCCTTTTCACACAACAAAGGAAGCAAGTGTACAAAACATGACACGTCCTAGCTCACAGCCACTGCCATCACCCAATGTGGAGCAAAGCTGCCAAGGAGAAGAGGCACATTCAGTAATTTTTCAGACTCCTTTGTTCATTAGTCACAGTCTTGACAAGCTGCTAACTCTCTCTAAGATTCCCTCCATCTTCATGCTAGAAGGAAATGTGACAAATCGCTCAAAAGTTAAGCAGCAAGCTGATCAAAGACTCAGCAGTGATAATGCTGCGATTCTTAGTGGCAGTAACACCACCAGCCTCCTACAGAAATAGTTTGCCAGCTCTGCTTCATTCAGGTATTCAACCCCCCTGGAATAAAGTCAAATAAACTGGCAGACAAGTAAAAGGCCTCAAATTCAAGATTGTTTGACATCAAAGACTGAGCTCCCCACATTTGCCAATACACATTTTGTTTGCCTCATTCATTTGCTGCTCATGCCACTTGCTGATTTCCCATCCCCATCTCTGCAGTGGTGCACTGACTCAATATTGATGACTTTGACTCTTCAAAAAGCCAAACTTTATAGCCTTTCTATGTGGTTATAACTTTTTTTTTTTTTTTTAATTCGTGTATAGATCTTGATTTCAGCTATGAGTATTCTTTCCAAAGTCACTTGAGTGAGTATTCACATTTAAGAGATAACGGCTTTCAAAGTGTGTTTGATACCTTGTGGCAATCTTTTTTTTATGAGGATACTTTTTGCTTGGCTTTATGTCCACTGCCTGTGTCATGCAGTGGAGGAGACAGCAGTCGTGTCAGAAGAGAAGGTAGTGCATGGTAAAATGGAGAAAGCTATTAAGTGATTCTCTTCAAATAAGAAAGTTTGCCTTGGAGAGTGCAAGTACTAATCATAGCTCAGGGACACACACTGTTTTATTAAAATGAAAACACGCTACTGTAGAGCATGAACTAAAAAAAAAGCAATCATCCTGTGCTCTAGTGACCAGCCATTATGCTGTGTAAATATGTGTTCCCACATGTGCAAACTATTGTTAGCAAACCTTTGTATAGGGTTTTTTTATAGCAATGTAGGAAGACTTAAAACCAGACAAGTGTCTCAGCTAATGAAGGATCTATCACCTTTTTAATGGACTCCAACTGTGAGATAAGATATGCATATACTGGTATGACTGTCAGTACCAGTGTGGGTTCTTATACCCATCAACAATTAACCTTTCTCTGCAAATAACCCTCAAACCATCAAAGTGAAATTTGGATTTTATGTCCTACTGCAAGCTCTAACATCTCAGTAGTTATTTTTAAACTGGAAATGTAAAAATGCTGTCTTGCAATTCCAAGGCAAAGAGAATATTGGGTACTTCTGGAATAAAACTCTTGGTATTGTTCTGTTGACCACCTTCTGAAGTAAGCCTGTGTTACATTTAATTCTCCTTTTTACAGTTTTTGTGTAGAACAGATACATTCAGTCTTGCACAATACACTGTGGACTCTTCCTCCCTCTTGCAGTGTTTACAATTGCATTGGCTTGGTATCCTCCCACACTGCGAACTTGGCTGACCAAGTGAGCTATAATAATAGCTTTCTTCTTTAAGTTGGTATTCATTTTTTCAGGATAATCATGGCGATTAAATCCTACCTGCGTTTTTTTACATGAAATAAAAGTAGAGTCAGTGTCATAATAACCTGAAAAATATCAGTATCAAAACTACAATAAGCAACAAACCCAAAATGTTAGGCTCCTGGTCCTCTGTTTTTATCTTTGATTTTGCAGTATCAGTTAAAATGCTGTGTTTGTGAGTTTACTTATTTGTCTGATTTTAAACTGCATTTGAATTTGTTAATGAAATCTATTCTGTGCACTTAATCTTTCATATATTTGGTGTGTGTCTAATGTCATATTAACTAATTTTACCCTTAAACTGGTAATATAGTAAAAAGACCATGAGGTATGACTTTCTGCAATAGCACAATTCACTACTCCCTTACTGTTGTTGCACCTTTGGTGTGTAGAGGCTTAAGGCTAGCCTTGTAACTCTTACACACTGATGGTGAATTGTATATTTCTATTTTTATGTTAAATAGACATCTGTAAGATGCACGCTGATTTGTTTATTGTTTTTATAACTTCACAGAACGCCCCGGATTTAGTTCATAGTTTGAATTGTGTATGTTTATATGGGAATTTAGTTGGCAATTAGTCCTCAGTTCCTTACAGATTATTTATCCAGGGAAGGAGAGAGGGTGAAGCACAGCCCCAATATTATATCATGTTTTTAGGCTTGGTTATGAATTCTGTTTAAAGACATCCTAAGTGTCCTGTGTACTTGAAGATGAAAGTTCATTAATTGTATTGTAAACTGAGCTCTGCCATTTTAAAAATCTAGTCCAGGATTTCTCTGTGCGCCACGGATTCATTATTTCAATATTTTTTTTTAGAATGAAAACAGTGCAGTAGTAAATCAGCATTTTCACAGACAGTTCTTGGTGTTGTCTGCTGCATTTGCTATTTTATCACATGAATCAAAGTTGTAGCATAGAAACTCCAAATGACAACTCAGACTCATTCAGCTAAAAGCTAATATACTGAAGAAAAAAAAAGAAATCAAAGAGAAAATGGGGGTGAATTGGACTGAAATAGCAGAGTGCCATAACAGTCAGTCTGGTTTCATACATATTGAGCAAATATGCATGCAAGTTAGCAGCTCTAAATGTAAGAGCAGTCTTTTCATCTGCCAACCAAAACAGCACACAAAAGACTTTTTATGGAAATAACGTTCATTAAATATTTTTTTTTTTCCCCCCCACAGAATGCCATTCCTCAAAGATTGAGTGGATAGTCCACAAAACAGAATCCAGTATATTTCTAGTTAATATAAAGATAGGATACCTAAAGCAGAGCTAAAGTGGAATTGGAAGTGTTCAAGTCAAAAATCATTAGCCCCATAGTGCATCAGTAGCCATTTATATACCAAAACTAGCTATCTTCCCTATGATTTTCAGGTTCTGTTGGGACCTGGAATTACTCTTTTGTGCATGCCAGGACAGTTCTGGTATGCACAACTTGTCACATAAACCTGCACAGACATGACCCAGAAGAAAAACATTCTTACATTGTCTAATGTCATTGCAAGTCATTCACTGAGCACAGCCATCAGGACCAACTTCCCTGTGGTTATAGTGGCTTTCTTTCCAATTGCTGTCACTGCAGAAAATGTAGGTGATTGTGCACAACTGTTTCTAAAAGTGCAGTGATAGAACGATCTGCCAAGTGAAGGAAGAGCACGAATCATTTTTCCCAGGGTTTTTCGCTTTTCTCACTGGTTTGCAGGTTATGCTGGCTGGGGCTTTCGAGGTCCTATATTTACCTTCTGAATATTGGGTTCCTTCATTTGAGAAAGTGGCAGCAGTTCAGACAGCTCTTGGCATCCTTTCCTGATGGAACACCTAACTCAGAGACTCTGTTTTCCAACTCTTGTACCTTCTAACAAAAGAAGTCTTACGTATTTCAGCTACACCTCATTTTTTAACTTCTTTGCCTGCAGAACAGGGTCTGAATTGATTGAAGAGCACTTCTGAGCATCATTATTTGGCTGCTGAACCAGGTTCTTTTTTTGCAAAGAAATGTTAGAACTAGAACCAGCTAAATATTGCCTTAGCATTTTCTGCATAATTTTTATTTGAAATATTCTTTTCAGCCCTCCTATTCACTCTTCTAGGTTCTGAAGAACCTAAATCTGTCTTTAATTTCCCTGTAGCTTTAGATATTTCTCTTTACATTCTCATTATATCCATGATGGTTTTTCTTCTTTTTAAAAGACTCTACATTATTCATTCATACTGTAGTTTTGTAATGCTTTCCCATTTACATTTTTCCCTCTCAGGTCAACCTCCACTTATTTGAACAGCAGCTTCCCTTAGAATCCTAGTGTAACCATTGTTACATGCAGGTTAAAGAATTTATCATTCTAACAGACCTGAAAAATACTTTTCTAATCACATATTTAAATATTAGATCTCCTAAAAGTAACTACAGTATAATTATAAAAGTTGCTAATGGACAATGATTTTCAATTGTCCTCGTTTTCCTGTGTCCTAAGCCAAATCCAGTTTACTCATTGGTTATGTCTTATTCTGACTGTGCTATATTTAAAGTGCAAGAAGAAACTGAGACTTTGATTAAACTTTCGTGATAACTAATTGCAAACCTAAGAGAAGTAAAATTCAGTGTTCGAAAAGTAACAATTTGGATTTTGCTGTGATAATTTTCTTGTGTGATGCATGCTTAATACTGTGCAATCACTGTGAAATTGCCATTATTACTCTTCAAAACAGTGCCCAGAAATTCTTTAATACAATCTCTGCAGGTAATTTACTCTGGGGAACAAGTAGGTGTTACAACATGATAAAAAGGAATTTCGGTAAAAAAACTACTTCCTATTTCAGGCCCTTCTTGTATTCGCAGTGGCTAGCATGGCAGCTAGGGTTTGGGTTTCTTATTTTTGCACAGAAGTACCGTACCAAGGAAGAAAAAAAAAAAAAAGGCAGCAGCAATGTGTATAAAGTTACTGTAATTTTCCTGGAGCTACAATAGCTTTTAGCTCACATTGAAGGTAGTTTTTGAGGCAGGTAATTTCCATTTAAATAAAGGTAAACTATTTCATATGTATCAGTGAATGTGAACTGACAATGGCAAAGGAAAGGACAGTCTAACTTAATCCTTGTGTTGTGCTTGAAGCTGACTGAGAAATTAAGGAAATCCAGAATGGCTGATCTATGTCTGTAAATAAAATCAGCTTTTTAAGTGTACTGTCAGTACATCTTAGCTCCCAGCTAACCTCACAGGAGTTGTGTCTACATTGCATCTGTGTCAGGATGCTTTACTGGTACAATCTGTAGGCCTGCACTCTGGTCAAATGTACAATATTCTTTAAAAAAAAGGCTAATATTTTAATGCAAGTAAAACACATTTTGCATTATGTTGCAACAGTCCTGCTAAAATCAAAGCAATTGCACCAGAACAAAAAAAAAAAAAAAATAAAAAAAAATGGGGAAGCAAGTCCACAAAGCCCACAAAGAGGTTAAAAAATAAATAAAGAGGAACAGTATCTTGTGGCATAACAGAGCCCAGTGTGATAATTATAAATTAATAGAGCTGAATGTTAAATAAAATCAAGGACTTGTATCCTCAGTACTTCCCCAAAGGGACTTTGCAGATTGCTAAAGGTTTTGGGCTGTTTGGAAGGGAACCACAGCTGCTGGGGAGGCTGCCCAGTGGGACAAAGCCAGCAGGATATAGGAAGGGGGAAACCCAGGTGAGCAACTGTTTTATTTAGATTTCAGAAGCTAAAGCTTTCTTCAAAGTTCATCTAATCAACTGCCCCTTCAGTCACTGGGAGTGAAGAATGGAAGCAGGCCCTTGGCTCGTGGGCTCTGTCTAAGGGTTCAGTCATACCCAGCCGAGCCCCTTCAGTCTTTCCCATGGATGGCTGGCAGGGTCAGTCATCCGCTTCCCTGATCTTTCTGTGGTTTTGGTACAAGTTGTACATGCAAGGAGTGTGCAGCATCCTTTTCATCCTGCGCTGCTTTCCTTATCATGTGGTTTTTGCAGGTATTGTGTTTACTGCTGAGGTTATTAAAATGATATTTTATCCTAGGAGTGAGACAAGTACTTAGTGAAGCATATTTAATAGAGTAATATTGCTTTAGGTACATGGAAGGGAAATCAGTCAACAAGTTATGTTAATGGCATCACTTCAGGGGGTACAGGTTACATTTTTAGAACAGCATGTTTTAAGTCCTGATCTGTGCTTGTAATGCTGGAAGGAGAAGCAGCAAAGAGGCTTTCTGCCTTTGTGAGTTCCTAATCAAGCCTTACCCAGTGTGGAAGAGGTTGGCTGCTGGAGCACTAGGGTGTGCTTTGCCATGCAAAGTGGTAAAATGATGCTTCACCACACACTGCACACATATAAGGGAGCTGCTTCACCCCAAGACTAATTTTTGGAATCTCTCTGTGGAGCATCACCTCCACCAGCTGTGATAGTTTGCTGCATGACATCTTCCCAGCTCTAAAAGCCATGATATGAGGGTATTTTAGGTAGGAGCTGATTCTAGAGCAGCCCTGAATTCTGACATGGTACTGCTGAAGTACAGGGAAGGATTGGAAGAGGGGAGTTAAAATGCTTGGGTCTTGCTCAGCACCTGCTGCCTCCTTTACTGTATAGACTGTGAAGGTGATAATTTGCAGACATTTCCATGCAAATACTGCTTATTTGTTTTGTAAATATAGGCAAGAAGTGGCATCTTTTGCCGTAAATACAAGCAAGTATTGTGTCTCTTAGCAAAAGTACTGCCTTTATCCAGTGGTTTTGTTTCTGTGAGCTTCTGTGTGTGCTAACACAATCCCATCAGTAATACCTCTGCCTTCCTGCAGAAACACTCAGAAATAGGGAGCATTGCCAGCATGCTCAGGGAGCAGCGTGCTTATGAGGGAGGAGCTCAGACTTAGCTAGTCTTTGGTGGACTGTGTATCACTCATTATATTATTTCCATACTTACAGATATGCTCATGAATTATTTACCTGCCTCTAAGACTTATAATTTAAATATTAATATTAATAATCTAATCCTTAAGTCTCACCCTCTCTGATATTTGTGGCTGAGAATGTCACAAGTTACTGATTACACTGTGTACATAGGAGATGTATCAATTTACCATTTATGCACTTAGTATGTTTGTGGAAGTTTAAATACCTTCAACTTTTCTTCCTTCTTCTTTCTGTCCACGGTCCTTTCTCTCTGTTCCCATTTCTCTGTCCACAGTAAAATTTAAATTGTGTTAAAGCATTAGGGGACATGGCTGAGGGTTGAAAAAGATTCCTCACAGATCTGAGTTGAGGTGTCGTGATAAGAAAATAGGGGCAAGTGTAATTTGTTAATTGTACCTTCTTGGGCTTCCCTTTAAAGAATCCACCAACAAACCAACCCCTGGTTCTTTTGAAATACCCTTCTTCTCTCTTGAATGATTTAGAAGAGAGAGGGAAGAGAGCAGCACCTCTTTCTGGATTTCAGAAGATGTGAGCTAAAAGGAATTTTCTGTAGCTTCAGCAATATTGATAATTTCCTCCTACAGTCCAAGGAGATGTGTTAGCTTACAAAGCAGTTGAATTTAGATATACCAAGAGCTACTATCTGGGAGGAGGTATTTTACTTTTCTCTATTTTGATTTTTTGTAACTTATTAATGCTTTTCCAATGTAAGTATCACATTCTCCTCACACTTGTGCAATGTCTATTCATATACCTGGTAGTTTTAATACGCTTCAGCAGAAGATGTTTGTAGGCACCAAGGTAATTTACATCTGTTAGCTTGTAGTGCTTCCAGATGGAACAACAAAATCGTGTGATTTAGAGACACTAGACTAGTTAAAAAACCCCAAAGTTACACAGTGTCTGTTATACTGTAGCAGTTCCCTAAAGTGATTTATATTTTACATATTTGCTCAGAAAAGCTGAAAGGAAAGCGGTATGAGATTTTATTTCAGTCTTTCTAATGGTTCACAATTAACTTTGGAGAAAAATGATACTTTTAACTTCAGATTTGCATTGCACATCAAAACTGATCACGTAGTCATCATAGAACTCTATTGTGAAAATTCTACAAAGATATATTTATATCTTTGGCTATAGTTATTCTTTATTTTTCTGTATCTGGACCCAGTTACGGAAAGGCGGGGGGAAGGAAGCAGTGACCACCCTGCAACAGTTGCACAAGGCTGGCTGGTGGGCACAGGTGTGGAGAGGGACGAGTAATGCTGCTGTCTGGAGAAGGGGAAAGGAGGAGAATTCAGCAGTGTATTCTTTTTTGACAGTTGTATGAGCACAGGACATTTTCATTCCCTACATACACTTTAATAACAAAATCTACAGGAAGAACTTCAAAAATAGCAAACATAATCTTATTCCACTACAGACATCCATGAGTTTTGTTTTGCCTCTGTGCTTGAGGCTTAAAAGTGCAGTGGACTTCCATACGGACAAAGAGTGAAAGATGGATCTCCCTAGTGATTGATTTCCTTGACCCAGATGTACCCAAACCTTACAAAGGGTCACACATATAAAACAACAACAAAGGCCGCAAAATGGGTCAGGTTTCTGTGGGGAGGCAAGCAAGAACAGTCAGTTCTCCCTGTAAACATACACTCTTAGGTCACATGAGTTTAAATCCTGTGCTTAGAGGATGGGAGAGAGATATACTTAATTTATCACATATTTGATTTATTTAACCCCACTGACATAAACAGATTTACTCTAGAGGAAATGTGAAGAGACATGGAGTTTAATAAAACTGTCATTCACTTTTGCTTGAGCTATCTCCTGATTTTCAATACTAATAAAAGGATGTGTTATTTAACACAGAGTTGTTAAAAACATTTAAATCCTGTCTGGATCATTGTGCACATTATCATTATTTTTAATTTTACACTAGTGTATGTTTTGATGCAAACAAATGTAACTGCTTTCATGTATATAAAATTTAATTCTACTCCACAAGGGATAAACCAGTAAACACAATGTTTCAATGGTAAATAAGTGTTGTTTAACATTTAAACTATTGATTAAAAATGCAGATAATCTATTCTGCATCCTTCCATGATAATCGCATTTCTTCCTAGGAGTATAGCCCTGCTGCCTATGCTCTGTGCTGTTGGCACAATAAGGGATCCAGCAGATTAAAACTGCAAAAGACAACTATTCTGTTATTCATGTGTATTTCCTGAAATGAAGGCAACTATTTCTCAAGGTTTTTCCAGAAACTAAACAATGAGTTTCTTGAACTACTTTATTGTTAAAATCTGGACAACCAGGGGGAAAACTATGTTTACCTTTAAAATACATGCTAGGGTTGAGCTTGGGGGTTATAAACCAGTGGGTCTTACATCAGTATTTGGTAAAGTAGCTGAAAAATAACTGTAAAGTTATAATGAGCATCTTATAAGGACAAATTGCAGCACTCCCCAAGGGAAATTTTCTTTCCTTCAGGGTGTCAATAAAATAACGGATAACTGAGAAATGATATATATCATTTATTTTGGGTTTTAAAAGGCTGCAGTGGCTATTAAGGAAACTAAGGGTAATCACTAAGAGTGGGCTTTCATGGACAAGAAGCTGATTAAGGAAGTAAACAATGGAATAAATGGGCTTAGCAAGTTAAAAATTGGGCTGAAGATTTAATTCTGGTTTATTACATAATAGATTTTATTTATGACATTGTGTGATATATTGTCATATTTACACTCAGGATTCAGATAAATGGGTAGTGAAAAGTCTTTTTTATCAGTCAATGTGAAGTACTCATTTTGGTGTTTTGCAGCTTTACTGTCTATTGGTATTTGTTTTACCAATAACTGTCATTCCCAGAAAATCTAAATAGCTATAGATGGGGAAAGCTTTTATTACTTTTTAGATTAATAACATTTTTAAGTCTATGGTTTAGGTGTTACAGTCTAAACAATCCACCATTATTTATTTGGTTTCATTAATAAAATGACAGCGTAATAATAAATTTGCATTTGAATATAAAGCTGTAATTAAAAAAATCACAGGTGTTATGGGGAAAAAAAATTACAGTTGATCATCCAGTTGGTGTTCCTGTCCGAACAGAAAACTTCTCAGGAATGCTTTTGCATGCTTTGTGGACGCAGTTTCTAAGTGACAGCATCAAGCATGTACTGAGTTTTGCTTTCTCTAGTTTCAGGGATTGTATTGTTAGCCTTGTTCATATTTGAGCTCTTCAAGTTACCTGGAATGTCAACAATGAAACATTGTTCTCAATCTGAACACAGGTATGTGCTTCATAAAACAAGATTTACTTCATTTTCAGTCTCTATGCTGTATGCTTGCATGTGAATTCTTGCATATATATGTATTGAAAGGAGCAGCACATGGGTATTAGTTTGCAGAGGGTGTTTCATGTATTGAATGCACATTCCAAGGGTTGTCAATCTCGGGAAAGCTGCAGGAAAGCTGTCAGATACATGAAGGGCTTTTACAAAATTAGACAATGATCCATTCATAGAATTACAGAATGGTTTGAGTTTGAAGGGACCTTAGAGCTCATCTACTTCTGACCTCCCTGTCATAGGCAGGGACACCTTCCACTAGACCAGGTTGCTCAAAGCCCCATTCAACCTGGCCTTGAACACTGCCAAGGATGAAGCATCCACAGTTCTCTCAGGAACCTGTTCTGGCTGCCTCACCACTGTCATAGTAAAGAATTTCTTCCTCATATCTAATCTAAATCTCCCCTCTTTCAGTTTAAAGGCATTCCCCCTTGCCCTATCCCTGCGTGCCCTTGTCAAAAGTTTCTGTCTTTCTTGTCAGCCCCTTTAGGTATTAGAAGGGACCTAAAGTCTCCCTCACTGTTAGGGTGAATAATAATAACAATGATAAAAAAATCTTGTCTGAATATTAGGAAGAAATGCTTCTAACAGGATAGTGAAAGACACGGAAATGGTTTACAGACAGTGGCTAAAGATGCCGCTTCACTGGAGATTGTCAGAGCTGGAGAAACATCCCGGAAGGTAGATGCAACAGCAGAGCTCATTTAATTCAGAGCAGTGTCTTGAAATTTAAGCTCGATTATGTTAGTTGGTGAGACAGTTCAAGATAGGGAGTAGTTGGATTCTCTGCTTTGAGGGTTATCAAAAGAGACAAGTGTGCTTTTTGGGACAGTAGTACCTGTCTGAATTTCTGTTACTAGCGGAGTCAAGAGATTTCTGAATTTCAGTTCCTTAATGAGCTTTTCAAAAGCATTTATAAGCCTCAGAATTCCCTGTCCTAAAACCCTCTCTTGTTTGTGGGCTTTCATCGTCACAACAACTCTATTACTCAAGAGTCTTGGAGATCCTGAGTCAAAGTAAAGGAATAATTTAGGCTTGGACCTTGATGACATTATGTAGCTGCATATTGTCTTGGGTTCAGCAGTAGCAGTCATTTTTCTCCTGCTTAGTAGCTGGTGCAGTGCTGTGTTTTTGACTTTCAGCCTGGGAACAGTGCTGATAACACCGATGTTTCTAGTTGTTGATAAGTAATGTTTACTCTGACTAAGGACTTTCTAAGTCTCATGTTCTGCTGGGGAGGAGGGGAATCCAAGAGGAAGCAGAGACAGGACACCTGACCCAAAGTAGCCAAAGAGGTATTCCATACCATAGCACATCATACCCAGTATATAAACTGGGGGAAGTTACCCAGAAGGGCTAGATCACTGCTCAGGTAGGGCTGGGTATCAATCAGCGGGTGGTGAGCGGTTGTATTCCCTTCCCTTGTTATTTCCCTTATCATAATTATTACTGGTGGCAGCAGTAGTGGTTTGTGTTATACCTTAGTTACTGGGCTGGTCTTATCTCAACCTATGGGAGTTACATTCTTTTGATTCTCCTCCCCATCCCTTCAGGAGCAGGGGGAGGAAGGGGGGAGAGTGAGCGAGTGGCTGCGTGGTTCTGGGTTGCCGGCGGTGCTTAAACCACGACACATATACATACACAATCTTTGTATGAAGCTCCCATTATCATTAGTATGGGAAGAATTCAGTCACTGTGTTAAATTCCACAATTGTACTGATTTTTGCCATATGTTTGAAAGTGCTTCTTAGTGTTATAGATATTTTTAAGTTTAATGTTGGGCAGTCTGAACTTTTGTTTGATATTGTGTGAAATTATGTTTCTGTGTATCTGTAAGGGTTGAACAGAGAGCGAATGTGTTCTATCACTGCCTCTCAGGATGTTTCTATTTAATGATGCTAACTCCCTTTTATTTGATTAGGGATTTAGTGATATCAGAACAGTCATGCAGATTTTACTGCAGGTGTACAGAGATGCTGTTTCATTTTATCCTTTGAAGGATGAATAGTTTTTGACACAAATCTACGTGAACACCTTTATTCTTCATTATTTTGTAAAAAGGCCACCCAGTGAGCTATTTCAGTTGAATAAGAAAAAAAAAAAGTGTTTACACGTACCTAGGGAGGATGATTTGATGTAACAGTAATAATAAAATATGCTGATGTGATCATAATATCATTTTCATTGCATGCGGGTGGAAACTGAAACTTCTGTTACCAGTGAGATACTGATGATGAATAATCAGCTTCACATCCTAGAGAGGTAAACACAATCTGTGTCTGAATGTATATCAGGGGAAATCCTTCATGTATTTTCATGACTCGGTGTGCACAGATGATATTTTTAGATTCTTTTTCATTCAGCCCGTTCAGTTTCATTATATAGTGGTTGTGCTGGCGCATCCCTTTCTGCTGCACAGCTTTGTTTTCAACATAGGCAGGGCCATGAACATGGCAGGGGAGCTGGTCATGCAGCATCCTCATGGCTGGTCACTGAAGAAAGCCAAAAGTAGTCTCAAAACAGGAAGGCAGAGGTAAAGAATCAGATGCAAGGGGAGAAATAACCACAGAATTTCACAGCTTGAAGAGATACAGCAAAGAGTTATCCCAGCAGAGGTCATGGACAGACTGGCAAGGAGCAGATACAGAAATAATGTTTGAAGCTTAATTTTAATATTGGGAAAGCAGCATTGTAGAACTGGGCATTCAACTGCCACTTTAGCTGGGAAGAATAATGGCTATGATGTTGATGCAGATAAAAATTAAGCATCATATCATCCAAATATTCAACATAGGCACATTTCTCAAAAAAATATAGGTACTTACTGAAACATCTTTCCATATGAACTTTTCAGTACTAATTATTGCACTAAGCATTCAATAAATAAGGCAATGTATTTGTTTATCTCGCATCCTAATATGCACCTGAATTTTATCACTGATGTGTAATCAATGAAATTATGGCATATTGTAGTGTTTCTAAATTGGTATTTTAAGAACATGATAAAAACAGTTTCAATACTAGAAGCCGTTCATAAAGATCAGTTCAGTAGAGAAACTTGCTATAACTTTATTTTTCTCCCTCTAATTTTCCTGTACAGTTATGTCTTACCTTGTGTTTACCAAGTAAAGCTCTAATTTTAGTAGAAATCGCAGAAGGAGATGTGTTGTTTTTAAAGTTCTGAGGTGTTACCAAGGGTGTAAAAGATACCATAAAGAGAGAAAAGATGCACACAGACCTGAGAGTATCTTCCTAGTGATGCGTATACCACTAAATGCTGCTCTCAATATAGAAACTGGATTAAGTTACAGTGATGTGCTAGCTAACCATGAGAAATATTAAGTGTCATAGAGACTTACCTGGTATTTGAGAATCAGTTCTTCCAAAAGGAATTGTTCGTTTTAAACTGTAAGGAATTTTTGGGTCTAGTTTTAGGTATTACTAGACAGACTTACAGCAGCTTGCGAAAAATACGGGAAAGCAAGTCACAAAAATGCTGAAAAACTGCCAAAAATTGTGTATATCAGTTTAATTTTATGGTTTGTCCTATACCTGATAGTCTGAGGGACTTTTTTTCAGGACTGCTATTATGCAAATAAGAATGCATTCTTTTGGTTCAGATTAATCTGGTTTCCTACTGCGGGACGCTTATGGAGATAGTAAATAGACAATCAAATTCTTGAGTTGTTAGTGGTATGGGCTTTTGCTTGGCTTTTGGAATGCAGGTTCAAAGTAAGATTTTATGTTTAATATCTGTTCAGGTTTTCCTAGGTGAATGTTATGTTTTCTTTGCTAATTACATATTTAACAATCAAAACTTTGCTTGATGACTTACTGCAGCAATATTTGCAGTTAATGATACTGATGCTGAGGAAATCTCTCTTGTGCTTTTTATCTAGTTGTTACCACACTGTTTGAGAATATAAGTAATTAAAATGTCAATGTTTATGGACTTATTGTTTGCTTTTAGTTATCTGTTTGCAAAAATGTTGGAATTTGGCCATTTTGTTCTGATGCTGTTGCATAGGTTAGCCTAGAAATTAAAAAAAAACAAAACAAACAAAAAAAAAAAAACCCCAAAAAAAACCACCCTCAAAACTTTCATGGGTATCCTAGGCTTCTTTCTTGAATTACGTATTAATAATCTGGCTTTACTTGAAGGCAAGGTTCTAGCGCTTAGGCTGCAAAAGGCCAATAGTTGAAAAAAATGTTAGAATTAAGATGTCAAGTACGTGTTCTCATGGTTAGTAGTAGATAATTAGTGGTTTATGGGGGCAGTTGGAAGATACTAGACAGTAAAAAGTAACTTCTTTGATGCATTATGATTCACCATAGGTTATTTTTTTTGGGTAGTGGCCAAATTCTGCAAACCTATAACTTAGATATACCTTCCATAAACCTATGCTGATAAAGCCAGTTTCACAAGGAAAATGGATGTCAAGCAATTCTTCCTTCTGAGATCGAGTTTCTACTTTTTTGCTGGAAAACCACTTTTTTTTTTTTTTTTTTTTTTTTTTGGCATGAACTGGTTTCCCAATAAAATGCAAAAGAAAATTAAACAATGCAATTAAAAATTAAGAAGGACATCTGTAATATTTAGAACAACTAGAGTTTACCAGTGGGGGGTGGCAAAACTCCCAATAATTTCTGCAGCAGGGCTTTTTCCCCAGTGATATCTCCTCCAGAAGGCAAAGCATAATTATGAAGGTGGTGAATGTTCACTTTCAGACCGGGTAACAGCTGGCATTTGGCTACCTACAACTAATATAGATTATTTTTTCCTCTTGATACTATGGGTGCAACAGATCCAAGTAAATCATTATACTTAGGAAAGCAGCTGTGTTGCACAAAGAAACAGTTCTTCTGCAGACCACTACTGGTTTGTATTGAGTGCTCCGCTTTAATCTTTTTTTCTGACTTGCATCCATAGGTGTTTGAGTCTGGCATTATGTGTTCCTCTGTCTTCTCTGAAGTTCCTGCCTGATCATGGGGCATTTCTAGAAACCTGGAGTACACAGACATTATGCATAACCTCCCACAGCTCTGCAGAGCCAGTCCAGTTCAGTAGTGGTCAGGAGTTTTTTCCTATGTACTAATCAAATCAAAAACATCACAGCCAATTCAATCCATTCTCATTCCATAAGTCAGAGAACATACCTTTAAATTGCCTTCTGCTATTGAGACAGTTTGTGCCAACAGTTATAGCATGTATATGGCTGTTATGGGAAGATGATTCAGTAGGTTGTGGCAGATTTGCTTTGAATGGCTTTGCAGAAGGATCATTGTTTTGGAGTAGTGTCAGTGTAGGGTATGAACCAAAATCTAAATGACTAGAACTTCTGGTTTGATCCTTCAGGTCCACAAATGTAAAAGCTGTAAAAAAACCAAAATTTAAGTTCATAAAAGCATAACATCACCCTAAATATGCAAGATTTCCTTTGTCTTTGACCAACAGTAAATTTATGCTTTGCACCAAATATTAAATCTTCAACAATTTGTACAAAACTTCCATGCAGAAACAGTGTCATACCAAAGTCATGCTGAGAAAGGAGAATCTGAAAAGTGACATTAAGCCTTCAAAACTTTGTCTTTTGTGCTATTGTTCATTATCAAAATTGTTTTGAAAGGCAGAGGGTTGCAATTCACATTGTAAAAAGACCTCAGTCTCCTCTACTGGTATTAAAGCCTGTGATGGTATTGTAATGAGAGTAAAGAATAATGTTGATATAGTAGTTTTGCAGTCTTATTCTGACCTCACTTTGTGTTTATTTCATCAGCTTTTTTTACTCTCCTAGAAAGAAAATTTCCCTACAAAACAGTTTGGAATTCTTTTATGGGGAGAGTGAGGCAGAGAGAGTAATGGAGAGCTGCCTTGTTTTAGTTTCATGCTATATACAGTTCTTAGTACAATTAAACTTTGAACAGTAAATGGACACACAAAACTATAAATAGTTTTATTAATAACTGCTGTTCTAGCAAGGAACACTAACAATTGCTTCACAGCAGAGTGAAGGGAGGACAGAGAATACTCCCTACAGTAACTACTTTAAAATGTAAGGATAATTGCCTGGAAAATGGAGAGGAAATTAAAAACACCAGAATAAGGAAACATCCAGTTATTGAGATCTGATAGCTAGTACTCTTGAATCATGCAGTCTGCTGCCTTTTAACAGCTTCTCCTGGAGGTTCACCTTTAACAGCTGAAACTCTTAACAGCAACCTGAAAATATGAAAACATGGAACTTTTAGATATTTGCCTCCGAGAATGGTTGTGTTACATAGCAGCTCTGCACCGCTGCTCACTGCTGCTGGCACTGTCCCAGTTCTCACAGCAGCTATCTTTGTGTTGGAGTATCAACGGTCAACATTCTTAACACATCTTCCATGCACTACTGTAGCACTGAAAGGCATCATACGGTTCCTGAAAGAGCTTCTGGAATATGTTGTCTGGTGCTGAGTTCCTGATGAAATGACTGAAGTGAAACACTGCTCAGCTGCATTTAAGAATTGCCTTCATTAAATTCTTTTCCTAAATTGGTCCATAATCTCAGTTTAGAAACCTCCTGGTAAAAGCGCATGGCTGCTATCATCTATGAAATTATACAATTCTTTGTTTAAATTCATTAAATAGTTATGTGGAAAGGGGAGCAAGCCATCTGTGATAAGCCAAACTTGCTGACACAGTACTCATAATAGGTTCTTTCCCAGAGGTTTTTTATTGCAGTTATATAAGAAATCATCGACTTACAAAGTTCAAAGAAACTTTCAAAATAGATCTTTTTTCATTATATTTTTGAGCAATGTAGCAGGAGACCATGTAGATATTGTTCATAGTAATTAGTTCTGTGAAACCTTTAGTGAAAAATTAGTTCTGGGAAAATACGCGTAGGGACAAGGGAAACTTTTATTTACAGAAAGTTTGAAGAATACTTTAGAATGAAGGAATATATTTAAAATCCAAATTAAAGTAGCCACTGACTCTGGAAACCACTGCAGTTAGGTACGTGCCTATTTTCTCAACAATAAGTCAGAGAATAATACGCAGACCTCAACTACAAAATCATGATGCACTTATGTAATGTAGTCTAGATTTTTGGGTCCTCTTTCATCATACACTAGGTAAGTCCAGAATGAAACCAGTGGGATTTACAACATGGGTAATTTCAGGTTGTAACTAAAGAACATGGATTTGTAGTCTGGAGCAGGAGATGGCTTCCTAAGCCTCCAGTGTGGGCACCATGTCCCAGTAAATAACACAACTGACACTTTCTCACATGTTGGAACAACAGCATTATTGTGCCGGCGAAGGCCGTGAAAATGAGATCTGGGAGCAGAAGAGGCCTGGAGGGTTTATTGGAGTTGTGTCAGCTTGAGACAGAGGACAACATTTGAAATGAGCTGGGGAAATGAGCTATTTCATAACTCTTTACCTTTCTTAGGGAGCTAGCCACAGAAAAAGTACCACTCTAGGGGGTTGATGTACTTTGTTTCATTACTCTTGTTACAACAAACACTTAAATAAACATCTTGTTTTCAATTCAGCTATCTCCCTGACTTCAGGCATTTGCTGCCTTATATTCCAGTCTGTACTTTCTAACCTCTTGCTCATATATCTGTTAATATTCATGCAGGACCAATGCTACAATTCAATGTGAATAAAGTGCACAGAAAAATTATTTCTTTCACAGTCTGCTCAGTACACTACAAATGGCATCCTGACCTCTAGAGCAGCAGATTCATTAATTTTGGCAGAAAATCACAGTTTCTACTTTGAAACTATTGATTTCCCAAGAAAATACTGAAATGCCTTGTCATTAACACCTATTTAGACAACTACGGCAGTGGTACATCCAGGTCATACAAGATTAACTAATTAATGCTGCTTTTTTTTTTGGTAAGAGGAGGCCCTGTGAGCACATACACAATAACCACTGAACAGTTAATTTTTTATTTTTTTTTCACCAACCTCTATAAATAAAACTCTCTGCCTCAGGGAAAAAAAATCCAATTTTCTCTGTCTCAGGAAAAAGTCTGACTAGTCAATGAACCTTGCACCATGCCAGCACACATTCAAGATCAGTTAAACGAAACCCAGTAACAGTTGTGTTAAGGGAACTAGAAGGATCTGTAGTCATTTACAATTGTAATATTTTTGAAGATTTAACACAGATACTATTTTTTTTACCTCATTTTTTTTTCTTTCAGATTCTTAACACAGACTTGTGTTCGGGAAACTGACAGGATGGAGATTCGTCCAGGCACTTCACTGGCCTGTCTTGTAAACTCTAACAGGTATTTTTTGTCTGTAGCTTTTGACTCTTCTATGTGATCAGGTACCTACATCTTGACTGTTTAAACTTAGTTCCATCCCTGCCTTGCTGTTAACATCAGCTGTGGACAGACTCGCAGTCAGAGTGGCTGTGCTTCTGCTGGTGCTGTGTCCCTTCCGTCTCCTTGCTGATCTAACTGCCAACGTCATTCCTGTGGAAAATCTAATAACTTGGTATGTGCATCCTTTTTATCATGCTGCTCTTCACTGCCTACCACTGTAGGTTTTTGATTTGGTGTAGACATCATCACATTTATTTTACACTGAACATTGGCTAGCTGCTGAATGACTTTATCCCTACTTCTTCGTACCCAGGACACTCAGCAAGCTTAACATGAGCACAGAGGCATGACGGATTTAGTCAAAGACTGTAAGCTGTTTCCACTACAAGCAATAATGCTCAATATTTACTATTCTGTAACAATGAATTAGTTGCAGTCCTTTGGTAGACTTGAAATTATTTCTAGTTCCATTCTGTAATGAAATCCTAGGTAACTAAGTTTTAACCAGCTCTTTTTTTTTTTTTCCTCATCTAACCTGTTTTAGTTATAGTTTTATCTAGTTCTACTTAAGAAATTACTGTTTTCGATTTCATATAATTCTGGTGTTTCTGAAGTTTCAAGTGTGCCATCATTTAAGCATTATGGGATAACAGATGAAACCTGTAAATGTGTGCTTGTTGATTTATAGTTGTATTTGTATTAAGAGTTCAAGTTTAAAACACACGCAGTTGTAACCAGTGGCACAAAAGAGAACCATTGACTTCATGGTGTTTGACTTTTGAAGAGGTGAAAGTCTTTGAATAATTGGAATTGCAGTTAGCAGTAACGTGCGTGTCCTGTCACTTTTGCTGACGAGCAAAGACGTAAAGGACAGTTTTCTTATATGTGACTCCAACCATTATAAAGAAACTGCCATTTATTCTTTCCAGTGTCTCTTCATACCAACCTCTGAAGTTCTGTGAGAGGGAAAGCCCTTTCTATTCTGCTTGTCCCAGGTCTACAGTGAAACTGTGTACATACATGAAATAAGCCGTAGGTTCACATATCTTTGTCAGTACTCTTATACCAGATGTACAGACTTCTCCCCTCTGCAATTCAGAGCGGTAAAACCAGAACAGCCATGATGGAGATGCATGGGATTCTGAAGCACCAAAACATGGCTAACTTTATCTACGTTAAGTCATTGAACAGTGTAGTAATTTTAATCCTTACAACAATAATTCATGAGGTGTGTAAAACTAACAGATATGTATATAACATGTAACATAAAAATACCATAGTTTCTCCAAATTATTACAATCCTGCAAAGTGAACACAGGGTTTCAGGTCTGACTTCTGGGGAGTATTGTACACAGCCAGTGCCAAGTGACGTGATGTGAAGTGCCCTATTGAGCAAAATTTGAAGTCTTCATGATCCATTATAACAAAGATGATCTGTACTGATACCTTCTTGAAGAGTCATGCTAAAGAAAATTTTACCACATGCTAGTGTATTTCTTTTAGCTACATGTTTTTTCAGAAGAGATATTTTAGGAATACTGAAACTAGGAAAATCTACTTTAGGTACCTGTGCTAAATATGTTTAAGAACTCTACTTGATACGTGATAGTATTAATGCAAAATATAGTTCAGGCTGTTAGTTAAATTCTGTCTAAATACAGTGTGTTTATGTTAAAAAATGTGAATTCAAATGGGAATGTGTACAGAGAACAACTGTTAGGGTGACAGGGAAAACAAACTAATTTATGATTTGCTTAGCATACTGAAATGAAAAATGAAAAGGGATAAGACTTTTGTCTGCAAATACCTTAAGGGGTTAAAAGTTGGGAGGAAATAAATTATGATGCTGCTTCTGACACAGTAACCAATGGGTCGGAATTAAATGGAGACTGGAAGGAAGATTAATTTTGGTTGCCTGAAGAAAGAGGTTTCAGTCTCCCAGTGATTGTGGTATTGTAAAGGTCCCAACATTTTAATTCATATGTTTAGCAAGCTTATGAATGCAGTTGTACTGTGTAACTGCAAAGCTGATGTGGGGTTGCAGGTGCTGATATGCAGCAGGAGAGACAGGCCACACCATTTCACTGGGCATGGAGTTTTATTTGACATCCTGACAGAAGAAACAGCAAGGTGATGTAGGGCTCATAGAAGGCCAGCTTCTCCTGTGATTAGTTCACAGCAGACCGAGAAGCAAATTAACCTAGAAGGGCCACCACAAAGAACCACACAATGGTTACAGCAGGGCCACATGGCCCTGGTGGGACTGCTAGCCCATGGGCACTCCTTGCTAGTCCTGGCATCTGGAGGGATGAAAAGATTTCAGGTTTGCTGTGTTGAGCAGGAAGAGGTCTTGGATTGCCAAGGAGGCCTTGTGTTCAGAGGTGAAGGCAGGATGCAGATCACAGAGGTGAAGAATACAAGCTTTGATGGATTTCTAGCACAGATAAGAAGGAAGCTTTGCTTTGAGAGAGAGCTGGATGCAGATAGCCTTATGGATCTGTGTGGCATTCCACTTCTGCTGGCACCTGAGTTGTCCTGTAAGGCTCATGTTTTGTGGCCAGCTGACTAAATCTAGCTTTGAGCCCAGCCCTGTTCCTACAGAGAAAACCAAATGTATCATCTGCTATTATTCCTGTATGGTCTAGCTCCTGCTGTGGGTAAGAGCTGCCTCAGCACTGCAGCAATGTCTCGGTCTTATATCAGTCTAGAAAATAGATACAGTTTCTTCCAATTAGTAAGGAAGTGAGAAGCTCTCTAAAACTGAGCTGTCATCTAAATACCCCATTCACAGTGTTTCTTTCCTTGAAGAAATATGTATTTTGCAGTTCACAGGGCTTGCACTAGTTACCTGTGAGGTTTTGGTACTGAGAGTGAGAGCCACCAAGTTTCTGGTGGGGATATAATGACAGCCTGGACATAGCTGAAGAGGCTGTGATTAGCAAATGTCACTGTGGCCTCTGCTGTTCACAAATAGCTTTTTAGATCATCACCCAGATGGGTTGGGAGCTTCTAAGATCCTGCTCATATGCTGTTTTGTATGCTGAATATAGTCCTACAGGAATTGAGTTCAGTGGTGAAGCCTGAAGCATCAAAGTGAAATTGTAGTATCATGCTCAAGAATGGCACTGTAAAAATGAAAATAACATCACAGCATTCTGTATTCCGTTTGTCCACTTCAGATGCAACCACTTACAGATTTTATAGAGTTTTATATATATATATATAAAATATAAATATATAAAATATAAATATATATATAATATATAAAATATAAAATATAAATATATATATAAAAAATATATTTATATATATATATACAGACACATATATATAGAGTTATTTCACTAAAACCAGCCCTACGAACTCAAGCTTAGATCTTTAGCTCGCACTTGGATCTGAAAGTCAGAGTTTCTTTTTGGTGCCCTGTCATCAGTAATAAATGTTTTGCAGCCCCTTACTTGCACCTTTCATGGCCTCATTGCCTTCAGTGGGTTGATCAGATGTAATTAATTGACTCAGGAGTTGTTTAATGATGCATAAGAAGGAATAGATTCTAGTTCAATCTCATAGCTGCTTTGGCTCTGAAATCTAAAAGGATTAAAGCACCATTTAAGAATATGTGCGCAGTGAAGCCGGTATTCCTATGGATATATGTCTCTTGGTTGATTGACTATTTAACTGATTTATATGAGATCATGTTATCTCTACATACACCTATAATCCCCTTTTGCTGAATATTTTGGCAGTTACATGCTGGTTGCTGTAGAAATTCCCTTCTAGGATCAAGTTATTAGAACAAAATTGTTCAAAACTTGCTTTCTCTTTTACCTAGTCTCCTATGATTTTTTTTTCTTTGCATCTTTTGTATTTTGTTGGGGAAAAAAGCACGGAGACATAGTCATGAGCTTGATAAACTATGATACCATGAAATAAAATAAATAAGAACAAAAAAGTAAAGTAAAGAGTATGCCCTTCGATAGGATTTATAGAACTGTGAGAATAAGAAATAATGCAGAGACGTTGACAGAGCAGTCTTGAAAACTGCCAAAAGGATAACAGCATTACAAAGGAAATGCTTATGACTAAGACAAAGAAAATTGTTGGCAGTCAGATCAAGGATTTGGGCTAGAGAACCAGGCTTTTATTTTTTACAAAACCTGTTTTAGATTTATTTGGAAAATAGTTGTAGTTAAATGGAACAGTAAGGTTTGAGGTCACATTTGCTCGTGAGCAGGGGACAAGTTTAGGCACTCTCTTTTTTCTTGAGCTACCCACAGTGCAAAATATGCAGGAGAATAGTTACTGGATCTTACTTAACTGTCAGGTTTGCTTCAAGTTGGTCCATGGGCTCCAAAGCTGTTATCAGAATACTTAGGTGTTGTTCATTGAGGGAATGATTCTAAATCCAATCCCCCAAAACCTTTGAAAAGACTTTCACTGTTCCCTTTGTCACACTGTCTAGACTTCATTCATTACCTAGTCCATGCTTGCCTGTCACTGCCTCAGTGTTTGAGGGAGTGATCTCTTGATCTCCAGTTTGGTAATTCCTTATTTTAAGCAACTGTGATAATTTTTTCAACAGAGGGATATTTTGTAAAGACTGATTTTGACTAGTTTCTCATATGCACATGTTCAATTAGCTATCTATAGGTTCTAGAAAATACACTAGTATACCTGATGAAACAGTTACCCAGGGTGACAAAAGCTCTATTAAATCTTTGTGGGTTTGCCAGTTGTAAAAATAACGCATGTGTAATTCAGGAATATAATAAATCAAATTTTAAATGTCAGGTCACTTCCTGCTCACTAAGTTTTAGAAAACTCAAGCTGCAGTAATTCAGAAATTTCAAAAGCATTTTAATTTATGAAAACAAAGAAACAGGGAAGTCAGGGAAAAGTGCAATACCTGGAAATTAATCTACCTAATTTTACACAGTCAAGAAAATGAATGGCATTCATCTGTGTGCTCATTACAACCTTTCAACAAATTCTCTATTATTATTATTTTCTGTGTTAAAACTTGGGTTTGTCTGAAAATTTTGTAATTCTAGAACCAGTCTTAAGCACTACTTTTCATATCTAAGAATCCCAGTCGCTGCTTATTCCATAACTTGCTAAAAGAGACTCTCCAAGTGTAACCATAACTATAAAATTAATAATATTAGAATAATATAAGTTTTCATGTATGGCATGGATATTGCTGCTGCATTGCACTAACAGCAATGCGTGCATTCAGACTATGTACATCTAATGTAATTTGGGGAATACGATTTTTTCAATTATAGCTGAGATTAGAACAGACAACTCATGTTAAGTTCAAAGTCGTGTCCATTTTTTTGGTTCTGAATCTTCATTACAGGAGAAATTTAGATTGCATTAATGTGCCTTCTGTTCAGCTAGAGGAAAATTCATTACAAAAGAATTCAATAAAAATGGGTAATTTTAATCAACTTGATATATTTCTCCTAGGCTACTATATTATGAAACAATAATAGTAAATCCATAGTTAAGACAAACTTGCAAGCTATTGCATGAGGATCTAATGACTTCTGTGTCTCAGGGTCTTGAAGAAAAATGCAGAGAAAGAGTAATGAAAGTTTAATGTCTGAAGTCCTTCCCATGAAAATGTATTTTCTGTTTCTTCTCAAAATCTGTGAGCTGAATATTGTCAAAATTTTGCTTATGGTATTAAATATGATCTAGAGCAGGACTGTGTCATTCCATAGTTGGAAAAGTAGCTAGTATGGGTCAGTGTAAGACAGATTTATTTGGGTTACCTCTGAAATGATTTTCAAGACAAGCAGGGTGGTCCCATATCAAAGAGTCAGAATACAGTACAGTCCCAATGCTCGTCCAGTCCTTTAAAGACTCGTTGGGTAAGATGAATTAAGACAGCCTAATAAATCATTTATGGGCAAAAATGTTGTTATCACAGTTTATCAGCAGAATTAGGTGGTAGCAAAAGTACACACTCGTAAGTTTATCAAACTCCCAAGTAGTTGAAAGGAGCAGTGGTTTGATAGGTAGGCGACAATATTTCACTGCAGCTTTGATACCAACTCAATTCTGCTGCTTGAGTGGTAGTGATTTTAACAAGGTTTTAATAAGGAAGACCTCTGTGACTGTAGCTTTAGTAGAGTTCATGTCCTTCATAGCATCAATAATTTACAATAATTTAATAGGGACTTGCAGAATATCAGACAACTTTAATGGGAGATGACAATATTGAAACCATCTTCTATAGATAAAGATCTTTTAAGTATCTAGTTTCAATAAGACACTAAATATATGTCCTTTATACTATTATTATTGCTCAAGAAAGAAACCTTGTTCAACAACTTTTGGTGAAGAGAGTTGTTATGTTTCACTTGATTTAGTGTGAGGAGAAGAATTTCTAATCTTTGGTCTGCTTCTGAAAAATTGATATTATAACTTAAACAGGAAAGCATTTAATAATTTATGTAACCTTTGATTTAAAACGTGTGCCTAAATAAGTGGTTTATAAATTGTTCACGTTGTGTTCAGTAAAATGCATAAACCCATCTCTAATCTTGGTCACATCTTCCATCCTTCTAAAAACATCAGAAAACTTCTAATGATTCTAGTAGAACACGCTTTACAGGGCTAGAATTGGAAATGTCATCTGCATTACAGTACCTGGTATACACTGAGGACATGTCATGCCTGGAGGGACAGCTTGTGTGTTTGAATCTTAGAAGTGTCGAAACCAGTGCTGTAACATTAAACTGGATTTTAACCTGGTTTCTGAAGATGTATATGACTGTTCTCTGCAACTATTTACCTCTCTATATATGTTAACACCCTCCCTTCCACAGTTTTGAATGTTTATCAATGTTGCCTCGAAGTGAGCGAGCTATCAGTGTTTTCTAAAAATAAAAATCCAAATAGAGAAGTGAAATCCTTTTATAGATCCCACAGTGATGAAGGCTGTGGTTGCATTCACCCTGTTTTGTTCATCAGATAATCTGCATTGGGTGATCATCCTCGGATAAATGCTTGGACAATAGTTTATGTTATTACTACTGTTCATACGGCTCCTTGTTTTATGATTCTCTTAACCACTTGTTAAAAAAAAAAAACCAAAAAAAAACCAAAAAAAGAGTAATATGAGAAAAAGAGCAAAATGTTTGCTGTGGTCATATTACTCTTAGTTATTAGACATAGATCTTAATCTATTCTGGATCTCTTTCATCAACTTATTCGGTAATAAGACAATAATTCGTCTTTGGACCCTGCAGCCTTTCAAGAGGCTTTTTGGGTATCAGTTCCTCTGAAGTTGACTGAATTTGTCTAGGGAATTCTGAAGGTTACAAACCCATACCTAGTTTCCTGGAAATCTTTCGAATTTTATTGTTGTCAGAAGGCTTTTTCTACATTACCATTACATAAGTTAAATTAAGAACATAATACATACAAGTCATAGTAATAATCACTTTTCTGATTATCTAGAGAAGGAAAAAATGTTTGAGCATTAACCATTTTTAAAAGCACATTTAAGTCATTATTCATTTACAGGGTTGCATTAATTTCTGAATAATGCAGCACTGTAGATGGGTGATTCACAGCAATATAAAGTCTTTTGTAGTCATTTAGAACCTCATTATATGAATCTGTCTCTCACTGTTTCTGCCCAGTTCTGGAACTGATGAGACAAAATGACTATCCTGCATATAAAAGGGAGAGCCTGAAAAAACCAAATACAACCATTTTAGTTGGGCTAATGTTTTAAAATTCCCACGAAGCTATAAAAGTACACTTCCAGCCATTTTTAAACACAAATGGATGAGGGCTCAATTCTTCCCAGTTTGAATAAGGGGTGGCATTCAGCTGCAGCACCCGGTAGTGATCACAGCTCTTCCTAAAATGGGCCTCTGGTGTACCAGTAGCAGGAAAAATGGCATCTCTTCAGGTTGAAGAATATCCTGATTTAGCACATGAGTCTGCAGTGAGTCTTATTTAACCACAGAAACACATCCAATTAAGCAAAACCAAAACAGCAAAAAAATCGCCCATCAATTAACCAACCAACCAGCCAAAACAGGAACAAAACACAACAAAAAATGAACCCAAAACCAGAACAGTAAAGACAGAAAGAGACACCTGCAGGCACCAGGAACCACAAAGGGATGGAGATTTGCCTCCAAACTGCTGACTCTCACACTGCTCTGCTTTATTTCCATTTGATTAGTAGAAAAGGTTTTTCCATTTGCTTCCACAAATAATGTCACCTATGCATTGATTTTTTTCTTCTTTGTTTCCACTTCTGAAAATGTAATCTCTGTTAGAGGTAAGACTGTGTTATTAATGGAAAGATGAGCTTGTGGAGGGAGGCTAAAATGCTTCATCAGCCAGAAACAATGCATTTGGTTTCATTTACCTCCCCACAGATAAGATTAGAAAGGTGAACAAGTTCAGGCGAAGTACAAGGGCTTTGATGAAAAGAGACAAAAATCTGCTAAATTTAATATGGACATTTTTAGATCTTTATGACTTATTTTATAAGATTTTTTTTTTCAAGTTGTTAATTTTCCTGCAGTTACTGGTTTTCACATCGAAACTATAGAGAATAGAAATTCCTATGCAAATACCTTTGGGCAGTTCTTGCTTGAAGGAAATGTTATATTTCAGACAGATTGTTTTGTTTTCAATCTTACACATTTTTTTAAAAGGTGAAGGTTTTAATTCTTTTATTTCTGAGTAGACAATTCACCATGCCTTCTTTTTACATTTACAACATCCTGATGCTCAGAACCTCTCATGGTCTCTGGCTAGTGCTTGGATTTTAGCTATATTAAGTTTTATGTAGCTCCTATATCTACTTGTCTGCAAGGTTTCATACCTTCTGTACATTCTCTCTAAGCAATCATGTTAAGCAGGAATGCACCACTATTATCTTTCCATTTTTTTTTATTTTTTTTTTTTAGATGGAAAACTGAGACTGAAGGGATGCTGGTGGTCAGAAGTGGCAGGGTCCTTAACTACTGAGATAAAGGGATGGGTGTTTATGAGGCTGAACTCTGCAGCTGGAGGTGTGGATGGAAACATATTTGTTTGCGTGAGGTATCCACAGTAATGGTCTTGTCTGTATTTGTTTGGTGTGTTTTCTTGTTTTGAAAGTGTGCATCTAGCAACAGCTGCAGCTCCTGGCCAGAAGGGTACCAAATCTGATATTCTGGCCATGTTCAAAAACATTTTCCAAGTGAGCTGGCAATTGTGTAGCTAAGATTTCACAGCGTGAATTCCTCTCTGGATTAACCTTTGCTAGACAGAAGCTCTTTCAGTGTTGTGCACTTCAGCACGTCTCTCCATTCAAAGCCCACTTTGGAGCCATGGCTTTTTATATAAGAAACCCTTTCTCCAGGCATTGTTTTCTCCAAAGTACAAAAAGACTGTGCAGTAAAGCAATGTGGCAATTTGTCGTGCCTCCAAGTGACTGCAAATATACCCAAATACACAAATTTACTCCGCAGATACGCTTGAGAACCTTCTTGACATCTGCTTGCAGTGATTGCTGTGAGGACTAACTTCCACATCCTTGGGCAGTCACAAAGGGCTAAATTGAAAAGATAGATCGGTGGTGTTACACATGCTAGTAGTGATTACAGATAAGATCGTAGGAGCCTGCTTTCTTGATATCGTGACCTTTTAAGATCAGGAGAGATCAAATCCGCCAAGTGACTATAAGATGCGCAAGAGCAAATAGTGCAGGCTGCCTGGAAATAGCTATTGGTACGTTTGTTTTTAATATTATGCATACAAAGGGCTTGCATTGTTATTTATTTATTTGCTTTTAAGTAATGGGGCACATATATGAAAAGGCTGCATAGTACAACTTGCTTTTAAACTAACAGTGCTGCTGAGATCAGCACCAAGGACCCCATGTATTAATCCAAAGGTTCTCATAAATAAATTTCCTGTGTCTTTATAATTTTCATTGGAAGTTCAATCCTTTTAGAAAGCCAAAGATATTTTTTGGTGTCTGGTCTGAAATTAATATAGCACAGCTTGTGCATTCAGGAGGAGTCTTGAAGTAATGTGTAATGCTGGGCAGAGCCTATTCTTCCTTTGCACAGTGAGACTCCCAGCATGACGTTTTGGGCTCCAGACGAAAAGGACAAATCTGGCCCTTTTATCCCAAACCTTGCTTCAGCATGTCATGCAATCCATAGGGAGTATGTTATCTGCTTCATCAGCAAGAGTGTGCTTACTCAAGAGATTACCAGCTGCGTTGCAGATTGATGGAGATGACAGAAGTGCTCTCTGCTAGTAATTCCTCTCCGTTATTACCCATATCTGCCATTTTTTTCACCTCTGAGCAGGAGGAGACAAGCAGTCCATATGCGAAGTGGCTTCCTGCATACCTTACTATGAGCAAGCCGATTTCTCATGTTTTAACCCAAAGTGGTCACTGAATGTCAACCTTGACATTCCCCACTGAGATCAGGGAATATGAAGCACTTTGCAATTAGTTGTTCCTTTCAACGGTCTCCCTCCTAACTGTCTTTGTCTTCTATTTTTTCAGAGTGGTTTATGAAATAATACTACAGGGGGTGGCATTGCTGATAAGATCTGTGTGGTGTTTTTACCAGTTACTTCAGATTATTGAATCTGTTACTGTGTAAATGAGATTATTATTGCTCCTCAAAAATAATCAAGTGTGCACAAGTCAGAAGCAATACATGAATATGTAAATGATGCAGAAGGCCATTAATACCATGAAATTTTGTAGCTTAGTGCATTGCTTGGAAACCACAGTGTTTTTTTTTCTACATATCCAAACACAGACAGCAGATTGGTTTCCCCAAGGAAAGGCAGGTTATGGAGAAATTATATTTCTATTACACAGCATTTGCATAGAAATGATTGCATCCTGTGGGGCTTCATGTAGTAAGAGAGCAAGAGAAGAAGGAAGTTCAATGGTAAAACACCATGATACCATGATTAGTTTTTAAACATAGAAATGGGGGGACTTGTTATACCTGCTTGTAATGGCAATGATGGTATCAGTATGAGGCTCCTTTAAGCCTAGCCTCAGATGCAGTCACCTTGAAGTAACACATGCTTTTTGCTTGCCACTTACCAAAACCTGATAAACTGATAACTGCCCCCCTCCCCCAAACAAACACACAAGCCAGTCCCACACAAAAGTCTATTTTCTAGTTGTTATGGAAAAACAAACTGCATCCTTGATGAAATGTGCAGTAAAGAAGCCAAGAACAGAGCTTTCACCCTTGGGAGGCACTGTTCTCCTGGGCATATTAGAGGTACATCAGTAAGGACATTCTGTAAAGCTTTATGGAATTAAAATCATTGGACACGTTTTTAAAGGGTTATTAAGTACAGAAATGCCATCTGGGACTCAGGAAGTCCTTGGTGGAGGTCATTGAAAGCTGAGCAAGGAAGCTGCAGAAGTTGCTTTGGTGCCTGCAGGTTGGTAAGCGGCAGCTAAGCACTCAACTGGTGACCACTGGAGTGGAACGGAGCCACTCTCCCAGCACAGCCCATACATGGCTCTGTGGTGCCTGTGCAGGAGGGGATGGGACTGAGCTCTGGGGATCTTTGTCCAAGGGTGATCTGTGTTTTGGAGTGTTAGAGAGGAAAAATGAAATCTTCTTCTGACAGTTTTGCTAATGGGCATGCTTTTAATGGTGAATTTAAAATCTCATAATTTAAATAGGCTTGCTTAGCTTTTATTTGTAATTGTTCATGCTTCTTTCCTAATTACTCCTTGCCCACTAGAGAATTTGTATGTGTGGTTTACAAACCAAGTGGGAAATGTGAATCGAGGCAGAGGGCAGTTGGAAGCCGTGCCAGATGATTCAGCATAGCTGCTTTTGAATGGAGAAATGACAGGCAAATCAATTCATCATGCAAAATTTCTTGAAATGTATAATGTGCAAACACGAATCAAAGCCTTCATGGTCCTGTTACAGAAGCATATTTTCCCTCATTGGAGAGATTTTAAAGAGGAGGAGAATATTCTCATTACAATTTTTGTCATGAGGACAGACTGCTTTCTCTTTTTCCATTCTCACTAAAACCTCTGTCAGAAAGAAGCCATTTGGAATTTTAATGCTTTATATTTCTTGTAATTCACGATGTTTAGCCTGTAAGAATCTGACCTTTCCACTACTCTGTGATTTGACTGACTGATTACTTCTTCTTCAAGTTACCACCCATTTTTTCACGTTACAAAGAGAGGTAATTAAGGAAGATTTACATGTCTGTTCATCATTTCTTTCAGTGGTGTAGGTCAGACATGTCCTATTGTTGCATTGAAATTAAGAGGTATTAATCACTTTGTGTGAACTTACAAAGTATCTGTTCCTTTTTTTGGAGTTTGTTGTTCTCAGGTATTCTAAATGAGAATAAAATATGCAACACGACTTTCAGGCATGGAAGCTAACGATTAAGACAGAAATTCACTACAGGGGAGACTTTGTGTGGAGTCTGGGTGTTTGCTGTCATTACAAAATAGCTGTTTTTAACAACTTCGTGGTCTTTCCACTCCAACAACAAATTCCGTCTATTTGCTGAATGACTCACAAAGAAATTGAATGCATTTTATAAACACTTTCTAACCAAGTTTTCAATTTATTAAAGTTGCTTTTCATGATACTCTGTTGTGGGTGTTCATATAGCCAATTTACCAGCATTAATAAAGTATCTCCGTTAACATATTGCCTAACCTTTGAATCATGCTAAGGTGAATTCCTCTCCATAGCTGACATATTAAACTATTTGCAACATGCATTACTGAATGAAAGTCCTGAATAGAATCTATCTTCTTTGGAAACCACAGTAGCCTAATCTAGAAAGGAGACTATAGTTTACATGCACTTATTTTTTTGAGCTTGACAAGTTTGTAAGATCCAAGTGCTACAAGTTAATGTAACATATTACAAACTTTCCATGTGCACAGAATTTTTATTAATATGGAAGAAAAATTATTGTTAAGCTTAGTTCATCTTGTGTATGTCTGATATGTCCTCTCTTCAGTGCTTTTTGTTTGATTGAGAAACACTCTCTTTTAAAAGAGGTTCTCCCCTGTGTTTGAACAACCTGATTTACAGTTTTCATGGGCGAAGTTATTTTAACTGGTTCTTTTTAAAATTATGATTCTGTTAGCATTTTGGTGCTAATACATTTGTGTGAGACTAAAAGAAATAAATGTAAGCAGAATGGTGGCACCTCTGGTGTCAGAGGCAGAAAACCCCATTTGCTGTTCAGCCCCAAGGCTGAGTGTGAGACCAAGCTTTCCCGGTAGAGATGTAGGAAATTTTGTTGTGTGGGCTGGTAAATATGTATAATACCTTTTCTGTTTATAGCTTCTCAGATTGTTACCAAATCTGAACCTGTGAGCTCCACACAAGTGCTGTGATGATCACCACCACAAAACTCAAGCCTGCACCCAGCCTTTTGGTTGAAATGTCTCATCTGAGCTTCGGCTTCCACGGGCCTCACATATCTCACATGTTCGGCCAGAATCACATTGCAGAGCTACTTTTACTTTCTTCTTGCCACTTTTAAGATTTGGTGGAGAGGTGAAACAGTTTTTGTAGGCTGCTGTATTACTCTGTCCACAGCTTCTTGAAAACTGCATTTATTCCCATTTGAAAACCAAATTATCTGTATCCTGCTTTCTTCATCTTTTCCCAAAATTGTCTGACGGCATCCTTGAGGTGCTGTTGTCCAGATCTGTGACTGTAGGTGAACAACCTGATGCTAAGCTGTTTGTTAACACCATGCCTTCACACCCAGTGTGTAGGTCTCCTGTATTGGTATCAGTATTGGCCATAAAAGTCTGGAAAGGCAAATTGTTTATATGCAGAGGTAGGAAAATCTTCAGTCTTCCTTATGTAGGATCCTGTAGGTTTGTAAAAGCCTGTTAATGAAGAGGCTGCATTTCAGTGCATTTGGAAAACTGCAGTTGTGACATGGCATTTCTTTTCCCATTACAATTGCTGTCACAAAAATGGCTATTTTTAGCCATATTTTTAGCTATAGCTATGTGGTACCTGCAGCGACTTGCAGGATGTGCTTTCCTGTGGCTGGCTGGTAACACTATTTATTACAGCCAAAAGGTTTAATGGAGCTCATACCAAACACACGCTTTAATGGAAACATTAATTGAATAATCATTAAAGTTTATGGACCAAATTCCTAACTGTACTCATGTTCAAAGGAATCTAAACAGAAGTAGCTCTTCTGTTCATGCCTTCCATTAATCCCCTGGTGCATAAGAAATGTCAACTTCCATTTTCATGGACAGGTGTGGATACACTCTCACCAGCACAAAACCATATTTACAGTAACCTTTCTTGCCCTCTTATGATAAAATAATCCAAATTTAACTCTGCTCGAATATAAAAGGAAGGAGCATAGTTGCTGAGGCATTTGAGTGTGAAATGCTCTGAAATTTTAGATTGATTACTTTTAATGTAACTTCTGCATTGCTCTCCTCTGCAGCATACAAGTCATGGCACTTTTGCACTTGTAAAATGCCCACATCTCCACTGGTTTGAAGTTAGACAAAAAGGTGAAGTGTTTTAATTTGGTCTTAAATTTGAAGGTTTCTAATTTCAACCACTTTACCTTATGAATTTATTTCATCCTGTAACTTCTCTTCAAAATTCAGCGTAGAAGCTCTGGGACAGATAACAGGAATGATCAATCAGCTAGTCAGGTTGGGAAGGAAAATGCTGTTTGTGAAGTGAAATCGCAGTCTATATTGAAGAGAATAAATTGCAAATTAAACAAATCATGGACTTTTGTTACTGAAAGAAAATGTTTCTGGGGGACTAACTTCTTTGGACACATTGGATTATGAAAGTTTATTTAATTCCACTCTGGCCCTAAAGGATAGGAAAAAACTGAATTAAAAGACTGTTTGGGATAAGAGATTTGCTTTGGACACCAGAGCTGTGTGTTGTAGGTGCCACTGTGTTTGCTCCTTATGGGGGTGAGGCTTCTGCAGGAAGGGGCAGCACAGGGAATGGCACTGGGATGAGAGATTGGGGTTTTAATTTTTTAGACACACCTGTGATTCTGATTGACCTGAGCCATCCTCTGCCTCAGCTAAAATCTAGAAGTACTTGGAAACCAATGTTTCCAAGCAAAGTTTTGTTTGCCTAATTCTTCCATTTCTCCCTAATTGTGCAGCTTTGATGATAACTCCTCTTTGTGTTGCCCCGGTAAGTATGATCATTTGAAAGTCATCTGGGAAGAATTGGGTAGATCATTATGTCATTGGAAAATTCAGGAAGAATTCAGACAAGTGAGATCTCTTGCTTCTGCTTTTACTCAGCAAATTCCCAATGAAATCTGGCTGGGGCAGGTTTGTCACTCGCACTTGTACTGAATCCTCCCGATAATTTGAAAAGCATCAAGAGAGATGGACATACTGTTTTCATCTAATTCTCTTGAGCATCTGAAGAGACTTAGATTAAACTGCAGGGGAAGAACTCTGCAATAGCCAAGAGAAAAGCAACAAATAGCACCTGGAAAAGGTGAATCTTTTGCCAGATGGAGTTTCAGAGACTTGCATAGTGTGACTTACAAACTTTTTTGTAAGATCAGGTACAATATGTACTATTTAATTCTTGCCTTGGTGTAGCAGTAGTTTTCTGAAAAAATAGGATAAGATTTTGTATTTTCATTCTTGCATAGACGTTGAAAGCAATCTATTGCTTAAATGGCTATTGTATGCATCTTTTCTCCCTTTGCTGATTTTCTTAAATTGCTAGCTGGTTTTGGAAGCCCATATCTTCATGTTCTTCTTTAAAGTTTATATTTCAAATCTGTGTGGAAAATTACCAGTGAACTAAAGATATTTTCTCTGGAACCTGCAGACTTTGCTGTGTCTTGATTCCTGCAAGTAACAGCAAAGACTGTTTCCCATTTAAATGAATGAGAGAAGTCATTGTAGAAGATTTATTTCTGCTGCCCCATTTTTCTTATTTATTCCTAACATTCTGCCCATTTGCTATGAGCTTCTTCACATTTCAGAAACAGCTAGTCTTCTGTGAGAACAAATTGTGCTATTTACTTCTGTCCTCAGAGGAAAGTAATGGTTTTGTGGGTGAAATGTCCAGGACAATAAGGAGAACTGGTGCTGTGTATTCCCAGCCAGAGAAATACATCTGAAGTAAATTGCTCTCAGCTGAAATCATGGGATGCCATGGAAGTAGTAACTGATTTGTATTCTGCTCTTCCTGTTTTTGAATCATCAGAGCCTGCCCCTGGGGATGAAAAGGACAGCCTGGGCAGCACTATGCAAATAGGTTGGGGGGGGGGGGGATGGGGGGTGGATTGAGGGGTGGGGGAAGTGACAAATGGATTTTTACTGCATTTTTCAAATGCAGTGTGTACCCTTATCTTTAAGAGGATTTATCTCTGTTTTGAACCAAAAGGGAAACAGCAAATTTAAAAGCAGGAAAAAAATGGAGTTGTTTGAAATTACAGGTATATCTGTGCTGTCAAAAGCTTAGATCCCTGGTTTGGTCTCAAGTCTCAGTCCTCCAAACTCACCTGTTAATATTTGTGATTTTGCTCAGTGAGGCTTGGCTTCTTTCAAAGTAAAATAAAATCCAGGATTTTTTCGCTCCTATGCTTTTTTTTTTTTTTATTGGCTGGCTCTACATAGTGCTCCAGAGCTGTCCCAAGACTCCTTGATGACACTCCATGCTGTTTGACCCATGCTTAGAGCCACTCTGCTTAGCTGTGGCACAGTCCCCTTGTTTTAGATCAAGCTGAAAATGTACAGAACCCTGTTCTTCGAAACGTAAGTAATGTGTTAAGGAGTACCTGAACCCTAGAAATGTGATAGAGCAGATGGCTTTAGAGGAGACCAGCTCTGAGTCCTGCTGCCTGGTGTCAGAGATCATCTCCTTTAACTGCTGCTTTAATCTTAAGATGGCATTGCTCCTTGGAGTTGCCTTGGTTCCTTCCACAGCTTCAGAAAGGTATGTTTCCATCTGAAAACAGAAACATCAAAGGATCATTTCAAATGTAGGTAGGTGCAGAAAGCCACCTTCTGACATGTTTCAGTACTGCTAAAAAAAGCAGTTTTAAATATCTCATCAGGCACCTCCAGGCCTTTAAAATTCAGGCTTTTAGCATTGCTATGTGTATTTAACATGATTACTGATGTCTCCCAAATGATCATTCCCTACATTTATTTTGCACATTGCATAATTTCATTTGACACTTTGTTGACAGTCACTGGTATAATTCTCACACTGAGTATGGCAGCAGGTAAATCCTGATGAGAAATTTGCCATTTCCTTTGCAAATATGTACATCTGTACACAACATAAAATGATTCCTGATGTCACTGATACATAAAGAATCTGTTAATCAGGAAAGCCATTTCCCCCATGAAGTTATTATAAGATTTTTATTTTTGTTTTTTTTTTTTTTTTTAATTGCAGGAATAACTTGTAACTGAAGCTATAAAGACATTTCTTTTAAACAATTTCTGTTTGCTTGTTTCCTTCAACTTTCTTTGCAAGAGAAATAACCTGTGTGGTTAATACAATTGTGTGCTTTCCACAGAGCAGATACCCCATAAGCCTAATGTGGATTGCCTGGATTTGGGGACAGTCCAGGCAAAATTCATTTCCTAAATCCATATATACTTCTGGATGACTTATGGTATCACTCTGTATCTTTGAGAGAAATTTAAAAGTTGAGGAGCTGAGTTTTGCAGGAAAAAAAAAAAATCAACTGGCTTTCCTAGGTGGGTATTAAAAAGGGAAAAATTCTATGTCGTTATGCACAAGAAGTGTGATTTACTGCCTAGCCAGCAGAGCAGGAGGTTACAGTAGATGGTTACTGTGCAGTACATGGTCATGACAACTTTGGCCATAATTTGAAGAAATGTACAGAAGACATAAATAGCAAATTCAAGTATACTATTGCAATGTCCAGAACTGCTTAAGTCATAGGAGTTCAGATGCTAAACTTTTCTCCCAACATTTAAAAAAGAAAAGGCTCCTGAAAAGTAGCAAAACCATAGTCTTTTAATTAAAGTTGTGAAGAGCTTAATTAGTTTAGTTCTCACAACATTTGGGAGAGAGCTAAAGTGAGATATTTATATATGTACATACATATATATGCACATATACATACCCATATATAATCTAGCCTTTTCAATTTTTGCTGTCATTCATCTGCATCATTTGAACTGATGCTGGTCTGTTTACAAAGCTGGTGGAGCGCCTCTTCTGACACAGCCAAGGTTCACAGTTTTGTGCTTACAGAGCAGTGAGAGTTCATAACTCAGTAGAGTCAGGGTCCTCAAATCGCATGCCCACAAAGTTTGCTCTGATATATATACTGTGTTGCTAAGGCCAATGTTTTCTGTGCATGCCTCTCGTGTAGCTGATATTTGCAGTGCTCTCACTGTTTTAAATATTGGAGGTCAAGGTACCTGATTAAGCAGAGAGTTCGTCTCTGCTACCCAGGCATTGCAGAGCACAAAAAGCCACTCCAAGCTCTGGCTTTGCTATTCAGAACAAAGAGTTTGACTGGGTATAGGTAAATCAACAGATAAATTGTCCTGCTCTACCGCAGACATCATCTTCTGTGCTTAATGTGTTCTGACCATTGCCGTCCACCTCTGATACTTGCACCGGGAGCTGTGGTTCTCCACCTGAATGCATGAAACCAACAGCACTGACCTTGTCCCATCAGCGTGCTTAGTAAACAGTGAAAAGGCCAGTGAGTCTGCCTCGCTGCTTTCCCTCAGATCAATAACAAATACCAATAAACTTAGGTTAATAGTTGGAGGTAGTATCAAGATACATCCCGTGACACTCTGAGAGGCATTGCCTGATACAGTGTGACCTACTGTAAGGACCCAGGGGATTTTTTTAAGATCTAATTCTAATTCTGCCTCTTCATGACATGCCACTTCCTGCGTGACTTGCACTGCAACAGCAGAGTGCTGCTGTCCCTGGCATGTTTCTCGTAGGGCTGGGAGGAGTGAAAGCCTGAAGATGATACTCATTCAGAAAGGTGTTCCTTTATCTTAGATCAAAACAGAAAAGCATGGGTTAACTGGGGAAGTATATTTCATCTCAATAGAGAGACTTAAAACTTCTCACCCACCTTTTCTACTGGACTACTCTGTTGCAACACACTGGCCGGCAAGGACAATACTGTAGACCTTGAGGACAGTGCCTGCTGTTGAGCACATCAGCAGTGCTGCTGGGCTGCAGGGGATCAATGGATATTGGTTATAACTGGCTTATTCTAGGGCCCTACTTGGATCTTTGCTTCTTTGCACAGTGGAGCCAGATAATAGACAAGTGGCATTGCTGGAGTTTCAGTAAGCTCCTACTCTGCCCATCCAGATCTTTGTCATCCCTGAAAGCCCCACTGTTGTAGCTCAGTGGCAGTGGGGTTGCTTGAGGCTTGCAGATTTTCTGGAATGTTTTACCCTCGTAGGCTTAAATATGCAATTAGATGTGTACAATTAGTTCTATGTTATTTATTTGTTTCCTGCAGCTACATCTATGTAAAGTGGCTATAGTAAGAAAGGAAAAAGAATTGCTTCATTGAGCTATCATACCCATACTCAGCACTGTCAAGTTTCATTTTTTGCTCTACCAGAAGCAACTTTTGCCACTTTTAGGATGAGAAAATAGCATTTCCAGTTGTTCATAATTTTTTGATTTCTGTTCAAATTGCAAACTGTTTGGAAACAAAGTCTGTCATTTGTTGCGTGTTTGAAGACTTGCTCCTGTAATGGAGTCCTTGAACATTTTTGGGGGCTATTTAGAACATAAGCCATAACTATGTATTAGGCTGTGGGACGAGAAGGTTTTATTTAATTTTGCATATCCACAGACCTGTAAAATTAAACAAATTGGAAAACAAAAGCAGTGCGAGCCTTCTTTTGATATTACAAAGCAGTGAGCATGCCATCTGTTACCCAGCACTTCTGTCTGCTGGAGTCCCACAGCAGTTAAGAAAAATGGGCTTTATGAGACCCTCAGAGAAGTATGTCCCGGTGACTTGAGAAATTAAATCATAATAATATCTGAATGTGAAGATTCTGCTATGGAAATCCAATTATGGTCTGTTAAAGGATTTATTGTGTTGCCTTGTGAAGTTAGTAGCTCTATGGAAACATGTCCTTCCCAGAGAGCTCTTTTGTTGGCCTGGTTTCCCCTTCTCAGTGTAAGCTCTCCATACAAATGCTTTAGGTATGGTTTGAGGCTTTGACCTGCTGTAAAGACCCAGTTACTTTTTTTTTTTTTTTAAGGTCTAATTCACATATTAGACTGAATCTTACAGGCTTGAAGGAAAGTGTATTGCTTAATTTTTCTTCTCTAGTGCAGACTACTGTTCATTTTGTTTCTATTTCATGTTTTCAGAATGATCGTATGACTCTGGAATTTGTTTTCTGTTTTCTAGATTTGGTGAAGAATATTTATTTGTTACTTAGTTTTTATAAGGTTGGCTGTTTTTTTTCCTAGAATGGAGTTCTCACTCCTTAATGCATTTATTCTTCCTCTAGCAGGAATGCCTTTTTTCCCTGTTTGACTTCCAGCCCATAAAAAGAAGAGCTTGTTGCAGAAGATTGCTGTTAGTTCCTAATCCAGCACTGCAAATACAAAAGCATCCTTTGGGTGTGGCTTTGTTCTCAGGCTTTTTTCAGAGAGTAAGTATGCTAGCAGACTAACTTTATGAGGTTTGGACAAATGGTTTGGAATTATGTCTGTCATTAAGCAGAGGTCACAAGCATCAATCCATCTGATGATGGTTACTGTTGTTTTGAAACACTTAGCTGTTGAAAACAGAAGTTTTATCTAAGTAGCTTCTCTGCTGATGGCTAGCTAGAGTTCAGGCAAAGTGACATCTTAAAGGTTTTGTCCTAGTGTTTTGCAGGGCTTGTGAACTCTTCAAAACAAACTACTCTGCATTTTTAAATTGTGATCAGGATGGGAAAGAAGGAAGAAGAAAAAAAAGGAAAAAAGGTTATTAGTAGTACCTTATAAATTCCTTTACATTTCTTAAGAAATTGTCTGAATGGAGATGACTGATTGAATGGTTTGTTTCCCTTGTATGAAAAGTAAGAATTCTAAAATATGCTCTGTTTCCCAAAAATTCTTGGGTTTGTGGTGTGTGCCTTAAAAGTAAAGAATGATGGGATTTGTACCTCCAAGGTAAATGTTTAGAAACGATGCAACAGAAGAGCTTCTTACATGCTGCCTAGCTGGGGAAAACAGCTGCATCTCCTATGATCAAGCTGATGGCTTTGTTCAAGTCAGACAGGTAGGCAGATGCCTTCTAACAAACAGGTAAGCTCTTTCTTTAGCAAATAGGTCACAGAATCTTAAAGGCAGAAAAAATATATAAAATAAAGGAGAAATAAAAAAACCGCCACATTTCAGCTGTGAAACTATGCTACTAGATTTCTGCAACCAAGCCAGAGAAGCAAGCAGAAGCTTCAAAACTGCATACTCATTCTCAGTACTTCAGTGTCTTTGTATAAAAATGTTTGTATGAAGGATGTTTAAAAATATATATATATATATATATATGAAATACTCGTACAGAATAAGAAATATGCAATGGACAAGTAGCACATACAGCTGCACACACACAGCACACCAGAAGCTCTGAACTTTCAGAATATACCAGCAGGCTCTTTGCATGGAGTCCTGTTGGCTTATTTGATACTAAATCTGTAAAAAATAAGAAAAGGAAATGAAACTTTATTAATACCAGACTTTGAGGAATTGGGACACATAAACATATAATATGACCATTTGACTGTATTTTCTTTATTGAGTGGTGGGATATAATTTTTTAACTGTGAAGTTATGAAATTGTGTGGTTAATGATACTTTTTGCTAGGTGAGCCAGAAATGCCTCAGACATCTAGTGTCTTGTTTTATGTTAGTCTAAACTATTTTCATTAGCTTCCCTAACAAAACAAAAATCTTTAAAGTGTCTTTATGGTTTAGTATTTAAAAAAGAAGTACTTTGCAATGAAACATTGAAAATAAAAAATAGAAACAATGTCCTTTGAAATGTTAAAGCAAAAAAGCCACTTTGATGTCTACTAAGACCTGTTTCTCAGATGAGACAGTCTTGTGAATTAGATATAAATAGTTCTGTTGACCTGAATCTGCATTTTCCAAAAATACATTCTTGGACCAACACTTTGTCCATCATTAGCAGTGTTAATACCACCTAGCACAGAGACTGACACGAGTTTATAAGACCATGCATATTACTGTTAGTGGGTCAGATCTTCTAATAATTGTTTGTCTAAATACATCTCAACTGCTAAATCTTGATGTTCACTGCTATTGAATTGGTTTTCTACTTTTTCTGTTAGCTTTACATTAGAAGTTATTTTGAAGACATCTCAATAGGCAAATAAAATCCTGAAAAATGGCTAAATGTCCAAAAAGTATTCTTCATTCCCAGTATCAGTGTAGAACGTGATTAAATTTTTCCATTACTTTTTAGTTAATACAAGCAACGTGTTGGATTTCTAATACAGTACTTCCAAGAAAATAATTTTCTATCATATTTTGTACATAAAGTTTTCTTTCTCGCTGCTAATGATTTCCTTTCTTGCTTGATTCTGTTTTCTTTCTTGCAAAGTCACCCACTGAGCTCTAAAAGCAATACTTTGTGAGTTTATACTGACACATCTCACATGCTTATAGTTACATTAGTCACTGATTGTTAGATGATCATTAGATTTAATCCTGAGTTTTCAAGCAGTTAGTGGAGGTGCAGCTTCAGATGTGCAGTTTTATTCAAAAAAAAATGTGTCAAGAAGGCAGGAAAATGTTTGGGTCAAATGTATGGGTGTGCTTTCCTCACTAACTTTGGCAGGAAGTGCTTTCAACCTTATGGACTTGAAGTCATGGGAGCTCTAAGTAATCAGGGGTGCTTGGGCTCCTGTTTTTTCCTGGGTTTTTTTTTTTGTTTGGTTGTTTGCTTTTGTTTGGGTTTTTTTTTTTTAGTTTGGTTAGTTGGATTGGTTGGTTGTTTTTCCCCCTAGATCCTCTGCAATAGCACTGTAGCTGAAATTAGAGGTGCTGTATCTCTGATGTTCTGCAGCACTGTGCAATCTGCTGGTTGTAGGACTGTGTTCTTAAATCAGGATGTGTAGCAATGCTTAGATCTCTAATTTCTGCTTAGATGCTGCACCAAGTTGCAGGATTGATTGCACTTTTTTGATTTTTTTAATGTGTTTTTTAAAAACAAAAGGTAGAAGTGTATTGCTGTAAACCAGCCTTCATGTTGTTCTGCGAAAGTCATTGCTGCACGCTGTAGTTTTATGTAGCATGACTATTCAGATGTACATTGTGAAGTATATTGACAAATCCTTTGTAGCTTTTTGAAAAATCCTGTGCATAGACCTCTAATTAAGAGTACATATGCCATGAGTAAAGAATCATTTGTATTTATGTATATGAAAGCAAATATATGATTTCAAAGCCAGGTATTTGATTTATTTATTTTCTTCTATTTTTAATACCCTTTTATTTTGGTTTTATGTAATGTATGTATCTGACAACATACTCTGGCTGAGACTAATTTAGTGAGAAAGGTAGACATTTTTATTTATAGGTACTTGATCTGAAAGATACGTGATCTGAGTAAATGTTGAAAAATGTACAGTAACCCAAAGTTTTCTTTTCTTTTTCAGCATTTCTGTTCTTGTGGTATTTCCTAAGGTTTTTCTTTCTTTGCTTGTTGTGAAGTCAACACACCTTGACATTTTGACAGTTTACGGGGTTTTATCGTTAAGGGGGACACCAAATGATGAAAATACACACACAGATATATCTTCTAGTTACTCCTGTTAACCTCACAGAGCAAATTTTTAATCTGTCATTGATTTTATTAGAAGATTTTGATATGCTGAATTTCTTTTCAATATATCTAATATATTCAAATACAGATTCATCAAAATAGACGAAGTCATGCATAACTATACCTGAAAATCTTGATTTGAACTGAAAAAATAACGAAGGATCACAGTTAAAGAGCTATAGATTTTTTTGACACATCTGTTTCTGCAGCCCTCACACATTTCTGGCCCCATAATACCTGTCCTAAATCAGATAAACACAAAAAAGTATACCAGGTTTGCGCAGATGGCTCCAAATAACAAAATTTTAGTTCAGGTGAGGCCATGTCTTGCAACAGCTTTGAGGACTCAGATTTTTTGGAATCCAACTTTGTTACCCAAGTAGTAGAGTTATTTAAAAATATTTCCATTATAATACTTCTTTTTACAACTTTTTTGAACTTTAAGATTCCTCAGTAAAGTGCATCCCATTTTTTGATTTTTGCATGCCGAAATGGAGAGGGAGCAGATCATTAATTTTTTATCTGATATGCTATGTGGAAACACTTGAATTCACAACAAACTAAAGAGTGAACAAAAATTTTGTTGCTTTATCCAGTAATGTGTGTTTGTTTATTTTGGAAATCATAGCCCTTGTCATCCTATTATCCTGTCTATTTCACATTTTATAATAGAAAAGACATGCTAATTCCATTTCAGCCCATGTTGGGCAGTGTCAGTGTGAACTATTCAATGTCACGCATTTTAGTACTAAGGTGTAGGGAACTAGAATGAATGTGATTCTTTACGTCTATTCCTTTCTCTTAAGAGTTTTTCCCTACAATTTTGTTCAGAATGTTGTGCAAAGTTTAGAGCATCCAGGCTCTATCCACTCCATAGCTACTGCTGTTGGAGAAGTGGTGGGGTTCCCTCTGAGCATTGTGGAGAAGACAAGCCACTATCAAAGAGAAGGGGACTCTTGTGTTAGGCTTAGCTAATAAATAATTCTAGATTCTACATTCTCATCATCCACATATATGCATGTGTTTGTATGATATTCCTGCTACCTCTTACTTGCTTTTATTTGTATAGGTATATATTGCATGAAATAAATTATTCTCTCATATATTTAAGAGACCAGTCTAATCCCAGGATTCAGCATTTCATACTCTTGCTTCAAAAACTGCTGGCCTATGTTTTTAATTTCCTTAAGATGTCTTTTTTTCTTAACAGCAGGAGTATGCTAAAATGTTTATCAAGTCCTGCTCTTTTCCCCAAGAAACTCAAAGTATAATTGCATTTCATAATTATCCGCCTTTGCCTATAACAGCATTGTTCACCCTCTGGACCTGTTGTTCTGTTGCTCTTCCTGTGCAGTGAAATTCTCTTCAGCTTACTTAAACAACATTAATCCCATCAGAAGTGACTCAGATAATGTCATCAGCTATGACACAGTATTCTCAGATTTTCTTGTTTATGCTGTGGTATAATGCCCTCTTAGGAGTAATTAAATTATGTCAAGAGGATTTTCTTAGTGTGAGTAGAAAGAGAGCTTTTAAATACAAGACTGTTTAATTTCAGCCTAAACCTTGACTGCTGTCATTTGATGACTGTTTTTCTTCACCTCCTTGTTCATTGTTTTGTGTTAACTTTCCAAATTGAAGGTACTGATGGCTGGGACAAGGGGTAAGGGCAGAAAGCAGTGGCTGGAGCCTTCTCTTGCCAGGACGAAGGTGTCCCAGCTTGGTAGGGAGGCCCCTGTAGGACCTGCATACATGTTGTACTCTGGAAACATTTGGTGCACCATTCCAAAGGACCTGATCATCTTTCCCCATTCACAAAATCAGTTATTCTGCACAAAGCAGAGTAATAGCTTTTTGGCTTATATTTAGCTCTAATGGTCCAAAGTTTGCTGTTGTCTTGCTAATGGGAGTAGCCCCACTAATTTCAGTGGAAGAATAACGCACAGTGGAACCAATGGTGTGAGTAAAAGAGCCATAATTTCGTCATCTATTAGTTTTTATTAGTGTGCTAAATTATACTGCAGTAATATTTATGTAGTACTGAGTGCATTAACTGCTAGATATATTGCATCTAGTTACTTCATTATCTATTTGAGCTCCAAAGCAAACCATTACATTTGTTGTATTATCTTCTTCAAACTAGTGCTTTTTAGTTGTTTTGTAGTTAAATGTGTTACACCAGTCTTTGCCTGTAGTAATTCTTAATTTTTTTTCTAGCCATCTACTTTTTTTATAATTATGCGGAAGCATAGTAGCAGCAATAGTTGCACTTATTAAATCATGAATTTGATCCAAAATATCTTCATTTTAACAGTCTTTTATTCTGTAGGCAGCTTTTGTTTAAAAGCATTGCAGAAAAAATACTGAGACATTTGTGAGAAATTAGATCTGTTTAAGCTTCACTCTGCAAGTGAGACATGTCTTCTGCTCATTGTCTTTAGATGCATCCAAGTAAAAAAGATAAGAGGCCATGAAATCTAGATGTGATGTAGATAGGTAGCCCCAGAATTTGACATGAATCTGGAGGCTGAGTTCCTTCCTATTCATGTTACAATTAGTCTTTTCAAGTGAAATGAATCTGTGCCCATTGTGTTCACCTTCTCAAAGCTAGATGTGATTTCTGCTTTGGTAGCAGGTTTTTGAATTTGCAATGAAGGCAAACTGAAGTTCTTGGTGCATGATAGACTCTGTCCATCTTTTTGAAATAGATGTTTTTATTCACCTATAGTATTCAAGATTTACGTGAACTTCTGTGGGTGGCATTTAAAAACAATGTATTCAGCACTGAAGTTAGCTTTCATTATTGTTAATTGCTTCCCACAGAAGGGTTTTGAATTGTGTGAAGAAGCCACAAGAATATCTGAAGTGTTCTGGTACTTAAAGAAAAGAAAAGAAAAAAAAAAAGATTGACAAATTGCATTTGTACGTTGAGAGCCCTAGCATTTCTTCATCAGTCATATAGACTTGCTCACTACAGTGCTTTTCAAAAATGGAACTTGGTTTTCAACTGCGAGCGTAATATTGCTTCATCATGTGAGACAATTCATAATTCTTTCCTTTCAGAATAGTTTATTAGAATGGAAAACAAACACTTATGACTATAAATAGGGAAAAACTATTAATATTTGATGATAGTATTTCTGCAGTAGACCAAACAAAATTCTCTGCAAAGTGAAATAAAATGCATAATAGCTGAGCCTGCAAAGGAAATGTCCATAACTTCAGATGCATTTATCTTTATTTTTAGTAATTTGTCAAATTGTGTGATCGCTATAGCAGATAATGTACATGGCAAACTTTAATGCATCATTTTGGGATGCAAAATATATGATCTGGTGGCCTTTTCCTTATGGTTTCTCATAACTCTCATGGCAAAATCATCAAAACTCCTCAGTGCAGCTGTGGTCTACAGAGATCAGAGGCACAAAAATAATGTGTCAGCTTTCCCATAAACAAGATGTATTTTGTAACATTTCTAACATAGCCATAAGGGTTGGTTGTAGCTTCAAACTTAGCTTTAAAGTTTCAATCAGTGTATTTGTTTTCTGTTGTTATCTTCAACAATGATAAGCTCATGGAGGATTGGTTTTGTGGTAGGGAGAAATGAAAGTATAGAAAAAAGCACAACTCAACCAGTGTTCTTGCGTGTAAAAGATAAAATTTTTTAAAGCCCTCTCGATACAAGTAGACAAGTATTGTTAAGTTCAAGGAAAAGCAAGCAGAAGAGCACAAGAACACTTACTTGTAAGATGAAGTTGTACAAATCTAGCTCATTAAAAAGTCTGAAGAGAGAAAATGCAAAAAGTTAGAGCAGAAAATGCAACCTGGTTCAGAAGGGTCTGTACACAAGCATCTATGCAAACATGCCACTGCTCAGTGGCAAGAGGCTGTGAGGAACAGTCCTGTCACCACTGATGGGGTAACTTCACACCTTGCATGCATTTCTGCTCAAAAAAGGGATTTTCAGTTATAGATTTTCTCCACTCAGACTAATAAACAGCACACTTTTCTCCAGGATAATTATTTCAGCACAAAGACCCTCAATATGCCAAGTGAGCTATCTGTCTCATGGCAGAAGCAAGTCAGGCAGCAGAACAGGAGCAGAAAAGTGTTCTTGTGAAGCACTCTGGTGACAGGTTTTGTACATATAAGGTTTATAGGATGGATAAAAATTCAAATTTACTTGGCCAGGAGAACTGCTCAACTCTTCATCCCAGCAGCTGCCCAGCAGGCCTTTCTGCAACAGTTTCAGGGAATTGGTGGAGGATCTTCAGCACTCTGAATGAGGTTTATGTAATGTATATAAAGCAGTATTTACCTGCACATATTAGAAATGCCTGAGGACAGCCAAGCTGTGTAATGGATTTTGCTATAGGGGCGAAGCGCAGGTCCTCACTTGTGTACATAAGGGATTTGAAACAGTTCTGCAATAATGCGTGTGGCTTTTTTCTTTATTTTTCTTTCCTATATTTAGTGTTCACTGATATTTGCAGTTATTTATTAACTCTGTAGAAGTTATTTGGGAAAGGAGAGTGAGAAAAGGGATAGAGTATCTCAAGGCAGGCTACTGCTTAGCCAGTGCTCAGGACTTATTTAGGGACAGTGGTGGAATGATTTTTCCTCCTGCTTTGCCAGTGGAAAATACCATTAAAGTAAAAGTGGAAAATTCCCACAAAAGAGAAAAAGAAGTTATTTGGAAAAGGTTGATGGAGGCAGAAGGATGTGCAATATTCATCTAGAGAAGCAAAACGAACTTGCTACCATCAAATGTACATGGTTTTCATTCATTCCTGTAGAAAGCTTCACCTCTGTTCCTAAATTATACAATAATTTTGTTGTGGGTGGTCTTGCCATTAGGCTGTCAAAGAGGTCAAGTGAAGTGGCATTTACTGTTGTCTGTTCTGATTGATTGGTGTTGTTAATTTTCTAATAAATATAAATTTTTAAGAGAAAACAATCTCTAACGATAAGAGATATTTTTTTAGGTGCACTCATATTGATGTTGGTTGTTTGGTTTGTGCTCCTTTCTGCTAAGGAAGTCTCTGATATAGCTCCCTGCCATCTCTGACCAAGGGCACATGTTATCAGTGATCCCTCCAATCCCTGGAGGCCCATGACACTGATTTCTGCTAAAATAAGCTCAGCAAGACATCACTTTAGTCTCTGCTCATCAATCAGCCTATTCACCACAGTTGTTTGAGTAGCCTCATGTGGGAAGTCAGCCCATTACCTGTCCAGGGAGGTACCTTGTGGTAAAGCAGTGCCTGCTGGAAAGCAGAGATGAAACTCTGAAGTAGTGAAGCATTTCTCTTGCATGGACTTCTCTCATAAGAGGCATAGCTAGTCTTAAGCAGCAAATTGTACTTCAGTGCTTTGCTTCGTGAGCATATCACCATTAACTTGTGTAAACATGCATGAAAGTCAAGAGATTTTTCTGTTTAAGATTTATCAGATCCTGCAGTATCACACTGAAGGTTATTGCTGAAAGAAATGGAAGATGTTCACCAATCCATAAATAAACCAGGTGGCTCCTGACTTTCAGTACTATTTTAATACTATCTAAGCAAAAAAACCCCAAAAAAACCCCCAAAAAAAACAAACCCCAAAAAAGTTTAAAATATATTTGTTAAATTTATAAATGAATTGTAATATCATGGTATAGAAATGAACAATGCACCATTCAGGTTTTGCCCATTATTTCTCAAAATCAGACAAGACATAGATAGTGTAAATCTGCAGTCCAGCAGCAGAAGAATATTCACTAAGGACATCATAGGCAATACAACAACCAGTTGAAATCCAGTATTTTTATTTGTTTGAACACAATTATAGACAGATAAAAATAAAAAGAAATTTTGCTATTTACTTCTTTACGGATTAGTGATAAATTCCTTGAAAGTATAGCTCAGCTCTCAAAGTAATGCTGTTGGTACAGTTCCTTTTTAAATAAGGCTAAACATTCATATGTGGTTTCTTCACTTCAAACACCTTATTTTAATAGAATTATTATTGTCTCACAATATTTTTCACTTCCTGAAAATAAAAACTTGTTGCAAAACCAGTGACATTTAACTGGAGTAAAGATCCTGGACTCAGTCACTAAAGGTTTTCTGACATAAAGAATGCTGAGGTTTCACCATGCCCATCGGGGGGGTATTTGCAAAAAAAGGAAAAGGACAGTTACATTGAAATTTTGTTCATTCTGTTGCACATTTATATTAATATACAATCAACTATGTGCAAAGTAAATAATGCATCTTTTTTTAGCATTTTAGCATTGTATTTTACATTTATTGGCTTTTTTAGAACTGGAAGAGAGAAACATGGAGCAGGAAACCATTTTCACGTAAAGAAAGCCTTACCCTCCAACTTCTTTCCCTGTATTTGCACTGTAGACCACTGTAGTAGGGGTCTGCAAACCAGGTAGTTAATTAAATTGAATTTAGGAGTGAATTTGATTGGGTTCTGAATTCCCTAAAATCTGCATGTTTGACTTTGGGTTGGGAGGGTGGTCATAAAATTGTTAGGCCATGCTTGAAGTCAAATTGTTATACTTTCTTCTCTGCATTTTTGAAAGGGTCTTACTGTATTCTTTTCCTTCTTTCCCATATCTATCTTCTAGTAATACTTTATCTGTTTCATTAATAAGTTTTGGGATGGCACATTTGTTACATTCTTTCTGTTTTCCCCAGCTCCTTATCTTTAAAAATGGGTGCAGTTGGAAGGACTATTACAGCTGGTGGATTTTATTACGGTAAAACTGCTAACAATGAATGTATTGGCAGGAGCTAATACATTCAAAATACAGGGGTTTAGTAGTTTGGGGTAGGCTTGCATCTAATGTGGGCTATTCAGGTGAACAGCGCTCTGTTTCCTCCTGCTGCTGGATGGCAATCTGGGGATGATTTGGGAGATTCCCAGCTCCATGTTGCCACAGGACTACCAGGACAGTCAGACAAGGAACAGTTTGATGTAACATGAATGGGTCTGAAATACTAGACATCTAAAGCCAGATTTCTGGGAGTTTCTCTAGACACAGCTCTTGGAGATGGCTTCTCTTCTGAATTACACTGTCCTGAATCAGAGTCATTTGAATGGCTGGGTGATGTCTTTAACATACTACTCTCCCAACTTCCCGTCTTGAAGTTATTTCCAACTTGCCTGTAATATATGCAGCCCTGCTAAGCTGTTAAATAAGAAAGAAGCCGCAGAGCACTAAAAATATTTAAATTGCTGCCTTTTCAGATTCTCTTTCTGCTGTCTAATGGGCCTTCAAATGTGCTTTCATAGTTTCTCCAAGCACATTGTGCTGTGAGCCCTTGCAGACAGATTCCTTCTGCTTCCAGAACTCATCTCTGTACCCTGCCTGAGATCGAAATGAATGCTTATTTCAAACTAATAAACAGGCTGCATTTTCTGGCAGGCCGTATTCGCTAGAGTGATATCATAATGTAATTCTTTTCATGTGTTTGTTTCCCAGGTTGTCAATTAACGAGAGAAAGTGTCGCTCTCCCCACCATCTTTATCTTTGACCAGGTTTTTTTTGGTACACTGTTTGTCAAAATGTCAGTCGTGTATGGGGGGGCTTATGTATCTGAAAATATTCTTAAAATATGTTCTTTCGTTATCTGGTGTACATTTAAACCAAATGTCTTGAAATAATGTTGTTAGGCTTTGGGAACTTCTGAAGCTGACAACAGCAACAACAAAAAGAATGGGAAGTTGAAATTGTTTGGTTTTAACAGCAATGGCTTTTTTCCCATTGTTAAAATATGTGACTTACAAATAAAACCTATTTTCACAAACTATTTTCACCTGCTGTCTGCAGGTGTCAGGGTGCAGGACAGTGCCACATCGCCCCTATCTGCCCTGGGATGTAGGGTGCACTCAGGATTTCCGGGGGCTCCACTTCGGCTGAAATTCCTCGTCTCGTGGATTTTACTGTGTCTGTGCTTCTCCAGTAGAATGGCAATAAAAGTTTTAATTGTACCTGAAAGTTAAACTAAATACGCACTCGGTCACCTTGTGCTAAAAGCTTATTTTATTCCATGGGTCATGTTGAAGTTAAATATTTATAAGGTACCTATAAAGCAAATAAGAATAAAAGCATGATACTTGCAGTAAAGGGACTGAGGGATTAAAGTTTCTCAGCAGCATTTTCTCACCATGTACAATAGTTCTGTCTGCTGTTTGGCTGCAGTGTGTTTGAAAAATGCTGCAGATTTGCTGCAACACAACCACGTTTTCATTTACAGCAGGTAGCCAACACTATCTGTGGTGAGCACCTAAGCATGACAGTGACGTGCTCATACACATTTTGCATTAAATCATTTGGGTTTGGTAGTGAAACAAATGGATTTTTTAATATTTCTTAATTTAAAAAAATCTCAAAAAAAATGTAAAATATCAGGTTTAAGAAAGTAAATATTTATTTTGTCATCATTCTTGAAGATAATTACCAAAATATGAAGCATGTAGTATTTTAGGCCTTGCTACTACAGATGTACTGATTTATTAAATTTCATGATTATTTAAAATTATCTCACAAAGCCAGAGGAAGCATACTGAGTATGAAAACAGTATTCTTCATAGATGCTGGAGAGAACATTACAATATATGTTGGGAGTTTTTATATACATTATATATTAAAAAAGAGAAAAACTGTACATTTTGTCAGCTATCTTAGTATTTTCCTGATAGTATAATCAGTTTGGTAGAATATGGAAATGCATGTCTGTGTGTGCAAATATTTTTCACAATAGACACATTCTGTGTAGGTATATGCTATACATGAATGTGAAAGCCTCATTTCTAGCAGCTGAAAATATTTCCTCTCTAGGATGTTGTTTCTATATAACAGCAATAACAAGAAGAATATTATGATTCATTACTCAATATGTAAAGGAACTTTGAATCAATCTGTGTTGTAAATTTATAGCCACAAAGTTCGACATTTTCAATGTGTAGTCACTAAATAAAGAGCTGCTTTTGGTTTTGCTCCCCCTTTTTTTAAGGAAAAAAATAATTTCTTTTTTGACCCCCATATATGTATTTGTGTTCTCATAAGTATGCTTTATGGTATGGTGGAAAGTATGTTCCCTATCAAGCATCTCTTAGTAATAAATAAAAAAAATCTCATAGGAATTATCTAGCAGTAGGTAGAGAATTCCAGCTCTGTTCTTCTCTTGCAAGGGAACATTGAATAGAAGGAAAGTATGAATTATCTCTCCAGAACTGTAATGGAAGACTCAATAAGAAATGCATTAAAATGCATTATGAGAGTCAAAAAGCCTGACCCAAAATACTTCTCATAAGATATTAATGAATGGATCTATTTTCTAGGTACTGAGTGAATATTTAAATAATCACTTTGGTCATGCATGTGGTGCTGACAGCAAAAGCCTGCCCTGGCTGATGGCAATATTCATTTTTTGAAAGTTGGGTCAAAGCAGAAAAACTTCTGAATACCACAAAATTAAGCTTCTTGGAAGTCAGTATAACAGGGCATAATACATCCAGTAAGGGGAATGCCTATCTGAAACATGTTTTCAGTATACAGATGAGAAACTACTAACTTTGAGAAGCAGTCAGAATAGTCCACTGCTGCAAAATACACGGGCATCTTCTGGTAGTTTTTTTCAGTGTAATTCCAGAAATTTCAGTGAAGGCTTACCTGACTTATACCCAAAGAGAAAATCCAAGTCCAAAAATGCTGAGAAAATACAGTGATTATTTTTACTGATCCCATGAAAGAGATGTGTTTAGCTGGTCTGACAGTAACACAAGGAAAATTTCACTTGCTGAGGATCTGGGGAGTCACTTTTGGTGCATGTTTGTTGACTTTTCTCACTGACGTTTCTCAGCTACTCTTTGCAGCACCCTGCCCCAGGTCTTTGCCTCCACCTCTGCCAGTGCAGGAAAGGAAAGGAAATTATTTCCACAATATTCAGCTGTTGACTCGGGCAACAGGTATTTAAATGCATGTCAGCATAGTTGTGTAATATTTATGTGGTGTAATAATATTGATATATTTGTATATCAGTGTGGGATATATGTGTGTGTATGTGTATATATATGCATAATATTTTTAAATTATTTGCAAATTATTTTTTTAATGGAAACATCAAAGCAAAATAAAATGCACTGAGACTTAGATTGTCTCATTAGTTTGAACTACGGGAATGTTTGTTTTCTCTCCTGGACGTAATATCCAACACTATAAATTATTCTCATATGTTGAATGTCTCTGTGCTGCAGTTTATTTTGGGGTTGGTTAGTTATCCAGGGTTAGAGAATCTGTAAGGGAATTGACTATGCCTTTGCTGCTTTTGCTGCCTCATACAAGAGCCATAGATGCTGTTCTGCAGCCACCTCTTGATGTGTATAACCAGCTCATGGGGACACTCGCCAGATGTGTCTGTACAAGGTGACCTCACCCCCTCAAAGGGGGTGCATCACCCTCCACATACCAGCCAGGCTGTCAGTGCCAGCCCACAGCCCTCCTAGCACAGGGGTGTAATGCAAACAGACATATGGGAGATCCCCCTTATCAACATTCTTGACCTGTCTTGTTCCTGGAGCATTCACATAGTTGGGAGAAAAAGCTTTTAAATATCATATTTTTCATTTTAGAGAATAAAGGAAAAAAAAATGCCAGTTATTCTTCAAGCATTCTGTTATAAAATAATACACAGTGACTTACAGCCTGGTTCACCTTAGCACATAACTTTTGTTTAAAACAAGCCTGGCTAAATCATGTTTACAAGCATATCTGTAGGTCTAAAAATCACTGGGTCAGATAAAATATTGTAACTATGGATATTTTTGTAACTGCAGACCAGCTTTCCTCGCACACTTACGCACTTTTTACAGCCTACAGCCACATGACTGAACTGTCACCCACTGCTACCATACTTGAGCAATGTTAGTGTACTTGATTCAAATTTAAAGCATACTATAAAATGCTGCCTGGGCACAGAGGTGTTGCCCAGGGAAATAAGGCACGTGTATGAGCAGGCTTTGATGTTTTGATTGCAAATAGAACTAATATAAAGATGCTTAGAAAAGGGACTTAATTGGACTTTGCAGTCCCAGACTGTTCTGAATATTGCCTCGCTTTCCCTCAGCAGTATCATTTATCATGATTTTTAGTTTCAATAAGATGATCTTGCTTTATGTTCATCTTGGTAATACCCTTTAGTTTCAGAAATCTATTAATTCCACATTATTTTATTAAAACCATTTCTTTTTGCTTTATTTACTAGGTGCTGCCATGCAGAGCATGCTGAGGTGAAAAGAGCCAGCAAGAAGTTGAGCATCCCTAGGAAACTGGGCAGTGAGGAGCCAGTGCAGCTTTCCTTGGTGGTGAATAAGTGTGCCTTAAAGCTGTCTCTCTTACCATTATGCATTAATGTTACAGTTTCTTTGGGAACATGATACTCCATAGAGGAAAAATTATGTAATCTATGGGGAAATAGTTTTCAAAATGAGTCAGGCTGTTGGGTGATTTCAGTAGCCAAACTTTCCGTGTTCCTCTTTCAAAGTTTGCTACCTTTGCAGTAAGCCTCTATGACTTAATGTTGCATTAAAGAAATGCTCAGGCAATAAATTGTCCTTGAGAGTGTTTCAGAGGCCGATATGCATTCATGTAAGTGAGGAAAAAGCAAGATATGCACAGAAAGAGTGGTGGTATCTCCAGCTATATTCAGTGTACCTTTTGAAATTAAATATTTAGCCTTGCCTGTAATAAATTCAGTGTCAAAATAGATTATGAACTGAGACCCCAGTCACTAGTTTTAGTCTACTTCTTTTCATCCCTCCAGGTATCTTGCCCTCGTGTGCAACTCAACTCTGATTTTCTAAGACCACCAGTGTGGAATGAACGATTCATTATTAATTTTATAATCAGCTTTTTATTTATATCTGTGTGCACACTAGCTAAGAAAACATTTACTCTTCATCTGGGATATGATAGTGAAAGAAGTGGGGTGAGATGTGTGCTAAAAAAGGGTATTTCAAAAGAAAAAGAAAAAACACATTTACAGGTATGCCAAGTCTGCAAGCACTATATGAATTATGAATCACTCAGATCTAAATAGTTTGAAACGATATGGGGAGAAGGGGATTGATAACTGTTTACTAGTTCATGCATTATGATTACAGAAATTGAATTCTCTGTTCTGAATTGATTCAGAGACCAGTATTAATAAGAAAGATTGTTACCTGTGTTTGCCCTGAAGCAAGAAGCCATCTAATGCAAGCATTTAAACCAAGGTAATTAATAGTTTAGAATGTTCTAAGTCATACACTGCCAATATTATACAAATAGAAAAATTCAGACCATACCACAATTTTTAAGATGTTAATTTTAGATTTATGTTAATTTTTAAACGAATGCTATTATTTGTATAAACACATGTTCTTTTGAGTGGTACTAGTAGCGTGGGGGGATTTGATGATACATTTCCAAGTACAATATTCTGAAATGTAATGCTGAAAATTTTGTAACAGAAGCTCTCGTAAGTGCCAGACGCGTGTAGTTTAGGGTTGGTACCTACATCAGAAGTTAGGTTACTACGGGGCAAAATGTGTTGCATGTTGCCTTACTGCAACCCCAAACAACCAGCTTGTCACTTCCTTCCCTCCTGCATTGCCAGAGATCGTTTGTGTGATCAGAGGGAGGCAGAAGAGAGAGGTGTAAGGCGGTATAACTCTGAAAAACGTGCCTATCAAATTAAGCAGTGTGTCATTCCTTTCTTTTTAGTTAGTATTGCTGGTTTATGTTGAGTTTTCTGAATCCTAGCAGGAAAGTGGAGCATCTTAAGGGTATCTATCCATCACTTGGAGGGGGCACCCACAAGCACAGGCAGTAGCAGGATGCTCATTCCCGCATCTCACCTTGGAGAGAGCTATCCCTCCTGTGTCCTGCCCAAGCAGGTTGACATTCCAGTTGTGGTCCATCTCTGTGGGTGACGGGTGAGTGGAGGAGGAAGGTGAATCCAGTGAGTGACCATGGAACAGGCAGGGCGAAGGCCATCATAGACAGGTTGATTCTTCAAACATAATCTTGACTATTGGTATTGGTTTCATGGTTCATATTATTTTTTCTTGCTATACTGAATTTAATCTAAAACTCTACAAACATCTTACAGCATTATATCCTAGATAACTATTGTGGTTATATTAAAAAAAAAAAAAAAAAAAAAAAAGACAAAGTGACTGAAACTGTCTCTGTGAAAAAAGAAGAAAAAAAAAAAAAAAGGAAGAAAAAAGTCATTTCACCAAAGAGAACTTTATTTTGATTTACAGGGTGCCATTAGGCAAGGGTTATGGAAGAAATGGGACAAGGATAACAAGAAGTGTGTAGTTATCCAAAAGTTCAAAAGCAGGTACCTGATCAAAGGTTAAATACAAGAAAAGGCATTATTCTATTCAAGTTAAAGATAGGACTTTATAACCTAAATAGACGTTTAGCTTCAATTAAAACTTGGAAAAGGCTTTTGTGCTGAGGGTAAGAAGTTCTCAAAGTCAGGCAAACTTTGTTGTGTGTTTTTTAATTGCTTGAAACATACGGGAAAAGAATGAGAGATGAGGCTATCACTGAAGGATGTGATATCTCAGTTTTCATTTGAAAACGTTTCTAGTTATAAAAGGTAGAGGGCAGAACTGATTAGATCTGTTTTAAATTGTGTTGTGTAGAGGTGGCATGAAAATACTTCATTTTCTAAAGTTAGAGATGGAATAGTTCGAACCAGTAAAAGCGTTTTCTCAAGCCTTGTAGCAGCCAAAGCATTGAACAGAAGGCAAAGGCTGGCAGTGAAAATGAGAAAAGGAGTAGCTGAGGGGGAGATTAGCTCAATTGTGAGAGGTATTTCATTAAAGGAATCAAATGGAAACTTGTAGAGGAAGCAAGAGCTGCCTGGTATGAAAAATAACAAAACATGCTTCCCAAGCGTCACTGCCTGCTGCAATGGAAAATGAATCCAGGAATATTGGATAGAAACAAATTAATCTAACAGCTTGCATATCCAGTGCAGGAAATTCTATTTTCTTTTCATTCATTATTTAATATGAGGGAATGTATAATTCTGAAACGTCAGAAAAACCTTTGATGCCCTGCTGTAAGAAAGTGTTTGGCTGTGGTTTAGACATTGGATATCAGGGCTTCTGCCAGCCCTGGGATGGAGCTGCCCAGTGTGTCCCAAAACAAGGGATCTGCTCAGCCGGTGGCACTCCCTCGGTCTCTGCAGGGACCCAGCAGCCGAGGAGGATGAGGGCGAGAGCTAGGATGCTGGGGACCCCTGTAAACTGGAAAGAAAAGTTAGCAGGGTGATACAGCACAGGAGGAAGAGAGGAAAGCTCTCCTGTTGTATGCCAACAAAGGGTCTCTGCTTAGAGTAGACTGTGGATTGCTCTCCTTTTTCAAAAGAGTGAATTAGCAGCAGGCTACAGAAAAATACTCAACTCTGCATCCCTGATTTGTGGCTGTGGAGGACTCAGTCTGCTGCTGTCCAAAAGCAGCAACCAAAAGCCATCTTAAGACAGAGACAGGAAAGGCATGTGTCCTTTACAATGCCACGGAGATAAAGGCACAAGAAAAGGCAAAAACATGTCCTGAACTAAAAGCAGCTTCTGAACATACTGTGAGTTGCTAAAGAATTATTTTAATCTTTTTATCCTAGGGAATCATTTTAATATTTCTCCTAGGATTTGCAAATATCGTTATAATGTTATTACCCAAGGAGATTTTTTTTTTTAGTGGTATTAATGCAGGAAGAAAACTTTTCCCTTTACCTGCCTCCATTAGCTTTACCCTCTGGGGGCATCTGGGTTGGTGAATGCTAGTCATAGAATCATAGAATAGTTAGGGTTGGAAAAGAACCTCAAGATCATCTAGTTCCAACCCCTCTGCCATGGGCAGGGACACTTGACACTAAAGCATGTCACCCAAGGTTTCATCCAACCTGACCTTGAACACTGCCAGGGATGGAGCATTCACAGCTTCCCTGGGACACCCATTCCAGTGCCTCACTGACCCTTACAGTAAAGAATTTCATCCTTAAATCCAATTTAAACTTCCCCCGTTTAAGTTTTAACCCGTTACCCCTTGTCCTGTCACTACAGTCCCTAATGAAGAGTCCATCCCCAGCATCCCTATAGGCCCCCTTCAGATACTGGAAGGCTGCTATTAGGTGTCCATGCAGCCTTCTCTTCTCCAGGCTGAACAGCCCCAACTTCCTCAGCCTGTCTTCATACGGGAGGTGCTCCAGTTCCCTGATCATCCTCGTGGCCCTCCTCTGGACTTGTTCCAACAGTTCCATGTCCTTTTTATGTTGAGGACACCAGAACTGCACACAATACTCCAGGTGAGGTCTCACAAGAGCAGAGTAGAGGGGCAGGATCACCTCCTTGGACCTGCTGGTCACGCTCCTTTTGATGCAGCCCAGGATACAGTTGGCTTTGTGGGCTGCGAGCTCACACTGGCAGCTCATATTAAGTTTCTTATCAACCAATACCCCCAAGTCCTTCTCCACAGGGCTGCTCTGAATCTCTTCTCTGCACAATCTGTAGCTGTGCCTGGAATTGCCTCAACCCAGGTGTAGGACCTTGCACTTGTCAAGGTTAAACTTCATCAGGTTGGTATCAGCCCACCTCACAAGCGTGTCAAGGTCCCTCTGGATGGCATTCCTATCGACCGAACCACACAGCTTGGTGTCATTGGCGAACTTGCTGAGGGTGCACTCAATCCCACTGTCCATGTCAGCAATGGAGATGTTAAACAAGACCAGTCCCAACACCGATCCCTGAGGGACACCACTCGTTACCGGTCTCCAGCCGGACATTGAGCCATTGACCACAACTCTTTGTGTGCGGCCATCCAGCCAGTTCTTTATCCACCAAGTGGTCCACCTATCAAACTGATGTCTCTCCAATTTAGAGACAAGGATGTTGTGCAGGACAGTGGTGAACGCTTTGCACAAGTCCAGGTAGATGCCATCAACTGCTCTACCCTTGTCCATCAGTTCTGTAGCCCCATCATAGAAAGCCACCAAATTGGTCAGGCAGGATTTCCCCTTAGTGAAGCCATGCTGGCTGTCACCAAGCACCTTGTTGTTTCTCATGTGCCTTAGCATGCTGTCCAGGAGAATGTGCTCCAAGATTTTGCCAGGCACAGAGGTGAGACTGGCTGGTCTGTAATTCCCTGGGTCTTCCATTTTCCCCTTCTTGAAAATGGGGGTTATATTTCCCTTTTTCCAGTCGTCAGGAACTTCACCTGACTGCCATGATTTTTCAAATACGATGGCCAGTGGCTTAGCAACTTCATTCGCCAGCTCCTTCAGGACCCGTGGATGGATTCCATCAGGTCCCATGGACTTGTGCACGTTCGGATTTTTTAGATGGTCTCGACCCAGATCCTCTCCTACAGTGGGCCCAAGGTCTTCATTCTCACAGTCCCTGTGTCTGCCTTCCAAGACTTGGCTGGTATGGTCAGAGCATTTGCCAGTGAAGACTGAGACAAAGAAGTCATTCAGAACCTCAGCCTTCTCCAAATCCTGTGTAGCCAGTTCTCCTGAGAGCTTCCGGAGGGGGCCTACATTGTACCTAGTCTGTCTTTTATTCGCTACGTACTTATAGAATCCCTTCCTGTTATCTTTAACATCCCTAGCTAAGTTTAATTCTAACTGGGCCTTAACTTTCCTAACCCAGTCCCTAGCTTTCTGGACAACATCCCTGTATTCTTCCCAGGCCGCCTGCCCTTGCTTCCACCTTTTATAAGCCTCTTTTTTCCTTCGAATTTTCCTCAGCAGCTCCTTATCCGAGGCAAGTCCTTTGGCATTGCCCCTCCCCAGCATAGGAAGGGAGTGAGTGGAGTGCCCAAGTCCCAACACAGCGATAACAGTGTCATATTTAAACAGCAAATCCAATCTTGTTTCCTACCAGGACAGATTTATTTTTTTCTATGTGTTCTAATCCAAACAATCCAGTATAAATGCAGGTGTCAGGATGCTGTGAGGAATTGCATGGATCAAATAGGAAACAACAGAAAGGAGGAAACAGATTTTGCAGCTGTTCCTTTAAATGAGTGTACTGTGCTGTGCAGTCTTTTCAGAGGATACAGAAGGTGTCATTAAAGATAACATTTATTTGATTTGTATCTGGCAGTATAAATACTGTTGAGAAATGCCGTTTATTTTCTTATGAATCTGTTAAAAATAATAACCAGTAGAAGTAAACGTATTGGTGAAGCAAAAAGGTTGAACTAAAGAAAAACCCAACTGTTTCTCAAATTTCCATTTGCTGGCTTCATTTCAGACATTACAATCAATACAAGGTACAGCGTCCTCTGCACAGCTGATTTAATTCCATCTCCTGTAGCTGTATTTGGATAGTCAGATTCTATATAGAGGTTGAATATTCCCAGTGTTATATAGCAGATCTTCCAGGTCAGTTCTTTTGCATGGCATGGACCTGGAGGGAGTCATCTGTACCAGATTCTTTGCTCCTTCCCTGTGGTATTTTTAAGAGGCAATATATGGCAAATAATGTTTTTAACAAATAGTTTTTGCCATCCTACCTGAATGTCAGTTTTATTTGCCTTTCCTGCAATGAGTGCTCAGTGCAAATTTCTTCAATTTTTAAAAATATCTGAAATATATTAGTATTAGCTGCTTTGCAAGCTGACCCTGAATATAGGGTTTATAGCAGTGGGAGTAAATGGCGCACTATATCCACCTGAAGGGTCTTGTGAGATTATTAAAAGGCAACCACTGGTCAGAGAGCATTTCTAAATTACTTATTGCATAATTATTATAATATGCATAATGGCTCATGTCTAAAATGACTGAGAATAATATAACAAATAAAACCCACTTATTTTGCATCATAGTAGACTCTAATATTAATAATGTAAAGAATATATTTATTGTCTAAGTGTACACACTTATACATGCACTTAAGTATTATATATATGTAGCATTTACCAAATGTGTATTTAAACACTTAACCTTGCCACATAGAATAATTTGAAGTGTTATATCACATGGGATTCATTTTTAACATTTCCATTTCAATTTATTGTCATTCAAAAAATTCATATTGCAGTATTCATATTACTAATAGCACCATTAGTAAAATGTGAAAACACCATCAAGCTCGACTTAATCCTCAGAACAATATAAGATTGGCATTTTCAGCAAAATGTAAAGAGGAACATACAAACTCTTCAGTACTGGTGCAACTTCTTATCAAAATTTCCTGGATTAGCTAAAAAAATAAAAAATTAAAAAAAAAATACATCAAAAGTTCATCATCTGATAGTACAAAAGACCATTGCATTTTTTATAAAGTAGAACAAAAATGTTAGTGCCTGTCACTGGTGTTGGGAGAAGCTTTAAAACATGTGACTGTGTTAGTTTGCTCACCACCTTGAGGTAAATATGGTGTAAGGAAGGAAGGGAGAAAGAACTCATCCCAGCAGGGACATAGAGGTGAGCTCCATGTGCCACAGCAGCGAAGACATTTGTAAACCTTACACCCTGCCTGTGCTTTTCTGAACAGTGAAATCCCACTCATGTTTTGCAAGCCAGACCATGCTCCCACTGCCTTGCCAGATGTTACCATCCAGCTGCTTCTTCCAGGCTCCAAGGAAAAATCCGATTAACTGTGTATGTGTGGCAGCTTCATTAGAACAGGCACAGCCAAGTGTGACACAGTTTTATCTTTTACATTAGCGGAATAGTAATTTCAGGGCCATCAATGTCTCTTTAGCACAGTGGTGGCTGCTCCTGTTCAACAGAGGTACTCCACCCCCAGACAGCCCATCCACTCACTCGTATACATCATACCCAAGAGAAAGTCCTTCAGCATAAGTAAGTAAGTGCATCATTTGGAAATCCTTTGGAGTCATGCTGAAGCCAAATGTGAGCTGGTTCTTTGTAATTTCCTTCCCACACCAATTAGTGGCAGTTTTCCTTTAAGTGGGCACTTCTTTTTAGCAGTGAAAGAGCTGCTTTCAAACTGCAACAGTTTCAGGGAGCAAGATCTAAGCTAAGGGAGGTGATACTGGATTGAACGGCTTGGTGCTAATACCCTTCAGCTACAACATGAGACATGAGGAAGGATAATCACACAACAACATAGAATCATAGAATAGTTAGGGTTGGAAAAGACCTTAAGATCATCTAGTTCCAACCCCCCTGCCATGGGCAGGGACATCACCCAAGGCTCTGTCCAGGCTGGTCTTGAACACCATCAGGGATGGAGCATTCACAACTCCCTTGGACAACCTGTTCCAGTGCCTCACCACCCTCACAGTAAAGAACTTCTTCCTTATATCCAATCTAAACTTCCCCTGTTTGAGTTTTAACCCGTTACCCCTTGTCCTGTCACTACAGTCCCTAATGAAGAGTCTCTTCCTAGCATCCTTATAGGCCCCCTTCAGATACTGGAAGGCTACTACGAGGTCTCCACCCAGCCTTCTCTTTTCGAGGCTGAGCTGCCGGCTCCTGGGCAAGGCGTGTCAAGGACTTGAGGCTCCCTTAGTGGCTCTCCCTGCTCAGAATTGAGGCTCCTGGATGCTGTGTTTCCTCTTGCTCTAGGAGAAGGCATCCTTTCTGGAGCTACTCAACTTGGCGTCTTCTAAAAGGCAAAGAATACAAGCATTCCAGATGTTTTTTAGTTTGTGAGAAACAGAAATATTTATAAAACTCACTATTTCTGTAGAATATGCTGTAACAATATTGCTGAAAACTGTAGTTTCTGTCATCTTCCCAGGTAGCAGTTAGTACCAGATGTGATACTGCAGGAATTAATCCTGTGGCCTGGAGGTCTGGGTTCCAACTCAAAAACATCCTGGAAATTCTGGTATGTCATTATTGTTTCCATAGGTTTTGAGTCATGATCTGTTCAATGTAAGTCACCCTCTGGTTATTACAGGACAGTCTTCTGGAAATGTCCTCCAAATATGCATCTGGCAGGGCTGTAATTTAGAGAACTGTACCTCGATGGTGCTCATCACATTGTGGTTGCTAGAAAGCAAGATTCTAGTTATTTGCCGGCAGGCTTGTTCTCCAGGTGGGTGTTTTATTGAAGGATTCTTGGATCCTTCCACTTATGAAGCATAAGAAAGGTAGTTAAATCTGAATGCGACATATTGCTACAGCCACTACTAAATGATGCAGAAGGCTGCAGAGAGGTCTGATATACTCACTATTTGTGAAAAGGAATGAAATGAAAAAACAGTTTTATATTTTTTCTGATTTCTCTCTTTTTAAGACCAAAAGCAGAGCTTTGCTAGCAGAGGACACAGGGGCCGGGTAGGAATTCACCAAAAAAACCCACCTTGGCCTTTCAGTCCAAAATGCTACATTTCATCAGTGTGTGTTCTCCTTTGGGTCGGTTGTGTGGGCTCTGTGCACAAGGCTAACTGCTGTGTCTGCTAGGCAGGTTGATGAATTAATAATTGGTTATTAAGTACTTCCGTGCTGTGAGGTATTGGAGGTCATGATGCCTGTCACTGGAAGTGTGGTTTCCTTGCAATTTGTGTTGGAGTTATGGACCTGGCCTCCAGCTGTCCTGTTGCTGGCTGGCTAGTGGCCCTGCACTCAGGCTAGTCTGGGGAGCTGGAGCACAGCTTAGCTTGCGCAGCACCGTCACTGCTGCAGCAATAAGTAACTGCAGGATTAACCATTCCTTATGTGGCTAAAGAAATGTATATTCCTTAAAACAGGTGAGATTATCCTCTGGTACCTGAAAAGGTGTCATCTACAGAGGGATTCATTGGACATGTTTTCTGTATCTGCTGCTCTTTTATCACCATAACACATTTCTTTGCCTTGCTGAAGTATGTTAGCCAAAGCTGGAAGGATCTGCACAACCACCGTTAGCCTTTAAGTGAAATTGCCATACATTTCTATGTTTTCCAAGCCAAGTTTCAAGCACCTGGAATGCCAAAGTTCTTTTTTAATTAAAACTTCTAATTACATGGCTAGATGAGACAGTTTTATGAAGTTCATTAACCTGTTATTTGACCTTGATTTAATATCCAGGCTGTGCTTTTTGTCTGCAACAGTGATTTTGAAGACCATTTTTGCTCTGGTAAATTAAGCTTTGCCCATGCCAGGGGTGGGAGACACAGGTTTTAAAAAACAGACCTGTCAGGAGTTGATCCAGAGCCCACAGACAGAAACTCACTGGTTCCCATGAGGTTTGGGTCAGCTCTGGGCTACTTAAAACTCGAACATTTCTTGAAGAAACAAAAGTGAACTTGAAAGGTCCTGCTTGCAGCTGGCTGTTCTCTGGGGTAGTTCCCCTGAAACCTGAACATTATTAAACTTTTCTGAAAGTCTCTGTAAAGAGGAGCTCCATTTACACATGATAAAATAAAATGCATGTAGTTACATGCGCACATATATATGCATATATGCATATATTATGTTCATGTGTATATGTATAATGGATAAATAGGTGTGTATGCACACATTTCTGTATACATATACAGTATATCCATGTGTCTGTCTCAAAGGCCAATTTCAGCTTACATACAACATGAAGAACCCTGCTGAAAGTGGTCGGGCTTAAACTTTCATTTTGTTCAGCAATTAAAAAGGCAGAATATCTCATTATGAAGTGTGCTTTTCTTTTGTCCATCCATCCAAACAAATGGATAGTGGCTCAATGCAAAAAGCTATATGTAGTGGTGCCTGCCTCTGGCTGTGCTCAATACTGGTTTCAGAGCAGGACGCATGTCAAGCAGTGTTTTCAATACACTCTCCCCATTTTCAGCAGTCTGTTGGGTCTGTAACGCTGTCTTGATGCCTTGTGGGCCAAGCCCACAACAGTGTACTATTCATAATGTCGATGTGGTATCTTAATACTAGAGAAAAGTTAGCTGAAAACTTTAATATACCAAACAAATATATGACTATTTACAAATACTGTTTTCTTTGGATTTATTTTGCCCAGGGAAGCAGCCAATAAAGTTCTGAAAAAGGATATTGAAAGAAGAACTTCCTGGTTTTCAGGGAGGGTATTGTGCCTTCAGTGAGAATCTTCTGCTGCAGTGGGCAGCAGGATTGTGTCAACCTCTGGTAGTGTTATGCTATTTTATGAGCAATTTTTTAAGTGCTAGAAAGTCAAACTGCTGAGGGAGTGGGAGTCAAAAAATCCCATCCTATACACACGTAGTATGCTTGTTGCTGCTCACTTCCTTCTGTTGAAAGCTGCCCACTACTTACCATGGCTTGTGGACTTTAATGTGATGTCATGCAGCAGGAGATGTTTCCCAACATGTGTAGGTATCAGACCCAAAGTGAAGCATTACCTGAAGAGCTACTATCAACCTGCATTGAAATGTCCCCAAGTTCAGTGTTCTGCTTCTGTGATCTCCAGAGAAGGACAGTGCTGCTGCACAGATGTTCCAGAAGTGAGTGGTGGGGACCAGGATCTGCTTTACTGCCCCTGCTTGTAAAAACTGCAGGAGGGAAGAGACATGCCAGGGAGTACTCCCTAAAGTGGCCAGCCCATGTCTGAAGCTGTGATTTCTCAGCCTGTTTGAGTTCCTCATGAATTATTATTCCGAAGACTTGGTAAAAGCCGCACGCTGTGACAGAAGCACTGACAGCTCAGCTGAGGTGCTGAGCCTCTCAAAGCCAAGAAGACAGAACAGTGAGGTTCCCCGGATGAATCTAATGAGAAAAGTTCTGAAAATAAGTCGGGGAGGTGCAAAGTGGTAGGTGGTGACATGAGAGGGAATAGGTTGAAGGGTCAGTAACCTGCAGTTCCCCTCTCTGAGGTGATGGGAAGTGTTGTTGCATCAGCTTACTTAAGTAGCTGGTCACCACTAGCTTCAGAGATACAGTGTAGTGTGTTCCTTCAGACAAAAATATTTGTCAAAATGGTAACTTAAATGATCATTTTCTCTGGATTGCCAATTTCATTATTATTTTATGGGGAAGCTTCAATAAATTCAGTTTCAATAAATTCAATAAATTAATTACATTGATCCACCTATGAGATGTTTGCTACTCAGCCGTTTTACCACAAAATTTCAAAGCAGAGGGGAATCCTTTAAGTGAATCTTAAGCACAGTTACTAGAGTTTGCCATTACCTTTGACGGCAGTTTATTCCTATCAAATTTAATTGTAAACATGTTTTACCAATCTGTTTAGATCACATGTTGCACTCTTGGGATACAAAGAGTCTTTAATATGAATTACTATTATAGTAAACATACACAACAGCATTTCTTTCAGGTAAATGAACACTCAGAGACCAACATTTATAGTTAACCTTGAAACTTCAAGTTTAATCTTACATGTTCAGATCAAAACACTGGGGAACATAAATGTCTGGCTAAAGTCATACAAAAGCCCTGTTGACACCCCTGCAAAAAGGAAACCCTATGACTTCTACAAGTATCTTAGTATTTTATATATCAACAAATTGAAACATCATTTCACGCTAAATCAGTCATCTGAAAACATTTGTTTTGTCTGGCCTTAAATACTTCTCTGTAGTAGTGACTTACACAGCCAGAATTAAAATTAAGATGAATTAAATATATGCAGAATTATGGCCCCAAATCCATGCAGCTAACACCAACTGCATCTTTTTTTTTTCTTCTTTTTTTTATGAAACAAAGATTTGGCATGTATGAGTTCAGCCAGAAATTATATTCTGAAAAAAACATGGAGGTTTACATTCAGTTCTCAATTTTGAAAGATGAAGTTATACGGAAGTGCCATGCTGTTTAAATTGCAGATTTTTGAGTCGCATGGAGACCTTGCAGTTGGCCTTCAACAATACTGAAATGTGACTGCTTTGTATCCATAATACATGAAAATGAACTAGTATGTTTTTATAATAAAAAGTATTCTAAGATGGCACAGATGCAGTATGAAAGTGGGAAAATTGAAAGTTCTAAAATAGAAGATTCAGCTTTATGGGTGATGTTATTTTGCAGGCGTTTTAGCTCCATTGCACGGTGTAGCTTCTGCCTAATTCAAGTTGAAGGTTTGTGATTGTCAGGAGCTGTGAATAAAATAGACAAAATGAGCAATTAGCAATTCTGCCCTGAAGATCCACTGCTTTTTCTACATTCATCAGAGATAATGGCTTTGTGGTTTGGGTAAGAAGAATTTATGCCTCTTCATTTGCTTTTGTGTTTCTATCACTATAAACATAGTTTAACCAGCATAGATTTCTGGATTTCTGATGGTAAGGCTCTGATCCGTTCCCTTGATTCAGAGGCCCTTTTAAAGTTGACATTCCTGTTACTTTTTTTTTTTTTTTTTTTTTTTTTTAAGAAATTTTAAAGAGGCAGCAAAACTTGGAAGATCCTGTAATTCAGCTGGGCATATGAATTCCGCCTTTTTTTTCCATCCAGAAGTCAACAACAGAATGAAACATTTTCATTTGATTTTGAATTTTTAACTCATCTTTTTGGTTAGGTACAAAACTCACATAGTTCCAGCTTTCTGCGAAAGAGAAAGAACTAAGACTTAACAGAATACTGAATTTCAAAGGAAGGATAGTAAGATCCCAGCAATAGAAGAGTCTAGGCAGACTCCCTCTGTAAGAAAACTGGCAAGACTGAATGCCTCAGCCGTTCTGTTCATATCTGAAGGATGGTCCACAGAAGTGCCATCTCAAATGGCAATACAGTGATACATATTTATTTCAGCTGCTTTATTAGTGCCTGACTTTACTGTCTAGGGAGATGGGAGGGGGAAATGCTCTGGACCGGTATCACCCATGCATGTGGAAGTCCCAGGGCTCTGAAGGTGGGAGAAAGTGTGCCGATAACTTTATAAATGGGATTTGACTTGAATGTAAGAAAGAACCCTGTGCTGCAATGCCTACAGCCAAGATGTGATATGAAAGAATAGGGAATGATTGTAGGCAAACAGGGCTGGGAAATGAAAATGCTGTCAGGCAAGACTAGCAACAATGGGGTCATGTTGAGGCAATGAAAATACTTGTACTTTGCTCTTCCTTCCTTCAAATCTCACAGGTCGCAAGTAAGCTATGAAGAAGAGTGGAAACAAAGCACAACCTAAAATCCGCCACTTTTCCACTGTTGGAAGCAGTTTGGGTTCCTAACAGTAATTGCTGTGCTGACAAGCTCTACTATACCTACTGCAGAATAGGTACTGTATAGTATAATCAGTGTATTGTATAATAAACAATGTATGGTATAATCATCACCTGATGTGTTAAATACATTTTAAATACGGTATTACAGCTGAGAACTGAATCTCGAAAGGTTTAAGAGCATATATGCAGCCATGAAGGTGGCACTACCCTGCAAATGGCACCTCACCTGCTTGGTGTCATTGTAGTTCACAGCATGAGATGATGCGATTGTCCCACCATTCTGTGATATGGTCACCTGTGTAACTTTGGAGGGCACACCCAGGACTTTAATTTCAGTAAACATCAGGTTGTTTGGATCAGAGTAACCATGATGCAAAACCGTAATATCTAGAACATTCTGAAGGGAAAAGGAAAAAAAAAAAAGACTGGAGATTGACATTGGACTGGTACGCATCCACTTGAACTTTTCACTTGCTGGTCTTCTTTTTGTTTGTTTGTTTTTTTTAATGCCAATATGTTGCTACTCATCTCCCAAATGCTGAAGGCTTTCATTTTCTTCACATTGTTAATCTGGCTAGATCCTGTGCTCTGCTGTGTCTTTAATTGCCACTCTTTCCCTAACACAGCCTCATCTGCTAGCTTCTGTGAGACTGATCCAGGCTTTTCCTCTTGCTGCATTATGCCCTCCCATAACGGCTCCTCCACCCTTCCATCACCTCCCTCAGCCCTTGCAGGTCCCCTCACATTTCAGTGGCTATGATTTTAGGTAGATTACGGGCACATGGTTTCTTTGGGATGTACCCACGTCCAGTAGGTCTCCAGAGAGCAAATGCCATGTTGAGCAGCCCAGAGAGGTGCATGCTGGTTCACAGCCCAAGTGTGAGCCCATGCAGATGTGCAGATGTAGATATGCAATTCTGCATATTTAGTGCTTAGAGGATATTACTTTTACTGTGAGTGTTTTTCAGTGTTGGTTAATTCAAGGCCTCTTTAATTAGGCTTTTCCTTACCAGCTTCTTTTAGGAGCAGGAAAAGGTGAATTTATTTTACAATCTCCTTGCAACCGCAAATACTGAATATTAGCAAAACAAACTTCTCTTCCTTAGTAATTAACAGCCAGTTACTTGACAAAGACAGAATTAAATTAGAAGAAAGAAAACTAAAAGACATTTTAGCACTCTGGAAAACTAATGAAATAAAGTGTGTTTTCTATTACAGTAGAAAAGCATTTCTTTTAAACCAAAAGTCATCATAATTACAGTCTAATTTAATTCCAGATATTCAACTGGTTATGATAAAAATTGAAACACAACATCCTAGAAAAGCCAATACTTAAAATGAGCATTCCCATTCATTGAGTCCATTTATCCAGGAATGGATGCCAGATTTTCTGTGTTGAAGAATAAAGAACAAGTAATACCAAACTGAGGCAGTTATCCACACCAGCACTGTGCAAAGCTGAGCTGGCACTAAACCACTTTCTCCATTCCCCATGAGGCTGTTTCTTTCAGGCTTTCCAGAGCAGTGTGGCTACAGCAGCAAAACCCACCGCCTGCTACAGGATACTGAGCTGTTTCTATAAAATGGGGTCAATATACACATCCTAGGATGCCTGGAGAACTAGGACTCAGGTTTATAGCTCATAACCACAAACACATCTTGGTTTTGTCATCAATGGGAGGGCATGAGTAGAACTCATTAATGGGACAGGTCTTGTTCCCCCCTCTTTGCCATTTTAGAGAGTGATTTATTTTGTAGCTGCCAATGACTGTATATTCTGTTGCTTCTCCCCAGAACTAAGATTGCACACAATAAATTACAAAAAAAACCCAGAGATGCCCTCCCTCTGACCCTAGGAACATTTCTTTCTTTTGGGAACAGCAGCATAGCTGAACAACAAGGTAGAGAACAGCAAAGACCCTGAACTTGCAAAATGGATTGGGAACAAGTTTACGTGCCCATTCTTGAGAAGAAAACCAAATTCTTTGCTGGGCAGTGATATTTCTCTGCAGCTGTAAGCCAGGGTCAAAGCCTTTTAACCTTAAAGCCTCCTGTCTGTAACCTCCAACTTCCTTCTCACTGGCAAGTGCTGGTTTTCCTAGCATAGCTGTTCTGACCCCTCTGCATGCTCCAGAGGTTCAGCACTGGTACGCGCTTTCACTGTATAGAACTAATTTATGAAACAAACTTGCACTTTTAGAACTATATCAGAAATTATAATACCATAAATGTACACTTTGTTTAACAATACACTATAATTGATGACTTCAGAATCATTCTTAAAGTTGTTCTTGATGCAGTTTTATCATATTACTTGTAGTCTAATCCATTGTGAGTACAAGTTAATGTTAGGGTGAGATATCAAGGCATTATGAAGTTCCAAATTAAAATGCCCAAAGTTAAAAATATAATAGTAATCACCTAAACTGATCATTAAAAGAAAGGTGAGCTAACGTTACTTACCTGATTAGCAGTAAATGATGTTAGCAGATATGCACCATCTTCATATGCATCTGACAAAAAGAATAAAATAAAATTTATTCGTTATTCACCTCAACACATTATAAAAATTTCAGTTCAAAAATTGTGTCCATGTACTTTACACATCAACATATGGTGTGTATCTACACGAGTAAACTTTTGTATTTCCAAATCACATACGCTTTTAAGCATAAAATACTTTCATTAGAGGACAGTGTGCTAATTGAATGAGGTCAAAGTAAGAACATTTTAGAGGTCTGATACAAAAGAAGGCAAACAAACAGCATTAGGAAGATCCAGAGTACTAAGACCAGAAAGAGAAAAAATGTTTCTCGCTGAGGAAGGCATGGAAGTAATTTCCCACATCCAACCCTATTCACTGTCCAGTGGCACAGCCATGATTGATAGAAATTGCTGTTGTATATTTTACCAATCCTATTATTAAGCACTAAATCTTAGAATCATGGAATGGTTGGAAAGGATCTTAAGATCATCTAGTTCCAACACCCCTGCTATGGGCAGAGATCCCTCACTCTACACCTTGTCGCCCAAGGCTCTGTCCAGCCTGGCCTTGAATACCGCCAGGGATGGAGCATTTTGGGCAACATGTTCCACTGCCGCACAGCCCTCAAAGAACTTCACCTTTATATCTAATCTGAACGTCCCCTGTTTAAGTTTTAACCCATTACCCCTTGTCCTGTCATTAAAGTAATGCTGATAATCACGAACACTGTAGGTTCTTGTGTTTCTGCCTTACCAAAACTAGATCACAGGCATCCTGGTGAGAGGCACCTTGTAATCTATGCTCATTTTAGTCATCAGACTTCCGTAAACCTAGCCATCATTTCTGAAATCCAGTGCTAACAAGGAGTGGTGTAAGCGAAGCACCAAAAAATACACGAATAACATCCTGCAAACTTCCCTACACATCATTATGAAAAATAACACCATTTTCTGCCATTACTTGCAGTAATCTTGGGTGATAGCTTATTGTTATTACAACGGTAATACACTGGATGGAAAGGATAAATGACTTTTAAATATCTAAGACTATTTAAATTCAGTAATGTTGACAAAATCAACTAAAGCTTCCCACATTATCTAGTTATGGTTCCCATTGGTTTGAGAACAAATCCTTGTTATCTGTGTTGCCTTCCATCCCAGGCACAATTTCCTTCATACAACATATTAATTCTGTAAATAGTAGCATTATGCAGTTTAAATCAGGAAAAATAACTTGGACCATCCATCCTCATAGCAAAAATGGATTTTATGAAGGCGAAAAGCATCATACATACCAATGCGAACCCCATCATCCCAATAAAGTTGTCCTTCTGCCATCAAAGTGTCATTCAAAGCGACAGTGAGTCCCATAGGGTTTTTTCGGCTATAGAAAACATAGTATTTTTTTCTCAGTATCCTCAGGTAATCAATCACATTTCATATTTCTCAAATGTTAGAATATTTTTAAAAAATATTACATACTACTCAATTTATCTCACAAAGTCATCTTCTTAAACTAATCCTATGAAATTTAAAGGAGGCCATCAGGAGGAAAGAAAAGCCGGCTGTAAAGCTCCAGTGCCACAGTACCTGTATCTTCGCTGAGGACTGCTAGTGTTTTATCCATTTGTATTTGTGCAAAACTAAATTCTAAATTTCAGTCAATCTTACCTGTAAAAAGTTGTATTAGCAGGCTTTTGCCAAGCAAGGATGTATCCACCTCGGATATGCAGATTGATATGTTCCAAAGGAGCTGGTAAAAGTCTGAACTGTCCCCTAAAGCCAATATCTTCATCCTATGTACAAAAGATTTTAAAAGTCCTGTACTGAGTTGATCCCACTTTACTGGTTTGTTCGGGTTTGTTTTTTTTTTTTTAATAATGAAATTATCATGTTGTGCTAGCCTGATGAAGTAGGACTTTTTACTGCAGAATTAACTACCTAATGCTTACAAGAGAAACTGAAACACAGGATCTATAAAAGGTTGCCTTGAATATAGGTCACAGTAGCCGAACTAAAGGGGCCAGTCTGGTGAAATACAAACTTGTGATTAATGAAATGATCTGTGGTGCCTGCTCTTCCAATTACCAAATCTTTTCTTGTTTTCTGTGAAAGATGATACAGCTAAATGTGTTTTGTGTTTCTCCATTCCAGTATTCCTTACAAAGTCATTATGTATATTACTTGAGGCTTAAAAAAGTCAACAGAAGGACCTCAAATTAATTTACTCTAACTGTGGTAATGTTATTATATATTAGTGTGGGATAATAATTACAGGAATCAAGGATTTTTTTTTTTTTATTAGCTAAGTAGCTGTTACACTGCTAAGAAGCAATACTGAATGGAAGTTTGTAAAAGGGCCGGCAGGGGTTCATGCCTCACCACTACTCTCAGGACACTCTTCTGCTGTCTAAGCAGCATTGTGAAGAAGACATATAAAATGCAATTTTTAAAATTACTTACTGTGTGGTAATCATACCAGCGGGCATTGGGTAAGTAAGCGTTCACTGTTACAGCATTCTGGAATTAAGAATACTTGGTTTAGGTACCTTAAATGAAAAAGTGAATTGACAGTAAAAAGTGAAAGCTAAAGTGACATTAGTATTTTCTTAGGTGCTTAAAAATGTACCTGTTGCATCACAGGACTGATGAGCAGTGCAGGTCCCCAAAGGAACTGCTCATATATTTCCCAGGTTGTTCTGTCTTCCACAAACCTGCAAGTTAGCAGAATAACTATTAGACATTGCATGCTGAACTTTTCCAAAGTGTTCCTTCTTTAAAAAATTATTGTCAGCATTTGAATGTACTGTTCCTAGTACCTAATATTTCCTCATCTTTATTCTACTATTAATAATTCATAAATCAGTTAATGCTTGCCAGGAATGCACAAAGGTCCTAATGTGAAAGTTATTAGAGAAATGCAAGCTATTAGCTTTCTTTTTCCATTTCCTTGCCACAGAATTTCAGTGTACTTAGATCACAAAACTCAGAAGGTCTGTTGTGCCTGGCCGGTATTAGCAATAATAAGATTAGGTACTGGACAGACTGGGAACTACTTTCTAACTTGTACCACTTTTTCCTTAGGCAATTGCTTTGAAAAGAGGAAGTCAATACATGTGAACAGCTCAAGTGTTCCTCAGACAAGACATGCATGTAGATGAAGAGCGCATCTAACTCCACAACAGAAGTTAAAAGTTTTTGCAGGCACTGCACCACCTGACAAAGTGTAAAGAAAGTTTGTATGTTTAACAGCATTAATAAAAGAACAAATAAAAAAATCTGCTATGTAAGCTTGGACATAACAAAAAAGCCAGTTTCTTTCCCCTGCAAAACTCTCATGATTTATGGCAGAATTGCATCTTCTTTTCTTGAAAGTCTTCATCCAGCTCTTTTTTGATTTTTTTTTTTTTTTTTTTTATTCTACATACACTTGGCCTTCTGTTCCTTGCCCCAGAAGAGGTTAAAGGTGAGATTTAAAATTTAAATTTTACTCCCAGAAAATAAGATGTTCAGTTTTGAAAAATGAAGAACTAGTGCTAATTGAGCCAGGCTTGATATTGAAAGCTCATACTCTTAACCTTGTGGTTGTTTGGGGTTTTTTTTTAAATAATAATTGCTGTAACTAAAAGGAAAATTTTAGTGTTAGGAGGGTCATAACTACAGAATTTTCAGTGGAAATTCCTGGTAAGAGCGTAGGAGGTGCACTTACTCATGGAGCATAGGGCGGATCACAGTGCTGCCATGGGCATGGGCTTCATACATTAAAGTGTAGAAATACGGTAGCAAGGTGTATCTTATATTCAACACATTCTTGGAAATCTCCACAAATGTTGCATTCCAGGAAACAGGATCTTGCCTCTGAAAGAGACCTTTGTTAGTCCAGCTGGGTTTTGCTCAGAAAAGCTACAAAAAAACCCAAACCACCCAAAATAAACAAGAGAAAGACAAGGAAATTTCTCTGCCAAATTAGAGCACCTTCCTTTATTTATGCTTCAATTAAGAAGTAAGTGACACTAAAACCAGCAGGTACCACTGTCAACCCTAAGAGGGGAACCGGAAAGGGAAAAAGTTGACAAAAACCTGTGGGGAGTACTGTAAAAACTGTTTAATACAAACTGTCCCAAAGGCATTACACATCCTAGTGTACATAATTTATTACCCCTCTTTTCTGCAGAGCAGCATTCAGGACTTGCAAGCAGACGGTGAAGCACTAATGACTGATGTCAGGGAGCACTTCCAATCTCTATTAAATGTATTGAACAATACCTTGGCAAATTGGGCAAGACTGGAAGCAACATGATAACCCTGAATCTGCATTTTTTTAAAGGCTTTAAAAGACCTATCGAAAGGTATGCTGCTGCAAGATAAAGCACACAGTTTCTGAAAAGGAGACTTTAATCCATCAGATATATGCTATATAAATAGCTCTACTCTGCTAGACCTGGAGCTTTAACTGGAACAGAAGTGCTGTTCCCATTTTTTTTTTTTTTATTTTTCCAGTTATCTTGTTTTACAGCTTTCTACAATATAGTCCTTAGCCAGCACAGACTGACATTTAGGCAATTACTTTCCTTTACTCTTAAAAGAAATACAATATCTGATGGTGGCATATGTGCAGAGTACAGAAATTGCCGAGTCTTACTCCAAAATCTGATTACACTGTTCCATTTTCTCATTGGATGTATAATTATGGTCAATTAGGGCTGAGAGCACTAAGGTCAGCTTTGCTCCTTTAAGTGCATTTGCCACCAAAGCGCTCTATTTTAGTCTTGCCGGCGTAGTGTGTTTAAATAAAAATGACACACAGGGAAAAATACGTAGGAGTTGGATTCAGTCAAAGCAAACTTAAGAATATGATTCCTGTGAGAGGTCCAAATCCCAGAGCAGCATAAAGCCCCCCAGGTGAGGGGGATCCTTATAGGCAAGTTAGCATGTAAATAAAGACTATTTTTATTTGGTAAAGAGACAAACATCTTTTTGTGTCTATTTTGCTTGGAATGATTTTTTTTTGAGCCAGGTGAGCTTGTGGGATGATCTGGCTGGTCTCTATATTGTGTTGCAAAAGCCCAGCAGTTAACAACTGTTAAAAACATATGACTCACCCTTGTTCCTTTCTGATTGTGATTCCTTGAATATGGGTAAAATGCGCCTAGTTCCATCCAGCGAATACACATCTCATACTCTGAGTCTCTGAAGAAGCCACAGATATCAGCCCCTGTCTGAAAGTTTCAAAATGACCCAATTGGGATACAATAAAATTATGTACAGCATCACGATAATTAAATGTAAGGTAATAACTTATTAGCTTACATAAGATATTCCAAAGAGACTGAACTCCATCATACCTGAAAGGAAAAATAATTCAATATCAATGGCTGTTGTTTTGTGGGGTTTTTTTGTCCCCCTTTTGGTATGCTAATACTTACATAGATAATACTTATTGTAATTCCTAATGAGAATAAAAAGACCCAAGCATTAATCCCAGTGTGCCATGTTTTTCTGCTACAGAGAGAGATGGGAGCTGATTGGTCAGGAGCAAAGAAAGAAATGAGGGCAGGACACAGGGCACAAAGGTAGTTGGTCCCAAGAGAATGAAAGAGTTCCTAGCACCTGGTGCAGATCTAAAGAAGTTAAAAAAGGAATTGAACACTTATTATGGTTCCTCAATTAAATTGCTTACATGAGATAAAACCACATGAATACTAGAAGCAAGCAGCTGAAGGAGAAGTATTTGCATACAGTAAATTGAATACAGATACTTTTCTTTCTCATACCAATAACAGATGCAGTTAGCTGATCCCAAGCTGCAGTGTTATCACCTAACCAGTGTCCTGTCCATCTTCCACTGCTGGGGTATGTGGAACGGGCGATAATGATCCCACGCTGCTTGGTGGCATTCTGCAAACCTCTGACATTGAAAATAGAGCAAAAAACAAATTACATGAGAAATATGACATGGGATTTTATCATACCAGATTCTCTGAAATTAAAGGGCTTATATTTTCATAGCAGAGGAGGGCACTGCTGTATGTATGAATATGCATACATCTAATGCAGATGTGCTTTTTATGGCGATTTACTGTGACTCACATATCGACAGTAGCTCAGCAGTGTCAGCCAACCTGTAACTGGAAAAAGAACAGGCAGGCAAGGACATGTTAAAATCATAGAATTATTGAATGTTTTGGGTTAGAAGGGAAAAGGTCATCTAGTTTCAATTCCTTGCCATGGGCAGGAACACCCTCCACCAGACCAGGTTGTTCAATGCCCTGTCCAAAATGGCTTTGAACGCTTTCAGGGGTGAAGCATCCACAACTTGTGGATGTAGCCCAACTTGCGTTTTTTCTAAGGTCTCCATGTAAGGTCACCGTGGCGTGTTCCAGGGCACTTCATTCCTTTCTTAGCATACCTAAAAACTTGCAGCAGCAGTTAAAAATAATTCAGCAAAAATCGCATCAAAAATATCAGAAGGGGCAAAATAGAGGTGCCAGAGCTATTGGACCTGCCAGTATAACTCCAGTTGCCAAAAAGATATTAGAACAAGTAATGGATCTGTAATAACTTCAGAAATAACAAGATGACATGATACCAATATGGAATGACCAACATGGATTTGTCTGGAAGCAACATACTATAACAGCTGTTTTCTTCTTGTGGCAAGTGACAGGTCTTAGAGTGAAGGAGTGACACCGATGTGTGTGACTACCTTAGCATTAGCTGACCTCTTGGTCTGATCACTTTTGTCTTCCTCATAAGCAGAAGGGATTTCAAACAGAGGTTAATCAACTTTTGAGGATGGTGGGGCTTATTTTTATTTCCCAAATTAGAGGCAAAGCCCTTCAGGATGGGAAACATGCAGGCACTTTGTTTTGGGTATAAAAATAGCTAGCACCAGGAAAATGCTGTCATGTATTTCTGATGTTCTGGCACTAAACTGCTATGGCCTTCCTAAGGATCACTGCTGCAGGGAGAGGAGACTGTGACATACTGATGACTCAGAAGAGCCCATGAGGTCTGGGAGGTGCAGGTGTGAATGAGCTGGATGGAGAACCAATTAACCAAGTAACCTCATTCCTCAAATACTTAAAAAAAAAAAAATTAATTTCCTGAAATAAAACCTTGGTCATTGCCACAAAGTACCTGCAGTTGCCAGTACCAGAGTTCCTGGTTCCTCCACTGAGGATATGAGCACCTTTCTCTGTAGCTAATGCTGTTGGTCTAAGTTGTGTGACCAGCATGGATGCATTACTGTTCCACTTTCTTAAAACAACTCCTTTGCAGACATGCATCCACTGTGAATCATTATAGCAAAGTACTAAACCACAATACTAGTCAGAAAGCTTCACTGATTAAATCACACTGTTTCAATGCTAGCTCCACAATAACTGGATAAACAGCTGCTTCAATAATACACTATTTATTTATTTTTCTACTAGATCTGCAGCTTTAGTGACACTATAATTACAGAAAAAATGCACAAGTCACTTTAATTATCATAGTAATTGAACTAATGTGCTGTAATTATTTCTTCCAAGACAAACTGTAAGTTTCCTAGTATCTTTTATTTCTTTGTAACATGCTATTCAACATTTTCAGCCTCTACTTAGTCTACTCTACTTCAACAATGCTTTGGAAATTGCAGATAAAATTTCAAATGTAAAGGAAGTGTATATGGTACTTGGAACTGCTCAAGAATGAGCATGGCCTGAATGTTTTCCTGACTCAGGGTGCCAACTCTGAACTCCAGGGCTGAGCCGAAGCTGTATCCATGAAAAGCAATTACATGTATTCTGTTGCACAAGTAGTACCAAATAATAAATTGGAAACTGATATATATAATATATATGTATATATTGAAAATAACATTTTCTATGAATTTCAAGTGTGAGAATATCTGTAAAGGGTGTGTAAGTTATAACAGTTTCTCTCATGGTACCTCTCAAAACAGAAGGAGATATTTCACTACATTTGTGTTCATACTTAATACAGAGAAATGCTGGTAATATTCCTGTTACTGTCAAATTATTGTTTACTTACAATGCCCAAATTGCATGTGATTTGGCTGACAGAAGAAGTATCAGATATTCCTTCTTATCCTGTCAGCAGTTTCACTTCTGCCTTCACCGGCAGTGCTGCAATGTCATGCTGCCAAGTATAACATCCACTCAGTCAAAAATTCAAGCAGCCTTAATATTTTATTTCTTTTTGGTAATATTAAAGGTAGCAAGGTCTATAAAGTTGTTAAGCCCTCTACAGAAACACTGTTCGTTGCTTACTCATTGAATTGGAGATGAAACAGCATATATGTTATCATTGGATCAGACGTTATCTATAGCAGGCTGGGGTACTATTCAGAAAGGAACTGATAATGAGATTTGCCTTGGAACTGAGAAAATAAATTCTTAAAAGTCAAGCTTTATGCACACAGTTTGCAATTTAAAAGACACTGTTTTCCCCTTTCACTACTACTCAATTTGTTTTAAATGGAGGTCATAATCAAGCCCTTCTTAAATTAACATTCTTAAAAAGTTACATTCATTTTCCCTCACAGGATGTACAGTGTAAGGTGAAAACAGTGGCAGTGCTAGGAGTAATCCAGGTTATGCCAGCCAAACCTAAAAACAGGAAGTATTTTATATTTTAATTGCGATAATGGTGTGAGACTATCCTGGAGTAATTACTGTTCCCAAGAGCTGATCAAGATGTTCAGACCTGTTCTCCATTCTGCCTTGTGAATGAATACCAGAGCACAGTCTTTGGATCGACTGCTGTCTTTTACAATGCAGAGCATTGCCCTGGCTTAGCCTTGGTGGCTGCCTCATAATAGAAACCTCAGCTGAAAAGGTGACACATTGTGTTTGAATGTGTTGGGACAAGGAAACACTCGATGGCGAGTAGTTACATACAAATTAAACTATATGAGAAACACCACTGTAGCCATCTTATTTCATAATCCGGGTCAGTAATTAAGCTTGTACAACATAATGTTTATATGGATGAAGTCCTTGGAACAGGTATACCAAGAACTGCTCACCAACTGGGCGAGCAGTAAGTTTCTTTAGTACCAGACTTGGGTAAACTGTCTTTAAAATGTACCTTGAAAACTGCATCTGCTCAGGGTCAGCAATTTTAAAGCCTCTAGACTCAAAACAAAGACTTTGCCTGCTTGTTCTGAGAGTCAGTGATAAAGCTGCAGGTGTAGACACGCTTGAGCAGGTGTGGATTTTTTCTTCTAGCTGGCTCCAGCTGCAGAAAGTATTTATTGTAGTGAAATAACAGATGCACAGCTTCAGCTTAGAGCTGTGCAGACCCACTTCCTCTTCTGCACATCCCTTCCAGCAGGTCAGGTTCATATTACCCTGCCTGCACCACAGGCAAAATCACTGAGCTATACCCTGCCTGCACCACAGGCAAAATCACTGAGCTAACCGGGCAATATGGGGACTGAAATAGTCCCAGCTGCCAGAGATATAGAACTGCTGCTTAAACTTTGGAACATCAAAGTCTACTTCTAGCTGAACTGAAGAATCAAAGATATTGGATTGAAAAGCAAGATTTCTCAGGCATGTTAAATAAGCTGATGAAATTTTGCCTCGAAGAATATAGACACAGAATATTCATGTGTAACCCATTTTGGAGACAACAAGAAAGTATGCAAACTTCACTTACTCTAGGGTAGGTTTTGTTTGTGACCATCCATAAAGAGAGTGGACATCATAGTGTCTAACTGGGGTACCATCTGGAAGATATTGTTGGCCTTCCATGCATGGAGTTTTGACAATTAGTCCCTCTGACCGATATCCCAAATCTAATGGAAGCAGAACAAAACCACTTAATAATGAACATTCAAATGTTTATGAATTATTAGAGTTACTTTTCCTGAATTGTCATCATTTCATAGCCATTCAGTCTCTTTTAGGCATGTACACTCTCATTTATTTATTTATAATTATAAAAATAGCATTTCCAAAATAGAATATTTCTAACATTGCTATTGAGGCATCTGATTCTCTAAGTGTTAATAGCTCAGCTACAGATGTTCTTACTAAAGAGGCTCAAAGAGTACAAAGTATATTCAAATTCAGGAGGCATTGCAAATCTTTGTAAGCATCATAAGATCATCCATATATACAGAGAAAATGGGTGCGGCAGGGAGTATGGTCTGTGTCTGAATATTAACTTCCTTACAGTTTCTTAGAAACTATTCATAGTAACTGAAAACAAGAGTAAGCAACAGGAGTATGTTAAACTGTTAATAAACCATTAATAAATAATTACTAATTGGTACTGTATGCGAGTACTTATGTAAAACCAATATAAGAATGCTAAGTATTTCAAGTATTTGTATAGATAATGGTAATGTATTCTAGCTGTATTACATGTATATATTATCTATTCTAGCTGAATGGTAATGAGAAGAGACACAAGAATATTTTCTAATTTTTTAATTAATTGCATTATTAGTCAGAGAAAACTGCAAAACAGAGAACTACATTCTTCACCATGCCTAAAGCAAAGCACCTGGATCTAAAATAGGTATCAAAATCCATATGAAGGCAGCTAACTAAGAATATTTTTAAAAATGCCATGCAGTTACAGCTCCCACTGAAATAGATGGGGTTAAAATATACCCATACTCTCAGAACTTAAGGGCCACTTTCAGTTAGGAGTTGTGGTCTTACATAACTAACTTTATGTATTTATGCCACATATACCATATCAGAAATTGCATAATAATTACAATGGACTAAAACTTTTAAGGAGTAATCAGACTTACGAGGCACATATGGTGGCATATTTAAGAGGTCATTTCTACAGCCGCCAATGGCACCATTCAGAAAAGTTGCTGGTTCATTCATGTCCTAAAAACATAGAGCAAAACTTGATTGTATTTGCTTCAAACCTACAAAACACATTAAATTCTATATTACAAACAAACAGTGTTGTAGAAGAAGCCCTTGCAGCTGTAGTTGCAGTCTGCCATTCCATGTTTTCTTGCCAATATCACAAGATCTTAGAATCACAGAATAATTAGGGTTGGAAAGGACCTTAAGATCATCTAGTTCCAACCCCTCTGCCATGGGCAGGGATGCCTCACACTAGACCATTGCCCGAGGCTCTGTCTAACCTGGCCTTGAACACTGCCAGGGATGCAGCATTTACCATTTCTTTGGGCAACCTGTTCCAGTGCCCCACCATCCTCATAGTGAAGAACTTCTTCCTTATGTCTAACCTGATCTTCCCCTGTTTAAGTTTAAACCCATTACCACTTGTCCTATCACTACAGTCCCTGGCATGGTGCAGGGACAAGGAGCCACAAAGTGTTTCAAGGGAAGAACTGTAAGTCTGGGCTGCTTCCCCTGTGCAAAGAGTGTCACAGTGGAGGAAGAAAGTCACAACATACCAAGGCAGTGCAAGAGTACAACCTAGAGCCAAAGTGGTGCCTTTGGTTGAGGGATCAGCTTCTGCCTGGTGCTCTGATTGCTTTCCCTCCAGCCTAATTTTTTTTATTTTACCTAATGGCAATTCAACACCAGATACCCTCTGAGCTTCATCAGTAGTACATACACTGTGTAATTTCTCTGCTACAGTCTGGCAGAGAAAAAAAAAGAAAATAAATTACCCAGAAATTGAATGTGTTTCTACACTTACAATCCACAAGCCATCAAACTTGAGGCTTCTTGAGGTGTTGGTGGGATTGTTGTATAACTCTAGGATTTCTCTCTTCCACCATTCTACTGTGGAATTGCGGAAGAAGTCTGGAAAAGCAGCATGTGCTCCATAGAGCTGTAAAAATAGTAGAAAAACAAAACAGATACATGTTTGAAAGCATCCTGTTACAATGTTGGAATTTGTTTAAAAAAAACAAATAAGTTACTTCTTCGCTAACTTTTTTTGGCTCTGTTATGAAGTATAGCGAGTTTCAGCACCTTCTCACCAGATTCATCAACTAGTTTGCTGCTATTTTCCTTAATTCATGCGCTGCTCTGTCTATATTTGAGTCAGTAAGCAAACCATAGCAATATTTACCTGTATTTGGGTTTCCTCAGGCAGTGACTCATCGACTTCCACATCAGGAAGAAACGGCCAGACCTAATATGACAAAGGACATTATTAGAAAATAATCAAACCACACTGAATGAGCATCAACAGCAGACAGATATAACCATTCTTCCCTGATATCTATGTGAATGACAACACAAACTGAAGGCAATTCAATTTGTAGCATTTATTACATGTGTCATTTACATCCAGGCATGACCATCCTAATAACAGACTTTCCCACGAAGGATAGCACTGAAGCCTAGGCTGACATGGTGTTTACTTGGATACAGCATGCCTCTACCATCACCATTTTTAAATAACAGTACCTTGGAGTATATAATGTCATTGGTATTGGGCCATTTTATGAAGACATCATCCTGCACACCTCTTGAGAAGGGAGGATAATTGGTTTCATTTCCAGAGATGGTTGGATCCTATAATTAAAAACACTTTTACTTGTATGCTCAAAAAACAATTTTAGAAATGCTGTTGCATATATTCTTCATTCTGCAATGATATATTGAAAGTTAAAAGTAGTATTCAAAACTGACCAGGATAACGATAAATCTCATTCCTTCTTCATGTATTTTGTTGATCAGAGCTGGTAATCCAGCAAAGCGTGTGCCAATGGTGAAGTCCAGTTGCCTTTCCATATAGTCAATATCTGCATATTGGACATCCTGCAGTAAAATAAATAAATAAATAAATATTTTTTTCTATTTTGCCAAATAGAAATTTATTAAAAATCTGCAAAAACTTCTGACCTGTAAAATTGAGAGCAGCTGTAACTTTAAGCTAAAGCTATTAAACGAATTTTACACACCCTATCAGCAAGTCTAGTACAAAATAAACCCTTTGCTACTGCATCTAGTCTAAGGGTAGAAACTAACACATGACAGAGAAAAATATCCTAGATTTGTACGTACAGTTATGTACACAGAAACTGTACCTATGCTACCATATCTGTAAGGTTGAAACAGTTGCTCTGTATTGAGAGCATGATGTTTATTATATTTTAAATGAAGAGTAATATTCAATTTACATTGTAATTTTGTTAGGTATAGGTGCTATTCCAACTTTCCCAGCAACAACCTCTGCCAAATCATAGCTGATAAGACACAGGGCAATATACCATAGAATCATAGAAACAGACCACTGAAATGATGCTGATTCATTTCTTATCTTGCTTGTTTCACTTGTTGACCATTGCTGTTTCATAACCAGCATGGCTAGAGCCCATGACTGACTAAGGCATCTGGGTGCTGCTTTGATACGAATGATAAAATAATTACAGCAGCCCTTGGCCTACGTTTAACACAGCTTAGAATTTACAGAAATGTATGAGGGCAATAATTTTAAACTAAAGAAGGGATATTTAGGCTGGATATGAGGAAGAAATTCTTTACAATGGGGGTGGTAAAATACTGACACAGGTTGCCCAGAGAGGTGGTAGGTGTGCCATCCCTGGTGACATTCAAGGCCAGGCTGCATGTGGTTCTGGAAAACCTGATCTAGATGAAGATGGCCCTGACCATTGCCACGGGTTTGACTGGATGACCGTTGAAGTTCCCTTCCAACCCAAACTGTTCTGTGATTCTGTGTTCAGCTCTGGCATAAAAATGGTCTGCTCTACTGTGGTGGGGGCTTTGATTTTGTGTTTTTAAATGGTCTTTATTAATACTAAGAAGCCAAAAGTTCTAGCATAAGTTCAGATGTTAACTGCTACCAGCTTACGTAGGGAATACCAGCTGCCTTCATATCCTCCACCAGCTGGGCAATTTCTGAGTCACTCGTGTATCCATAGCGGCACAACTGGAATCCCAAAGACCAGTAGGGTGGCATGACTGGTCGTCCAATCAGCTAAAAATAAGAAAGAATATTTGTGGTGAATACATGAGATGAGTAGAACAAACCAAACCAACCAATTAAAAGAAAAAAATAAACAACTAGTTTGTAACAAAGTAAGAATCTTACTGCAGTGTACTCCTGTACAACAAGTTCTGGAGTTGGGCCCAAAACCATGTAGAAGTCAAGGATTCCGCCTATGGTGCGGTATGTCAGGGCAGGTGTTGGCTGTAATGTCACATCTGGAAATGGAGAAAGTGAAATAAGAAAAGGGTGCCTGGATTTGCCAGTGTTGCAAAGCAGTGATCGCAAAAGTAAAACACACTGAAAAAATAAACCTAAGGTTTTCTTACCCATTGCATTGCTGTTAAGCAATAGAACTCCATGGGCATTGTTGTCTTCTTCAAGAGCCATGTAAAATGGCTGATGACCATAGGAATTCAACTCATACTGCAAATGACATAAAATACATATTAATAGGGAAATATCACAAGCATTCACTAAGTTACATTTATTAATAAATTCAATAAAAGATGAGACATGACTGCCAAACATACAAGTAAACTCCAGAATTATATACTTAAACCCTATACACCTACAAAGCATACCTACAGAACTTCACTTTCAACTTCACAATTTGAGTCAGTTTTCTTCAGACTGACCAGGCAGAAAGGGTGAGGCACTGGAATTGGTTGCCCAGGGAGGCTGTGAGTGCTCTATCCCTGGCAGTGTTCAAGGCCAGGTTGGATGAAGCCTTGTGTGGGATGGTTTAGTGTGAGGTGTCCCTGCCCATGGCAGGGGGGCTGGAACTAGAAGATCTTGAGGTCCTTTCCAACCCTAACTACTCTATGATTCTATGATTCTATGATATTACTACATTAAACACTTGCTAATGAGAAAGCGCTTCCCCAGGAGAAGATGATGGTGGCATTCTGTTCACTTTCATTTACTCAAAAATATATTCAAATCTGAACTGGAAATTCAGCTATTTCGTTGGTCATTCCCTCAAAACTGCAAACATTATGCTACCTCATAGGAAATAACAGAGGGATACAAATAGATGTAAGATTTCTGATTTACCTCTGTAAATACTAAATTAATCCCAAAGTAGCAGGAATTCTCCTGACTCATGTCTACCTTTCAGAATAATTAGCTGAGAAGAATAAAAAAGGAGGAATGTGCTATTATTCCTAAGCCATTTGTTGTCTTCAGACATCTGACTGCACACACACTGGTCTTGCTGGTCAAAGTATGTTTAGAGAAGACCACTGCAATTGAGACACCATCCAAATCATAAGCCATGATAAATGCAATCAGAGCAAATATGTGTCCAGTACCAGCAGGCATCCACTGGACTTTAAAGTGCTGCTGGATACTTCCACACATTAGGATCATTGGTCCAAAACCCACATTTGCTTCCACTTACAGTAGGAGCCTGATCCCTTGTGAACATCCCCCAGGAGTGCCAGCTCGTGTTACGTCGAAACGTTGTGTGCTCATTTTCTCCAAGTCCATATATATATTGGGATGGCAAACGAGTAGAAATCTGAATGAACATGTCACTGAATGTGAAGGTGGGCAGCTGCGAATCCCAGCTGAAGTGGAAAGAAGAAAAAAAAAAAGAATATGGTGTTTTCAGGGCTGTGTTTAGCTGACACTTTTGGGGGGCTACTTTTTTTCTCTGAAAAATCTTCAGTAAAGGTGGAATAATCTGTTACGGATATGGAGAAAACTACAAGCATATGAAATGGGGATGTCTAAGAATTTGATATGCAGTTTAGAGACACAAAGTCCTCTGTGTCTCTCACAGACATAAATATTATACACAGGCGTCATGCACACAAAGTTGCATCATATTTTGGAAATTTAGTGAAAAAATATGTTTCAGGAGAGTATAATCCTATTTTCCTCCCAGACTGATCCTTGGTGCCAAATGGTATATAGTAAATAATGTGCTTTTTACAGTTCACCTGACTTTTTGTGCAGATTACACTGAAACTGTATTTGTTGTAAATCAGCATGTTTAGAGTCAGAAAACAAACTGCACCCTGATGGCGCTCTACCAAAGAATGACATCATTCCAAGACATTGATTTGTAGTTTGAATGATTACTCTTGTTGGCAAAAAAGAACTCAGCTTGCAATGAAGTTTTGGGTACTTTAAAAAAATTGTGTTAAGTTTTTTTTTGTTGTTTTTTTTTGTTTGTTGGGTTTTTTTTTTTTTATAAAAACCATAACACATACAACTGCTAACATCATTGTTCTGTTTTCTAGCTCCAAATTCATCTTAATCAAGGAAAACAGTGAAGCTACTGTCAGACTTATAGGCTGTCGTATTACCAAAATCTGTCTGCAAGTTAGTTAAGACACTAATTCTATATTTTTTTCATAACCATTCCTCAAAACCAAACCAAATGATCAGCCCTTAATGATCAGTGGTGTGGTCACTTGTGGAAAAATTTAGGAAGCATGGAAAATTGTTGTGCCTCTCAGACAACTGGGAACTGCACAAGAAATGGACTTTGGAGTTGTCTGTCTTCCATACTTCAACATGTTGTAAAGGATTTTTAGCAAGTGTCAGACTAAGAAGTGACCAGGGAGAAACCTTAGATAATTATGAGAAAAAGCCAGGATATTGCTTAGGGCACTTTGTCCAAACTCTACCTAGTCCTGGGTCGGAGCAATCCCAGGCACAGCTACAGGCTGGGCAGAGAAGAGATTCAGAGCGGCCCTGCGGAGAAGGACTTGGGGGTGTCGGTCGATGAGAAAATGAACATGAGCCGGCAGTGTGCGCTCGCAGCCCAGAAAGCCAACCGTATCCTGGGCTGCATCAAAAGGAGTGTGACCAGCAGATCAAAGGAGGTGATCCTGCCCCTCTATTCTGCTCTTGTGAGACATCACTTGGAGTATTGTGTGCAGTTCTGGGGTCCTCAACATAAAAAGGACATAGAGCTGTTGGAGCAAGTCCAGAGGAGGGCCACGAGGTTGATCAGGGGACTGGAGCACCTCCCGTATGAAGATAGGTTGAGAAAGCTGGGGCTGTTCAGCCTGGAGAAGAGAAGGCTGCGTGAAGATCTCATAGCAGCCTTCCAGTATCTGAAGGGGGGCTATTGGGATGCTGGGGATGGACTCTTCATTAGGGAATGTAGTGACAGGACAAGGGGTAATGGGTTAAAACTTAAAGTGGAAGTTTCGATTGGATATAAGGAAAAAATTCTTTATTGTTAGGGTAGTAAGGCACTGGAATGTGTTGCCCAGGGAGGTTGTGAATGCTCCATCCCTGGCAGTGCTCAAGGCCAGGCTGGACAAAGCTTTGGGTGGCATGGTTTAATGTGAGGTGTCCCTGCCCATGGCAGGGGAGTTGCAACTAGATGATCTTGAGGTCCTTTCCAACCCTAACTATTCTATAATTCTATTCTATGATTCTAGTCAGTGTTCTCATACAATGCAATGGTGAAACAACGTCCACTGGAGCAGCATCTGGCATTTGGCAGACAGAACCATTTCAATGGAAGGGTACAAGAGCAAATCTTATGGTGTTTAGAACACAGTACACAAGGAAATGGCTTGGCTTGAAAAGAGCTAACTAAACCAACTGAAATAAAATAAAATTACTGTGGCTTACATGATTCTTCCTGTGCTTTTGCGACGAACTTGTATACCAAATGGTTTTTTCTGAACTGATACTTCATAAAGTCGTTCCTCATCTGTGCTTGTTGGGGAGCTTGGGAGATTTAGTGGTACTGGAACCTCATATCGTGCGTTTTGATAATCATAGATCTATAAAGTAAAAGTCAATTCATTTCAATGAATGAGTTGGTTGAAATCTTATCTATAGTAACAGAAATCTGATCTGATAGAAAATAGTTGAAAAAGCCGAGATGAATGTTTTCTTTCAGTATGTATTCTTTAACCAATTAATTCACAGTAGTTTGTTTGGGGAAAAAAAAACAAACCTAAAGGATCTATTTTGGATCAGGAATGGATTGTCCAATTATTTATATTAATTTAAAATATTCTCCTATATTTAAAATATAGTTATATATATATATATGTAGAGTGAATATCTTTCTGATTCATGTTTTAGACAACTTTGAGAGATTCTTTTTAAAGTTTGCTGTATTCTGAAAACTGAAGGGAGTTAAGTTTTTTATGCCTGACTGCTTTAAGGCTTCACAATTATTTCAGTGTTATTATACTCACAGTAATAAATTATAGTCTGAACAGTAGTGTATTAAAGATTTTAGAATAGAAGTAAAATGATTAACTTAAAAATCAACTGTGATAATGATAACTCTTATAGATGAATTTACCTGTATATTAATAAAAGGCCTTCAGTTCCAGAGTCTGTGGTTGACATTTTAGATATACATTGACATTATACCTTTGATTCATATAATTTCATTGTAAAACTGAGTACAAAATTCTAGGACAAAAAATATGCAAGCTAAGAGCAGTAACAGTTGATTAGGAGAAACATATCTAGGCAAGGGTGCTACAGTCTGTGTAATATAAAACTGACTAGAAAAAGACCTTATAATTTTTATAAATAAGGCTGTTTTTAACAATGTGACATTGCATACTCGTAGAAATTCTGGAATGACGTTACCTTAAATTGCAGCATGTGATTAAGATGATATTTCACCTCCAGGCGTAGTGTACTAATTGGAGTAGTGTAATCCTCATTAGCTTTGGTGTTGGCACTGTTTAAGATGAGGTTGGCTGCCAAACCTGATGAGGTGTATTCTACTTGGTCTACAGAATAAGCATTGTCAGAGCTGTAATAGCAGGATGGAATGTCTGGGCCTGATGTTTCCTGATGTAAATAGAAATAAGTTACAGGTTAGTGAGCTACACTGGCCTGCTGCATTTTTTGTTAGCTATTAGCATGGAATCCAAAGTTTCCATTTTTATCAGATATCTATCAAATGTAGAATTTGTGGAAAAAACTTATTCAACCAGTAAACCGAACCTATTTATCTCTACACTAAATCAGATATAAACAAACAATCCAGTGAAGGCTGCACAAATAGTTCAGTCAGGAAACTGAATGCTTGCACTATGAAGGTGAATGCAACTTCCCTGTATCTGTGATCTTCAGCTGAATGCCACAACATAGCTTAATTTTGGCCTCTTAGAATTCCTAAAGCTTCCTCCCTTTTAATCCCATTGCTCTCTGGTCACTGGCTGCCTTCAAGGGGGTGTGCCCAAAACCCATTGGATATTCAAATGAAACCTTTCCATTGGGTTTATTCACACAAATTAACCTTAAAATATCCACTGAGAATTACATCCTATTTATCAAAGATCTCCTGACAGCAAGATCAAAATTACTTTCAGTTTCCTGCTATAGTTGAACATAAACACTCAAACTAGGTATTCTGAGGTCAGATGAGCTGGTGAATGTTAATACATTAGCCTTCCACTTCTGGATATTTGCCATCAATCCTGCCTAGCTGTTTACATGAAGCTATGTCTGCTTTGCAGATTTTGTTAATGAATATTTATTCATCTACTTTCACCAAAACCAAAGCACCTTTCAACCTGAGCAAGCATTCAAAACATACTCAGTTCATAATACGACCAGAGTTTGATTTCACAAGAACAGTCATTTCCAAATGTCCAAAATTTAAAAATACTATTCCTAATAGTGCAACAAAACCAGGACAGTGCAACAGTCACTTCAGCTGTTGCTGGTTCAAGAGTAGCTAGCAGAAAATTTTGGTCTTCATGGTTAGGATGTATGTCCAGGCTGTAAAATTTAGATTTAGAGGATCATGGAGTAATTTAGTTGGAGGAACCCTTTAAAGTTTAACCCTACAAGGGCACATAGCTCCCATATAATATCCCATTAATATCCCATGGGATATTAATGAATGAAGCTATGTGTTAAAGAACTGCATGTCAGAGATTATGATTTCAAAATAGCTCCTCAGCATGGGTATATGTAATTAAGTTCACATAAGAGTCAAAATTTTTAGTGGATTTAATGATTTTCTCCCAAACTGAGATCCAGAGTAATCGGTTTGACTTAAAGTATGCTTGAGTGACTACAAAGATGCAACAAAGGCGATACACCTTTCAGGCCACAGTGCAAGTGAAACAGAAGAGGTAGCTGAGGATACTATTCTATTTTTTCATATCTCTAATATAACTTTTTTCTGTCTTTCAAAAAATGCCGCATTTTAGCTTGGCTTCTGAAAGACTTCAGAAGAACTTACATGATTGGCAACTACCTTAGTTTTAGTGAAGTAAATAACATCTGCTAGTACAGCTGATGTCTGTGCCCCCATTTTATTTGCATCTGACAAATCTGATGGACTATTTTGGTTTTCCACTGCAACAACTATAAAGAGAAAGCTATGATCCTGGAAATGTTTCCATCTCATGAACTTAGAGAAATTATTTTTGCTTACATCCCAAACACAGCCAAGTTGTTCACATCTTTCTTTTGTTGGATTGGGACTGGGATAACAGTCAAATCTTTCATTGACACTCTGTTGTTGAGTCCATTGTACTGTGTAAGATTTTCCTAGTTCAAGCTGAAGTCCTGTTATATGAGCAACCTGTAAATATTAACCAATAAACAGTTAACAAATCCCATATCACATCCATTTGCCCTTCAGTCAGTGGAGAACACATTTTGTTATGTCAGTTCACAAAAAACTTGTCCTGTAACATTTGATGTAGTCTCACTTATACAAACACACACAACTGATTTGCTTGCAGATAAAATCTAAAAAATTAAGAATAATAAAAAAAAAAGTGCCAATCCCACAGCTCCCTTGGAATAAACCAGGAATAAATGTAAGGGCACGGCTCCTTCATTTTTAGAAATATGAATGCAAGAGGTAAGAAAAAATGGTTTTATTTTCATTCAGCAACTGAGAAAACAGGTAGTTCAGGTGCTTGCAATAATTAAGGAGGGTGTACAATGCAAATTCAAAGCAATGCTGGAGATATCCTTAGTGTGGGAAATCACTTGCATGAAAGCTTCCCACTAGCAACAGCACACTTGCTTTGCACATGAATGCACTGTGTTGCTCTTTTCCAGATTCACCTTGTGAAAAATTCTGCATGAAGTGATAAACAAGGTTTAAACAGTGTGATTTTGTTTTAAAAATCAATGCATAAATATTCATTTAAAACAGAAGTATTTGTAGCCATCCTCCAATATAACATGAAACCATAAAAGCTATTCCTCCTCATAGATCTTAAATGTTGCTGAATGAATAACTGCATAGCAAAACTTTCTGTTGTACAGAAGGTCTGAGAGAAAAATGTAGAAGCACTTTCTGTGCAGCTGAGTTGAATGCAATTGTACTTTTTTTCTGTAACAAAATAGATGTCATATTTCATTGAAATGACATGATGACAGAGTGCTGTCCTTTATAATATATAAAATAAAGTGATGCAATTTCATAGCTGTTCACTTTCTGTTTTCCCTTTCTTGTGTTACCTTTTCTGAAGGATAATATGTGATAATATGAGGAGAATTTTCCTCAGCATTGTTCTGAGATACAGTAACTGCTGTTATTTCCTGAAGGCATCCCAATATCTTGATTTCTTCAAACATCAAGTTGTTTGGATCAGCATAATTGCTGGTTATAGCAGTCATAGTTAGAATGTTCTGAAAAAAAAAAATAGTGAGCACATATTTATTAAAAAAAAAACCTGTCAAAATACTCCCTATTAAACAATTTTTTTCAAAATCTCATGTTGCAACACTAAGTAAGCCAGTAGTTTTTTCCCTAACATATTAATTATTACCTTGCTTATTGTCACAATAATGCTTCTCACCATGCATATAATATGCTTTATAGTTGTGTTCCAGGTTCCTTTTTTCGCTTGTTTCAGAAGTAAGAAACGGCTGGCAGGTGTCTGTTACAGGCAGTTAACCTCTACTCTACTGTGACCTTGCAGGGTTCTAACAAACGAAGGCTCGTATTCAATTTTCTAATATAAAAATACCAGTTCCAAGTCAATTCCATTCCTTATTATATTAAAAGTCTAAACAATGGATCTGTACCGTGGCTGGCACATGTGCCAGTGTGAAACTTCCTTATTACTCTCCATGTGAAAGTTTATGTTAATTTTTAATTCAACAACATTACAGCAAGCTAATGGTTTTGTTACAAGAGTCTCAAACTCCAACAGTAACTGAGGTTTCTTATCTACTAATGATTATATGATTGAAAAACCCCCACTAATGCATGTGCTTCACTCCCATGTTCTCATGCATTCTTTCTCGGTTGCTGCCCTGGTGTTTCATTATGGCAAAGCAAAGAATAACTTTAGCAAAAATTATTGCTATTATTATACTAAAAATATGCTAACGTATCACTTGGAGTCCTTGTCATATGGTATCTAGGGTCAGTATTGAACAGAAACACTAGTTGGACTTCACTCTGTCATAAATTAACCCTGCCAAGGACGTTTCAGTTTAAAAAAACCCCAAACCCTAAAACACAGCCTTGAAGTAGATTCTGTGGGTACAGGCAAGGCATACATCTCCCTCACTCTTTGGAAACATTCAGCTATATTTTCACCATATTCAAAGAATTTTTCAGTATTTTGAGAATCACAAAGATTACATTTACCACCTTCTGGCCTCTGTTTTAACTACCAGTGATGCTTTGTATTCCTCTCGTTCAATAAATTTTGTTGCTGAGTTTATTATTCTTAAACAGAATTTCTGTAGATTCTTATGTTAACTAGGAAAATTAAAACCAGCAGATTTTAATCTCAGTTAAAATGACGGTGTTTTGAGCATGACTTCTCTTTCATTTTGTCAAATCTTTAGCTTCTTAGTAAATCTTACTGCTGCTAACATTGAAAATTATTGTAGGATCTTTTAAAATAAAATACTTACATTGGAAACTGTGAACTCGTAGTAAATGTAGGCTTTACTGTCGATTGTACCTAAAAGGTAAAGAAAGAAGTTTACATTTGCACTTTGGAAAGGAACAGCATTAAAACCAGGACTGTGCCACAAATAGAGACCAATAGATTTCTAATTATTATCATTACTGCATTCAGAATAATGTTACTTCAAGAAAAGGAAATGTCTCTTTTACTTTTTTCCTTAGGCCAGTCTCCCACGAGGTCTAATTCTCCACATTTCCGAAAATTCACTGAAACCAGCTTTTCTGAAATGAATTGTGGTTTTTTTTTGGGTTTTTTTTATTTTACTGTTACACCTTCTTACCTTGTCTTAAATGTGGATGAATGGCTTGAAGCTAATCCGTTAAAATAACCTAAACGGTACTTTTCATGCCAAAATGACAATAATAATAGTAATAATCTCTACCACAGAACCATAAGAGGGGAAATAATGCACACCCAGGGAAAAGAAATCCAAATGTTGAGTCAATCTGGCATTTTTTCCACCATGTACGTAACGGAAAATACTGTCATTGCAAACAAATTGTAAACAGTTTCCCTGAAGAGAGTGCAACCTGTAAGTTTTGGTCAGGAAATAAACTCATAAGATGTTTTATTGTTTTGTTTCTTAACAGAAGTGAGTACAATAATAGCTTTGTTATTTTAGGCCTTGACAAAGGAGTACATAGAGCTGTCACCCATACCTATAGCAGACACCCAAGGCCTTCAATATTTATGGCAGCAATAACCAGCCAAATCACAGCTCTATTTCTTAAAAGCATCCCAAACTTCCACCAAACTAAAAACAAAGAAATCGAGGCTTGAGTATTTTTCTGGATGATATGATTGGTACAATGAAAATAATAAATAAGAGATCTTCAGGTTGAATGCATGCTGTAGAGAACAAAGGAGCTATGCAATTAGGAAATGGGAATGCAGTTTTGAATGCCAAGACCTGCCTGCTTTCATGGAAGCTGAGTTGGAGCCCTGGGCCCTACACAAGTGAAGCAAATATATTGTGACAAAGGATAAAGGTAGCTTTTAGCAAAAGGAGAATAAACCAGAGAAAATCAACCACTTAAGTGTCTAGAAGAAGGTGATTAGTTGTATCAGAAGATGTTAGTTTTCTGTTAGCTGTATCTGAAGTAAGAATGTACGAATTCAGATACTGCTGTGGATTTACAACAGTGAGGTTAATTCATATGGGACAGTCTCTGTCATCTCCTGAATATCTCCTTAATATCTCTCCCAAAAAACATGCGTGCGTAGGCAGACACCTGGTGTATAAAATGCCTCCATGAACTACTGCCTGCAGGACCTCTAACTAATTTTCAGGATTATAAATTAAACACACATAATATCGAGTGTTTAGGTTAGACACTTCATTTTCCAAAATTTCCTTCATCTCAAGATTAAAATGAAGTATATCTCTGTGGTTATATAATGGAAAAGCTTTTCTCCATTGCTTGAGAATGACCTCTGCTTTCCTTCGACAGGCATGAATTACACAAATTTAAACTCATATTAAAGCCTCATGTAAGGGCTACAGAACTGATGGACAAGGGTAAAGCAGTTGATGTCATCTACCTGGACTTGTGCAAAGCGTTTGACACTGTCCCACACCACATCCTTCTCTCTAAATTGGAGAGACATAAGTTTGATGGATGGACCACTCGGCGGATAAAGAACTGGCTGGATGGCCGCACACAAAGAGTTGTGGTCAGTGGCTCAATGTCCAGCTGGAGACCAGTAACGAGTGGTGTCCCTCAGGGATCGGTGTTGGGACCGGTCTCGTTTAACATCTTTGTTGGTGACATGGACAGTGGGATTGAGTGCACCCTCCGAAGGTTTGCTGATGACACCAAAATGTGTGGTTCGGTTGATACCCTGGAGGGAAGAGATGCCATCCAGAGGGACCTCGACACGCTTGTGAGGTGGGCTGATGCCAACTTTGTGAATTTCAACCATGACAAGTGCAAGGTCCTACACCTGGGTTAGAGCAACCTCAGGCACAGATACAGGTTGGGCAGAGAAGAGATTCAGATTCAGAACAGCCCTGCGGAGGACGTGGGGGAGCTGGTTGATGAGAAAATGAACATGAGCCAGCAGTGTGAGCTCGCAGCCCACAAAGCCAACTGTATCCTGGGCTGCATGAAAAGGAGCGTGACCAGCAGATCAAAGGAGGTGATCCTGCCTCTCTATTCTGCTCTCGTGAGACCTCACTTGGAGGATTGTGTACAGTTCTGGCATCCTCAACATAAAAAGGACATGGAACTGTTGGAACAAGTCCAGAGGAGGGCCACGGTCATGATCAGTGGACTGGAGCACCTCTTGTATGAAGATAGGCTGAGAAAGCTGGGGCTGTTCAGCCTGGAGAAGAGAAGGCTGTGTGGAGACCACATAGCAGCCTTCCAGTATCTGAAGGGGCCTATAGGGATGCTGGGGATGGACTCTTCATCAGGGACTGTAGTGACAGGACAAGGGGTAATGGGTTAAAACTTAAACAGGGGAAGTTTCAATTGGATATAAGGAAGAAGATCTTTCCTGTTAGGGTGGTGAGGCATTGGAATAGGTTGCCCAGGGAGGTTGTGAGTGCTCCATCCCTGGCAGTGTTCAAGGCCAGGTTGGACGAAGCCTTGGGTGACATGGTTTAGTGTGAGGTGTCCCTGCCCATGGCAGGGGAGCTGGAACTAGATGATCTTGAGGTCCTTTCCAATGCTAACTATTCTATGATTCTATGATGAGATGCATCAGCAGGTCCTGTGGGAACTGACAGATGAAGTGTTCAAGCCACTGTCCATCATAGTTGAGCGGTCATGGCAATGCAGTTCAGTTCTTGTTGACTGGAAGAGAGGAAACGTAAGCCCCATTTTTGAAAAGGGGAAAAAGGAAGACCCAGGGGACTACAGGCTGCTCAGTCTCACCCTGGTGCCCAGAAAGATCATGGAGCAGATCCTCCTGGAAACTATGCTGAGACACATGGAAAATAGGGAGGTGATTGATGACAGCCAACATGGCAACACTGCGCTTGACAAATTTCGTGGCGTTCTGTGTGGGGTGACAGCATTAGTGGACAAGGAAGAGCCACTGATGTCTCATCTACCTGGACTTGTACAAAGCATTTGACTGTCTTACATGACATCCTTGTCTCTAAAGAGAAGTGACATGGATTTGTCAGATGGGCTATTTGGGGGATAAGTTACTGTCTGGAAGATTACACTCAGAGTTGCAGTCAACAGTTTCATGTCCAAGGGGACCACTGACAAGTGGCGTTCCTCAGAGGTCAGTTGAGACCCGCACTGTTTAATATCTTTAACAAGCTTGAGAGATGGACCTGTTCAAACCTCATGAGGTTCAACAAGGCCAAGTGCAAGGCCCTGCACCTGGGTTGGGCCAATCCCAAGTGCAAATGCAGGCTGGTGGAGACTTGATTGAGAGCAGACCTAAGGAGACAGACTTGGGGGTGCTGGCTGACAGGAAGCTCAATGTGAGCTGGCAGTGTGTGCTTGCACCCCAGAGAGCCTACCGTATACTGGACTGCATTAAAAGGACTATGACCAGCAAGTTGTGGGTGGTGATTCTCCCCTTCTCCTCTGCTCTAAAGTACTGCATTCAGCTCTGGGGCCCCCAGTATAAGAAGGACGTGGAGCAAGTTGGAAGAAGTCCTTAGGAGATCCACAAGGATGATCTGAAGGCTGGAGCACCTGTCCCATAAAGACAGAGAGAGAGCTGGTGGTGTTCAGCCTGGAGAAGAAAAGTCTCCAGGGAAACCCCAGAGCAGCCTTCCAGTACTTAAGGGCCAACAAGAAACGTGGAGAGGGACTTTTTGTAAGTGGTAGGATAAAGGACAATGCCTTTAAACTAGAATAGGGTAGATTAAATATTAGGAAGAAATTTTTCACTATGAGGGTGGTGAAAAGCTGCAACAGGTTGGCCCAAGAGGCTGTGGCTGCTGAAGTGTTCAAGACCAGGATGGATGTGGCTTTCAGGAATGACTCTGAGATTCTGCGATCCTGGTCTAGTAGGTGTTTCTGCCCATGGAAGGTGGATGGATCTTTAAGGTTCCTCCTAATCCAAACCATTCAATTAGTCTGTGATCACAAGAAATGATGCTGGCAGGCCTTGCATATTTAGAGTCCAAGGAAGAAACAAGATCTTTGGCCTCTATACTAAAGGAGAGGTTTGTAACATGACAAGTGTATCCCATACAAGCTTACTCACATGCTTATACACCACTATGTTTTGGAAAACAAACAACATAAAAAAACTTGGCTTCAGCACAATAATTTGGAGGGAACAAAATTTCTACTCTTTTCATAAGCAATTTAAATAATTCCAGAAGTGAATAAAAACTAGTGCTAGTTTTTAATCTTCTACCGATTCCTAGCATCAAACACTAATTATGTGCATTCTTGCACCCATTGAAACCAATCTCTGCGTATGCCAGAATATGTCTTGACAGCATGGTTTAACAGTCAGCATGATAATGTAGCAAACATTTATGTATTTAAGGCCATAGTGAAACCTAAACAAGTGAAAACGGAATCAATAACAATTAGAGCTTCCCCATTAAAAGTGTTGAAAAAGTAATGCTCAAGTATTAATAGGATGCTTCAATATTCACAATGTCTTACTCTTGCTCCATGAAATCAGCAGGACGATTGAAACTTGTACACATTAATGTTTTGCTAATAATACTTCTTTCACAATTGTTAACAGCTCACCTGTAGATTCTCCATCATCCCAGAACAAGTTCCCGGAAGCAGCATTATTGTCATCCAGGGCAATTATAAGTCCCATTGGATTCTTGCGGCTGTTGAAAGAGAGATTTTCTGTCTTACATCTGTAACAAATATCAAACCAGTCTGAATACATCCTTCATGTTCATTTTAAGAATGTGACGCTCAACAGGGCTGCAATACTTTGAGAATTACCTTAGATTAGCTCTTGGCTGCCTTTCATTTTTATGTCAACTTATTAAAACACATGGCAAGTTTACAAAATGCTATGCAAATAAGCCTGGAATTAATCACAGCACCTGTAATGTAAACAGTTGTGGAAGTGAAGTGCGGCTCACAGTTACCCCCATATTTCAAGGTGAAAATGCTAAATACAGTGGTCTGCTACTGGTTTGTAACCTGAAAGTCCCAAGGCCAGTCTGGAAAGAAAACCACATAAAACAACTCAGTTTTAAGCCATACCTTTCAACTGTTGTGGTAGCTGGTTGTTGAGTAGGGTAGATGTAGCCTCCTCGCAAATGGAGTCCCAGTTTGTCTGCTGGCAGATACATATCGGTCCATTCTTTTCTCACTGAAATTTTTGCTCCCTTATTGACAGGGAATTAAAAGAGAATGGGTACGTTGCATTACTCTTTGTGTTTTCTTGTGCCCTGAGTTTTATCTTAATGCTTTCTTTTAGAAAAGGCTCAAATTATGTAAATATCTACTTGCCAATGGGCACATAAAGGCATTGATTCATGCACTTAACCCACCACCTTTCTTCCCTTATCTCACCATTTCCTTCCTGCAGGGTTTACTTTAGGTGTCTCTCACCAAAGCAGGGCTGAAAATCTTATTTCATCACACCACCATTTACAAAATCTCCCCACAGCTTCCTCTGCATTTACTTACCGTATCATACTCATACCACACAGCATCAGGAATATATGCTTGAATTGAAACCACACCCTGAAAGATGAAAAAGAAATGGTGTCCAGAAAGGAAGAGAGCAATCCAAGCACAATTTTGGCAAAGCTGCTGGGAGGCCACTGAATCAACACTTTACAATGCAGCAGCTCATTGACTGCAACCCAAAGTCACGACACTTCAAATCCAGTAGCTCACATCATACCCACAAGTATCTCTGTGTCTTCTTTATTTCCCCCTTTTTTGAGCTGGCACCTTTCAGATCCTTACTTTCATTTTATGTATTTAATAAATGTTTTGGCTTTCTCCATGGCATATGTGTTACCCGCATTAACAGTCACAAGTTACAAGATTCTGTCACAGAATAAGCCACAATCTGTCTTCTTACTGCACCTCAGACAAGCTGAAAATCAGCAAGAAAAGCTGATTCTGATGGAAATTCAGGGATAAAACAAAGTTGAGGTGAATCAGAATATCAGACCAGATGATTTTGACTCCATGGAGGACTGGAAAGTAGGAGCTGGATTTTATAGCAAAAAGTGCATGATTTTTGTATTTCAGCAGTGAGAAAACTGGAATAATAAATGAAGAGAAAAAAAAAAAAAGAAAAGAAAAAGGAAAACTTAAGCTTGCTGGGAATCCGTCTACAGACTAAAAACCTGAAAGTCCCAGACAGACCTTGCAACTGTTGTGTTAGCACGTTATTGAATAGGGTATATATAACCCCCTCTCAAATGGAGTCCCAGTTTGCTGGCAAGTACATATCAGTCCATTCTTTTCCCACTGAGATTTTTGCAAAAACCATGTTTGCACTGGCGATAGAGCTGTGGTAATGCTATTGAACAAGGTCCTCCGCAATGACTTTGCCATATGACTTTACAGGTCTGTTCATGACAAATAACTGGACCAGAGCAAATTTCCTGGGATCCTTGGGGAAATGGCAGAGCCTACTTTTGTGGTTCAGCTTGTTCAGTGTTAAAAAGGAGGGGGAGTGTGATTTCAACAGGAAAGGCATATATAGTAGAGGAGCTATAACCTTTAAGCTGAATAACAGAATTGTCACAAGACCAAACAACAAAGGTTCAGGACTTGAAGGTGGTTTCTAACCAGAGAAATAAAGGAATCACAAGAATCATGTAACTGGGATTTTATGCTGCATTTGCCTGACAGAGAAAAGAGCTGGAGCTGGTGCCTCAAAGTATCCCTGTGCCCTGTAAAGTGGTTAGGAGATAGATACCAAAACAGCCAAACCTACCGGGTCAAGTACAGGGGAAATAAGCAGCCCAGGACCCCACAGGAACTGCTTATAGATATTCCATGTCTCTTCATCAGAGTAGAACCTGGGCAAGTGGGAAGGATATAGCAGTAAGTGCGTTTAGGAACTATACCATCATCAGCAACTCCAAGATTTCAATGACTGTTTAGAATCATGACTGTAGAGTAGCATATCAAAATTGCCTTTTAAAAAAAATCTTACTAGTTTAGTTGGTATCCTTTACACATGTGAAAATATAGGTGTGCATGTGTCCTTGGTATAGCTTATTTAAGTGCTCCCATTGAAAGAAACTATACATATTCTAATATGGATATTTATATATGCATACCTATAAAATAGATAATGATTATATAAACATTTAATATTGCATATTTATATAGTATAAATTAAATATCTAATACTTATTATTATGGTGAATAATTTTGTAAGCTGACAATAACATCTCATAGCAGCTTCAAGATTGACTGACAATAACACATGCATAGATGGAAAAATACAGATGTTTTCTGATTACTTCAAGATGGTATTTCATGAACTGAGAAGTTCACAGAATCACTGAATAGTTTGGGCTGGAAAGGATCCTCAAAGATCATCTAATCCAAGCCCCCTACAATGAACAGGGACATCTGCATCTAGATTAGGTTGCCCAGAACCACATCCAGCCTGGCCTTGAATGTCTCCAGGGATGGCGCATCTCTTGGCAACCCGTTGTAGCTGTCTATATATATTCCAGTGTGCATTTTCACAGTCTTCAGAAAGTCCCTAACAACATTTAATGTGTTTGAATATCATAAGATTATCACAAGATTATCACAAAAGCTAATGAGTAAACTTACTCATGCAAAAGTGGCCGTACAACTGTGTCTCCTTGAGTATGAGCTTTATAAAAGAGTGTATACAGGTAGGGCAGCAAAGTGTAGCGAATGTTCAAGTAATGCTTAGAAGTTTTCACCAGCATTGAATCAGGTCCAAATACAGCCGGATCCTGAGGCTGAAAGCAAATATCATGGTGTTGTTATTATTGTTGTTGTTGTTTTTATTATTATTGTTTTCATCATGCAGAGAAAACCCTCTGCCAAACGTGATAAGTGGGTGCTGTTTCATACAGGGAGAAATACAAAGGTGCACAGCTGCATGGTGTTCACCTTTTTGGTGCTGTGACCTAAGGTCCTAATCATAGAATCATAAAATCACAGAATCATAGAACAGTTTGGGTTGGAAGGGACCTTAAAGATCATCTAGGTCTGACACCCCTGCCATGGGCAGGGACACGTTCCACTAGACCAAGTTGCTTAAAGCCCCTGGCCTTGAACACTTCCAAGGACGAGGAATCTACAACTTCTCTGTAAACTTGTTCCACTGCTTTACCATCTTCACAATGAGGAACTTCTTTACAATATCTAAATCTACCCTCTCCTAGTTTGAAGCCATTACCCCTTGTGCTATTACTTGTAAAACTCTCCTCTCCAGATTTTTTGTAGCCTCTTTAGGTACTGGAAAGCTGCTTTAAGGTCTGCCCAGAGCCTTTCTTTGCTCCAACTGAACAAATCCAGTTTTCTCAGCCTGTCTTCATAGGAGTGATGCTCCAGCCCTCTCCAGCTGTACTCCTCTTGGCTGCCCACGTTTTGCATTGCATGTCCCTCCTACCCATCTGTAAGGAGGGCACATCAGGGTTAGCCTATTTTTCATTCTAGTGTGCAGTCAGGTGTATGCTAAAGGGCTCCTACAGTCAGTCAGATGGGTCTCGTGACAGTGAGTGTTTGCCCTTTGTGATAGGCACAACCAACAGCGATGAAACAGCTGCCAAATAAGTGTAGTCCCAATTAACCCTTATGAAGCTAAACCTCTCAGATCTGGCATTTCATAGAGAGTTTTAGGTTTTGCCATTTTCAAACTGGTCAGCTACATCATCATCAGTGGCAAAGCAATGATTACTAGTAATACTATTAAAGGGAATATAGTATGGTAACACAAAATATTTTGTAAGAGAAAGCACAACTTACTATGAATCCTATACTGTTGTGATTCCTGGAAAATGGGTAAAATGCTCCTACTTGCATCCATCGTCTGCAAAGTTCTTCTGTGGTGTCATCAGAGAAACCACAAATATCTGCTCCAATCTTCAAATTAAAACATATGTTGGATATACAGTATGTTGCACCTCTAATCTCTACACAAAACTTCTAGTTTTCAGAAATGAATTAACTCAACCTTAATCGCTAGCCAGAGTGACTGACCCATTCAACAGATTTGTGCCTTTCTTCTTTCAAATTCAACTATGTCATACAAAAAAAAATTAAACTGACTATTAGCTAGCACTGCTCATCATTAAGTTTCTTCCAAATATTTACTTTCTTGTTTGTTGCTAATATGGGTACATTGAGAAAAGCTCAAGAGTCATAAAATTTTAAATCGTGGAAAAGAATTTTGCTATTTCCCTTTTAAATGGATGTCTCTCATTTAAAATTATAAGAAAAACAACAAGGTTTTTCACATTACTAGATTTAAAACTTGCTAGAAGTAACAGGTAGATTGGGATATATAAGATAGTAATTTTGTTACCCACATTTATCTCACCATACACACACAGCCATAGTAATAGAAGTGGCCTAAACCAAAATTCAGTTATTGGATAAAAATAAATAAATAAATAGATGTTTAAACCAGATTTCGAAAGGGCATTAATTTGAAGCTGAAAATTCAAGATGGTTCTCTAGACAGCTCTAGATTTCATTAGATAATCTGTTATTACAGAAGTAGAGTTACTGTTTATACATATGTTTTGAAAAGATGTCACAAACTAATTTCATACATAAGGAATTCCAAAGAGGTTAAATTCCAGCATTCCAGGTATTGCCCATTTTATGTGATCCCAGGTTGCTGCATTATCTCCCAGCCAGTGTCCTGTGTATTTTCCTGAACCAGCAAAAGTAGACCTTGAAATAAGGAAGCTTCGTTTTCCAGGAAAAATTTCTTCAATGACTCTTGAAAGGAAATGAGACTGAAATTATGCAAAGGAAAAAGACAACTCAGACATCACTAGTTTTATATAAGGCAGATTTACAGTGACTGATTTACAATAATTATTCATCCTAGGGATTTGGACTCCTTTACAGTTAACCAGGCATACTTTAGCGAAGTTCAACATATTAATTTTAAATAATCTTTCTATATAGCTTTGACAACCAATGTGTGGCTTTTACTACCAACTTTAGTTAGTAGATTTTGCCTTAGCTGTATTGGTTTAAATATAATACAGTATTTTGCAGGAACTGGGTTCCTGTAGAAGTGAAATCTCTTGCTGTTTTGGGAAATGCAGGCCAAATACTGTTCTGAAACCTTTTTTGTAATGATTTTAGAATGCATTTCTTACTTCCGTGTTGATATGGACATGGAATATCCATAAAGACTGTGGACATCATACTGCTTCCCCCACTTCTGTACTGCATCCATACAAAGAGTCTTGGAAAACATGAGTTTATCAAGAATACCTTCAATAAAGAAATGCAAATATCTCTTTTAAAGCACATTATTATTATGAATGTTTCCAATAATTTCTTTAACGCACATTCACAACATTCAAGTCTTTTTTTGTCTTTAATGTTTGCACTAAGGCCAGTATTACTGCTACAAAAACAGAATGCTGCTCTTGGCTGCTGGCTTGATTAATCTTTGCTATGTGACATTTTCTACTTCTGAGCTTCTCACCCATGTAAAGAATAACTGAGAACTATGCCCTGAATTTCTGAGTCATTATCTGACAACATGTGGCAATAGTTACTTAGACTTACTACTTAATACAAACTATGAAATCCATTTTAGGTTTGTAAGCGTCTTGAAAGCTACTGATAGTGAGAGGAGATCATTACATTATCAAAAATAATTGAAGCAACAACAATATTCAATAATAATCTGAAAATGGAAAAAAAAACAGTTAAATAAATCATGCCTTTGATGAGGACCAAAGTATATAATCATTTTCATAGAATCGTAGCATCATAGAATCGTAGAATGGATTAAATTGGAAAAGACCTTAATTAGCTAGTTCCAACCCCCCTGTCATAGCAGGGACACCTTCCACTAGACCAGTTTGGTCAAAACCCCTTGCAACCTGGCCTTGAAAACTTGCAGAGATGAGGCTTTTACCTGTCAATAGCAATGTTCAAACCCCACCTGTAAGAACTATGCTAAAATCACTTTGCACACTTGTAGCCAGTTGCACAGCAATTCATAAACCTTTTGATATTTTGCTTTCTAGTTAAAGTAGATGGACTCACTTGGAGTGAAAGGAGGATAGTTTAAGTCATTTTGCTCACAACCACTTTTCGAGCCTTGAACAAAGCTGGCTACTTCATTCATATCCTGAAAAGGTAAGATGCAGAATGTAACAGTTTCCTCAAGTACATATTCCTAACAAAGTCTAACATTCTATTCTCTTATTCTTCAAGAAATAATTACTTAGAACTAGTACCAATCAATTAGGCAAGAATGATATAACTCAGATACTGAGTTATGATATAACTCAGATACTGGTCCATTCCTATACTAATATTGGTGACAGTGTTGGACAGACTTCTATATGCAGGTTGAGCGTCACATTGCAAGAGCTATATCTTATTCTTCCACAGAAAGGAATTGTGTGAATTGCTCGTGTATACGTTGTCCCTACCTACGACCAACTCCACACATCTCTCAAGGAAATGTCTTTGGTATGGAGTGTGTTTTGGAGAGAAATGCAGAACCAATCAACGTACATTATTACTTTCTGTCAAAATGCACAAGGTGACTGTTCTTAAACATGTCCTTTGTAATGCTTCCCAAGCCATTATACTTTCAGACTCTGCTGTCTCCTTCCATGATTATATTATTTGGCAGTGCTGTAAATGCATTTCTATGTGCATTCCTGAACATGCTTCAGGAAAGAATGCTTGAAAGGAGATATCAAATTTAACTTGAAGGCACTGTTCTTGTGAACAATTTGCTTCAATCAAATTATTTGCTTCCTGTAAGAGAGCTGTGCAGTCTTACACTTCATTGCTTGACTTGATGGAGCCACAGAATCAGCAAGAATAATGCAGAAAATCTTATTCTATCACATTGTATCGGGTTTGTGTGGCAAGGTTTTGATAGCAGGGGGCTACAGAGTTGGCTTCTGTAAGAAGATGCTGGAAGCTTCCCCCATGTCTGAGGAAGGCAATGCCAGCTGGCTACAGGATGGACCTGTACCTGGCCAAGTCTGGCCACATCTCACTGGTGCTAGTGACTTGGGATGATGTGTTTAAGAAGGGGGATAAAAACCTGCACAATGGCAACAGGAGAGAGAATTGAGAACATGTGAGAGAAAGAATTCTGCAGATACCATGGTGAAGAAGAAGGGGAGGAGGTGCTCCAGGTACTGGAGCAGAGATTCCCCTGCAGCCCATGGTGCAGCTCATGGTGAGTCATGCTGGCCCCCTGCAACCCATGGATGTCCATGGTGGAGCAGATCTCCATCTGTAGCCTGGGGAGAAGTCCATGCTAGAACAGGAAAATGCCTGAAGGATGCTATGACTCTGTAGGAAGCCTGTGCTGAAGCAGGCTCCTGTCAGGACCCGTGGCCTTGTGGAGAAGTCCACACTGGAGCGGGTTTGCTGACAGGAGAAATTGGTGGAGGACTGTGTCCTGTGGGAAGGACCCCATGCTGAAGGGGAAAAATGTGAGGAGTCCTCCTCTGAGGAGGAAGGAGCAGCAGAGACAACGCAGGATTAACAGATTTCAACCCCTGTTCTGCATACCCCTGTGCCACATAGGGGGAGGAGGCAGAGAATGCAGAAGTTCAGCCCAGGAATAATGGAGAGGTGGGAAGAAGATGTTTTTTTATAAGTATTAAATTAAATTAACTTTTTCTCCAAGTCGAATCTGCTTTGCCCATGACAGTAATTGGGGAATGATCTCTCCCTATCCTTATCATGACCCATGAGCCTTTAGTTGCATTTTCTCTCCCCTGTCCAGCTGAGGATAGGGGCTGAGTCACAGAAAGGCTTGGTGGGCACCTGATATTCAGCTGCGGTCAACCCACCACACACATAGCATCTAAAGGACTGTATTTTTCCATATAGGTTAATTTAAAATTGCTATAGCTTTTTAAAATACATGGCAAAATATTCAGTAGATTCTTGGTTTTTTTAGATTTTCTTTTTTGTTATTATTATCTTTAAGTAAAAGGGAGTAGGAAAACCACAAAAAGATTTAAGAAAAGAAGGTGCTGAGACAGGGAATGAGAAGTTCAAACACAGATTTCCTTCATGCACCCTACTTTTAGAAACTTTATTCAGGATACTCCTTTAAAAAAATAATCTGGTTAAAATGCTTTTTAATCACACCCGATTTCCTTGTACTGTACCTAAAAACCACTGTGCCAAACTGTATTTTAGTCCTTTTGTGGAAGAACCTGATTATTCCAAATCCTTATCTGGAATAGCAATTTCAGGTTTACTAAACAGAAATTCCATGAGCTGCTTGGAGCATACAAACATAAATTTTATGTGTTATGCCCTGTATTCAGGACCTATGTAGCACATATTCACTGAGCAGGTATGCAGGTCTCCAAGTATTACCATTCTGAGTACAGGAGTGTGCTAGCGTTCGCTTTTAGCAATGGTCCATCAATTGAAGCACTGAGCATCCAAAATCCAGCACACTGATCATTCAAATGTTATGATTAATGGTTCAATTAAAAAATTTAAATTAAAATATGAATTGCAAATTCGCAGCAGAAGACATATACATCCTTCACTGATTTCATGTTAGTAATAATAAACATCCTTTTCAAATTCAATGCAAATTGAACTTGATAAACATCTATCTTCACCTGTTTTTTTAAATAAAAATGAAAATTAAAATTCTGAATTACTTACAATCCAGATCCCATCATATGGTACTGTGCTATAAAAGAGTCTGCATTCTTCCACCCACCAGCTAGTGCAGTCTGGGTTGGTGAAGTCTGGGAATACAGTTTCCCCTGGCCACACCTGCCATATTAAAAGGGAAATAACTAATTAAACCTTTAATGATATTAAAAAGAATTCATAGAATCATAGAACAGCCCAGATTGGAAGGGATCTTGAAAGATCATCTGACCCCAGCTTTCCTGGGAAAGGGAACTTAGATGAGATCATCTAGCAGCCTGTTCAACTGCATCTTGAAAACCTCCAGCAATGGGGACTCTACCATGTCTCTGGGGAGGTTGTTTCAATGATTGATTGTTCTCACCATAAGAGCAACTTGTACCTATTTCCCCTCATATCCTCCATGTTGCTCCTTGTGAAAAGAGAACCTCTGTTTGCTTTGTAGCTGTCCTTTCAGTACTGGAATATTTTGATGAATATCTCCCATGAGCCTGCTCTTCTCTAAGTAGAAACAACCTGACTCCTTTCTTTGTGGTCCTTCTTGGACCCTCTTCAGTCTCTCTACATCTTTTTTTTCAATTGTGAGGACCAGAATTGGACACACTACTCCATGTGCAGCCTGACAAGCGTTGTGTAGAGTGGGATGATCACACTTCTATCTCTGCTAGTGATGCCTCTGTGGATGAAGCCCAGGATATGATCTATGTTCATTGCTGTAATGGCAGACTGCTGACTCATGTTCAGCCAGGACCCCCATAGCTAGCCATCAGGTCAGTGCTAATTGTTCCAATCAAGACTTTTGAACAATAAACTGAGAGTGACAATAGCATGCACAAAGCAGGCAGAAAGAGTATGAGTTCCTTAACTTTGTAGTTGTCTATTGCTTTCTTCTAAGAAGTCATACAAGGAACAATATGCAACAGAAAAAATTCTCAATTGAATTGTAAATGAAAAGGAGAATGTGGTAGCTGGCTTTTCAGTCACTAGTGAAAATACATGTGAGGTGGCTCATGAATAGTCCCTTAAGTCTTCGAACCACCTTAGTTTTCATTTCTGTTCCATGTAAAAAGTTGAAAAAAAAAATAAAATAAAGGAAGCTTAAGAAGAATCATGTCCTGAGAGAGGCCTCATAGGCTTTAGTTCCAACTGGCAGGTAATTTTACTGAAAGAAACAACTTAGAAAATGAGAGCTTAAAAAGGAGCCCCCTGACCTAAAATAAACCATAACATGACAACAGACCAATTTCAATTGCATAAAACTGTAATTACCTCCCCAATTAAAGGTGTTACTCCATCTGCTTCATTAACCCAGACTTTTTTGCTCTCTCCCCTGATGTAACTTCCATATGGACTGCCATCAAGCAGACTTTGTGTGCTAATAGCAGGGTCCTAAAAATAAAAAGGAAACAAAAAATATGAAGAAACCAGGATACATAAGCTCCATCAGTTACTATAGACCACTAAAATGTTGGGTAATAAATATAAAAATTACATAGAATAAGCAAAGTATAATAATAAACAGTTATAATGATAACATTTACAAAGGAAAAATAAATAGTTAAATGCTTACCACTATGATAATATATTTTTGTCCATATTCATGCATATAAGCTGCGAAACTAGGAAGATCTTTAAAATTCACTTTGTCATAAGTAAAATCTTTCCATCCCTCCATATAGTCAATATCAGTGACCTGCGCATCCTGAAAGAGAAGCGAGTTCAGCTTTAACATGAGAAGTGGTATATAAAGATACTGTTAATCAAACACAATTTCGTCTGACATTTCCTGTTTGTTCTATAGTGAGTTTACTGTTGGGATTTTACTGCAGTCTGGCAAAAAGTATGCTGTCAGGACCACCGGCAAACAATGTGTATCTCATCTCGTCCTCACAGCATTTATTAATGATTAATAATTATTATATTATTTAAAATAATATATTAAAAGTAATAATTAAATTAAGCACATCTTTGTCCCTAAAAAAAGTTGCATTTACTAATTGAAAAATTCAAATGAATGTATATATTGTCATCCTTTTAAATAGCCCCTGGACATGTAGCTATTTCATTGCAGTTGCCTGACTTCAAGAGCTATCTGTTTAAATAAAAATGTTCCTTCCTCAAATCTTAGCTTAACATGAGGGTTTTTTTATTCTATTTAAGCCATCAGGCTAATATAATCTGAAATCTAATTTAAAAAGTTAATTGTATTTTACATTTGACTGTCAATTAAAAATAATATATGGTTCCATAATTGTCCACATGATAATTAAAAAAAATACTTCATGAATTAGGTAACATAAGAAGATAAGTGAATATAGTAGGAAAGTATGACTGAAGAAATATTACAATAAAGTGCTTAAATAAATAAAACTTCCCGTAATTAAACCTCACAATTTCCCACATTCTGATGACGGGTCTACCATTAAAAAATGCACAAACCTCTTTGACACCAGACTCCTACATATAAGGAATTCACTAATTTAAACTGATGAGAAATGAACCAGTTGCAGAACACTGTGGCCTGGATCTGTAGGTAGCTCTCCTGCAGAGCAATGCCTGCCTTCACAGGGTTTTTGCCCTCCTCAAACCCCATACTTACATAAGGGATTCCAGCTGCCCTGTTCCTCTCCACAACAATCTTCACCTCATCCAGAGACCCATAATTGTAGCGGCTGAGCTGGAAGCCCAGGCTCCAGTAGGAAGGCAGCATTGGCAGTCCCACGAGCTGCAAGTGGAGGGCAAAAATCCCATGCATCGTTAGTGGGCACCATGTATTTCACCTCAGTGCCCATTTAACTAGATCTATATTCCTCAAATCTATTTGAATAATATACACTAAGCTTTAGTCTGTGAAATGAGCAGGCCACTCCCAAATGTGGTATTATTCTATGCTGTGTTGGGGTTTTGTTTGTTGGTTTTGGTTTTTTCTTTTTTTTTTTTTAATATTTTATTTTATTTTGGGGTAATGCCCATTTTTTAAAGTATCACTAAAACCTAAACAGATCTCCAGAAGTACAAAAGACATCAGTGATATCTTATGACCATAAAATCATCACATACCTGTAAGCACAGTATCTACTGTATAATATTGCTGCATGAACAGGAATTTGTGCTTATAACAAGAGCAAGCATCAGCAAGGAAGCATAAGTTATTCCATGTAGACCATCTTTAGCTTTGGTGACCGCTGTGTAAATCAGTCAGGCCATACAGACTAGTGAATTTAGCAGTTACAGACTTTTTCAGTCTCAAGCTGTTGCATGGTTTCTGCTCTAGTATCTCCAGCAAAAGTAGTGCTTAGTTTTCAGCTGTCTGTAATAGGCCATCTAAAAATATCTACATCCCACCTTAACCTCAGCTAGTGATTACTAATGACAGCATTTATATTAGGGACACACTAACAGTTATTCTTAGTTAAATATATACTGAGTCATATTTTCAGTTAATAGATAACATAGTTGAAGACATATTGTCATATAAAGAGGCAGAAAAAAAATCCAACAACAAAAAATCCCAAGCGCTTTTAAAAATCTACAATGCATAATATTTTTACATAAAGGTACCTTCAGGTACTCCTGGACTACTTGCTCTGGAGTGTTCCCCAAGAAGATATAGAAATCAAGGATCCCACCAATGGTTCTGTAGGTCACAGCTGGAGCAGGCTGCACCACAAACTCTGCCAGATAAGAGTGCACAAAACCAATTCTGAATACCAATGAATTCTAAAATAACATTGCAATTTTCTAATTGATTATTAGAAATTTTACTAAGAAAAAAAACACAGACCAAAAATACTTTATGAACCCCAAACCATTAATTAAACTTGCAAAATGGGGAATGTATTTAGATTACTCTTTTAAATGTCCATATTTCCATTCCCTTAAATCCTACAGACAAGATTATCAGAAGAAATCCAGTGGCTCAGTCTTCTATCTTTGAATTTTTAGTACAACTTTCCGAAACTCAAGGGATGTGAAGAGCTCTGTAAAGCATATATATATATGTGCTTATCAAAGAGAATAAAGTGCATTTACTTTCAAGTATTGCTCACTCCAAATTTAGGCTCTGATTCCAGAGTCCTGCACAGCTTCACAAAGCTGCACATGCTTAAGACATAGCTCTGACCCTCAGGTTTCAAGTGCAATCTGAATGTTAACTGTGCACTACTTGCTGTTTATGTTGATACACTAAACACCACAGTTTTGATTCCAATTCTGCAGATCATTTAAAAAGGTGCTCAGAGCTACAGAGAAAGGTTTCTTACCCATGGCATTGCTATTCATTAGGAAAACACCAAAGGAGGCTCCAGTGTTGTCTTCCAAACACAGGAAGAAAGTTTGAACTCCGTATAAGTTATCCATTGCCTTAAAGGATAAAAAGGGAAAGTAAGATGATTAAAATCTAATAACAGTATCTGTTCTGGGGTATTTAAAAATGTATCACAGGTAGAACTTGAAACTTCTCAAAATATAACCAACAATAAAAATAAATATCCTGACACCTTCCTACAGATCTGTTTTTTCCTTCCTGGCATTTGTCTCTTTTATGAGAACATTTTGCATTAAAACAAACGCTTCCCCAAATATACAGGTAACACAACCAAGCAGATGTGATGGATCTTCAGGCAAATCTGCATATAGCAATACTATTTCTGGGTAATATCTATGCACATCAAGCAAACAATACAACTTGAAGAGTGCTTTCATCACCTTTCACCATAGATTGGATTTTACATCTAATCTATATTTCTACTATTTCTATTATTCCTGCAAAGTAATTGTTTTTATGTCTCATCTACGGAAATAAGAAAGTGACTTAAAATTTATTTTTTATTTCCTTTCTATTTTATTTTCCATTATTATTAGCAACAAAACCTTAGAAATTTTAACAAGTGTTGTAATAGATGTGCTTCTTCCCCTGCAAAAGAAAACTCAGAGCAATATAATGAGAAACAGAACCTGAGTAATTTAAAATTAGCCTGACTTGATTCTGTTCACTGTTAGTTTAACTTAAAAAGTCTACACCCAAGTCTACACCCTGAGCTGTTCAGGTAAGATCTTCAAAAGGTAGCAGATAGGCATCTCAAGCCAAGGGGTACAAATTCCAAATTATTAATTAATTACATATAGTGATCTCACTCTCCAGTTTCTAGTTCAGAAAAACACTGAACTGCTCTCTTAGAGTACAGTATATGAGTTGTTGCTTTATGAAGTTGAGGTAATGGGTACAAATACTCTTACAATTATAAAAAAATGTGTGCCCCAAAAATTGTTTCATAGGAAGCCGGTCAAAAACCAGAAACAAATAATTGTTGCCAGACATTATTTTATCTTATAAAGAGACACCTGTTAAGGGGAACATTTCCACCCTTTGCCAAGTTAGAAGGATGTTAACTGAAGAAGCGTGATCATCTGTACTGAATGCTGAGCACAGCAACGCATTAGGACATATTGGTATTTATTTTCTTCATCAGTAGAAACTGAAGACTCTGATATTTTAATATTTATCTACTGGTTTTCAAGTGTACAGCAACACAAAAATCAGAAATCGGGGAACATTCATCAGTACCATCTAGCATTTAGCATGATTTTTTAACATGCAGTGCCTGAAAAGTTTTTTGGGAAAAACACAGTAGATGTTATTAATGTGTCTACTGCAGAATAGGCTCGTATTACAGAATTCATCTGTGAAGAATGAGGTGTAATAAAACCAGTTCTTACGGCAGAGGGGCCAGTATCCCTGCTGAACATGGGCCAGGTTTTCCAGTTAACATCGTGCCGGTACTGCTTATGCACATGCTCCCCCACACCATAAATGTTGGTGCTAGGTACTTTGATGGATAGCTGTAAAAACTGCTCAGCGTACTGCAGTGGTCCTATGGTAGTATCGAACCTGATGAAACAAAGAAAAAAAAATTGTTTTGTTTTGGTTTTAACACAGAATCATAGCAATAACTGTTTCTTCACCTTTTAGTTAGAGCTAGCTAGCCAGTTCAGGTCTCTATCCAGAGACCTGGAGGAGAGGGAGGTGGATGGTGTGGGGCCAGAGCAGAACAACCCTTGCACAGATGACATAAGCAGTGCCAGCTGATCCCACAGAAACCTCTCATACAAGTGGCTCATCTGTTTTCAGGGGTACCTTTGCACTCCTGTCTTCCACCAAAGCTTCCCACCCTGCATCTGTTTTGCCTAGTCCTGAATCCATTCTCCATGGCTATTCACAGAAACTGGGAAGATGGAAAATTTCCTTGGGCGGACAGAAACACAAAAATAATCCACTCCATCAGATTTTTTCAAATCAATTGCAGCTTTTGCTTGCCAGAGAAAATAAACCAGACCTCCTCTTGAGTCCTTCTAGGCCAGTCACTACAGGGAAAAGCAGACTCTGACTGTGTGCTAGCTCTCAAATAAGTTGAGCATAGATGAGTGAAGATTCAAGTGATGACATGATTCTTAGCATGGTTCAAATCCCATTTGATGGCTATCACATCTCCTGTGGTAAAGTCTGCATAAAGCAACTGCTAAGCTCTTTAAGGAAAAAAAGTTTGTGCTATTGGAAATACACACAGAGACTGTTGTATACATCTGTACAAACAGAACAAGCCAGAGATCAATATTTCTCCTTTACATCTAATAGCAAAACAGACAGTAAAAGTCGATTTCATTAATGAAGTTTCTTCTGTTGATTTCATTTTGCACCTTGCACCATTCCCTTTCATTACAGACGAACAATTCCTGTTCTAAACAAGGATGATGAGAGCTTTAAATCTGCAGCCAAACCAAATTTTATTCCTTATTTAGAATCATAGAATCATAGAGTAGTTGTTAGGGTTGGAAAGGACCTCAAGATCATCTAGTTCCAACCCCCCTGCCATGGGCAGGGACACCTCACACTAAACCACCCCACCCAAGGCTTCATCCAACCTGGCCTTGAGCACTGCCAGGGGTGGAGCACTTACAACCCCCCTGGGCAACCAATTTCCATGGGAAGGACTTGGGAAACAGTAGGGAAATATGAGCGCTGATGAGGCAGAGAGCAGTGGGAAGCAGTCCATTTTGCGCAAAAGTTTGCACCAAGAATCAGCTCACTGCAAGGCAGTGGACACATTGAGTCACTCTCCTTCCTTTAAGCTCTGCTAAGATATTGCAGTTATAATAGTCAGCCAGACTCTAGACTCTCTTTACCAGCAATGCTTTAGGTTGTGACCCTGTCTGCAGTCCCCAGCAGTGCCAAAAAGGCTTCCTCAGGCATCTTACTCATCCTGCCTGTTGATGGATAGAGGGGACCACCCATAGTGATGTTTTTATACAGCCAGGTGTGTGCCCATGCCACCACCCAAATGTGGTCATTTCCTATCATGTACATGCTGAGATTTTGGGCACATTGATTTTAGTGATGCAATTAAATACCTCGCTAATAAGCCAAGTGCACCAGAATGTTTGAACTGCTTTGCATTTCCTAAGCAACACTAAATATCATCCTGGGAAAGGGTTTCCCAGAACTCATGGAAGCAATCAAGCCAATCAATTTCATTCCTTTTGAAACTCATCATGTTCATTTTACTTTTTCATTCCTCTAAAATTTTGAACATTTCCAGCTGTCAAACGTGTCAAAATTGACACCTACCTGGAAGTAGTTTCAGTTTCACATCACTCTTAAAATGAAACAGTCATAAATAGAACGTAATTGTAAATTAAAAAAGATTTAAAGCAGAAAGCAGTTGGAATGAAGCTGATCCTCAGATTTGAATGTTAAGTTCAGCTTCATTAATCCAAGATCTTACAGGGATCTGCTGAAATGCCATCTTTCCTCAAATGCAAAGAAAATTACTTTATTTGAGGTAGCAAACTACCTTGATGTATATTAACATCATACACAATTTCAAAGGAATATGCTTTTATTTAATCACTTTATCTAGTTTTAATTGGAAACTCTTTTTACAAGTTTATTTTCCTGTGATATTTGTGACTTTTAACAGTCATGATATTCATACAGAGGAGAGTAATGTAACTTCTTGACACCATGCAAACTCAGGCACATTTTTTTAAAGGACTTTATCACTTCAGTTGTATTAGTAAACTATAACTACATTTATCACTATAAGTATCTCATTATCCCTAAAATCTTAGATGCATAAAGAGGCCCTTCAGCAATTAAATACACAGTATAATCACAAATAATTCACAAACAAGCAACAAAAACTGGGGAGTTTGGTCTTTCAACTTTTACTGTGCTCATTTACCTTTATTTTTTATTTTTTTTAAATTAAAACTGCTAAAACTTGAGAGGTGGTTCAAAGGTCAAAACCTCATTTGATACATTTCTGTCCACTTGTAATGATTCCAAGGACTATCTTGCCCATCTGCTCACAAACTGTACTGAAACTTGCTTTCCCAAGGAAGAATTTTGTATTTCCCCTGAAACCATGTCAGACTCTCAGGTCTTTGTGTAAATTGTGATGGCCATAGGTCTGTCAGAGTTCCAACTCTTTTGGGGAGCTCTAGTACAATAAATGATGACGTCAGGTCATAGACTTTATAATTATCTGGATGATTAGGATTTTTACAATGAACTGCAACAACACATTGATCCCCACTCTTCCAATGAAGCCTCCCTTTTGTTTGGTTGTTTAAGAGTCGAGGGAATGCCCTCATCTTGTGTAAACAAGTGTATCAAGGATTTATTTCTGAGGGGCTGCCCTTATCCCATGTTAACAGCAACTGCCTTTAAGATGCCCAAATTCAGAGCCAAGCGTCATTGTCATTTTCTTCTTTAGAGACAAAATTGCATCCACTTTTATCAAATTAAACAAAAACCTATTGAAAGTATAGACAGTACTCCAGAGCACTGTTGCAACATGGTTCTACTGGAATAGGTTTCTTATTCTCCCTCAATATACCTGTTTAATCAGTCATGCACTACTGAATACCAAGTCTATCTGTTGTGCTCTCTATAATTGCAAATCAATCATTAGAGAGGATTCTAAACAAGAAAACAATACTAACAAGAGCACAGAAGTAATCGCTAATTAATTAAACTTGAAGCGTTGATAATCCAACTGGCCTATGACTCTGACAGGTAATCATTCTTGGACTGACTTAATAAGCACGTCCATCCTGACTCTTGCCCTTTCTGACAGGTCTTGGAGCTATGGCATTAGCTTTGTAAGTTTGTTTTATTTATTCCTTTTTAGAACTTACAGTCAATGTACAAATCCGTCGAATATTTTACTTGGAGTGTTACATGACCAGCTTATAAGGGGTTTGCCCCAGCTATTCTTGGATATCATAGGTCCAAAGGGCAGCCTGGTTTTGGCAATTCAGGGCTTCAGCATGATTGCCACAAATAAGATTAAAGAAGCAATGGAAAATGTTCCCATGAGATTTGAAGCACTGGCAAGGAGTCCTTGGGATAATAAAAATCCCTGTAATGATGGCACAAAGTAGCTGTAAAGATTTCCCTAGTACTGGGGGAAAGTGAACAAAGAGACAGACCTAAATCTTTAAGGCAGAGCTCTCCATATTACAGATGTTATTTGCAAAGGAGCAGCTAGTGTCCTCACAGAGCATCCATCAGTCAAATGAAGAGAAGTACACTACATGTACAAAAGGGCACCTCACACCTTGGGCATACATTGCTTGCCTGGTAACATGGGCTTTCGGAGAAAACCAGTGACATCTGTGTTATTCAAAAACAGCACCAATGTTACTTACAGCACTCTACCGTTGCTCACTCTAGTCACCACAATGCCAAAGGGGTTCTGCTTCACATCCACTTTGTAGTTTAAATTGGAGGCTGCTGATCCAGTGAAAGATCCCACATGTTCATGAGGGACTTCAAACCTTTGTGTTCTAGGATCTGTGATCTGCACATATTGAAACAATAGAAGTGTTGGGCCTTTAAAAACTAATGACTAATTCAGACATTTTTCAGTGTTAATATATAGTTCTGACTTATGATATTCCCATCCTTATCCCAGTCTCCTGTTTTGCCTTCATTCCTTTTCACTTCCAACTTTCATCACGTATTTTCATCCATTTCTCTCACACTTGACTCTGTGTTTCCCTAGCTCAGCAAGAGCCCACTGCAAGAGGAAGGTCTTCTACAACCCATCAACACCCCACAGTCATGGCATCTACTTTTGAATTTTCCATAGAAAACAGAAATAATTGAAGAGCTAACACTGTCTGCCAAAAATGACTGAGACTGATATATGTCCAGGCCATAAATAAAAAGTGAGTAAATAAAGCCCCCAAATTTTCTATGATGAGGAAAAAAGGTAGATTATACAAAAGCTGAGTTTTTCAAAGGTTTTAGCAATTTTTTTATGCAGAAATCCCACTGTGCAAAACACTTGTTAACCTGATGTATTGCTACAGAAGAGAGGACAAAGAAAGAAGGAGCTGAGCACTTCAGTGTGATCCATGAGAGTGCTTCGGAAGGATTAATCCAGCCCTCCTAATCTCACTCCACAGTAACAGACAGACTAAAATCTTTCGCTGACCATGAACCTTAAAACAACATAGGAAAAAGATTAACCTTGAAGTGGAAGCGATTTGATGTCTGATACTCTCCTGTGAGGAGGACAGTGTTGATATCATTTCCAAAGAGAGAAGGTGATGGCAGCCTTGTTAATGTAGTCTCAAATCCTTGGGAAAAAAGCACATGTTGCAAAGTTATTGCATTGAATCAGACATCAGCACATGCCTAAATTGAGGAGCACAGTCTGTAGCTTACCTGCCTGTGTTGTTCTTGTTGACCCATCCACTTTGTACCCGTGGTTTGAAGAGAAAAAACACCAAGGCACATTCGTATAGCTCTGAGGACTCCAGCAGCAGCCGCGCAGATCGCAGGTGCTCTGGCATGAGAGACAAAAATAGGCTGACAGATAAACCCTTTATACTAAACCAGTTAAAATGCATATAGAGTGCATTTTACCTCAAGCACCAGAAAGCTTAATAATATCTGAAATCAGATCAACTCCTTCTCTGAAACTCTAATGAGTGAATTCTTTGGCATCAAACGTGATATATAGAAAAGACTCTTTTCTGGATTTAGAGTGGAAACTTGCTTATTGGACATCCATTCTTTCTTAAAACCACTAGATCCACAGGAAAAATGTACTTTTTAACACCTGGTAAGCATCTGGTTAAATATCTACATAAGCAAAATTGATCATTATGTGCAATATCTACATTTAGTGTAATTTTCTAATAACAGATATGTTCAGATTGGTTTTGCAGAACCTCAAAATGAGATAAATCAACATTTTTCCCCAAAAAGTCTCAAACAAATGAACCTGTTGTTCAAAGCATATATGTCAGTGTAGTAGCACCAACCTTTATAGTACCTTTCAGTAGTTTAATAAGCTACAGTTCCTTTGCTTTGTTGTTAGAAATTAACTTATTCATGCACTGTTTGCATTACTTTTATGTTTGAAGATAAGATATGAGTAATACATCACTAAGTTTCCATACATTTTCTCACCTTAAAAAACCCAATGCCTTTCTTAGGCAAAAGGCAGTGGTAATATGATAAACCACTCCTGGCAAAGGGCAGTGTCCGTAAGTGATATCAAGTATCCAAATCCAACATGGAGATCTTCAAGACTTTTCCTTCCACCTGCTGCCTAACAGCTGTTTCTGCTTTCGTCTGATTGTGTTCAAATATCTTTGGTGTTTATGTCATGCTTATTTAAAATATTCTGCAGCTTTAAATAGGTGGAGATGGTCCAAAAATCTCCATTGCTGATGTTCTTTGTGCACTTGCTTTTGGGTTGCAGAGCCCAACCTGGTCAGTGCATGCCAAATGCTTTCTTCAGCCACTGAACAGGGCAAAGATAAGTCAGCTCCAGCCTGGAACCATGCATGTGCTGGGGTGAAAGCACAGCGGGAGCTCACAGACTCACTGGCTTGGGAAGTCTTAACACATTTATTTGGTATTTTGACTGCATGGAGCACAGAAATCTGCAAAACCCACTCAAGATAAACCCCATATTCACCAAATAGATAAATGTTTGTCTCTCTGGCATGGACTCATCACATCAGAAAACATGCCTGCTGTCATTTCCATTAGGTTCCAAGCAAAAATCATGGTTGCATGAGAGATATTGTGACTCATTTTCCCTCACATCAATCCATAAATGAATGCATTTTCTAAGGCTGTGAAAAACCCATGCTTACTTTCCACCTTCCCAGCTACCACCATGAGAACTTCATATTTCCTATTTTATAAACTGTTTTCAGAGAGAAAGAAGAGCCAATCCTCTTCAAGACTGCAGAGATCACAGCTTTGTTCGCTTACTTCAGTTACTTCATACATAGGGGAATATCCTAAATACATAAGAACAGAGTTGTTACCTCCATCCTCTTATCCCTTCCTAGACCAGTGACTATCCCATGCAACACAGAATAGCTTGAACAACCAATTTTCTTAAAGCCTGTGAATTCAAGTATCTGCATTCCCAACTTCATAAGCACACTTCTCTTTTCCCCCAGTTACTTCTGATGAATTTTTTACTATTTTCAGCATTTACTTCCCAGTCCAGTGATATTCTTCTAGCTAGATCTTACTCTAGCGGGCTTGTAAGCTATACCTCTGTATTTTCATGGCACATGCTTGCTGCATAAGGAAATAAATACAGAAGTGCAAGATCGGTTAGGCCTGACATCAGGAAAGGAAGAGAGTTCATCCAAAGGCACTGGAAAGGCTGTTATAAAAACTATCATTTAATGTGAATAAAGATGTGAGCTGGTCACAGTCTCTGAGCTATAAGCCTAGCATAATAGATACCAATATGCAAGAAAGCCAAAGAGAAAGTCAAAGCTTAATTAGAAATAATCCTGGATGTGAGGAAACAGTTTACACTGGGGTACAGTATGAGATGGCTTCTGAACACTGAACTGAGCACCAAGGATTAAAAGAATAGCTTGTCTATTTGCTGAACTAAAATGTTTCTCTCAGGTGTATCCAAACAAACTCCTGCCAGCAGGAAAAAAAGCCACACCATAAACCAAACCGAAAACAATACAACCTTCCCTCAAGCTTTCAGAGGTATCAGTCCAGTAATGGACTACCCCAGCTCTGCTCATTGTAGTTCATTTTTTACTGGTGCATTCCTCTTGTCTAACCAAACTTCATGAATAGTTAACAAATATCTACTTTCTTTCAGCATATCTATCTTTGTCAAGCCTGCAATTGATTAATAAATATCTATTTGTTTCCATACTCTATTTTCTGTAATCCTACTCATTTTCTGGCTTCATCTGGGACATCTTTAGTGAATAAAGATATTGAGACAGACACTAACTTGGTATATGAGCTTAGGCAAATCATGCTTTTCCCAGCTGTTGTTTATTCTCCAAACCACTAATGGAAACCATGGCAGAAGGTTTATTCTAAGCAGGTACCTGTAATTTAACAACTCTGCTGCCTGCAGTATTAAAATAGCCTAAAGAAATACAACCAAACCAACCAAAATGCTTCCAGGAGAAAATTTATATGGGATGAATGGACACACTGGTGTGGGCCTCTGGCTTGTGTCAGGCATAAACCTAAAAGCTTTCATCAGGGCACAAGTTAAAGGTACTTGTCTATAATCTGCTGAAATTTGCTGCCTGGTCTTCACTAAGGAAAGAACAGATTCAGGAATAATTTATTTTACCTCTAATACCAGAGCACCTACCTCAATGTTCGTATCTGCATCTGGCCCTTGCTGATATCTCGAATTTGTTTTTTTTTAATTCTTTCTAATCAGCAATAGTAAAAACCAAGGGCAGACTTACAATGAGGCTTATAGTTGCAACCAGAGCAACATAATTTCCCACACTGAATGATGACTGCAGCACTTAGTGTGGGGTGACTGGTAGCAATTAAAGATTAAACTGATCTTCACGACTGCTTCTACCATGGTGTGCTTGCTCCTAGGGGAATGAAGTAACCAAAAGAGTAAAGGAACAAGCTGTATGATCTGAGCCTTTTACTAACTTGTTCATCTACAGGACTTTATTGAGCTATATATCATAACAAAACCATGGCATGACAGAAGCTTTAACAACTGTCATTTTTGAAATTAGACTGGGAATTTCTTCAGAAATTGATACAGCTGGTTAATAATTTTTTATACCTCTGTGAATGGCATAAACATCACACATCATAGTATATGCATTATTTTTTCTCCTAAGCTGCCCCCCTAAACCAAAGAAAGATGCCAGATAACCTCCAGCTTTCATCAGAAAATAAGAATATCCATCATAAAGATAAAAAGTGATAATAAACAATAGTAGCCATTTGTGACCAACCACAATAAAAACATTCTAAATATGAAAGCACTGAAAAATTAAGATAATACTTTTCACTGGGAATCTTAACTCATAGATTCTTCAGCCAAAAGGCTATTTCTAAACTCTGTGCTCTCACAGGTAAAAGGCACCACAACCAAGAAAGGAAGACTATGACATTCAAGTTGGTTCTGAAAAGAAACTGTGACCATGTCTCTTACATTATAAAAGTCTTGTGCATCTGGGTAAACTGCATCTTCACCTGCTATTTCTGAATGATTATAAATGCTAGTACTTGACCATCAGACAAAAATAAACTCTTCAAAGTTGTTGCAAGTAGAGAGTGACTTTTTTAACTCTTTGACTGATTTTGCTTCCATCTACACTAAAACCAAACTGCTGAAGTGTACTTTGGGATGATCTTCAGTCTTTGACAGCAAACTGCTACAGTGGCTAGAAAGATCGGATGTTCTGTCAACAGACTGAAGTGGGTTATACAGGAGCTACAGTTCTCCACAAGGTGTTCAGACAATCATACATTAAAAAAGGTTAAGAAAGCAACTGACAGAGACAAGTTATATTTTCTATAATTAAGCATGAGGTTTATGGGAAAAACCCTATTTTCTAATTTTTTCTGGAATGTTTTCAGACCTTTGTTGCTACTTGATCCGGGATGCAGTCAATTCTCTCTGATATTAGTAAGTTCGGACATGTTGGCGAAAATTCTGTTAAAGAAAGAAATTAATGGGTTATTACCAGGATTTCCAAAATGTAGCAATAACTTGACTACATCCTCACTCAGTAAACGCTTCTACTAGTTATTTCTCAGCACCTTGAAACTCTATTAATATTCATTTAAATGAGTGTAAACTGTTGTTAATGGAATTTATTCTTACCTTTGAAAAATTGCACACAACTATTTCAGATAAAGGTATGACAATTTCACTTTAAAGTTCTTAAAATTATGGATGACTTTGATAAGTTTATTTCTTAAGATATTTTCAGTAAGTTTTCAGTAAGTCCTGTAGTTCAATATGCATTGCTGCTTGTAAAAATACATGATAAATTAAAATTGAAAGGACTTTTCTTTATCTTAAATGGTACTGTGCCGCTGCTTTCCCATGTGCTCTTGGCTCTGAAATACTGTTCTTCCACTGCAGCTTGAACTAGAGCCTCAGGTAAAAGTACCATAAAGCTCCATTAAGATGCTCTGCTATATTTCACTGAATTTGAGGTGACCTCTTGGCAACTTTAGCTGACAAAAGGGGACCCAAAGGTGGGTTTCAGTTCCTCCAACCATTGAAAGTTATTTTACATGTATTTTGGAACATTGTGTATATTTGAATGAGAACTACAAAGTGCAGAAATCTTGTCTCAGACTGAGATGCACTCAAACACACAGAGTCACCTGTTTGCTTTGTCTGCAACATGCACACTTGTGCTTTTTTCTCAGGCAGACTCCTACTCATCTTGTGACAAAAGCAGGCAGGAAATATGCACATATTAGTCTGTATGAGCAGTTTTACTACAACACAAAAGTGTTTGTTGTGTGCTAGCAATTGTTTTTATTTTGCTGCTATTCTGCTTCAATCTTGGCATTTAAGTGGAAATATTCATACATAATGGAACTGTATGTAAATAGGGGTGCTTTATATCACACCCCTGTAAGACAAGTGGTTTCTAATACCAATATATTAATACGAAACACTCTACGTTGTTATGGTTATAACGTGTGTTCCACACAATTTGGCTGCTTCTATAGAGCCTCCCAGATCCTTTTTCTTTTTTTCAGTGTTGTGTTTTTTTTTATAATAAAAAAATTTGAGGTCATATCAGTTCTACCTTTATAAGGCAAGTCCAGTCTTGTGAGGATGAGATAGAAGGTATTTTCCACATTAACAAATTCTGAGTCATGCTATTTATCATGTCATAGCTGGTAAATTCACTCACATTAACTTTCAGTAATGATAAGACCACAACAGTAATTCTGAAAGTCAGTACTTTACAGCGCTTATAATGACTCTTTTTTTCCCTCATTTGAATATCCGTGTTCCTTAACAGTCTGTATACAACAGTGTTGGAAATAATGTTAACAGTTAGTTACTGGAGTTCCATAGCATTTACAATAGTCTCAGGAAGTGGAGCTGAGCATCTCTCACTTAGAAGTTTTGCTCTGGTCCTGCAGCAGCAATGGGAATCACTTACCTGTTCTTTTGACTCCAGATTGCCCTGATGCTAAAAGCCCAATGAGGACACAGGCTATGATCACCACCAGGCAGAAGAGGGCTATCAGGGTGATTTCCAGTCCACTGAACTTCCTCTTGCCCATCTAGACCCAGAGGAACACCATTGGTAAAAGGAAAACACAAGTAATAGCTTGGAAAACTCCAAAAATTACATTACTACTTTACTAAATCAGCAAAATTTATAAATTATTTAGGTTTTAAACCATGTCCTCTAATCCTGCGGTTTAATTAAAACATTCCTTAAGGACTATGTGCAGTGAGTCTCTAATTCAGGATAATTCACACAGTGTAGATTACTGTTGTTTAGTACACTAGTGGGCAATCACAGAAACGTATTTTGCTGCCAGCAGAACACTTTACACACAAAGAACAATTTCCTCCTGAGATTAACTGTGAAGTTTGTTACAAGTTATTAATGCTCCTGAAACAGAAAACTATCAGAATCCTCTTCCTTCTGTTTATATTTTTGCCTTGTTTTATAAAGGAGGATGTAGATTTGTTAAAAACATACTTGACAAAAACCTCTAATAAGCTATGATACCATGCTTATGACACTTGGGAAAGGTAAAATATAGATAACAGGGTAAGTCACTTTGTAATGTAGGAGAATATATCATATCTGAGGCAGTGGTACACTGGTCGCTACTGAAATCACAACTGAAAGGAGGGAGCGTATGCTCAAAAGCTTGTCTTAAAATCCTGTGTGTGGGAATCGCCGGGAGACGAGCTCATCAGATGATGACCAACAAGTCTCATTTATTGCTAAGCAGATGGATACTTATATACCTTGCTTGCATGTTTATAGTTTGGTTACAGAGAGATCATTGGCTTACAGCTTTTACATGTTACAAGATCATTGGTTTGTAGCTTCTACATCTTTGCAGCTACACCGTGCACCCCCCCCACCATCCTCCTTCTCATGCACTTATCACTTAGTGGCCTTGGCTGTGATTGGTCATAGTTTGTTGCTGTTTGCCGGTGTCCTTCATTTCCTCATTATCTGGCGTGAGAGGTTTGCATCATGTTCTACATAGATGTCTTGTTTCAGCTCGTTGATGGGAACGTGACCTTTGACCTTTTTTCGACAAGCTAATCCTCCACACCTGTGTAATTGTAATCTTTTTACCAATATTGCTCTTTTTTTACTGTGAGGCACAGTGGAGTAAAGCTTGCTGCACCAAGAGGCTTGTGCTAGTTGCAGAGGCAGCTGCTCAGCCCCGTGCAAAAAACAATACCATGCTCTTACCATTAAACTGATCACCAGCAATAAAACTAATTAAAACTAATCTCCAACACCCAGAGCACCCTATCACAAAATCCTCTTCTGCCATGTTGCCTCACAAAATGATATCAATACACTGCACATGTTCCAGTGCTTCCCTCTGTTTCAGTGCAGTCTAGGTCAGTCCATGGCAGATGGTAGGGCTGTATTTCCAACCCTGGTGCAGCCAATTCCAGGTATGCTGGATGCCCCTTTAGGTGAAAGCAAACTCTGGCCTGCACTCTACTGCCAAATTGATTGAGAAAAATGCATTGATAATACCAGTTGTGGCATATGACTTGGCTGCCTTTGACTCCAGTTCATATCGAAGCTTTAGCATGTCTGCCATGGCCACACTCAGATGCAGCATGACTTCATTCAGGCTACAATAGTCCACTGTTAGTGTTCACTCTCCTTTAGACTTTTGTACTGGCCATATGGGACTGCTAGAGGGTGAGCAGGTCCTGCTGATCACTCCTTGACTCTCCAGTCAATAAATCAGATTATGGATGGAAATCAGGGAGTCTTGGCTGGTATGATATTATCTCTAGTGCACCATTGTGGTGGTAGTGATCAGCACTTAATGATCTTAAAAGTCTTTTCCAACCTAATTGATTTTATGATTCTGTTTTCTTCAAACTTCAGCAACCCCACAAAACAGTCCTCTGAGAGGCCAGGCAATGTAGACAGCTGCTTTATTTCCTCCATCTCCAAGGCAGCTATACCAAAAAGCCCACCAGCACCCTTTCGGGTCCTTGAAATACCTTCTCCTGCGACAGTCTGTGATAAGGATGCCAGTCACAATGTTGTGCTTTTGTCACTCCTTCCCAGTCAGGTCAATTTCAGCCTCTAGTACAGTTAGCTGTTGGGATTCCCCTGTCAGTCCAGAAATAGAGACCTGTCCTGCCCCTAGGCAGGACATACCTTGATGGCATTGTGGTACACTGTGCACCAGTGTCTACTGCAGCCTTATAGTCATCTTTATAGAGATGATGGCAGTGCTGAGTACAAATACCAGATTAGTCTCATGAATTATAGTTTTATCATATCATAAGTCAGTATTGCACAGTACATCAAAATGATAACCTTAACCCAGCTTGCAGAGGTAATAAACAGCACAACAGGGAACACGGGCAACGAGTAAGGTGTTGCATAACACAGCATTGAGAACACGTGCAACAACTGTGACCAGCGATGATTACAATGAATGCTTATATCAAACTTATTATAACACTCTTTAACGCCTGTCATTATCTCAACCCTATCCTATGTTTGAGGCCAAAAAGGACTGTCATGGTTTAACCCCGCAGGCAGCTCAACACCACGCAGCAGCTCACTCACTCCTTTGCACTGGCATGGGGGAAGAGAATCAGAAAAAAAATAAAACTCATGGGTTGAGATAAAGACATTTATAAAGGACAGAAAAAGAATGGAAAATCGTACTAATGATAAAATAATATACAAAACAAGTTATGCATATAGCAATTGCTCACCACCCGCTGACTAATTTCCAGCCAGTCCCTGGCCAGCAGGCTGCCATCTGCTGGCCAACTCCCTCCCCTTTTCTTGCCCAGCATGATGCCATATGGCATGAAATAATCCTTTGGGCAGTTGGAGTCAGCTGTCCCAGCTGTGTCACCCCACAGCTTCTTGTGCACCCCCAGCCTACTCGTTGGAAGGGTGGAATGATAAGCTGAAAAGTCCTTGACTTAGTATAAGCACTGCTCAGCAGCAACTAAAACATCATTGTGTTATCAATATTATTCTCATCCTAAATCCAAAACACAGCACTGTGCCAGCTACTAGGAGAAAAAATAACTTTGTCCCTGCTGAAACCAGGGCATGTCCTATCAACAGTCCCCAGAAGAGTAAAGCTAGTACTCGGATAACTAAGTGTTTTTCAATATGGTAATTAATAAAAAAAGTTTTTGTAAATAACATAGTGCCATTCATATTTTCTCCATTAATACAAAATTTGCAGCCATTTTTCATATTATGTTTATTATTACTTCCCTGGGAATATTGTACTGAAAGTCTACAACTACACTGTCTATTGATAAGCATACATTTTAAGGCCAGTTCCTTACAATGAGGAAATGATACTCCAGCAGTTCCTCTCCTGAGTTCTGTTCAACATTGCCTGACTATATGTTAACTAAAAACCCCTAATTTACATAAAATAAAATAAAAAAATCCACTATTTTTTCTAAAAATTAGAGTTCTTGCATAAAGCTTCCCCCTCCCCCAACTATAACATTGTGTTTCACTTCTTTCCTTCTTATGGTCTTCTCCAAGACCTAAGACTTTGGAAATAAGGTTTTATAATTTATAAATGTAAGTTCTGTTGCATGATGTGCACTCAAAAGGGAGGAAAAGGTGTCCAGAAATTTGGATGCAGTAAAATGAATGACATACATACCTTAAAGCCCCTCTGGTTTCTTCATCTGCTGCTCTTGATATGTAAAAGTCAACGTCAAAACCTATGCTTTATCCTTTGCTGTTATCAGTTCATTGCATTGTTTGCTAACCGATCTACCAATGGCAGGTACATGCATAATTACAGGCAGATTGCAGAAACTCTTTGGACCAAACATAGTTACTGTGATTATTGCAGCCAAAGAATGGCTGGTTGATTAATAATACTTTGGTTCAATCACACATGAGATTCTGCAAATGAGAAGAAAGCAGGCATAAAATGCTAATAAGCTGATCCATTTTGCAAGACTAACCAGGTTTTATTCTCTTTCTTCTCCGTATCTTTGTTACTAGAACCTCCATCGAACCTTCATATTCTTTGTCTAAAAGTTGTGTTTTAAGTACTACAAGACTTCTTTAAAGGTTCCCAAACAAGGAAAAGAGTTATTAAAATAGTTGTAAGACAGAATCCATTTTATGACCATTAAAACTTTTTAAGGAATTAATTATGAAGCATTAATTTCAATATAAAATACTAATATGCTTCACTGTGAGGGCAGTGAGACATTGGAACAGGGTGCCCAGAGAAGCTGTGGCTATCTTATCCCTGGAAATGTTCAAGGCCAGGCTGGATAGGGCTTGGAGCAACATGGTCTAGTGGAAGGTGTCCCTGTCCACTGTGGGGGAGTTGGAAACATATGAACTTTAAGCTACCTTCCAACCAAACCATCTGTAACTTCATGATTGTATAACTAATATATAAATAGATTTCATGTGATACTAACAATAAAAGTCAATAGCAGAAGAAAAAGATGTAAGAGATTATAAGGAAGAGGTTTCAATCATAATCTTAATATGAAGCCTTCATAAATAACTGGGGTTTGTCTTTTTCTCAAAACAGGTAAATAGAATCTTAACATTAAATCTTTATTTTCTGAAGTAAAGCTTCCAATTCATACTATTAAATTTTTGTAAGTTATTTTTCAGTAATATAGAAATGACTGAGAAGTGTCACTTGTATTTTTTCAACTGTTCACAAAATTATTGAACTTCCTCAATATCTCACCTGCAAACGTGAAGTGTGGGAATGAGGTGCGTCCTCTTGAGCCTAAAGGGAATGGTCCTCTTTTCCTTCATCAGCACTTAAAACAGAGAAAATCAACCATACATATAGAGCACTGGGTTTTCCTCTAGCCATCCACCTTTACACAATTCAAGGCCACCACTCTCAATAACTTCAGTTTTGAAATGCAGCCTGTTATCTAGTCATCTCACCCTTTCCATATCATTGTAACATCATGCGTATTTACATGTGTGCAAATAAGCTCTGGAAGTGCAATTCTAACATCCCTCTCAGTATGGCTAAGTATGTCGCTTTATGAGTGCATATTAAGGAATAATGGTTTCACATGGATTATGAAGATATCAATGGTTTGGGAGGCTTGGGGTTTTTACTTGATGTATATCTCTTTTTCAAGGTTTATATCTTCATTTAACTGTTCCAGCAAAGTACTCAGTCCATCAAAACACATGACCATGTGTTTCATTTAAGCATATCCACAATCACCCTGCCATCAATATAACCATTTTCTTAAGTGCTTTTCTGAATTCGCGGTGCTACAAACTTACACTATCAATCACCAGGTGAATGTTTTCAATGCAACATGAGAACATAAAACACTGAACAAAAAGGTCTCACAGAGGGTTAACCAGCAAGTTTCCCATCTGAGTATATTTTCATCAGTCTACAGAGGATAACAGCAACAGGGCTTTCAGGTCAAGATGTGATATTGAACTCCATAAAGGAGGAGTGGGGAAGGCTCTTCAGTCAGGGACACTGAGAGGCCATAAAGACAGCCAAGAACTCTATTAAAACAAGAACTGGAACAACATGGTCTCTGCTGTGTCCTGCTTTGGTTTCCAGGAATTATAAGTTGATTCGTTTCTGACAGCTAGCAAGCAGAATTACTATAAGCCCAAGAGTATAGGCTAGCATGTAGAGAATAGGGTAAGAAATCAAGCTAGGAAATTACCTACTGCTAAAAATGTAGTAATTTAAAAAGAGACATTTATCTCTTAGATTTTAACAGGCCAATTTTGAATGAAGTCACTTACAACTTGAAAAACTTGATAGCTGGTAATAGGTCCTTGGTTGTATTTATACAGACAGTTGTGCTAATAACAGTTTTCAGCTAAGGGACCGTGTTAGAAAAAAGAAATAGCTTACATTTTTTCTATGGTTTTGCTGTTTTTCATCGTTTTACTATCAAACATTTAATTTAAGTTGCAGTTTAGAGCCCTTCATTCCTGCAAGAAACTGCTTCCTGATTCAGTCAGCTGTCATGGAAGGACATCCATCACAGATGCAATGGGAGCACACTCCTGTACTTCCCACATGAGATATTTGCATATCCGAATCCGCTCTGCAATCACAGTTCAGCAGACTGGGAGCATTTCAGTGCAGGTATGGTCATATTCAAGAAAGGAGGAAGGCTGAGCAGTTTTTAGAGGCAGCTATGAGGAAGCTTGTGTGCAAAGATTCATCTTTCAAGCCTGGGAAAAGAAACTATCTTGATTTCTGTTCTGCACATGACGAAGCAGGTGCCAAATTATGCCTCCTCCCTCTGAAACACTAGATTCAGCCCTCATTCCTTCAGGAGAGCAAGTTGATACCAGTCCTTATCACCTTTCTGTGTACTGAAACACAAATGACTGTTCAGCGCAAAGAACCATAGGTCTATATTCCACTCCCAGGTCAGCTACTCATTAGCTAACTGTCACCTGCGCACCATGCACATATCATCTGCTTGCTTCATGATTTTTTCATATAGGTAATGAAGATGAAAATAGTTCTGTGAATACTTCTAAAGTCTTTAGCTGAAAGGCACTGTGTGAAAGCAGGATAGTGTCTTTCCAAGACACAACATAAGATAAAAACAGGCAAAGGGGGGAGAGCTTCAGTGAGAGCTATGAGAAAGTTCTTCTTTAACAATTTACGTAGTTCAGATCTGAATGAGTTTGCATTACCCTGGTGTTAACAGAATATTGCAGAGCCACAGCAAAACATACATGTCACTGTGAGGTCACATTAAGTGAATTATTTGATTAGTGATGTATAGAGATTCTTACCTAGAAAACAGAAGAGGATCCAGCCTCTCCAGGGAGTCACTGGATTGTTAATCCTGAGAGAACCTTACAACTCCTGAAGTTTCTGGCTGCTAAACCCTGATGAAAAAATGCCTTGTGGTCTGTGACCTGAGGTACTGGTCCCCAGTCACTGGCTCTGATAGAAGCACCCCATGCCTCTGCTGTACTTGGGCTTCTTTCCCAGGTATGGGGACAGGGAGGACAGGCACAAGTCCCTCCCTAGCAGTCAGTACAGGCACAGTTGTACTACGCTTTGTACCTAAAAATATGGATGACCCAGGGAACCACAGACCACTCAGTCTCACCTTTGTGCCTGGCAAAATCTTGGAGCACATTCTCCTGGAAGGCATGCTAAGGCACATGAAAAACAACAAGGTGCTTTGTGACAGCCAGCATGGCTTCACTTAGGGGAAATCCTGCCTGACCAACATGGTGGCCTTCTATGATAGGGCTATGGAACTGATGGACAAGGGTAAAGCAGTTGATGGCATCTACCTGGCAAAGCGTTCAACACTGTCCCATATGACATCCTTATCTCTAAATCGGAGAAACATCAATTTGATAGGCAGACTACTCAGTAGATAAAGAACTGTCTGGATGGTCACACGAAAAAAGTTGTGGTCAATGGCTCAATGGCCGGCTGGAAACCACTAATGAGTGGTGTCCCTCAGGGATCGGTGTTGGGACCGGTCTTGTTCAACATCTTTGTCACTGACATGGACAGTGGGATTGAGTGCGCCCTCAGCAAGTTTGCCGATGACACCAAGCTGTGTGGTTCAGTTGATATGCTGGAGGGAAGGGATGCCATCCAGAGGGACCTCGACACACTTGTGAGGTGGGCTGATGCCAACTTTGTGAATTTCAACCATGACAAGTGCAAGGTCCTGCACCTAGGTATGGGCAATCCCAGGCACAGCTACAGGTTGTGCAGAGAACAGATTCAGAGCAGCCCTGCAGAGAAGGACTTGGGGGTATTGGTCGATGAGAAAATGAACATGAGCCAGCAGTGTGAGCTCACAGCCCAGAAAGCCAACCGTATCCTGGGCTGCATCAAGAGCAGCGTGACCAGCAGGTCGAAGGAGGTGATCCTGCCCCTCTACTCTGCTCTCGTGAGACATCACTTGAAGTATTGTGTGCAGTTCTGGTGTCCTCAACATAAAAAGGACATGGAACTGCTGGAACAAGTCCAAAGAAGGGCCACGAGGATGATCAGGGGACTGGAGCACCTCCCGTATGAATATAGGCTGAGGCTGTTTAGCCTGGAGAAGAGAAGGCTGCGTGGAAACCTCATATCAGCCTTCCAGTATCTGAACGAGGCCTATAAGGGTGCTGGGGATGGACTCTTCACTGGGGACTGTACTGATAGGATGGGGGGCAACGGGTTAAAACTTAAACAGGGGAAGTTTAGGTTGGATGTAAGGAGGAAGTTTTTTCCTGTTAGGGTGGCGAGGCACTGGAATGTGCTGCCCAAGGAAGCTGTGAATGCTCCATCCCTGGCAGGGTTTAAGGGCAGGTTGGACAGAGCCTTTGGTGAGATGGTTTAATGTGAGGTGTCCCTGCCCATGGCAGGGGGTTTGGAACTTGATGATTTTAAGGTCTTTTCCAACCCTAACTGTTCTATGATTCTATGTCTTCATATATATGAACTTTACAGATTCTGCATACACTTAGTAAAAACTTACTTTTTCTGTCCTGCTGTAACTCTGCTGCCATAAGTCAGTTTATACTGGTGATGAATTTGTTCCCAAAAATTTCAGGACATGTTTTGAAACTAATATTTTTAGTTTTAGAGGCATATGCGCACAAGCAGAAACCCAGCCCAAATTCAGCACAGCTTTTAGAGGGCTCCTGGGACCCCCTTGATAAAATTCAGTCATGAAATAACAAGTAGATTGCATGGATGTTACTTCTGCCACCAAAATCTTCCTCTTTTACAGTGAAATGACAGAAGATTTGTTCCAGTGTTCAACTAATAAACCCCCCCAAACCTTTATAAAACAGAAGCATAGCTCCTCTTCATACTGGAAAAGATCAGGTTTTAGAAAGTATATCAGAACAACCCCAGCCCTTAGAGAGAGCTAAGAGAAACTAAAACTACACTTTTCCTATACTTACATTCATCTGGAGAAAAATTGTGTACTTTCAGGGTTATTTCTTGATTTTACATAAACAGTAAATAAAATACACAGTGCTGAAACAGACTAGGACTAGGACTCCTTAACTTGAAGGGAGTATCTTAGCATTTTAGCTGAAGTCATTTCATGTTTTCTCTGGTTTGATCAGCGCTGAATTATTAAACTGTCCTGGCACTTGCTAAACAGGAGCAAAGAAAAATGGAGGTCGATACCTCTTCCCCATTGTTTTTCATAGATTTTACTTTATTTTCTTTATCCCATGAGTAAATGGAAACCTGAATAAAGTCCAAGCAAACATCGTAATGTGTGATGAGTTTGGTAGAATTCGATATGAAGGCCTCTCAGCACACACCTAAACCACTTCTTTAGTACTCTCTAAGACTGCAGTGAAGATCTGGAATAAGCAGTGTGGTTCACAGAACAGCTTTGTCTGCTGCATCAACCCTCTCGAGGACTTTCCAGTACCTGTGAGCTTTCTAAGGGGATGGACTGCAAAGAAAACACCTTCAGAAAGCTTATTAATGGCTATAACAAAGTAAATGCTTACCACACCATAAGCATCTTTTTCCTTTTTTAAACTTCAATAGCCAGTGTTCAGAATAGAGCTTTGAACACCAATTTGAGGCAGCTTTTTTATCAAAATTTCTAGACAGAAGCCTTACCAGTGCTACCTGGGAAATTTTTTATCGCAGTTCCGAATCTGAGCATGAAGGCACACTGCTGTTCAGCGTTGGAACGTACTACAGATGGCTGAGGATGACACAGAAGATTCCTATGCTCATCAAGAAAAACCAACCATGAATAAGTTTTTAAGGAGAAACTGAGGAAGAAAACTCCTCATGAAGAAAAGAAGAATAAAAAATATGTACCTGCCCTGGAGTCTCCTTCAGACACCAAAATGAGATTAATGTAAATCTAGCCAAGCAAGACAAAGAACTGGGAAGCCTCACAAATGCATTGCAAACATTTTTCCACCAGACTCTGCAGAGAATGAATTTGAATTCATTCAAAGTTGTCGCATTTTCCCAAAGCACCTCACAATCAAGGTCAGATACTGTGAGCTTGGTCTCGGACTAAAACAGTTTTCATTTTCTAGCAATTGACATCCAAAAGATTTTAATTTTGTTTACTAACCAGATATAGAAATAACATCAATTGAATAATTTCATTGTCATGGAAAAATAGAACACGTTTGAAGTTCATTTTCAAAGTATGTGTAGTTCTTCTAAAAGAAATGTAATTAGACATTGTATAAACTATCCTTTTGTAGATAAAGAGGTTTCTGTGTCTAAACCACAGGCTTTGATCCTCATTCAAATAACACTTCTGAGCCAAAAAAGTATGGCAAAGGTAATGAAGATAGTCTAAAATTGAATACCAGCGTTATTTACAAATTTTTTATTAGGTCAAGTTAGAGACCAGTACAAGCCATGTTAGTAATTACAAAGAGAAGAATTCCACTGAACACGCTCTGTACAGAAAGGGGCAAAATTTGTCAGTTTTTAGTGTAAATGAGGAAATTGCTTGTTGTGAATCTCTAAAATATAGCATTCATTGCTGGAAGTCTAACTGTCGCTAGTGCAGTACATATTTCTCAAGTGCTTGTGATGATTCAGTGAAGATTTCAAATAGGAACAAAAATGTTACAACAAGGCTTCCAAAAAAACCCAAACCCTCTCATTATTTTTTTTTTTAGTTAGTGAACACAAAAAGCAGAAACAGAGAAGATGTTTAATGTAGAAGGAGCAAGCATCATGACAGTTTGAATCATAGTCACAAATATAAATCATTCGACTGTGTCTGTAAATTAATGACTGTTGTTCTTCAAGGTAGTAAATGGGAGGTCTTAGCAGAGCAAAATCTTATGTATTGCCAATTTTTGCCTACCTTTTCAGGTGAGAAAGGAATTACAAGACTGCTTGAAAAAAACTGTATTTTTTTTCTTCAGCTGTTCATGCATCAAGATGTGTAAATATCAAAATGTGTTTGACACGGTTATTGCACCAAAATCTACTGTGTACTTTTTTTTTTTTTTTTTAAATTATTAAACTGTAATGAGATAGCATGAGGGATACTAAAAACTATGAAATTTTCCAGATGCAAATGATTTGAACCTGCCATTTGTAGCTGACAATGTTAACTTTAGAATAGACTTCGTTACTTACAAACAAAGGGGAAAAAGGAGAATATTTGCTTCCAGCTAATTGCTAGCTCCAATAGTACATAAAGTTCAAAAGTATACCACCAGTAGCTCTCGGCTATATCCTCACAGCTCTGCTCTGCCATCTCAAGCATGCTCCAAAGAGGATAATGCTGTCCACATCCTTAAAGCAGCTTTGGGCTGCTGCACCACATTCCCACTGAAGCCTACTGTTTGCAGTAGGCAGTGAGGGTGTTTGCAGGTCTGTAAGGCCCAACAGCTGCCACTGTGCCACATCCCTTAAATGTCTTTGTGGATCCCCTCCTTCACCTTGACCTCCTTAGGAGTCAAACAGTCTCTTTAGCAACGACCCTGATCTTTCTGCTCTGTTTCAGACAATGTGCAGAATATGGAAAGGTATTCTCAATATGAAAAAAAAAAAAAAAAAAAAAAAAGGTGACACCACCACCACCCCAAAACCCAGAAAGTTTAGTTCATTAGTCATCATCCCTCCTCAAATATCTGAATTCACAATCTCAGAAAGCTAGCAAAATTACTTCAATAGAGCTCAGATGCTCTTTTAAGAAATAATGACTTTTCAGAAAATGAAGGCATTACTGAATGGTGGAACTTGACAGAGTGTTAAATATCAATTGTTCACAAAGCATGTCATAAACTGACAGACCAAGACTATTGTGGGTGCTTGTTTTGGAGTCTTATAGCTGGGAGCGGCTGTTAGGTTTTACTCCCAAGTCTTTGTTCTCTCAAGTTCTTCAGCTTTATGTGTTTTATTAGTTTATGTTTCTTCCCATCTACAAGAACGAATTTTCACTTCTAGTAGCAGATCTAGAGACCTCAGACACATTTTCTGAACATGGACATGTCAAGGGTAACATTCAAGCTACAGTTTATTGCTTTTTATACAAAAAGTGTGTTATGTCATATGAAATCTAATTGGTGAAAAATTTAAAAACTGGCTTCAGGAAAAAATCCTGCATATCTGAGATAATAAACCTCTTTAAAAAGAGTCCTCCCTCATCCTTTGATTCCTTCCAAAGGGGGAAAGACAAGTCTTTTAAACCTCCTAAGACACGTCGTTATCTTTTTTGCCTTCTAAAAAGTGAAATTCACGTATGTATGTGCTTAACTAAAGCACATACAGTCTGATAATTCAATCATAGGCAAAAGAGACTCTTGGATTTTAGACCCAAAATCACCCCAGTCTGTATTCAGGCTGTCAAAATGCACACTAACATAAATCAAATACTTATACAACTACCTACTTGTTCCAGTTTGAAGACACATATGCACAGACCACTAGGAAGAAAAAGAGACTGTCAACTCCAAAGATTCTTGAGTCATACAGCAGGCAGATCCAAAATATCATTTGACATATTTTCAGATGCTATTTAAAACACTCCTTCCTACCAAAAAAAAAAAAAAAAAAAAAAAATCCCCCCCCAAAAAACCCAAACAACAATAAAAAAAAACAAACAAACCAAACCAACCAGAAAACCCAAACAAAATAAAAAAAAGAACTCTCTCCACTTTCTCTGACTTTCTTAGCTTGTGAAGTTGTGAAGTTGCATACACACATTTACTCTTTCTTATAACCAGGTAGACCAGAAAATTTGGTTATTTTTTAAAAATAAAGGTTAATATCTTCACTTCATTAAAAGAAAAAGAAACAACAAACAAGTATTTTAAGGTGAAATAGGGTCTGCAATACTGACAATAACGTAAAAACAATAAAAACTCCAGTTAGTATATAGCACACAAAACACACCTTATGAATTCCTAACATTATTATCCAAAATTCGTAACCTATTACTGGGGTTTTTTTCCCATATTGTTATTGAACAAAAGCTAAAATTACAGATTGTCTCCTAGCTTTTGGAGTGAGGAAGAGATAATTCTGAAAGTATCTGCTTAATGAAATCACTGTTTCGATCCTTTGCATTTTTTGTCAAAGCTTGTCTGCTGTTTCTATGACTTTCCTTGTCCTTGTTGCAGATGGTCATCCAGCCAATGCCTGTGGTTCTTACTGCTACTGAGCAGGAAACAAAGCAAAGCAACCATTATTATACACTGATTCCTTGCCAGCTTTTTATTTATTTACACATTTTATTACAGGGTATTATTCAGCTTTGCATTTTTTTTCCAATAAAAATAATAGATGTTCGTTGTAAGAAAACAAAAATATTAAAGGCTTAGGAGCTTTTCAAAGAGAGAGTGATATTTAATAGTCACATATTTGTAATAATAACTAAAAGATGTAATAACATCAGTGGCAAGAATCTAATTTTCTTATGTCTCTGTTTTTATATGACAACCTAGTCACCACTCAGCAAGTAAACTAATCTGTGTAAGTGACATTAGGGCTCATGCAGGCAGTATGGATCAACTCATACTTACAACATTCAAACTGTGGGAAACCTCAAAATTCTGAGACAAATGATATCCATTTACCATAGTACCCTCCATGTTGCTACACAGTGACTTCTTAAACTGCAGCCTTACACATAGTGACAATGTTTGTATCGCTACTATGAAGAATTAAAATCCTGAAAAGTTCAATATTCCCCTTAGATGGTTCTGGTTTACGCGCACATTCCTCACAAATTCTTAAATATTCTGATTATACTGGCTTCAAGGTTTTCTCTCTAAACACAACAGTTGTAAGTTTGTTTCTTTGGTTTTTGGTGGCTTTTTTTTCTTTTTTTTGAGGGGGGAGCGTTCTTTTTTTCCCCTAAAAAAACAACAAAACAAAAACAAACAAAGAAAAAAAAAAACCAAAAAAGAACCAAACCAAAACCAACCCAAAACAACTGATATTATTCCAGTCACTTGTAATCTCAAGTAGTATTATGAATGAAAACAGCACATAGTGCCAGAGTTCAAAAAAAGCTTTAGGGGCTAGCAAAGCTGGATGTGTTGTTATGTAGGCACCACGCATCACACCTCATACAACTGATGATGCAAAGAGAGCTATATTTATACCCAGCACAGAGAAACCCCAGTCTTTCTCTTCTGCAAATCTGCATGCGTTGAACTGACTTTGCTCAAATAAATTGCTTTCTACTCACAGAAGACCTGGTGTGTACAGTAGGTGACTACTCTTTTTTAATTCTTCCAGATGTCTGGATTAGAAAATATGATCCTCTTCTTCAAACCGATTGGATCTTCTTCTGAAAGCTCCATAAGTACTTTTTTCTTTCCTTGAGTCCTAAGTGAGTTCAGAGGCAGAAACTGCAAACAACACAAGGGTACATGGCGCAGAGCATTTGCTAGTCTGCATTCTCTATCAATAATTTTTATTTCCCAATGCTCTGGTCACAACATGGGTACAGCAAACACCACAGAAACCCAGTCACGTTACAGTAGCTGAAATTGTTAGAAGCAGCTCCAAAAAATCACCAGGTACACTTTTCATATGTTTGAGGAAGACCCCTTCCATCTATACTTTGAGGTATTAACACCATCTTTCATTAACCAGAATGTATCTTGCAGCTCATTTGAGGTTCCTTAATACCACTGTCACCACAAGGCTCAGCACCATAATTTTTTCTATTGCTCTATTCCATTAATATACATTGGGGTTTTTTACCTTGTCCTTAAGTTATGCTCTCCACATGGCAAATCTCAAAGCACAAGTATATTACCTTGTGACCACCTCATTTCCATTCTAAGATGCTCTTCATTCAATCTCTTCAATCTCCTCTCTAAACATCACCACAAAGTCCTTGACTCCAGCTCTTGCTACTACTTAGTATAATCAAATGACGAAAATACCTTAGTGCGTTCAGTCTGGGGTAGAAAGCTACTAGGACCAGGCAATACTCCTCTCTTTGATGGCTGCTGGGAGACAAAAGCTCCCAGTCCAGCCTGTAACCGGATGATTTTGCAACTTGAGTGACCCCATGACGCACAGGAGGATCTGAACAGTGCCATGGTCTGTGGAGAACTGGACACTTTTGTGTCCCACAGGATCATCCATAGATAATGGCTCTTGAAAGAGAAAAAGGTAAGGAAAACACATTGAGAGAATGGAAAGACAAGAGCAAGGAACATGCCAAACTTAGGAAATAACTTGATCCAATGATTTTTGTAGCCTAAAACTGATTTCTCTACAGGATGAAGAAATGGCCATGGAGCATACTGATAAATTTTTTTCCCCAAGAGCAAGTTAGGTTTTATGATAGATGCTTAGGCAGCTCCCATAAGGACCCAAGGTTTCTACGCTGCTGGCAGAAGAAATGAGTGTCTGTAATATTCTTGGGCAAGAAGGAAAACTATGGTTTATGCTAGAACAAAGATAAGTTGGCAGTTACTTTCATAGTGACCAGCATACAGGAATCACCTGAAGAAATAATTCTTAAATAATATAATTAAAAATCATTAGCAGCCTCTGTGCACAGCCATTGTAATTAGTTATCCTTACAGTTAATATTGAATTCTGTTATTAAGGAAGTGTTGATAAAGAAGCAATCTTTTACTAACTCTACAGATTTAACAATGCATCATGAACTCTAGCAAAATCTTTGCTCCAAGGAAGGAATAGACTTATTACCAGAACGACCTTGTACTGTCTGTAGAGTTCACTAGAGTTGAATAATGAATTTCATTTTGGTTGATAATATACTTTTGTGAACACATATAATTAACACAAATTAATTTTAAAATTAATAAATTAATTGGGAAATTAAAACAGATTAAGTCGTTACTATAGTAATATGAAATTTTGCATAACAGTCCTAATTTATCATGAAGGAATTATGAATGCTAATGAATTAAGTACTTGACATCTTTTCACAAAGGATATCTTTACCTAATTTTAGCCTGAGAAGGCTTTCTTGTAACTCTCATTGAAATCCTATTTTCTGTTACAAAAGGCCCCCCTAGGTTGCTGATTTTACCAGAAAGATTTTCAAAATAAGAAATTCAGTATGACATTTTTCTCCCTGAAGCATTACCAAGAAGATCTCCTAATGCTATTGTGTTTATATTTTGTCATATCTAGTCGTTAATGGCATTGCTGTGTCATACAAATGAGGAAAGGAAAAGGTATGGTGGTCTTTTAAAATAGGTATAGAATTTTAAAATAAGCATGGTGTCATACATATGTGCACTGTAGGATGAATCAAGCCTTCTGTAATTTTTTTTTCATTCTCTTTTTCTGTATAAAGGAAAAATGTAAGCTTCAGAACACATGGGGTCACTTTTAGTACTTCTCTATCTAGTTCATGTTCTGTACAGTATTATCCCAAAGCTGTATTCCAGTAATATTTATCTCAAATCAAAAACCTGGCTGTAACACTGGACACTCCTTGAATTGCCACTGTCAGACACAAGCCAAAGGAGAACTGAACTATTCTAAGAAAGACTACTCCGAAAAGAAAGTACTACTTGGAGTAATTGTGCCAATTCTAAATTCTGTACGACAATGTTTTTAAAGGAATGATCATATCCATTGAAGATGTTTCTACCTGTTAAATAAGATGTAGATTACTAAAAATCTACATCATGTAAAAAAAAATAAAAATCAGTTTGCACAAGGGCATATAAAAGTGTACTTATTAATGAGAGTTTATTAAAAAATAATGGTGGAAAAAAATAAAAGCTCTCCAAATATATGCTATAATTATTATTTTTTATTTTAAAATCCATAAAATCTAGAAATTCTTAAAATTTTTCCAAAGGTACTAATTACAGAGTTATGGTTGTAAAGATCCAGAGGAATCTCGGGAAATCTTCCACTTTATTAGAAAAAAATAATAGTCCACTTTACTTACTGACTTTTCTTCCCAGGAACCATGCTACCAGGACCTACATATGGTGCTGCACCTTAGTGTGACTTTATTTTCTCCCCAGATTCCCTACAAGGGTGATCCTACACCTCTGCCACCTTGCCTTTTATTCCAAACCAATAATCACTACTGAAATCCTTGCAGTCTCACTGCTGTAAACACCAACTCATGTCTAGACTCTCAATTACAAAAGACTAGAAGGTCAGTAGTGATGCAAGAATATGTGTTACAGACTTACAATTAATATTAAATAAGGACCTTGTTAAGTGCAAGGATGTTCTGTATGAATTAGAAGTGCAGCTGGTGACACATATAAAAAGAGAACAGAAAGCAACCTCAGTGGCAAAACAATGAGTAGAATGCCAAAACTGGTGTGACACTATTGACATAGAAATCATTATTAACCCATAAGAAAACATCTCAGTATCATTGAAAATAAGCTGAGCATAGAATCATAGAATCACAGAATAGTTAGGGTTGGAAAGGACCTTAAGATCATCTAGTTCCAACCCCCCTGCCATGGGCAGGGACACCTCACACTAAACCATGTCACCCAAGGCTCTGTCCAGCCTGGTCTTGAGCACTGCCAGGGATGGAGCAATCACAACCTCCCTGGGCAACCCATTCCAGTGCCTCACCACCCTAACAGTAAAGAACTTCTTCCTTATATCCAATTGAAACTTCCCCTGTTTAAGTTTTAACCCATTACCCCTTGTCCTGTCACTACACTCCCTGATGAAGAGTCCATCCCCAGCATCCCTATAGGCCCCCTTCAGATTCTGGAAGGCTGCTATTAGGTGTCCATGCAGCCTTCTCTTCTCCAGGCTAAACAGCCCCAACTTCCTCAGCCTGTCTTCATACGGGAGGTGCTCCAGTCACCTGATCATCCTCGTGGCCCTCCTCTGGACTTGTTCCAACAGTTCCATGTCCTTTTTATGTTGAGGACACCAGAACTGCACACAATACTCCAGGTGATGTCTCACAAGAGCAGAGTAGAGGGGCAGGATCACCTCCTTCAACCTGCTGGTCACGCTCCTTTTCATGCAGCCCAGGATACGGTTGGCTTTGTGGGCTGCAAGCGCACACTGAAGCTGGCTCATGTTCATTTTCTCATCAACCAACGCCCCCAGGTCCTTCTCTGCAGGGCTGCTCTGAATCTTTTCTCTGCCCAACCTGTAGCTGTGCCTGGGATTGCTCCGACCCTGGTGTTGGACCTTACACTTGTCATGGTTGAAATTTATAAGGTTGGCATCAGCCCACCTCACAAGCGTGTCAAGGTCCCTCTGGATGACATCCCTTCCCTGCAGCGTATCAACAGAACCACACAGCTTGGTGTCATCAGCAAACTTTCTGAGGGCGCACTCAATCTCACTGTCCATGTCAGCGACGAAGATGTTAAACAAGACCTGTCCCAACCCCGATCCCTGAGGGACACCACTCATTACTGGTCTCCAGATGGACACTGAGATGTGGATCACAACTCTTTGCGTACATCCAGCCAGCCAGTTCTTTACCCACCGAGTGGTCCATCCATCAAATTGATATCTCTCCAATTTAGAGACAAGGATGTTGTGTGAGACAGTGTCAACCAATTTGCACAAGTCCAGGTAGATGCCATCAACTGCTCTACCCCTGTCCACCAGTTCCATAGCCCCATCATAGAAGGCCACCATATTGTTCAGGCAGGATTTCCCCTAAGTGAAGCCATGCTGGCTGTCACCAAGCACCTTGTTGTTTCTCATGTGCCTTAGCATGCCGTCCAGGAGAATGTGCTCCAAGATTTTGCCAGGCACAGAGGTGAGACTGGCTGGTCTGTAATTCCCTGGGTCTTCCATTTTCCCCTTCTTGAAAATGAGGGTTATATTTCCCTTTTTCCAGTCATTGGGAACTTCACTTGAGTGCCATGATTTTTCAAATATGACGGACATTTTTCAAATATGATGGACAACTTCATTTGCCAGCTACTTCAGGACTTGCAGATGGGTTTCATCAGGTCCCATGGACTTGTGCACGTTCGGATTTTTAAGATGGTCTCGACCCAGATCCTCTCCTACAGTGGGCCCAAGGTCTTCATTCTCACAGTCCCTGCGTCTACCTTCCAAGACTTGGGTGGTGTGGTCAGAGCCTTTGCCAGTGAAGACCGAGGCAAAGAAGTCATTCAGAATCTCAGCCTTCTCCAAATCCTGTGTAGCCAGTTCTTCCGAGAGCTTCTTCAGGGGGCTTATGTTTTCCCTAGACTGTTTTTATTTGCTATGTACCTACAGAATCCCTTCCTGTTATCCTTAACATCCCTAGCCAAGTTTAATTCTAACTGGGCCTTAACTTTCCTAACCCAGTCCCTCGCTTCCAGGACAGCATCCCTGTACTCTTCCCAGGCCGCCTGCCCTTGCTTCCACCTTTTATAAGCCTCTTTTTTCCTTCGAATTTTCCTCAGCCTTCCTCCTTATCCATCCAAGGAGGTCTCCTGGCCCTCCTGCTGCACTTCTAGTTGGGATGCAGCACTCCTGAGCTTGTAGCAGGTGATCCTTGAATATCAACCAACAGTCTTGGGCCCCTTTGCCCTCCAGGGCTATATCCCATGGAACCTTATACTAACCAGGTTCCCGAAGAGGCCAAAGTCTGCTCTTTTGAAGTCCAGGGCAGTGAGCTTGCTGCACGCTCTTCTCACTGTCCTGGGGGTCTCAAATTTGACCATCTCATGATCACCGCATCCAAGGCTGCCCTGGAGCATCACATTCTCAACAAGCCCTTCCCTGTTGGTGAGCACAAGGTCAAGCATGGCACCTCTCCTTGTCAGCTCCACTATTACTTGCAGAAGGAAGTTGTCTTCCACACAATCGAGGAACCTCGTGGATTGTTTGTGCTGTGCAGTACCATTGTTCCAACAGATGCCAAGGTGGTTGAAGTCACCCATGAGAACAAGCGCCTGTGAGCGTGAGGCTTTTCCTATCTGTCTGTAGAGTGCTTCATCCACAGATTCCTCTTGATCAGGCGATCTGTAACAGATCCCCACAGTAATGTCTCCCATCACAGTTCTTCCTTTAACCTTGACCCACAAACTCTCTGTTAACTGCTCACCTGTTCCCAGACAGAGTTCCATACTCTCCAGCTTATCCCTATCATAAAGGGCAACTCCCCCTCCCCGCCTGCCCAGCCTGCCTTTTCTAAAGAGCCTGTAACTTTCCATTCCAACACTCCAGTCATAGGAGCCATCCCACCATGTTTCTGTGATGCTTATTATGTCATACCCCCGTAGATGTGCACACATCTCTAATTCCTCTTGTTTGTTCCACATTCTATGGGCGTTTGTATAGAGGCATCTGTGCCGAGCTCTAAATGAAGCAGGCTTGTTGGCTGAAGTGGCTGGAATATATCTACATTGCTCTGAGCATTTATTATAGGTTTTGGCAACTGATTGGGTGTGTTGGGATGGAATGATGCCCCCCTCCCCCAAAACATCTAGTTTAGAGCATTTGTAGTTACAAGTGTTCAGGTGGAGATACAGAGGTAATAAAAACAAAAGAGAGGAGGACAGGGCAGGCGAAGGAAGGGCAGGGAAGGGCAAGGGGCGGGGAGCAAAACATGTAATTCAACTGTGTATACAATTCCAAGTTTTTCCATCTAAATTCAACAACAGAATAAAGCACTTCCATTCTTTTTTTTTTACATTTTTAACTCAACTTTTTGGTGGTGTACTAAGCTTACATAGATTCAGCTTTTCCATGAAAGCAAAAGAACTAAGACTTAACAGAACACTGAAATTCAAAGGAAGGGTAGTAAGATCCCAGAAAAAAGGAGGGTAGGCAGCGTCCCTCAGTCAGAAGACTGACAAGAGTGAACACCTGACTGAAATTGCGACTCATATTTGAAGGATGCTCCACAGAAGAGACATTTTGAAAGGCAATACTAGTATATATATTAATTTCAGCTGCTTTTAGGAGTGATTGAATTTATTGTCTAGGTGTGCTGTGCGAGGGGGTAAGGCACAAGCACAAACCATGCAGATAACTTCAGAAGAAATGAGATTATCAACATTTCAGTTCAAGAACTGTGTCCATATACTTTAAACAAATATGTCTAACCATACATAAAGAAAACTTCTGTATGTCCAGAAGACATATGCTTTTAGACATAAAATACTTTCATAGGACAGTGTGCTAATTAAGCAAGAACAAAATAATAACATTTTAGAGGTAAGATGCAAAAAGCAAACAAACAGCATCAGGGAGATCCAGGGTGCTGAGACCAGAAAGAGAAAAAATGTTTCTCATTGAAAAAGGCATGGAAGTAATTTCCCACATCCGGCTCTATTCACTGTCCAATGACACATGGCCATGCTAGAAATGGCTGCTGTAAATTTTACCAATCCTATTATTAAGCACTAAATACACTGAAAGTAATGGTGATAATCATGAGCACTGTAGGTTCTTGTGTTTCTGCCTTACCAAAACTAGATCACAGGCATCCTGGTGAGAGGCACCTTGTAATCTATGTTAATTTCATTTATCATCAGACTCCCATAAACCTAGCCATCGTTTCTGAAATCCAGTGCTAACAAGGGGTGGTGTAAGTGAAGCACCAAAAAATACATTAATAACATCCTGCAAACTTCCCTACACATCGTTATGCAAAATAACACCATTTTCTGCAATTACTTGCAGTAATCTCGGGTGATAGCTTATTGTTATTACAACGGTAATACACTGGATGGAAAGGATAAATGACTTTTAAATATCTCTTATCTGAAGACAATTTAAATTCAGTAATGTTGACAAAAATCAGCTAAAACTTCCCACATAATGAAGTTATGGCTCCCATTGGTTTGAGGACAAAACCCTGTTATCTGTGTTGCCTTCCATCTCAGACACAATTTCCTTCATACAACATATTAATTCTATAAATCATAACATTATGCAGTTTAAATCAGGAAAAATAACTTTCTGTAATGTTACTCTGAAGGTTTCATTTCAATTTTGCTTCTTGAAGGCATGTTCAAATATGTCCTCCAGAAATATGATTGCTTTGGCCAGAGTCCATTATTTCCATCTGCTCTTAATGCTCCTCCCCCAGTACCCCATGCTGCAGCACAGGGGACTCCTAAGTCAAAAGTAACTATCAGCACTTCTTTCCACAAGCAAAGGCTAAAAAATGCAGTTTCTTACAGCTTGGAGTTTCTACTTTGACAGTTGGGTTGCTGTTCAAAACCACAGACAAAAAAGCTCATGTCAGCTACTGAGCATTATTTGGTTTTCAGGGATCGATGTAATTTGTTTCATCTCTCCCTAGTTCATATCAGTGGGTTTTGTTTGCCTGCCTTATTCTGGGCTTTGAATATCTCCAGGGTGGAAGCTCCACAGCTTCTCTGGGCAACCTGTTTTAGAGCTTGACCATCCATCCTCATAGCAAAAAAGGATTTTATGAAGGCAAAAAGCATCATACATACCAATGTGAACCCCATCATCCCAATAAAGCTGTCCTTCTGCAATCAGAGTGTCATTCAAAGCAACAGTGAGTCCCATGGGGTTTTTTCAGCTGTAGAAAACATAGTATTTTTTTCTCAGTATCCTCAGGTAATCAATCACATTTCATATTTCTCAAATGTTAGAATGTTTTAAAAAAATACTACATGTCACTCAATTTATCTCCCAAAGTCATCTTCCTAAACCAATCCTATGAAATTTAAAGGAGGCCATTAGGAGGAAAGAAAAAACAGCCATAAAGCTCCAGTGCCACAGTACCTGTATCTTCTCTGAGGGCTGGCAGTACTCTATTTGTTTGTATTTGTGCAAAAGAAGATTTTAAATTTCAGTCAATCTGCCCTGTAAAAAGTTGTATTAGCAGGCTTTTGCCAAAAAGGCTATATCTGCTTCGGATACATTCATAAAAAGCTGGTTAAAGTTTTAATTGTCCACAAAAAACAGTGTTTTTATCCTATTTATGACAAAACAGCTTCTACTAAATTGCTTTCACATCACAAGGTTTTGTTCTTTGAAATTAACACGTTTTGCCAGACAGATTAAATAGGACTGCATATCCTCCTCTTACTGCAGGAATAACTACCTAACAGTTTTAAGAGTACTGTTCAAATGAGATGAGCCTGAAAGCTCATATTCTTAAACTTCCTTTTTGTTGAAAGGAAAGTTGCTGTAAGAAAAAGATCCTAAGAGTATCATAACTACAGAAGTTTGAATGGAATTTCCTGCTAAGAAGATCAAAGGAGTCCCACTTATGGAGCATAGGGCAGATCATGGTGCTGCCATGAATAGGCATTGGCGGCATGCATTAATATGTAGAGATGAGATAACAGGATGCATCTTATATTCATCATGTTTTTGGAAATCTCCTCAGATGTTGACTTACAGGAAACAACATATTGCCCCTGAAAGAGAAAAGCCTTTATTAGTCCAGCTTGATTGTTTTGTTCAGAAAATCTAAAAAAACCAACCAAAAGCAAAAAGCTGAAAAACAGGTTAACGAATCTGTTAATATTTAAAAAAGACTTCACAGTTGACATGTCTTTTCATTCATGTTCATCTGTAGACTTCATATAAGCTATTAGCAATTGCCAAACATGCATTAAAATCAACACAGCAAGAGAAAGACAAGGAAATTTCTCTGCCAAATTAGAGCACCTTCATTTATTTATGCTTCAATTAAGAAGTAAGTGACACTAAAACCAGCAGGTACCACTGTCAGCCTTAAGAGGGGAACTGGAAAGGGAAAAGGCGAGAAAAACCTGTGGAGAGCACTGTAAAAACTAATGCAAACTGGCCCAAAGGCATGACACATCCTAGTGTACATAACTTATTTCCCCCCTTTTCTGCAGGACAGCACTCAGGACTTACAGCACTCAGGACTTGCAAGCAGACGGTGAAGCACTAATGACTGATGTCAGGGAGCACTTCCAATCTCTATCAAGTGTATTGCACAATACCTTGGCAAATTGAGCAAGACTGGAAGCAACATGATAACCCTGAATCTGCATTTTTTTAAAGGCTTTAAAAGACCTATTGAAAGGTATGCCGCTGCAAGATAAAGCACACAGTTTCTGAAAAGGAGACTTTAATCCATCAGATATATGCTATATAAATAGCTCTACTCTGCTAGACCTGGAGCTTTAACTGGAACAGAAGTGCTGTTCCCATTTTTTTTTTTTTTTATTTTTCCAGTTATCTTGTTTTACAGCTTTCTACAATATAGTCCTTAGCCAGCACAGACTGACATTTAGGCAATTACTTTCCTTTACTCTTAAAAGAAATACAATATCTGATGGTGGCATATGTGCAGAGTACAGAAATTGCCGAGTCTTACTCCAAAATCTGATTACACTGTTCCATTTTCTCATTGGATGTATAATTATGGTCAATTAGGGCTGAGAGCACTAAGGTCAGCTTTGCTCCTTTAACTGCATTTGCCACCAAAGCGCTCTATTTTAGTCTTGCCGGCGTAGTGTGTTTAAATAAAAATGACACACAGGGAAAAATATGTAGGAGTGGGATTCAATCAAAGCAAACTTAGAATATGATTCCTGTGAGAGGTCCAAATCCCAGGGAAGCATAAAGCCCCCCAGGTGAGGGGGATCCTTATAGGCAAGTTAGCATGTAAATAAAGACAATTTTTATTTGATAAAGAGCTGAACATCTTTTTGTGTCTATTTTACTTGGAATTAATTTTTTTGAGCTAGGTGAGTTTGCCTGCTCTCTATATTGTGTTGCAAAGGCCCAGCAGCTAACAACTGTAAAAAACATATGACTCACCCTTGCTCCTTTCTGACTGTGATTCCTTGCATATGGGTATAATGTGCCTAGTTCCATCCAGCGAATACACAGCTCATACTCTGAGTCTTTGAAGAAGCCACAGATATCATCTCCTGTCTGAAAGTTTCAAAATGACCTAATTGGGACACAATAAAATTATGTACAGCATCAAGAAAATTAAATGTAAGGTAATAACTTATTAGCTTACTTAAGATATTCCAAAGAGACTGAACTGCATCATACCTGTCAGGAAAAATAGTACTTTAAATTTTCCACACTTCAGTATGTTAATGCTTACACAGGTAATATATTTTCACCAAGTAATGCCATTTCTCAAATGCTTAAAAATAATATTTAATTTTCTCAAAGGAAGCCTTGGCCATTTCCACAAAGTACCTGCAGAGGCAACCAAGTAAGCTTAAGGGGAATTTATGGTTCCTGGTTTCTCAGCTGACGATATGAGCATGGATGCATTACTACTACACCTCCTTAGAACAACTCCTTTGAAGCCATGCACCCACTGTGAATCATTACAGCAAAGTACTAAACCACACTACTATCAGAAAGCTTCACTGATTAAATCACACTGCTTTCCAATGCTAGCTCCACAATAATTGTCTAAACAGCTGCTTCAATAATGCACTATTTATTTATTTTTCTACTGGATTTTAAGCTTTAGTGACATTATAATTACAGCAAAAATACACAAGTCACTTTAATTAGTGTAGTAATTGAACTAGACTAATGTGCTGTAATTATTTCTTCCAAGACAAACTGTAAGTTTCCTAGTATCTTTTATTTCTTTGTAACATGCTATTCAACATTTTCAGCCTCTACTTAGTCTACTCTACTTCAACAATGCTTTGGAATTTGCAGATAAAATTTCAAATGTAAAGGAAGTGTATATGGTACTTAGAACTGCTCAAGAATGAGTATGGCCTGAGTGTTTTCCTGACTCAAGGTGCCAACTCTGTGATCCAGGGGTGAGCCAAAGCTGTATCCATGAAAAGCAATTACACGTCTTCTGTTGCACAAATACTCCTTCAGTTACTACCAAAGAATAAAGTGGAAACTGAGCTATATATAAATTCATAGAACCACAGAATTATACAATGGTTAGGGTAAGAAAGGACCTTAAAATCATTTAGTACCAGCCCTCCTGCCAAGGGCAGCAAAACCTCAAACTAGACCATGTTGACCAAGGCTCTGTCCAGCATAGCCTTGAACACTGCCAGGGATGGAGCATTCACCACATCTTTGGGCAACCTGTTCCAGTGCCTCACCACCCTCACAGTAAAGTTCTCCTTCCTTATACCTAACCCGAACTCCCCTGTTTTAGTTTGAACCCGTTATCTCTTGTCCTATCACTACAGTCCCTGATGCAGAGTCCCTCTCCAGCATCCTTGTAGGCCCCCTTCATATACTGGAAGGCTGCTATTTTCTATACATTTCAAAAGTGGGAATGTCTGAAAACGATATGTAAATGATCATCATACTTTCTAGTTACAGTACCTCTCAAAACAGAAAGAAATGTTTCACTACATTTCCATTCATACCTAATACACAGACATGCTGGTAATATTCTTATTGCTGTCAAATTATTGTCAATTATAGGAGTAAACCAGGCCATGCCAGCTAAATCTAGAAACAAGAAGTATTTTATATTTTAATTACAGTAATTATGTGAGCCTGGAGTAATTACTGTTCCCAAGAGCTGATCAGACCTGTTCTCCATTCTGCCTTATGAATGAATACCAGAGCACAGTCTTTGGATTGATTGCTTCCATTTACAATACAGAGCATTGCCCTGGCTTGGTCTTGGTGGCTGCATCATAATAGAAACCTCTGCTGAAAAAGCGACACATTGTGTTTGAATGTTTTGGGACGAGGAAACACTTGATGGCGAGTAATTACATACAAATTAAACTATATGAGAAACACCACTGTAGCCATCTTATTTCATAATCCAGGTCAGTAATTAAGCTTGTACAACATAATGTTTATATGGATGAAGTCCTTGGAACAGGTATACCAAGAACTGCTCACCAACTGGGCGAGCAGTAAGTTTCTTTAGTACCAGACTTGGGTAAACTGTCCTTAAAATGTACCTTGAAAACTGCATCTGCTCAGGGTCAGTGATTTTAAAGCCTCTAGATTCAAAACAAAGACTTTGCGTGCTTGTCCTGAGGCAGTAAGTTATGCAGCTGCAGGTATAGACATGCTTGAGCAGGTGTGGGTTTTTTCTTCAGGCTGTCTCCAGTTGCAGAAGGTATTTACTGCAGTGAAATAACAGATGCACAGCTTCAGTTTAGAGCTGTGCAGACCCACTTCCTCTTCTGCACATCCCTTCTAGAAGCTCAGGTACATATTACACTGCCTGCACCACAGGCAAAATCACTGTGCTAACCGGGCAGTAGGGGGACTGAAATAGTCCCAGCTGCCAGAGATATAGAACTGCTGCGTAAACTTTGGAACATCAAAGTCCCCTTCTAGCCGAACTGAAGAATCAAAGATATTGGATTGAAGATTTCTCAAGCATATTAAATAAACTGGTGAAAATTTTGGCCATATGAATGTAGAGATAGAATATTAATTTTGAAAATACTGTGACTACAGAAATCCAGTATATGCTAATTTAGAAGAAACTGCACACCTATTTAAATGCTACTACATTATCCATAAAAACAAAATCTGAGTGGCACAGTGGGAAGGTCCATATCTGAATGTTACCTTCCCAAGAATTCCTGAGAAACTCTGCATAATAACCTATTACAACAGTGAGCAACACGAGTGCTTTAATAAACCATTAATAAATACTTGCTAATAAGTACTTAAACATAGCCAAGCTAATAACAAGCATTTCTAATATTTTAAAAATACTATTCTATAGGTATATGCTGATTAGAGGATAATACAGGCATTTATCCAAAACCCATTGGATATTCAGGCAACATTAGATGAGAACTTTTCATTTCCTTTATTTACACAAGTCATCCTTAAAATAGCCACTGAGAACTGCAACCTATTTATTGAAGATCTCCTGACAGCAAGTTTAAAATTACTTTCAGTTTCTACGGTTGAATGTAAACATTCAATCGAAGTATTCTGAGGTTAGATAAACTAGTGTATGCTAATGAATTAGCTTTCTACCTCTGGATATTTATCATCAATTTTGCCTAGTTGTTCACAACAAACTATGCCTACTCCACACATTTCAATTGTTAATATATATTTAATCACCTGTTTTCACAAAAATTAAAGCACCTTTCAACCTGAGCAAGTGTTCAAAATATATTCACTCCATAACAGGCCTGGAGTCTGACTTCACATCATAGTCATATCCAAATAACCAAAATTACAAAAAAGATATCTCATAGGTATGCTCCAGATTCCTTTTTTTGCTTGTTTCAGAAATAAGAAACAGCTGGCAGGTGTCTGTTACAGGCAGTTAACCTCTACTCTACTGTGACCTTGCAGGGTTCTAACAAACGAAGGTTCATATTCACTTTTCTGATATAAAAATACCAGTTCCAAGTCAATTCCATTTCTTATTATATTAAAAGTTTCAACAACGGATCTGTACCGTGGCTGGCACATGTGCCAGTGTGAAACTTCCTTATTACTCTCCATGTGAAAGTTTATGTTAATTTTTAATTCAACAACATTACAGCAAGCTAATGGTTTTGTTACAAGAGTCTCAAACTCCAACAGTAACTGAGGTTTCTTATCTACTAATGATTATATGATTAAAAACCCCCACTAATGCATGTGCTTCACTCCCATGTTCTCATGCATTCTTTCTCGGTTGCTGCCCTGGTGTTTCACTATGGCAAAGGAAAGAATGACTTTAGCAAAAATTATTGCTATTATTATACTAAAAATATGCTAACGTATCACTTGGAGTCCTTGTCATATGGTATCTAGGGTCAATATTGAACAGAAACACTAGTTGGACTTCACTCTGCCATAAATTAACCCTGCCAAGGACGTTTCAGTTAAAAAAAAAAAAACAAAACCCTAAAACACAGCCTTGAAGTAGATTCTGTGGGTACAGACAAGGCATACATCTCTCTCACTCTCTGGAAACATTCAGCTATATTTTCACCATATTCAAAGATATTTTCAATATTTTGGGAATCACAAAGATTACATTTACCACCTTCTGGCCTCTGTTTTAACTACCAGTGATGCTTTATATTCCTCTCGTTCAATAAATTTTGTTGCTGAGTTTATTATTATTAAACAGAATTTCTGTAGATTCTTATGTTCACTAGGAAAATTAAAACCAGCAGATTTTAATCCCAGTTAAAATGACAGTGTTTCGAGCATGACTTCTCTATGATTTTGCCAAATCTTTTGTTTCTTAGTAAACCTTACAGGAGAATGAGGAGAGAGAAAAGAACAGTCCTTGAAGGTACTGCTGCTAACATCGAAAATTATTGTCAGATCTTTTAAAATGGGGACTTTCGATTTCAGTCTTGGGACTCAATTTAGTAAGCCAGGTCTACTGGGTGCTGATGGAGCTAATTTTGACAAGAGCAGAACAGTTTTGGTAGGAGGCTTGCCAGACTGGTCAAGGATGCTTTAAACTAGATGTGTTGGGGGAGGGGGGCATCAATTCATCCCAACACACCCAGTCAGTTGCCAGCACTTATAATAAATGCTCAGAGCAATGTAGATATATTCCAGCCACTCCAGCCAACAAGCTGGCTTCATTTGGAGCTCAGCTCAGATGCCTCTATACAAACGCCCATAGAATGTGGAACAAACAAGAGGAATTAGAGATGTGTGCACATCTACGGGGGTATGACATAATAAGCATCACAGAAACATGGTGGGATGGCTCCTATGACTGGAGTGTTGGAATGGAAAGCTACAGGCTCTTTAGAAAAGACAGGCTGGGCAGGCGGGGAGGGGGAGTTGCCCTTTATGATAGGGATAAGCTGGAGAGTATGGAACTCTGTCTGGGAACAGGTGAGCAGTTAACAGAGAGTTTGTGGGTCAAGGTTAAAGGAAGAACTGTGATGGGAGACATTACTGTGGGGATCTGTTACAGATCGCCTGATCAAGAGGAATCTGTGGATGAAGCACTCTACAGACAGATAGGAAAAGCCTCACGCTCACAGGCGCTTGTTCTCATGGGTGACTTCAACCACCTTGGCATCTGTTGGAACAATGGTACTGCACAGCACAAACAATCCACGAGGTTCCTCGATTGTGTGGAAGACAACTTCCTTCTGCAAGTAATAGAGGAGCCGACAAGGAGAGGTGCCATGCTTGACCTTGTGCTCACCAACAGGGAAGGGCTTGTTGAGAATGTGATGCTCCAGGGCAGCCTTGGATGCGGTGATCACGAAATGGTCAAATTTGAGACCCCCAGGACAGTGAGAAGAGCGTGCAGCAAGCTCACTGCCCTGGACTTCAAAAGAGCAGACTTTGGCCTCTTCAGGAGCCTGCTTAGTAAGGTTCCATGGGATATAGCCCTGGAGGGCAGAGGGGTCCAAGACTGTTGGTTGATATTCAAGGATCACCTACTACAAGCTCAAGAGTGTTGCATCCCAACTAGAAGGAAGTGCAGCAGGAGGGCCAGGAGATGTCCTTGGATGGATAAGGAGGAAGGCTGAGGAAAATTCGAAGGAAAAAAGAGGCTTATAAAAGGTGGAAGCAAGGGCAGGCGGCCTGGGAAGAGTACAGGGATGCTGTCCTGGAAGCGAGGGACTGGGTTAGGAAAGTTAAGGCCCAGTTAGAATTAAACTTGGCTAGGGATGTTAAGGATAACAGGAAGGGATTCTGTAGGTACATAGCAAATAAAAACAGTCTAGGGAAAACATAAGCCCCCTGAAGAAGCTCTCGGAAGAACTGGCTACACAGGATTTGGAGAAGGCTGAGATTCTGAATGACTTCTTTGCCTCGGTCTTCACTGGCAAAGGCTCTGACCACACCACCCAAGTCTTGGAAGGTAGACGCAGGGACTGTGAGAATGAAGACCTTGGGCCCACTGTAGGAGAGGATCTGGGTCGAGACCATCTTAAAAATCTGAACGTGCACAAGTCCGTTGGACCTGATGGAATCCATCCGCGGGTCCTGAAGGAGCTGGCGAATGAAGTTGCTAAGACACTGGCCATCGTATTTGAAAAATCATGGCAGTCAGGTGAAGTTCCTGACAACTGGAAAAAGGGAAATATAACCCCCATTTTCAAGAAGGGGAAAATGGAAGACCCGGGGAATTACAGACCAGCCAGTCTCACCTCTGTGCCTGGCAAAATCTTGGAGCACATTCTCCTGGAAGGCATGCTAAGGCACATGAGAAACAACAAGGTGCTTGGTGACAGCCAGCATGGCTTCACTAAGGGGAAATCCTGCCTGACCAATTTGGTGGCCTTCTATGATGGGGCTACAGAATTGACAGATAAGGGTAAAGCAGTTGATGTCATCCAGCTGGACTTGTGCAAAGCGTTTGACACTGTCCCACACCACATCCTTCTCTCTAAATTGGAGAGATATCAATTTGATGGATGGACCACTCGGTGGATAAAGAACTGGCTGACTGGATGTACGCAAAGAGTTGTGATCCACATCTCAGTGTCTGTCTGGAGACTAGTAATGAGTGGTGTCCCTCAGGGATCGGGGTTGGGACAGGTCTTGTTTAACATCTTCGTCACTGACATGGACAGTGGGATTGAGTGCGCCCTCAGAAAGTTTGCTGATGACACCAAGCTGTGTGGTTCTGTTGATACGCTGCAGGGAAGGGATGCCATCCAGAGGGACCTCGACAGCTTGTGAGGTGGGCTGATGGCAACCTTATGAATTTCAACCATGACAAGTGTAAGGTCCTATACCTGGGTCGGAGCAATCCCAGGCACAGCTACAGGTTGGGCAGAGAAAAGATTCAGAGCAGCCCTGCAGAGAAGGACTTGGGGGTGCTGGTCGATGAGAAAACGAACATGAGCCAGCTTCAGTGTGCGCTTGCAGCCCACAAAGCCAACCATATCCTGGGCTGCATGAAAAGGAGCGTGACCAGCAGGTTGAAGGAGGTGATCCTGCCCCTCTACTCTGCTCTTGTGAGACCTCACCTGGAGTATTGTGTGCAGTTCTGGTGTCCTCAACATGAAAAGGACATGGAACTGTTGGAACAAGTCCAGAGGAGGGCCACGAGGATGATCAGGGGACTGGAGCACCTCCCGTATGAAGACAGGCTGAGGAAGTTGGGGCTGTTTAGCCTGGAGAAGAGAAGGCTGCATGGACACCTAATAGCAGCCTTCCAGTGTCTGAAGGGGGCCTATAGGGATGCTGGGGATGGACTCTTCATCAGGGACTGTAGTGACAATACAAGGGGTAATGGGTTAAAACTTAAACGGGGAAGTTTCGATTGGATATAAGGAAGAAATTCTTTCCTGTTCAGGTGGTGAGGCACTGGAATAGGTTGCCCAGGGAGGTTGTGAGTGCTCCGTCCCTGGCAGTGTTCAAGGCCAGGTTGGACAGAGCCTTGGGTGACATGGTTTAGTGTGAGGTGTCCTTGCCCATGGCAGGAGGGTTGGAACTAGGTGATCTTAAGGTCCTTTCCAACCCTATGGTTTTTTCTATGATTCTATGAAAAGAAAATATTTACATTGGAAATTGTAAACTCATAGTAAATGTAGGCTTTACTGTCAATTGTACCTAAAAGGTAAAGTAAAAAGTTTACATTTGCAGTATGGAAAAGAACAGCATTAAGACAAGGACTGTGCCACTACTAGAGACCAATAGATTTCTAATTATTATCATTACTGCATTTGGAGACTGCACTGCGCATCTCAAATATTTACTAATGTTTCTTTGAGAAAAGGAAAGGTCTCTTTTACTTTTTTCCTTAGGCCAGTCTCCCATGAGGTCTAATTCTCCACATTTCCCAAAAAATCATTGAAAACAGCTTTTCTGAAATGTACTGGGTTTTTTTTTATTTTACTGTTACACCTTCTTACCTTGTCTTAAATGTGGATGAATGGCTTGAAGCTAATCCGTTAAAATAATCTAAATGGTGCTTTTCATGCCAAAATGACAATAATAATAGTAATAGTCTCTACCACAGAACCATAAGAGGGGAAATAATGCACACCCAGGGAAAAGAAATCCAAATGTTGAGTCAATCTGGCATTTTTTTCCACCATGTACGTAACGGAAAATACTGTCATTGCAAACAAATTGTAAACAATTTCCCTGAAGAGAGTGCAACCTGTAAGTTTTGGTCAGGAAATAAGCTCATAAGATGTTTTATTGTTTTGTTTCTTAACAGAAGTGAGTACAATAATAGCTTTGTTAATTTAGGCCTTGACAAAGGAGTACATAGAGCTGTCACCCATACCTATAGCAGACACCCAAGGCCTTCAATATTTATGGCAGCAATAACCAGCCAAATCACAGCTCTATTTCTTAAAAGCATCCCAAACTTCCACCAAACTAAAAACAAAGAAATCGAGGCTTGAGTATTTTTCTGGATGATATGATTGGTACAATGAAAATAATAAATAAGAGATCCTCAGGTTGAATGCATGCTGTAGAGAACAAAGGAGCTATGCAATTAGGAAATGGGAATGCAGTTTTGAATGCCAAGACCTGCCTGCTTTCATGGAAGCTGAGTTGGAGCCCTGGGCCCTACACAAGTGAAGCAAATATACTGTGACAAAGGATAAAGGTAGCTTTTAGCAAAAGGAGAATAAACCAGAGAAAACAGACCACTTAAGTGTCTAGAAGAAGGTGATTAGTTGTATCAGAAGATGTTAGTTTTCTGTTAGCTGTATCTGAAGTAAGAATGTTCGAATTCAGATACTGCTGTGGATTTACAACAGTGAGGTTAATTCATATGGGACAGTCTCTGTCATCTCCTGAATATCTCCTTAATATCTCTCCAAAAAACATGCGTGCGTAGGCAGACACCTGGTGTATAAAATGCCTCCATGAACTACTGCCTGCAATACCTCTAACTAATTTTTGGGATTATAAATTAAACACACGTAATATGGAGTGTTGTTATTTTCATTGGCAAAAATATAAGCATTACTTATTTTTACCTCAATAGTAGTATGACTTGTTGTCATTTTCCTGTTTTTTAATTTATGTTTTTTTCAATGTATCTAAAGGAATCTCTGGCATTTTTGTCACTGATGGCAGTCTATGGATACAGCATTGATGCATGAATCAGGAGATTGGGTCTACTTGAAATGCAACACTATGAACAGGCATACACCGTAAAGCGAAATCCTTAGCTCTGAATGCTGTGGTTTGTTGCAAATAAAACAATAAATTCTGTGAAATACAAGTCCTTCAATCATTTTATACAAGCCTGAGCATTTTGTAAAACTTCTTCCAAAAATCATTTCAGAAGAACCCTTTAAACTGTTTGCTGACTTTTCTAAAAAGCGTGTAATAAAAGACAAAGGTTGCAAGAGCAGCCTAAAGTGTTTAGGTTTAGACACTTCATTTTCCAAAATTTCCTTCATCTCAAGATTAAAATGAAACATATGTCTATGCATATATAATGGAAAAGGTTTTCTCCATTGCTTGAAAATGACCTCTGCTTTCCTTAGACAAGCATGTATTCCATGCATAAATTTAACCTCATATTAAAGTGTTGTGTTGTTTGTTTGGTTTTAATTTTAACTTCAGCTGAATTAAGCAGTGACCTTAATCTTAGAGTAAGAAAAAAGGAATGTGTGCTGTAAACTGCTTGAAAGAAAAAAATGAATGGTGAGGTAAATGCTGTCATCACCAGTTCAACATGATAACTGCCTTCTCCAAGTGATAGAGGAGCCAATTCAAAGAGGTGCAATGCTGGACCTTGTTCTCACCAATAGGGAGGGTTGGCTGGGGAATGCAAAGGTCAAGGGCAGCATTGGCTGCACAGGCATCAGATAGAAGAGTTTGAGATCCTTAGGGCAGCGAGGAGGGTGCACAGCGAGGAGGGCAGAATTTAGCCTCCTCTGGGATCTGCTTGGTAGAGTAATGTGGGGTAAAACCCTGGAGGGAAGAGAGGCCAAGAAAAGATGGGTAATATTCAAGGATCACCTCCAAGCTAATGAATGGTGCATGCCAACAAAATGGAAGTCAGGCGAAAACTCCAGGAGGCCTATGTGGATGAACAAGGAGCTCCTGGACAGACTCTAGCACAAGAAGGAAGCCTACAGAGGGTGGAAGCAAGTTCAGATAGCCTGGGAGGAATCTAGAGAAATAGTCAGGGCAGCCACGGATCAGATTAAGAAAGCTGAATTCCTCACAGAATTAAATCTGACCAGGGATATTCAAGGGCAACAAAAAAAGCTTCTGTACGTCCAGTCAGTGATAAAGGGACGACTAGGGAAAATGTGGGCCCTCTCCAGAAGGAAACAGGAGACATGGTTACCCAGGATATGAGGAAGGCTGATGTATTCAACGATTTTTTGGCCTTGGTCTTCACCAGCAGGTGCTCCAGCCACACAGCTCAGATTACAGAAGCCAAAGGCAGGGACTGGAGGAATGAAGAACCACCCACTGTAGGATGACATCAGGTTCCTAACCATCTAAGGAACTTGAAGGTGCACAAGATCATGGGACTGGATGAGATGCATCAGCAGGTCCTGTGGGAACTGACAGATGAAGTGTTCAAGCCACTGTCCATCATAGTTGAGCGGTCATGGCAACGCAGTTCAGTTCTTGTTGACTGGAAGAGAGGAAACGTAAGCCTCATATTTGAAAAGGGGAAAAAGGAACACCCAGGGGACTACAGGCTGCTCAGTCTCACCCTGGTGCCCAGAAAGATCATGGAGCAGATCCTCCTGGAAACTACGCTGAGACGCATGGAAAATAGGGAGGTGATTGATGACAGCCAACATGGCAACATTGCGCTTGACAAATTTGGTGGCGCTCTGCATGGGGTGACAGCATTGGTGGACAAGGAAGAGCCACTGATGTCTCATCTACCTGGACTTGTACAAAGCATTTGACTGTCTTACATGACATCCTTGTCTCTAAAGAGAAGTGACATGGATTTGTCAGATGGGCTATTTGGGGGATAAGTTACTGTCTGGAAGATTACACTCAGAGTTGCAGTCAACAGTTTCATGTCCAAGGGGACCACTGACAAGTGGCGTTCCTCAGAGGTCAGTTGAGACCCGCACTGTTTAATATCTTTAACAAGCTTGAGAGATGGACCTGTTCAAACCTCATGAGGTTCAACAAGGCCAAGTGCAAGGCCCTGCACCTGGGTTGGGCCAATCCCAAGTGCAAATACAGGCTGGTGGAGACTTGATTGAGAGCAGACCTAAGGAGACAGACTTGGGGGTACTGGCTGACAGGAAGCTCAATGTGAGCTGGCAGTGTGTGCTTGCACCCCAGAGAGCCTACCGTATACTGGACTGCATTAAAAGGACTATGACCAGCAAGTTGTGGGTGATGATTCTCCCCTTCTCCTCTGTTCTAAAGTACTGCATTCAGCTTTGGCCCCCCAGTATAAGAAGGACGTGGAGCAAGTTGGAAGAAGTTCTTAGGAGAGCCACAAGGATGATCTGAAGGCTGGAGCGCCTGTCCCATAAAGACATAGAGAGAGAGCTGGTGGTGTTCAGCCTGGAGAAGAAAAGTCTCCAGGGAAACCCCAGAGCAGCCTTCCAGTACTTAAGGGCCAACAAGAAACGTGGAGAGGGACTTTTTGTAAGTGGTAGGATAAAGGACAATGCCTTTAAACTAGAATAGGGCAGATTAAATATTAGGGAGAAATTTTTCACTATGAGGGTTGTGAAAAACTGTAACAGGTTGGCCCAAGAGGCTGTGGCTGCTGAAGTGTTCAAGACCAGGATGGATGTGGCTTTCAGGAATGACTCTGAGATTCTGCGATCCTGGTCTAGTAGGTGTTTCTGCCCATGGAAGGTGGATGGATCTTTAAGGTTCCTCCTAATCCAAACCATTCAATTAGTCTGTGATCACAAGAAATGATGCTGGCAGGCCTTGCATATTTAGAGTCCAAGGAAGAAACAAGATCTTTGGCCTCTATACTAAAGGAGAGGTTTGTAACATGACAAGTGTATCCCATACAAGCTTACTCACATGCTTATACACCACTATGTTTTGGAAAACAAACAACATAAAAAAACTTGGCTTCAGCACAATAATTTGGAGGGAACAAAATTTCTACTCTTTTCATAAGCAATTTAAATAATTCCAGAAGTGAATAAAAACTAGTGCTAGTTTTTAATCTTCTACCGATTCCTAGCATCAAACACTAATTATGTGCATTCTTGCACCCATTGAAACCAATCTCTGCGTATGCCAGAATATGTCTTGACAGCATGGTTTAACAGTCAGCATGATAATGTAGCAAACATTTATGTATTTAAGGCCATAGTGAAACCTAAACAAGTGAAAACGGAATCAATAACAATTAGAGCTTCCCCATTAAAAGTGTTGAAAAAGTAATGCTCAAGTATTAATAGGATGCTTCAATATTCACAATGTCTTACTCTTGCTCCATGAAATCAGCAGGATGATTGAAACTTGTACACATTAATGTTTTGCTAATAATACTTATTTCACAATTGTTAACAGCTCACCTGTAGATTCTCCATCATCCCAGAACAAGTTCCCGGAAGCAGCATTATTGTCATCCAGGGCAATTATAAGTCCCATTGGATTCTTGCGGCTGTTGAAAGAGAGATTTTCTGTCTTACATCTGTAACAAATATCAAACCAGTCTGAATACATCCTTCATGTTCATTTTAAGAATGTGACGCTCAACAGGGCTGCAATACTTTGAGAATTACCTTAGATTAGCTCTTGGCTGCCTTTCATTTTTATGTCAACTTATTAAAACACATGGCAAGTTTACAAAATGCTATGCAAATAAGCCTGGAATTAATCACAGCACCTGTAATGTAAACAGTTGTGGAAGTGAAGTGCGGCTCACAGTTACCCCCATATTTCAAGGTGAAAATGCTAAATACAGTGGTCTGCTACTGGTTTGTAACCTGAAAATCCCAAGGCCAGTCTGGAAAGAAAACCACATAAAACAACTCAGTTTTAAGCCATACCTTTCAACTGTTGTGGTAGCTGGTTGTTGAGTAGGGTAGATACATACAAATGGAGTCCCGGCTTGTTTGCTGGCAGGTACATATCGGTCCATTCTTTTCTCACTGAAATTTTTGCTCCCTTAATGACAGGGAATTAAAAGAGAATGGGTACGTTGCATTACTCTCTGCTGTGAACGCTTTCTTGTGCCCTGAGTTTTATCTTAATGCTTTCTTTTAGAAAAGGCTCAAATTATGTAAATATCTACTTGCCAATGGGCACATAAAGGCATTGATTCATGCACTTAACCCACCACCTTTCTTCCCTTATCTCACCATTTCCTTCCTGCAGGGTTTACTTTAGATGTCTCTCACCAAAGCAGGGCTGAAAATCTTATTTCATCACATCACCATTTACAAAATCTCCCCACAGCTTCCTCTGCATTTACTTACCGTATCATACTCATACCACACAGCATCAGGAATATATGCTTGAATTGAAACCACACCCTGAAAGATGAAAAAGAAATGATATCCAGAAAGGAAGAGAGCAACCCAAGCACAATTTTGGCAAAGCTGCTGGGAGGCCACTGAATCAACACTTTACAATGCAGCAGCTCATTGACTGCAACCCAAAGTCACGACACTTCAAATCCAGTAGCTCACATCATACCCACAAGTATCTCTGTGTCTTCTTTATTTCCCCCTTTTTTGAGCTGGCACCTTTCAGATCCTTACTTTCATTTTATGTATTTAATAAATGTTTTGGCTTTCTCCATGGCATATGTGTTACCCGCATTAACAGTCACAAGATTCTGTCACAGAATAAGCCACAATCTGTCTTCTTACTGCACCTCAGACAAGCTGAAAATCAGCAAGAAAAGCTGGTTCTGATGGAAATTCAGGGGTAAAACAAAGTTGAGGTGAATCAGAATATCAGACCAGATGATTTTGACTCCATGGAGGACCGGAAAGTAGGAGCTGGATTTTATAGCAAAAAGTGCATGATTTTTGTATTTCAGCAGTGAGAAAACTGGAATAATAAATGAAGAGGGAAAAAAAAAAAAAAAAAAAGAAAAAGGAAAACTTAAGCTTGCTGGGACTCCATCTACAGACTGAAAACCTGAAAGTCCCATGCCCACTCTCGAAAAAAAAACCTAATCAAAACATAAAACCACTCAGTTTAAAGGCAGACCTTGCAACTGTTGTGTTAGCACGTTATTGAATAGGGTATATATAACCCCCTCTCAAATGGAGTCCCAGTTTGCTGGCAAGTACATATCAGTCCATTCTTTTCCCACTGAGATTTTTGCAAAAACCATGTTTGCACTGGCAATAGAGCTGTGGTAATGCTATTGAACAAGGTCCTCCGCAATCACTTTGCCATAAGACTTTACAGGTCTGTTCATGACAAATAACTGGACCAGAGCAAATTTCCTGGGATCCTTGGGGAAATGGCAGAGCCTACTTTTGTGGTTCAGCTTGTTCAGTGTTAAAAAGGAGGGGGAGTGTGATTTCAACAGGAAAGGCATATATAGTAGAGGAGCTATAACCTTTAAGCTGAATAACAGAATTGTCACAAGACCAAACAACAAAGGTTCAGGACTTGAAGGTGGTTTCTAATCAGAGAAATAAAGGAATCACAAGAATCGTGTAACTGGGATTTTATGCTGCATTTGCCTGCCAGAGAAAAGAGCTGGAGCTGGTGCCTCAAAGTATCCCTGTGACCTATGAAGGAGTCATGAGACAGCCAAACAGGCAAAACTTACCGGGTCAAGTACAGGGGCAATAAGCAGCCCAGGATCCCACAGGAACTGCCTATCAATATTCCACATCTGTTCATCAGAGTAGAACCTGGGCAAGTGGAAAGGTTATAGCAGTGACTGTTTTAGGAACTATACCATCATGTCTAGAATCATGACTGTAGAGTGGCATATCAAAATTGCCTTTTAAAAAAATTCTTACTATTTTAGTTGGTATCCTTTACACGTGTGAAAGTATAGGTGTGCATGTGTCCTTAATATAGCTTATTCAAGAGTTCCAAGGCAAGGAAACATACATTCTAACATGTGCGTGTATATATGCACAGAAACATGTAAAAATATATATATATATGATGGTGGAGAATAATTTAATTAGCTGACAATATCATGTCCTAGTAACTTGTAAGAGTGACTGATAATAACGTATGCATAGATGGAGAAATTACAGATAGTTTCTGATTACTCCAAAATGGTAATTCATGAACTAAGTTGTCTATGAACATTCCAATGTGCATTTTCATAGACTACATCAGTCTTCAGAAGGTCCTTAACAACATTTAGTGTGTTTGATTTATTTATTCCCAAACAGAATATCACAAAGGCTGATGAGTAAACTTACTCTTGCACAAGTGGCCGTACAACTGTGTCTCCTTGATTGTGAGCTTTATAAAGAGTGCATACAGGTAGGGCAGAAAAGTGTAGTGAATGTTGAAGAAAAGGAAAGGAATACTTGGAGGTTTTCACAAAGACTGGATCAGGTCCAAACACAGCAGGATCCTGAGGCTGAAAATAAATATCATATTATTATTACTATTATTACTTTTTTCATCATGCAGAAAGCAGTCTGCCAAATGTGAAAAGTGCTATTTCAGAGACAGAAGTTCAGTGGTGCATAGCTGCAATGTGTTTTCCTTTTCAGTTCTGTGACACCAGAACCTGCTTCTATGGGCTCACTGTATTTTGAACTGCATGTTCTCCCCTGCCCATCTTTAACAACAGTGCCGTTCAAAATATTTAAACTATTAGCTAACACTGCCCATAAATCTATTTCTTCCAAACCTTTATCTTTCTGTTTGGTGCTAATATGCATACATTGGGAAAAAAGTTAAAAATTCAGACAAATTTAAGTCATGGAAAGGAATTTGGTCTACTGCACAGGCACCAGATGGCTTTCTAACCATCAGGTTTCAGTTGTAATCTTCAGAGATACACACTGCTTGTATTGTGTATGTGTAATACTACTGCTTATAGTAATGACTGTCATCAGATATCTGCAGATAACTTTCTTTAAAATATTGCATGAAGTATCTTTTAAAAAAAGGACAGCAGCAACAACTCAATTTTGATCCCAATCCCACAGATATTTTAAAAGACATTCAACTGTAATGTTCAGAGCTACAGAGAAAGATTTCTTACCCATGGCATTGCTATTCATTAGGAAAACACCAAAGGAGGCTCCAGTGTTGTCTTCCAAACACAGGAAGAAAGTTTGAACTCCGTATAAGTTATTCATTGCCTTAAAGGATAAAAAGGGAAAGTAAGATAATTAAAATCTAATAACAGTATCTGTTCTGGGGTATTTAAAAATGTATCACAGGTAGAACTTGAAACTTCTCAAAATATAACCAACAATAAAAATAAATATCCTGACACCTTCCTACAGATCTGGTTTTTTTTTTCCTTCTTGGCATTCGTCTCCTTTGTGAGAATGTTTTCCATTAAAACAAACGCTTCCTAAATATATAGGCAACAGAAGCAAGCGGATGTGATGGATCTTCAGGCAAATTTGCATATAGCAGTACTATTTCTGGGTAATCTATGCACATCAAGCAAATAATACAACTTGAAGAGTGCTTTCATCACCTTTCACCATAGATTAGATTTTACATCTAATCTGTATTTCTCTAAATTTTGCAAGATAATAATTTTTATGTCTAATCTATGGAAATAAGAATGCCTTGCTTTTTTCATTTCTTTTCTAATGTTTTTCTGTTATTATTAACAACAAAAACCTTAGAAATTTTAACAACTATTATACTAGTTTTTTCCCCTGTAAAAGAGAACTCAGAATAATTTAGTGAGAAACAGAACTTGAGCAACTTGAAATTAGTCTAACTGGGTTCTGTTCACTGTTATTTTAACTTAATGAGTCTACACTCAATAGAGCTGTTCAGATGAGAACTATCTTCGAACCTCAATGTCCTAATTATTAAGAAGAGGTAGCTTATAAGACGAATATTTAGTAGACATAAAAAATAAATGTGATTATTTCTACAACAGTGTTTGTTTATAGTGAGACAAATGTGAGCTAATATACATATTGCTCCTGAAAACAAAAATGAGCTTCATGATGTTTCACCAGGGCAAATCACACTCTGCATCACTTTCCTCAGTAATTTTATCTTGACAGCACATAATTAGTTTCTCCTGTCAAATTCCTCCATAGCTATCAAATTTGCAAAGAAAATAAAAAAAAAATCTAACAAATCCACAGAAACGGCAGAAAATTTAGAAGACATGAGAAACAGAAGGGGCGTGTGTGTGTGTACATATATGTTTATTTCAGTGTCACAGAGGGCTGCTAATATAGAATTACTGTTGTCAGAGTGGTTGGATTTAGAGAAAAAGCAAAGTCCTGTTAGGCCCCTGAGTGTCTTAACCAGCATAGCTGGAAACAACCATGCTACTGAAGGAGACAGCTGAGAAGCAGAATTTTTTATGCTTATCCTACAGCTGTGCTTAGCTAGGACCTTCTTCTGTGCAGCGCCTCCTTGCCAGCTAATGGGGGAGGACACGCAGGCATCACAAATACAGGAGAGACAGCTGAAGGACATACATATTTCCATGGCTTACATTCAGAAGTATCTACCTGCATTGTTAGATGCCTAATTAATTTTAACAATTCAGCTCAAAACAATGTCCGACACTGATACTATTGTCCCCAGTGAGCTCACTCAGTGTTTACCTTGCCATACATAAAAGCAAACACTGCAGTGTTTTCTCAGAAAAAGCTCTCCTAGAAGGTTTCTCAAGGTCAGAGGTGCAAATTGCAAATTATTAATTAATTACATGCAGTCTCTCCCCCTAGTTTCTATTAGTATATATCCTATTTCAACAAAACACTGAAGTGCTCTCTCAAAGTAAAGCAAATGTATTGCTCCTTTATGAAGCTGAGGTAATAGTGATGAATGGTGCTTATTTGAAGCTCACAAGCTAGTTATAAATAAATTACTTTACTTTAGGAACTCCAATAAAAACAGCCCAAAAACATTCATGTTAACGAATATCCTTTCATTAAAGCTTGACTTTGATTTCTTTCTCTAAAATGTCCATAATGTGTTGATTATGTACTAGACATGTAAGGTTTTAAATGTTTTTATGTAGCACATTAGCTCAAGTGAGTGTTTAGAAGCTTTAGCAATTTCCATAGTCCAAGCAAAACATATTCATGAATATAGCAATAATATTTGATTGCTTGTATTCCCAAAGTACAGAAAAATTTTTTCTCCATATATTTTCTGAATACAAAGTCAGAAAAAGCAAGCAGCAGACAATGAGTATCACTGTTTGATTCAGCATGTCATAGAATAGTTAGGGTTGGAAAGGACCTCAAGATGATCTAGTTTCAAGCCCCCTGCCATGGGCAGGGACACCTCACACTAAACCATCCCTCCCAAGGCTTCATCCAACCTGGCCTTGAACACTGCCAGGGATGGTGCACTCGCAACCCATTCCCTCACCACCCTAACAGGAAAGAATTTCCTCCTTATGTCCAATCTAAACTTCCCCTGTTTAAGTTTTAACCCATTACCCCTTGTCCTGTCACTACAGTCCCTGATGAAGAGTCCCTCCCCAGCACCCCTATAGGCCCCCTTCAGATACTGGAAGGCTGCTATGAGATCTCCACACAGCCTTCTCTTCTCCAGGCTGAACAGCCCCAACTTGTCACCTGATATTAACCCATATGTGCTCAGTCTATCTCTGTTAACAAATCAATGCAGCAAGGAACTGACAGAGCAGAACCACATACTTGTGTGTGAACTGTTAAGAGAGCTTGGATCAAAGTCTAAGAAGGTCTCCATGCAGAGGTCAGGGCCTTATCTTAGAATTACTGAAAAATGTGTGCACTGGAAATCATTTTGGAGAGAGAGCCACACAGATTACAGAAACAAATAACTGCTGACAGACATATTTTAACTTGTAAAAGGGCAGCTGTTAAGGGGAACTTTTCCATCATTTGCTGAGTTAGAAGGTTGTTAACTGAAGAGCATGCTCATCTGAACTGAATGCTATGCACAGCAATGCACTACTACATATTGGTATCCATTTTCTTCATCAGTAGAAACTGAAGACTCCAACACTTGAATGTTTATCTACTTGTTTTCAAGTGCACATCAACACAAAAAAATCAGAAATCAAGGAACGTTCATCAATACCATCTAGCTTTTAGTAATAACATGCAGTGATTAAAAAGTCTTTTGTGAAAAGCATAGTGGAACTGTAATAATGCATTGATCCCCACTCTTCCAATGAAGCCTCCCTTTTGTTTGGTTGTTTAAGAGTCGAGGGAATGCCCTCATCTTGTGTAAACAAGTGTATCAAGGATTTATTTCTGAGGGGCTGCCCTTATCCCATGTTTACAGCAACTGTCTTTAAGATGCCCAAACTCAGAGCCAAGCATCATTGTCATTTTCTTCTTTAGAGACAAAATTGAATCCACTTTTATCAAATTAAACAAAAACCTATTGAAAGTGCAGACAGTACTCCAGAGCACTGTTTCAACATGGTTCTATTGGAATAGGTTTCTTATTCTCCCTCAATATACCTGTTTAATCAGTCATGCACTACTGAATACCAAGTCCATCTTTTGTGCTCTATAATTGCAAATCAATCATTAGAGAGGATTCTAAACAAGAAAACAATACTAACAAGAGCACAGAAGTAATTGCTAATTAATTAAACTTGAAGCGTTGATAATCCAACTGGCCTATGACTCTGACAGGTAATCATTCTTGGACTGATTTAATAAGCACGTCCATCCTGACTCTTGCCCTTTCTAACAGGTCTTGGGGCTATGCCGTTAGGTTTGTAGGTTTGTTTTATTTTATTTATTCCATTTTAGAACCTACATGATAAGAAAGCAGTCAATGTACAAATCTATCAAATACTTTACTTGGAGTGCCACATGACCAGGGCTTGCACCAGCTGTTCTTGGTAATGGGTTCAAACTTAGATGGAGAAGTGTCGTGGTTTAAGCCCAGCCATAAATCAGAACCACGCAGTCTCTGTCTCCCTCCCCGCCTTCCCTCCCCTGCTACTGGAGGGATGGGGAGGAGAATCAAAAGAATGTAACTCCCACAGGTTGGGATAAGAGCAGTCCAGTAACTAAGGTATAACACAAACCAATACTGCTACCACCAATAAGAATAATGATAAGGGAAATAACAAGGGAAGAGAATACAACCGCTCACCACCCACAGGCCGATACCCAGCCTGGCTGAGTAGTGATTTAGTCCTTCCAGGTAACCGCACCCAGTTCTACACACTGGGCATGACGTGCTGTGGTATGGAATGGCTAGTTTGGGTCAGGTGTCCTTTTCTCGGCTTCCTCCCGGCTTCATCTCCCCCCGGCAGAACCTGAGACTCACAAAGTCCTTGGTCAGACTTAACATTACTTAGCAACAACTAAAAGCATCAGTGTTATCAGCACTGTTCCCAGGCTAAAAGTCAAAAGCACAGCACTGCACCAGCTACTAAGGAGGAGAAAAATGACTGCTACTGCTGAACCCAGGACAGGAAGGTAAAATTAGATATAAGGAAGAACTTCTTTATTGTGAGGGTGGTGAAGCACTAAAACAGGTTAACCAAAGAAGTGGTAAATCTTCCATCCTTGGCAGTGTTCAAGACCAGGCTGGACAGAGCCTTGGGTGACATGGTCTAGCTTTAGGTGTTGCTGTCCATAGCAGGGAGGTTGGAACTATGTGTTCATGAGGTCCTTTCCAACCCTAAACATTCCACGATTCTGTGATCTTAAGTCCAAAGGGAAACCTGGTTTTGGTTATTCAGGGCTTCAGCATGATTGCCACAAATAAGATTAAAGAAGCAATGAAGAATGTTCCCATGAGATTTGAAGCACTGGCAAGGAGTCCTTGGGATAATAAAAATCCCTGTAATGATGGCACAAAGTAGCTGTAAAGATTTCCCTAGTACTGGGGGAAAGTGAACAAAGAGACAGACCTAAATCTTTAAGGCAGAGCTCTCCATATTACAGATGTTATTTGCAAAGGAGCAGCTAGTGTCCTCACAGAGCATCCATCAGTCAAATGAAGAGAAGTACACTACATGTACAAAAGGGCACCTCACACCTTGGGCATACATTGCTTGCCTGGTAACATGGGCTTTCAGAGAAAACCAGTGACATCTGTGTTATTCAAAAACAGCACCAATGTTACTTACAGCACTCTACCGTTGCTCACTCTAGTCACCATGATGCCAAAGGGGTTCTGCTTCACATCCACTTGGTAGTTTAAACTGGAGGCTGCGGATCCAGTGAAAGATCCCACATGTTCATGAGGGACTTCTAATCTCTGTGTTCTAGGATCAGTGATCTGTGCATATATAAACAACAGAACTGCTAGGCCTTTAAAAGCTAATTCAAACAATTTCCATTGTTAACACATAGTTCTGACTTAGGATATTGCCAGTCTTGTAGCTCAATATGCTTATTCTTGTGAAAATACATGAAAATTAAAATTGAAAAGACAACTTTTTCTTAAATGGTACTGTGCCATTGCTCTCACATATGCTCCTTGCCCTGATGTACTGTTCCACCACAGCTTGAAGTAGAGCCCAGGTAAAAATACCTTAAGCCTCTTATTAGATGCTTCATTATATTTCAGGCTTGTCAGACTGGCTTTAAGGTGACCTCTTGGCAACTTTAGCTGACAAAAAGGGACTCAATGGTGGTTTTCAGTGCCTCCAACCATTGAAAGTCATTTTACATGTATTTTGGAATGTTGTATATATTTGAATGAGAACTACAAAATGCAGAAATCTTGTCTTAAGCTGAAATGCACACAAATACATGGAGTCACCTGTTTGCTTTGTCTGCAACTTGCGCACTTGTACTTTTTTCTCAGGCAGACTCCTCTTCATCTTGTGACAAAAGCAGGCAGATAATATGCACATATTAGTCTGTATGAGCAGTTTTACTAAAACATGAAAGTATTTGTTGTGTATTAGCAATTATTTTTATTTCCACCCCCAAGCTGTTTGCTTCAATCCTGGTGTTTAAGTGGATTTATTAACACATAATGGAACTCTGCGTAAATCAGGGTGCTTTATATCACACCCCTGTAAGACGGCATACACCTTCTTTTCTAATGTACCAATACAGGATTTGATGGTTGTAGAGTTTCTTTTCCACACAGTTTATGTGCTCCCACATAGTTTTCCTGATAGCATTTTTTTTTTTTTTTTACTCCACTGTTGTGTTTTTCATCATAAAGCATTTTGAAGACATATAAAATAAACAGACTAAAAATCAGTGTTTTGGGGGGATGGGGCAAAAGGTTTTTTATGATCATAAATTTCTACATATGTGATTTATGTCTTGCATTTACAACTCGTAACATTATCTGCAGGAAGGAATAACCATGCTTCACTTTGGATGAGAGTAAAAATATAACAGGAACATTGAGAGCAGTAAAAACATAGATTTTGGAAAGGACAGCAGGGACATTGTTGTGGATTTTGTTTTCTTTTTCCTTTCTCTTCATTTGAATTCCCATATTCTCAAGGGAAGAGATTCTCTCACTCTACTGCGCTCTCGAAAGATCCCACCTGGAGTACTGTGCCCAGCTCTGAGGGCACCAACCTAAGAAGTATGCTGAACTGTTGTAGCTAGTCCACAGAAAGACCATAAAGATGCTCAGAGGGCTGGAGCATCTCACCTATGGAGACAGGCTGAGAGAGCTGGGGTTGTTCAGCCTGGAGAAGACAAGTTACTGGGAAGACCTTAGAGCAGCTTCCAGAACCTAAAGAAAGCGCACAAGAAATCTGGAGAGGGATTTTTTACAGGGACATATATTAGAGAAAGGACAAGGGGGAACAGCTTTAAACTGCTAAAGCATAAATTTGTATTGACCATAGGAAGAAATTTTTTCCTGTAAGTATAGCGAGACTCTGGAACAGGTTGCCTAGAGAAGTTGTGGATGGCCAGGAACAGGTTGCCCAGAGAAGTTGTGGATGCCCCATCCTGGGAAATGTTCAAGGCTAGGCTGGATGGGGCTTTGAGCAACCCGATCTAGTAGCAGGTGTTGCTGCCTATGGCAAGAGGGTTGGAACTATGGTTCCTCCAAACCAAACCATTCTATGGTTCTGTGATTGAAAAGTCTGAATCCAACAGTGAAGGAAGTGATGTGAACCTTAGTTCCTGAAGCTCTGTGGCTTTTACAATATTCTCAGGAAGCAGAGCTAAGCACCTCTCACTTAGAAGTTTTGCTTTGGTCCTACAGCAGCAATAGGAACCACTTACCTGTTCTTTTAACTCCAAATTGTCCTGATGATAAAAGCCCAATGAAGACACAGGCTATGATCACCACCAGGCAGAAAGGGGCAGTCAGAGTGATCTCCAGCCCACTGACCTTCCTCTTGCCCATCTAGACCCAGAGGAACATCATCAGTAAAAGGAAAACACAGGTAACAGCTTGGAAAACTCCAAAAATTACATTACTACTTTACTAAATAAAAAAAAAAAAAATTTATGATTAAATAAAACATTCCTTAAGAGCTATGCACAATAAATCTCTAATTCAGGATAATTCACACAGCGTAGATTACCGCTATTTAATACACTAGTGGGCAATCACAGAAATGTATTTTGTTGCCTGCTGAACAATTTACACACAAGGAACCATTTCCTCCTGAGATTAACTGTGAAGTTTCTTACATGTTATTGATATTCCTGAAACAGAAAAATAACAAAATCCTCTCCCTCCTGTTTTTGTTTTGTTGTGTTTTTTTTTTCTCCAAGTTTATTCCCTTCTTCAGAACAAACCCAAACTATATCTTGTTTTATGAAAAAAGTTATAGACTTGTTATAAACATACTTGACAAAAACCTCTAATGAGCGCTGATACCATGCTTGTGACACTTGGGAAAGGCTAATAGATAATAGGGTAAGTTACTTATCTGTAAAGTGGAGGAACATATCATGTGTTCCTATGGGATTTCACAGGGGCTGCAGTTCAGTGAAGGCAGAAGAAACTGCCACAAAAGTTACACTGGTTGCTGCTGTAATCAGACCTGCTAAGAGGGAGTGTATGCTGATAGAATTAATGTCTTAAAAGGCTGTCTAAAAGTCATCTTTTTCCCAGTATTGTTTTTTTTTTCTGTGAGACACAGTGGAGCAAGGCATGCTGCACTAAGGTGTTCATGCTGGTTGCAGAGCCAGCTGCTCAGTCCCTTGTGAGGAACAATACCTCATTGAACAGTGCACCGACAATAAAGCTAAGTAAAATTAACCATCAGCATTCAGATCAATACACACAGGCAGCTGAAATTCATTTAATATTTGTTAGGAATATTTAACCTTATTAAATAGCCTTAAATATAGAGAAATTTGTTCTTTTCAGTTAAAGCAAGAAAGTATGGGCATACTGGCATATCAAAACACATATATGTGTTTGCCTTGGGTTTACGCTGCAAGATGTTTGCAGCAAGAGACTGAAGTGGCATATTCTGTGATAAAAGACCAGGGACTGATTCATAATGGGCAGAGCAGAAGCTGCAAACAATACAAGGTACATGGTGCTGTGCATTTGCTAGTCTGCATTCTCTATCAATAATTTTTATTTCCCAATGCTCTGGTCACAACATGGGTACAGCAAACACCACAGAAACCCAGTCACGTTACAGTAGCTGAAATTGTTAGAAGCAGCTCCAAAAAATCACCAGGTACACTTTTCATATGTTTGAGGAAGACCCCTTCTAACTATACTTTGAGGTATTAACACCATCTTTCATTAACCAGAATGTATCTTGCAGCTCATCTGAGGTTCCTTAATACCACTGTCACCACAAGGCTCAGCATCATAATTTTTTCTATTGCTCTATTCCATTAATATACATTGGGGTTTTTTACCTTGTCCTTAAGTTATGCTCTCCACATGGCAAATCTCAAAGCACAAGTATATTACCTTGTGACCACTTCATTTCCATTCTAAGATGCTCTTCATTCAATCTCTTCAATCTCCTCTCCTTTAAACATCACCACAAAGTCCTTGACTCCAGCTCTTGCTACTACTTAGTATAATCAAATGACGAAAATACCTTAGTGCGTTCAGTCTGGGGTAGAAAGCTACTAGGACCAGGCAATACTCCTCTCTTTGATGGCTGCTGGGAGAGAAAAGCTCCCAGTCCAGCCTGTAACCAAATGATTTTGCAACTTGAGTGACCCCATGATGCACAGGAGGATCTGAACAGTGCCATGGTCTGTGGAGAACTTGACACTTTTGTGTCCCACAGGATCATCCATAGATAATGGCTCTTGAAAGAGAAAAAGGTAAGGAAAACACATTGAGAGAATGGAAAGACAGGAGCAAGGAACATGCCAAACTTAGGAAATAACTTGATCCAATAATTTTTGTAACCTAAAATTGGTGTCTCTACAGGATGAAGAAATGGCCATGGAGCATACTGATAATTTTTTTTCCCCAAGAGCAAGTTAGGTTTTATGATAGATGCTTAGGCAGCTCCCATAAGGACCCAGGGTTGCTATGCTGCCAACAGAAGAAATGAGTGTCTGCAACATCCTTGGGTGAACACAAAAGCTATAGGTTATGCCATAAGTTGGCAATCTCTTTCATAGTGACTAGCATAAAAGAATCACCATAAGAAATACCCCTTAAATTTCCAAAGCAGCAGCAGCGACTCAGTGGGAATTGTTATTCTTACAGTTAATACCGTTTCTTTATCAATACTTCCTCAAGAATGTGGTTCAATCTTTTATTAACTCTACAGATTTAACAATGCCTCACTCACAATCATAGAAAACTCTGCTCCAAAGAAGGAATAGCTTTTCTACCAGTGTAATCTTGTTGTGGAAACACTCTTGCTGCCATCAGATAAATTACTCTTGAAATATGAACCAAGATCCCTTTAGCAAGTAGAGGATATTACAGTACCCTTTGATTCAACCGGTTTTATGCTAGATACCACAGTGCTCCCTATGAAATATTATGCTAATATCTGAAGAAATGTATTTCTGTAATAAAGTCCTAGAACGCTGCCGAAATTCCTTAAGGTCTATATATCAGGAAATGTATGACTACTTTTTTGGGTTTTATATTGAACTTCTATCTGTTTTCAGCAGAATTTCCAAAATATCCTAGAAGCCCTCCAGGTTATAATGATTAAAAAAAATAACAAAATAATCATAATAAACTAAAATTTGTAAATTGCCATTCAAGTTAGTCTATTTATAGCTTTATCAAAACCAAATACTGATCAAGCTTTCATTTATTCAATTTATATTGAAACCGATATTAAGCCAGTGAGACCTAACCCTTGAACCAAGGCTTGAGCAGAAGACCTCAGATATTTCTATTCCCAGCTTCAATGCAAAAGACATAAAGGAGATTCAAAGCACATGTTTATGGGAATGAAGACTCTTACATAGCATCAGCATTGTAGCTGCTCCAAAGGTGGTGGCTGGGAAGAAAAAGGAAAAAAAAACAAACCCAAAAAACAACCAACCAAAAAAAAAAACCCCTCCTTTTTTTTTTTTTTTTTTTTTTTTACCTATCATTAAGCTGCAGGTCTCGCACATGCAGTGTAAAATCAACTGACTTTTGGAAGAAAAAGTGTCATCAGTATATTTGTCCAATGGCACTATTTCAAATATGCTTCACTGTACAGGTACATTTTCTGCATTTGTCTGCCATTTCTGTACTTTCTGATCTGCTACTTTTATTTTTATGGATTGGATCCATAGTATCAGTTACTTGGTCTCCTCATTATTATTAAAAGGAGGATAAAGGGCATGCTGACACTTCTAACTAGGTGATGTTTTCAGGGAGGGAGGCAAGGGCAGAGAGCTCAGTAGAAACAGCTGTATAAAAATGAGATTCTATCCTGGTTCAGTACAAACATTCAAGTCCTCATTTGGGGTGAAAAAAAAAAAAAAAAGAAAAAAAAAAGCCTTCATTAGGCTTCATGTATTGTTCAGGAAAAGATAGAAATTGCACTGGTTTTGCATGGAAAAAAAATCCACACACATTCTTCTTTTCAAGTAATTTTTCAAAGTCCATGATAGATAGAAGAAAAAAAGTTACAATATTTTAAAATTAAACTCCTGTGACAGAAAACCATAGGCTGTTTTATTCAGTCCATGTGATTTTTAAGAAACCACTTGGTACAGAGACTAGAGCTGTTTGTTCTGGCTATAGATGCAATAACACAGAAATACATCAACAATTTTCTGTCTTTACCTAGTAGCAGTACACCAAGAAGCTAAATGCAAAAGACTTCAGAGCTTCCTGTCTTTATTCATTGCAGGCAGCATCTTGAGTAAAACATAACTGGTCATTAGTGTGTGTCAGAGAAAGATTGCAATCTGCTAACTCGTAGGGTGTAAACTTAAAATCCCCAGACCCACATTGTCTGATTCAGGCACATATGTAAAGCAGATTGCATGAAGAAAATACAAGGTGAGATGTTATAGTGAAATAAATAGGATTGAAGGGAAATCCTAATTACATGGAACAAAACCAGAGAACAACACACACTGTCATTCTAAATAGAGGCCTACTATTTATGGAAGAGTTTTGGTACCTCTACTGAAAATACAGCATAGAAATGAGAAAAATGAGAAAATGAGAAAAATCCATAATATAGCCAAACAGGAATGAATTACTGCACAAACTTCCCATTCTTTAATGAGAACTTATATTCTGATTTGGATCACAAATATTTTAAAGTGGTTAAGTTTTCCCACATCTCCCTTAACCTTCGAATTTGAAAACAATAATAGGCTAAGAGAATGTTTTTGTTGACAGCAAAGAAACAGAGTTACTTAAACTGTACTTTCCTGGTGATAATCTAGGAGCAAACATATCTGGCTTTTGGCAGAGTTTTTTTCTTTTGTTAAAATTAGTTTCTGGAGTGCCAGAGGTCTTTCCCATACAACAGCAGTCTTTATGTACTACCTGGGGGACAGCACTGAAATCACTAGCACTATTAGTACCCTTCACATCACAGTGAAGGTAATGCTGGAACAGCTGATAACTTCATGGCTGCCACAACAATCTTAGCTGCTGCAACTGCCTCCATATAGAAAGGCGGGCATTGCTAGCTGACTCAGCCAGGGTCACTACAGGAAGAACTTGATCATGCATTTCTGTCACCCAATAGTGGAAACAGGTTACTAGCAAGAACAACGTAGCTCGTCAGATGCTCTCCCCCAAAACTGCAGCACATGAGCAATAATTAAAAAGTATTCATGCAGATGTATACCAAACATCAGAAAAAATCTTCTAAATTAAGACCTTGAAAAGCTACAGTGTGCCACAGGTAGAGAACTAGCAAACCCAAAGCTGTGTCAACATACAGCAGCAGAAGACACATTGGGTTTAAATGGCCCATGTTTAAGTGGAGCACCTCAATGCCTTGCCCTTCAGTCCCTTCAGTCCCTTCAGTACCTTCATATCTCAGTAGGAGCTGGAGCTCAAGGACCTCATGCCTGGCCATACACTGGTCAAGAGACAATATGGAGCATGCTTTGTCAGTGGGTGTTTATGTGCATGCTGATTGGCTGGCCAGGCAAACTGTGCAATCTGATTGGCTGGGAATCAGGTGTGTTTTTATTTGCTGGTGACCTGCAGCTCCTATAGATCAGAAGCCTAGGCACAAGGTCTATATCCAGCACCTACAGAGCATTAAGCACATCTGCATGTTTTTCTATCAGAGGCAATTCAGAGAAAGATTTAGAGATGCTTTCTAAACCCTTAAGCGATATAGGTAGCCATGAAATAACATGAAGCAAGCAATGAGGACAAGAAAAAGATTCATGCTGTACAGATTGTGAAAGAAAAGTTTTATTTTTTAAATAATAATCAGTTATACTAGGTATCTTTCCCCTCTAAAGTGTATTTGTTAAACAAGAAACAGGAGAAAAGACAAGGAAATATTTAATATTTCACCTGAGCTAGTTATTTAGTGAGTTGATGTTTGAAAGAACTATTAGAAGGAAAAATTATTCCATTCGTTTGTAATTCCTTACTTGTGTTTTCACTTGTTTCAACCAGGATTGCAAGTCAGGAACCAGAAGCTGCAGCCTTCAGAGACTGGCAATATAATCACAAATAAGACTATTTCTTAGTACTGTGGTGACCTGTGCTTATATATCCTCTCATCCTGGAAAGATGATAAGGTAAGCAGTTCTTGACACCTATGCAGCCACTAGTCCATGATGCCCTTGCTCATGCATAGTGCTCCTGATACTGCACAAGGCTTCTTGATTTTCAGAGCTACCGTCACTCCTTCCTGCAGCCAAGGGCTTACTTCTGTAGCTTAGTCTCTACAGAAACAACCCAGTGTCAGAAACATTCCAGTGTGAGGCTAGACTAAATGAGACATATCACTAACCTTCTGCCTGTCATTGTCCCTACCTCTTGCACAAAGAGGGCTTAGCCTTGTCTTAGATCTGCTATTTGCTCCAGGTAAGGATTCAGACATTTCTTGTACCTTCAGCTGTCACTGTTCATATTGGATCTTTCAGCTGTCTGAGAGCTTTCAGAAAGCTGCTTTTCACACACCCAGGGAGCAGACGCACTTTGTAGTATCACACCTGCAGGCATGGCTCTTGCTCTGGAGTTGAGTGACCCAGCCCTGAACTGGTGACATTGATGGATCTTCTCTTTTTCTTTAGTTCCTGGTTTCTTGTCCCTTTCTTCCTTCCACAGTAAAAGGAGCAAGTTAAAAATTGGCTTCATCAGGGTGAGGTGAAATCAGCACATTGTGCTGGTGGGTAGCTCAGCTGAACCCCCACAATGGGACGTGGGCAAAAAGTGCTTGTAGCCTGTCCTACCGACACCCCTCCCAAAGTGCTGTGGCTGCTGGGGGAACTGCACATCAATTCAAAGGGAAATGATAACATTTTAAAACATTTAAATTCTCAATTGTTTGTCTTGAAACTACTTTAGTGAAACAAAGGAAAACCAAGTTCATTATTGCTATTTTGCAGTAGTGTAGGAAGCTGAAATTTAGCATCTGCACATGACTGAAAGCACAGCAGAGGCAACAGATGCCTGAACCCTGAGAAGGCTGATTGGAAAATTAAAGCGTAGGTGCTGTTTCTGCCTTCAGCCTGTGCAATCACTAGCAAAAGGCACCAGTTAGCACCAAATGACCATGCCATTTGGGCAGGAGAAATTTGTCCAAGGCCACTGCTCTAGTCACATAGAGAAAGAACCAGAACAAATTTTTGACCAATACTAAATTTAAACTCCAAAAAGGTGCTAAAAAACCTAATTAACATGGAAATTGCTCTGAAAGTGGAAAGCATTATATAATTGCGAATTATTTTGAACTGAAATTGAAGTTCATTTGACAATGAACTGCTGGTTCTTAACATGTAATTTTTCCTATCTGAAGACTGACACAGACACTTTTTATTTTTCTAAAATAAATCCTACTCCAAGAGTAGTTAAATGAGTTAAAGAGTGGTTAAACCTGGTTAAATGCACTGTCAGAAAGGAGAGAGGGCATGCCTTTCCATATACATTATTTGACTCTACCTTGCATATACCAGCTGTTGAGGTGAAGAATCACTGGGCTCATGGGATAAAACTACCTCTCACTTTTTCTCATATAAAAAGACATCCAGGAGACAATAACAAACCTTTTCCTCAGCAACCCCCATCTTGGTTGCTTGTCTTTTACGTGGGTGTTTCCCTTGGCCCAGCTCTTAGTTTCAGCTTTTACAGTGGTAATCTCTTGGTGGGGTTTGATCTTACACAGACACTTAATCCAGAACTGTGTGGCCACAGATGTTTTGTTTAGGTTGTTCTTGTCAATGAGTTCGAGCTCTGGAGAAATAAACTTAATGTGTTATTTCTTATCATTCTTCCTTGGCAGCAGCAACAGAACAACTCAGTTTCCAGGCCCAAAGCTTTGATGCTGGTTGATCTCAAACACATGCAGCATGCATGAAAGCTCAGACTTGTTTAAATAATACTGTAAATAAATCTTGCAGAAACTTCAAATTATTCTTTCACCTTGCTCTCAAAGTTGATGTAGCCTGACCTAGGCAGTCATAGTCATCCACGAAGGGTGGGACAGAACTGTTATCACTGAGATCTGTCCCTGCCTTTCAACTGTTAACTCTAATGTATTAAAATTGGGTCCCTGCTCCTTGATGAGGAAGGGCTGTTGAGGAATATTGTTTGTTCGACCTGAGAGCTGGCAGAACTTCCTCAAGGATGGTTGTTGTCACAATGTGTAAGAGCTACATCTCCTGGCTCTACCAGAAGGTCTTGCAGCATTGTAGCAATTGCTGGAGAAGGAAGGGTTTCCTCACCCCCCTGACAGCTTAAGCATGTGGTTTGCAACATGATCCTGTTTCTTCCCCAGAAGGAGTTACTGTTTGTAGCAAGATGACTGACTAAGCTTTGCTTAGAGAATTGGAGGAGCACCAGGTCTACTTCTCTGTAATTCTACACATTACACACTTGAAAATAAGGAAAACCATCAGATCTAAATGGATAAGCACACTCTATTACCTAAGACTTCAGAGTAATTTATGTTGGTTTAACAAGTTACTGACTGGCCAGCTATTGCTATAACTGATGAGCTAGTTTCCATCTTTCAGGCATATACTTTTGCTGTTCAGAAAAGATAAGACAGTTTAGTTGACAACATTGCTGGAGATATGTTTTTTTACTTTTGTTAATTACTATCATATATTAGGGATGTTTGCCCCTTCCAGAATAGATAAATTAATTAATACAAAATGCATATAGTTGGATCTAGTATTAGTAACAAAATACTGTCTGTGCAAAAAGGATTAGTTTCCTGCTTCCTCTTCAAACATATATTGCATCTTCTGATTAAAAAGGAAAAAGAAGAAACCTTTAGTTCACAATAAAGCAAGCCTTTACCTCACATACTCTGGAAAATATATAAAGATCCATAAAAAAAAAAAAAGAAAAAAAAAAAAAAAGAAAAAGGAATGACCAGGAGACGTAGAGGTGGACTCCACTGGAAACCTGAGATCTACAATTAGTTCTATCAGTGAAGAAACTGGTAAAAAACACAGTGGAGAAAAGGCTCAGGATTTTCTATATACTGATACTATCTTAAGAGAGACATTACCAATAGAAGATGAAGCATACAGTTTCTTCAGTATAATTTTCAAGTAGGGGATTAGATTTCCTTCCAACTCATATCTATTTATGGCTGAACACAGTTGAACATATGTTTATTTCCAAGGAAAAATGTTAAGCAACAATACAAGGATGTAATTGTAGTGAGCATTCAGTGTAACAAATGCTTGTTTATAAACCAAGACTGTATGCTGGAAATTTTCTCCTGAAAGTTCAGTACTTTGCATCTTCTGAAAAGCAGCATCAAAGTAATTCGGCTCATTATGGTGGTGTTTCAGTGAAGACAGCCTGCTACATCTCTGTAAATTAAAATTGAATAACTATTATCAATTTTATACTGACAGTATTGCAATTATATTATAAAATATGTGAGCCAATGTAGGGAAATATTTAATGAGATGGAAAAGATGTCTGTCTTTAAAAAACAAGAAGTTTGGTTTGCTTTCCTATTACGATATTTGACAAATAACAAAGTTACCGTGAATACAGCACTTTAAGGAAAGTAGAGTCCACAGTGTGGTACTGAAGATAGTAGCATAGGACTTAATCAGTACTATATAGCATTATACTTAGACAAAATGCCCAGTCAGAGCCCTTCATGAAATAGAGGTCCTGAGGACATCTGCAAAATGCTCACAATATGTATGTTTGATATGTACTTATGTCTCTATAAATACAATTGTTAGGGTTTTTTTAATACATACCCCACATAAAAATGAGTGATCTTTCAGAGGTGACTAAAATTTTCATTTGATTGAAAAATGTTTCAGTGCTGCTGAAATACCCTGGGTTTGTGTGGTTTCTTTTCCTGAAATATCATGTGATTTTATGTATCTTTTCAGTTTAGTGTCAAAAGTCCATCAATAAACAACAGTTACCCATTGATACTACTGACTCTTAATCACGACCTCACAGTAACAGCCTTGATTTGCCTGTTTTGTAACGTTGTACTTATTTTATGATTTGAAAATCAATATAAAACTGTAAACATAAGCATGACTCATTTTATAGGCATATTCCCCAAAAGATGCTTACCCATTATTTTTAAATGCTTGTTATTTTATGCTTCTATTTCCTGGAGATATTTAGAGAAATAACTAGAACTGGGAAGATGCAAAGCTACTACTTTTATTAATAATGCAAGAAATTGTGACATCCACAACTTGTACATAGTTATTTAGAGTATCCAAATGCTCCAAAAGTACTGTGTAGGTTTTATATGAATATTATCCTCTTGAAAGCTTCAATAGTCTGGGTTTTCAGCCAATCGAGTTATCTCAAATTACTACTATAAACTCAGATATAAAATAAATAAAGGTGTAAACTTTGCACAAGCTGAAGTTTTTGGGTTTTGTTTCTATTTTGTATACGTCTATGCATTTTTCTGTTGAATACATGCTTTGAATTGCAGTATATTCTTTGTTCTAGTCACTGAAATATAACCTTCCTGATCAATACAGCACCAGTCTTTTAGTTGCTCTCACTGCTCAGTTACCCTCATTGGATATCTTGATCACACACAAACCTGTATCATTTGCTAAGGTTTTCCAAATCTGCAGATAGGAAATTCTATTGAATAATACTAATTACTATTACAAAGACGACCAAAAAATCTCCAGAAATCTGACCTTTATGATTTTAAGTTTTTAAAGCACAGCTAGTAATTTAGAGTATTTTTTGCCTACATAACTTCTGTGAGTTTTTACTTTTCATCAGTAACATGCACAGTCTGGTGCTATATGATAAAATGGTAAGCGAGTTCACCAGGAAATCATTTCAGTGATTTTGCTGAATGTTGCAAACTGCTTTACTAGCTGTAAACAAACTTATTTTATTGAAAGGATTCTTCTTTCATCCTGTTTCTATGAAATGCGACACAACAGTCAGACTGCACTTTGAAGGAGCTTTGTGTGTCTACAGGGATATGCCCATACGAAATCATGTGAGGAACCATGCCCTAGAAAAGCACCAATCTGAAGAATGTCTTTCTGCTTGTGACTCTATTGTTCTGTGGTTATAGTCTCTGAAATAAACACAAAAAGAGGCGATGCATCACATCTTTGTTTCTCTTTTCAATGACTGTTCTGCAATCTCCTGCTCAAATTTGCTTGACAAAATATTTAAAATAAAATGTGATTATCCATAATACCTTCAAGACTAGTTTCATTCACTGTTCACCAATGATGCAAGCTGACAGTCACAGTAACTAAGGAATAAGCTTAGCCTCCAAACATGCATGTTGCATGCAGTTTTATCAGTATTTCCTGCAGACATGTGTTTGCTTTGACTTAGAGGGATGTAATCTGTTCAGTTGGGCTAAAACTTACATGTAGTTTCTATGATACTGGAACAAAGATAATAAGTGGCAGCACCCTCAGGCTACAGTGCAGATGCGTATGTGCAGTGCTACCGCTTTCTGCCAGCCATGCTCTCCCATTCCCTGGTGCTGCAGATGCCCATGTTTGTCCTTCTCTTTTGCACCTAGAGAACATACAGTTGCTTAACAGATACATCTCACAGTGTATTTCAGAGGTAGGAAAGCTTCTGAAGAAACATTGGCCCAAATACAAATTTCACCCAAGGTGGGAGGAAATAATTTTCACATTGATTTACTTTTAGGCTGAAGAATAGGGATTTTTCATATCTGACTACTGCACTGGAACACAATGCAGACATTATTTCAAACTCCTAAAGACAAGGTGAGGTTATTAATCAGATACAAAACATTCTTTCCTTTCTAATTTCTTTTCACTCCAGCTGGCAGCACACTGTTTTGAACAGAAACCCCCATCCTCTCTCTCACCATTTTTATCGATGGGCATTTCCCAGCATTTCTGCAGAGCCACTGTGGCCACAGTGTCACTGGTCCCAACCTGAGTTTCTCCTTCCCTCCTCCCCATTTCTGCACCTCTGTTCTTTGGACCACAGTATTTCTGTATCTGGTTGTTGGGGACTAGTGAGTCCTCTTAGGAGCAGAGAACACAGCCTTTATGTTCTGCTTTCCATACACTGAGTTGTGCTTTAAAAAAATGTATTAGCAGCATTCTGTAGATGAGGAAAGGGAAATATGCAAATGCCACAGGATTTTTCCAAATGGCTGATTTAGGCTAAGTCATAGATCTCATTCACATACCCCACCCCACCTTGGGCCAAGCCAAGTCTTACTGTTTTCCTTCTTGCAAAACATCTTTATTTTTACTTGCAGACTTATAGCAAAGTGATGAGCTCTTGACTAGAAGAAAGCCAGTGGCTAGGATAGTGAATAAATTTTCCATGCCACACTGCTACATCTAAAATGAAAAACTAAAGATGACACATCTCTCATTACTTTGTGTTGTTTCTTATGTAATTTGTGAACCTACATTGACTATGTTTTGAGTCAAAAATGTGATCTGCGTCTATTTGACATAAAGCATGCAAAGGACAGTTCAAAATATCAGCATTAGTCATTTATGTGCAGAGTTATCATATGCATTATCATAGACAAGGTTGGAAGGGACCTCAAAAATCAGCTGGTCCAACCTTTGTTGGCAAAGCATGGCCTATACTAGATGGCCCAACACATTTTGCTGGAGAAGACTAAAGTCAACAAGGACTAATCTAAAGCAGCCCAGAGAATAACTCAGTCATCGTAATTTGCATGCTTTGCAATCTACTTTTTTAAACTGAGAATATTTTGTATTGTCATTTCATTTTTCTATTGTATGCAACAAACTGAGCCTGTTTCATCATGACAGATTGAGGAGAAATTCTATCTTGGAATGTATACAGACAGAATTCTGTTTTATCATAGATATGTTTGCATGCCATGCTAATAATCACTAAGCCAACCGTTACAGTAAATAACATTTAGCATGAAATATGCATTGTCATAATAAACATGCAGTGGGCTAAAATTACTTATATTGAGGATGCTGAGACTACTGGTGATAAGGTGCACTGATAAGGAGCAACATCAAGGACTGAGGACCAGGGTTCATGGGTTCTTTGCAAACTCCCAACTTCTTCTTGTTGCTAAAAAGACACTTAAAGTAAAACGCTACCATAAAATAGTTTTATAATAAATTCTAAGAGCTCTGTCTGGATAAAATAATAAGTGATCTTCACTCCATTAAAGCTACTCAGGGCAGATCAAAATAATCCAAGCCAATATATCCACTGAAAATGTGGACATACCTCATCATTGGTAAATATGAACACAATGCCTCCATTCAGGGTAATTTTTCACCAGATTCAGAAACTGCTCTCAGCATTCTCTCTAACTGCCTCCTTAAACACAAGCAGGAGCGCTAAGCAAGAGCCTGGTCTTTTCTTGTAGTCTGTATTTGTATATTGAGGTATGTGGATACCATCCACTGAAGGATGAAATACACTCTCTCTGTAAGGCATCTAGCATAGCAAAGAGTTCTGAACTGTAAAAAGCACAGGAAACAATTTTTACTCTTAAACCAGAACTAAAATGTTAGTTTTTAATTTCAGAAATACGTTGTATTTCTATACAATGTTGTACAAAAACTCAAGGACTGCAGTTTCTGATATTTCATGAGGTTCATCGAAAATCTCCTCTTTATAGAGCTGTGCCAGTGCCCAACAATGGTACTATTTATTTCCCATGCCACACAAGATATATTTAAAAGGTCAGCTGGAAGTGAAAATACCTGTATGTTACTTCTCCAGTGCCGCTTACAATATTTATCAGTACTTGATAAAAGTATTGTCCAGATCTTCCCCTGTGCTAACCTTTGAGCAGCTGCACAACAAGTCTACAGTTTCTGTATTTTGGTATTTCATTGTAAATGTTTACCTTGGCCTATAATCGTTCTCAACACAGACAGCAGCACTGCATATTTTCACCGTGCCTCCATGGTACAGAGATAAGCATTCTACAAAGAGGTAAACTACAAATGTAATATTAAGGAATTTATCTAAATCCACACAGAAAATCAGCATCAAGAGCTAGGAGGTCCCATTTGCAAGCTCCTTGCTTACTTGACCAGCTCAATAGCAAGGACTTGTCTATCATTTTTTATGTAATTATAGAAGAAATATTCCAGCAATTTTTGATGTTGCCTACACTTGCTATTCTGGTAACAGTATCCACCAGCAAGGGAATATGATCTTCCACAAGTAACTTCTCTCCTTAATACACCCAACCCCAGTCATCCATATGTCAGCCATAATATGTGACCAAATTAGATGTAACTTCTGATCACAGTTTTCAAAACTGACTGTAATGACTTGTGATGCTATGCCATATTTCACAGGATCTTCAGGAGACGGATAAACAGAAATGTGTACCAAATTATCTATCAAAAAAACTAGTCACTTCCCCTAAAATAGTTATACTTAAAAATCTTGGCTTCTGATCCTAGTTTTACATTGCCAGCCTATTACTTTAGCCTTCTTTGCAAAGCATGTGGTAATAACCTAGAGGCATCAAATCCAATCTATGCACATCACTTTGAATATATTCTTTGTTTTCTCTGTCATCCTTCAGAATGAGGCCATCAGCCATGTCCATTACTGAAGATATACTACATCTCTTCTGAGTTACAGTAAAACCCCAAAACAACAAAAAACAAAACCAAAAAGCCAACACAAAATTACTAGAAATACTTTTTTCAGAACTTTTCTGACTCGTAGTAGTTTCTCTTTTCCTGCCCTTTTTGAGCCTGTATTTAATCCACTTTAATAATCCACTTCTCAGATTAAATATTTTTTCTTCAAAACCCAAATTGTTCTTGATGCAAAAAGTAATTGACAGCCTCCCCTGAAAAGCTTGCTTGAGGATTTTAGATGTATCCTCTCTCTCAAACACAATAAACTGCTATCTTCTCTTATTGCTCTTCTGTGTGCATATCCAGGTTACTGTGAGGGCGCCGGACCAGATAGCAAACACTACATTATTACTATTACTATTACTATTGTTATTATTATTATTATTATTATATACAAGAGGGAATAGTCTTTAAGAACCTGTACTTGGCTCCCAGTTGGTTTACAGCAACATTCAAGGAGTCACATTTTTTTCATGTACCAAGTAATCACAAAAAAATCATTTTAAGGATTTTGTTTTCAAATTAAAATTAGACATTTTTTCAGTGGAAAATTTTTGAAGATGAAAAAACTTCAGCAACTAAGTCACTATTTTAACTGCTCAGAACTCAAAGCTTCGCCTGAATATCCACAGTTGTCAGTGATTTGTTACTATAACCCAGTATTTTGATGTTAATATTTTTATAATAATATATTAATTTTTGTTTAATTTCTACATAATTCTGAAAATCCTTTCACTACAGAATGAAATGCTAGTAACATAGTTTTCCCATTTTACATATATGCAATGTTCCATTAGATAGTGTATCTGGACATCTAATAACACATTATACTAATAATATTTTTATGAGATTGGAAATCCTTGATGTCTTCCCCATGGATATAGGAAACAGGGAACAGAAGCTTAGTTCCAGTTGAATTCTAATTAATTTTAAATATCTAATTAATTTTAAATGTTTAGGTACAACACAATCACCCAGTGCTCTAGGTAAGATTAACAGGTTGGATAAACTTCTCCCCAGGAATGTTTTGCTCTGCTTAAGACACAAGCCTCTTAAAATCACCTTCTTTTCCTACATACTACTTGGGGAATAAATGGCATCACATTAAATTAGGATGAGTCTCTACCAAAATGATTTACAGAAGGAAGTGGGGGAAAAATAGAGACTGTCAGAGGAAAAATTGGTAGCTGTCTCATATTCCAGACAAGACCTTGGTGGTCAGTACCTGCTTATTTGTTGATAAAATATATTATATAGAGCTTTTTTATTACTACTACTGTGAAAAAAATATCCTTTTTTATTTTATTTTTATACAATATTCTTTTATAGGAGTTTACTACATTGCTCACAATAAAACAGTGAGATTTCAGGTCCCCGTTCAGAAAAGCACTTATCAGCTGCTTACCCATAAGCTATACCTGCTGTCTCTGGGTTGAACGTTGCTGATTCAGGATGGTGTTTTGAACCAAAGGCTACTGCTTGCCAGGATTACACACATTCTATAAATATGACCCTATGAACAGGGTGTGCAAAATCTGGGGAGAGGCTGAACAGCAAGGAAGCAACTCATGGCTCAAGAGACACCACAGAAGAATAAACTGATGTTCCCATCCAGATACCAGCAATGCTCCTAACAAGAGTATCTTTGTGCTCTGTCCCAGCCATAAAACTGCTATGGCTTCCCTGACACTGCTGTCTCTGCTCATTGCCTTCTTTTATAACCATCACAACTGCAGCTTCCGAGCTCAGCCACTGCATATGAAAAGCCACATCTAACATTATGCCATCTTTTTTTTCTTGGTTCTTTTTTTTTGTTAACATCAGTACTCAGCTCAATCATTAAGTGCTTTACAACAGATAATTATTCTTTGGAACTCACCTTTAAGACATCTTGCTTTCACATGAATTCTCTGAGCCTAATTCCTGTAAATGTATAGCATATTCTAGCAGAATGCCACTGCTCTTTTACACTTAACAATTGCTTTAAGGATTGGTTTAAGTAGGATTAGGTAAAGGGAATTTCTAAGGGAATTTTCCTGCCTGGTTTGCTTGGGTTTTTCTTGGGAGTTTTTCTTGGGGGTTTTTGTGGGGGTTTTTTTGTTGTTTTTTTTTTTTTGTTTGTTTGTTTGTTTGTTTTGGTTTTGTTTCTTCTGAACACACAAGGACAGGAGCAGGTTTTAGGTGGGCAAAGATGTTTGTGCAGAAGTTGGATAGGAGCCTGTGGAGTCCTTGTGAGTTAAGAGCCAGGCAATACAGGCACTGCCAATGAACATCACATGGCACTAGTTTCAGCTTTTTGCATTCACACAGGAAAAAAACAACCACCTGGGTGAAAAGGAAGAAAATTGCCATGTACAAGGTCGAGCTTCTCACCAGCACTGAATAGCCCAAGTACTTTGCCCCGTTGATGCCAGCTCACACTAGCTGAGAAGCTGGGCTGATTAATCTTCATTTTTAAGCTTAACAAAATGCTAATGGATGCAGGGAAAGCCCTCCAGAGAAATGGTTACACCAGCAGCTACCAAACATCTTTGAATCACCTCACCAGCATTGCTATGCTGAGAGCAATGGAGCTGCAATTATTTACACCATTGATGCCTTAGGTTGCTTGATTTATTTGGATGTCTATCTATAGCAACACCATGATTTTGTATGTCTTATCCTCAAACCACACTGCTATTTTCCTAAATATAAAGTGGCATGGCAAAATTCAACTATACAAAAGGCAGGGTGGTTTATTGTTTCTTTAGAACAATAGTGAAAGTAGCCCAAGTTCATTATAGATTAAATTCATCCTGCAAGGAAGAGATTGCTACAGAGCATGAGATTTGCAAACTCCACCAGTTCTTTACTGGCTTCAGTTTGCAGGCTTCTTGCGTGAATGGTTGCTTCCCTGAGGATATGGACATCTAGGCATCTTCTTTAATAAGTGATATCAGAAAAAACTTATTTCCCAAAGTCTCCAGATATTCAGCAAAGCAGCACCCTGCTGAGCTCTGTGATACACTGGGCTCAACTTCCAGGGCTGCTTACTTAAAGAAAAAAAACAAAAAATTAGCCATTGGAGGATGGTGGTTCTGTGTGTGCCGCAGGAACACTGCATTCAAGGGTTTAGCTTGACATTAGGCCTGCATGAGTTAATTAAAAAAGAATAATTGGGTTTTTTGCTCCCCTTCCGGTTGTCTTCATTCAGGCAAATATGCTGAAATCACAAAACCAGCAAAAGGACAGCTTTAACGAGAAAATAGAAGATGAATTCAGCATATTTGCTGCATAAAAAATATGACATTTGTGTGGAAATGACCTATTTTCATGAACAGGCAGCTATATATCACAGAAAGTTTCACTGTAACGTTTATGCAAAAGAGATTGAAAAGCACTTTCCCATAAGGTGCTTATTTCCTCCAGATGAAATAATAAGGCAAAGCATAATCAAGAAGCTTAGAAGAAATATTTCACTCAGTATCATATGTTTTAAGCCACTGCATTTGGTTTGATTTCCATGACTATTTCATGTTCATTTGTCATATGCCTTAATGGAAGCAGAGGACTTAGAAAGAAATAATCCTTTCTTGCTCCCCCTTTTCTAATCACATTACAGCTTGCAAATGATGGCAGATTGGCAGCAAGACAGACTCACACTGCTCAAATAACCATGAAAGTGTAGGCCTGTTCAGTATTGGAGGCAGAAAGATGTTCCTCTGCAGTGGCACCAGCCCCGAGCATGTTGTTCCTGTCCGTGCACGTGGTCAGGGTGGGACATGAGCCCTGCTGCATGGGAGCCAAAATCATCATGACAAATCCACATTACTGTGACCTACATTTATTCCAGCACATGTGGCAATTCAGCCATCAACAATCATTCAGGACAGACGGCTTAGGGGATGCTGACAGAGATCATTGCTTTGCAGCTTCTCCTTTGAACTTGCAGCATATTATGGTGTGTTATTGCAGGGGCTGAGCCAGTTCCAGCTCAAATAAGGAGTAAAACACTACACTAATGATCAGCAGCACAAAATCAAACCCCTCACCAATTCCCAGCAACTGCGTAAAGGTCTTACCAATGAAAGATGCTATAATCATAGAATACATAACTAGCAGGTTTTTTTTAGGCTCACTTTTATTACAAAATTACAATTTTAGTTAATAGTTGCACAACTACAAGATTGTTTTAATGCCAGCGCTTAATGAAACACTCTGATCTGATTCAACCCCACTGAAGAGCAAAATTCATCCTGATATGAATGAATTTCCAGATGAGAAAACCTTTAAGCTTAGCATGAATTAAGGTATAGCTTTTTCTGATGATGAAGTGAAATTATTTAAAATCAATTATAACATAAAAGATACATCCTGAACTGGGCATTCACTGAACTAAGATTCTTGATTTACAGCCTAACATCCTAACCCTAAATGGAAATCCATACATCACCAAGTCAAAGTAATCTGACTTAAGATAACTTACTTTAGAGCAGGAAATAATGTTGTTTCCTATTTTTTTTTCCTCTCTTCAGAAGCCATTTGGATTAGCTGGGACATTAATAGCAACCAGAATAATTACTACTGTGGCTATTTCACTATCAAAATTCTGCAAGATTCCCAAAGTACAATCAGTCAACACAACTCTTCCTTTGCTTTTAAAACCAGCCCTGGGTAATTTTGGCCACCACTTTATTTCACAAATATAGAACAGCTGTGGAGCAGTTAATGACTTACTTGAAGTCCTCTGGAAGAATAAAAATCTTCCGGCCTTGTACTCAACCACTAAGCAATGCTCCTTGCTACACAGAAAAGATAACTTAAGACATTTGTACCCACATGATATTAATGAAAGCAGCTTTTTGTAGGTTTTTAAAGAAAAGGGCACACCTTTGAAATGTGATTTCCCATAGTTGCATGACTATTTATATAGAGAAATATAAATTTATATAAATGTATACATATCTATAAATACACATATTATACATTATAGGCATATACATACATACATATATACACAGTATTATATACACATACACAGATTTGTATATACATATTTATAAATATATATATACACACAAATGCACACACAGCTTGCTTCTCTTTAGCTAGCTATAGTTATAAATTCTCCCTCCCCCGTGGAGCCAAGATGATTTGAGTTGCCTCTGGTGAGCTCCCCACAGTTGCCTTCCCATCCCGAACTAAATATAATACTCATTATTCTGCCATTCTGGTTCCTGAGAAACTTGTCAACCTTTCTGAATGACTTGAGATGCAGTAATTTCTCCTGCATTGCCTCTAACCTTTTCTAGGAGATGCAACATGCTGCTAAAATTAAGTGTCCAAAATGCTAATATGTATGAGAAGTGCCTCCACTGACCTACACTGAGAATGTAGGTCTTAATGTGTCTACTTTTAGCTTCCTAACCAAAATGCCCATATTTTTAATAACAGTACAAAGCAAGTCATGTACCTAAATCTCCCCAAACATTCAAAAAATTGACTTCTACACTTCAACATTCTAGCATGTGCATGTATACACACATACATATGCACACAGTATATGTGTATATACTGTACATTCTTAGTATCAGCATTTTCACCACATGTATTAGCTGCCTTTTTCCAGTACAAGTAACACAGAAATCAATTACTACTGTTTTGAGTTAACCACAACTCATTTTAGGTTGTTGCAAATGGCACATCTCCACTTTATACCTGGTGCATACCTGTTACAGATCCATCTTATCAGTGTTTTGTGCTCTGAAGGCTTTAACAGACTTTGGCTGGCTTGTAGGGGCTGGCAAAGCAAAAGGCATGTAATACCACCACGGCTAACCTCGGGAGGCTGCTTACACAGCTGAGTTACAGGTAGGCAATCCAGTTGATACATCTTACAGAATGAAGTCTTGAGGTGCAAAACACCACTCTATAGAAAAACCCAACAAAGATAACCATATTTTCAGTTGGTCTCAATTTCATACACATGGTCAATGCGCAAACCAAGGTGTTGCAACTTGTTGGCCAAATGAGTAACTGTGCCTGCAGCAAGGCTGAGAATGCCAACAATTTGGAGGCTGGTTGAGAGCTTGGGCCAAATGCAGGGAAAAGAGGATAGTGTGAAATTCTGATTAGATGCTCTAAAGAAGAAAGGCTTTGACAAGAATTGTGTGTTGTTATTGACTGTCCCTAACCCAGCAAGACACCTCACTTTCGGGTGCCATTTGCATCATTAGCCTTGGCAGAGTTCCCACTTGTCACAACCCATCTCTGTGGGTCGTCTTATTTCCCATCTATTCTATGCTTCTATGATCTCCCAGAGATGCCAGTGCCAATCCTTCCATCAGCATTGCTGGCTGTAGTATCATGGCCCCTCATTGCTCACAGGAGGAGTATATATATATATTTTTATGTATATATATATATATATATAAATTAGATACATCCACATTCCTTACTTTGTTGGTTTAAAACCAAAGGGGAAAAATAATCACAGACTGAACAATGACTGACTCTTTGCCTTAAATCAGGGCCTTTACTTATTCTCAGAAAGGGCTGCAGAACAAGTAGCCAACAGTTATGACTTGCTCTTTCTTTGAAAAAAAAAAAAAAAAACACTAACATAAACTGGATCTAAAAAATACCTTTACTTGCCATATTTCTTTGCTTGCCAATACTATCCACTTTCCAAAGCAGCCAGGTTTTTGGGTCACTGCAAGAAAACATAACAGAAGTGATGCCACAAGAAATTATATTCTCTAATTAAGGATAATGCATTAGCTATATACTTTTTCAGCAGTGCTTTGATGAAGACTCAGCTATGCCCTTGCATGGCAGTTTAACTGCACCAGAGAAACTCTGAATGAGTTTTCTAAAAGACACAGAGGCAAACTTTTAAATGGCCAGCATCCACTACAAATGACTAGTTTTTTTAAAGTTCATTTTTTACTGAAACACTACATGATCTAAGTGCTCAGCACTCCTCTGCCACCCGTGCATACAGAACCAGTACCTCTGGTGGTGCAGTAGTCAGGCTACCTGATTGCTCAGGGTGAGAGCTAATGGTGGAGCAGATCAGCTGGCTGCATCCAACCCTGTAATCTCACTAATGGGAATTGCTTCTATCTTCGAGTAAGACTGTCCTGGGCACTCTCAGAAATGAGAGGACACAGAAGAGGGAACACATTTCAACTCTAAGCCTGAGTGGCAATTCCTACACTCTTTTCAGCATAGATCCTTCCTGCTCTAAAGAAAAGAATTAAATTTCAAAGTCCTAATAAAAACTATGATTTGATGCGAATTTTCACACTGCATTGTCTTCCTCTCTCTCGTCATACACTGAATAAAATCAGACCAAATAATCACAGAGCAAAACAAAACAACAAAAAAAAAAACCCATTAATTGCACCTGATTTGCAAAGCCAAAGCCTCCAAACTTCAATGACAGACTTTGGTTCATGGATTGTTCAGATAATGAACATTATATATATCCACACACATATAATAATACAGAGACCAAGTAGAAAACCAAAGGTTTATGTAGCTTTCTAGAAAACTTATCTCAGTTTAGGACAGTTACTGTTCTGATAGACTGACTTCATTATAAACACGTATGGCCTGTAAAAACATTAACAAATACATTTCCACAGTTCTTTGAATATAAACCAGCTACTGTCTCTCCAGAAAAGCAAAGTAAAGCTGATGAAAGCAAGAAAAAACCCCAAGCATTTTCCTATAATCAGTTTACTAATGCCACTTTAACATTTCAGGAAAGCCTTTAACTTCAGGTGAGATGATCCCTGCAGGATAGACTCCCAAACCTTTCTTCTGCTTTTTTTGTTTGTTTTTGTTTCAGAATTACTGTTACAGGAATCCCCATGAGCACGGTGCCAGGTCCCAACATCAGCAGAAGGGGTTGCAAGGCAGAAGCAGCATCATGCCTCAGATCTATGCTAGTCCAATAGCAACTTATCACAATTCAGGAACTCCTGCTTAAGATTATTCAAGCCCTACTGCAAAATCTCATCACTGCAGAGAAACTCTCTTCCTGGCACAGTGCTTCAACCACATGCCAAATTGCCATGCTACATGCCATGGACAGGAATATTCCTCCACATTGAGTGGTATTTATTTGAATTCCATTTCACCCATGGTTAACCTAAAATATTTCTTCAGAATTCATAGAATATACAGGATGTCCTTGAGAGATTTAGAAAATTCCAGTAGAAAAATAAAGATGTTAGAAAAACTAAATGGACATTAAAGATTCAGTATATGACATACAACTGAGTTATTAATATTTTGTATTTGTAAGGGTATTGTGCTTTGCCCTCTATTCTTCTCTATTCTTATTAACTATTCTTTTTAAGGCACCCAACATCTTAGTATTGCATATACATACATCTTCAAAATGTCTAAAAATAACCCCCCCTTAAGATAAACATCTTTAATGTTCAAAAATATAAAGACTGATGTAACATTCACTCTACAGAGACTAAGACCGTGGGACAAAGAATTCCTATAGCAATGCCAGTGGCTCCATTCCTTTGAGCCTTCTCCCACCATTTTTCCACAAAAATGAACTATCTGACACTGTTCTGAAAGCCACTACAATATCAATCAATTTAACAGAGAAAATGCCTGCACACGGGAGTGTTACCAAATACTTTCACAGAGAAAAAGATAACCTACATGTAATGCTTTTATCAGTAACCTCCCTAACTGTTCCAACAAACTCAACAGAAATGATAAAAGAAGTTAATGATTTTGAAAGTAGGAAACTACAAGCATTAAGCAAAAGAAATAGAAAAAACCCCAAACCCAAACCCAAACAATAAACTCCACAGTTGTCAGTGTCTCAACATTCTTACTTTTGAATAAAAAGATAATACTAATAAAGTATTTCCAAATAATTTGCAATTATTGCATTAATAATCTTGTTGGCTGTTTGGTTACCTATATATTAAGTACCACTCTGGTAGCAATTCCCACATTTTTTGAATCTGCAGAGATGCACTCATACCTGTCTTTGCGCAAATGCTCTTATTTTAAAATAAAAAAGCACTAAAGAGTGTCTGGTTAATTTGTGAATGAAGTCAATCAGAAAAATTACTGAATTGATAGAAAAAACATTTTCTCTATACTGTTACCCATTTTATTTTGAAAAAGTAATGGGGAGTACTTGTCTCAAAAAATACCTGAATACATGTTGCAATTTTCAGAGATCAGACTTTGCTCTCCACTCAAGTCTGTTGACTAGAACTGAATAGTAATGTAGGATTTCATCATTGGCTTCAAGGGAGCATAAATTAGGCCTCCAGTCCATACCCACACAAGGGTTGTTCAAAAAACATTCCACTTCTTCCATTGCTTGAACAGGCTTCAAACTGGGGCAAAGCTACATCTGCCCAAACAAATCAGAATTTTTCCAAGAACTGGGAAAAAAAGATGTATTTCCACTCATACCAGCATTACAAAGAATTGAAAAGTAGTGTATTTTTTGTACAAAGTGCTGTTAATATAAAGAAGTTGGGTGAATTTACTCCATTTTCTCCCATGGAAACGATTGTGTAGTACTGTAAACCCCATACATAAACTCATTGTGAAACTCAGCTTTGAGGAAGTCAGATTTAGAATCAGGTGTTGGAAAACTCATAAAATAGGAATACGCAGTGTGCAGCAGCCTGAGTTCTGAGTATACATAAATCCATGTTGTAAAAGCAAATGCCTCTGGATGAAGTGCAATTCTGGAATGAATTTGCACCCAAGTGGCTGGAGCATTGCCAGAGGTCATACTCTTCGGATGAGTGATGTAGTTAAGCAATGAACTTCCAAACTTACAGCCAAATTCTACACACTTTTTTCACGTGAACACTCCTGTTACACCTAAAGCTGATTCATCATGTCTTATTCACGTGACTAGTTTGTGTGAAGTAGGTGCCTGAACAAAGAAGCAGCATAACACTCTTGAATTACTGCTTGCACACATTAGTGATTCAGAAACATAGAACACTGCAGATTTTCTAGACACCTGTAGGTCCTGCTGCTGTAGAATTGTACAGCAGAGAACACAAGTCAAATATAGCTGCACGTTTCTAGCTTAAAATGAAATCAGCTGCAGTGACATGCTCATAAGTGATTTTGCCTGGAAAGGTCTCTGACAAAATCTTGAGCTACTGCAGCTTAACTCATGTCCACTGAACTTCATAATAAAGGATCTGTCTGTAATATTCTCCTAACTAGAGTAGTATAGGTCCTGGCTTGCTTCAACAGACATTCAGAGGTGGCTCACTTTCCAGAAGTCAGATAATTATTCACAGCATAAAATTTAGCATCTTTCTTTCACTATTCATAGAGTCAAGAGATCCATGAAGCAATTTCCAAATCTCAAACAAATCCTTTAACCCAGGTAGAACATGATGGTGACAGCAATGACAATATGCAGGAAATACAAAAGAGCACTGATAATTGAGCACCGTTATTACCCTTTCTATTTCCCTGTGTGCAATTATCAGCTACGACTGGGACTTACCTGGCCTTTTTTTCTTTTCCACCTGTAGGAAGAATTTCAATATAGTCAATGAGTGAATACAACAGATACATAATGAAAGATTTACTGCCATGTTCTGAGCATCGCCACAAGCTAAACTGCTGAAGCCAATGTTGCTGTGCAACAATGAAATAAGCTAAAAAATTATTTATTTATTTAAAATAGTATCCCATCAAACAGCTCTAATGTAAATGCAGATCATTTGACTTTATTTGACTCCTTCCCAATATCATTAATGCCACTAGTAATACTGCTGATGGTAATAGAATTATCATTAATACTCCCTATTAATTAGGAGTAACTCAGCTTGAAATAGGTAAAGAGTCATATTTGTCACAAATCGGAGATGATGGATCAATCCACTTTTGTTTCCTGCAATAGAAATGCTACTACCCGCTCAGCCTCAACTCAACACAATGAAATAGCAAAACAGAAGTCATACTAACACACATTAGATATGACGATTAAATATCGTCAACTCTTCCAGAACACATTATCCCCAAAGGATTTCAGTACACAAGGAAAAGGAAGTTTCCTACACAAGGAAAGAAAAAGAACTCAACATAAGCCAAAAATTATCTCTTTTAATACAAAATTCCATTCTCATAAAACAAATTTATTTCCACTGAATAAATAGATTTCCTCACCATTCACAGGTGAGAGTACTACTTATAGTTACCTTGAAATTCTCTTTCCTTTCTGCATTTTAACTAAAATATAAACATTATTTGCAACTGGCTTTACTATATTTGGATACAAGTATGAACACTGGGGGGGTGGATGACATTGCCAGATGGATACAGCACCACTCTCACTAGGGGTTGTACTTTAACCTGATTTATATAGCTCCACACATTACTTGCATGTAGTCTTATCAATGTAATTATGCTTATCATGAGAAGGATCTGGCCTTTGCACTTTGAGGTTTATTACTTTCAACATGTGCATACTCTTCTACTATCCATTAAAAAAAAAAAAAGAAGAAAACAACAAGAAAAAAACCCACAAATGACCGAACTCCAAAGGATTAGAGCTGAAGGCAATGTTAATAAAACACTATTAGCTCAAAAGAGGAATGTGGGAAATTCAAAAGCATAATATTTTCCCTAATATTATGGAGCTGATGCTAGATTTTCAGACTTTTGGCGCTGTCCCTCCATCTCAAAGTACAACAGCTACCAGCAAGGCTCAGGAAATCACTTCTGTCGCTCCCAGGTGCCTCTCCAAGACAGACTGATAAAGAAAAACAGTCAGCAGTAAGCATACCCGCTGAAGCTATAGATAGAGACACTTGGGGTGAAAACAAGTTTGCATGGGTTGATCTCCATTAAAATACATTGTGCTGGGTAAAATCAAGTTGTTTCCAAGAGGAGGGGGGACAGCTGGGGTGAGGTGACACTACGCTGTGTGCTACAGCAGCATCTGCCCCTTCCACAAACAAAGCAGAGCCTCAGTCCCCAGCAGCAGCCAGAGCAAAAGCACTGGGAGCAACACCTTTTGAACGTAGTGGGGGAAAAGTAAGCAAAATTCACCTGGATAAATGATCGTTAACACTGTTCCGTTAAGACAGATGATATTTATAGATACATATTTCTGTATAAAAATCTGTATTTGAATGTCTTTAGGGTGGCGCCTCGGCAATACTGGCGCCAGGCTAAGGGCTCTCCCCTTCGCGGCCCCGCATGCCCCGCTATAAGGCGCCCGGGGGTGGTACATTCGGCGAGGCCGGCGAGGACCAGAAGCGGGTCCGGGTCCGGGTCTGGGAACCGGGAACCGGGAGCCGGGCCGGGACCAATCGGACCTCCCTCCGCTCCTGCCGTGCCGCGGTGCTGCCAGAGCTGGAGCTGTGGCGCCACCTGGCGGCTGCGCGGAGCTGCTCTCCGCCGCCAGCCCGGCCCGGGGCCAGGATCTCAACGCGGCCAAGATACCAACCGTGACCTTCCCGGGACGGGGAATCCAATCGTCTTTGGTCTCGCCCCGGTTTCAGCAGCGAGCAAACGGCCGCGGGGAGCAGGGCCAGGTGACTGAAGCCGGTGGGACCCTTTTCCAGACTGCTTCATTCTTTCCCAAAATTAAACTACACTTTAACCTCCCGCTCCAGCCCCATCCAACAGGTAACGTGGGCACGGACTATGACCCGGGAAACATCAATGTTTTGAACCATGAATGTGTTTCAAACCAGAGAACGACCCCCCTGCTACCAGCAGGCCGAAGAACCAGCTCTTCTGCAAGCCACTCCACTCAAGGACACTGTCCTAATTTTACTGCCAATTTTTAAATGACACGGGACAGGCCATAAGTACTGCAGCAAGTGGGAATAGGGATTGCAAATCATTATTTAAAAGTCTCGGGTGGTATCTTGGCAAGAGAAGCTGTACAAGGTTTTTCTCTGTTAACATCACAGTGCATTGAACTGTTATTAATAAAATAGCTCTCAAGGTTAAGGTGGGGGAGAAAATCTCAGTAGGGGGAAGTTGAAGTTTCAGTTCAAGCTTTGTATTCCTATATATATATATACATGGAGGTATATATATATATATATACTTCTTTTTTTCAAAACATTTTATTAGGAAAGCTATACCAGACGCATCACTGTACAATGATTAAACATTACCTTTACAATTTATATTCACTTGAAATTACAGAATAAATATATGCACATTGTTGTACCTCTGTGTGTGTGTGTGTGTGCGTGTGTGTATGAGAAAAACAAAAAAAGTGCTTCCTACAAAGCCATTAGTGACAGGTGCCCAGGAGCTTTTTTTTTTTAATTTCTTTCTTACTCTTTTTCTGTATAATTGCATGTTGCTTGTATTAGGAAAGTGCGGATGTCCTCCAAAAAAACCATGGCGTCATGATGAAGTGTCACCGAGCATCCCCGAGGTGTGTGCGCCACGTGCTCCCCTCCTTCGGGCTGCTCAGCCCCGGGGGTACCCCGCCAGCCCTCGGAGTTCCCCTCTGCGGCCCCCGGGGCCCGCTCCCGCGCTGCGCTGCGCGGTGGGGCTGAGCTGGCGGCGGGATGGCGGTGGGGGTGCGGGTGGGTGTGCGTGAGAGGGAGGGAGAGAGACAAGAGTGAGACATTCGAGCAACCCTCCCCTCCCTTCCCTCTTGCAGTTTCCAGGCATGCAGCAAACTGCGCTCGTTTGCTTCTTTGCATTTTTTTTAAATAAATATACAGAATCTGTGCCATGATGGGCTAGAAGAAAGCAAGCCAGAAAATGCAATCTTCCCTCCCCCTCCTCTCCAAGGGAAAATATAAAGGAAGTTTACTGCAAAGAAAAAAAAAAAGCAAACAAACAAACAAACAAAAAAAGGACCCTCAAAGAAACCCAAACCACCAAACCAGTCAAAAACACCGTCAACAAACAAGCCCCATTCCCTCCCAAGAAACCCCAAAACAAACCCCAATCAAAACCCAACAAAAACAAAACCCTACCAAAAATAAATAAATAAAAAAGACACACACATAGAATTTACTTAATCAGGATCAATACAAAGATCCCCGATAATAATAATAATAATAATAATAATAATATACCTTAGACATGGCACAGTCAAAGTCTCAGTTTCAATATAAAAAATAATGATTGATTAACATCTGCTGGCAAAAGTCTGCGAAGGCACTTCATCGATTAATGATCTGAGAACGGCCCTTCCCCGCGGAGCGCACATCTGGAGGGAAAGAGCACACAGCTGTATCCTCGACTCGCTTGCGGTGGTGCCGGGGCGGGCAGCGGGGCGGCGGTCAGAACCGGTACGTGGTCTTCTCCAGGACTTCGAGGTAATCCGGCTTGGTTTGGAGTTTGGCCCTTAACTCGAGGTATTCGCTTGTGGGAGTTTGGTGGTCTGGGAAGCCCTTGCCGGCCGCGAAGAGGAGGGTTTCTTTGAGCCTGGCGTCCTGCTGGAGGTCCGGGTATTGCATGCCAGGGGGGTGCACGTGCAGTTCCTTTAGTTTGGGCACGGTGCCGTATAGGCAGTCCACGAAGCCCACGGCCAGGGGCGGCGGGCGGTCGCGGTCCCTCGGGGCACCTCCTCCAGCCGCCGCTCCGAGCCCGCCGCCGCCCGCCGCCAGCCCGCCGCCCGCGGGGTGCTGGGGGTGGACGGCAACGATGGTGTTGAGCTGCGAGCTGGAGACGGCCAGGCTCCACTCCTGCTCCTTCTCCAGCAAGGTGCGGTAGTTGGTGCCCGGGTCCTGCGCGGCGGCGGTGAAGCGCTCCCCGCCGCCCCGCAGCAGCTCCGCCGCATCCCCTCCACCGCCGCCCGCCACCTCCTCCTCCTCCCGCGGCTTGTAGATGGGGTTGTTGCACATCTGGGTCACCGGGTGCGGGATGTAGTCGTAGACGTGGCCCGCCGGGGGCGCCTTCTCCGGGGAACACTCCCTACCCCCCGAGCTGCCGCCGCCGCCGCCGCCGCCGCCACCGCCGCCCTCCTCGAAGAGCCGCGGGCAGCGCAGCGGCACACCTCCCAGGTCGACCGCCTCCCCCCGCGGGCCGCGGAACGGGAGCTTCCGCCGGCGGCGGCGCAGCACGAAGGCGAAGAGCCCGGCGGCCACCAGCACGGCGGAGAAAAAGAGAACGAGGAGGCTGAGGATGAGGACGGAGAGAGGGACAGCCGTGGCGGCCGGCGGCAGCTCATAGGCGGCGGCACCGGTGGCGGCGGGCGGCGGCGGGGCTGCGGGGGGCGAGGCGGCGGCGGGGCGGAGGGCGGCCGGGCAGAGAGCGGCCAGTTCCAGGGAGCGCAGGTCGCGGCGGGCCAGGGCCTCGGGGCTGGCGCACAGCACATCGCCCACCACGCTGACGGAGCTGAGCGCCTCCAGCCACTGCTTCAGCGGCACCAGCTCGCAGGTGCAGTCCCAGGGGTTGAGTTTCAGGTCGATCTGGACGATGGCGTGGAGATGCTCCAGCACCCCGGCCACCGGCAGTGCCAAAAAGTGATTGTTGCGCAGGTTGAGGCGGGCCAGGGAAGTGCCGGCGAAGGCGTCAGTGGGCAGGGTGCGGAGCAGGTTGTCGTTGAGGAAGAGAAGCTTCAGGTTGGGCATGAGGCTGAAGGCTGCCGGCTGGATTTCCCTGATCAGGTTGTACTCGAAGTACAGGTAATGCAAACTCTGCAGGCCACGGAACATGCCTGGAGTGAGCCGCTCGATGTCATTGCCGTTCAGGTACAGGCTCTTGAGATTCGGCAGGTTGATAAAAGCCCCATCCTGCACATAGGAGATCCGGTTGTTCCCCAGGTGCAAGAGATCCAAGGAGGAAAAATTCCAGAAATCAGAGCGGTAGATTTTCTGAATCAAATTCCCACTCAGGTACAGCTTCTTGGCATTCAAGGGCCTGGGCAGGAGCTCGGAGATGTTGTGAAACCCTCGCTCCTTGCAGTTGACTGTCAGGCCCAGGTCATTTATGTGCAAACTGCAAGAGCAGCCGGTCGGGCAGATGATGGGGATGGGGGGCCGGGTCTGGTAAGCAGCCACTGGCGGCTGGTTTGGCCCAGGGTATAGGCTACGGGATGTCGGGGGAGGCCGGGGCGCCCTGGGCTGCTTGGTGGGTTTGGGCTGCTTGTTGGATGTTTTGTACTCAACAGAGGAAGCAGTGAAATGGAAGGAGGACAGCATGGAGGAAGGCTTCGTAGGCCACGCATTCTCCTTGCTGGACGACAGCTGAGGGATGCCTAGGCTGGCTTCCACCTCAGAGTCAGACAGCATGGGACAGAGCTTACTTCTTTTGATTTCCCGCAGGTCTTTTCCATGGAAGTGGAAGGGAGTCTCACAGGTGATGTCCCCCACCAGGGCGGTATAGGGGATGCGCTCCAGCCAGCTCTTCAGCTGCACAATCTCGCACGTACAGTTCCATGGGTTCTCCTCCAGCTGGATCTCCATCAGGCTCCTGCCAATATGGTCCAACATCCCACGGTATGAAAGGACTTTTAGCCGGTTCCCACGCAAGTCCAAGTGGGTTAAGGACACAGACTTAAATAAGTTGGTGGGAAGCATGGGGATAAGATTGTCATTTAGGATGAGAACCCTCAATTTACTTAGGTTTCGAAATGCCCCACTTTCAATCCGTTTAATGACATTATAATCTGCCTGCAGATATTCCAGACTTTCCAAACCCAGGAAAGTGTCATTTCTGAAAATGTCCAATTTGTTTTCGTGCAAATACAACCTCTTCAGAACTCGGAGCCCATTAAATGCCCCTGTCTGAATGTCCTGCAGTGCATTGTTCCCAAGGTTAATAGACACAGCATTGTTCAAGTGAAGAAAACTATTGGTGTACAATTTCCTCATGGAATTCCTCTGCAAATAAAGTTTAAAAGGTCTCGACCATGACTGTGTTATCTGACTAATATTTATAAATCCTTTGTTGTCACAATGTATATGGAAAAGGCTCTCCTTCACTTCACAGTAACATGGATCAAAGCAGGGCTCATCGAGTTCCTCCGAGTCCTCTATCAAGGGAATTGGTGTAGTCCATGCTAGAGCAATTGTGCTTAGAAGAACTATCCACAACATCCTTCCTTTATGAAGTGTCTCTGCTGTGAAAGGTTTCATCATTTGTTGATGTTTGCAAAACTGCAATGGGAAGAAAAATGCAAATTTCAGTATTTTTGTCCTGCCTCACTCTTTTTCCTAAGCCCCTACCTGCTAGACTTGTGTTAGGCTCTTGGAAAGTTCAGCAATTGTTGAGCAGATGTTCACAGCCAACTCTAAGGCTGTCAGATGGGTGAGCCTTGCCCTGGTTTATACTTAAGAGATGTTAGAAGGTTTAATCACGCGATATCAGCCACCCTTATCTTCCCCCCCCTCCCCCCTCCCCCCTTGGTAAATGCCACCTATAAAGAGAGGACAGAACATGTAGACCCACACAGCGACATTGAGCACACAAACTGAGCATGTTGCATCTTTACATGTTTTACACCATAGGACCAGGGATTAGGACTACCCATATTTGATACTCATTTGCAATTTTAGCTTTGTAGCCATCACAGCCCGCATTGAATGTGGTGGGGGAAATACAAGTGGGTAGATTTCTCCACTGTCGCACCACATCTTTCATACATGTAAACTCCCAAAGTTATTGAATCTCAATCCTCAAATCTCTCTCCCTCCCAACTCAATATATTTATAAGTTCAAAGGAATGTGCAAGGTTTGCTGATGTCCCTGGCAAAACGGTTCCCTTCATAAATCCCCACAGTATCATCTTTAAAATAGTAAATGGTTAACAACACTGATTTAAAAGAAAATCTTCCCCTTTCAATGCGCTGATGAATTAATGCAACTGGTATATTATCAGATAAATACATACCACATATTAGTCATTTTAGCTGATTAAAGCATTTAGAGATGATTAATCTTTCTAAAGCACATACCCATGCGATCAGCAGATCTAAAGGGAAGTGACAGCTAAAGAGGCACCTAGGATTGAAACGCTCAGCCTGCCTTGGATTCGGGTATTCTGCGCCCCCAGGACCAAGCAAGAGACCCAGTTAAAAAGCTGAAAGTGGAAGAAAAAAATACCTTGACACTTACCAGCCGATAAATTATCTATCCTACTATATACATTTCCGAATGAAGACACCATTCTTCTTCAATCAGATGAAAATAATACTGTACTAATGAGGTGCAGCTCCTTCAACATATGGTTTCACCCTTCCTTTCATCAGATATTTTTAATGTATGGGCACAGAGAAATGCTAAGGATGGTAATAATAATGGCAGTGATGCTGCCTTCCTTGAATCTCTGAAATGCCCATTAGAATTATTCAAAGCTATCGTTGCTTTTAGTCTTAATCTTTCAATAGAAAAGGTCTTTTTTGCCTTCCTCGTGCAAGAACTAGAAAAAATTGCCCCCCATCCACAAACTTAAGAGCCGAAAGATACATTAAGGGAACAGAAATGCCAGCGGAACAGAAATCCTTAGGATCAACTTGCAAATGAAACCCTCCCCTGTGGGGAAGAAGAGATGGTTGAAAGCATGAAAAAAGAAATACCCCTCTGCAATTAAAAACAGCGTCTAATTGGGAAGCAGAGAGAGATATGAGAGCTATGTTGCGGTATAAGTCTTTCTGTCTCCTTTGCAAGATATTAGCCACTTAAGTTCTTTCTCTTCTGCAAGGGCTATAATAAAAAAAAAATAATAAAAAATAAAGAGGATTATTATATCTTCTTTTTGGAAGAGGGGGTGTCTTTGACCCTAGGTGGAAACAAAAGGATCCAGAAAGGTTGTACTTACCGGTTTGCAGGAGAGATTTTAGCACATCGTTACAAAAAAAAAAAAAAAAAAAAAAAAAAAGAGTGGAAGGGGGAAAAAAAAAGAAGCTCGAGTTTAAAGATTGCTGATTTCTCTCTGTCTCTCCCTCTCTGTGTCTCTCTCTCCCTCTCTCTACTCCCGCTGAAGCTGAGGCAAAAGGCAAAAAAAAAAAAAAGGCAAAAAAAAAAAAAAAAAAAAAAAAAAAGCAAGCCTGAAACGTGCTGGGAATGTAATGAGCCCCTCAATGATCTTCTTTAGGATGCAGAGCTGCTGTTTGGCACACTCAATGGAGGAGGGAGGAGAGGGGCTGCTGCAGGCTCCGCCGCCGCCTTCCCCGGGCCCCAGCAGCGCGGAGCGGGCGGGCTGGGGCGCGGCGGAGGACCGCGGGCTGCTCGCCGCCTCCGCGGGTGCGTGTGCTTGTGCGTGTGTGTATGTGACTGCGTGTGTGTGTGCGGTGCTGTTGTTGCCCTGGATCAGGCTTTTCCACGTCATGAAAATGAGCTTCAAGAAGGGGAACAAATGAAGGGGGCGCGCTTGGCATCAGGTCGGGGGCGCGCATTTGGGAAGCCCTGACTGTACATTTTTTTTCCCCCTGCCTTATTTTTTTTCTTTTTTTCTTTTTTTTTTTTTTTTTTTAAGGGGGAAGGAGGGGGCTGTTTGGCGGAGGGGAAGGGAAGTGGGAAACGAGCAGATGGGGGAGGAAAAAATACAAGAAGAATCATAGAGGCAAAAGCCGCCGGGATGGGTCACAATTTACACACTCCCCGCTTTAAGAAAACAAACAAACAAACAAAAAAAACCAAATCAACAACCCAAAAAAGAAGGGAGGGGGAGGAAAAAAAACCCAACTCTGAAGGAAATCAAAGATGCTGTAATTGCAAGCGCCAGCTGAGCTGCCGGGGAAGAGGGCGGCCCAGTGGGTTCCGGCGAGGGGCCACGGGGTCCAGGCCCTGCCGCCCGGCTCTCCCCGCTGCTCCCCCGGCGCCTCCTCCTCTCGTCCCTCTCCTTCCCTCCCGTCCCGATGCCGAGCCGCGGCTCCAGCCTCGCAGCCTCTCCAGGAGCCAGCGATCTCCCGCCCGCCACGCAGGCGAAGCTATAATTCTCGGGAGGACCGACCCGGCACCGTTCGCATCCTTCCACCGCGGAGTGTGCGCGGAGGCGAAGGGCCGCGCCCGCGGAGGGCAGCGCCTCTGGCCGGTGTCTGCCCGCCCCGGAGCCGGAGGCAGGTAACAGAGCTGCGCGGGGAGACGGGTGGAAGCTGCCGGCGGGGGGCGGTGGATCCGCGGAGGGGGGCGCAGCGGGGGTTTGCGCGGGTTCGCTCGTGGCTGAAAGTTGGCGGGTGAGATGCGCCGGCGGGGTGTCCGGCTGAGGGAGCTGGGGGGACTGCGGACTCTGCCCTCCCCCCCCGCAGGTCACATCCGCGGACGAGAGAGGAGGTCTGCGGGCAGGGCAGGGCAGGGAGGTGCCCCCGCGATGCCTCCTGCATCTCCGCCGTCCGCACACGTCCTTGCACCTTGCGCACCCGTGCGCGCATCCCCAGGCACGCGCACCCTTGCACACCCATCCCCGGCACACGGATGCGCGTATCGCCACACTCAGCGGTGCCGGGATGTTGCGGGACCCGCGTAACCGCCTGGGGCAGCTGACGGCACTCACCGCCCTGCTCCGCGCCGCTCTCCTCCCTCCGCGGAGCAGGGGATGGATTGGCCGGGAGGAGACTTAACTGGAATAGCTGCTCGGCAGCCAAAAGTTGAGGGGCAAAGCTGCAGGTGCAGGGGGGAGAGCCTGGGGGAACCCTCAGCCTCAGGCCGCCTCGACGGCGCTCTCCGCTGGCAGGGGCGCTGCCTCCGCGCCCGCGGACATGCATCATCTTTCCCAGCCTCTGAAGCTCCCTTTCACCGGTGCAATACGGACTCACTGCTCCCTCCTAATTAAATTGCTGCATCATTAATTTTCTGACACGGGAGCAACATGGGGTACCAGCAGGCAACATGCACCTGACACCCCTTTTTAAAAAAGAGGGGGAAGGGAAAAAGGGGAAACCACAACAGCTTGTTCTTAAACCAAGCTCGTACGGCAGCTTGAGCAGCAACTAGGAGAAACGACCTCTGCGCTATGTTTCGGGGGAGAGAGGCTTAGATGGCACACCCCCGCATCCCCGCTGCTGGGCCGAGGAGGCGGGGGGCAGCAGCCGCGTCCTGCCCTGACCTTGCACTGCCGCTTTCCCCGGCCGGCAACTTTCCGAAATACACCCGAATGAAACGCCCTTCCTCTTCTCCTAAGCTCCTGTCTTCAAGTTTTGCCGATGGCCTAGGGCGGGGAGGAAGGGAAGGTATCTGGGAGGGGGCGCTGGGCATCCGAGCGGGGGGTTGGGGTGTGACCCTGGAATGCAAAGCAGCCAGGGCTGCAGGGCAACTGGTCCCCCAGGGACCCCCGCGCCCGGTCCGGTCGTTGCCGCGCCACGCAAGGCAGCCCCGAGGGATGTCCTCGGCGAAGAAGTAGGGACGTCGCCCCCCAACTCCTGCCGGCATCCCTTATGCGCACAGCAGTTTGGCAGCGAGATGAGGAGGAGATCGCAGCTCACCAGAGAGGCGTCTCTCCCCAGGTTTGGCGGGGATGACAGACCTGCGTCCCCTTGTCCTGCCAGACAGGAGACAGAAATCACGGTGGGCCACTCCCCTTCATCTTGCCAAGCCCAAGCGGCTGACAGCCACCCTGCCTCTTGTCCTTTTGTCGACGCAACCTGCTGAGAACAGGATCAGTGTAAGAGTGATTGGCAGGAGCTCCAGCTAAGGGTATGGTATGGTAGACTGATGTAATCAAGGTTAGGACATCACTTGGTTGTTGTTGTTGTTGTTATTATTATTATTATTATTATTATTAACAAGTGAGCTCTTTCCTTGCAAGCCCCTGCCCTGGAACTGCAGAGTCAGGAAAGATACATGTCATCTGGGTGGAAGGCTGGCAGATGCCCTTCTGGCTGCCTCTTTCCAGCCTCAGCTGTAGTTACTGAAATGCACCTTTTACCTCTGACAGCCTTGTGAAAATAAGGGAGAAAGAAGCCACGTATAACTTGTGGGACAAACTACAAAACAATGCTTGAACAATTATTGTACCTTTCTGAAAGTACCATCACAGCATTATATTCCACTGGAGGCGACCATTTCCCCCGCTGCAGTCATTGCAACGCAGTCATTTAGTGCTTCATTTAGTCTGCAGCGTAAACCAGCCCCATCCCTTCCCAACAGAAATGTTAATGATTGAAAGAGGGAGTTTTCTTCCAAAGCTCACCCTGCCTGTCCAGAAAGAAATATTCTGATCTTTAATAGTCTCTTCTGTCTCAAGCAATCTATGGTAAGGGCAAAAGCAATAAACAGTGCAAGGGCAAGGGAAACTCTCTTGTAATTATTATAGATGGGAGGTGCTTCCTGGCTCTTTTGTTAAAGCTAAGGAGTAGTTTAGAGGTTCTGGATCTGAGGACTGAAATGTTTTGGATGCAGTCAGTGCCCGGGTTCCAGCTGCATTTCTGCCTAAAAGCCCCTCAAAGCCAGCTCATGCTGTTCTGTGCCCTCATATCCAGCTCACTGCAGGCCAGCAGGAAGGGGGGATCCCCGTAAGCTGCCCGTTCATGGAGGCAGGTGAGCTTGTGGGAACCCGTGTGGGAGAGAGAGTGGAGAGGCCCAAGTGGGCTGTGATGCTGATTAATCTGTGGTTCAAAACCCACACGGACTTGATTGGGTGCGCTGCCGGATGGGTGTTCTGGATGTAAGAGATGCTCGTGTGCCCCTGCCCAGGTGCAGGGCAAGGTCTGTAGCTAGAAGAGGGCTTCCCGCAGGGCACCCTGACTCCAGTGGCCTCACTGATGAAAAGTGGAAATCTTTGAATTAGGAGGAAAGGCCAGAGCATTGGGCTGTTGAAAATACAGTGCTCCAACTCTCCAGCATGCAAAGAGCGGTCCTGGGCAGGAACATTCACAGCTGCAAATGCTGCAAGACACAGAAGTCTGGTAATGCCATTAGTCTGCCTGGACTGGACTCAAATCTGAGCCTTGCAAGGCAAGGGCTTAAAATTCCATCCCTCACCTGGTGTTCCCTCTTATGTCCCCATGAGACTTCCATTTGTCTGGTATGTTCAGATGAATATATTTAAAAATTAGATACTCCCCTTTTATATATTTTTTCATTTTCTCTCTTCTTTTTTCTTTAATAACCTTTCAAATATTATTGGTTTTGTATATTATAAATTGTTCGAATTGAGAAATTTTAGTGTTTTTGAAAATATTGATAGGGGAAAATCAGAGAATCTTCTCCTCTTAGCGGTCAGTGAAGCAGTTTATGAAGCTTAACTTTTCATTTTTCCTGTCTGTTACTTAGTTCATTTATCAGATAAAGAAAACCAAAATTATCAGGTGTAATTTACCCACAGTCCTTCCTGTTAAGAGTTGTGTTAAAATTTATATCATGCTGTCCCAGTACTCTTTTAGGGACCATGACCTCTATTGGTCAGAGGTCATGATATCAACAGTTCTGATTCATTTCAGGGGGATTCAAATTTGATGCAGAGGTCTGTCCCGTCCCCCTCAAGTCAGTGCAAAGGTTTCATTGACTGCTGGAGGATCACATTTGGACTGTAAGAACTCAGGTCAAGGATCATTTCTTCTTTCAACGTCAAGGGGAGCTGCAGAATGCCCTAAGGTACCTTCAGCCTGTTACTGGTCGCTCAGCTGAAGGCTGGTATCCTTTTTTCCGCACAGTCCTGGTATTTGACACGCCACATATAAGTACAGGCTCAGATTATTTGAAATGCATAAGCATTGATGAATACACATGAAGTGGACAAAATGTAAGAATTTTAAACTGGGCTTTTCCAGCTGGAATCCTTTGGGCTGGACATCTTCTTATGTCAAACTGATACTCATGGACACAATTTTTACTCTTAGTCACTTTGTTATCAGTTATAGAACAGCTATTAATTTTTCCAAAGGTAGTTATACTCACTATAACTGATGCATCATTTTCAGATTAAATTAAGAAATAATAATACACTAAATTATAGTTCATGGAATAATGTAAATGTTCTCCACTACTTTAAACTCAATAAAACGCTGAAGCTGTACAGAAACCTTAGCCATGCCTTCAGTAACAAGCTATATGTAATTGATTTTTACTCATGGGATTCTTTTCAGCAGAGGAATTTTTTGCCCAGTATTTGATGATATGTGTAAATATTAAAAAGAAGGGGAAAAAGAACTAATGGAGTATTAAGATAGAACAGCAAATACTAGCAAATCATGGGTGCAGTACTTTTAATGGATTGTTATTAAAAATAAAAGATTAAAGCAGGCACAATAAAGGGAGTTTTTAATGGACAAAACTGTCAGTTCTGTTATCCTCACTGATTCCTGACATTTCAAGATCAGTTTTTTATCTAATGATTCAATGGCCTTAAACATTTCCTTCTAGTAAATCAGGCACAGCTATAGCTTTTTTCCCACCTCAGGCACGTAAGCCTGCACGCTGTTTCTAAATCTGCTGGTACTTATTACAGCCAGTGTCAAAAAAGTTCGCGCTCTGTTTATATATGAGCTTCTCTTTGGCCTTTATAAGAATGATGTACAGCCATGGTTAGGCATGCACAACTTCCTTTGACAGCAGCCAGAATCTCATATGTGGATCAAAGGTAGGTTATTTCCCTTAGGGTGATATCTTCCCACTGGAACCTTGGAGTTAAAAGCTCAGCTCCAGTGCACAGAAGGGCTTCTTCAGTTCTTGCCATACTTCACATAGGCAATTCTGCAGCCACACAGCCAAATCCTCCTACATGACAATGTACTGCCTCTTTTTTAAGCTTTTTTGTTTGCCTGTTTGGTTTTTTTTTTTTTGTTCTGATTTTGTTTATTTGTTTGTTTTGTTTGGGTTTTTTTGTTTGTTTTTTTCCAGTGGAGAGATTTATTTTTACCTGGTGGCAAAAGTACAGCTTCTGATGTCCTAAATGAGGCTGAACATGGACCATGCAAAGGGAGAACATGAACTTGTAACTGTTTTTTCCAAGTCTCTCTATCCATTCCCCAAAGACCCCAGTGGCAAGGCAGAGACCTTCAGCTGATAACTGCTTTATTATTCCTCCCATAAGAAAAATCTTAGATAATACGAAAATAATGTTTGAATTCTGTTAGCTGAAACACTTGTTGCAGAATAGCCATTGTGGTTTATTTTTACATGTACACACTCTGCATGTAAACATTTTCTTTTGCAATTTCCAGTCTGCTTTGAATGGTTTTCTTTTCAACTTGTGGTCTAATCTGATGTACATCCCAATTCCTTTATTTTGTCTGGGCACATGGAAATGGAGATTACCCTGCAGTATGCACTGTAAACAACAGCATGGATTTTCAGAGCATCTGGATTTAGAGTTGCCAGAATTAGAAACATGAGCCCGACGAGATCATGCTAGGGCAATTCCCCAGTACCAGGCCATAAAGCCAATCAATTTAAATTGTAATAGAAGGCACTATTACTGCACTGAATTCTGTGTGAAGGGAGGCACTTACTGCTCATTTGGAAAGAAAAGCTCATATTCTAAATTGCTTTTTAGATCAATCTTGATCCTACTTTTAGTGATGTCAATGGTGGAACTTCCGTTCAGTCCAGTGTTGCCAGAATTTTACATTTAGTGTTAAGTACTTCTCCTTTTCCCTCTCTCCTCCCTTTCCTAAGCTCCCTTACAGCACTGCTTGCTGTAGTTCCTCTTTGAGGACAGTTAAGATGTAGAGGTAGACTTTACCATTCAGCTCGGAGTCAACAAGATGGATAGTCATTTTAATCTCTTCAAAAAAGTAGTTCAATAGCTATGGAAGAGATGACAAGAATGATGTCTTCTCTGCTTTTGCAAGTCTTGATCTCCCTTCCTTTTGTTACTGATGTCACAAGTCTTATAGTAGCCCCCAGTTATGAATACGAGCTGATCTTTTATCCTAAATGGGCTCACCTATGACATTCAAGAGGAGCTGACTCACTCCAGTTTCAGTTACGTGCAATGGAAGTTGTGGACTAATGTATGTCTGTAAAAATGGCAAAAGAGAATTGGATCTTAAACTCATGGATCTTTTCTAACATGTAATACTGTAATACTCAGGTTTCTAATGCATGATATATTAACACATTCACATGCACTTAATATATTATTATTATTATGCTAGAATTATTAAATGGCAAGAGACAGAATCAGCTAAAGTACCTGAGCAAGTCTTCCTAGGCCTTCAGCTCCAAACTGGCCTCCAGAGAAACGTTGCCCTGCGTCTTTCCTACCAGCCAGGGAAAAAGGCAGCTGTTCTGACTTAGGCAATGAAAATCAGGATCAAAACTGAGTAGTGTAGCTATCCCTTACATGCAGTAGTTCCCTGTTTCTTTATCTAGTGTAATTTTGTATAAGAGGGAAAAGCTGAGGAAAATAACTGCTTTTCATTTTTTGAACACTGAGATAATTTTTTTCTGTTTATTTTTTCCTTTTTGCTATTTTATATAAATTGAATATAAATGATTAAAAATATATATATTCTTTTATGAGGAAGAGCGGGAACTGCCATTACTAATCACTGCATCCAGACAGTTGTTACATGTAGAGGATCGGAGGTCTAGAAAGTAAGATCTGTGAGGAAAGAGTAAATTAGGACTGTTCTGAATGAAGGAGTAGGAAGAATGTGGTAATACTTTTGAATTATATGAAAATATGTTGGAAAATAAAGGGAATACTTTGTTCTCTATGAATAGCATCAGATAGAGAACAAGAAATTGGTCTTAATTTGTAGCTAAAGATTTATATCAAATATTAGGATGATGTTTCTGATAGTAAAGGTGGCAAAGACTGGCTAAGGAGGTTGCAGAGCCTCTAGTAAAAGTAGCCTGCAAAAAAGAATGTCAGGGAGCAATTCCTGTAGCCTGGAGATGGATTAGGTGATCCCCTGAGTATCCTCCAAGACCTACATTTCTATGGTTGGTTGTGTTGAGGGACAAATTGTTTGTGATCCTATACTATACCCCTTGAAAATATATATATTGTTATTAAACACAGTAGGCAAATTTAATAAAAACCAAATTTGGAACAAGATTCCAATAGAAACAATAAGATAAATTAACATGAAAGAATTGAAGGTTTCTTGTCAACAGTATATACATGGGTAAAGCATACACTAAGCATGGTATATCGAAGCTCTGAACTTGTGCAATTGGCTAAAATCATAATCTTGAAAGTGTGTATATATATATTCTACATATGTATATACAGGCACATGCATGCAAACCTACATCCTTGGATGATTTTATGTATCTTTAATTTTCCAAGATTCTTGTGCTCAGGGTTTTATTTTTTATTCATTTTCTAGCCTCCTGTGCCATCCATCTATCTTCAGTTGGCTCTCCAGCTAGAAATATCAGCTTCTCAGGTAGTCACCTTCCAGAAACTGGTATTTTAGGAAAAATCTCAATATAAACAGATTTACAAAAAGCTCTGAGAATTGAGATTGCTGAATATAGATGGAAATCTTAGGTATTAGTGTAAGAAGGACAGTAGCATGTTAAAATGTAATATCCATAACAATACTCAGCATTTTCCAACCACTTTTATAGTGTTAAACGTCAGCAGTTTCAAAGTATGAGAGGAAGGCTTCCTTTTAGCTGTTGATTTAACTAAGCTTAAAATCCAATGAATAAATTGGCTCATAAATAAGTGAATAAACATAGTTCATCAGCTTGTGGGGTGCACAGTGCCTACACAACAAATAACAAGCTACACATCCCACTGTGAACAGTTTATGGCCAAAAGACTGAAGGAACACTACTGTGGAACTGTCAAAATAAAACATGGAATGGACTCATAAATGAAATGAACGGATATTGGTTTAAAATCAAGCCCATAAATATGTGTCACACCTGTCCTCTGTGTGGTCAACAGCAATCAAGCTGTTATAATCTGAACGTATTTTCAAGATGATGCTGTCTGATTTGTCCTTCCTTCCTTGCTGAGAGATATCAAGGAATAAAGTGAAAGACCTGAGTGATACGTTGTCATTGCAAAGGCTGCAGCCAGGGTGATGTTAATATATCAAGCTAAACATACCATGGACCCAGGAAAATTTGAGGCAAATTATGTTCTACCGTGCTAACCCTTTTAGAAAAAAAAAAAAGAAACGAATAAAACATCAATGAAAGAAGGTTTACAGCAACTGTTTTCACTGCCCAGCAAGCTTCTGCACTTTCCCACAGAGGTTACTGTGAATGTGGAAATAGTCTAACATAAGGATTATTAATAATAATAATTTACACTGTGGGAGGGCCAAGGATTCCCTCCATGCAAGGTGCATATAAACAAAAAAATATACACAGAAAAGCTTCTGACCAGTGACCAATACGATTATTCCTCTTCATACTTACAACTTGGTCTCAGTGCAAAATAACTTCAACCAAGTTCCTGGTATAGTTCTCCCAAAGATTACTTAATTTAACATACAGTTGTCATTATTTTCCTAAATAAGCCATAGAGGAAAATCCAACATTTGGTGTCTCTGCACGAAAGGTCTCAAATAATAACCTAACTGGTTTCAAAGGTTTATCCCATCCTGCCAAATCAGGCATTTCCTTCAGTAACAGCTTAGGGGAGCCCAATGGCTCAGTGACTTTATGTGCTTTTTGGCGCAATATCTTTTTGTTTGTTTTCTTGCTTATCTAATTTTTAAAGATAGTCTTATTAAGCTGTTAAACTGCACTGTTTAAAGTGTAATCTTGTATTTTACCATTTAAGTCGCTGTCATCTGGGAAGAATCCGTTTCTATTGAGGCCATTTGGGGCCATCCTTACATACATGTCATTAAGAGTCCCTCAAATTTTTAACGATTTTCCAATTTAAATACACAAGCTAGACAAGGTCCTTTGTAGCTCTCTGTCAGAGCAGTTTTACTGCCAGACTGTATTACTGCCACATCTGTGTTACTTCTGACCTGCAGTGCACACAAGGCCTACCAGGGCCAACATTCAACACAGGGAAGCAGGCAATTGCCCAACACACAAGGTAGCAAACCATCTCCATTCCTGGCCCCGCTTGCTCTGCAGCATCTTGAAAAATCCAATTTTGGCTGCTGATGTAAAATAACTAAGCAAGTGGAGAGCACAGGGGAGAGATGCCATGGGTGCATCTCATCTGCCATGGGTACATCTCATCTACCCAGAGCAGCAGGAGCCACAGCGAGTGGCAGAGCCTCATATCTCCTGACTTCAGACCCTTTCCACTGCTTCTGTCCGCAATCACAGGCCTGTTACTTTTGCCCCTTGTTTTGACAGGTGTTGCTAAAAATTACCCTGCAGATGTTATCAGGTTGTCAAAGGGACACCATCAGTATTGTCCAGGTAGAGACTGACTTTTTCTCTCTCTTTTTTTTTTTTTTTTAATATACAGCTAAAACATATTGTAGTGTTAAACTGGATTAAAACATGAAAGCAGCAGAACAGCAAAACTGCTGAAACCTTATGAAAACACACGCATTGCCTGATTTTCTGGTGTGCAATGCAGATGAAAACAGCAATGTTTTTTTCAAACCATTTGCATATCTGTAAATGACTGCAAGGCAGGGTAGAAGGAGGCCAGATGGATTCAACTGAAAAGAAAGGTAAAAGGCTTTTGTTTCTGATTTTCGTTTTGCAGTTAAGAGCAGGATCACGTTTTGAATTTCTTTACAGACTTTTAAAAAATGAGTGAAGTTCTCAACAGTGCATCCCAAGTGTAGAAGTGCATATTGAACAGAATTATAGAAAAAAAAATCTATTTTATAGTAATAATTAATGTTTTGTTTCATGCAGTTTTCTGAATGATCCACATAAGCACATTTTAGGGCAAGCAGCTTAGCAAGTTTTCAGGGGACACTAATCTGCTGGACTTTCACTGACAACCTAAAAGCAATGTCACATGAAAGTCTTATCATGATAACCTTGCCCATCTGCAAAGGTGGCATAGTACTGAGCCACAAAGCTTTCAGAGGTGTGATACTCCAATGCAGGGTGCGTTATTTATTGAGGTCAGATACGAGGCTTTTGGTATGCCAAATTGCTTCTGTTATTTCCAAGAGAAAAAACTGAGGCACCAGATTGGTGGCAGAGCTGCCTCTCAGCCCAGGATGAGACAGGGGATGAGTAGGTATCTTCAAGGTAAGCCTCCATCTCTGTGATTTTCACCTACCATAGCATAATAATAATAATAATAACAACAACATCAACATTCCATTAGTTCTTAATAAGTGTGGTCGTTACTACATGCATCTTTTCAAACTTTTTTTGTTATCCTTTGCTTCGCACTTCAGGTCAGAGCAGCTCCTGGTTGTGCAATGCTGACAAAGTGCTACAGCATTTCTGCCATCCACGCACATATGCAGCTAGGTAAGGGGTACAAGTGACACACAAACCTATAGGAGTAGGTGTATGATAAATACTTGATATCTCGTTACAGCTACTTGCACCTTATAGAGGTCTTCAGTGTGTCCTTACTCTGAATTATTTGCTTTGCTGATGAACGTAATCCTGTGAGTAGTTAGTTATTCATAGACACAGTTCTTTCGCACTGGATGCAACAAGAAGGGTAGTTACCCTCTCCCTTGGTGTGGTGCGTGCCCTTATTTCTTTGTGCAGAGCCAGGGTTTAGACAAGCTTTTAGCACAGTAGCAGCTTTCCCAGATACACAGGCGACTGTTTAAATTGCCCTAAAATTAGAGTGAGAGAAAGGGAGAGCCAAGTACGTAGAGCAGTGAATTCTCCAGGTTAAGAGGACAGACATTGCTCCCCCTCCAACTTAGCCATGCTTATCTTTTTCAGTGGATCTTCTCCTTTCCTGAGTCTGACTGTACCCTGCAATGTCAGAAAAATGTGTTAAGAAAGCTTTGCTACCCAAGGAAAGGCATAGTCTTAAAACTCGTGTTCAGTAATGAAAAGAGATAGGAGTATTCAGAGCTTATAGACAGCTGAATAGGAGTATGAAGGAGAATTGGAGGGAGAGCCTTGACTGTCTGACAGTTGTATGTTGTGCCAGGGATGGAGACTACTTCCACTTTAAGTTTGTAACACAGGTGTTCCTGGCAATAAGAGCAACATATCTGGTCACTGGGGGGGTAGTAATGCTTTTGAGTTTCTCATAGGCTCCCAGTGAAGTCTATTGGTAGTTATTTCAGTCCAACACAACTTCATAACTTCATCTTACATTATCACATTTTGTAGAAACATCAAGACATCACGGTGCAACAACTTTTACTTGCAACTGACACTGTCAAGATGATCAGTCCCCAGGAAGCAAAGCGTTAGATGTGTGTATTTCCATCCTGTCTCCAGCAAATTATAGCAGGTTTTAAAGTTACTGCAGCACAGGATTCGAAAAGAGGTTTCCAGCCCTGTCCAGCTCCTCTTGTGTAACCCTGGCGACCAAACCAGAGTGCTGGCCACTTGTGGTTTAAGGGCTGTGAAACAAGTCTTAGGCTCCTGGAAGCCTATATGTTGAAATACCATTTGTTCTTACTTTCTTCCGTGAAGGTAACCTTGCTGCAGAAAGCAGTCCCTCAAAAAATGTGGCTAATTTTAGAAATTCAGGGCTTACTTGCCCCTTTTATTGCAAGTGTAAGGATTGAAAGAACCCTTCTGCACCAAGCCCTTTCTTCTGTGTTTGTACCAGTGTGAGGAAAGAGCCTGACTTTAACCTAACAGATGAAAATCAAACCAGCAATGGGCAAAGCCAATTATGTTCCCCATTGCCTAGGGATGGGCAATCTAATTTGCAGCTGACAGTGATTTGATGGACTGAGCCATCCTTTTTCTGATCCAGCATTTCAAGTAATTTTTATTGTAAACCAGTCATTACAATGTAGGACTCTCAGTATCATCAGTGTCATCATGACAAATTCCCACACCAGTGTTAGTGATGCTGCTAGGGTTTTTCCTCCCATCCTTCACTGCCTAACATGTTCTGGGAAGTGCTGGATGTGGTACACTGTGGCACTTCCCTTAGGGTGAGCTCTGGGCAGAACAGCTAATGGTTCGTGTGAGAGGGATGGTGCCAAACAGAATGGTACCATCACTGAGGGACATGTTTCAAATCTCTTTGCTGTAATTTTGTCAGGGATGGTAAATTTAGCCCTCTAGTTCAGAATATACATATAGCACATTAAGTTGGGAGTTTAACAGTGTACATTTTCCCCTCCATCTTTCCCATCTTAACTCCTTTGTATTCTTTATAGGTCATAGAACAATTCCGCTTCACCCCCAGGGATATTGTACTAGTTCGTGTCCAACATCTGTGAAATCTAGTAAGTCCTAAGCTTTAGTGTAGTATCTTTATGTTCCCTGAATGGGCATAGAGGCATGGCTTATGCCCAAGCATTCTTGGACAGCACAACACTTCATTAGAACCAGCTGGAATTTATTTCACCAGAACTTTAGCAATTTCTGGTTCAAGAAGCCAGACCCCTGATTTTCCAGAGTTGGTGGAATTTCCTTGTCTGCACTTGAAGAAACTCCTGCTGGATCATGTAAGCTGTGGGACTCAGTGATAAGGGGAAATTTGGAGAAAGTGACCTGAGAGGATATGTAAAGGGTGAAGATCTGTTGCTCTTGCAGACAATGTACCCTAAATTGCTCTTCCCAGGTCCGTGATAATGCACTTTAGACCCAGGAGGCTCTATTTATACTTGTTTCCCCCTATTTCTGCTTAACTGTGAAATCTGCAATTTCTTTCTTTCCACTATAGTATTCAGTAAAAACTGGTTAACAAATGATTGACAGAGAACTACTATTGCAAATAGGAGGAATAAAAGCCTATAATTTTCACGAGACAGATCACCAAGACTTTGCTCTAATATTGGGTAGTTTTATTAATACCTCTATTCCTGCGAAAGTCCCAGGTTAAAGGAGCATTATTAAGACTGCAATATCAAGCACAGAGATGGTGAGACAGGCCAAGGTTGTGGCAACTGTTGCATCTCAACTTCTGCTCCATCCACGCATCCCCATTAACAACACAGTCACACCTATGTAAAAGTAGCTATGTACTGAAGAGCTACAAGGAGCAAGCTATATATTTTGTACTTATATGCTTTGTGTGTTATTATTTGGTTTGACTAAATATTTGGATTTACCAAACATATATACTGATTTTATTAGGTCAAAAAATCAAAGCAAAGATGAGGAAATATATTTAATAATTTCAGTAGAATTTGAAGGTACCTAGCAGGGTATTTCAGTAGCAAATGTAAGCATTAGTTAAGTGAAGTTGGCTTAAATGGGTTTATATTAAGAAAACAAAAACGTTTTTGTGCTTACTTCTATAGGCCCATCTCCTTCCTTATGCGTGGTTTGATTTTAGCATCCTGTTTTAGAATATACAGATTTGGTTCAGCAACTTTCCACCAAATGGGTGAGCGGTGTGTCCTTGCAGGCAGCCTCCTGGAGGCACTGAGATGGAGGGGAGACACAGAAGGGACCCTGTGCCTAGTGCTCCAGGAGGAAGGGTCCTGCAACCCTGTGTCCCACACCAGCAGGGACACACATGTGGCTCCTGACCTTAGTTTTGGGATGGAATTTGGTAGTATAGGATGAGAAGAGCTCTCAGTTCAGTTGGCAGGAGTCTTCTGGCACAGGGTTGGGGTGGGTGGCATCATGATTCCATGCATAGGGCAGAGGGGCTGGGATGTGCAGGAAACACGGCTGTGATGGGGCTGCAGCAACCACCAGTGTTTCTTGGATCTCTGCATGGATCTGGGGTGAGAACTGTGCCCTCATTGCTGCAGCGCTGATGGGAAGTGCTAAGAACAGTCCTTGTAGACCTGTTTCATGAGCAGTACTGTGAAAGGAAACAGATTGCCTCAGGCAAGACATTTAGAGGGTCTTATACTTCTCTGTATTTTTAAAGTGTATGTTCATGCTCTCAATGAAATGTTGCCTTTCAATGAACTTGGGCAGGGATAGGCTGCCTGCGCACACACATGCTGTATGTTGCATTAAGCTGTAAGCACTTGTTTAGGTCATCTACCTACAGAGAACTTCATATAAATGGGAAGATCACCATGCATGCAGATATTTCTGAATATCTTCTTTATTTTCCACAATTCCTTTCTGGTTTAGATTAAAGATTCCTTATACTTACTTTCTCATTTCTCAAGGTTGGATGATGTCTTCTGCTGATTGTGCTGCCTACACAGATGTGTTGGCAGTGGTCATGGAGAACTTTGGCTCCACGTGGAGCCGGAAATCCAGCATACCACCTACACATGTGTACAGCTGGAGTCACTCTTGTTTGAGGGGAAGTCCAGCTGCATCATGGTTGGGTTTGGGTTTACAGTGCCATTACAATAGCAATCCTAGTGAGCAGGGAACAGGAGGTGGGATTTGTGTTCAGGAAATTGCTGACACACCATTAAATTCCAGAGGTGGCTAAAGACAACCATAAAGCCATGCTACATCCACAGAACAAGCACTGGACAGCTATGACTTTTTATTTGCGTAGCGCTGTGCTGCAGTAACGACCTGTGTCCAGGTTTGTTAGTCTGAAGCCAAATATCTTCTTTTAAAATGTTAGGGGTTGCAGTTTGTCCTTGGTGGATGATCTCTTCTCCCCTTCTTGCAATCTGTTGTTGTGTTGGGGTTTGCTTTGCTCTGAATTTCTACTGAAATGCATACAAAAGCTCTTGGCGATATGTCAAGTTCATGCCAAGTTCACTGAGATTTCATATAGGAAAAACAGGGTAAAAACAGGTAAAAATAAAAATAATGATTTTATTTTTAAATATTGAAATTTTGAAACAACTTTCAGTTTGAGTTTGTAATATTTTTGGGTTGTACTATGCGTGTTATGGTGACGTTAAAAATGGAAGAAAACCCAATGAAAACATCTGAAGCCATGGAAAATGGCTTTCCCACATTTTCACATGTTTGCTGTGGAGAAATGTTGAAAATCTATTGAAGTTTTAAATGGAACAGAATTTAAAATCTTTTATGAAACTGTATGTTTATTTTCATGTAGCTGCTTACAAAAGTTAAGTACATTTTTATTGAATGTAGATTCTGGTCAAGATTTGCTAAATTTGAGGCTAAAATTCAGGCTTCTAAATTCCTGTTCAAACACAGAGTTTAGAATTACAGAGCAGTCATGTTTCTCTGTGATTTTGACAGGCCTGTTCCTCCCACCTATTCAAAATAAGTTTTAAGTCTATTCATTTCATAGCACTCTGTGTTTAGACACTTATTTTTAAGATTTTTATTTTATTTTTAATGCAATCCCTCTTTCTGAAAATCATAAGGAGGTTTGCTAGAAAAAGAATTTAAATTTCTTGCTCCCCTTTTTATACATCAATTGCTCATACATACTTCTTATTCTTTTTGCAAGTTCTCCAAGTCTTAGACTATAAGACTACGATCATAGTCATACGACCATAGATCATAGCACAATGACCACAGATCATAGCACAATGACCACTGTCATGCTCAGCTTCCCCACCCAGCAGGGGCCTCACGGTAAGGCAAAGAGTTTTTTTCAATTAAATTCTATTTTCAATTAAATTTTCAGTGAAAACCCTAATTTCTTTTTTAGTAAGATAGACAGCTGAGACAACTGGCAGAAGTCTAACGGCAGCAAAGTTCCTCCAAATAGTCACCCACTCTAGTTCAGTCCTTTGCTATATGATAATCTGATATGTTGATTTTTAAGTACAATAACTAGCAACTAATTTCACAAGGCTATTTCTTTAGAATAATCCTCAAGAAGTTTGATATACTTTTAACTGGTACAAGCATTGGTCAATAATTTTAATTACATGATCGGTTTTCCTTAAAGCTTGTCTTGTCTATAGATTTTAACTTATCTATATATATTAAAACAGTTTTATTAAAGGGGAAAAAGCATTCTAACTAATTATGGGGATTACAAAAGGAGTAATTTTCTTGAAACTGGTCCTTAATATAACTAATAGCTCTTGGCTTCACCTCAAGATGGTTAACAAGCCCATCATTAACTGTGGCTAATGCAAAATTAATTACATTTTTTAAAATATAATACTGGATGACAAATCATTATAAATCATGCCTTTGGTTATTCATGTCAGTTAAGCCAATAAATGAGTTTGAAAGTCCACATATATGTATAAAACAGAACTAGAAGGAAATATGGAACTAATTGTGTTGGTTGTCAACAGTTACATTTTCAGTAGCTTTTAAAATTTCTTCATAACATTCTCAGGATTCAAACTATTGTATGATAATATAATTTTTTGAAGATTTAATAGGAAACCTTGGCATTGCATATGACCAGAGAATCCTGGCATCTTCACTAGGATTATCCACACAAGCCTGGAGAGTAATTAACAAAACTGAAGATTTAAGAAGAAGAAGGCAGAATTGTTACAAAGTCTGGCAAGACATAATTCTACAAAACTATTTCACTGGATTTTTAAAATCCTGTGAGATGTCAATAAAAACAAGAAACTGATTCCCCCCCCCCCCCCCGGTTTTGAGTTTGCCTACCATAACTTGATAAAGAAGCAAGATCAACAATTTTTGTCTAAATACCAGTTTAAAAGGAGCCACATGTGTTTGATGTGCAGAAATAATGGGAGAAAATGCTAAGTACTCTGAGAGCCTTTCACAAGACAGGTCAGAGAGCATTTGCTAAATCTAATGGATATTTCAAAGATACTAGGATTAATTCACGAACCCCTAAATACTGCCTATATATGACTGATATTTGCAGTTTCCTGAGCTATGGCAGGGTTGACACAACCATAACACTTATTACTAGCTAAATACTCCTTCTGCTGAAGTTGAGAACCCCAAGTGAGCTTTGCGAGCTGTAGACACCAAGCACTCTCCAAGTGTTTGCAGGGTGGGTCGGGAGAAGGACAGACATGGCAAGGACGGAGTGGTGAAGCATGGCAAGCAGGTCGGGCAGCAGCCGGAAGTTGCTGCTGGAAATGACCTCCTGCCCAGGGCTTCAGGCCCCATCCATCAGCTCACACAGCTTTGCTTTAGAGGTCTGGTATAGCTGAACACATGAAACTTTTTTTAATTATAAGAGAGGATTTCCTCCTGTTCTGTGTGTACAGTCCACCAGTCCTCTATTCGGGTGCTCTTTGAATACTGCCCAGGTTATTCCTTCTCCTTTGAGGCCAGAGGATTTGACTCCTGTTTCTGTTTTCTCCTTCAGTTTCTTTTTACCTCCCTTTACATAAGTCTGCAATGAACTCTCTACACACTCCCTTCAAGGATGAACATCAGCTGCATTTACTACCCCTAATTCACCTAGTGGTACATCAGACTGCATCCCTTATATACATATGTATTCCATAAAGATATAGCTCACTATCCGATCTGCATCCTGTAGGATTGCCTTCTTTGTGTGTTATATTTGTCCTTTCTGCTGGGGTGTAGTTCTGCTTTAAGATAAAAAGTCATTCTCAGTGAGCTTAATAAAGAACTAAAAGTTACTCATGTACATAACTAATTACTGTAATCAAATGCAAACATATTTTCTGCCTGTCTCTGTTACTTGAAAAAGCCCAAATTGATTTATTTTCAAATTCAGAAATCAGTTTTCCAAGAATAAATAAGAATATGTAATACAGCAATTATGGGCAGTCCCCAAAAGCTGCATTTATGTATTTATGAAAAAAGCTCCCGTGGGTAACCCTTCATATAACATATTTGACTTTGAAATGCTTTTATTTTTATAAGTTCTTTCAAGTTTTCTACTTTGAAAGCTGATGTAATATTTTTCATATTGCGTAATATTTCTTTGAAAGGTCATACTCTGTAGCCAGAATTGTTGCAGCTTGCAATGTGAGACATCTATGCAGTGAATAAACTTTCTTGGTAGCATGCATAGCTTATTAAGAAAAGCTATTTCGAAAATGAGATCACAGCATCACATCTATTTTTTTTTCTCTCTAAAACACATTTAAAGTTAATTTTTTTGATTAGCTGTAATTCAGATACACCCTAAAATATAATTAATTTTGGTCACACCATTTCTGTGATTCATATGATAGATAACAAATAGGTTATGCACATCCTTAATATAACAGCATTATTATCAAACACTCAGTTTATTGCATTACAGATGATATCAAGTAATGGTAGTAATTCACATGAATAGTTCTCAAGTCTGATTGAATTTGATTCCTTATTAGAGAGTTCCACAGTGCAGAATATTGTACCAGTAATATAGAAATTGCTTCTAGCATGTGAAATGTGCAATTATAATAAGCAAATATTTAACTCACACTATGCTCTTGGGATCACAATGTCAATGAGACTTAAAAAAATTAATTGTTTCATCAACCAGAAGCATCTGAGAAGGATCTGTAGCCAAGATGGTCTGCGAGAGATCCCTAGCTGGATTTATGAGGAAGGTGATGACTTTCCCCCTTAATATTTCTTCAAGGGCTTGGGACAATCTAGATCTGAGGAAGCCTCTGATACGAAATGAAAATAAGAATCAGATTTCTCTTCCTTCATAGCCCTCTGCCTTTCAGAAAGTTGGAACTGCTCTTTGTTTTCTTACTGACTGGTGTCACAACATGACACTATTTATGAGCATTTTCAGTAAGAGACAAAGGTAGGTACTCTCATTTTCTATGGAAGATTTCTTATGGAGCCAGCATTACCAAGCAATGATTAGATAAGACAACACTGTGGGAAATTTAACATGCCAGCATGGGTATGCTGCAGAACTAAAACCCTATCAGTCATTATTGAAGGTGCCTTCACCTAAGACACTCAGAGGATTTTTTTTTAAAGACATAAGCTATCTAATGGGGCTTAATGATTTTTTATTTGACAACACCCAGCAGCAAAAACTGCACAGATGCTTAATAATAGTGTAGTAAGTTTATGTCAGCAATTTGGTTTGTAGTAAAATATGTATGCTTGCATTATTCCATTTGAGATAGAGATGTTTATATTTATTGAAATCCTATATTTTTGTATTATGTATCTCTACTTTTTTTTTTTTTTTTTTTTTTAAGGCAAGGGTACAGGGATTTATATTGACTAACGCCATGAGAAATTTAAGATGAACCAGAGACAATATGCCAGTTAAAAGTACAGCCAAAAATTCATCTGCTTAATTCCAGTGCTCTTTCATCGATATCAGCTATCTAATCAGGAATCATTTATCATCACTTTGTAAGAGTTTGCGTGTCAGGATAAACTGCATCATTAATTGCAAATACACTGCTGAGATCTTGGAATGTGTTTGGAATGTGTATGTAATGTGTATGTAGGCATGTGAAAAATGTTGAAGGACTGGGAAGTACAGACAATATGAGACTGCAACAACGAAGAAATATTAAACCTGAAAAGTAAGAACAAGTGAATTTAAAAGTAAACTGTGATTTTAAAGAAAAGGCAGCAATCATATCCGAAAAAAAGGAAAGCATAGATAAGTATTAAATGCTAGATATTCCATATGCTTTTAAACATGTTACAGAAAACTGCAGTAAGTTTAGATTCCATTGCATTATATGAAATGTGTGGCTCTTATGGGCTTTCCACTCCTACATCCTGGTATGTAGTGTAAGGTCCAATGACAGCGTGCAGTGGTGGAATGATAGGATAAGGATTACTGGGAAGAGAGGCTTCAGGAGTGTTTCAGATGCTGTTGAAGGGGTCTTGACTCTTAGAAGTCCAGATACTCAGATTCTACTTATTAATTTGGATTTATTTAACTGTTTTGAATGAATTGTAATGAAGTAATATAAGTAGAAGTATTTCATGAAAATGTGCAAATAATTAAACTGCTGTTTTTTTCAGCAGAGTACTAGGGAAAAGTGACTGTTGTATCTTGTGCAACTGTACTAGCAACTTTGATGGTAATGTAACCTTACAAAAAACACTGAATCAGGCTGTCAGTTACCCTGAGTAGGAATATATATGAAGTGTTGCATAAAAGAGGTTTTTTAATGTGTTATAAAGAATTGGCAACATGATTGCAAGAAATACATAAATTAGCATGTCTGCCATCCATCTTTTTGAACACTCAACCTTAAAAGAACTGAGGACAACATTAGCAGCAATGTGATACAAAATAATTAGCTTATTTTCAGGGCTTAAATAGTCATTACTTTCTTGTGAAGCCACTAATTAAACTAATCCTAGTTTATAATACATTAGCAACAACTATTTATGTAGAAGATACTTCTTGGAGGATAAAAATAACTTAAAATTTTGAAATGCTCAAAATGATGTGCAAAACTGTAAAGCTTGGACAGGAACAATACAGACTAAAAAATTTATCTAAGTACTTGATTTATTCCTCTCTGCCCACGTGCAATTTGTTCAGCTGAAGTCTGCAGATACAACTGTTTAAAGGCTTTCGTGAAACAATTTTCCCCTTTCTGCTTTGAAAGCCTATGACAGCCTGTTACCATGATTTTCTTAGGTCCTGTTATAGCATTACCCAATTATTTCCTAAAAAGTATAAAGGTTTTTTTCCCTGTCTCACACTGTAATAGATGAAGGAGTGATTTGCAGTTTGATGTTTGACTTCAGTCAAAGGAAAAGAACTGGTAACATGAAGTTGACACAAAACAAAGCACAAAATCTGTGCTGTAGCCCAAAATGGTCTCTGACCCTCATCCACACACACACACACACACACACACACACACACACACACACAAAAAAATCCAAAAAAATGCCCAGCACTAGAAAGGCAGAAAAAGCTATGTTTCTGAAGTGGCAGATCCGCATCTTACAGTTGCCATTTTCCCATTGTGGACAAATGTTTTCCTCAAATTCGTGCCTTGCTTGGTAATTTACATGGGATCAGTTGGAGGCAATATTTAGTTACAAAGCCCTCAAGACATGCAGGAATGCATTCATGTGTAGGAAAGCTAATGAAATAAGCTGAGGTGGGAAAATACAGACTGATGTGGAAAACAAAGGATTCCACTCACAGCCAAAAAAAAGAATTCATCGGGAAAAAAAAAAAAAAAAAAAAAAGCTGAAAATTCAGCCAATTGATCCTGCAAAGAAATGAAGATGAAGCAGGGAAGTCTGGAACTTCCTGTCCCTTGGATTTACAACTGGCAAGGAATTACATTTCCCATTTAAAGTCATAGCTGAACTTCCCACTTAAATAATTTGTAGAAGCTTTTGTATCAGCTTGTGCTCAAAAACTAAAAACTGAAGAGATAACCACAGTGAGCAGGAAATCACCTGAGATCAACTGGTTATGCACTGAGCAACAAGCCACAGGGTTTCTTACAGAGCCATTTACCCAGGCATCTAACTGAAACTTGTGGTTGCTTTATCACATCATGTAATATTCTCTCTGTTCCCCCTACACTGCCTCTCCTGGTACAGTATCAATAATTCATGTACTCTTCTTACATGGGCTATATAATATGTTGTAAGAGGCAAAATATACACAGTATGTATAAGGAAAAAGACTTCCTGAAAAAGATATTTAATAGACCTGTTAAACCTAGGAACCCAGATAAGGCAAAGCACAAGGACATGTCTCACCCAGGCATGATAGGCAATTCCCTTTCATGCCCATTTTTAATTATTTTTGCATGACAGGTGCAAAAATAGACTTCTATAAACAATTTTCTGAGATGGATATCAGTGAGTCCCTGATTATAACCTATACAAAATAGAGAACAAATAAACATCATGTAACAAGGCACTGAAACAATGTGATATTGTGTTCAGGGCAGTGGCAACTTGCGTGCAAGCTACCTCCTTTTTTAATTTGTCCCTGGATTGTGAGTCAAAGCTGCTGACTCCTTCTCTAAACAAGGCTTTGGTAACACTGCCCAAGCCAGTGTGGACAAGCCTCCATTCTCATCCTGCTAAAGGCTGGAATGGACCTTTTAAATTAAAAAGTCCTTAATACACATGTGTACATGTTCATCAGCCTACACTTACTTTACGAGCACATTCAAGTCAGAAAAGATAAAGTGGAATTAAACATGGATGCATCTTTTACAGAGCCATTTCCCAGAAGACATCAATTTTTTCAGCAACCACTTCCAAAGACTCCTCTAGCAGTGTTAGATTTGACTGCAAATGACAAGCTGTACACAGGAACCAGACATTTACATCCCTATCATCACTTATTAACTGTTTTTATTGTTGCTGACAATGTAGTGATAATAATAGGGATTCTCTCAACACCTGGCTTTAAGATGTAGGAGTTTATGACATTCAAGAATATTTCAACAGAACTGACAGGTGAAGGCATGTTCGGAAGCAATTTATACCAGGAACAGTATAAAAGCCACACAACAGCTGATTGGGACTTTCAGGAGTCTTTGCTAACCCTTAGGATTTGATTTAGACATTGAAAAGCAAGGTCATTTTCTTTTAATAAGAAAATCTCCATGTCTAAATCACACTCCAGTGACACTGTGTTGTAGTTTATATAACTTATGTAGGAAAATTACTAATAGGGAATCAGTGTTGGAATAAACAGTATGACGAGAGCTGTGATTGGGTGAAAAAAAACAGGGAAACTGGTGGCTGTCACTTTCTTGACTAATTCAAAGCATGAAGTGAATGTACCGGTGTGCTGATTTCCTTCAGTTTTCGTTAAGACTGGAGATTCTTGTGAAGTGCAAGGTCCTACACCTGGGTCAGAGCAATCCCAGGCACAGCTACAGACTAGGCAGAGAAGAGATTCAGAGCAGCCCTGCGGAGAAGGACTTGGGGATGCTGGTTGATGAGAAAATGAACATGAGCTGGCAGTGTGCGCTTGCAGCCCAGAAAGCCAACCGTATCCTGGGCTGCATCAAAAGGAGCGTGACCAGCAGGTCGAAGGAGGTGATCCTGCCCCTCTACTCTGCTCTCGTGAGACCTCACCTGGAGTACTGTGTGCAGTTCTGGTGTCCTCAGCATAAAAAGGACATGGAACTGCTGGAACAAGTCCAGAGGAGGGCCACGAGGATGATCAGGGGACTGAAGCGCCTCCTGTATGAAGATAGGCTGAGAAAGTTGAGGTTGTTCAGCCTGGAGAAGAGAAGGCTGCATGGGGACCTAATAGCAGCCTTCCAGTATCTGAAGGGGGCCTATAAGGGTCCTGGGGAGGGACACTTCATTAGAGACTGTAGTGACAGGACAAGGGGTAATGGGTTAAAACTTAAACAGGGGAAGTTTCGATTGGATATAAGGAAGAAATTCTTTACTGTGAGTATGGCGAGGCACTGGAATGGGTTGCCCAGGGAGGTTGTGAATGCTCCATCCCTGGTGGTGTTCAAGGCCAGTTTGGACAAAGCCTTGGGTGAGATGGTTTAGTGTGAGGTGTCCCTGCCCATGGCAGGGGGGTTGGAACTAGATGATCTTAAGGTCCTTTCCAACCCTAACCATTCTATGATTCTATGATCCTTCTAACAGGGGTTTGGCTACTGAAAGGCTCAGGCCTGGAGAACAGAAAATGCCTTCTGCTTCCAAGACCGTTGTTTTATGGAAAACGGGATATGCACCTTTCAGGCACTTCCTCACATGCAGTAAGAAGAACTGTATCCTGTCTCCTCATCTGCGTGCTCTTCCAGCTTGCAGTGGCTATGTCCAAGCACTGGTCCACCATAGTCAGCGCAGAGGATCCATCATCATGTGCAGGTCAGATTTCAATGGAAGAGATTGCTGTGAGGAACTGAAAATTATTTATGTAAGCTAAAGTCACCCCAATCATTTCAGTAAATCTCTATACATAGGACTTCAAAAGAAAGATTAAAAAAAAAAAAAAAACCAAAAAACAAAACCAAACCACAAAACCCAAGTCCACAGCTTGATGGAAGACCTTCTCCACTTCATTTGCTTTGAAATTGTTGGAAGGAGAGTGTAGACATGAGCAGCCTTAAGCTGCACCTGTTCCTTGGTGCGTTTGATAGGACCCCAGCAGGACACAGTACACCAAGATGTAGCCAGAGCAGCAATCCTGTTGGGGTGCTTAGCGACTGTTGAGGTTTCCTTCTTGAAGACCAGCAAACCCAGTCTGTGAGGTACCAATAGCCAAGGCGAGGACTATCATCACTGGTACAAAACTGGCCTCTAAGGACTCACAGCTTTGCAGTAGATGGCTCCACTGTGGCTGTGCCTCGTGAAGTCCTGGACATCTTGAAGGACTGCAATTCACTGCTCCACTTAGTGCTGCATGCTGCACTATGTTGCTAAGAAAATTTTTGCTACTGTCCAAGGAAATAAATCTTTGCACATCTGTCAAATATAAACTAATGATTCAGAATGATCAGAATAATATTACTTGAAGTTGGGAGAGGCATATTTCAGTTGCAGTGTGACAAACCAGACAAAGGAAGAGGGGATATTATTAGCTAGGCAGTGTCTCACAGGATTAGAGGTATGAGTTATAATATATATAAGGACTCAAGGGTGAGATTATCTCAGGATAATACACCCTTTAGGTTTTTAAATTGCAGCCAAAGCGATCAAACCAGTTACCATAGCATTCATTTTAATGCACAGATAAATTTGTAGCTCTTGTTTATATAGCTCATCCTCTGGAGACACTAATATGATTTCCTTTAAAACTCAAGTTAATGAGAAAATAATGGAGAATTGTAGATACAAGCAAATTTTAGGGTTTTTATCCACTGTCTCTGTCATCATCTTTTATGCACCCAAACAGCTCTTTGAAAGTATAAGTTAGATTTATTTTACGTGCTGCAAAACTTTTAAAAATCTTTCTTTACATCAAGTTTTCTAGTTTCAGACTAAAGCCAAAAATACTTACTGTCTAAACATATTTATAAATCAGTATATCATCCATAAATCTTACCTTATCCCTAATAGGAAATTTAAAATTGAAACTCTTAAAAATTCACCTTAGCAATATACATTCTTATTTTATTGGTTTTCCTGGACAAAAATTACTGATAAGATACTGTATGTGGCCATGGACTAGGGGTTGCACACCAGTTGAGGGGAAGTGAGCTGTGTAATGAAGCCATGTTTGTTTACTTTTCTTTGTATACAGTCCTGCAGTAGTCCGGTCAATTTCATTTTTTCTGTTTTTATTAAATTTATTTTTAATACATCAGTTCTTTTAATCCTTTTGGACCAGCTGAGGAGCTCTATTCCCATGGAACATCCTCCAGTGCAAGGACAAGACATTGCAAACACCGACATCAGCAAGTCTGATACAAACTGGTACCCAATCTAAGTAGTTCATTTTGTCTGGAAAGGGTTTGTGTTATGTACATAATTTACATTATCTAACATTTATTATTCATGCATACAAACAAAAAACCTATGTGGACTAGGTCCTCAGACATTCCAAAGTTTGTGAGAGTTCATATGAATAAAAGTAATGAAATTTACTGGGATTGAAGTATTGCCCCTGGTCTCATTTGAAGACAGTGGGAGTTTTGATTTGAGCAGGAAAAGCTTCAAGGTTTCTGCTTGTTCCTGCTGGTGAAGGGACCTCCTTTGCAAGTTATATATTGACACTCCATAGTTTTTTGTGCATTTCTCCTCTTCCTTTGGTTTTCCTTAATCTTATCTGAATTTTAGATGGCTCATGATGAGTCTGGCTGTATGCAGAATCATACCCAGTCTTCCCTGCAGCTCTGTGTTATTCTTGTCACTAGGGATCCTTTGTAGTTGGTCTATCTGGAGAGATGGAAAGGCATCTTTCCTGGAAGATGACCAAGTTAAATTTTCCTCTCCCTGGGGCACCACATGCTGGTGAGCCAGCCAGACTTTTACTGAAGTTGGTGCATGGTTCACAAAGAAGAGTTGCAGGAATTTTTCTTCTGCCTTCTGAACATGCCAGTTGGGGTGGTGAGACTGTCACCAGCCACATCCTGAACCTTTTAGCGCCTTGTCTTGCCACAACCCAGTATCAAGACTTGCAGGTTTACTGTTAAAATTGAAATGTAATTACTGACTTCAGTAAGAAAAATGTTGCTTTGGGAAGTCACTATTGAGGTCTATCTGAAACAAATGGAGAAAGTCTTACATTATTAGAACCACTAAGAAATATTATCTAAGTTGTCAACAATGGCAGGAGAAAGAAGACTGCAAAGCTTTAGTTGTGTCTTATGATTTTTGTATTAACACAAAAATACAATATGATAGGCTAACTAGGATATAGATAATGAAGGAAACAGACTGATCGTATTAAAAGGCTGAGGATTTAATAAAGGCCAGACAATTCTCCTATTCCTTAGGCTCTGCACATCTCACTAGAGTGTGAGATGTTTCATCCAGACTGCTCAGCTACTGCTTAACTCCTTCAGTGCCAAGCCTCCTCTTCTGCAGCCCTATTTTCAATAATGCCATGGAGCTGACACAGTTGGAGTCAGACTCAGCCTGTCCCATTGGAATCTGGACAGGAAAACTATTCTCGTTTTCCTCCTGATCACTTTACGTTAAGTTTATATTTGCCTTGGGATAGGAAATATGTATGGAAAGATCTCATGGATCATATTAAATAGTTTTAACTAAAACACTGGCCTCTATGGAGAAGCATTTCTTGAAAAAATTTAAACAAATATACTTTTTTTTTTTTTTTTTTTTAACTTCGCTTGGTTTGTGGGAATTTTTTCACATCTGAAAAAAAAAAAATGGGTAATTTACATTTAATTATAGTATTTCATTAAATCTGTGTACCCACTGCATCTTACTGTGTGCATGCGTGGGTAACACAGTGATGCATTGTGGGGACCTTATCCGTACTACTTCCAAATCAGCATATGCAGTTAGAAAGGTCAGGGACTCAGTGAGGTTGTTTTAGGTTGTTCTTGCCACTTCTCTGCAGGTGTAAAATTGTTCTCCACACCGTGTTTCTAATGGTTTGGCAAATCTAGCATTACAGACGCCAAATAGCACCATTTCTATTACTTCCCCTGGGAGACTATTTTAGTTTAGCTGATCTTGCTGCTGGGAATAATTTCTTCTTAATATTCAACTACATTTCCCCTCTAATCCTATTCATCCTACTCATAGCCCCACATACTACCCCAAAGGATCCTTCCCCTCCTCAGTGTGTTTGCCTCAGGTACCTTTAGACCACTCTTTATTATTGTCTTATAACTTAGCTGAGCTACACGTACTCTGTGTGCACGAGAAAACAAGGAAAACATGAATTAATCTATTCAACACTGATTTATTTTACTCAGCTACCACCAGCTTTTTGTCTGCAAAACAGGAATCCCAAACTACAGCCCCAGGATGGATATCCCACTGAAGAGAGAGAAATCATTATTCCTTAATAATTTTATTAGTAGTAACAATAGTAATAATAGGAATAGCAGTAGCAATAGGGATAGTGATAGTGATAACAACAACAATAATAATTTTCTTAATCTTGCTCAGGCAAATAATTTAGATTTATCTTGAGGTTTACATGGAAGAATTTTAGCCAGAGTTGTCAGAGCCTGAACTGAAGTCTGGTGAAAGCTCCTGGCTTATTTTAATTCATATTAGCAGACTGGGTTCTTAAACCTCAGGCGTTCAGTTTTCAAGATCCTGACTGACACAGATCAATTAACTTCATTCCAGGAACCCAGTTGGGACAGTTAATACACATTAAATTGGAGGCAATGAGGGCCAGACAGGTGTAAAGTGCTTTTTGAAATGGATATTATTTAAAAAATAATTTTGTTGCTTGATATAGAAGTATGGAGTATAGAAGTATGGGAGCATTGTATCTAACTATTTGGTGAGGCAAGTCAATGAGATAAGGAAGGAAGATAAATTAATGCATAATGTGCACATTTATTGAATGACTAATTCAATATTTTTCAGTCTTCCTAGTCAATTGGACCTTTATTTCATGTATAACATATTTAAGACCTCTATAGTGAAATTAACCCCTCCATGTGAGCATAATTCTAAATCCTGTAGTGTAGTTGTATGTGTTTGAGAAGGCTGTTGTGACCTTGGGGAATTATGGTATAAGTGGAATTAGAAAGTAGGATTTAGACTTTTATTTTAGGCAATTGTAAGAGTTTAAGTACCTTGTGTCTTCTAACTGCCTTTCATGACCCTTCAGAGTTGCAACCAACTGGTTGAGAAAAGCTGCACTAACTAAACTGAATTGGGACTTATTAAAATTAAATTCTCAAGGTTTTTCTCAAGGATAGTGCATGTTTGCATCTGGAAAAACATTTTTAGAGGGGCAAACTGGTAAACATCAGTGATGGAAGTGAACTCTTGCCCCTTTGACATAGGTAGATTGGAGTTGCTGTCGTTCTGCAAGCAGCTTGCACTCTCAGTCCTCATCATCCCTCCTCTCATTTTCTGTCTGCTTGTTCAGTACCTCAGCTGTGACAGTAAAACCACATGTGATGAGACCAGCTGAAGCTGAGCAAGCAGAGAGCAACTGCTGGTACACTGCAGCACGGAGCACCTTGTTGTACCAGCACCTTGAGATCTTGCTGTGTCTTCTTGTCCTCATGCATGTGCTGCCCATGTGAGAGCATCTGCAACAGTGCCTGTGTTTTTCAAGTGTGATTAAACATCAAGTACTTATCAGCATTCTGCCCACCAGTGTCTTTTCATTGGTATAACTGATCTTCCAACCCCTTCAGCAATTTTAAAGAACCTTTCATTCTTTTAAAACAAACCAGTCCAGAACAAAAATAAGGTTCCTTCATTTTCACCCAGCTGCTTTTATCTCTTTTACAGAATAGGAAATATTTAGTTCTGACAAAACATAGAAACTCTGCTGGCTCTGAAGTCAAATGGCTTTGGCCACTCAAAGTAGACCATGGCTGTTCTTCTGTTCAATGAACAAGCATGGTCATTCCTCACATTTCTCAGAAAGGCCCTGTTGTCCATTCACAGCTTAATTACATGTGGGGTAGCTGCTTTAGATCACATTCAGAGATTTGCAGAATATATTATTTTCTCTTTCTCAAAAAATCTAGTGGTATTAGAATTTAACTTTTGGGAGGGAACTGACATTTTAAGTGCAGAGATGCAAATAATCTTTTTTTTTTATTTTTTTTTTTTGTTTTAAATACAAACCCCAACTTATCTATTACTATAATGCCAATGTCAAATACATCTGGGGTTGAAATAAGGGGTTGCATAAATAATTCACTTAGCTCTTAATGAAACACCTGCGATGATATCAATATATTAATTGTACACCAAAAAGTACTTTTGACACACAACCATATATGCATAACATACACCCAGAAATTTTTTGCTGAAGACAAAGAAAGCAAGGGGGTTTTAAAGGAAGAATTGCAAATAATGAGGAAGCATACAGCTGACTTATATAAATACATGAGCAAATACATGTTGATTGCTATTCCATGCTGATAAATGTAGCCTATTGAAAGCTGAGAGAAGGGAAAATGTCTGCTAAATGTTATAGCACAGCTGAATACTAACCAGGGAAGAGATTTCAACTTTATTGTTGGGAAATCCCCAAAGCCTTTGCTGTGCTGCTTCAATAGGCAGCTGTGGCATACGTAGGACAAACAAAATGCTGTGCAAAAATATGTATCTCTAATAAAGGAGCTGGTAACGAAGACTAACATATTACTGGGCTAAGGGTATTCCTGGTGCATATATATTGACATAATTGGCATTGTGCTGATAATAAAATTGCCATTGTTTAGAGATAGCTGATTTAAATACACAAAAAGCGCTAATAACAGGTTGGGGTGCTAATCTGTTGAAATTCTTATTCTTTAAAAATGTTTTTGGAAATATCTAGAAAAAGCATGAATGTGCAGGTAGTAACCTCTGAGCTTAGACAACTGGCAGTCAAGTGGGGAATAGATGTGTTCAGGTCATCTGATTTAATTTTTGGTAAAAGTGATAATATCTGGAAAAGAGATCACTGGATACCACAACTGGGTACTACAGTTACCACTGGTCAGGTGATAATATCAAACAGTAGGGTACTAAACGGTAATTGTATTTGTTATAGAAATGTCTGACTTTCTACAAAGATTTCATAAATACCCCTTTTGTGAACATCAGATATTTGGTGATAGTTCAGATTATAGCCTCAGAAGTATGTTCAGATCAAATGTGTTCTGTCAATATTAATTCAAATACTTAAGAAGCTCTTTAAAATTTTGTGGGTTTTTTTGGGTTTGTTTTGTTTTGTTTTTTTTTTTAATTTTTCAGTCATCTAGTATGTTTAGTGACTGCATACTGAGAAGTTAAAAACCCCTCCTTTCAAGAATTACAGTATGTGAAAAGGAGTGAGTCGAGTAAATCTTTCCCTCAAAGAGAAAATCCAGCATTTCAAAATGTAATACTATGGGTGAGGAAATGCTTAGTGTATACACAGCAGCCCTGATATTTTCCCAGTAAATGTTTTCACATGTTGGATCATTATAAAGTTTAAGCTCTTTAAAAGTTTTGGCTGTTGCTGGCTTGAAAACCTGCGTTAAAAGGCATTGAGGAGAAGGCAAGTGCATCTGAGAGAAAAAGCTATTCACAGAGGAGAATACTGTGGCAGTGGGGGTTTCCAGGTTTCGAAGATGCAGGCTCATCTCCCTGCCATGTCACACATCCCCTGAGACACCTTGAACATAGTCAGCCCCTCCAAGCTCCAACTCTTTGTCCAGAGAAAAGTCATTCTCTATACTGAAGATCTGTTATAATGCAAAACATGGTTCAGACTGCAAAGCACCCACTTCAAGGATAGCCAAGTTTTACAAGTACATGATATATCAAGTTTCTTTTTTGGAATACACATTATAAGATCACAAATGTGTAATTATGTCATTTTAGCAGTCTGGTTTTGCCATTTTATATGAAGATTAGCAAACAAAATCTGAAAGCGTGTCTGAACTAAGTGAGAAAGTGTTCCTTTAGCAAAAAACAGTCTCATGCTTTTCAAGCTTTATGGGTTGATGGATCCAAATATGAGAATAATACCTGCAAACACTCCAAAAGTAAGGAAGCAGCAGTGTGGAAATTAGTATATTCTAATGGGAAAATTATAAGAAATGCAGCTGTGCTGGCTTTCCCTCCTGATCTCTAGCCTTCAAATTCCTCTAAATTAAATTGTAAAATAATTTTTTCTGTTTTCTACTAGAGATGCACAGTTTATCCTTGATACAGAAATACATAAAGAATACATGCATTTAGGAGTACTTAATATTGAAATAAAGAAAGCCTCAAATGGAAGTGTTTCCACAATTTCCACTGCACATTTTAACCCAGATCTAAATTCTCTCTCTGGGTTTGTCTTTGTCTAATCCTTTTGTTTATAGCCTGATTTTCAGGAGGAAAATCAGACTATGATTTAACAGGAACATTCAGTTGTTGCAGCAAGCACACATACTGAAATAATCTGAAACAGTCTGTCTGCTTTAGCTTTTTTAAGCTTATGATTATTTTTTCCTGATGATTTCAAATGACAGCATAGTAAGAACAGCAGACAGGCCTGGAAGAGGACCGTCTCTGTTATCAACAGCAGCTGATGCCAGACTGTTAAATATAACAGAGCTTCTGAGTTTGTAAGCAATAACCAATAGAAGAAATTTTAGTAACTTTAACTAAAGTTATTCAGGATTTCTAGATCTTTCATAAGGTCACTGATGTATTTTAAATTTCTCATTTTCTCATCCAAGGAGAACACAGCTTTTAGGCACATTGTCCACCTATATGGTATCATAATTATTTTAAAAAAGGAGTTGTTTATTTTAGAAAAAGTAGTTGCAACTTTAGGCCAACTGTGGCTCTGCGGTGAATTGCAATGTTGTCTTTTTAGTTTACCAGGGACTAATTCTGACCTGATTGCAGGTGGCAGGTTTTGCCATCCAGTGTCTCTGTCCTGTGGAGCCCTGAAGACATGCAAATGAGTGAGAAATGCAAGGGACATCCCCTTTTAATAAAAAATACTAAGTTATATATGATATACAACTACCTTTTCTTCCAAACTGCTTTTTTTCTTTAAACATGCCCTTCTGCATCTCTTGTCACCAGGTCTAAAAGAAGACGAAGGAAAAAAAAAATAAATACCAACAACAAAGAATTATTCTGGGACTTTGGAGAGAAACTAGGATATTTATGGATTTATTATATTCCCTGTGATAACGAGTTTCTGAGATGTTAGTACACTGTCAAATATTTTTCAAGGTTAACAGTTTAGGGACACAATTATGTTGCAAGTTGTCTGCAAGATTAGTTAAGGATATTTCAGAGACATGGGAGAAAAATTGTTCTAGCAGCTATTAGAGTGTGAGTAATCCCAACTCAAAGAGTAGTTCCCTTCATTTCAGCCCTCTTCAGAGAAAATATTCCCATGTTTAAGGCATACTTGGAGACAGATAAAAGGTACATTTGGGCTGAGACACACAGAGATGGTGAAGAATTTCTAGACACAACTCATACGGTCACTACCTGCTAGCAACCAGAGCAGGGATGACACCTCCAGAAAGGCTATTTTTAAATAAATATTTCTCTGGGTCAGAAAATACCAAAAGGTCTTGCAGAAGCAATAAAGGTAGAGGCGAGGCCCAGGCTCACCAGAGCTCCCCTCTGCATTGGCAATCAATCACTGGCAGGCACTGGTAAGGGAATCAGAACCTCAGCATTCAGTGCTGATATTGAAATTATTTGACCAGTTAACAAAAAGTCATGGATTTTTTGTGAAAATAACTGTAAGATCTAGTGGACTGTGAATATGAAAGATCTTAAATAAAAACTCCACCAACAACCCAGCACTTTAATCAAAGCACTGCAACCAGTACATCTATCTATCTATCTATCTATCTATCTATCTGTCTGTCTGTCTGTCTGTCTGTCTGTCTATCTAATCTACCTATAATCTGACATTATTTTTAATCCTTTTTTTTAAATCCCAGTCACTAAAGAGGCGTAATGCTGGATTGTGTAGGGCCAAAGAGATTATTTTTTGAGGAGGGCCAAAGAGATACAAACTCAGAGATGTCGCTGGAAATCAGGACAGTGAAGAAGTATGCCACTGCTGGCTTATGTTCTCTTCCTGCAAAAGGACAGAGATGAATGAACAAGTGTCTGAATGAATGACTGAATAGATGAATGAATGAAAGAATGAATGAATAATCAAATAAATACATTAAAATACATTGCCAACTTGCTAGGTTCACATAGCAAGGGAGCTCTTTGGGGTCTTTGTAAAAGTACAAGCAAAGGTGTCCTCATTTCTATTATAAATTAAAATCTGCTTTGCCAAGTCCCTCCAAGTGTTTAATTTTTACCAAAGGTCAAAAGGTGCTTTGCATTTGGAAAAACTGCAGGATTTGGTTCTGTGCTATCAAATCTGCAGTCCCTGAAGAGAAGCACTGCACTCCTGCTGCACTGCTGGGGCTGGCTGTGGCAAAGGGAGGACCCCAGCAGTCCCTAGGGCCAGCACACTGTTGGCACAGCAGCGCAGTGCCTGTGGGAGGACAGATTTTGTGCAATCATCAGCCTGTTTCCCCTCTCCCTGCAGTGCTGAAGGCCCTTGCCTCCTCACTCACCATAGCATCAGCCCCTCATCTGTGATACCTGTTTGAAATTTAACAGAAGAGCTGCATGCCATGTATCAAGGTGGCATCTTTTTCTGGGCAAGGGGCAAGAAGGACAGCTAGTGGAAAACTACAGGTATCCAGTCAGAGTTGTAGGCTTTCGTTCAAGAAGTGCCAGAATGAACATGCCAAATGCCTCTACAAGCTCCAGGTTGCAGAAACCACATATCTGGCTTCATGGGAACAGTTTTATTCCTTTTGAAGAGATCATGGTGATCCAAATGTATTTTATGTTTTTCTGAAATCCATCTCTGTTTTTAACTTTATGACCTGATTAGCTGAAGGTCGCTTTTGTTTCATTCCCCTTTTCTGTAACGAGGACCTGGAGGATGATGCTCTTCTAGCTTGAGATGAAGGTCCTCTAAATGAGAAGTACAAAGCTGTAGCTGCCAATTTAATTAGCTTTCACACTTTCATATACAGATGGAAAGATTTCTTGAAAGAAAAAATATATTCAATATGAATAAATGATTTTATTTTTTAAATAACTAAAGCATTGGGTTTATTTCCCAGTGCCAATTTTTCTGTCAGTCAGGTCGAGGGAAATAAACTAAAATTCTAGGAAAGCTTGCACAAATCTTGGCTCTTATTGAAAATGTTCCCATTCGTAAAACCTATATCTGCAAATACAAAATCAACAGTTAAATGTTTGCCTTACCTGTGTCCATATTTCTCCAAGGAGAGATCATTTTTACCCAGTTTTCACTTGAAACATTCTGCTGAAGTTTTTGAAGGAAAAACAAATCTTTTAAACTCTATTACTGTTATTATTATAACCTGTGGGCAAATATGTGTTTGGCTGTTAATAGAGCTGTTTTTTTCATTCCATAATAAGAAATTTTTCCATATGTGTCTCCATTCATGGTTTGGTTTAGTTCCTTTCCCCCCAGTTTTTGTTAGACTTTTTTTCCTTCTAACAAAAAGAAAAGCCACAAAACCCCCCAGAGCCCTGTAGTAGAACATGGCTTCTGGAATAAAATAAAATAAAGTATGTGTTATGGAAAGTATTAGAGATACATAAACAGCAAAGCCCAAGGTACTTCAGCAGGACCCAGGTTATATGTTTTAAGAAACTGCTACCAGCAGCTAAAATAACTGCTAAAAGCAGGTGTTTATTCCGAAAGCTGCAGCAATGTTTTTCTGTCGTGTCACATTAAATCATTTACGCTGCATCATGGTGTGTTACACCACATCATGTTAGCACATGTGGTGAAGAAACCAAAGCAGAGTAACATGATGTGACAGACAACATTTAGCAAAAATATTCACTTATTTGAATCAGATACTTGCTATCAGTTTGAATCAGGGATCCTGGTCCCAAATGAAGCTGACAGAGGGATGTGAACTCAGAAAGGAACAGCACTCAATATAAATCTGAAAGTTTTTTGTCACGTGGTTCATCCTGTTGATGGTTACTGCTGTCCTTGCCTCCTCTTCCTCAACATTTTCTTCCCTGCTGTAAGCAGTTTGATCAGTTAGTTGTCATTTATTTTGACATAACTCATGACTTTCACATGAGGGACTAATCACATCTTGGTACATGTGGTATGAAGTGCTGTTAAATGACAATTAATTGAATTGCTGTAAATTTTTATAAAAGTGAAATTGTGACCCACACAAACAAGAGTGTTGGGACTCTGTATTTATGTATAAAGAGGGACAGTTTTAGGTAGCAAGAAGCTTATCCCTGAAGGCACCGATATTTTGTAGTGTTTCAATGTTTTGATGGACTTAAAAATATTGAGACTTCTTTATTGCTCTTGGAGGAACAACTTCATGGTAATACTGCTAAAAAAAGTTTAGAAAAGCAGTGTCTCTTCATGAAGGTAATTAACTAAATCAAGTAATTGGGTATAAGCCAGGCAGTTGTGGTACCGGCCTTCCTGTACAAAAATTTTCATAAGCATCAATCCTGACGTAGGTGATGACTTCCAACCTATGGGGCAGGTCTTGGGCACATACAGAACCATGACGTGTTTTGGTACAGCCTGTCCTAAGGTTAGAAAATTAGGATAAGAGAAACTCGTTCCAGATACCAAAGTAGGTTTCAGTGACATTCCTGAAGGTATCACAATGGCATAAGGCCTGCTGTTGAGTATGAAAATCTTTGCATGTGAAATTCAAGACTATCCTTTTTCTGGTGATAGAGCCAGAGAGATAGACCAAGCTGCCAAGTGATTTTCTGTATCCCACCAATATGGAGCTGAAGTGGTATGGGTGTAGACACAACTCAAGAGACAAGAACAAGAACACAACCAACAATTTGCAGGATTCTGAAAAGAAAGCTGTAAATGTCAAAATGTAAGCTTGTATTATGGCAGTAATTCATAGGATCTATGGTCCTTTGCCTTCATACCCTTTACAAAGGGAATTTTCAGGATTTTTCTCACACAGCCATTTGCTATTCAGTCCAGCTGCAGTTTATAAAAATAGTAATAAATTATAGGAATAATGTTAATGATTGGAAGATGCACCCTAGAAACACGTGTGCCCGTTTCATGGCTGAAATGCACATGACCTCTCTGTGTGTTCATGAAGGTATCAGCACACTGCACAAAAGGAGCTGAGGGAAAAAGGTATAACTGCAAAAGAGCTAAAAAGTAACAACACTAAGTGTTAGTATATTCTTGTCTGTGCCATCTTAGCCAGTATTGTTAGAATGTATTATATCTGAGGAATTAATTCAGCCTCATGGGAAATGGATCATAAGCTCATGGACTTTGGGCTCATGGGCTTCCAGCTCATGGGCTTCAAGCTCATGGAAAATTTGGGAAACTACTGTTTTGCATGAGCCCCCCAAATGCTTGGTAAATCTCCTGACAGTGCTCGCTCTGTGAGCTGCCGGTAACTGTATTTCCTGTTGATGTTCACTTTTCTTAGGAAACCTCTGGAGCCTTCTTGCCTCGGGCAGTCTCCTGAAGATGTGATGGGCTGGGATCTTGCATCAGTGATCAGCAGTTTCTGCTGCCTTGTTCGTAAGCTGAGCGTGGGCTGGTGTCTCTGCAGGGATGCAGAGTGGGGAGCACCGGGAGGGGGAAGCCCTGGGTTCACCAGAACATAATGTGATAGCAGGGTGGGAGGCTTCTCCCAGCAGCAAAGGAGAACTGACAAGAATAAATCCTTATCCAAAGGTAACTGCTCGGATGAAACAAAACCAAAAAAGGCATCCATAAAAAGCTGATACCCAAAGAGCCCATGTCCACCCTGAGAAGCTGCTAAGCACTGAGGAGCCCTTATGTGCTGCTTTTGTGCATCCCTCTTATGCTCAGTCTAGATGGGATCCTTTTCCAGCCACCTACTGGAGTGCCAGAATGCATAAAGAAATGCTGCTTCTTGCTCTTGGTCCCACCAGCCTCTCCAGCAGCTTTGAAGGAAAGGTTTCTGTCTTTCTGCCTAGGCAAAGGCATCATACCTTGTGCTCATTTTGAGAGCTTGGTCTGGTGTGTGAAGGAGTTTTGCGAAAAGAAACCCTTTCAGCAAGACTGATATTCTCTTTTTACCTGATGCAAAATAATAAAACTAATTAAATAATTAATACTGGATGCTGCTTAACAGTTGCTAAGAGGCTTACTTAATTTTCTGAAGCTTTTCTTCCTAATTTTGGAATAAAGCAGACATAACTGAGCATGCTATTCTGAAGCTGCAAATTACACTGAAGAGAATTGAAGGAAACACGTTTCTTTGATTAGAATATTTTTCTCATTAACAGGATGTTCAAAATAAAACAAAAATATTTGATTCAGAGAGCCTGTGGCAGTATCAAGTTAACACTGGCATGCTCCCGCATTTTACCTCATGTTTACTAATCAATCAAAATCAGACTCTTGCTGGCAAGAAAGGTCACATCTTTCATCACAAAACTGAAACTTTTTGACAACAAACAATTAGAATTTCACCATTTTGTTTAAAGCAGATTTTGGTATAGAGAGTGAAAACCCAAGGCAGTGGAATGGTAGGTATAGGGTTAGATAAATAAGCAGAGCTGCACTCTGTAGATATTGGGCACCTTGTACTCTGAGACTGTCTCAGCTGTATAAAGATATAATGCTATTCTAAACCAGTGGTATCTAAGTTAAATTACTTGGAGGAGAGAATAAATAGTGCTTAGGTAGGTACTGGTGTGTAGTTTTGGCTCAGATGGTAATGTTGGGGTTAAGATACCTGTGCACGCCTGGGTCAGGGTGCTGTAGGACACGCTAAGGAATGCTGGCAACAGCTGCCTTCAAAGTATTAAACCATGTTCCTTGCCCATATAATCTTTGCTGTTTTATCTCAGAAACAAATCCTCTGTGCTTCTACTATGGCCGTCTAGTTCTATTCTTTTTCTGAAAAATTCTTTAAAGTCCTATATCTTGAGAAAGTGAATTTTCTTGGACGCTGGGGAAAACATTCTGTTTTCACAGGTAGAAAATACAGCCTGATAGATTCACAAGCAAAATAGTGCCTGTGCAATTTCTTCTATTTTTGCCCCTTCCCATTTCTTCTGCTACTAGCAGAGGGGCAGCTCTGCTGTCCTTTCTCAGCTGGGTAAAGGAATTGCTCCCTGTCTAAAACTGGTTCCCACCCATTTGTGGGTGCAGAAGGGGCTGGATCAGAGGCTGTGAGCAGATATGGACAGAGCATACCACTCACTCCTTGTCTTCACTGTCTCCTAGGCTCTTCTATGAGTTACAGTCATGTCCTTGAAAGAATTGGGATGAAATAGGAGAAGTGACATGAAATATCACCGGGTTTGTTGTTTTTCCTTCCCCTCCACTGATTGCACAGACATCCACCACCTCCAAGGAGTCTCTCAGGTGGTGACAATAGGAGGACACAGACTTACCCACTGGCCAGGATTTACACCCTCATTCTCCTGGAAAAATCATTGATAGGAAAAGATGCACACATTGCCTGCAGCTATAGCACATATTGCATGGCATGACACACATATAAGTGAGATTAATTTGAGTTCTGGGCATCATTAGCTCAATTAAAACTGTGATTTTTTAGTTCAGACCTACAGGCCATTGCGAAGAAGAGTAATCATAAGACAGAAATGAGTTCCCTAGTTAAAAATTAATTCCCTAGACTAAAAATATAATCAAACGATGTCTACAGTATTTTATGAAGAGCTGGAAGGATAATAAAATTTAAAGCAGTGCGACATTTGCATTTTGTTCATTTCTATCCATATTTTTCCATAGACTGCCTTTCTGTGTGCTTGTTAATCATATGCACTGCTACAGTCCTGGCATTTTAAGATCACTGCTCACATCAAGATTGAAAGGAAACTAATTACAATCGCATTTCGGGGTGGTTGTTTAAAGCTCGTACATCGCTGACTACAGCACAGGAGTGTTGACCTTTATTTGTAAGCATGAAAATAAGGTAAAGATGAAAGATTGGTTTTCCTCTAGCTCATATGCAGGGATCAGGAGGCCCTCTGGAGAAGCAGAAATGTGGTAAGTCCCTGTACAGTCTCTCCTCCTCTCCCATGCCGGCAGCAGAGGCCACTAGTGCTATGCAGAAGCTGTGCTCCACTGCACCGAGAGGTGAGCAGAGCACCACGGTTTTTTGCATCTCTCCCTCAGGCTGCTGGAAGAACATGCAGTGAATTAGCAGACCTAAGGAGTGTGTCATTTTGACTCTTATCCAGAGCTTTTGAGTTAAGGGTGTACATTGCCCAGTGCTGCATGCCAAGCTCATGAGATGATTGAGGTATCGACAGGTGCCGGCTACCTTGTGGGCAAAAGCTGCCCCTCACGTTATGACTTAATAGCACTAATAGGATCTAGGTGGATGCATCATGACAGAATAAGGTCCTTCTAACCTGAGGAAATACAGGTAATTCTAATGTTCTCTATGATCTCATTAAATGTGAATGCATTTAGAGCATGCTGAATGGCAGATTTACTCAGTAGGCTTCACCTGCTTCTGTATTCCTGAATTTTCAAAACAATAATTTTAATAAGTTTGTACTATGCTCAAAATAAGCTGAGAGATAGTTAAACAATCAGGTTTCAGCCCAGGAGCTGCCAATGTAGTATTTGCTCTGAATGCTTTCAGTGTCATTACCCAGCATTCAAAGCATTGCCTTGACCCCCAAAGGATCTCCTGAGCTTGCCTCCTCTCCCTGTTATCACAGCTCTGCACCAAAATGAGTTCATTGCAGAAAAGTACACCAGCACCGAACGGATCATATTCTCCTCTTGTATTCAGCATTGTATTTACCCTGCACAATCATTTCATTCACCGGGCTCCATTCTTTAGCAGAAATCACTGTTGGAGCCCTGAGGTTTGGTGGGTTTATTGGCAGTATCTGCCAGGTAATTTGTATCTCCTGGTTGGAAAAGCTCTATTTAGGGCATTAAGCAATGCAAGATGGGAAACTCTTCTCAGAAAATTCAAAGAAAACCCTATAACCTCCTCTAAGCATACTGCAGGCATAGGACCTTGCTTACCTGGTCTGTGCTGAGGACACAGACCTCAGTGTGGGTGCTTCTGGGGACCTGGCAGCCATCCAAGCCAAGAAGCAAAGATGGTTTCACAACACTTTTGTGATGCGTTGTTCTTCTGTCTAGATTCTTCAAAGCAAAAATTTACTCATGAAAATACTTACAGAAACTAGAAAAAAAACCCCAAACAGACTAGTGGAAGCTGCTGCAATGTACTTCTAATTACAATCCACAAAGTGTTTATGAACATATTTATCTATTATTTGTCTAATTCTAGCACTGTGCATACTTTGCCTTGTACCATTACAGGCTGAAGGAAACAATGTGCAGCACGAAAATGAAAACAATTTGACTCAATTATTTACACCATTACCACCCCTTTGAATTAGGCCTTCAATTTCTTCGGTATTTTGTAAAATTTAACTGTTAATTATGCTTGCTTAATTAAATTTATTTATCTACTATTACAATAAGATCAAAACAAAATCCTACCAGAATGCAAAGCGCCAGCTATGTCCCCTATTTGTAAATGCTGCTTTTAAGCTGTTGTAATAAAAATGTAGTATTTTGCACCATTTCATTTAAAGTCTATCTGGCTATGTTCCAATACTATTTAAGTGTAAACAAGAAAAGCCTTGGAGGACAAGTAATCATAATTAAATGACACAAAGGTCATTAAAATAATGTTCCAAAAACATGGCAAAATTAGACATTGCAAGACTGTTTTCTTCTCTGAAGTGTTTCACCAGATGGTGAAGAGTGCTGAAATAGTAGATCTGAGAGAGAAGGAAAAATATTTCAACAGTTTTCTCACGCTAGCACCATACAGCATGTACAGCTCTCATCTGAGCCTGTCTGAAGCGGCAGCTCACACCTTGGCTTAATCAAATATTCAAACTCAAGATAACATCAAGGTGTTTTGAGTGAACCTCAATACTAAATCACAGTTTGGGAAATCCCTGCTTTATTCTGTTAAAGTTGTCAACCAGATTTATTCAGAGATGAGAACAAATGAGCGTGTCAGCATAAGTTACTGTGGTAATTTGTGAAACTCTTAATGAGATATTTTCAGAGCTCATAAAAAGAAAGAGCTATGTCATTAAATTACTGCACAATAAGTGCATTTTGATACAGGAAAAGAGTTGGATTTTTATCAGAAATGACACCCGGCATCAGTGGTGATGCATCAGTGAGCTGTTAGCATTTAAATACAAGGGTCTAAGAATCATTCCATAAAGTCAGTGCTTGTTCACATAAATGGGAAAATGCTTGTGTACATGACCTGTTATGTGAAATGGCCACAAGTGAGGTGACTCTGCACCTTTATCACTAAAACTTTCTCTTCTGAAGGACCTGACAAAGTTGCTTTCTACAGGATTTGTTATGCCTTCAGATGCCATTTGTTTTTTGCTACTTTGACTGCAGAAATATATAGAAAATTTTAACTACTTATTAAAATAATCCAATTTTGCTACTTAATTAATTATAGGAATTCCTTCTCTCTTGGCTGGGGGTTTCTACTTTTAGGAACATTTGTGAACCCCTCAGTATCCACCATCAATTAATTCTCTCCTGAACTTTGAATCTCTGTTAATGTATATATTTTGGGGAACCTAAAAATGAACAAGGTGAAGTATTCTAAAATCATTAGTGGCTTCTGCTGACCCATTACCAATCCTAGCTCCCTATGGGAAGCCTATCACATCCTAGGAGACAGCAAAGTCACAATGGGAACAAGAGCTGTCCTTTGGAGGAGAGGATTTCTCATCAGCTGAACACAAGTGGCTGGGCTGAATGACGGGGAATAGAGTGTAAATCTATTTCCAAGCTCCCCACCCTTCAGAAATGTTTGGTTTCTCAAGCATTTCCTAGGGAACATACGTGGCAAATCCAGATCCACAGGAAAACTTTTCCTTTTTCAGTACAAGAGCCTGAAATGGAAAGTGACTTCATTCCTGATTGGCAGTCATTCTAGTTCCCTGCTGAGCAAGGGAACAGCCTCTTATTCACTATATTACAGATATCTTTGCACTGAGTACTTGTAATGCCCAAATAATAGCCTGCATGCTGCATTTGGTATACTTCCATTATACAGAATTAGCAATAAAAAATAAAGCAAAAATCCTCCACCACTTTCCATATATCCCTGTTCAATGAACATTCAGAAGAGGGGCTTGCAAACTGGAAAAGATGAATATAATTTTAGCAATCTGGTTTACCATTTTGAATCCAGCTCATCTGCTTAAGAAAAAGCTTGTGCCTGGGTGGTTTTCAATAGCCTGCATTGAAAAAATGGCTGATTTTAGCCCACTTCACTGGGGACAGATGACCATTTAATGAGCAAACACTGTAGGTGACATTAACTGCTATTCCTACCATCCTTCTCAGGTGGTTGCATTGGCATAGGAGAAAAAGTGTCTCTCAATCTTGAAAACTAACGGGGCTCTGAACGGCTGAGCTTGCATGATCCCCAATGTTATTTCCAGGCTAAATAACCTGGGACAGTCTAATCTCAGGGACACTCTGTGCCTCAGTTTCCCGTCTGTAAAATAGCAATACAAGGACATTAGTAAAACACTGTATTTTTCCCTAACATTATTTTCTTTTTAGAAGGGCTTTTCTAGGAAAACTAAATAATAGAACCACAGAATGTTTCAAAATCCTTTCTGAAAACTTGATTTATAGAAATACCTTGATAATAGTTGGTAACCTGCCTGTCTTTAGTAAGGCAAAGGCTTTATTTTCCAGTCCAAGTTTAATTATGTTTTCAGGACAGTATCATGGAGGCCTAGATGAAATTCATGCTTTATGTTCAAGAAAGTTGCTCCACATTTGCTCTTGCTCTGACAGAAGCCACTGTTCTCATACAGTGCCAACATGGAGTCTTTAAAATTGGCAAAGCTCCAGTTTGCATCTATTTTATATTCTACCTAAATTCTAAGCAAAATAAAATCTCTTATACTTAAATACTACTGCCTTTGAGGGAGAAAAAAAAAAAAAAAAAAGCCTGGATTGAGCAGCCAATGTATTGAATCCTTTAACATGCTTTGTTGCTAAGAAAAGCACTCCATCTCCACCAGCCAGCAGAGGTTGCTCTGGTGTTAATGATTAATCATGGGACTCATTTTCAGTAATAAAGCACATGAAGGAAATCAAACACAAATATTGAAATGATTAAATGATCTACGAGCCAGAATGATCTGCAATGTGCTATGTGTGAATAGCTTGTGAAGCAGCAGTCCTTAGTCCATGTCTTCTGGACAACCTGCTGCCCACAGGGCTTTCCAATGCTGCGCTGCAGCCGTGATGGCCATGCAAGCTCCAGGAACAGAGCTGCCAGTACATCACTTGGCCAACACTGCTTCCCACGAAATGGTGAGAACGGGTATTCCTGTTTTAGCATATAAATTCTGTTACTCTGGCCCTTAAATTCAAGGTTTTGTTCAACGAAGAGTTGTTTTGATTTTAATTGGATACTTGAATTGAAAGGAAAAAAACCCCAGATTCTTTACCCTTATTTATCAGGCAGGATTTTTTTTTTTTTTTCTTTCTCAGTTATTAATTTCCTTAAATGTAAAGTGACATTTCTAAAATGAAAACAGTTTATTGCTTGCCAGGAGCAAAGCCTGCCTAATTTAAGAAATTCAGAATTAAAGCTTTTGAAGCATATCAGGGCATGTTTATAAAACAATTATCATTGCAAACGTTGTCTCTGCTCAATACAGCCTCTTCAGGCCACCACTAAAGCCTGTAACTTCATTGCTAATCTTCTCCACCCCAAAATGTTTCATCAGTTGTTTAAAATCAGGTCATCTTTTAATTGCAACTTTCCTGTCTCGACCCAGGCATTCAATACCAAACCGAACCAATCTGGAACATATTTGACACTGAAAAAAAAAATTCATGTTTAAAATTAAGTAGCAGGCTCGTTATTAGTAACTGACAGCAGACAAAAGAGCACGGTGACCTCTCCAACATAGCATTTAAATCTTCACACAACATGCTCTTCTTGTGCTAGGCTGGTTTCACAAACAACAGCTGTGTAGTTCCTTAACATATGAATCCCCTTGAGGTAATTTGGAGGAGCCAAATGTGCTAAACTAAACACCTCATTAAAACAGTGCTCTAAAAAACAAAACAAAAAACTCCAATGAAACCCCAAACTAATTTTGCATTCCACTTTTGCATGTGGAGATGCTCGATGGAGAATATTCTATTGTATGGAATTCATTCATCTGTGTCGCTAGAAATAGGGGGTTTAAAAATCAGTAATATGGGTTTTTCTCTGCTAAGATGCACTTGAGACTAAAGTGTCTTTGAAGTGTATTCTGTCACAAAGAAGCAATTAACTGAGGACAATAATGTTTTCTTTTCCTCCCTGTTACTAAGCTGAACACAGAGGCCACAAGATCATAGTAAAATATACAGGACCCCATTTCTCTAGAGTCTGAGGAGCTAATGGACATAACCAAAGAGCCTCTGTCCAGCCTCTCTCTGGGGAGAGGGCAGAAGCACACACAAGTGTCCCTAGGGCCAGTATTCCTCAGGAGAACCCTGCAGAGATATTCAGGGAAGTCCTCCATAATAAACACTGCAGGTAGAGGACTCTGCTGCAGATCCAGGCAACCATGTAGAAAATGCACGATCCAAAGCACTGGCAGAAACACCTCCTCCCCTTGTTCCTGCAGGCTACAGAGTGCTGAGGTGCCTGGGTCAAAGCTTGTCACCAAGGATAAGTTCTTACTGTCCTTTTTTAACTGTTCCTGATGGTACTCTCATAATTCTGCTAGTAAAGAGCTTTATGAGCTTCTTGGTGCTATCTACTGAAAGTTGCTTCTTGGAAGACAGCCTCTCCTGCCCAGGTAATGCTGCTTTGTGAAGCACTGGAGCTTGAATCACTCCTGTGATCTCCTGTGATATGGCTGTTCCAAAAACAGAAAGACAGACTTCTTTTCAGAAAAACCACATTTTCTCTGTCTCCGGCTGAATTTACTGGTGACTGGAAGGAGGGATGTGACTGACACATGTTTCTGATGGTCTATAAGGAATTTTACAATAGTAAGCCACCAATAAAGAGATTGAGCCCCCAAAACTGTCTCTCAAAATATGTAAATTAGTCACCCTTCTTTTTAATCAATGGCTCACTATCCGCATCAGGAGTATTTATAAAACAGATGCTAGTAGAATTTATTAATTTCTAAATGAGGCTGCAAGTCTCTTAAAAATTCAGATGCAGTTTCAGATTATGATAACTATCTAAAAGACATACGACTGGGAACTAATCTTATGAAGCAACAGCCCCTTTTCCCTCAGAAAATTATAGTTTAAGGTTGTCCTCCATGGCCTCAAATAAATAGGTTAGAGCTACTGGATTTTCTTATTGTTTTCCTCCAAAAATCTTATCTTAATGTTCCATCCACATCTCTTTTGTTTTTCCTAGATCAGGAAAGATATCAACCTAATTAGCAATTATAATTTGGAACTTCCATAAGAAATGTTTAACATGGATAAAAACAACAAAATTGTGTGACACTGAGGTACTTCTACATACTCCATACTTTTTATCTTCCCTTTTGAAGCCTTTAGTCCTGAAACTTAGGCAAGTAACCTGGTTTTAGGGAGATGAAAAAAACCACCCATAAAATCTCATACATACTTATTTTTGTTCGCTTTAAAGCATAGTTATATAATGTGTTAGAATTTCCTCAAGGTTTTGTAAATACTTGTCTGAATTGCTCCCAGGTATTAGTATGTCATCCAAAAATCAGAAAATACTATTTATACTCTGCAGGACTCAATCCATTCTTCTTTGAAATCCTGCAGGTAACTGGCTCCCCCCAGGGCAGTCTTTCATGCTTGAATAGGCATGCATGCGTGAGTTCAGTCAGAATTAGTATTTTTTTTTTGAATTCTGATTCTTCTGTTGCTCTCAGGCTTTGGACAAGAGCAGTTTGGAAAACGCTATTCCTTCTGCCAATTTTATAAGTAAATCCTGTGTTTTGGTGATTTTTAATGGACACCATGAATGCAGCTCATACCCTGACTTCCACATGTAAAATCATTTCCCCTCTTCTAGCCTCTGCTAATGGTTTCCCACAGTTTCTTTGCCTGTATTCAGTACAATTACACCTTTAACAAACGTAAATGTTCTTACCGCTTTTCCTTCAGCGTAGTTTTTGGCTTGGTAAATTCAGTGTTGACTCTTTTTTTTTCCATTGGCACTTATAATGCTACTTTCCAACCTAGCTTGAAGTTTTGTCTGATTTATAAAATTTAACAGCTCACATCTGTACATACTGAGAGCCCCCTCCCTGTGTATTCTGAAATAAATGCAGGCAGTGGTCCTGCCCTTACTGGACTTTGTGCACCCCAATTATGAAAGAAATGCTGTGAGATAAACTTTGAGTTCACCCAAACTGTCCCTCCCACCCTCAGGACTTGGAGCAATCAGGCCTATCAATTTTTAAATTCTGGCACCTTTTATAGGCTTAATTTGACCTCAACAGTTTCTCTAGTGGCATTTCCTTCATCTACCCAACATCCAGCAGCATCTTTCTCAGTTCTGGGAATTATACACAAACAAAAAATTGATTTCTGTAATCTTTTTCATAGAATTACTATAACAACAAAGACAGTAATTTAAAATGTGCCAAAAATTCAGCGTTTGTAGCTGGTTTCTGAGGTGCAACTTAAATTGTTCTATTTAGGAATTTGTGGTAGACATGCAATGTTTTGCAGAGGCTTTATAAGAACTTGAAAATCCATCTCTCTGCCTTGTGGAAAGCCTGAGACTTTGAGCATTTCAACTGCAGCATAAACCCTTAAACTGTGGGTTTACTGGTAAGCAAAAATTCCTTTGAATAGATGTGTTTTCAACAGCAGTTGCATAAAATATTAGTCAAGAATAAGAAGATTTTGAAATATTTTTCTCTTTTCATTTATCTGGAAAGTCTGTCGTATATGGCTTTTTATCTATGAACTTTCTTTTTTTTAATCTTTCTTTCACTGCTATTTTCTTAATTAAAAAAAAAATCCACACAAAACAGATGCAGAAGACAATGGCAATCTTTGTGAAGAAACAGTTTCAAAGCTGCACTGTATTTACTGGAAAGCTATTGTCTTGGATTCCGATGCAAACCTGATACTTTCATCTGAGACTGCTATGCCATTGCAAGCTTAAATTATAACCCAAGCAAAACCAAGAGATTCAGATTATATTCTTCCTCTAAAGACAGTAAATAAACACACAAGCGAGAACAGCTCCAAAATATTGCTGGATTTCCTTCTTCACCTTGCATTACCCAGGTGGCAGAAGATTAGGGCAGAATCACTGGAAATTCCTACATTTTCATTGTGCTCTAATATGAACTCTAATATGACTCTTACGCAGGCACTTCTAATTTATGGTGATAAGGAAGAACATTTTTAGCAGATGAACAACATAATGCCCTCTCCCCCGTCCCCCAGTTCTTAACTGTTTATGCTCAGAGGACAGATTTTGCAGGCAGGGACCTGGCAGCCTGCTCACAGAGCTCATTCCCCGGTACCTGGTGGACTAGGGACTATGGTCAATAATGGCACATCATTTTTTAAAAAGTCCATGGGATTTTTGCTTCTAGACACAGCTTTTTTCTAGAAGGTCTCATTTGTTCCCCAGAATGCAGGTCCATTACACTGCAAAGGCTGTGTTAGCCCACAGGAGCTGTACAAGTATATTTTCTGTATTTCCATGGTTTGCAGAAGTTTCCTACAGCCTGTAAATATGAATGGCTCTTTCTTGCTTATTTTTTTCTCTTTTTTTTTTTTAAAAAAAGCTAGACCAGTGCCTATGTTCCTCATAGCTGTTTCTGCCTGTAGTCTGTGGCAGCAAATAACAGTTTGAAAGGCAAATCTGGCTCTCAGAGCTGCCCTCCCTTGCTCTGAAAACTGAAATTTAATTTGAAGAGTTTCCATCAGCTCCTGCAGTTAACCAAGGTGTAGAGAGCAAATAAGGAGCAGATCAGCACAAAACTGATTAAGTGCATGTCTCGCACCAAAGTTAACCATTGACTGTAACTAAAATAGATTTAAAAGTCTTTTCAGAGCAATAACATTCTAGAGGAAGAGATCAAATTGCTTACTATTATCTTGCCATAAAACTAGGGAGAAATTTTGTTTCTCTTGTGTGTTTTGAAAGGATCACAGCTTTGTCCCTAGGGCTAAGACAGTTAATAGTAACAATCTCTCACTGATACAAAACTCAAACATTACTATTATTAGTAATTTATCTCACTATTACTGAGAATTAGTAAATATATATTAAATAAATTACTGTGACCTTTTACCTTACAGACCTAGATTTAATCATAGAACTACTTTCACCTTAAGAAGGTTGAAAATGTAGTTTTTTGGTATTTAGCAAAACTTACTACATTGAGCATAGAGTACCACTGGATCATGAAATAAATTCATGAAATAAAAGAGCTAAAAGATTTTTCATGAAGTGAGAAACAAATAAATTTAGTCCGTAAGACAAGGAGGACATATATACATGAAAATAAATAAATAAATAAATAAGGGATTAAATACTTGCAAGTTGTTCAATGATGGACTAAATAATGGACCAAAACCAAGATTTCCTTGCCCTCCCTGCTCAAGATTTACACCACAAATCAGCCAATTTTCAAATCCTTAATATACGAAAGCATTTGCCTTTAAGGCAGCAATAATTTAAGACTGCTATCAAAATGAATGTTTTTCCATTAGGCAAAATAATTATATCATATATTCTAACAGTGTCTTTGGACTTAAATCTTTTTTAGTGAAGGAAACTGTCAGCTACAATGAGATCGAAAATGTTGATCAAAAGCTGCTGCATATAGGGAATGCATATAAAAAGTGATTTTTCTATGTATCACAATAATTCAAGACCATTCATAAAGATTAACATCTAAACAACAGGTCACATGTCACTGTACAGGTCTGGTGCCTTTTGAGAAAGGCATTTGAATATTTATTTATGTATTTTGAAGCCAGCATCAGTACCTGTGCAAATTTAAAGTCTGCAAACCTATACATGAGAACTAACTCATATATTTTACTGTGACTTTCATGGGGTTTGGGGATTGTAATTGTGAAGACAGTAAATCTTTACTGTCTATGATTACTTGCTTGTTGATTTTACATGCTTTACTGCCCCTGACTTTTATGTAACAAACACTGAATATTTCTGCTTGGGATGTGCTTCAAAATTCACCTCAAGGTAAAAACTTAGGAAAAGGTAAGGTAAATTTATTACCTGACCGGTTTTCTGAAGCATTTGAAAGAAAAAGTTTTGTCTCATTTAACTGAGACTTGCACTTAGCATAAAGCCTTACCTTCTAAAATGAGACACTGCCATGCAGGGAAACTGAAAGTCAGGTCGCTGCCATCGTTGAACAATATTTTATTGAGCAAATATTTGACCTTCCTGGGATTTAATACCCATATATCCCCTTGGGGAACAGATTTGTCTGCAGGGAAGTTGCTGGCCAGTATGTTAATTCTAGGCAATTCCATGGGAGAGGAAGTGTGGCCACAGGAGCAGTCTGTCTGCAGCCTCTTGCAACATCACTTTGAAGTGCATAACTGTTAGCAGGCAAATTTGCATCTCACTGAGAGAGTGAGATTTGCCCCTTTTAATGTGGCCACCTGGGCTCATTCTGGCACATTTGTAAATCAACTCATGGGATTTTTTTTTTTTTTTTTTTAATCATAAGTAATCAGGGACATGGCTTTATGTCTCATCAGAAGAGACCATGTCCAGGTGATCCTTTGGTATTTCTCTGGGTGGCTGTTATGTTTTTGGAATGAGATATCTTGATGGCACACATATCAATGGAGTCCCAGGTGTGTGGGAGTGCTGGGACAGACACTAAGAAACAGAGCCACTGATATTCATACAGATCTGCGTGTACACGATGGCCTCTTAGCTAATAACTGTCCCGTCTTCCTATCAGATAGGGAATGTGGAAAATACAATCACTGCAAAGCACTCAGAGCTGACCCGATGATAGATGGTGCATCCTCAAATGTCAGTGTAATAAAAATATAGTTTTATACCACCTGAAACTACAAACAACTGTTGGAGCTAAATGTCTCATTTGAAGAGGGCAAATCCCTCACTTTTTTTGCTATGCATAGCTCTCTTTTTCTGATCTTCAACTTGCAACCTACGCAGCTATATTCTGTGCATGTTTACAAGCTGTGACACACAGCCATAACTGCAGTCCTACTCTGGCTTTGCTATAGCTGCTGCAGGTAGGAATACCTTATGAGATGGATTCAACCATTGTCACAGATATTGTTGCCCATACTGGTTTGGATTAAAACTAATAACAGCATGTCCGATCTGGAAAAGTCTGTATATTCCTGTTGCTGCAAAGGCATACTCATCCCTATTCATGTGATGAAATCTTGCATCATGGACTGGGTTCCAGTATGTTGCTCTACGTAGTGTAATAATAAATGATTTTAGCAAAAAGGTATACATAAAGAACATTTTTATTTTCTTAGGAAGTTATCTGAACTTTTCATAGAAAAACAAACCTATGGTGTGGCATCCCCATGTAGCTACAGACTATACAGCCTGCTGCCACGGGAGCAGTATTAAATATAGAGCCTGAATTTCAGATATTAGACATTCCAGTTAACTATTTGAAGGTAAACTGTGGAAAAGCACCACTAGAGGTCACTCAAAATTAATTGTTACCTAATTAGCAGATTTTGACCCATACTTCGATGTTTAAGGCATTGTCAACTTTGACTTTTCAGCTAATTCTGGCAAAACTCAGAAAAGCTAACACAGAAAATGTTCCTTCAGCTCTTCCCTCATATGACCCTTGCCAAGGCTCCCAAATCAGCTTTGCAGTTGCCACTGCAGGCAGCAAATTGTTCTTTTCTCAGCAATGAGCTTCATAACGCTGTCAGTGATGAACCTGTAGATGTGCTGTGTTAGAGGCATTTAGACCTAGCTGCATTATCTCAAATAGCTGGTTACCCATTTTGAAAACTAGACCAAAGTGAATTGTACAAGTGAGGGAATATACAGAGAAATGTCCTGGGTTCAGCTGTAGCAGTTACTTTTCCCCTTAGTATCTGGTGCAGTGTTGTGCTTTTGACTTTAGTCTGAGATCAACGCTGATAACACACTGATGTTTTCAGTCTTTAATGTTTCCAGGTCCTTCCCCAACTTAACTCCCTCCACCACCACACCCCCCCTTCCCCTGTAAATTTTTAACCACTGCTATATAGAAGAAAAAAAAAAAAAAAAGTAGGTATTTATAACATTTTTTTTTACCAAGTAAAAGAGCTGAAAAACAAAGCTTAAGTTTGATTAATGGGTATGTGTTGAAATATCTCTGCATGTGTTTAACAAAAAGCAGATGTTCTATTTGCTGGGGTTTTTTCATAGTCTGTGAAAATGATGATAGCAATTTGTTTGCCAAAGACAACAGGAAAACAGATATCTAATTAGTATGTTCTATAATGTTAAGACCTCCAACTGCTGGTGCTCATGCATGCATCACCTGATATATGTAATCAAATGCACTCAAGGGACTGAGTCCTCCCATTGTTCAAAAGATCATTCATATTCAATCAAAGTTAGGAAATTTTAATTTCAAATGCAGCTCAGTGCAGAAAAACTCTTGAGCTGTCAAGGTCCCATAAAGGATACTCTATCAAAAGTGACCTACTCTTATTTAATTTCTCTTTTTGGGTTACTGCTGATCTTCTCTCTATCCCAAACCCTTCCACTCAGTTTAACTGATGAAGAGTGGATTAGTTTATCTATATGTACGAACAAGAGAACTGTAGAGAATATTGCAGTTTCCTGAAAAAGCATTTAATAACCTCATAAGGTCAGCATGTGTGTAGCTCGGGGGAAAAAATATTAAAGCACTGTAAGTTTATCAAGGGCTCTCATATCCTAGTTGCTTCATCAAGGTAATAAATAAATAAATAGACCATCAGCATCTGAAGAGTCGTATGGCTTCTTTCTCCACTTTCTAGAGAGATTAATCTTGCAAAGGTAGAAAGGCAGAGTTAGCCATGAACTACCATACTTCCTGACTTAACTAATGGAATTTGAATGTAATTGGGATCTTTTTAAACAGTGAACCATCCTATAAACTTCTACTGAAGAAGCCTCTAGGGCCTGTTGAGATATGACAAGGGGTAATGGCTTTAAGCTAAGAGAGTAGATACAGACTAGTTGTAAGGAAGGCGATGGTGGCGAAAAATTGGAACAGGTTGCCAAGAGAGGTGGTAGATGTTTCCATCCCTGAAACATTCAGGATCTGGTTGGACAGGGCTCTGAGCAATCAATCTAATTGAAGATGCCCCTTCTCACTGCAGGGGGTTTGTACAGGTGAGCTTTAAAGGTCTCTTCCAACTGAAACTGTTCTATGATTCTATGAAGCCAGTGAAGCAAATGAAAATAATTCTCTACTTTAAAATCTGTCACTATTGAATAATAAAAGCTACTGTTTCAAGGTCTTCCATCATCTGAGGCATCCTTCATCTGTACATACTTCATATATCCTGAAGACATCAGCTTTCTAGTATCAATGAAAGTTGTGTCTCGCATCACACAATCATATCTGCCTATTTACTAATACAAGTTTGGACCCTTTGGTGACCACATTGCTTCTTCTGAGGAAACAGTTGGACATGGTCCCTTTAGTTAGCTCCCACCACATCCACAAAGATTAAAGCTGTATTTGAATTAGGAAAAAGTCTTCATGCTAGGGATATAATTCATGTGTTCTCTGTTCTAAAAAAGGCTGGATAAAGAAGGTTCAGGGTTGTTTAGCAGAAACCCTACTTAAAAGCCTAGCTTATCAGACCCTCTTCTTTGGGAGACCTCTGTACTGGAGCTTTTACTCTAGAATGAGTAAAAAAAGCTATTTGATATATTCGTCTTCTGAGCTTGCATAGAAATGCTTGATGAACTGTCATCATGGAACAAAACATAATTTTTAAAAGTCAAGGAGCAATAAGGTAGTAAGCAGCCAAAGCTTTAAGCCTGGGGTGGAGAAATGGAGGATCAGGTTTGCCTTTTTTCCCAAAATAGTAGCTCTAATTAGGGAAAAAGCTGACACCAAAAACGAGTTAATAGAAAAGACCAATGGTTGATGAGTCTTACTAGAGAAAGTAAAAATCAGGTGGACTCAGTCAGAGAAACTGCCTTTCATTTTCAAGGAAAATTACAGGTATTGGTACGCAAATAGCTATAAAACTCCAAGTCTTGAAAACGAGCCACCTAAAGCTATCAGTTGCCTTGGCTGGGTCACCACAGAGCAATTTTTGCCAATTATATATCCCTTATTCCCCGATCAGTCTATTTTTGTATCCATTGTTATACTAGTAAGTATTGTAAAATATTCTCAGCTGAGACAAATAACCTCCTATTCCTTTTCTTTTCACCTTCCCAGAAATATCATCTAGCAGTAAAGAAAAGTTCCCAGCAAGATTTCTACCCAGCTGACACAACTTGCAAAGACTTCCTCTTCCCCCCCATGAACCTGCCTTTTATTCTATATGCCTCATCACCAAAAAGCTGATTGCCAGTTTGTAACATCTGAACCCCAGACACATGAGCCTCCTAAATCCCTTGTAGTTTTAACCCAACAATTAGGAAGTAAGGAAAAACCAAACTTTAATCTTCTTGTTGAAGAGCATGCACAGATACTTTCTACCACATATATACTTTAGATAATTCGGTCGTCAGTGACACACTTTTTAACCATGCTTTTCTTTTAAAAGCATTGAATGCTGAAGAATAAGTGTAATCTTACCACCCAATATTAATGTCTTCATAGAAGTATAAAATCATTTCACTTACAGTGGGGATTAGGTGCTCTGATTTTTGCAGTCATCCGGTAAGCGTTCAAGCTTTGCTTCAAAATTAGCACTGAAAACTAAAGGAAATAAAACAAGTCTGATGTGTTAGTGAAGTTATATAACAGAACTCACAGTGTACATTATAACCGAACATATGGCAATGATGAACACCTAAACTCATAGGCACAAGTTGTTTATTTTAAATTAATTCATAAATCCATTGTTTTCATTATTCTCTAAAAGCATAGAAAAATATGGACAATTCATTTAAAGTGTCCCCATCAATGCAACCAATAATCATAGGTTGCAAATGGCAACAAATATCTGTGATACTAAAAATATCCTACCTTATTAAATTAAAACTGGTTTTGCAATCTTTATTACAGTTATTTCTGTTGTTGATACTCCGCTTTCCCCAGGGAGGTTTGTGGCCAGCACTACTTCAAGCTTTAAGTCTCCTGGTCTACCAGATGAAGAGGTTCAAATATGCAAAGGCATTCTTTCTTTTAAAGCACTGTTTTGATGGAAATCTCACAAACGAACCAATTAAAAAACAGAGCATGTTTCCTAACTAAGCTGAAATATAAGACCTAGATAGAAGTAGCACAGCTGTAGGAAATCAGTGTAATGGAATTCAGAAAAATAAAAAAATAAAAAAATACCAAAACAAAACAAAACAAAAAAACCTTAACAAGGAGAAGGATTTGGCCAAATCTCTTAGACACTCGGTTTGACTTTCTCAGTCTTACCTTTGTGTACTCCTAAGCACTGAGATGTGCATGCCCAAGTGGTCTGGTCAGGATCACTTGTGTGTGACAAAGGACAAGGGAAATTGCTGACATCCTCACTTTATCTTCTGAATTCTTCTTGAGTAAAGACAGTAAACTAGTTCTGGATGTGCTTTTTATACGCTTTAGAAATTGATGTTGGGCAGGATATTTTGCCTCATTATTTCATGGTTCCAGTTCTGTTCTTCATCATCCTGTCACCTAATCTTTATATCATTTGGTTTCCATCTTCCGTAGCAATTAAAAATGTCATTCTTTTAACTCCTGTTTGGCCGGTTTTCCTGGTGCTTTCCATATATTTCCATTACCCTGCATTTATATCTGTTACCAGTGTGTCTGTGCAATGACCTCTTCATGGGTATGAAGCAGTTACCTTAAATTCATCACAGAATCACAGAATCCCAAGGGTTGGAAGGGACCTAAAAAGATCATCTAGTCCACCCCCCCTGCAAGAGCAGGGTAACCTACAGTACATCACACAGGAACTTGTCCAGGCGGGCCTTGAATATCTCCAGTGTAGGAGACTCCACAACCCCCCTGGGCAACCTGTTCCAGTGCTCTGTCACTCTTACAGTAAAGAAGTTCTTCCTGATGTTAACGTGGAACTTCCTATGTTCCAGTTTACACCCATTGCCCCTTGTCCTATCACTGGATATCACTGAAAAAAGCCTAGCTCCATCATCCTGACACCTACCCTTCACATATTTGTAAACATTGATGAGGTCACCCCTCAGTCTCCTCTTTTGCAAGCTAAAGAGACCCAGCTCCCTCAGCCTCTCCTCATAAGGGAGATGTTCCACTCCCTTAATCATCTTTGTGGCTCTGCGCTGGACTCCTTCAAGCAATTCCCTGTCCTTCTTGAACAGAGGGGCCCAGAACTGAACGCAATATTCCAGATGTGGCCTCATCAAATAACAGCTTCCTTTACTCTGCAGTTTGTTTTAGTTACTTTTACCATAATGGGGCATGTGGCTGCATACACAGATTCCAGCATAAGCAGTCATCACTGCAGCAGAGAAATCCTGGATGTGCCTGCTTTCTGTACGCACATTTCTTTTGCCATTGCACATGGTAAATCCTGGAACTGCTGCAGCTTGGAAATTGTCCCAGACAAGGCATACAAGGGAGACTAGGAATCATGCACTGAAATCAAATTCCCTACATTCAGTGACAAAATCTTGGACATAGGCTTTAGCCCCTGAAGGTGGGAAGAAAAGAGGTGCTCAGCTAGTATCTGGTAATGTGCAGATAGCTACAGATAAAACATGCTTTCTGTGTCCAGAAGAGAAGCCATTAGATTGGATTATGTTGGACTGAGACATAAAGGATTAATGAAGAGGAGACCTGGCAATGCTGCTTTGCTGGTTACACACACCCAAAGACCTTCCTAAGAACTGTGTTTGCAAATAGAAGGAGTCATTTGGAGCTCAGCTGTGAAGACTGGCTTTAGACATTTCTGGGTACTCTGATCATCTTTGTTGCCTTCTCTGGACTTCCTCTAACAGGTCCATGTCCCTCTTGTGTTTGGGTCCCACAGAGCTGAATGCAGTACTCTAGGTGGAGTCTCACTAGAGCAATGGGGCAGAATCACCTCCCTCGACTTGCTGGTCATGCTCCTTTTGATGCAGTATACAGCTGGCTTTCTGGGCTGCAAGGGCACACTGCTGGCTCATTTTGAGCTTCTCTTCAACCAGCATCCCCAAATCCTTCTAATCAGGGCTGCTATCAATCCATTCTCCACCCAGCCTGTATTTGTGCTTGGGGTTATCCTAAACATAAATCCAAAAAGATCCTTTTTTTCTTTTTCATATTCCTTGTAAGGTATTTTCTTTAATCTTTTACGTATCTCTCTCCCCTAACCTGGAAGTCTGGATTGAAATTACAGTTTCCTCCTCTTCTTGCTAATTGGAACTAGAGCACAGATATTTCACAAGAGAAATATGATGATCTGGCTTCCCTGCATCTGCTCTGTCTGTCTCCATTTTTACTCTTATACTGTCTTGTCTGGTCTGCTAAACTGCCAGTCATCTCCAGGGGACACTTTCTCTACTTGACAGCTTCTAGGACTGTCTGACTTTCCCTCATCTCCAGTGTATACTTTAAGGTCCTGAGGCTGAGACACACCATCTGGAAGCTGGTCCTGTGGACAAAGAGGCTGCTCAGAAAGTGCCTTGTAGTTATAGGTCTCCTCATTACCACCATGGCAGCTGTTTCTGAGGTTGGAGGAGTTCACTGCTAATAAAGGAGCGTTGCCCTCCTTCCACTGAACTATATCCTCTCCTTGCTTGGCTTATAGGAACTGGTGGCTGAATTGCCTCTGACAGACCTTAATCAATCTAAGGGTTTTAAGTTGCTGCCCACAGACAATGATTTCATCTTATTAGTCTTAATATCAGATTCTGGTGCTGCCTTCTGCACTGTTGAGTGAGGGCTCTCACACTCCCAGAATGCAGCTGCTCATTAAGAAAACTCGACAGAGTTTTAAGTACTCGACAGAGCCATTTTTTTTTTCTTTCAATAATCCTGAAACTTGGCGAAGACTGACAAGTCTGAGGCAGAGGGATTTGAAGCATTTGATTTTATTCTTTCAGAGTATTTTATATTGAACCAGTGGATGCCACTGTCGTTGCAGGAATTGTGATGAGAACATTAGAAGGGTTAAGGCTTTAGCCAGGCCTGAGGACATTTGTAAGCCCTGGTTTTCTGTACTATTCTATCCTATCAAGTTTTTTTCTCCCTCTCATTAAAATACTAACTTATATAATCGCTTAATTAATATAAATTTGCATGGCAATAAATGGAATAAAAACCCTGCATATATACCTTGGAAATACTAGCATTACATAAAAATTCATATAAATCAAATAAGCATCTGAAACATCTAAAGTGACATGTACGCACATTCAATTCCTGCACTGCAAGCTGCTAAGCCTATGAAACACAGCAAAAATGCAGAGCACAAAACAAAAATGTGCCAGCCTCTTTAGAAAGCTGTGCATGTCATTGGCAAGGGCTGGTTTGCATTAGTGTCTCTCAGTTCTTTGACTGATTTGTTTCTTAGGTGTAACAGCTGCCTACAGGTTGTATCTACACAGGCGAATCGAATGTGACAGAGCCAGAACATTGTGGTACGTTGCCTCTTGTACTAATAAATATTTAAGGATAAAGCCTAAGTACTTCTTCAGCATCAGATTCTTTTCTGTTGCAATTGACAAAAACCAACTTGTAAATTGCTCTCCATTATGGAGGAAAAAATTTTTAAGCTTATGATAATGGGTCGTATTTTTAAAATTAATATCGTAAATTCCACCACATCCTTTGGGTTTTGTTTTTGTGGGGTTTTTGTTTTGTTTTGGTTTTGTTGTCGGCTTTTTTTTGTGGTTTTTTTTTTTTTTTATAAATAAAATAAAATAGTAGTCAATGCTGTCCCTCCACTTATGAGTCAACCATGAGGGAATGGAAATTAAAATTGCTCATGGGCCACACTTCAAGTCTCTTTTCTTCATTAAATTTTACCTAGGAAGAGGAAGAAAAGCATATCAGCCATTCAGGGTTGGAGCATTCTTCTCTATTTCCCCATTTAGTGTCAAGCAAGAGACTTACCCAGCTCAGACCCCAGTGGTGCTCATTACCAAAATATCCTGGCACCAAATGGCAATGCAGAACTGTTTCATAGGTTCACCTTGCGTAGTCAGTTCTGTGACTCTGGGATAAGCAATCACAGCTTTCCCAGAAAACCTGAAAATAGTATTTGTAAAATCTACATGACAAACAGGCATGGGTAGAATGCATTTACAAAACCAGGTAATGTTAACTGCTTCCAGGAATGTCTAGAGATTACCTGAAAATATTTGAGTTTTTTGATGATAATTTGTATATTGTAGCACACGGCAAATCAAACATTTTGGTCTCTGGATTTTGAAATTAAGCAGAAAGGGAAGAAAAATGCAGCCTGTATTCTTTTTTTTTTTTTTTTTTTTTTTTTTGTGGAAAGATTTTTACTGATAAAAAAGAGAAGAATTAAAGTAAAACACCAGCTTTAATGTGCCAAAAAATTACCACTCATTCAGTGGGAGCAGGAGGTATGTTAGACCTTACTATGGTTTTTACTTTTTTATTCTTGAGTACCCATTTATTTTTCTCAACCGGTGAAACAAAATTAACAAATGTAAATATACTTTCTTATTTCTGAATGCTGATGTGGAGCTAGCTTGGGAAAAGCTTGAAAACTGATGCTATCAAGATTCTGTGGAAAAAACCCAACCATATAAAATTCACAGTTTTCACTTTTATGACATATGAATCCATTTCGTTTCATTATAAGCTAGAAGGTATTTTTCACTGAGATCCCAGAAGTAAACTGGAAATAAGAAGACGGAGAATCAGAATGACTATCTGGGAGCTGTGATCTTTACTTACAATAGTACTGCAGACTGAAATAAGATAAGGAAACATGGATAGAAAACATGTTCCAGAGAAAAGAAATTCTAGAGAAACATACATTCACTGTAACAGAATCCACACATAACTTTCTAAATAACTTTATTAGCATAATCTTAGGATTACTTAGTTAATATAAATTCACTCCAATAATTACCTTTACATTTTAGGTGGAACTATTTAGAATCTTGTAAATACTATGTTCCTTCCAACATAGCGTTGTACATTGGGATGTTTGGGGGTGTCATTTGTGGGCCAAATCAGAGAAGAAATAACACAGAGCTTCAGCCTTGAACAATGCAAGTCTCTGTTTTCTTCCATCATGCACACAGAGCATGTCCCAGGATGTCAGAAGTGGAATTTAATAAGTAAATATGAGATTGGATTGAATTTGGTAAATCCATGAAGTGGATTTTCAATACTGAAGGGCTGTCATTTTGGAGGGTAATTTAAGAGCTTTGAATATTGTTGTCATACTCAGTGTTATGAAATGAATGCATCTAGCCATGCTGTCTGAGATCCTTTCCAGCTGTTTCAAAAGAGCAGTTGTTATAATCTGCAGGCAAGATTGTTTTGCACCACAGCAGATATTAGAAGGAAGCCTACGTAATCATTTATAGCATGTGTGGATCTTAGAACTGTAAATGATTTTTTTAGAATAAGATGTAATAAATTCTGGTATCACAAATTTTCTTCATCATTGCTCACGCATCTCCATCTCAACAAATGAAAATAAAAATGCAAAAGTGCTCTTAGTATGTTAGCTGCAAGCACCGTATCTGATATATTTTGAATGTAGGTTAACAAGACAAAAAAAAAAAAAAAACAACAAAATTGTTGTGCTTCACAACACGTACTCACAGTCAATGAAGAATTAATTTAGAATGAAGAATGAAGAAGTAATTTATGTAGACATAACAACATTGCAAATTTTCAATGTCCTCTTTAAAAAGACACTATTTGTTTTGAATTTTCTTCAGATTGGAATGACAGAGGTCTCTGATTCCAAATAATATGGAAAAGGACCTTGAAATAAAATGGTGCCATAATGGCTTTCAGTGATACAGTCTCCCAAGTTTTCAGCACAATTATATGCTTATTACTTTGGAAGAGTTAGAAAACAAGCAAGCTGCAGCTTTTAATGAAGCTTTCATAGCAGTGAGAAGAACTATGAAAAAGCATTTAAAGCAGTTCATCTCCTCCTCTATTCAGACTCTCTTTCATTTCCAGAGGCAGTTGCAATGAGAAATTGGATGCTATCCAGTTTGGATTTATAAGTAAGCAGAAAAGGAGATAATGGCGGAAGTATGTGCTTTTTTTTTTTCCCCCCTGTAAATTCAGATCATCTTTAACTTTTGATCAGATTTTGAGGAACATGAGACAAAAAAGCATCAGATATTTCCAATCATATATTTAAAAGCTCAAAAGAGCTTTGCAGAGCCTCCCCGTATCCAGCTCTTTCCGACTTTTCTTTTTTTTTTTTGAAGATATAGAACATAACCATTTACTCAACTCTGCTATCTGATTATAAAATCCTAATTCAGAGCATCTGAAAGTTATGCTTACAATGCACAGACATACATCCCAGTCCTTTGTACTGTCATGCTGCCATCCTACCAGACTAGAAATATGTATGTAAGTGGAGAAGACATTTCAGGATCATAGGAACAGTCATTTAACAATATATTACTGAGACTGATTCCCTTGTCAGTCCATAAAAACTAACTGTGACCCCAATGGAGACATATTTATTATGGGGAAGGAATTTTCTTACCCTTTTCTGACACTATTTTTGTTAGTAGCATTAGTCACAATTCTCTAATTAGAGAGCACAACACTGTTACCCTAGATTTTACTCTTCAATTTGGATGCGCACAGGCGTCACAGATGCCATGTGAATGTGTCTTTACAATAAGGCTGAACAATACTCCTTCTTTTTGTCTTTTTTTGTTTGTGATTTTTTTTTTTTTTTTGTGTACAGATGCCAGTGGGCCACAGTATTTTAATATGAGTGTGCCATAATCCTGTGACTTTACATACATACTTGAAAAGAAACTATAAGCCTGAACAATTTATTAATTTGTTTTTCTGCTTAAAAGAACACACCCATTCAGTAAAAAAAGTAACAAATGTCAACATATGCAAAATTGTTCAAACTCCAGTTTGCAAATTCAGGAACCTACCTGACCCTTCTGTACACTCCAGTAAGTAACCCAGCTTTGTATGCTAACATGAAACTACCGCAGAGGACTAAAGAATGAAGCCATTGCTTTGTAGGTGCCTAAAGTTTCACCAGTGGAACATAACTTTAGGAAGAATATTGCTTGTTGTTTTGTTTGTTTTCAGAAGAACTGCTATTCATAGCAGAGTATGAAAACTGAAGAGAACAAAATATGGAACATTTCTTGGTTTCCAAAATGCTTCTGGACAACTGTGAAGAAGTGTCATCACGCAGCAAGCTATTAATACAAGAGAGGGTACACACTGCCCCAAATCTTCCTTCTCCAGACCTTGAAGAGTCATAACTCTTTGGTGTTTTGAGGGATGTTGTGAATCAATTCCCTCCTCAGGATTTCACTTTAAAGACCCAGTACAGCCCTAAATGTCAACTGCGTGGAAATGGTTCCTCTGTTTGGTTTGGGTTTTGTTTTGTTTTGTTTTTTGCTTTTCATCTGAAGTCTGTATATATTTCACTGCTCAGAAGTCAGTGAAGGTGTTTTATGGCTAGTAAAGTGCAGTTCTCCAATCACAACCTAGCTGTAAAATATACCATAGTTTTTTTTTTTCCTTTTTACTTGTAGGCAACGAGTTTTGGTCACATCACTTAAAGCTACCTAAAAGAAGGAGAAAGAAAGAGAGAAATGGCTGTTCAGCAAACTTCAGGAGAATTATGAAGTTTTACAGCCTCAGAAGGATTTTAGGCAGTTTTATATTGCCCAGCTCAGCTCACATTTATATCATCTGTCTTGGTGCTGAAATGAACTAAGGTATGGGCTTGATAGAGAAAAGTACCTCTACTGAATGATGTATGTAAGAAATCTGGTTTGGATGTGGCTGGATGAAACAGAAAAGAGGGTTGCCAGCTTCACAGAAGATGAACTTTGCTACAATATATTTAATGTAAGCAAGAACTAGATGATGCACAAAAAAAAAAAAAAACACACACACAAGGAGGAAAACACAGAATCAGTAAAAAGCTAGGATTTTTTAAAAGTTAAACACTTCCATGTGAACTTATTTATGTCCAAATTGCTGCTTGAACTTGGAGGAGGAAAAACTGCAGCAATCTGGAAGGTTGTGCTGCAAATGTAACTGCTATTCTAGACAAAAACATAAACATATCCTAATTCAGTATAATTACACAATTGTGCCTGGATTTTGGATATGTATGTGAGACACTCAGAAAGTCTTCCAAGAACCTGGAGATATTCTGAAGCATAATACTCTGTCAGTGAAATTTATCTACAGTTTCACCTGATAAGATTTTTCATCTCGTTTTGAACAGCGTAATTTACCACACTCAGCATGCTGTATTGCATTAATATATGTAAAGAACTGGATTGATTATCTTCAGGCTTCCTGCCACTAAACTCAGCAAATTAGCTGCTCATGATTCCAGCAAATGACTGCTTTTTTGTTTTCTAGTGCTCCAAGATAAATTGAACTGCAAAGCTTTGGCTGAGAAGCTAAGGACTTGTTTAGAACTCCTGAAAGATGAAAGAGATATAACTGCTGTTATAATTAGTATAGTAATACAGCAAAATCTGAGAGGGTTATGATGTCTCAGTGAACCCAAAGGAATTGAGCTCCATTTTTCTTGGTGTCTTTTCTGTAGTGGTAGATCAGCTGATGTATTGCATTTAATGCTAATATCCAATTGTAGAAAAGCTGATGGAGGCTGATCTGCTTCCTTGCAGACCTTGATAAGGTCCTGGAATAAATAATCATAACATTTGTTGTCTAATGTGGGCAGGATGAGAATTCCTTCAGCTAGCAAGGGTTTTCTGGCAGCATGCTTGGCTAACATGTCTGCCCTCTGTGGTAGGCTCTCTGGAGCCTGCATGGAGCCTTATGCAGAGCTTTTCCAACCTCCTCCTCTGTAAATCAAGGAGTCTGGGTTGGATTCTGAACCCCTTAAAGTGGTCCAACCTTGCCTGAAAGGTTCTCTGGAAAGGAAATTATAAAACTGTGGAGCAAAACTCTTCTTGGACTTGGGAGCTAGGAAGTTGATGAACATCATAGAGACTTCCAGACTAGGAACTACTGGATTGGGTCACCCATAGTAACTGCGATGTATCCAGACTTTGGGTCTTTCCACACCCACTGAGATAAAAGCCACTGCTGACCTGATCTTATGCTGGTGACAGTCCTGCATGATGCAGGAGGTTGAGTTAGGTGTCCTCCAGAGGTCGTCATAGAATCACAGAATGGTTTGGGTTGAAAGAGACCTTCAAGATCATCTAGTTCCAACCCTCCAGCCACAGGCAGGGACACCATCCACTAGACCAGGTCAACCAGGGCTCAAAGCCCTATCCAACCAGGTCCTTGCAAGTCAACATGCCAGGTCCATCAAAGTCAAGTGTGATACAATTCTGTGAATGGAAAAGAAAGGAAAGGAAAGGAAAGGAAAGGAAAGGAAAGGAAAGGAAAGGAAAGGAAAGGAAAGGAAAGGAAAGGAAAGGAAAGGAAAGGAAAGGAAAGGAAAGGAAAGGAAAGGAAAGGAAAGGAAAGGGGAAAGGGGAAAAGGAAGGGAAGGGAAGGGAAGGGAAGGGAAGGGAAGGGAAGGGAAGGGAAGGGAAGGGAAGGGAAGGGAAGGGAAGGGGGGGGAAGATTTCTAGGATCAAGGAACAATAATTGCAGTCAGAAAATATGATGGAAATCAAGCAAAATATTTTTTGGCTTAGGTTATCCAGGACTAGGTAGGACACAAAACCCATCAGGGACATGACAAAATATTTGAACTCATTCAAGACAGAAGTTCTGGTTCAGTGAGCTGATAACATCAGGAGTCAACACGGATAAAACCATTATCCACTGAAAGATATTCAAATCAAGACCTGTTCCATTCCTAGCATTAGAATACAACTACATACACAGACTATAAAAAAAAGAACAAGGATATTTACATTTAGGTATTGAACTACACTGAGCACCTCATTACTGCAGCACAAACAGCAACCATATCTATTGATACTACTCATATTTGAGCAACACCTACCCTGGAGGTCAGTCTCTGAGGTAATATAATGTCAGATGTGACATTACTGGCATTAATCTTTTTCTTGAGTAGGGTATAGAGTGGCAGATGAAATAACAGGGGAATAGACAGAGGAGACTGAAAGAAAGGAGAAATGACATACTAATTATTCTCTATCTCATCTTGTTGCTGTAGTGCCTGGATGAGGCACACGCTTAAAGGGCTTTACAAACACATGGTAAAAATGGCCTCTATCCAAACCAGCTTACATGAAATTTCCCAAAACAGAAAAAAGAAACCCCTCTGTTTTCAAAGTTAATGCAGTTATCCATGTCTCCCTAAGCCTGGATGAATCCCACATGACTTTAGAGTGACATAGAAATAGCAGTAATAAAAATATCAAGGAAAATCAGGTCATTAATGGAATGAGGTAACCTTTATCTCTTTCTACTCCACAAACACTCTATCAGATGCTCCCTTTCAGTTAAGAAGTAACAGTTTGGCACTGTGTATCCGGGCCCCACGTCCAATACAGGAGTTAATCCATGTTTGATTCATTATCAGAAAAACTTGGCTGCCTTCTCCTTGACCAGTTACACAAGATTAGTGTATTTCTGCAAGCAACAATGAATCACACTCAATGAATAATACATGGTGATTAAGTAAAGGGCATGTGATACTAAAATCCTGGGGCTGAAGTAGTTCCCAGTAGAGGCCAAGGTGTATATGAGGTTAGGTTAAAAGAAAATGTGCATAGGAAGAAGGGCTATGTCAAACGTAGCTAGTTTCCTAACATAGAACAAGGCTTCTGGTGTCCACACAAGACAGACACAAGCTCCTGTCTGTGTAACACCCAGGGTGTTCATTAGAGACAGTGTTGTTATATTAGAGTTGACTACTAGGGGCTAAAGACCAAAACAAACCAAAATAAACACAAAACGTGTTTCTAAGGAGAAGTACAGTACATTTACGCTTCATGGTAAAAAAGTAGGTTGTAAACTCCTCAGGGAGGATTTGTACATTATGTGTTTTTATGATGCTAAAGTTTCATTCCAAGAGGTAATTATGACTGTAATACAAATAATATACACTAACAATTATAATCAAAGAGCAGATGATAAATGATGGGTATATTTTTTAATTCTGCATTCAGAATACATAGCTCTTTTCATTGCAAATATACTGTGTATAGACCACTGTATAGTTACCGTGTTACTAGATTAACAAGATGCTTTTATTGTGTGCCACAATACTTACATTATCTGAAGTATAATGTTTTCTTACTTAATTGTTCTTGATCTCAGTTTATCTTGTTATTCTAAAGTAAAATTATGGAGAAACAGCCAGAATTCTCTCTCTCTTTTTTTTTGGTTTTCTTTTCTTTTTTAAGAGAGAGTTTTGCATTTTAAATTCAGATGAAGCTTTGAACGTTTCATTAAAATATTAAAAGTTTTAACATGTTGCTGATAGATTTATGTTTATGGAAATGAAAGCATTTAAATAATTTATGGAAAATATTTAAACTATTTTAACTGTGAGGGAAAATGTGCCAACAGTTGCCTCAGTGTTAGTTTGGAATAGCTGTATCTGTATCAACAGACTTCCAGATTAAAACAAATTTAAACACAGTCAGAATTTAGGTTGTGCCTTCTTTCTATTTATACTGGACAGGCTTTTTATTAATAGCTTTGGGAGAGCCTTTTTAAAGATATAAAATTAAAAAGTGCTATAACGCAATTATTTGGCTAATTAATTACTGTATTTCATAATTCTTCCAGGATCAATTTTCTTCATAAACTCAGGTAAATTAAATGGACTATGTCTATGAATATCTCCAAGTTGGTTTCCCACTCCATAATACAGAATATCTTTTGCAGAAGTATTCTGAGACCTTGATGTGGAAGGGCAGGTGTATACCACATTTTTATCTTGGACATACTCACCTATGCAGTGCAGTTGTTGCAGATCAAGCACTCACAGGAACATAGTTTCTTTCCACACATGGCAGATTATACATAGTGTGAGTTAGTGTTTTTAAAGACTGCAACCTGTCAGGCTATATAACAGAATACATTCTAGCATTCTTGAGAACTTTGTGATGTAGAGGATGAAGGATGCAAGACCCTGAACACAAATTTTTTACGTAAACCATCTTACTCAGCTAGGCACTTAGTGGACAATGAGCAGGACTCAGAGGTCTGGAAAAATCTTTTGTGCAGCCACAGAATCACAGAATAGTTTAGGTTGTAAAAGACCTTGATGATAGAGTCCAACCATTAATCCAGCACTGCCTGGTCTATCACTAAACTATGTCCCCGAGTGCCACATCTACACGTCTTTTAAATACCTCCAGGGATGGTGACTCCAGTACTTTCTTGGGTAGCCTGGTCCAATGCTTAACCGCCCTTGCGGTGAATAAATGTTCCCTAATATCCAATCTAAACCTTCCCTGGTGCAACTTCAGGCCATTTCCTCCACTTGTTACTTGGAAGAATAGACCAAACCCCACCTCACTACAGCCTTTTCTCAGGTTGTAGTGATAATTTGTAGATAGCTGTGGAGATAAAGTCTCCCCTGAGCCTCCTTTTCTCCAAGCTAAACAACCTCAGTTCCCTCAGCTTCTCCTCACAGGACTTGTTCTATAGACTTTTCATCAGCTTCACTACGTTTTTCTGGACGCACTTGAGCACCCGAATATCTTTCTAATAGTGAGGAGCCCACAGCTGAACACCGTATTTGAGGTGCAGCTTCACCAGTGCCAAGTATGGGGGATTACTTCCCTTAGTCCTGCTGGCCACACTACTGCTGATACATACTGGGATGCTATTTTCCTCATGTGAATATGTATCAGGAGCAAATCCAGCCTCTAGCAATCAGAGCTAAAGCTGGAGTTCAGTCTGTCAAACCTCTATTTCTCAGGATTTTCGTTTCCAAACAAAGGGTGGCAGTGGAGCATCCTGTGCTGGTTTGTGGGTGTGTGTCAAAGACAGCAATGCCTCTGCACGGCGCACATCGCATCTCAGATCTCAGCTCAGGTCTCCAGCATGTTGTAGAACAGCTAGGTGATCTTGGACAAAGCACTTTAATTTTGATTGTTTGTTTTGGTTTTTTTTTAACTCTAGAAATACACTTTCTTCCATTTAGAAAAAAAAAAATCAACTAATAATTTTGGCTGTGGTGTAGACTTTCCGGCAGAAGAAATAATAATCCATTATTTTCCAACAGTAATACCTCTGCCAAAAAATAAAAATAAAATAAAAAAAAAAAACAACAACAAGACAGAAGAAAAGACAAAAAAAAAAAAAAAAAAGTGATTCAAAGCTGGAAGGGGCTGTGATCCTTTAAGGAGTAAAGACATCTCGCAATTTTGAAAATTTTGAGCTGCTGCAGCTACACTGCTCTTACCAGATGAGCTAAAATTGCAGCAGCTGTGAGGTGGTGAGAACAGGACAGATATGGCCTTACTAAGATAGAGGTCCTTTTGCTCTGTGCATGGGACTGTATTTGAGGGAAAAGTCCCAGTCTGTAGCAAAAATAGTTTGAAATAGTGCAGGGGGAGGGAAAGTGCCTGGATCAGGAACTCTCCTGGGCTTTGGCATGGGCACACTGCTCTGTGTGCTTGATATTTTCCTTGAAAAAGTTTAATTAGGCTCAGATACACATTTTTTTTTTGTTGTTTGTTTGTTTGTTTTTCTCTCTGTGAGTTCATTTTTACCAAGCAAGGAACAAGCCACTTCTGTGAATACAAATTTGGCCACTCAGAGCCAAGTCTGATTAGTTTCTTAGACATGCAAAGAATTAAGCCTTGTGAACTCTGTGCAAAGACCCTGGGTGTGTGTGACATCCATACCTGCACAGTATTTTTTTGACCATCTCCCTCTCATTTCTGTTTGGTCTTATTAATTCTGAATCTCTGTTCTTCCTTTGTCTTTTAAATGTTATTTGTACCATTTTATCCTCGATATTCTTTTCTTTTCCTTCCATAAAACTCAATAAAATATTAATGTGGCATAAAAAACCTGTCTGTACTGGTAGTCTCTTGGAACGATTGATGAATCCATGAATAAAATATGAATCTTTATTTTGCTTGTGGTATATCACATTTCACATGTTTATTATATTTTCTGTGAAGTAAGCTTGTCCAAAGGAGGTTTTGTTTGTTTGCCTGCTTTTATTTTAGCCCTTGATTTATTAACCTTTGAAAAGGTACTGTTAGATGTAGCCTTATACGAAACATGAAACTTCCATTTGGATCAATTTTCTTGTCTTATCTGGAAAAAGAAAAAGGAAATAAACCAACCTCTGCTTACCCCAGCACAAGCATATTTTTACCTCCTTGTCCTTGTTGACATGCATCTTCTGGTATTACACTGGCCTAAGAAAAAGTTTTTGAAAGTGATGAGTGATGTTCACTATAAAAGAAGAAAACCTCCAAACCTGGTGTATTGTAACAGTAATTGTAACAATGTTTTCTTTGCAAAATAGATCTTTATCAATCTTAATCAACACTTTAGTTCCAATTACAAGATAATTTGAAAGTGTGTGCGTGTGTAGATTTAAACTATAATTATACCTTTGCCTTCTGGGGCAAGACTGATGGTAATGTGAATCTGAAGTAGCTTTTCTGGAGATGTCTACACCGCTGACAATTCTGCTGGCTTACTGACAAATGATTGGCTTGTTTGGGCATCATATTCTTGAGATAATCTTATCTTAGATGGAATTTGTATAACATAGATTTTCTAACAATCTGTTTAATGGAGGCAAAAGACAATTTTGAGTTAAATCTGTGAACGAGGGATAAAGAATGCATGATGAACAGCTGTCACTTCAAGGGATGATCACAAACATAGCTCCTGGCATAAACTAAGAAATCACTGCCTATTTAGGCTATTTCGGTTGTCCCACTGGGCGACATAGCATTTAGTATACAGAATTTCCTGTTCCAGAAGTGCAGATGATAACTCTGATAAACTGAACATTATGAGTTTAGTTTGGAGAAGAAAAGCTTACTCTTTTAATGAAAAACATATTATCTATTTAGAACAATATATATAGAAAAGAATAAGAAAGATGCCTGAGAATCCTTTAAAAATTAATATTGAAATGAAAACATTAATATGCAACATTAGTGTATGAAGCCTTTTAAAATTCATTCTGAAAGAGGTCTTTCCAAATTTGGTAACTGTGTATAATGTTCTGATAGCTTTATAATTGTACTTTAGGCATATTTTTTATTAAATATTTCTCAGGTAAACTGTGCCTCATGCTTTATATGACATTAAGTCATAAAGCTCATCAATGGACATCTAAAAATGAGACAAGAAAAAGGAAGCTGAAATGCATGTGGGTGAGTCAAAACTGGCTGTCAGGTAGTACCCCCTGATAAAAGTCTTCTAAAATCCCAAATCTAATCAGAGCTTTCAAGGAAAATGCAGTCTTTGGCTTACACTACTTTCTGTAGTATGTTAGTAGTTATTACTAAACATTAATAATGCAAATAGTATTGTATGATGGCAATGCAGTATAAAGGATTTTCTTTCTTTCTTTTAAACTAAATTCACTTGTACAGCACATCCAAAGCAGCATTCTTCCTTCATATATTCTAATAATCCACTTCAATTCTTTAAAATATAAATCAGATAATTAATAATTAGAAGAAAATATCCACTACTAATTTTCTTTGAGTGTTTTTTATTTTAGATGTCTAGTCAATACTGTGAAGTGTGACCCTGTGAGTCTGGGATCTTTTACCCCCCTTTAGCATTGCAGGTTGCAGTGCAACAAACCATTTAAGGGATGTATTAAAAATAAAGGGATTTTTCTCCACAGATTGGTAGCAGCATCTGCCTTCACTGTGAAAGTAGCAGGTATGGATAATCAGTGGGTAATTGAAAGTGTACTTTCAGACCCCTGAGAAGGGGTGCACAGCTGGGGAAGGAGCATGTCCCACTACCCCTCCACTTCATGACTCTTCTGCCCACCTTCTCCCAGACTCTATGAGAAGTGAATTCATAAAACATTGACAGGAATGTAAAAAATGTCCAATCTGCTGAAAAAAAGGAAACTCTGAAGAGTGTATGTGGAATGAAGTGTATGAAGAGTGAAGAACTGATGGTCAGAACTGTGGCATCAAGAGATTTTCCCTGAATGAACGTGACAAATGGCAAATGCAGATACAAATCAAGGCCTCCCCATGGACACACCACAAGAAACAGGGAAGGGGCTGTTTCGAAGAGACTACTTAAATCGTTCTGACATGACAGAAAGTAAAAGATGATGGTAGGACTTATATTGCCTGAAAAATTGTGTGATTTGCCAAGCAGTAAGAAAATACATTTCATCCTCTTTTCAGGAAGGAATCATAGGTTTCCACTTTTTTTTTTTTTTTTTTTAATAGTGGAATGCTCCCAAGAGAAATGAGGTCTTTGTCTCCTGTGAAACTCAAACAGAAGAAACTACTTTATCGATCACTACTCCTTACTGCAAAGTTATAATTAAAAATAAGTATTAAAACTGGTTACAGTATAACCTGGCAGTCTATAGCTGGCTGTGTGCAATAAAAATCACATCATGTTCTCCTTGTCAGAAAAGCTATCACATATCCAATTTCAAAGTTCTGCAGCGGTAATTGAAGGCTGCAGGAGATTGTTCAGCAAAATTTAAGATTAGGACTTAGCTGAGAACATGTCAGCATGCAGCTACATCTCAGCCCAATCTTGTGCAAATTCTTGGTAGGGAGTGCTGTAGAGTAGGGCTTAATAGTACAGTGAGCTGAGAAGTCTATCACTCTGAATACTCAAGAATTAAGAGCATTTATATTATACACAAGGCAGTGGATATATCTTATTTTTTTCATTAGCATTTAGTTTAAAAAGAAGGCATTGAACTTTTAGAACTGCTAACTTCTGTACTCGACAGCTGGGTTATTTGTTTGTTTTTATTTTTTGGTAGAAAGAAGAATGATAGCACTGCCAGATGATCAGTTTCTGAGACTGAAAGATCATTCTCTGACTGCATAAGCAATATGAAAATATATGCTATAAATATATTTATAAATATGGTCAGGATAGTAAATGTTTAAACAGAAAAGGTCAGGATTAAGCCTTCAGGAATCTCATTTCAGTGAAACCGAAGCCTGCACTTCTAGAACTGTTTACATGTGCTCGTGCACATTTCACAGTGGAAATTGCCTTTATTACTTTTTTTTTTAATCTCGTAACTAGAACTGAGTAATTTTTAAAATACAAGTAGTCTGTACTGAGTTCTCAGAACCTAGGTATCACTGTGCAAGGATGCTGTACCTTCGAAAAGAATCTGAGTGCTTGTGCAATCTGTCCTCAAGCCCAGAACTATCCCAGAACCTCGAATTTGTTGACTGTTGTGTATTTTTTAAAAAATGAGCAAGTACGCTGTGATCTTATCTAGCTACTGATTTGTGGTAGCTGCTGATCTTATATGCTTTGGCAGTAGATGGATGAGATGAGCTGTAAAATACTAAGGTAAAGAAAAGGGTAGCCTGTGAGATTACTAAACAATTTTCTAAAGAATTGCCTAGTGGAAAGGCCATCTTAAAATAATTTCATATTTCTTTTTAATTTAAACAAAACTATCTAAGTTGACCTGCTGGCATCTGTCTCTGTTGACTTTCACATATTTTACTGGTCTTTTAGTGTCGCTTCTATTGCTCATCATTGACTCTGAATGTCTCTGTAAAGTTTCTCAAGGAAAATAAAGATGCTTACTGTGGAAATTATTTCCGTCATTTTGGGACACGATACATTTATTAATCTAATGCTGAGTCTCTTTGTATTACTGTTTTTGAAAGAGTGATTTTGAAGAAAGCAATTTATGCTCGCCTCTGCTAAGTGCTCTGGTTCTTAATGGGACATATTCACCCAAGCTCAGGGACTGAATGAAAGACATGAAACAGATGGAAGAAAAATTATCACCAGCCTTTTCCATAGACACAGAGCTGAGGTGCTAGAAGACTTGTTCAAGCTCATGTAAATAAGCTGTGGCATGGTCAGGCACTGAACTTTGATGTTGGGCTTTTCATCTCAACCACGGATACACACACATCCATCTTCAGACTTACATTTTCAAAGATATAAGAACAAATCTTTTCAGAGAGTGAAAATTAATCAGGAAGAGAAAAAAAATAATCCGTTTAATGCATATTTGAAAGTTACTGTCAATAGCAGTAACATTACAAAATTTGCTGTATATCACTTGCATTTTCTGAATATTTAGCATGCTTTGGTTTTACAGTATAGAGAAAACTACTTGTCAGGTTCTCTATCTGTCATACATGAAAGGAAAAAACCTGAGATTTAAAAACAGTACTTGAAGTTTGTTAATTTGCAGCTCTTTACCCTTGCCTTCAAATAATTGTAGTGTAACTGGTAAAGAAGAATGTGTGATAGTTCCTGCAATAATAGCACTTATAATGAAATTATTTGCTTATGCTATTAATACATCTGAAGAAATCTCAGCACAGCTTTCCTAAAAGCTTATTGGACTTTTCTACTGATTTCTACACTCCAGCATCTGATTATCCCCTTCATTACTCCCATCAGACATTAATAGTATTTCACGTTACTTAAAAATTGAGGCCAACTTCCCTCAGATGCTTTGCGTAGGAAAGCTGCTTGGGCTCACAGTACCTCAATTACACCCATGAGTATCTCCTTCCTACTTTAAACAATATAAACTATTTATGCCAGTAACAGGAAGATGCTGTTGAAAAAGCTTAATTTGAGGAAAATGCTTCAATAAAGGTAAAATACCCCTTAAATAATTTTTTGTCTTTAGCTTCCAATATTCTTCTGATTGTAATTTTTATAATAAGAGGAAAATCCTGGGTAGGACAAAGAGTTTAAATATTAAGATACAGAACTTAAACTAGTTGCTGTAAATTTGCTTAATCTGGAAAAGCCAAGCAGTGAAATGATAAAGGGAATTAACGAAGATGCAGCTATCAGCAGCTGGGATCGGAATATGTGGCAGAAGTGGTGCCAAGCAGCAAAGCTTGTTAAAACACTCCTGATACCAAAAAATCTGCAATGATTCAGAAGTCTGTTTCAGTGATCTATGGCACCAAAAGCTCAGGTGATTTATTCATAAAGGCTTTGCTTAGCTTTTAAGTCAGAGGGAATTTTCTCTTAGTAAGGGCTTCAGGATGAGACCCCAGAAGACAAAAGGCAATAGATCAAGAAGGATGTAATAAGTTTGCAAGATGTGGAATGTCACTTATGCAATTTCAAAGTCATTTCCTAGTACTTTGTCCTAGGCTGTGTGCCAAGCAAAGCAGTACTTCATTAAGTATGAATTACAAATTTTACAAAGTAAAGATAATCTTTTGTTCATTAGATTTCTGGGGAAAAAAATAACAAACCCAAATCCCCCCTAAAAGCCCAAAACAGAAAACCCCACATAACTAGACTTTAACTAGATATTCTAATATTTACAGAAAAGCATGTAAACCTTGAAAGCGAGGTGATAAAACTGGCACCAGCTCTTTTCCTTTTAAACTCCAACTGCATCAGCAAGTCTTTTATTGGACTTCAAGTATCACTTGCAAGCCCTTGAAGATGAATAGGAATAAAGGTTTATCACAACATGATCATAATGCTTTCTTCTTAAAAGATCTTGTTAACTTGTTAAGAAGTACTTCTTGGTGGGTTTTTTTTTTGCATGTGTCTGGTGCAATATATACAGGTGAAGAAAATGAAACACCACTTTGCAGCAAAGAAAGTGTTTTCTCCTCTTTATTTTCAGTGTTACTCTCAAGGACAGTAAATTACTAGTGGCCTTTCACTCTCCAGCAAAGGCCTGAAAAGGAATTTTTCAGGCTTCAGAAATTTTACCCTGTTAGGTGAATAAAATCCGTTGAATGTTTTTATTACTTTCATGTTGCTAAGGTCTGTTTCGATTTTTGATAAAATAATTAACTGCTACTTAAAACAGTAGAATGAAACTGGAAGCATAAACGTAACAAAACAGAGCTTCTCAACCTAGGAATAGCATCAACTATTTTTTTGTTTAGATAAAAGTTCTGAAAAATTAGAGGAAATTATTTTGGACTGGTTTTAACAAAAAAAGTGCTTTGAAACCATTTTGAACTAAAAATTGAAGCTAAAGTTTTCATGTGAAATGAAAACCTCCACTTGTTCTGGGTTTCTAAAAAGTTTGAGCTTGTTTAATATTAAATTTTTAAAAAGTTGAATGCATTTTATTTAGTAAAATTTTGAAGTTATCAACTTAGTTTTTCCCCCAAAGTTAATCATTATCTTTCTGATTAAAAAACTGAGTGAAACTGGCAAAGTATTATATTAGCAATATGAATTGACTTGTCTCTGTATTTTTGGAAAATCTACAGGCAAAAAATATTCCCAAGGACAAGTGTGATTGACAGGCCAGACAAGCAATGGCAGTATGTGCAAGGGGAAAAAAATCACATTGTTTCTGATTAGCAGCTGTTAGGCCTTTCCTTTAGCAGGCTAAGGCCATAAATTTTAATGACATTTGAAGCTATGTCATAGGAAATAGCTCTTTACTTCACAAAGGTGTTTCAACCAAAAGTTCATAACTACCTTGTAAACCATCAAGTAGTCTGGCTGATGCATTTTGTTTTTTGGATAGGAAAGTTATTAATTGCTGTTATTGAAAATCAAGTAATACTGGCTACGTTTGCTGACTTCCTGTAATAAGTGTTGAAAACTAGGAAAGTTTTGCTTCTTCTATTGTAAAGGTGCCCTGGGCTAGTGTTCTGCAAGTCAGCTTCAAGAAACTAATATCACAACTAGAGAAACTCAAGCGTATTTTTCTCATCTTATTGAAAAGTTTCAAAGTACAACCCACAGAAATTCATTTTAGTATCAAAATTCCTATTAAAAATGAAAAAAACTATCAAAGAATAAATAAAAGGAAGAAAAGATGTAACATATTTATTCAGTACATTGCTAACACAAGCCAGGGGCACCTGTCCTGAAAGCATTACTGGTAGATGTTTATCTAATCATATTTGAAAGCCTTTACTTCATGAAAAATCTATATTTTCCACAATCTCCTCTAGCTTTTAGCCACCCTTACTGTTAGAAATCTGAAAGATTATCCTAATAAGCTCCCTTCGGGATTATTTTATCCAGGCAACACAAAACACTTTACACAGAAAATTATCCTCAAACCATTTTATTCCAAATGCAATTTTTCCAACCTCACCCTGAAAAGGGTATGGGCTAGACCCCACTAGATCCAACCTGCTGGGCATGCAGTAGATAGCAAAAAAAAAAAAAAAAAAAAAAATCTCACTCATTCAAATTTCTACCATGTCCAAGAAGCAGCATTAAAGAAAATGCCACCTAGGTTTGGACCAAGGCATTAGGGCTCCCGCAGCATGGAAATAATAACAGTAATAACAGCTGGGAAAAGGCACTTGGAGAGGAGAGATGGAACAGCAACTCCTGAGCAATCAAACCACTTTGAGTTCTCCTGGGTGACTGCATGCTTCTCCCTTTTACAGGTGTCGTGGTTTAAGCCCAGTTGGCAACTCAGCCATGCAGTCTCTCTCTCACTCCCCATCCCGCTTCCTCCCTCCACTCCCGGAGGGATGGCGAGGAGAATCAAAAGAATGTAACTCCCACGGGTTGAGATAAGAACAGTCCAGTAACTAAGGTATAACACAAATCACTACTGCTGCCACCAATAATAATAATGATAAGGGAAATAACAAGGGAAGAGAATACAACCACTCACCACCTGCTGATGGATACCCAGCCTGATGCGAGCAGTGATCTAGCCCTTCCAGGTAACTGCCCCCAGTTTATATATCGGGCATGACATGCTGTGGTATGGAATAGCTCTTTGGTTAGTTTGGGCCAGGTGTCCTGTCTCTGCTTCCTCCTGGCTTCGCCTCCTCCCTGGCAGAGCATGAGACTCAGAAAGTCCTTGGGCAGACTAAACATTACTAAGCAACAACTGAAAACATGGGTGCTATCAGCGCTATTGCCAGGCTGAAAGTCGAAAACACAGTGCTTGCACCAGCTACTAAGAAGGAGAAAAATGACTGCTACTGCTGAACCCAGGACAACAGGACAGCTGCAAATCTTGTGCAGGAGGAGCCTCAGAGCCTTCTTGCTATGAGAGGCTAATTACCATGCCAGGTCTCGATACCTTCCAGGGACAGCAATCTCCCACCTTATGGGCTACAAGCTTATGCTGTGTTCAAGAAATAACGTTCTGTGCTCAGAAACAAGCACATAAAACATCATTTGGTTTTGAATTTTCGTGGTATGTTTATAACTCAAAGGGAAGCTTTCATTGAAAATTTTCTTTTTTTTGGAATAAACTAAATCCAGACTTGTAGAACATATTCAAACTTTGGAACAGCAGAGATCATTTGTAAACAGAAGCAATCAAAGCAGACAGTGTTTAGATTGTAGTGGAGGCATCAAGGGACAACTTGTAAGATAATATATAAGAATTATACGGTGATCTTGTCATCAGTGACCCAAGACTGTTTATACATGTTCTCTGCTGAAACTTTTTGAACTGATGTGCTGTTCAAAATTACCTTGCCATAAAAAAAAAGAGCGATCGATTGTCATTAATTATGAATATATGCAATGAGGATATAGTTTTGCGCAAAATCAAATAATCTAAAAACTTTAGATGATTTTGTATTACCTGTTAACCTGGGTAATTTAAGAGAGTAATACTGAGGTTACTGCATACGAAAAGAAAAGGCCAAGTCCTCAGCTGTATAAATCAGGGCTCACATGTCAGAAGGTTACCAAACTTAACAACAGTACCACTGTAAATGACCGTGTGCAGTCGTCTGTGGTAAATGTGATATGAAAAGCATTAGTTAAAACCTCAGTGATAGGTACGCTATGACATAACACACCATATTATGACACAATTTAAGAGCTGAGCAGGATTTCAACATGAATGAAAAAAGTATTTCATAGTGATGCAGCTGTTCATCTAATTGATAGACTATCTAATTGATAGATTTTTTCCTTAATCAGTGTCAGAGTTCTAAACAGTTTCATTACAAGAGCCAGAAAATAATTTTATATAGACATTATGCTTAAAAATGCTAAACTGCACATTTGAATGAATTTAATAACATAACTAAGGCTATCATGATTTATTACATACACAAGGATGTCATGCCCAATGTAGTGAACACCATATTGTGTAACCTGGTGGAAATGTCATAAGAGAATAAAATCTGATGTTCCTGAAAGAGATAGATTTTTAACTTTTATATTTTAATATCATAGCCTGATTTTGTTGAAATTCTCAATGTTTTTCTTGGATTCAAAAAGAAAACAGCAGTTGAAATTTCTTCCAAAAAAGAACTCAAAATTTCACTAAAATTTAATAACACCATTTCACCTTGGTATTATTTAATACCAAAAATTAACAAAGCTTTAAATTCAAAAGCATAGTTGATTTTTTTCTTACAGTATTTATTCCTTTCCTTACTATTCACACAGTGACAACATCAAACAGATGCATGGCCTGAACAGTATCTCCTCATATTGAGTACTGTATAAGCAAATTGAGCTTTTTGGAACCTGAACTGATTATATCTGAAACGTTTGCCTGTCAATATTCTGCCTTAGTTATTATCTCTCTGAGCAATAAAAATAAACTACTTGAAACTCTTTTATGTTTTTCCTAAGAAAGGTCTTAATTTTCTTCACCCACCAAAAAAAATTTGGCTTTCCTCTTCCTCTGAGTTTCTGTACCAGCACTTCTCTGTCCTGCTCTATTGCTAACTCTTCTCCATATTTTCAACACTATTTAATCTTCTTCTGGTTTGGACTAGCCCAGACTATTTCAGAGCCACTTTCATGCTGCTTGCTTTCCCACCTCTGCTCCTTTATGGTGGATCTCACTGGACTTTCACTGCTCAGCTAACACAGATTTTACAATTTTGAAAAGGTCCGAGGCAAATCTTGACTGTAGCCATTTAAGGTTATCATATTTAATATATATTTCTCCTTTTGTGTATCATACATCACATAACAGATTGCATTAACATTACATAGGCTGTCCCATAGTTTCTCCTCTCTGACACAGGAGTAGGGATAGACTAGCTTCTTAAACCCTGCTGCAATAACTTGATGTTTTTAGCAGTGTATGAGCAGAGTTGGTTGTAGGAGTCATCAATCAACCACATTTTTTCTGGCCCAAATGCTCATCATTAAGTTGTTCTCAGAACTATTTTGATTGTCTATCACCTGACAAGTAAAACCTGATTTTAGTTTTACCACAGCTTCCTGCACCAAGGCATCAGCTTTCACCCTCCTAATTATTCCAGATGGACATGTACTTTAGATTTTTTGCACTTTAGCCCACTTCCATTTAGTAACAACATAATAATAGCCTTTAACTCCCAGACATGATGTGAGATTCGACTAACATTTTCCATCACTGCTGCAGCTTCACAGCCTGTTTTTAAAGGGCTCATTCCATTTTGGGAATCAATAACACTAGATATATATATATATATGGCTTTTCAGTTTCACACAAAGTGGAACTTTAATATGTCCCACAGGGCCATCAGATGGCCTATGAAAACTTATATGCATTCGCAGTCTTGGCTTGACCTGAAATTAGTAAATCTGTTTTCTGTCTTTCTGAAGTAATGAGCAATTTCTTTGCCTGGGGTATATTTGCATGCTACTACTGACATCAGACAAGGCAGAGACAAGGAGAGAGCCTGGTTTATACCTTGCTAAAGTTCTTCATCATTCATCTTTGTTTTTCCAGCACTTTGCTTTAGATCATGTCAAGCCTTTCTGAAAAAAAAAGGTTTTTTTGTGAAAATATTTATATCCTTACTCTTTAAAACAGGAAAATTGTTATCCATATTCTCTTCTTTCTAGATAAAAATAAATGTACTCAGGTACAGCTAGTGGTATTACATGAATTACTACTATAACAATAATTATTGGTGAATAAATATCATCTCTTCATCATTCTTAGCAAAGTGAATAATGAAATATAATTGCATATACTGTGTTAGAAGTTTACAGCTAAGTCAGATCAACAATACCTAAAAGAAAATGAAGCTATGGTGATCTACACAAGCTACAAATTATACAAAAATTGAGGTCTTTGTGAAAATATCCATGTGACAAGGAGACTACTAGGTAGAAGTTTCCATCCAAAGTAGACTTTTCTCACAAAAGTAAACATTGTACAGAGATTAATATCAATGTCTGTAATTCAAAACTTATTAGCTACTGACACCAGAGAATGCACCACTACTTCATAGAATCATAGAATACCAGGCTGGAAGGGACCTTAAGATCACAGAATGGACCTCAAAGATTAGCAACACAAAAAATTAGCTTTAGTGACAGTTCAGTGAACCATTTTTACAGGTTAATATTTTACCAGACAAAACTTGGACAGGCCAGAGATAATTATAAAACACTGTTAGCACTTCTAGTCTCACAGTGTTGCTGTTTTCCTCTATTTCACTTTTGTTTTTCAGCTCTGATGTGTTTCTGCTCAGAGTAGGTGTTCCCAGGGATTATGGGAAATATCAAACTTTTTTGTCTTTTTCATAATCAACATATATGAAAGATCTTATTCAGGATTCCTAGCAGTTTCCAAACTGCATCTAAATACTTCCCTTTTCAGAAAAAAAACATAAATCAATCATACCCACAGCAATTTTTGTAACTGGTTCCTTGGATGCAACAACATCAGAATAAGGATTTTCTGAAAACATGTTATTGACATAACTTATGACACAGGTGGCAATAAGCTATTGTATTGCAGCTTTCATGCATAAAGGGCAGAAGCTTTTAATCTAAAGACTTAAGAATTTTGCTGTTCATTTTACAAGTAAAAGCAGCAAGTGCCATTAGTCAAATTTTCTACTTTTTTTTTTTTTTTGCAAGAATTAAGAATTTTAGTATTACTATAGAAATCAAATTTGATAACCTGAATCTGCCCATACCTATACAAATCTGCCCATAGCTATACCATACCTTCATCTTTTAAGTATCTCAGTTCATTATAAATACAAGCTCTGAGTAAATTGCTGTTACTCTGCCCATGGGTAGGACATGGATTTGTTGGAGCAAGTTCAGAGGAGGGCCATAAGGATGGTCAGGGGCTGGAGCACCTTCTATGTGTAGACAGGCTGAGAAAGTGGGGGCTGTTCAGCCTGGAGAAGAGAAGGCTGCATGGAGACCTCATAGCAGCCTTTCAGTATCTGAAGGGGGCCTATAAGGGTGCTGGGGATGGACTCTTCATTAGGGACTGTAGTGATAGGACAAGGGGCAATGGGTTAAAACTTAAACAGGAGAAGTTTTGGTTAGATACAAGGAAGCAGTTCTTTACTGTGAGGGTGGTAAGGCACTGGAATGGGTTGCCCAGGGAAGTTGTGAATGCTCCATCCCTGGCGGTGTTCAAGGCCAGACTGGACAGAGCCTTGGGTGACATGGTTTAGTGTGAGGTGTCCCTGCCCATGGCAGGGGGGTTGGAACTAGATTATCTTAAGGTCCTTTCCAACCCTAACTGTTCTATGATTCTATGATTCTTTGGGGTATGGGTCTACAACACAGGACAGTTGACTGAACTCAAAGCCTTGCTGTGTGTATTTTATTCCTATCTTTACTGCTGCTTTGCTTTCTCTACAAAGTGTTGACTTTCATACATTCTCCCTCTCTCTCTCTCTCTCTCTCTCTCTCCTTTTTCTCTCTGATTCAATTTAGATACTAACACTTTAAGGCTCCACACTTCTTTGTAAGACTTTACCTAGCATAATAGGGCTCTGATTATCTTGGTACCCTGGAGTACTAATATGTAGTGTTAGGACTAGTATACAGTGTAATACGGAAATCATCAGAAAGCCTGGCTGAGCCTACTCTGACTGTGGCAAAGCTCAGATGTAATAAAACCAGATAAAATACAGTTCAAGGAAAGTACTATTTAACATGTCAACAATTAGTGTCTGGCTGTAGATAAATATAAAATATTAACATTTTTTATTAACTGAGAACGCAGAAAGTAATCTAATTAAAACTGTAATAATAAAAAAAATGTTTGCTAAAGAATTAATCACACCTTACTATAGTTCACTCCAATAGTTTTGACTTCTTCATTTTAAGCAATTGCTTCTGTGTCCCCTTCTGGGCACCACAAAATATAACTAATTGGGAAGAAACAGCTGTTGCTGGTATCATTTACAATGACCAAGACAGAGATGTGATTACAATGTTTCTGATATAATTATTTTCAAGACAAATTCTGGTAATTCTGTAAGTCAGCAGGCTCTAGCCAGAAAGTATCAGGAAATATTTTCTGCCCTGTACAGAGACAGGGTTTTCCTTGCTCCACACTCTGCTCTTTCCAAGCCACCCCTTAAGTTTGTTCATGCCTTCGGGTCTTCACAGCAGTAACAGGCTTGATGGGAGCTGGAAAAAATGGTTGTAAAAAAGGAAAGATATTTTCCATGTCGCTTATTTACACCTCAGTTGCAAACAGAAAGAACTTGCATGATCATTTCTCAAAGAACAACACAGCAAACAACAGGAAAACAAAGTGATGAGGTTTTTCCAGCCCATCCTGTGTAAGCTAGAAGCATTGTTTCCTGTAATAGACACTGAAGTCAATTTTCTAGACTAGTTTTAAGACTCCCAAGTGGGGAGATACCCTGGGGGATTTTTTATATTTCTTTACCTGCTGTCCTGATGTTCAACCTTCATTTTTCTTTTTCTTACTTTTCATGAAATAACCCCAGGTTACGAAATTAAGCATGTTATGTCATTTCATTTCTCTCTTCTCTGACTCTGCAACATAAAATGTAAGAAAAAAATACTAGCAGAAAACAAATAACAGATGTTGTAGTTGGAAGCAATTCTAATTATTTATACTTTATTAACAAATCTCATTGGTTATTTGTAAATTTATTATAATTTACTGGTAATAATAGAATATAGAGCCTTCACAGTCTACAGGCTTAAGTGATTTCTCTTCACTTTGCCTTATTTTGCACAAGAGAAAGTCAGTTGCAGATTTTTAATGAATAATTTGAGGTTAGAAATCCTACTTCTTGCAGAGTGAGGATTCAGAAAGTCACTGTCTACTGCCTGTCCCTTTACCCTAAATCCCATCTTTCTCTTCGGTATGCTATAACCTAACTCATACACATCTGCATGCATGTCAAACACAACATACTATGGTATGAAACGTGGTTGTGCTTTTGATTACAAAAGAAGTACATTAAAAGCTAAACCCCTCTAAAAACCCAAGGCAAAAATGGGAGTAAACAGTATTATATCAGTATAGGTCTAAATAAAAAAGAAAATGTTTGTATGAGATGACAGACAAGATCCAAGGAATTATCTACCTTGCCAGGCTATAAAATGAAGTGGAAAGAAGCAGCCATAAAACACTAAGCAAGAAAGGTGGTTTCATTGATGCACTGGTTTGTAGAACTTTTAAGTTGTATACCTTTGCTCCATCCCTACACAGCATGTATGCTACCAAAGACAGAATATTATTTAAATTTCCTCTAGTCTTCCCATCCTTTAAGCATCACTGACAGGCAGCGTAACAGTAATCCTTGCCTTCTGCCACCCTGCATTTTCTCTGAGTCTCTTTTGTAGCTCACATTCATGTTTTTTCAATAATGAAAGCTTTCTGCTGATAAAACTCTTACATATTTAAATGACATTTTCAAGGAAGCATAGTCCTCTTTTCTAAACTTCTAGTAAAGACAAGTAAAAAGTAAAAAAGGCCAATTTAAAGGAAAGAGGCTATCAACCGGGTTGGTAAAAACATGTTCTCTGTGTGCTAGCACTAAAATAAGAGAAACTCTAAAGCAGGATGAATTGGTCTCCTAGAACATGTTAATGCTGTCTATTTACTGCCCTTTTTCTTTCATAATACTTGATTTTTTTTTTTTTTTGTTGTTGTTTTTCTTGAGTATAAAGTCAGGCTGGAAATCAAGCTTCCCTTCAATCTCAGCTGGTGAGTCCTGAGAACTGAGAGTGCACTGGGACTACAAAAGGTATTATTGAGAAATTTTGTTTTCAAGTTGTCAGAATCAAATCTTTCCAAGGACCAGTGAAGCCAGGTCTCTGGCAAAGTGATTCACTCGGTCAGAACTATGTGTCTACATTCAAATACCTAAATAAAAGGTCTAATTAAGTGTCATCCTGAGTAACTGATGTCTTTTTTTGGCCTTAATGAAGAGCTTCATGCAGGTAAGGAATATAAATTAAGGCAAAGGTTTTACAAAAAGTTTGTTCAAAAGCTTTGATTGCTTAGTGGAACCAGGCCTCACTGTACAACTTACTCATTATTAGTTGTAGGAACAATACGTAAGACTATATTATCAAGTCAAAGTTAACAACAGCATTTTGATGGAGAACCCAAGCCACAGTTCATTCTAGTAGGACCTAGTCCTGAATGGTTTACCTCAGGAAAGCGTTTCAATGCTGTTTGGTGTATCAGATACATGTTTTGTTGGAAATGCGCTGAGGAAAGAACTTGTCCCAGAGGGACCTGGGATGATTCATCCAGTCCTTCAGGGTCTCTCTGAGACCTGGTCTGAGCATGGAGAGAAGAGAGATTATGACATGAGGCACAAAGAGAAAAGATGGAATGATCAGAGTCTTCTCCAAACCATTTTTCATACAATATCCAGGCAATAAAGAATAAAAAAATAGTATTGAAGAACTTTTTTTTTCTCTGATAGTACAAGAGTACTCTTAGTATGAGAGACTAATACATTTTCTACCTCAGAAGAATGTGGACTGACATAAAAAATATACTTTAATTAAGCCCTGATTTATAGTGCAGAGTTTTTCCCACATCCATGAATGCCAGGCAAGTACACTGAAATCAGAGTAAGCACACCAAAATCAGCCTCCTTGCACTGGTATAAACCAAACATAAAAGACACGGGAAATAGGCCAACTGAGAAAGAAAAGAGAAGGCAAAGTACAAGCTGGCTCCAGGGAGCACGGAGTGGAAAAGAAGCTCCAAAACAACACTGATAAATGCCTTTTCCTTTCCTATTCCTACTATTGAACATGCACAAAAGAAAAAGCCTCCCAAGGGATGGTCAGAGGAAGAGATCACTGTGGAAACTTCACAACACTTTAAAATGCACTTCATTTCACCCACATTCATCTGAGAGACTGGAAAAAAGAGATAAGAGGAGGAGAGAAAATGGTATATGTATATTAACATATACACAAAATGTCAGAAGTAGAAATAATTAAATATCTGATATTTTGACCTTTTCAAGCATTTTTATACCCCAAAAGTACTTTTATGTGCAGGTATTTTTGAATGAATGTATTACATTTACATTAATATATTTCCTTTCACTCACGTAAGATCTTAAGGCATTTTATCAGTTTAGGAGAGAGGAATCACCACTAGTTACAAGGTAGCATGAAAATAAGCTTCCCTGTCTTTCACTCTTTTTCTGACATTTTGCTGCTTCTCAAAACCCCTCTGAAAAACAGCAGTGCACAGAGAAAAAGTCTAGCTCACCTAACAAAAATTTAGGTGGGATGAGAGTTTCTCTGATGAATCTCAAATTTCCTGCAGGGATTAAGATCCTCTTTTTACTGCAGCATAAAGTGTATCATTGTCACCTTCCCATCCTTGCTGAATGTGATAACATCTCATTAGAAACACTAAGAAAACATTCAACTGGAGTGATGGAAATTCTGTCAAAACCTGAGAAAATATTTTCTATTTTCTTTCCAAAGTATTAAAAAGATCAGTAAATAACAGTGGTTATAGAGGAAGTCTGTATCTGTCTGCCTGAAGCACAGGAAACTCTCCAGAGAACATAGATGAATCTAATTAAAAAAATTAATTTTGTATGTGCTGTTCATTTCTACATGCTTTTTCATGTAACAAGCTATGAAGCAGTAAAATTCACTTTGATTTTCCACTTCTCTTGGATGCAATGACAAGCTGAGGCTGATTCAGCGGAGTAGAAATAATTTTGACACCAGCCGTTACCAGATGAGGTTTAATATAGGGATTCAAGCTGTCATGGGAAATCTGCAAGTGCTTGCAGATTCATAAGTTTATCCATACAAGTTTAAGAGTTTGAAAGTATTAGAGGCCCATTTTCCCATAAAAACTAAAAAAGAAGAAAAAACTCCATCTTTTAAGCATTTCAGGAATTTAACACAATACATACAGCTAACAAAAATTTGCCTCATTGATAGTGAAGAGGATGCACGGACAAAACTGTTTTGTTGGATATATTGCCAGTTCACCCATTAAGAATAATGATTACATCTCTCTGCAAAGCCCACAGTATATCTGTGTACAGATATGCATCTCCCTCTCCGAACACAAAAGCAGCCCCGTTTGAAGGCTGAGTGATTAAATCCTCCCTACAACATTTCATTGGATCTGCTAAAGCCCTTGAGCAAATACCAGATTACGGTTTTGGAGCAAAATCTGCCCAACAGGGCTGTGCCTGGGGGAATGTGTAAAGTGTTGATCCCCCAGCTTTCCTCCAAAATTCGTGTCCACAACTGTGCCTGCTTGCAGCAATGCTGAGACTGCCAGCATGCAGGTCAGGGGGAAATAAACCATGCAGGGGAAAAAAAACCCACAACCCAGAGAAACACCTCTGCACCACAGTGCTCCCTGATCCGAGTGTGAATATCCACAGCCCACTTCTTCCAAGGGCTGCAACTGCGTGAGTCTGCTGTAACATTTCTCTCCCTATTTTTATCTCGGCTGGATACTGTTGTTTTGACAAGCTGGCTGGGGTTCCGTTCCCGGGAGCGCGTGCCAGCACACTGCAGCTCGTCAGGAAGGGAAGACCTCCTCGGGGACATCTCCTCCAGCTGTCGAGCAGCGGGAACTGGTTGGAGATCACCAGTCCATTGTGATGGCTGCTTGGTGGTTTCACAGCCTTCAGGGACCTGCTGGATTCAAACTAGCTGGCTTTGCAGAGCAACCCAAGTCCCAGGGTATAACATTCCCCTTCATGACTAGCTCTCACTCTCCCTCTTATCCAAACCACTTTTTCTAGTGTTTCCTGCCATACCAGAGCCTCAGTCAGATCTGGCCACATTGCTGTGTCATGATATTCCTCACAAATTAGTTTGGCATCACTTTTCTGGAAGCAGTCTGCTTTCAAAGCTAAGTGGTGAGGGTGACATGCTTTGAGCTCCTGTACAGGGAACGCATTTGCACTGTGAATTGTTAGTTTGCCTAAAGAGAAATCTCAGTCATCATACTACAGTTCAGTTTTTGCAGAAGATGCTGACAGGGGCTAAAATTTTGCAATTCTGGTATATTGTTTTTATTGTTATGTAGATTACAGAAAGCCTTAGCTGAACTGTATGCACACACTCCCTCACTTCTTCCCTCCCCCACTTCCTATCTTGTTTTAAGTACTTAAAAACACACTGCTGGAGCCAAGCTTTGCCCTACTCCGAGTAGGGCTGAATGTCCTTCATATGCTCTAGCAAGACCTCCAGATGACATTGCAGTCTCTTCAGACACCTAAGCCACTCATGTTAAAATCCTTAACATGAATATACTCAACAAACTTCTCCTTCTTTTGGTATTTAAAAATCTTGGCTTTATTCACTCATCATATAATGGCTTTAATGAGAATAGACCTCTATCATTGGTGTGTTTTGTTTGAATACACCCATGGATAGAAATTTCTACATGTTGCTGATCACGACACCTAGAGATTAATATTTGGGTTGACAGTATGCTAACACATAATAAAAGAAAGCATCTATAAAATGTTCAGAAATGGTGGCAGAGAGGGTATGGGTAAGGAATTGCTGCTATTGTCTACACTGTAGGTATAAAATTTATGCACAGGGAGATAAATGATTTACTTAGAAGTATACAGCAAGTCTACAGCATGGAGAATTAAATCTCTGTCTTCTAGCCTTAATAAATTAACCGTAATCTCATCTTTGCCAGCATATAAATATTTGTTAGTAGAATCTTTGTTTAACAGCTTGATGTTTTGTACGCTAAAAGATTACACTTCCTATCTGTGAATTTCTGAGTCCTGGCCCCAGAGTCACAGCATCTTATTATGAACAAGAAGTAGCAGGCAATCTATTGGAAGCTATTGCTACTTTTATCTTCTGCAAATTTTTCTCTAGGATCTGTCATCCATGCACCAGCCTATTCCCTAGTGAGAGCACGTGGCTGTTTCTCCCAAACATGCAATAAATTACATTATAAAAAGCTACATAGATAAAAAATAAACACCACAAGAAATTCCATTGGAATCTTGAAATATCCTGAGGCAAGGAGGGATTTACGGTGGAAGGGAACAAGGTGGTTATATTTCATCAGTGAATAAATTAAAGGATTAATGCCCAGGGTATCATGGCAATGGCTAAAAGTGTTTGTTTGCAGCAAGAGGAAATAGGCTTCAGAATCATTATATTTACCCAAGCACAATGATAAAATATGTTCATTCTGTCTCTGGAGATGTTTCGCACTCGCAACATACCTCCATAAAATCTGCCTTGGGTTACTTTGTTGCCACTGCCATTTGGTAAGTAGTTTCTCTAGAAAAAGGCATATGACACCTCCATTTTGCTGAGCGTGCAGCATATTTACGCCCACACTCCTGATTCAAAGCCTTGTATAGAACTATCAGGTCAGGGTTTAAGGTTTATTTCACCTTTAGGATGGACTTTAGAATTTAAAAGTAAGTAACTCAAGGCTCCTCAAAACACCAATATTCTCAAAAGGTTGCTTTTTCCCTGAATTAATTAATTTTTTTGTATAGCATTTAAAATAAAAGGTGGTATCAGTGCACAGAAAACCCATTTGCAATGTTTCACATGTAGTACAAAATAGGAAGGATGTTTAACAAAGGTAAAGGCAGCAACACTGGCTCAGTGTTTTATATATCAGCAAAATTTTTGTGTGTGCTTACACAGTGCTATGACTTAGTCATTTAAAGCAGTAAGTGCAAATCATTTCTTTTCTACCACTGACTTCCTATTCATCATATGCATTACCGTTTTCTAAAATGGGCAGAAAAATGTGTAAAAAAATTGCACAATCATGTTGAATCACTACTTTTTTATGTTCATGAAAAGAAGGGAAAACCTGTTTGCTGTGTCCACAGAGAGTAGGACAAAAAGTAATGAGCTTAAATCAGAGGGAGGGTGACACTGCTCAGGTATTGCAGAGTTTCTTTGTGGTAGGAGGAGGTAGTAAGTCTTCAGCATTGTTTGTAAAAGCTGGGTAAACAAAGAAGGATGTTTAGTTGATGAGGTCTTAGGGAAGAGAGATGGACTACTTGATTCTTGACTGCATGACATTTTCTTAAATAATGTCCTTGAACCTGTTTCTTTTTTACATCTTCCAGCTCCAATATGTGATGACAAGGAAACCAAAGAGTTTATAGGCAAAAATGGCCACTCCCTTCACAAAGAACTGGGAATTAATTAAAAAAAAAACAAAAACAACAAAAAAGAAAAAATGTTTTTTAAGAGCTCAACTACATAGAAAAGAATGAGTTGGATTTGTTTCTTATCCTTTTGCTAAGAGAACCTATTGCACTCTGCAAATTTTTTAAAGATTGGACTGATGAAATATTCTAAGGCTAAGATGTCTGACTAAAAGGAGAGATAATAGATCAGGAAAAAAAAAGAAGAGAAAATAGTAGCTATTCAATAAATAATTGCCTATAAGTGACAAGAGTTTTTGTATGGAAATGGTCCTATGTTCTTTTAAAATGTGCTTTAATAAGTTGTTATTTTTAAAAGTTTGCTTTGATCTTATAATTGTAGAATTCCTGTTAATTAAGACAGATTTGCTTTGGGTAGTTAAACAAGGTGGCAATATGCCCAAAAGCCTCAGTGGGTGGTTAGTTCTATATCACTTTCATTGTCAATGGTGTGGCATCGCTTTGCTGACCATAGCTCATACTTCTGAGATTTGTGACATGCGTCATTTTTGGAAAAGAATTTGAAAGAAAGCAGGATGCAGATTAGACACAAGGCTTTTGCAATCAATAGGAGTCTTCATATTGATTTCAGTTATTACGTATTTTTTAAAGATATAGCTGCAAACTTGTCAAGAATCATTTGAGAAGGCACAGACTAAAAGGAAGGTAAAGTAACTCCTCTCTTACAGAAAATTCTCTCCTTGAATATTGGTCACCATTTCTGAGATATTGTGCCTTCAAGGGATTAGCTAAAACCACCTTTGACCCTTAGTTTATCCCAGACAGACACAGATCTGCATTTCAGACCTCCCAATGGAAATTAGAATACATTTTGCAGTTTGAACATGAAACCAGCAGCATGAAATATATATATATACTTTTAATATTTGTATCTACTAAAGTAGCATATTGCCTAAGAGTGTATTTTTCCTCATTCAATCACTGTACCCATTTTCATTGTTCATAAAGTAGCAACAATGAGAGAAAAGATTAATCAATTAACATCTTCTGAAGACATGGATCTGTTAAAAATACATATTGAGCTCAATAAGGTCTTTTAGCTGATGGTGTTCTACTTAAGAAGTTGAAAAAGAGTAAATGTGAGAAAAACCCATGTGATTTAAGCGTTCTAGCTGCACTGAAAAATAATAAAAAAAGAAGTAGATATATCAGTGATTTGGTTCATACAGGAACATACAGCTTTATGGGGAAATACGAATACTGAACACAGAAAATTAGCAGGTTGTGTCTGCTAAAGTGTTTAAATTATTCTTGGCAAAGACAGAATAATTCTACAAGAGCTTTTTAGGTTTTTTTTTTTTTTTTAGTTAATTGAAGAATTTAAATTAAGCACTTTAAAAAATAGTGCACTTGATTAGATATGCGCAGCGTAATTGGCAGCTGGACACTACAGCTGAAAACTGTGTTAGTCCATGCCTTTCCGTGTATGCAGGAATTTTAAATGTATAATACATTTGTGTTCATAAATTTCATTGCATAATGCTTTGCTTGAAGACTTAAATTAAGTCTCTGATCTACTGATAAATTCTTGGAATCATCCATACACATTACAGATGAGATTTTTCAGGAACGCTCAGAATTTGCCTTGATCTCCTTCCATTCCAAATGAATTACCTATTGGTTTTCATGGGAGCAGAATTAGGACAGTGCGGTGACTTACGAAAATGTCACCCTCTTAAAAAAAGATGAACTAACAACAGAGCTTTGTGATAAGCAGTGTTTTATGACAAAAAATTACATCTTAGAATATGAAGCCCTAATTTTGAAGGTCCTTTGACCTTATACAGAATAATTTTCTGTCCAGTGAATATAGTGGGATTTTAGCCATCAAACAACTAACTGTAGATGACCCTTAGCTTGATATTGTAGGTAGAGGTGGCATGCATACTATTCTGTATTTTTTTCGTACAGAGCATACATCTTTCCTTTTCTCAATCATCATCAGTGTGATTCTTTTCACTGACCTTATGTATATATCCATGTACTTTTAGTAAAGATTCCTGTTTGTGCCCATTTTGAAATCAAGCGATTATTTTTCTTTTTCTAGAATTACAATATTTTTACTTCCTGACAAAAGACCAATACTTATAAGATACACTATTTTCAGTGTATAGTTGAAAGCCATCAAGATTTGAATCACATACCAGCCAGGATGGTTATAAAACCTCATAACCCCTGTTTTCTAAACCAAAATAGTCCCTTTATTAGTGATGATACAAAATCAGGTGAAAACAATTCCTTCATCAATAGCTTAAAAGCTAAATAAAAGTATTCCTGTGACTTATGCCTTCTTTCATATAGTTTTGGATTGTTTAAAAATAATGCTATTCAAAACCTGTAAAGATTTTAGAGTAGAACATTGCCTTGCAAGATGCTGCAGGGTACTGCAGGATCTAAAGCTTGCAAAGAAGACTTTGAGATCCTAGAAAAAAATGTTGATACAAAATGCTGGGTTCTGGATGCTTAAGGTTAAATAGAGCATAAAAGAATACAGAAAGTAGAAATAAATTTAGCAGCACACAGCCCAGAAGTGCAAAAGAGTTACTGATTTGGCATACTGTGTTACTGTTCTACTTTTTTTAAACAGCTATACGAACTTTTATGGAATATCTTGGCTTTGTTTTTCCTGGTAATGAAAGTTTTAAAACTAACCAGCACCTAGCACTGGAGGAGTATGCACCTTTCCATTCCACCAGTTTTATTTTCCTCTAATCATCAGGTTTATTAGCATCCTTCCTCTGCCCCCAGAATGTAAAAATCATAAAAATCACTGAGTTCTGAAAAAGCTCCTCTGGTGCTATGCTGGCTGGTGATTTGCCTTCTGCTTTCTAGCCTGCCTAATCTATGATCCAAACATCCATCACAGTGAACAACCCATGTGTGCCACAGTGGGGGATGTGAGAAGGACCCCACACTTTACATATGAATCTATTCCAGAGCCTCTGCAACAGGGGTCTCAGCTGGAGTCCCATGGAGGGATGGGGCTCACATCTTCTTTCCTCAAAAGAAACAAAACACAATCACACATTTCAGAGTAGGGCTGGTTGGTTATTGAATCATTTGGGTTGGTCTGGGTTTTGTTTTTTCCTTCTTTTTTTTCCCCTTTTTTTTTTTTTTTTTCATGATGATTTGATGCCCCATCTCTGGCAGTGTTCAAGGCCAGTGTGAACAGGGCTTCGAGCAACCTGGTCTAGTGTGAGGTCACCCTGCCCTTGGCAGGGGGGTTGGAACTAGGTGATCTTTAAGGTTCAACTCAAACCACTCCATGATTCTATAAATCATAGAAAAGGATTTCGTTAGTTAATTATGGAAAAGGAACTTTTTAACAACAATTAGTTAAACAAGTCTGATATCTCAAATCTATTAATTTTCTAACTAGGAAGCAAAAGGATACTTGAAACTTGAGGAAGCATTAAAACCTATCAGAAATGTCTGGTCCACCATTGTATTTTTGTTCCTTTTTTAAACTTAGGGCATGCAGTATTAGATAATGGATTTTAAACTAGATATAACTCAGTGCAGAAGGCTTTTTGATTTTATCTGCAGCAGAAAATGTGAGTTTTCACACAGCATTTATATTCCTTTCTGAATTGGAGTCCATTTGCTTTTGATCATCATAAAGAAATATAAATCAGCTATAGCATTCCTTTTGATTATTTACCCCTTCACGCAGAACCCTTAGGCAGAAGAGACTTCTGTTCTTGATTAATTTGCTGCTGTATCTTTTAAAGGCATGTGCTGGTTGTAGATGGTTGTAGCAGAGAGACAAGGTTTTTTATGATGAAACAATGGACAAGTCATATCATTTCCTCTTATTAGTCCCGTTTCAGATGAGATGCAGACAAGCCATAAAACTACCAGGTTTTAAACAAATGAGGTGGGAAGTTGTGGATATGAGGGGGGGTTTATAGAGCAGCTATTTCACGTTTCTACTGGAAAAAAATCCACTGTAATTTCTCAGCAGTGCTCATAGGCACTATTAGGACCAAGAATTACTTGAAGTTAACCCACTGCACATTAATTAGAAATTGCTTGCATTAAGTTAGGCTTTTCTAAAATCCCTTTGACATATGGAAAAAAGATTCTTAAAAAAATCAGCTTCAGAGAAATGTGGAGAAACATTTGCCTTCTTCCTGCTTATTTACAAAATCCTATAAATCCTGGGTTTAAGTGAAAAATCTTTCAAAATGAGAAATGCAGTACCGTATTACAGGGATGAAAGATTTGCTCTCTTTTATGTATTATGAAACCAGGTGGATGAATGTAGGTGGAGACAAGGGATAGGAATGAGCAATGGGATGCTGTTGTGGTTTAAGCATCGTGGTGTGAGCATGGGGAGTACCCAGTTGTCTGGCTCTCAAGCCCTGAGATCTAAAGGCAGGTGACTTGAGGCCACGTAGTATGGCCTAAACCCTATTAGCCCTCCTTGCCTTAAATAGGAAAGAATGTCTGAGCATGAGAGAGAAGGAAGGGATTCTGCTTTTCTTAAATAGACCCAATGAAACTCCAAAGCTAGGATTTGTGTTCCTGTCCTAGGTTGATTCACATGGAGCTCCTGCTTTTGGTAGAATTAATTAGTTGGGAAAACAAGCCCTTTGTTTTTTCTTGTTTCTTGTTTCAACCTGAAATTATACATGAATAAATACTGTGGGGGTTTTGGCTGGTTGCTTTGTTACTCAGTGGTGGGCACGGTGACCACCAATTTAGGCAAGAACAAAGAAAGGGTGACATGCACAGTCTGGGAGCTTGGAGACAAGGTATAGCGCTACATTTCACTGCTGATACCAGCCTCAGGCATCAGGCATGTTGACTATAAAACAACATTTGCTGTCATTACTATTTTCCCCGTGTTCATTGTTTTACACCTAGCAGGTATACATGAATCACCAAACCTGTGCTTTTCAGGATCAGCCCTCAGTGTAAACTATATAATGCCCCATAACAAGGTTTACAGTAGTGCTTTGTTCCCAAGTCTATGCTTTTACTTTAACTCTTGTGGCAAGAATAACTTTGACAGCTTTTCCTTAATTTCAAGCATTAGAGTCGTTCCAGATTGCCTCCTCTGTTGTTTTCTTAACATGGAAAAAGTCACTACATGGCAAATGTATTTCAAATACTTGGCAATGCCTGAAAATTTTCCTTCTCTTAGCCACTAGTCACAGATTACAGTAGAGAAGAGAATAAGTTAACAGATGATGGATAGATGAATAGGTGGATGGGCAGATAGGCATGTAAAAAATACTCGAATATGATTATCACTGCAGTTTTATATAAACCTGTTTTAATTTAGGCTAAATATTCATATTGTTGATACAAAGAAATAATATTTTAGGATATGAAATTTATTGCTGATTCTACCTTGAAATCTAAAAAAACTTCCCATGTCTTAATCAGGGCTGTAATAGAAGCAGGTGAGTTCCTTTGGCTGGGGTGAACACATTATCTACTGTGGTACTTTGTGAAATTGTAACCCCCTACCAAAATACAGCTCAGTGTTGCAAGACACAATATCAGCAGAAATAATCAATTATCATTATTGAATTATTTTCAGTGACATTAAATAATATTTTTTACCATCATATGAAAAAAATACTTATATTTTTGCAAGCTTGGCTTTAAATATACAGTGTTAAATACACACTCCCAAGCCACATGATAGGAATAAAAATGTTATTATTCTTGGCCACATTGTTCTCACTAAAAGCAATATTAATGCATCCAATTTTATTTAAATGTAAATGTTAGTAAATGTACTGATATTGCTGACTGCAGTTAATCTTGGAGTGGTTAAATACTTGAGGCTGCATTACTGTTGGCAATAAAAATATTCAAAGTGCAGGAAATTACACATACTCAGAACCATTTTATGAAGTTAATCTAGAACACTTAAGTTAAATTACTGGTTTGGGTGTGAAGGGGAATGGGTAATTGATATAGGTGAAATAAAATTAGATTTTCTAGTAAGCATGTCCTAAAACAAATCAGAGGTCTTGAGCTAGTTCTTGAGCCATTAAAATGCTCATATTTCACTCTATAATAGTAAATATCGGTTGCCTTTTATTCACATGTAAAGCTCCCAGGCACAGTTTTAAGTAGGCTTTTCTTTTTTTTTCTTTGAAGCTCCTTCTCTAAGACATCAATAACTGTCTGGAACGTGGAATAGGCGGGTAGGATTTTGACAGTCAACCGAAATAAGGAAGGATTTTTTTAAAAGCATATGTTCAGCCTAGCAGGGATGTCTTGAAAGTCAGTGGCAGATACTCTCATTGACTTTGGCAGAGCAAAGTCGGCCTGCTTATAGTCTCTTCTGGAAAAAGCCTCTTTGTAGTTTATCAAAAGATTATTTGAACTATCAAACACTTGAGTCTGCAATAGCAGTCAAGCAATCTCTTGAGAAAAAGGATTTATTGTTGACAAAAACAATTGTTGTACTCTTTGCTTTTGATTATGACAGGAAAACCTCCAAGCCAGCCCTTTTGCAGGATTTCTACACGGCTGCCTCTGGTCCTCAGGTCCTGAAGGCACTTGTAAGCCTGCACCCATGGGTACATTTGCACCTGTGGCAGCTGAACTGGCATCACAGCCATTGTGATGCCTTGCTTTGGCTTCATAGCAAGCCTTCAAAAAGACCTGAAAGCTTGTGGAGATATTTAGAAACAAATACAAATAAAGCATCACTGTACTGATAGCAGCTATTCAAAATAGTGTTTCTGTGGTCCCCTGGGAGGCAGTGTTGTCACATTTGGAAGTTAAAGGGGGTCTAGGAGCTAAAAGCACTGCATGTGTGCCTCGGGATACAGTTCCGCACTCCAAATATTTGGAAAATTAAGCAACAAAGACTAAAGCACATACTGTTATCTTATTTCTTCTGCTTTTTGGCTGTTAGGGCATGGATTTGAGAAATTAATTTAGATTTTTCTAGTATACAGGTCAATGACTACCCAACCTGTTGCTCATTCACACTCTGTGAATACATTAAATTGTTTAAAAAAACTAAACATAAAAGTCAGGAAATATTATAGGGGCTTTAAGCAAGCATTTAAAACCACAAGGCCATTGTTTGCCAGCTACTCTGTGTTTTGTGGGTCGAACATCTGTCTTCACCAGCAACAAGAACAAAATACTGCAGGGTCAAGCGGTAATGGTGACTGTTGCTACTTGGCAATTTCCTGGTGACAGTGATAGATTTTAAAACAAATTGGTGTTTGGATTCCAGAGGAAAATTCATCAGCAGACAACAGCACTATCAAGAGGGGTCAGAGCCAGAACCTAGTCTCTCCAGTATCTTGCTACCTTCTATCTGCTGTTTTTGCATGACATGGGCCAATGCTTCACTCTTGCACCAGCACAAGTGACACAGGCTATTCTGATGCTAAAATACTGCCCCAGCTCTCTGCTATAAACTTCTGAGTATATTTTTAGTGCTTTTCCTTCATATATAGTAGATAGTCAAAAAGGGATACTATCATACATGAAGTTATCTTATCCCCACCAGCTGTGTGGTTCGGTTGATATGCTGGAGGGAAGGAATGCCATCCACAGGGACCCTGACATGATTCTGAGGTGGGCTGATGCCAACCTTATGAAGTTCAACCACAGTAAGTGCAAGGTCCTACATCTGGGTCAGAGCGATCTCAAGCACAGCTACAGGTTGGACACAGAAGAGATTCAGAGCAGCCCTGCAGAGAAGGACTTGGGGGTGTTGGTTGATGAGAAAACGAATGTGAGCCGGCAGTGTGCGCTCACAGCCCAGAAAGCCAACCGTATCCTGGGTTGCATCAAGAGAAGCATGACCAGCAGGTTGAAGGAGGTGATCCTGACCCTCTACTCTGCTCTCGTGAGACCTCACCTGGAGTATTGTGTGCAGTTCTGGTGTCCTCAACATAAAAAGGACATGGAACTGTTGGAACAAGTCCAGAGGAGGGCCATGAGGATGATCAGGGGACTGGAGTACCTCCAGTATGAAGACAGGCTGAGGAAGTTGGGGGTGTTCAGCCTGGAGAAGAGAAGGCTGCGTGGAGACCTCATGGCAGCCTTCCAGTATCTGAAGGGGGCCTATAAGGGTCCTGGGGAGGGACTTTTTGCTAGGGACTGTAGTGATAGGACAAGGGGTAATGGGTTAAAACTTAAACAGGAGAGGTTTAGATTGGATATAAGGAGGAAGTTCTTTACTGTAAGGGTGGTGAGGCACTGGAATGGGTTGCCCAGGGAAGTTGTGAATGCTCCATCCCTGACTGTGCTCAATGCCAGTTTGGACAGAGCCTTGTGTGGGATGGTTTAGTGTGAGGTGTCCCTGTCCATGGCAGGGGGGTTGGAACTAGATGATCTTGAGGTCCTTTCTAACCGTAACTATTTTATGATTCTATAATTCTATTTGCTGTACCACAGCCTAAGACCAATAAAAAAGGAAATAGATACCTTATCTTACCCACACAAGGCCCAAATTGTCAGAGAGGCCATCCTGAAAAACAAACAAAAAATTCCATCAAGGACCTCTAGTCTTGCAACAGATTCACTGGTGAGACTGGAATCTGAAAATCTCTAACTTCAAAGGGCTCCTACTGATGCTAATGGATAATATGTGATATACTGAGGAATTAAGTGAGTTACTGAAAGGCTTGCCTTTGTGATAGATATATATGTCTAGGGCACTGAGCCAAGATCTGCTTACCCCCTAGCCCATGTGTTTTTGGAAATAGTGCCACTGAAATACACAACTTTCTGATACTAATGTAAGTAATGACTTGGTCATCACCAAAAGTTTTCCAGAACTTAATCCCAAAGCACCAGAGATTAAAGCAAGCATCCGGGAAAAAAAAAAAAAAAAAAAAAAGGGCTAAGTGAACGTATAGGCTGTACCTAGAGATAGCTGATTGTCTCTGCTGAAAAAAATAAATCTGCCATCAATGAAAATGCAGAATGTACTATTGCCAAGTTATAACAGCAAAATTGGACTGTGTTTACTTTTATTTCTGTAGGGCAGACAACACTGATGGTTGTTATATGTAGTTATCCATTTTACTCCACTGCAGCAAACAGACAAACAACAAAAAAACCACCCCAACCTAAACCTGAATGCTGCAGAAACTGAGATGATGATGATGATGATGAGATCAGGGCTTCACTGACACTGTCCTATCACTCAGCATAGGCAGCATCTTCCTTCAGCTGACCTGTGCTCCACAGAGTTCCCAGAGAGCCAAAAAGCGACTACTGAGGAAAAAAAAAATTGCTCTCAAGGGCAGGGTGAAAGCATATTTTCTTGCAGAGTTTTGAATTTATCATTAAATAAGACAATCACAAAGTTTGTGGTTTTAAACCTGTTTATGATGGCTCTCTTCTACTTTGTTGTGAAACTGCTGTAGGCATGCAGCAGAAATTATATGCTGGTTACAAAGGGAGTTAGCACCATCAAGCATCCTGTTACTGTTAAATTGTTGTAGACTAACACAGTATTCTTCAGCTTCAGCTGCCAATCTATTTAATCAGACCCACTGTAATTCGCTGTCATTTCTACAAGTACTATAGGTCTAAATTAGAGGCTGGATCTCTTCACCTTGTCATTAAAGAACTATGAAAAAGCAATGGCCATGGTAGATTGTGATTATTTCAACAAGGGGATCATATTAAACCTCTGTACTCTCCCAGAGCAAATCATACTTGATCATTATAATGGAGAGATACATTTCTTTGGACTGATGACTTCTACCTTTGTAGCACTGCTTTTCATCCTAAAATATTACTTGTTTCCTTCCTTTAGTGCCACTAAGTATTACATGAGCAGGTGTAGAGTTTTATCCTTTGCCATCCCTATAATCTGCTGTTTTTCTGCAAGATAGCCCTTTGAAAAGGTATTTCAATTGCAGTTATTTGATTCCTTTACCAATGTTTACATAAATAAAGAAAATCATACCAATCTAATTTGGAGCTTTTGTGATTGCACTCATTTCCTTTGATCCCAAAACATTTGAAATGTGATTCCTTTCCTCAGCACAGATACTGTCAAATAGTAACATCTCTCAGCCATATTAAGTTATCATTTAACTGCCTACCACTGTTAACGACCTTCACTTGAAAAAAAATATAATTAATAAACTTATTCCTAGCAAAGTGATGAGTGGAATCATTTTTTGTGGCTTAAATAATTGATTGCCCTTAAACATCTCATTTTCAAAGTGGAAGCAAACAAGAATGTATTTTGCAAATAAAAATCTGTTTAATGAAAAATTCCATAAGATAAATTGATTATGATTCTTGCTTGGTTTTGATTAAGAATATTTTAAAATTATTTTGGAAACTATTTTTCTAGCCACATTCCTGATCTCATTATTTACTGAACTTTGCAATGTACATATGGATGAAAACTAAAAAGAGAAAGTTGATTAGAGAATGACAGAGATTTTCTAAAAGGGGGATTTATTGAAAAGGATCCTTACTTGCTAAGACTGCAAAATGTATTTATATAAGTGATTCACCATACGGATGTGGAAAAATGTTCAAATATTTGTGTATCAAGTTTCAGACTTTCATAAATGTTTGCTACAGAAAGTAACACTGACTATAAAATGTATTTTTGCTATGGAAAGTAACACTGACTATAAAATATCTTTTGGCTTCAAACCATACATTTAATTCAGGAAACCCAACACGACAAAATGAACCAAATACACAAGCAAGACATTATTATGTGGGTAGTAATTCCCCACTGTGAAAATTAATTCACGATGTGACCCTTACTGCCATGTCCACATCTACATAGCAACTGTTAAATCCATCTATGCCATTCTATGCCGTTTTTGAGGTCTTGAAATGATATATCCTACCAGGAGTCAACCCAAAGGAGAGTATCAACAACAGCAGCTTCTGTGTGCGAGTGTCTGCCACGAGCAATCCCTGTAGGTTCACTGGCAATTCCCCATCCCACCATTCCGAGGTAGAGAATAAGAAGAATCCTACCATGGTCGTGCAGGATTAGTGCTGCCGAATCAGTGCAGAAAGCAGCTCAATCACAGCCGGTTAGTTAGTTCTGTCCAGGTTAGCAAAGTTGAAGAGGGATCTAATGAAAACAAAAAATCTTAAAAATCTGTGCTGTATCAGTCTCTAGGGCCACTTCCTAAAGATGAAATATCTTTGGGCAATTGGAGCAGCAACATAGTGCTACCATTCTTCTCCCCCCATATAAAAAATGAGGTTTCTCTCTATGCCCCAGGTGAGACAGAGCTTGAATGAAGGAAAGACTGACAGACTGCGACCAAAATTGTATTTACATTGATGAGCAAACCTTAGCCATGGCAAAAACCTGCATGTTTTTAGTAAAGCTATTGTTATTGCTTTGTTCTGTTTTTATTTCCATTTTCCCTGCAACATAATGGATTGTTTTTCTCAGCATAATGAAGTTGAATGAAAAGGAGCAAAATTAATAGCTGTTACTATTTTTTGTAGTTTGGAAAGCAAGAACTTGAAGAGAAAATGCAGTATGACATACCCACTGCTGTGAACACTGTATGCTAATTTAGATAACTGAAAATTACAAGACAATATCATTATCTGCCATAGTTCGTAAAAATTGCTGCTACTGCAGTGTTAACTTAAAAAATGAGTAAATGCAGGAATACCTTCTTGCCCACAGAGGTCAGAGAAGGGTACTATCAGCTGAAAATACTATCATTATTCATAGGGCTGCAGTTCAGCTGGTGTAAAATATGGTGCGCTGTCATTTAACAGGCCCACAAAAATCATAAAGTTCTGTTTGAATCATATAATCACAGGTACCTCTGGGACAGCCTTTTTGTCCTAAAAAAGAACTGAAGACATTTTGGAAAGCACATCCACTTTATGTCTTCATCCAAGGAAACAACCACAAATCAATTAGATTAGAGCAGTGGCGGGTGATACAGGAGTTAAGGTTGTGCACGTCAGCATTTCTATTAGGTTGATAAGCAGCCTCCTGTGAAAAATCTAAACAGTAGCATAGATGGTCTCTGCAAATAAGTTGTCTTATTATTTTCTCTAAATTTTAAATCACTGGTAATTTTGAACTCATGTCAGCTTCATTTTGCTGCCTGCCAACTTCAAGAACATCCTTGTGCAGGTATTAATACCTGATATACCACGTGTGAATTTAATTTATGTGGTAAGGTTTTGAAAATGAAAGCTCAGTTAGCCCCTGTTGGTGGTAATGGAGGAGTTAAGGCTCCCAGCAATTTTGTGGAACGTAGGCTTTAAAAATTTATCAATAAAAAATGATCCAACAAGTTTAGTCATTTTGGGTTCCTTTAATTAAAAGAAGTTTAAATATGTAAACACGTAAAGTAAATATTCAACAAAAAATGATTCACAGCTGCAATTTTAAAGCTTCCATGGCAGGTTTTAATATAAAGTTTAAACAAAATTTCCAGAATAAAGCTTATGGATATTCAATTTTTGGCTTTGATACTCATTTAAGACTATATGATATGTTCAGTAACAGAGATCTACCCATAGAGAACTATTGCAAAAGAGACAAGATCTTAAATAGGCCAAATTAACCTGAAATGAAGAAAAAGGTAAAGCTATACATGCTACCGGTGGAAACCAAAAAGACTTAGTAAGTCACAATGCCATTGCTTCGTTGCAGACTATGTTATGTCTAATGCCAATAGACATTCAGTAAAAAATGAAAATATCAAGTGCCAAGGTAGACTTCACACAAAATGCTTTTCCAGCCACTCACCTGGAAATCAGCACACTCAGAGTCACAGGGCAGCTGAGACTGGAAGCACCTCTGGAGACCATCTAGCCCAACCTCTGCTTGAGCCAGGGCAGCCAGAGCAGTCTGGGCTTTGCGTATCTCCGGGGATATGTAATATGAATAACTCTGGGCAACGTAATCCTGTGGTTGACCACTTTCTCTCATGTTTAAATGGAATCTTCTTTATTTCACTTTGTTCTTGTTCCCTTTTGGTCATTCACTGAGCATCACTCAGAATAACCTTTGTCTGAGCAATCCCAGCTCGCTCAGCCTCTTCCTCTAATCCCTTAATCATCTTCATGGCCCTCTTGCTGGACTTTCTCCAGTACGTCCTTGTCTTTCTTGCACTGGGGAGATCAACAGTGGACCCAACACTCCAGCTGTGTCTCCCAAGTGCTGAGCAGAGGGGAAGAATACCCTCCCTTGACCTGCTGTCAACACTCTGCCTAGTACAGCCCAGGAAATCATTGTCCGCCTTCACTGCAGAGGCACATTGCTGGCTTACGGTCATCTTGGTGTCCACTGGAACGCCAAGGGCCTGTCAAGCAGTTTTCCATCTGGCTGGTCCCAGTTTGTACTGGTACATGCGGTTGCTCCTCTCCAGCTGCAGGGTTTTGCACTTCCCCTTCACGATCATGAGTTAACTGTCAGCATATTTTCCCGGCATGTCCAGGTCCCACTGGATGGCAGCGCGACCATCTGGTGTGTCAGCCACTCCTCCCAGTTGTGTGTCATCTGCAGACTTGCTGAGGTTGCACTCTGCCCCATCCAAGGCTGTTAGCAAAGAGGTTAGCAACATTTGTATGAAGGAATGTAATTGCTGTACTTACAATAATAAATTAGATTTTTACATAAGATAAATTCTCACTGAATGAAAATGATACATACTTTGTTTTTCCCATTTCCCCCCTCACTAGCAGTATAGGATAGTACACAAATGCACCTGGGGGAACAAAATTAGTATGTTTAAGGGAAGTTTTTTGCATCTTGAAAATAAGCTCTAAATATCTTTCATAATAGACTCAACCCCTTTTTAAACTTTATGGCTGCATTGTAAAGGAACAATTTATACAATTTATTAGCCAACTAACCAAGCAAAAAGAATTTGCATATACACTTTAAACAATGTGTTTTGAAATTAAATCTTAGTTGTGTTGACCTCTGTGTCTGTGCTAAACCTAGGTACTAGCTCTATTTTTCAATGGGCCTGTAACACACTGAGTATCCCTACCAAGAACAAAAGTGTTTTTGACAAACTGTCTTTGGAAATGCCGTTTAAAATTGTAGGTATAAGTTGAGAAATAAAAATTTAATTGCTTTGCTTTCGGTTAACCGTGCAGAATATTGATAATAATATTTTATCTAAGATACTTATAATTGTTTTTCTTCAGGAAGCCACATCATAATCACATTAAGACACTTCAGGGTGTCTACCCTAACAATAGCAGTTCCTGCTGTGTCTTATTACTTAAATGTGTTTGCAATTTGCTCTCCCTGCTGACTATTCATTTGTCTTTTCTAGGCATAGATTGATAGCAACTTTTACCAAGTTGTATTTAGTTTACTAAGAAGAGTGTTGATCAATACCATATGAGCTAAGACAATCAAACTAATATAATTTTTACAGAAAGCTTGATGAGATGTATTTATTTGTACCATACCTTACAGTCAATTACTCCATGCAGATAGCGAGACAATAACCAAACAATCACACAATTGTTTCCCCATTAAGCCAGACTGGCTACTCTGCAAGAATATTTGAGCAATCCTGGGAAGTTAATGTAAACAACTCATGGACTTTTACTGCTCACCCCAGAAAGACAAACAAGTCCAGTCTGGCTGTTTTGAGACTATTGCAAGACACACTGACTTGCGGGGAACAAGGTATTTGGGAATATAGCACCAAATACCATGGACAGAGACGAGCCACTTATTTCTGTGGCAGTCTTGTACCGTGAGTAGATATGAATGTGTTACTGTGAAAAAGGACATTAAACACTTCTTTGTACTGAAATATAGACAGTCTATATTCTGCACTTTAAAGGTATGTGGAAAAGCAGACAACAGCCTCAAAAGTGCTCAAGCCACCTTTTTTTGCATCATTTTAGTACTGAAATTAAGCTATTTTAATCAGTTTACTGAAGATGAAGGCAATTCACATGAAGGCAGTTAAGTAGCCAAACATGATAAAGAGTGTAGAAGAACTTTAAAGCTGTTTTCAGACAGACACTTCAATTTAAACAAATTCCTCAGTAAACCAAAGCCACTCTGAGTCAAGCTCCACAGACCTCCTGAGTGGAAATCTCTCTGAGGGGGAAAGCCCGAGGTCTGCAGCAATACCCCACAAGTGGACTTCCATATAGTTCTGAGTGAGGGCAAGCAGTGTGCAGGCTCTGTACATTGTCTCTGCACATTGTCACTGGAGGCTTGTAAGTGCTGAATTTGCTAAAGCCCTCATTGAATATTAACTTGTCTGTAACAAAGTCACGTTAAAATGTGTACTTCCTGACATCAGTGAAGAGTGCATGAGGAGGAGCTGAACTCGTGAGGGTAGATTTTTACCCCCATCTGGATTCTCTGATGTCTAATAAAGGGTGAAATTATCTTTTTTCTCAGTGCCAGCACTAATATCCTCTCTCTCTAGCTTACAGCTTTTATGAAATTGGGAGGAATTTCATATATCCATGAACTCCATCTCCTTGTTAAATGCAATTATAAATACTTAATGTATTAAAAAAGCATTAGTACAGATAGCTGGCCAGGTAAACAGATAAATGATTGTGCAAGCTTACATATATATGTAGTTCATACATATCCAAAAATAAATTTCTTCTCTGTCAATCTTTTCCTACTTCTCCAGTAATAGTAGAAAGAAAAAGCCTTGCTAGCAGCAAATACAGTTAAAGCTAATTTTTTCTTAGACTCATTCTCCAAAAAGGCAAAACACAGAGACTGCATTTTATACAGGTGAACTACCAACAGTTGTGAAATTACATGTTTAAGTAATTAATTAATTTACTCTAGGTTTGTTAACTCAGCATCATCTAAATTAATTACATATGTCTCTTGTATCCCAAGCCAGGAGAATATGCACTAAATACACAGGAGTATGCAGAAACCTACGGAAAACTATGCAGCAAGTGGTAAAAATCAATTCCTTAGGTTACACTGAAGTGGTACCATATTTCTGACATTGCAATCCAATACAAACTACACTGCTTTTAAAGCTGAGAATATGAAAAAGCATACTAATATGAGGATAAACAGTATTGCTTCTGAGAGTCTTCTCCAGAGAAAGTAAAATGGAAGCCACACCTAATTAATGGCACTTTATCTGAGAGTTTTCTTTATATTGCAGGATCCAGGGACCCAAATTCCACATTAATATCTGGTTTATGGTTCCTCTACCCTAGAATGAACCATAATTTCATTATCATTTCCAGACATCTATGTCTGAGATGTATTTTCAGTGTTTACAATGCTTTTCACAACAGAACTAATGAACTGTGTGTTTTAAAGGATTCTGTGGGTTTTGTAGGCAGGCCTGTTATTAGAGATAGAAAAGCAAATGGGAGCAATAAAGTTGAAATGATGCCTGGTATACAAATAAAAGTTGCAAGCAGCAGGTTCAATATCTTTGCATAATTGTGACTCATCTAGCTGAGTTATCTGCAAGCATAGAACTCAGGATGTGAAATCATGAAATGCTATTTCATGAGAGGAAGAAGTTCTCCACGCTGGGAGCATGCCCATGACAAACTCAATCTAGCATCAGAGATAAATAAGAGTCCCAATATGGAAAGGGCAGAGTGTTCAGCCTGTAAAGTCACCCAGCAACTCTACCCTTAAATTCAAAATGCATATAGATAACCCCCCCCCCCCCCCCCCCAAACCAAGAGAAATATTTGCAACTGTTCTAAAAATTTTTCTAGAAATTCTACTTTATTCTGATTTCTTTAATCTCTGGCTGTTTGGGTTTTTCTTTACCTTTCCTCCTTTTTTGTCTGAGCCAGATCCTACAGACTTATCTTCTTGTCTGTTGCTCCCTTGCCCAGATATATTGCCCAGACTTTATCACAGCTAGTAACATTCCTACTTCTGATCACTCTCAAGTCTCTATCTACATCAGTTTTCACGTCTCCACAGTCTGACATCTACATGTGCCTCTCTGATAATGCATGCTTGGAATTATTTTGCTTCCTTGCAGTGCATGAACCTATTCTTTCCTCATCTTCTCTGTAACATCCAAACATACCTTCTGTTACTTTAACATTTTACTGCTAATTCTTATACCACTTACATCCTTTTGCAGATCTAATTACTTTTAGATGCAGAAAAATATTCTGCACAGTTTCATAATAACCTACTTTCACATTTAACATACACAAATGTGTTGGGGCAGATTAGATTTTTATGGAAGCAAAATGATCTGTAGCACCCATATGCAGAAGATAAATACATATTAGTGAAGAACATACACATTCAAACCAACCGAATAAAAGAAACCTACAGACAGCCTAGGAAAATCCTGATCTTGAACTATGATTGTTAAGCATCTCAACAAGGTTGTAAAGCCTTTGCAGGTGCTATATTACAGCATGTACTTTTATAAGCACCTTTGGAATTGACAGAAAGAAACATGTTTTGGTTGATCAGTTCAGTCATCCTAAACCAGACATTTAAAATAGGTCAAAGAATTGTGAGAGTGACACTGCTTACTAGTCATTCATTTCAGTGATTAGTTGAAATGTAAATGTCTGCACTATCAATGTATAAAGTTTGGTCAGAGACCCTTACCCAGTGGGATTTCACTCCTACAAGCTTTTGCCTCTTTTCAGCTTATCCGCTGAATTTGTGGATTTGGCCTTAGCTTTATGGTAGAAATCCTTACCAAGACAGACAAAGATTGTGATTCTGCACCTGAATAGGAAGAGGTTGCAGATGTAGTGGGATACCACATAGACTTTGCAGAAAAAAAAATCCTCTGTGCATAATTCCTTTTTTTCTTTCAAGTTTTTATCCTAGGTCTTACACTTGGACAGAGGGGTATGTAAGGCTTGTCAAACCAATATGTGCTTCAGTCAGTTTTATCATCTTCAAAGCAGATTCTATGCTGCCTGCACAATAACATTTTTTTCCTGTTGGAGATCTGTTTCACATTCTGTTTTAATGTATGGCAGGCTGATTTTTAACTTAGCTAGAAACTGTGAACACAGTCAGAATAATGTTCTGAAAAGTGGTGGGTCTATTTTGACAGTAATATATTAGCTATTTCCAGAGGAAATAATTCTTCAGGTTCATATGCTTTCCCTGCTTGCTTAGCTACGTAACTTCTCCCTGGTGGGCAAAGTCTTTAAAGGTCACTGTACATGTCTATACAACATAAAATTGCTCTAAGATCTAACTGCTTGTTTCTCTGAAATCTTTGCAGTGGGTCATTCTTCTCCAGGTGAGGCAAGGCCTCATTATGACTATCATCATTCTAAGTAAGCCAATCTAGCCATTCTTTCCCATCTGGGGCACTCTTTACCAGCTAAAATGCAAAATCAAGTCTAAAGCAGGCTCATTTTACCAGATTAGGGAGCGGTCTGGAAGTACTTAGGTGACTTTTCTCCTCAGGGAGAGTTTAACATGAGGAATGAATCTTCTTGTGTGGCTGGGATAGATTCTCTAAGGTTAAGAGCTACCTGCTGTCTATTAAATTGCTTGTATTTTGTACATCTAGGGTTCTGTCCAAATATGAAATATTAAAGAAGTCACGGAGTCTACAAAGGCAACTCAAGCAGGAAAAGCTGCACATGAAGGGCTGGTTACCAATGTCAAAGCCAGAAACACTGCTGAGGGAGAGCTAGTCATGAATCCACACTGGAGTCACACCACAGAAAGAGATCTGCTAGAGATGTATTGACTTGCAGTATTTTGGAGCTGCTATCTACACATACTTATTCCTCTTTCTTTAAAGGAGATTAGTAATTAATTATATTGCAGTGTTCTAAACCCAACTAGGTGCATCCCAACACCAAAACCAGAGGAAGACTCCGGAGTAAGACTCTTCAGCCTGCATACACTAGGTACATTAGATAAGAGAGGAGAAACAAAATGAGAAAGCAGGGTCTGATCCCATCTGGGTCCTGACTGAACCTGGGATCCAGACACAATTCAGAGTAGTCAATCACCCTGTACAACTCCATTAGTTTCTGTCTGCTTTAAGCACTTAAAGACTCCAAAAATTCTTGCCTGAAGCACGCTTTGGGCATGTATTTCTTGATGCTTTCTTTTTCCTGTTAAAAATATTAGCATTGCATCAAAAGCAGCATGACCAGCAGGTCGAAGGAGGTGATCCTGCCCCTCTGCTCTGCTCTTGTGAGACCTCACTTGGAGTATTGTGTGCAGTTCTGGCATCCTCAGCATAAGAAGGACATGGAGCTGTTGGAGCAAGTTCAGAGGAGGGCCATGAGGACGATCAGGGGACTGCAGCACCTCCCGTATGAAGACAGGCTGAGGAAGTTGGGGCTGTTCAGCCTGGAGAAGAGAAAGCTGAGTGGAGACCTCATAGCAGCCTTCCAGTATCTGAAGGGGGCTTATAAGGATGTTGGGGATGGACTCTTCATGAGGGACTGTAGTGACAGGACAAGGGGTAACAGGTTAAAACTCAAACGGGAAGTTTATATTGGATATAAGGAGGAAGTTCTTTACTGTAAGGGTGGTGAGGCATTGGAAAGTTGGGAATGCTCCATCCCTTGCCGTGTTCAAGGCCAGGTTGGATGGAGTCTTGGGTGACATGGTTTAGTGTGAGGTGTCCCTGCCCATGGCAGGGGGGCTGGAACTAGATGATCTTAAGGTGCTTTCCAACTCTAACTATTCTATGATTCTATGATTCTATGACTGGGTTATTTCCTTCTCCAGATATTCAGGAATATGATTTATATAGAAAGATATTTTGTGTATTAAAATTCTCAAAAAGAGTAATTTTTTTATTACCTTGCTCACCCCAAAAAATCCTGAAAACAAAACAAAATAAACAGCTGTATCTATAGAGATACCTGAAGGAAGGGAGCAGTAATAGAAAAGGAAGATGTCCAATATGATAAATAACATTCCATATTATCCATTTTGCTCTCCATTAACACATCACATAGACTGCATTTTGACTTTGATGTTTTATTACAGATGGTTGTTTGTTATTACTGCCAGTTTCTCAGTAAATTCCACTATCTGTACACTTGGTCTTGATGTGGTGCTGCTAGCTCAAGTGAGTAGTCCTCAATTCATTAAAAGTCTGCCAGGTGGAAGTGACCTCTGTGCCTTCATCCACACCTGCTGTCAAGGATGTGCAGACAGGAGGGCAGAGTCTGGGATGCTTTGCTTGCACTCCCAAGCAAAGATCCCCAGGATGCGAGACATGCTAAGGTTGTCCCTGCTACATCTGCTGCTGAAAATTGCCTGGATGTCTATATAAATGGCAGGATAAACTAAAACTTTATGCTTTTGTGCAAGCTCGGGGCATTCCTGGGCGGAAGCTTGTTTGGAGGAGAGCTGGAAATGATGTGGGGGGCAGACAGAGCCAGCTTTGCTTGGTATTGCCCTTCATGGAATGCTGCAGCAGCCTGGTTCCATAAGCAAGACGAGATGGAGTCAACAGACCCTCAGTGAGTGCTGACACCCAAACCCACCCAGAACTGGGGCAAATCAACAGCTGAGACCCCTCCTGCTCCAGGACTCAAAATAAGCTTCAAGATAAGTCAGCTCAGCTTCTCCCTTACCACTTTCATATGCCCGTTATATAGGGATTATTGTTACTGGTACCAACAATTATTGGCATGGTATTTCCATCTGCAAGGTACAGGTGGTCTTTACAGGAATGAGACCCCAGAAGTTTTGGAGAGTTTCTACCTGCTTGATGTGACAATAATTTTTTTCAGCAAGAGGTCTTAGTGGCATCCCAATATTCTTAATCTACTGAAAGGCTTAAATCCAGTAATTTAATTTAGTTCAAATTGGAAAGTTTTTGTATGATCTCCTTTTAATTAATTTTTAATTCCTTTATACATTTTTAATTACATTATTAGAGTGCTTGTGTTGAAATTCACCTAGAGTGCTGCACCATGATAATTAGTTAATGTATAACGAGAAAGCCTACTGTATTTGGTACAGTTGAGGATTACTGGAATTCAAAATATTCTGGCTTTTTAAGATTGTATACTAATACAGTCCAAATGAAAATTTGCATACACAATATTAACCTGGCAAACATGAATGGGAAAGAACAAAAAGGCAAGCAAACACTCACTTTCCCTGGGAGTCATATAATGCTTACTATTAGACTTGAACCAGTAATGACACTGTATCTGAATCTTGATTAAAAAATTAATTGCTAGCTAACTTAAGAAAGAAAAAAAAAAAAACAAACAAGAAAAGGGCTTTTACAGAGATTGAATTAATTGTAAAACAATGAATTCAGAAATCCAGCAGTACAGCACATATTCTAACAGCCTTAAGAAACCACCATGTTGCACTCCAGCTCCAGACTACAGGACATTAAACTTTAGTAATGGCCACAGTACCAGGCACATTCCTATTTCCAACAGTAACTGCTAATTTGTTCTTTATTTACATATGCAACTGAAAACATTACATTTATGCTGTAGAACTCTAAATGTCAGCTTTACTGGTATGAGGTTTAGGATGTCTTTTATTGAGCACTGGAAGGCAAGTTTGGTTTCTTCTGCTTCACCCAAGAAAATGTAATGCTTGAAGAAGTTTAATTCATTTTTAATTCTTTGCCATGCCTCATAATTGCATTTGCAACCATGGTCCTGTTATACTAGGAATTGTGCAGATACACTGAAGAGCTGGCAGTCAAAACAGTCAAAATAGAGAGAGAATAGAAGGGGAAGTGGGCAAAGGGGTGGTGTAACCTGCTCAGTGGCAGAACTGGAAAATCGACAGATCCAAATGGTATTAGCTCAGAGCACAGTTCACAAGAGAGAAGTGAAGTACAAATCATGTTATAGAATGGGCTTCAGAGAAAGGCTGGAGGTTATCTTGCTGAAAGGTGAAATTGTGCCCAGTTAGAAACTTTAATGCCATTTTGCTTCCCTGAGAAAGCAATTGATTTCACTGTGGTCTGGAGCACATTCTGTTTCAAACCTGGGAGGATGAAGCCCTGCTCAATTCATGGTTAGCTGCATATAGGACAAATTCAAGCAGGTGTATCTCAGAAATTCCCTTGCCATCCTGATCTCTTTGAAAAAACCAAAAAGCAAAAGCCAAACCCAAATGAGCAAAAGAGAAGAGGGGAAGAAACGAAAAAGAGAAGGGGAAGGGGAAGGCGAAAGGGAAGGGGAAGGGGAAGGCGAAAGCGAAGGGAAGGGAAAGGAAGGGAAGAAAAAGAGAAGAAGGGGAAGGGAAGGGAAGGGAAGGGAAGGGAAGGGAAGGGAAGGGAAGGGAAGGGAAGGGAAGGGAAGGGAAGGGAAGGGAAGGGAAGGGAAGGGAAGGGAAGGGAAGGGAAGGGAAGAAGGGGAAGAGAAGGGATAATTGTATTTGGCTGTGTTCTGCAGAGAAGTCTTCAAATGCTGCAGGCAGGATAGAATTTCCCTTTGTAAGAAAAAAAATACTTGGAAATGGAGATACAAAATTTTTAAAATCCCATGTAGCTTCTTACTTATTTGTACCATAAGACACCTTCACAAAATTTAAAGTATGTGAAATTCAAGCAGAAGCAGAAAAACACTTGGAAAAGAGCATTTGAAAATTTGGACTTTTCACAAAACTGACATTTTGTATTCACAATCTAAACACTGTGATTTAAGGATGCAGAGATGTTCCTTCAGAGTTACAGTTCAAGCAACTGTTGGTCCCTCCATCTTCAGTGAGGCTTCAGTGTAGACCTCTTTTCTGGTACAGTATTAGTGATGAAGCATGTATGAATTAGCTTGCCGATGACACCAAGCTGTGTGGTCCAGTTGATATGCTGGAGGGAAGGAATGCCATCCAGAGGGACCTTGACACGCTTGTGAGGTGGGCTGATGCCAACCTTATGAAGTTCAACCATGACAAGTGCAAGGTCCTACACCTGGGTCAGAGCAATCCCAGGCACAGCTACAGGTTGGGCAGAGAAGAGATTCAGAGCAGCCCTGCAGAGAAGGACTTGGGGGCGCTGGTCGATGAGAAAATGAACATGAGCCGGCAGTGTGAGCTCACCGCCCAGAAAGGCAACCGTATCCTGGGCTGCATCAAAAGGAGCGTGACCAGCAGGTCGATGGAGGTGATCCTGCCCCTCTACTCTGCTCTTGTGAGACCTCACCTGGAGTATTGTGTGCAGTTCTGGTGTCCTCAACATGAAAAGGACATGGAACTGTTGGGACAAGTCCAGAGGAGGGCCGTGAGGATGATCAGGGGAGTGGAGCACCTCCCGTATGAAGACAGGCTGAGGAAGTTGGGGCTGTTCAGCCTGGAGAAGAGAAGGCTGCGTGGAGACCTCATAGCAGCCTTCCAGTACCTGAAGGGGGCCTATAGGGATGCTGGGGAGGGACTCTTCGTCAGGGACTGTAGTGATAGGACAAGGGGTAACGGGTTAAAACTTAAACAGGGGAAGTTTAGATTGGATATAAGGAGGAAATTCTTTCCTGTTAGGGTGGTGAGGCACTGGAATGGGTTGCCCAGGGAGGTTGTGAGTGCTCCATCCCTGGCAGTGTTCAAGGCCAGGTTGGATGAAGCCTTGTGTGGGATGGTTTAGTGTGAAGAGTCCCTGCCCACGGCAGGGGGGTTGGAACTAGATGATCTTGAGGTCCTTTCTAACCGTAACTATTCTATGATTCTATGATTCTATGAAGCAACTCAGCAGCAGAGTGCCTATGGCAAAGTCCTAATTTCCCACTGAAAAAGCTGCTTTGCTCATAAATTTGAGACTGCCCATTCCCTCTCTGTATGTATTTCCATTGACCCTGTGTTTCTTGTCGATTAGAAGCCAGGTAAAACAGTTCTGATGGAGAACTTAAGCAAAAGCTGTTCTTCCACTCCCTGATACCACACCCTTGCCAAGGATAAAAATCAAATTTGGCAGAAGACGAAATTCCCTTTGCTTCAGAGGATGTGGCTAGCTGTATCCCACACAAGGATCTTGAAACTGAATCCTTCTTTGGACAGTAAGATATCAAGATATCCTTAGAGATCGCCTTTATTCAGGACTCATTATTTGTCTTATGTAACAGTCAAATAAAGGCCAAAGGTCCACCTTGAGACAAGCAGTACTCCAAGCCACTGTGATTAAAGCCCATAAATTTATAAATCAAAAGCATATAAGGAAATTATGTGGCAGCATCAAATCTCTTTGTCTTTTGATCATACTGCCTATGAGACTCTTAATCCTATGTATTTTTAGATCAAGGGAAGATTTCATTCAGCCTGTGGCTGCAATGTGGAATTCACAGAAAGGGACTTGAAAGATACCTTCATAGTTCCTCCCGCATGGACAGCTTGAGTGATTTTCATTTTCCAGGCTCCCTGCTAGGCCATACAGCTATGACTTCAACCACCATGGTAGACTTCACAAGGAAAAGAAAATTCAGCCACTTTTTCTTTCTTCATTTTTCCTTGAGACAGTTTGCTTCAGCTGCACAGGAAAATGTGTTTTACGACGACATTACATGTTTGCAGAACAGAAAAAAAACTCCTCTGGGGAAGATGAAGGAACACATCTGTGATGGGGGGAAATCTCCAGTTCCTGAAGGATCCTACTGGTTTCTAGTAGCCTTGTCTTTCTGAAGGGAAGGAATAGATGGTGCTAATTCTGTGACAGCTGAGAAATTTCAGGAATGTTTTTTTGTCTCTGCATGACACATGCTGAAAGGTAGTAAAGCCATGCTGTATTTGTTGTTGGTCAATAACTACTAGCAAATTTGTGTTGTCGACTTGGGCCTGATTCAGAACCTTTTAATGCCTTTACAAGACTTAGTTTTTGGAAAAGGGGATTGCTTTTCTTTTTTTGCATATGTTGTCTTCGAACATGTTAGTTTAGTTTTTATATGTGTGACAAACTGAAATTTCAGAAAATCTCCATCAGACAGGTCACCAATAAATTATAAAGATCTAACATGCTCATGGGTATGCCTGCAAAAACTTCTGATCTAAACAACTCATACACATTGTGCGCTTAAAATATTTTTTAATCCTTTGGTAGCAAGTGAAAATAATTTCTGTTAAAGTGTGATTATAGCTGAAGTTTCTAACCAGTCTTTCTTCAAAAGACCTGTGTAAATGAAGCTTCTCTAGGAATTTCTACTTGATCATTTCCACTCTTTTTATTTTGTATACAAGCATTTAAAACATCATTCCCATCTCCTTAGCTGAACACATTACATTCTCAGTTCATTCTTCATCATATTTTGACACTGACGTGCATGGAGCACTGTTTTAACTTCATGTTAGACATCTCTGCCATGTATGCTTGGATAAGCTACAGCTTTCCAAGCCTCAGTTCCCAGCTTCAAACAACAACAGCTCAAACTTCCAACTCAGAAGTTTGCAGCTTTGGGTGCTGGCCAAAAATGATGCTGTCAAGCTGATATAAACCATCTGCTATTGTACTTACCTTTTTTTTTTTTTTTTGCTCTATATAACTCTCTCTTTTGGAGGCAAGTCCTTCAGCATAGTCCTTGAATACCAAGTCTTTGATGGAAGGGACAATATGCTCATAAGCTATCAAATTTACTGAGCTCAGAAAAAGTGTCATTAAACTAACAAAATACCCCCATAGTCACCAGTGAGATCATGGGCCTGTTACAGAAAGAGAAGGTGGCTACACTGTCTTGGTTACCAGAGACTTGGAAGGGAAATTTTGTTGTTTTTTGTGATGACAACAAAGACACAAGCAAAGATATAGAGCTTTATCTTCGCCTTATTGAAACTGATGACAAAGCTTCCCCAACCAGATAAAAACATTTCAAGTGCTTATCAAATTATTCAAATGCATTTGGTTGAAAGCTATTTCCTCAGCCAGAGGATTTAATCAGAATGCTACCATTTCCACCAAAAAGAAGATACGAAATAGTATTTTGGCATGATTGTTTCACTTCTTGGGTGGAATGAGAAAGGAAAAACACAAGCAAAAGGCAATAATGGTGCTACTTGCAAAACAAGCTTTCTCAAAGGCAATCTGTCTTTGCCTAGGTGTGCAGGTTTTTGAAAGATGTTTGTGGATAAATGATATCATCGTATCTGACCTGGCTCTGAAAGGGTAAATACTATTAGTTTGTAGCAATTTTTTATTTATTTAGTTAGTTAGTTAGTTAGTTAGTCCAGGACAACATGAAAAAGAGTAGGAGTCAACTCATGTTGCAACTTTATTCAGTTCATGAAAATGCAGCAAAAAGCTTTTCATAAGCATGAAGTTGGAGAGAAACAGTAGCCTAGGAAGTTAAAAACTTCTTTTATTCAGAAAACTTACCTGGCTATCAGTTTCTACCAGAGCTGACAGAAGGACAGCAAAGGCAAGATGATGATTCTGGAAAATAAAAAATCCACTAGAAGTAATAGTGGTTTAAGTAATCTACTTCACCAGACTTTAGAGCATGCCACTTCATAATCTCCACGAAAATAAAACATCAGTATTTATCTGTCAACACTGCTTAATATATAGTCAGCAAAAATCAGAAATAGGCCTACATAAAATAAAGTCTGGCAAAAGCACAGAGACTGCTTTCCATCCGGCACATTTCAAAATGTCACTGAATGACATATTACTGTATTTTGCCGCAGAAACCACTGCTGCCCAAGTACTGAGATTTAAACAGAAGTATTTCTGTGGTATTCCTGGTCTTGCCCATCAGCTAATTAATTTTTTCTTATTTTTTTTTTTTTTTAGAAGTATGTTATAAAACTCAGGAGTATATTGATGAATTTGTTGTGGCATTTTCTCCACAGGACCTACTATGTTTTAAGGAACCTTTTGGCTAAGCAAAATTTCTGGCCTGTAATAAAAATGATGAAAGAAATATAAGCTTTTGAACTTCCAATCCTCTCCATGGCATAAGATTATGCATGAAGCACAGAAATTATTTCAAAACCAGACATTGTCTCTGAGTGTAACAGATGCAAAGCCAGAGCCTTTTGGCATCTATAGCATTCATCAGCATCATGGCCAGAGACTGCAAATCCTTCCACAAAATTCTGACAAACATGATTACTAAAAACCTGTCAAATCTTTCCATGTTACATGCAACCCAGCAATCAAATATGATCCTGTAACAGCTTATCTGATAGATCCTGTTTCTCAAACGCATTACCAAAGAATAAACTGCTAAAACGGAGCCTATCCTTTTTTTTTTTTTATCTGAGTGTTTAGAATATGCAGTTTATCTACATTTATCTGAAAACAAAACGTAAGCATGACCGGGAAGAAAGAGGGAAATTTTAAATCTGGGCTTTAACAAACTACTCAGCAAACAAAAAGCAACTCCTTGGAACTGGCTAAGTACAAAGTTCAGTGTCTCTGCTATTTTCATGTTAGGTCCCTTCCTTTTTCTATCTTTTCAGCCCCCTCTATGGCTCTTCTTGAATTTGTGGATTTGATTCAGGGCCCATGCTTAAACTAAAGCTTAAACATAATTCATTATCATTAAATCACACATGTGATAATGACGACTCACAGCAGTTTCATGGAGCAAAGACCCTTGAAAACAGTGTTAAATGAATGGCAAATATTCTGCTAAATGTTGTATTTAAATAAGCTTGCTTTGGTCCTAGCATTCATTTTTTAGGACTGGAAATATTGGTGGCCGAGTAATGTTTTACTAAGACCAATGTTCGCAGGAACAATTTTGAAATTATTGGTGTTCAGGAAACCTGTTAGTAGATAAAAAGAGTGATTGCCCAAAGACTAGAAGTATTTGTATACTCAGGGCTTATCAGGGAGAAGGATATAGCTGCTAGAAAAAGATAAACCCAAATAGTAGGTTTATTCAGAATCTTCCTTCTAAACAGTCCTAGGTAAAGTTTTAAAGTTATTATGACAAATGTTGCATTATTGAATAATAAAAACATGATACAGTTGCACTATTTATCCCTAATCATCCTTAATACTTCTACCAAAGCTTAATCTTTTTCCCTTGTACACAGAACCTCCCTTGTTTATTGAAAGGAGGTAAAGGGACAGCGCTGAAAATGTCATCTCAGAAGAACATTTTCCATTCTCTAATCATACGAGTTTTATCCCAAAATACTGTGCTGTATTCATGAACTGGTAAATCATATTCATTGCATAGACAAGGCATGATATATTCACCACACTGCATTCAGTAGATGAACATTACAGTGATTGTTTTATTACCATCACATTATTAGTGTACAATATCAGCAGCTTCTTTATGCTAATAATGATCAATTGTACTTCTGTCTTAGAAAACAGCCTGCCTCCAGTGATATATTAGAATAACACTTGGTGCTAGCGTATCTCATGAAAAGCTTACAAATAATTTGTTATAATCAAAATCAATCAGTTTTATTAATCTCTTAGCAGATTTCATAGGACCATTCTTTTACAGAAGTCAATTATTCTACATTTTTTGATGTTTTTCACAGAACAGTCTCCTGTTGTCATCACTTAAAATCTGAGCACGCTAAAACACGATCTCTCCTAGGTTTACCTCAACTTCAGTGAAGTTGCACCATGTTTTATTTAATCCAGATGTTTCTCAGATTCTGTGACTACATCTTCGTTAAAGGGAAGAGTGTGTGGAAATATGTTCTAAAAACAATATATGCGATATGAAAATATTTAATAGGAATTTAATATTTAGTATAGAATCACAGAATCATACAATAGTTATGGTTACATAGGACCTTACGATCATCTAGTTCCAGCCCCCTGCCTTGGGCAGCGACACCACACACTAAACCACGTTACCCGAGACTCCCATGTCCTTTTTATGTTGAGGACATCAGAACTGTACACAGTACTCCAAGTGAGGTCTCACAAGAGCAGAGTAGAGGGGCAGGATCACCTCCTTCGACCTGCTGGTCACGATCCTTTTGATGCAGCCCAGGATACGGTTGCCTTTCTGGGCTGCAAGCGCACACTGCTAGCTCATGTTCATTTTCTCATCGACCAACACCCCCAAGTCCTTCTCCGCAAGGCTGCTCTGAATCTTTTCTCTGCCCAACCTGTAACTGTGCCTGGGATTGCTCTGACCCAGGTGTAGGACCTTGCACTTGTCATGGTTGAACTTCATAAGGTTGTCATCAGCCCACCTCACAAGCATGTCAAGGTCCCTCTGGATGGCATCCCTTCCCTCTGGCGTATCAACCGAACCACAGAGTTTGGTGTCAGCAAACTTGCCGAGGGTGCACTCAATCCCACTGTCCATGTCACCAACAAAGATGTTGAACAAGACCGGTCCCAACACCAATCCCTGAGGGACACCACTTGTTACTGGTCTACAATTGGACACTGAGCTGTTGACCACAACTCTGTATGTGGCTATCCAGACAATTATTTATCCACTGAGTGGTACATTCATCAAATTGATGTTTCTCCAATTTAGAGACTAGGATGTCATGCGGGACAGCTTCAAATGCTTTGCACAAGTCCAGGTAGACGACACCAACAGCTCTGCCCCGCCCCTATCCATCACTTCTGTAGCCCCATCATAGAAGGCCACCAAATTGGTCAGACAGGATTTCCCCTTAGTGAAGTCATGCTGGCTGTCACCAGCCACTTCAGTATGCTTTCCGGGAGAGCCTCCTACAAGATTTTGCCAGGCACAGAGGTGAGACTGACTGGTCTGTAATTCCTGGGTCTTCCTTATTCCACTTCTTGAAAATGGGGGTTATATTTCCCTTTTTCCAGTCGTTGGGAACTTCACCTAACCACCATGGTTTTTTCAAATATAACAGATAACGGCATAGCAACTTCATTTGCCTGTTCCTTCAGGACCCACAGATGGTCCCATGGACTTGTGCACATTCAGATTAAACTGGTCTCGAATCTCAAAACAGATCCTCTCCTACAGTGGGCCTAAGGTCTTCATTTTCGCAGTCCCTGCATTTGCCTTCCAAGATTTGGATGGCGTGGTCAGAACAACATCTCTGATCTGAGTCCCTGGTTGGCAACACACCTCCCTTGAGACTGAGTCAGGCCAACAGACAGATGCCTCTGTGCCCTTCAAAGTAGAGTCACCTACTACTGTGCCCCACCGCTTTCTCCTGGAGGCACCAGTAGTGATCTTCTTTACTGGTGCTTCAGCAGGTTGTGCATCTGGTGCAGTGGCTGTTTCCTTCTTAGCCCCCTGCAGAACTGCAAAAAAGTTCTGGGTTGTGATATAAGATTTCAGAGGAAGCCCCTTGCTTTTAATTGTCCTCTTCCTCCTTTTTCTGTTTTGGTGGGGTTTTTTTGTTGTTTTTGGGTTTTTTGGGGGTTTGTTTTTGTGTGGGGTTTTTTTTTGATTGGTTTTTGTTTTTTGGTTTTCTATGTTACTAGCTCCCAGCTTCCTGGATTAACAGCCTCCTTCTTTTCTGTATGCGCTATGGTGGACACTTGTGGCCCCTGAACAGTTTGGGACCGGAGCAAGCAGTCCAGTTCCCCTGACATCTTTTAGCTACTGACAGTGTTCCGCAGCTCAGCCCCTGCCGCAGGAGGGCCTCTCCCAGGGCGCACCCTCGCCTCACGAGCCCGGCGCAGGCACTCCCTGCGCCCCGAGCTCTGCGCTGCCGCTTCCCCTCCCATCAGCTCGGTCCGCTGCCACCGCCAGGGCAGCCAAAGCAGCCAGGGCAGGCCCTGGCCCTGAGGCGAGCGCGCTCCACCTCCCCGTGCCGCCGGCGCCAATCGCTGCGCCCGCGCCCCGTGGTTCGTGTTTTGCCCGCTCAGGGCGGGGCCGTCCCTCCTGGCTCCGCCCCTGTGAGTCCCTGCTCCCCGCGGCGGAGCTGCCGGCTCTTGGGCCCGGCCTGGCGAGGGCTTGCGGCTCCCGGGGTGGCTCTCGCCGCTCAGAGCTGAGGCTCCTGGTTGTGGGGTTTTCTTCCCTCCGGGGTTGAAGGCTCCTCTCTGGAGGCACTCACCTCGGCAGATACAGCAGGTTTCAGCCCTAGAAGAAGCCCGAAGACTGGAAATTTATTTTGGATTCTGAGAGATATGCAGAGTGAGTTAGAATAAGAATTATGAAATGCTCATCATAGAATGGGTCCATGAAGTGGTGGGGAAGTTTCGTAAAAACTGGTCCTATTCTCAGAAGAAAATGTCCATGTTAATTTTATTTCCAAAATAGGTCATTCTTGTTATTAAATGTTGCTCACTTTATTTCTTTTTTTAGAGGAAACCTCCAAGGCTGACATGAAACTTGGAAGGTATTTTTGGCTGGAGTGTACTTTTAAATGAGGCCTATTTTTGCATCTCCTCTTTTCTATGTCTTCTACTAATTCCTGTTCTTGAACATTCAAATTCAGGATGAGATTTTGACCTGATTTATATCTTCTTGTTCCGAGTTTGTTGTAGAGTTTTTTGGGTTTGTTTTTTTTTTTTCCGACTTTTTTCTTTCTCATCACTTTTTCAAAAGGTGGGATAAAAGGAACGTATTTATGGCAGTTCTTTGTGATTTATGTTTTTTTAGATGTGTGGCATACTGAACCAGATCCATGGGTGCACAACTACGGCCAAATTCAGAAACAAGAGAAGTCAAATAACATTTGCAAGTAGACAACAATGACAATGGTTAATTTTTACCTAAGCAATATAATAAAGATGAGCAAAATATTCAAAACAGTGAGTAGAATGCAATGGGACCTAAAATCCTGAGTTTATATCTGAAAGTATAAAAAGAGATTTGGATAGAAATCAGGGCTTGTGGAAACTACAGAGTCACTTCCTCTGTAAGGGACCTGCATGAGATGCCCACCCCAGCAGTTCATACACAGTCCCTGCACTGCAGCTACCCAACTGGGTACAGGCACGGTGCTCCGCCAGCATGGTCCGTTGTCCCCTTTCTACGCCTCTTGTACCGCCATAGATGAAGGTGTGCCTGCGCCATCTTGGGTGAAGGGAAGCAGGTAGCCTCTCATTAGGTTTCCTGATAAGGAGAGAATTTATAACCATGGAAAGCTTGTTCTGCTTGCCACAGCACGAGAGCATCCACTGTAAAGATGGCAACCATGGTAACTGTAGCTATATAGTTATATAGTTTACATTTCTGACAAATTGGCAGCAAAGTGCTTCTCGTATCTCTTTCAAAAGTAGCTATTATGGTATCTCCTGTGTTTTATCTTGCAATAAAACACCTGCTTTTAGAAGGTTTTAGGAAATACTAATACACAGTAGTTGCCACTAGGTGTTTGTTGGCCTCGTAAACCCTGTTATTACTCATTTTGTTTTGCATAACTGTATGCCAATTGATTTTCTGTTAAATGAACTTGCCTATGCAGGAACACACAATCCCCGAGTAATACTTGTTTGCTTCGTGTTCTCATTTTCTTCCCCAAATGAGCTGTAGGCATTTTAGAAACCCACTCTAACTGTAAATCTCTAAAGCTGTCTAGGAGAGGTGGTCTGTAGATATGAAGTTGCAATCCAAAATTTATCTTAAATGCACTGGGATTGAGCCATAAAGATGACTTCTGGAAAAGCACTTGTATCTGAAAGGGAAGCTCATCTATATTGTCTTTGGGTTGAATCCCTCAGGTTTTGTATTATTTCCTAGCATTGTCAGGTCAGCTTTAGAAATAAGTGACATTGAGATATGAGCAAGGACCTATTTACTTAGACCTCTACCAGCTACAGGTGCTTGCAGTGTACATGTTTTAGATCTTCTGTGCTTCATATAACCTATAGCTGGACCAAAGTATTAATTGTATGCAGTATCTTAGGAAGTATATGGCCCTTGAGACAAATGAACTGGCGTTACTGCCAGAATAAGTTATGTTACAGCTAAATAATGTTACATCCAAAAGAAGATTATTGTGATACAGGAAGCGGTGAGAAAATGTTTAAAGGGAATTTTACCTTCCCAAAGGCTCTATGTTTCTTCACCTTCCATCCTTACAATCTAAAAATGTTATCTCTATTACCTCAATAGTCTTTTTTTAGGACTTTGCAGGTTATTTCTATGTGCAAGTACATTTTGGTGGGTTTTTTCTCTTTGCTCTCTTTTACATGTGAGTGAAAAATGAATAAACGCTAGGCAATAAAATAAAAGATATTAATAAAAGCTTTTCAGATCTATATTACCACTAGCACCACTAGTCAGGAAAAAAAAAATAAAAATCCTTCACACTCAGAATTCCCAAGTGGATTCTCTTAGGCAGAATAAAAAGGTAAAAAACTGCTGCAGTAAAAAAATATGGAAAGTACCATCTACTGTCTTCATTGCCTCATGATTATGTTACTTACATTTTTCTGATGAAAACAAATACTTGCCATAAATGTAGACATGATCTGAAGCAGAAGTACTGGTAGCCTGGCATACGATTGAACCATTTACATGAAATAGATTGCAGTTATTGCTGGCATACCTTGTTTTCCCATCACATTTTGTGTCTTTGTGACTAACCATGCACTAAACTGTACACAAATGCTTCATTTAGGACCTTTTGATTTGTCATGAACGCTTTCCAGCCATCAAGTGAATTGCTGAATTCTAAGAATTTCCGTGGTTTCATCTATGAAAAAGAATTACATATTTTATAGGATCAGTTATCACATTCTTCTTCCTATATTCCTCTTCTTGGAATCTGAAAGCAAATCTCATACTCAGAAATATTTGTCTAAGTTTCCTATTCTGTATTTTTCAGATAGATTTTTATCATCATATATGATATTTGGTACTAACGCACAGGACAACAAAAAGCCATCTTTCAACTTCTGATCCATGTAGTAAACTCTGAGGGCAATTCCTGAGCTCGTCTGAAGCCCTGCTGATTCTGTGTAGCACAACATTCTCATACATTATTTGCAGCTGTCCTGCAAAATCAGCCTTCTCTTCATATCTGCAAGGGACCTATTTAAAGGCATAAGGGGAACTTCTAAAAATACTCATTGAGTATTCTTAAAAGGAAGAAAGATCCCAAAGTTTTGATGGTTCCATGAGCCAAAGGATATGTTTCATATAAGATGGTTAAAGCAGCAGGGTGTCATCATGTCTATAGCTAGTCATATTATAGAGATGAATGTCCATGGTGTTTTGGGGATACTGTTTCTGAAAGAAAATGAGACCCAGGTTGGCTAGGACAGACTTGGACTTCAACTGTTGTTCCATCCTGCAGTGTAGGATTTTAAGTGGACTGGAATGTTACAATGACAATTCTTGATGTGGTAGTTGGTAATTTCTGTTTCTTGTTCAGGCTGGAAGTGAGGAAACATGGGAAAAATATCATGACAAAAAGATTTTGGTGCTCCAAAAGTGAAGATTACATTGAGGCTCAAAAGAATGAAGAGAGGTGTTTGTATCAGAATTGATTAATTAGTCTAAATGCTTCAAAAATCCGTGTTTCATAAACAGTGATTAAATTATAGTAAGGAATTAAAACCAGTACTATTTGATTTCTCTTGATAGTTTCTCTTAATAGAGGACATTAGACATCTATGATGATACTGTCTGACCCTTTGTACCAATCATGAGGAAAAAAACTGACATTGTAGTGTTGTGCTTCAACAGTTACTACAGTTTAACACATGCGATCTAGACACCATTTCTGCAAAAACAGGAGTTGATTTTTCCACTAACTGAGATAATTTTCTAGGTCTCAGTGGAGACACTCCTTATTCATATATCTGTGAAAAAGGAAGGTCTATAGCATTTGTAATAAAGTTTGCTTCTTCCCTGAAGATAAAGCAACCAGAATTACATTTGCAGCAAGAATAACCATGGCCTCTATCCTGTTGTTTTTCTATGATACTGCAGATCTGGAATATTGTCTGTTCCTGCCCAGCTGGAAGTGTTCTGTGAATTTCTGAGATATAAATATTTATTGTTCTTTCAGTAATTTCTCAAAGTTTCTCTAAATTTTTCAACCTGCCTGTTCCTTAGACAGTCTACACCAATGGGCAGCAAAATGTTTAAAGCTGCCAAAAGCCAAAGTATTTTTAGAGAGGGCATCCTGTATTGATTATTGCCAAATCTCAGTGGACTAAGGCACTATGTTACTGTCAGCATCTTTATTGCTGCCATTGCTTTTTCTTTCTTTTTTTTTTTCCTTTAATAGTTGTGTCTCTAATATATTTCAGACCAAACTCTTCCACCAGCTAGAAGGCACTGAGAACTTTTCCTAAGAACCATATCCATCTTTAAGAGACATATGCTTGCTGCTATCACACATTGTCAGTCCACAAGCAAGAAAAAAAAACCCAACAAAAAAAAAAATGCAGCTTCTGTGCTTTTTTTTTTTTAGTGGTTTTGTTTGTTTGTTTGTTTTTTAATGAGCAAAGAGAATAATCTCATTTTCTTGAAGTAGCTATCCGTTTGCAGACTTGGATATTTTATCTATAATGTAAAAATGTTATAAAAATTGAAATGTGTGAAAGGTAGACAGAAACAAATCTATTGCCATGCATAAGAACAGGAATTCATCAGGGAAATGGGGCCCAGAACACACACAGAAATTTGTTAATGGCAAAGATTGTTCCCATCTTGAAAATGTTATGGAAAGTTCAGTTTGATGCACTAAGAGGCAAAGATGTTTCTCTTATGCTGTCCTCTCTCTGCAGCTTGGTAAATGTTTATCCTCTTAAAACAACCTTGCACATAGCATAAAGTTGAAAAGAAAGGCTCTGGCTCTTGGTCCTAAACAGTTTATGGCCCTGTTAGAACTGATGGGAGTGATGCGGGGTTGGTGATAACCATAGACCACAGACCAGATAACTAAATTAAATATTTTGACAACAATCTATCATGTGCACAATGATGCATCTTCATGACTAGCAAACTTTATTCCTTATTTATCTTTGAGAAACAGCTTTTTATCTCCCCTGCTTTAATTTGTTCAAAAAGAAAATCTTATCAAGATATTTTCTCCTTTTCTCAAGACATAATTTGACATACTCCCTGACATTAAGCAGCCATTTTTTTTTTTTTTCTCAGACAGCAATAGCAGATTTCTGTTCACAAACAGACCCAGATAATGGAGGCCGCTGCTGGTGAGAGGCTTATCTGTGGTGTTTCTATCAGAAAATATGCAGTGTAACACAGGTCAAGCAAGCTGGGGCTCAGGCAAGAGAAAAGGAAAATTAACTGCAAAGCCCATCTTACAACAGCTCAAATAATGAACTTGTTCAAGTTCCTGTTCTCTCTGATCTTAATATAAAAGACACCTGGGCTGACCTGAACCTGCTGTATTCAAGCTTTGCATACAGTACTCCTCCCTGCAGGCATGCTTAATAATATTTTTATTTCTTTTGCTCCTCTCTTCTGGGTCAGTGGTAGTGTCAGTGGGGATGGTGTGGCAGTTCAAATGGGAACTTCAGGATCCTCAGATTTCCTCCTGCACTTTGAGACGTGCCATTCCTGTGCCGTGGTGTCCCTTGTAAAACATACTGGGATGGAGGGAGGGCACCGAAGGAGTCCCTGGGGGCGACAGTGCAGAGCAGGAATGCTGCAGCTGCTTTCCACCAGCACGTGGAAGGAGCAGGAACCAGTCCAGAAATGAGGTGTGGAGATAACTGATCTCCACTTGAAAGGATTTTAAGAAAACATGCAGTTGCTGAAGTTACTGGGATCAGTGGGTGACAGAGAGAAGAGCTTCCCTGCAGCCCACATCCACACAGGGCAGGCACTCTGCAAAATGTGACCAGCTGTTATCCAGGTACACAGGTTATTTAACACCAGGGTTCCACCCCCCAACCCCCCAGAAATATTTCTTCTTTGGTGTTTCCTATTGCTTAAGAGGAAGCACAGTATGAGAGACAGAGCTATACAGACTCCAAGGATGTTTCTGCATTTTACAAGCCTGTTTGCTTATCCTCACTTGCTCTGGAGAGCACCTTTCTGATCATCTCTGTGAAGTCAAAACCTAACGTTGGCATCATGCTCATCCTTTAAAATAATGCTTTAGGAATATTTTAAGCGAAATCCATTGTCTTTCATGAATTCTACATACACAGAGAGCAGTTACAGAGCAAATAATATGGGTCACATTGTGAATATTCTAGCCAAGTTCCTCCTAATATACAGCATAGATCAGCAGAACAATTATGCAGTGAATTTAATTAGCAGTTATGGTTTTATTACACACAAATTTTTTGTTGTACCAATAGAATTATTTTTGCCTTTGCTTGTGTCATTCTCAGTGACTATCTTTTTAGTGCCATTTTGCCATTTCTTACAGGTTTCTCTGTACTGTAATATCAGTCTGCTTTTCAAATATACTTTTTTTTTCATACTGAAATACAGAGGTTGGGACTGGATGAAGAAAGGTAGAATAATTTTCACATAATGATTTCAGTTACTTCAGGGACTGCACGTAGTGTATTAACAGCTTTCCATAGATTTTTCTTCTCCCTGTACTTGCACATATTTGGTAGCCACTCAGACAATAAGACATCCTGACTGTTACAGGGTAGGAAAAGACACTGCAGCACCTATGTCTGTTATGTGCACATAGTGCAGTCTGCAAAGATATTTTACATGAGACAAGTGGTTATTGTCAAAGAGACTGGTAATATCTTGCTTGAATATTTTCAAGCTGGCTCTACGAATGTATATGCAATGCTAGCAGTAATGGAGTAGGTACAATATTTTTACAGTAGCATAGTTCCCTGCAGATGTCAGTAGGTTTTATCAGGCTCAGAGGAGATGTCTCACTGTTTATTGCACTGTTAAAGTTCTCCTGAGTTGAAGATCTCAGACCAGATTGGGCATTTAAAAAGCACTGTCTCTTTGATTTTATATTTTAATATTTCTTGACTAGGAATGGGTCTGAAGGTTTTTGCAAATTTTTATCAGAAACAAACAAACGTGCAAAATATTTCCCAGAGATTGCTCTACAGTCCATAATCTTGTATAATTTCAGGCAACATGAAAATTATCATAAAAGATAAAACTCCAAGAACAAAGTTTCTAAAATTCTGGGGAGACTTTAGGACTGGATTCTAACAGTTAAACATGTAAACTTCAGCTGTCTTAAGATAAGCCAGTGAGGCTGGCTGCATTGAGGTACTGGATAGATATTCAGCAATACCATCTTTAAAATATTTGTTCATCAGTATGGGAGGCCAGCTTTCTTACATTAGCTTGAAACTCTTCCTCCAGCAAGGTTATAGAGTGGCATTATAATTTCATAATTAGTTGTAGTGAGGCATAGGATGAGCACAGTCTTCCCAGTGATATATATTAGACTATTCTGAACTGAAGGCACAAGGAGGTGTCTCACATTAAACGATGGGAAATTACACAGCCAGGTTAAAGTACTGACTCAGAACTTTATGCAGCAAAGTGCTTCAGCTTAAATTTTTCAGCGAAGCACTTATTTTTGTGGGTAGCTTTAAGCACCAACAAAAGTCAGTTGATTTTAATAGGACTTTGCTGCATAGATGCAGCTTGTAGAAACTAAAACCAGAAAAAACAAGGCAAGGATAGCAAGGGCTATCCTGTTTTCCTGGCAGAGCCCAGGAGACATTAGCTATTATATTGGTTCGCCTCTCTTTAGACCCCAAAGCAGAGATGAGATTTTATTCCCTGCCAACACAGCACCTTTCCCTTTCTCTGAACCCTCTGCTCATTTTCTGGCCAAGGAACAGGGTCTGTCACTGTGCCAGCTTTGGGAGAAGAAGCTTCTGCCAGAGCATTGTCACTCTAGTATATGACCCAGGGCAATGGCATTTCTGCTATTTGCTCCATTTCCCGCTTGCATCTGCCCCAGCATAACTCTTCTCATCACTCCTTAGTACAAGACTGAGACAGTAATCAGATATCTGACTCCATTTCCTCCCAGCCACCTGCTTGCTTGAAAACTGTCAACATCAGCAAGCACTGTGAAAGGATTAGAGGGATAACAAGCTTAAACATTACCCTGCCAGATCTGCAAGGCTGATTATGAAGGAGCTGGAGTGGGGGGACTTAAAGGCCAAAAATTCTGAATGACATATGACCCGGGACTGCAATAATCCTGTTGATGGCAATTTACTTACACACATACAAAGACAGAAGAAAAAAATCCATATTCTTAAGTCTAACATTAGACAAATATGATTTACCAGGATACATCTCAGTGTTAAAGCCATAGCAAAACAGGTAACCTCCACAGGGTCACTGGCTAACACAGAACTTCTCAGTGTCACACGTTACTACTCATGAGATGGGAGCACATGTACTATCCCACTATGAGATTTGCTGCTGCTGTGCCAGTGCTCCTAACACATGTCCTGCAGGAGCTGAGATCTCTCTGGTTCGTAAGACCCTTGTGCAGCAGTTAATCTTGTCTTATAGTATGTTATTGATATTTCCCTAAAAGAGGGTGATTCACCCTTTCTAATTATAAGAAGCTGCTAGAAAATAAATGAAACCAATTAGTAATAAAAGATAGATTTCAAGAACATTGAGTCCAGATTAGCCATTGAACTTGTGAACTGTAGGCAGCTAATGGCAAAAGACTTTGGTCTCTAGCTTCTCAATTGAAATACTATGGCTGAGTTGGTGGCTGTATTATAACAGCATTTACAGACACTGTGTGAAATCACAGGCATAAAAAATTGAGAGAAAGTGCTAGTGAAATTGAGAGGGAGATTCGCACTTCATTGAATTCAGTGTCAACTTCCATTAAATTCAAAGGGACATGAGAGTCTTCATGGGGTTACTGAGCATCTGTAAACATTTCCAAGTATGCGCCAAGTTACAGGTTTATTTTTCAGTTCAAAGAAATTGGCCAGGAAAAGGTACTTTTTTCTTAGTATAGAAATAGTATATCAAAGAAGGAGACAAGAGACTTGATAAGAAAGCAAAGTTATTTTAAAAATTGATCAAATCTTATGATATTTGGGGTGCTACACAGTTTGGGAACCCCATTGAATATGGAGAACTTAATCTGACTTTTTCTTTTTTCTTTTTTTTTTAGTTGGCTCTTGACAGCACATGGAATGGTTAAAGTTGGAAGGTCCAACCTTCCTGCTCAAGCAGGGCCACCCTAGTGCCAATTGTTGAGGACTTATGAATATGTTCCAAGAATGGAGACTCCATAATGTCCCTGAGCAACTGGTTCCAGTTCTTGGTCACCCTCACAGTAAAAGTGTTTCCTGATGTTCCTGTGTTTCAGTTCTTGCCTGTTGCATGTTGTCCTGTCACTGGGCACCACTGGAAAGAGCCTGTCTCCATCCTCTTTGCACCATCCGGTCGGTTATTTGTATGTATTAATAAGATCCCACTTCAGCCTTCTCTTCGCCAGACTGAACAGCCCCACCTCTGTTTGGAGAAGGTGTCCTCCTTAGCTGTTTTCACCAAAAGGCAAAATACCAGCTAGTCTCAAGGCAGGGCAGCAAGATTGCTGGGTTTTATGAATATATTAATGAATAAGGCTGAAATAAGAAAAAAACACACTGTAATGAGGTTAAAGAGCACTTGTTCAAATAAAGCTGCTTGCTTAGATAGCACAGGAAGACAAGAAGAGAGGAAGGATATCTAAACATTTCCATGATAAACAATATTTAAAGTCTGTGCCCCTCCCAGCAGTAGTAGGAGAGGCAATCCTGTATGCTACAAATGTGAAGTTGCTATCTCACTCTTTGCTAAATCTTCCTGTGACGAAGGTTGTAGTCAACAGAGCATTGCAATTCTTGGGCATGTGTGACAAGCTGTTACATGTACATTCATCTTAGTTGTAAATGCATGCTTAATTGTTTTGGAGGGTTTTTTTTGTGTGTGATTCTGTCAAAGCTTAACCTGTACACTGACTTCTGTTGAAAGAGTTCCTAACTTCTGTTGAAACAGTAGAGGCTGGGTCAGCTGCTAAATTAAGGGTCCCTTTAAAGCCTACAAATATCAACTGAAAGGCTTTCATTGACTCCAGTCACCTTCGGATGAGATTTCTAGCACAAAATATTGAACCTATTTGCAGCAAAAGATCTTAGGGAATAAAATCAAAAGATGACTGAAAATAAAACCATACAGTTTTCTTGAAATCTTAGGTTTTAATTGCTACTCAGAGCTAAAAGGGAAAACTCAAGATCTGGGGTAAGCTCTGCTAGCCTGAAGCTTTAATAGTTACAGACAACTTGGAGTGGTAGGAAAGGCAAAACAGTATTTGTTAAGAAACAGACTGCAGCTGAATTCTGTGTACAGGAACACCCTGGTTGGTAACCATTATGGAAAACCACCTTGTCCTTTTTTTATGGTAAAGCAAAACAATACAGATTAGTCCTGCAGTTTTCTTAAAGTTCCATAACACTGTATAACAGTCCAGGCAACACGGAGAGGAAAAGCAAGAAAGAGAAAGGAAAAGTACAAAAAAAAAAAAAGAAAACATGAATAACTGAAAACTACCTGATGCAATGTGCTACAGGAGTGCAAAAGGAAATTACATTATTTAGTTTTTAGCTAAATTAATTAATGACAAAGGAAAATGACCTAAATATTTGGTTATGTGAATTTGGATTTAAACTGGAGATTAAAAAGTATCATAATCAGGTGAACTCTGAATTCTGCTGTAGAAAAAAAGGTATGTGTTCACACTGTGTAGGTTGCTGGATTTTAATAGTCTAAATATTGACTGGGAGAAGCATTACACACACACACACAGAGGCCATTTGACTAGAAGAAATGGCACCTCTCATTGAAGACTTTCTTGATCAACGAGTTCTTCTTTTACTATTGTACATCTCAGGTTAGTCACAAATCCAGGTCTGAAGTTCAGTAGTTGTTCAAACTGGTTGTTGACAATGTTGTTTCTCTTGTTGGAATGTTTGATGAGACTGAGTTCCACCAAAGGAAGCAGTAAAAAGTTTTCCTTCATAATGGAGGTGGTAGTGAAGAAAAACTACCTGTCAGCTGTTCTGACCACCTTTCTGGTTATGTTTGGCAAATCTGATATCTACAATCAATCAATGAACTGAGTTTCTTCAGGATTGAATTATAGTGTGTCACAGAAGCAGCTAAGATACCTGGCTAGGGGACTATAAAGTGAAGTCAAGCAGATAAGCCCTGATTCCCAAACAATGAATAAGAAGTTCTGTAATTCAAAAAGAACTACCCTTGGAGCAGTACATGTATTTATTACAAACCACAATTCATTTCTTTACATTTTATTTTACACATTCTCCATTACTTGCTTCAGTTACAGTGAAATGGCCTACTCTATTTCAAGGTATTTCAAACTGATCTTGTACTTCCCTTTTCTATGTCAAGAAATATTCAGACAATTGAACAATCGAATTACTAAAATGCTGTTAAGTGCCTTGTGATGCAAGGAAGTGTGAGCTATTTAAGAACTAATGTGAAAAATGGCAACTTACACATTATCAGGTAAGTCCAAAAGGGGAAAAAAGGAAGAATCTGTCAATATGAGTGGACAGGACTGTATCCGCTAAGCACACGGTTGTTTTGAAATTGTGAGAGAAGAATGTTATTTCTTAGGAGATTTTCTTTTAGATTGTAGAAGAAGATACATTTACTCTGTAACATGTATTTTGCCCTTGCAATTTATAAGAGTAATATTATTGAAAAAAATAGGATGTACAGAAATGAGAATCTTTTTTATACCGGAAAAACTAAAATGAATCCTATTAAAAATTGCAAAGATCATTTATACAAGAAAAGAAGTGTTCAATGCAATGTTAAAGCAGAAATGAGGTAAAAAAAAAAAGACATTAATGATAGCTGTTTGACAACTCTGCAGAGATTTCTCTGGAATGAGAAGTTGTTGAGTTCATTTGAATGGACACACCACAAAACCATTACTTTAGATGGCTGGTAACTTTGGCCAGAGGACTAAATGAGCATTTGCAAATGAGTGCCACATAAAAACTGAATAAAACTGAGAATCATAGAGTCTGCTGTGCTTTATTGATTGAGACTACCCGAGCCTGCAGTAGTGAACTAAGTCTTCTTGCTGTGATGTTAAAAATGTAAATATTAATGGATTAATTCCCACAATACGAATAAGCAAACTGAGACACAGAAGGTTTAAATGAGTGTGTCCTTTTGTGCAAACTTTGAAGAGACCCAGCTTGCACTCAGTTTCTTTCTTGTGTAAAGCAGGCAAGAAGAACCACTGCTGCCCATTCTGAGCTTGAATGTTCTTATCTGCTAGGTTTGCAAAATGGATAATGTAAGAGGGGCCCCTCTGCCCCCAACAACTACAGCACTGAATAAAGTGTATGTGAGTGAGAATCATAGAATCATAGAATAGTTAGGGTTGGAAAGGACCTCAAGATCATCTAGTTCCTTCTACACATACCCGTGGCAAGTCCTAATGAGAGCAGTCTAGGTGAGCCAGGGGTAGAAGGAAGGATTCTGACATGAGCCCACTCCTCTTTGCTCTCAGACCCCGGGTCAGCCCAATTGCCTGTCCTATCTAGAGGGAAGCTATCCACCACTGATCCCCAAAGGGCAGCCAGTGGCACCAGTTTATATCCTAAACTGATGCGTGTTGATTGTAAACCCCTTTTTCATGATGTTCCATTTTCCCTCACAAGCAGATACTGCAGTGCTACCTATAACAGGGTATATAGCCGCCTTCAGTGCAGCTTCAGAGAGCGTCTTGTAGAATAAGTGTCTTTTCAATTCTTACAGGATATCCTGATCTCAGTAAATGATTGAAATATGGCTTTCAAACACTGAGGTTCTGTTCCAACTGCCAAACTTTTTCCCAGTCTTGGAAATACCCACCTCTCATAGAACAATTATTCCTGCAGTGTACAAGTTAACAGTCTATCTTCCTAAAATTCTACCATTCTAAAACATATTTAGGTTGCACTGAAAGTCTACATCTGTCTTAGAAGAGACCAGGAAATTGGCAACGTGGGAAATTCAGTAATTTATGAGTCATACGCTCATAAAGTGAGAAAAGCATTATATCAGAAAATACTTTTTAAAAATAGTATATATCCAAAACATAGCAGAGACTGTGTTTTTAATAGAGTCTGCAGGATGGAAATATAACCAATTGCTATTAACATTTGAAAAAAATCTAAGCATTTACAGTAATTGAAGGTGGAGTGCCAAAGAATTTACCAGAGATGAGTGCTCATTTCCATCAAAATTCAAGTCACTGACAAACTATTAAGACATTTTCATGAAGTCCAAAGGATTGCAGGGAAAGTGGGAAAATACTTTTAATTATAGCATTTTATATCAGTATATTTCTTCACAGAAGTAGGTATATCCTGCAGTATGATGGCAGGTGTTGGTATGAAGAAAGGTGCAGAAGGTCAGAAAAAATGTGCATTCTACACAAAACAGGAGCTATGGACACTGCAATTAATTGTTCAAATTGCCAAGGAATTGCAAAGAGGATCAGAGGGTAAAAAGATAATTAGCAGATCAAAGGGTAAGCAGCCAAGTGTTGAAATAAAGTGGCAGTAATACAGACAGCTAAAGATGAGTTATTGACCAATAATTGTATTGCTTTAGGCAATGTATGCTTTGCTAGAGCCATTGTTAACAAGTGCTTTAATGGACTGGTCTATTTTTATAAATGTGCAGTTATCAATGTCAAATGCCATGAGTATATTGTAGAATCAGAGCACACTAACAATAACCTAGTTCTTAGTTCTTAGTTTGTGACATTAATATTAATGGAAAATAGAAGGAATTCAAGCTGCAATGACTGGTTACCTGGCCAAGGGATTTTCCTTTGAATATAGAAATAGCACACTGTGATTTTCAGGGATTTGATATAAAACTTGTTCTATCAACTTAAATTTCATAGTTTATTCTGGAGTGGGTAATATCCTAGACTAAAGTCTTGGTGAATCCTCCCCATTGCTCGCCATTATGCAAAAAGATTCAAAAATCTTCCAGCAGAACACCATCTGTTTTCATGCTACAGCACACCTGCCTCACCAGTAATAAGGCTTGATTGAACAAGCGAAAAGCTAATGGGAATCCAGAGTTTTCCAGTTGTCCCCTGAAGTATTGTCTTTCCAAAAGAGTGGAACTTCTACCAAAGTGGAGATTTCAGTCCTGTTTTCATCAGCCCACTGGGCTACAGGCATTGGGTCTTGCTGTGGCCAACCATGGGACATGGTTAGCCAGAGGTTAACTAGGTGAAAGAGCAGGTAAGACTCTGTATTCTATACTTACTGACTTTAACACAAAGTCTTCTAAGAAATCTTATAGTGTTGTTGTCTACCACTGTTTGAGGTAGCTGAAGTCATTAATCTGGCGGTTTTGTGCCCTGGGGTAGGAAAGAAAATTCAATGAATTTTTCTTTATTGCTTTGTTTGCTCTGAAGTGTTGTCAGATTGCATTGCTCAGTCCCAATCTAGCTGTTTCCTGGCGTAAAAGCAGGGACCTGTAGGCTGTTTTGACTAAGATGCCGGTTTGCAGTTCTGGATCCACAGGGGTCCAGTCACAGGCTTGGGAGCTCCTGTAGTGGTTGGCTGTCAATACCCCTCTCTAGAAAGGAGTTCTTGGAGATACTGATCTTTATATTTTTAATTGAGAGTCTTGAGGAGGGAGCATAGTACCCTGAGGTGAGCTGAGGGTGTTCTGTCAATTTTGCCAGGGATTGGCAGAGGGGAATTTTGGTTTCTGCTTCCATTTTTCAGAGGCCATTCATAAGCAAAATAAGAGAAACATGGAAAATGTAGAGCAAATGAATTGGTGATATTTTGTTAGCCTCTAATGGATTTTTTCCCTGCAAGAAGGAGTATATAGATACAATTTGGTCATAACTGTAGTCTCTCATTTAGCTCAACATTAAGAGAAATCTGTGAAGAAAGTATGTTCTGAGGTGTGGATTTTTTTTTTTTTTCTTATATAGTAAGTACCTCCCAGATTACTAAGTGATAAAGAGGATTGAAAGTGTCAGTCAAAGGAGCTCTTGTGCTTCTGCTGAAGGCAATGACAAAACTTTAATTAACTGAGTAATGGAATGATCTAAAGGTGGGAGTGCTGAGGTCGTTCCCAAAGATAGATGCAATGTAAAAGTCTTACTGAATTAAAGCAACCATGTGTACACAGGTATATACTTACAGTTTTGGTTGTAATAATCATTCCTGGAAACAGAATTATACCTGCAGTGAGAGCTACAAGATCAAACTCCTTTAGAGGGTGGAGACAAGGAAAACTATAACTATCCAAATTACTGTATCACTGAAATCAAAACATGAATTTTCTTTTTTTTAAAGACTGAAAAATAACAAAGCAGCTTTTTTTTTCAATTCTAATGCCTTTTTTATTTTTTAAAAAAAAGTTATATATTTGCTTTGTCAGAAAAAATGAGGCATGTTTAGTGTTAATTAATGACTGATGTAACTTCAGCTAGCAGTATCTATCAAACTTATAGCTCTGTAATTAGTGAGAAAAGTTTAATATTTCAGAAGCATCACTTTGGATGTATAATTGCAGCTGGTTCTCACAGTTCTAAAATTCCTTGTGAATTACTTTCTAAACAACTCTTCATAAACGATCAGTCACATCTTTTGCTGATTTTTCTGTTAATACCCTAATTGTATCACATGTGAGATTATAAAATAAGATCAGTTTAGAAACTCAGTTGAAATATATCTATTTTGAAAGAAATGGTGTTACACTGCTCTGTAATAGAGAGGGGATGATGAGGTACCCTGCAGTTATTAGACATGATACAAGAGTGAATTTAATTTGGAAGACTGAGGTGTGGGGATAACTGCTTTCTGCCTACGCACTTTTACCACTACTCAGTAGAGCTGAGGACTTATAAATACTTTATAAATCAAAGAAATTAACCACAGCGATCCCAAACTGCGAGAACCACCTATGCCATTTGAACATTGCTCTATTAATAGTGTCTAAAACATTAGCTCCTGCAACCATGGCATAAATTAAAATGGAACAGAATTAAAAAGACCAAAAGCTGGTGTTCTTTTCCAGTCAAATATGTGGATTTGGAAGTACTAGACACTTTTCCATTTTAAAACAACAGTAATTTCCTGACTACCTCCAGATCCCTGACAAAAATGACCATGTTTTTAAAAAGAGTGATATATGTAGTAACGAGATTCAGTAAATCCCCAAAGAGACTACCTCCCCCTCTGTAAATTCTTCAAGCTTCTGTGATGCTATCAAGAAGGAAACTTTTTTCATCATTCACTTTTGTGTAACAGGCCCTGTGCTGGAATTAAGCTTCATTATTCCTCCCAATTCTCCCCAAACTAACTGAAATCGTTATGTGACTAAACACCACCCAATCCAACACTTCTGCTTGCAACATCTCTAGAAGCCTTATTTAATCTCACCTGCAAGCCAATTAAAAGCCTCTCAAAAATTCACACCTATGCTAATTGTAGATTCACATCACTGCTTTATAGTCATTAAGCCTATGAATTAAAGTTTTTATGAGTGCAACTAATCTAGTTTATCAACAAAATGCTGGAAGGTTTAAGTGCTAAAACAAGATAATCAGCATTTATGCTTCAAGATTTCAGCAGGGGTCAGGAAGGAATTATCTTGTCTTATGAAGCATTTCAGAATAGCTAATTATGTTTGTTCATAAAATTTGGTCCTGAAATAACTGAAATCTGAGTAAAAGCTTTTGAACTTTTAACTGTGAATGACTAATATGTCTGAGACGTTGATTTATGTCAGAAAGTCCTGTGGTCATTTTATTCTTGTAAAGACTAAAAAGATACACTTTGAATATACAAGTCAATAACATAAGCCTCCATCTCCATGCTGCTGGCAAGCGTTGGAAACATAATGTTGGCAGTTGGTGTTGAAACTATTTATCTGTGCATAGATGCATATTCTCTGAGATATCATTCTAAAGCAGTGGTGCTCTCAACTTACAGAACTGAGTCAAGGTTTTTGAATATTAACTGTATGTACACAGTTGCCAAATAACCTCATGTAGATCCAAAAGATGAAGTGTTCAAATAGCTAAAAATTTTCTGTTTTGCTAGAGATCTGTTGTAAATTTCCTCATGCTTATACAGCAGCAATCATCTAACAATGAAAAACCCACCTAGAATCTTAGACAGATGAGGACAAATAAAAACAGCAATGAGAATCATAGAATCATAGAATAGTTAGGGTTGAAAAGGACCTTAAGATCATCTAGTTCCAACCCCCCTGCCATGGGCAGGGACATCTCACACTAAACCATACCACCCGGGGCTTTATCCAACCTGGCCTTGAACACTGCCAGAGATGGAGCATTCGCAAACTCCCTGGGCTACCCATCCAGTGCCTCACTGCCCCTTACAGTAAAGAATTTCTTCCTTATATCCAATCGAAACTTCCCCTGTTTAAGTTTTAACCCATTACCCCTTGTCCTATCACTACAGTCTCCAATTAAGTGTCCCTCCCCAGCATCCCTATAGGCCCCCTTCGGGTACTGGAAGGCTGCTATTAGGTCCCCATGCAGCCTTCTCTTCTCCAGGCTGAACAGCCCCAACTTTCTCAGCCTGTCTTCGTACGGGAGCTGCTCCACTCCCCTGATCATCCTCGTGGCCCTCCTCTGGACTTGTTCCAACAGTTCCATGTCCTTTTTATGTTGAGGACACCAGAACTGCACACAATACTCGAGGTGGGGTCTCACAAGAGCAGAGTAGAGGGGCAGGATCACCTCCTTTGACCTGCTGGTCATGCTCCTTTTGGTGCAGCCCAGGATAGGGTTGCCTGAATTACCAGTATTTATGTCTCTTGTTTTGTTAGATTTGGTTGGTTTGTTTTCTATTGGGGTTTTTTGTTGTTTTGGTTTTGGTTTGGTTTTTTTAATCTAATGGATTTTTGATCTCATCCACCTAGAGTAAACCAACAGATATGTGGCATGTATCACAGATGGGTCAGCTGTGGTGAGCATATATAGCTGCACATATTTGTTACACAGGTGCTCGGGTTTAGACTCTCTGGCTAGCCAAGCACACTCAGAGTTTTTGGCAAATGCCCGTAGTTCCATGGATTGGAAGAGAAAAGACAGTGAGAAAGTAGTCAGCTGGCACCAGTACTTTCCACAGCAGCCCTCAAGCCTGTGCCAAACCTGCTGGTCTCATTCTTCACCCCATATTCTGAATCACTGTCAAATTCCTAATCTTATTTTCAAATTCAGTGGGAGGTTTTGTTGGCTGGAGTTACTGGAACAGAGACACTGGGATACTTAGCACCTCTGTGTACAGTACTGAGCCCTTCAACTACTGATCATTCTGGGTCAAAAGTGCTTGTATGCGGTTTTTCCCCCCTTGATTTTTTTTTACTTTTTATTCCCCCACACTCTAGTTTGTTTCCTTGCCTGGGTTTATTGGTGGGGTTTTTTTGTTTGTTTTGGGTTGGTCTTGTTGTAATTTTTTTTCCTTCCCCTTGTGTTTTTTTGTTTTGGTTTGATTGGTTTGGTTTGGGTTTTTTTAATTTTGTTTGTTTGTTTGTTTGTTTTGTTTTTTTTTGTTTTGTTTAATTTTGGTTTTGTGTGTGTGTTGTTTTTTTTTTTCTTCTTCTTGTTTTCCCCTTCCTGTCCTCCTGTGCCCTCCCAACCCCCATTGCCCTCAATATTTTGATGGGTGCTCTTTTTGGTTGTTTTGTTTTGCTTATTTCCCTCCCTCCTCACCTCCAAGCAGTTGGAGGGGAAGGAAGGGCAAGAGTCCTCTGGACAGACGGGCAGGCTGGCATTTGGCCGTGGCAGCACAGGCTGCTCTTAACTAGCTGGATATGCTGCAGGTGTAACTGAAGTATGGTGACATTTATTATGTCCCTCTAAATAGCTGCTACTGATGTTGCAGAACTGATGCTGAACCAGTAGAAATGCATGAACCATAACCAAGCCTGAGAAGACAATGTTATGATGTTGACTGATATATATATATATATATCACTACTGATAATGTTATGCTCAGATTAATCTATGTGATATCTGGATATGGCAATGGGCCAAATTACTTGCTGATGAGCTGTTGTAATAGGAACATTAGTGAGATCTACAGAGGTTATATTAAGCTTATACGTCATGAAATATATATGTTTTTCAGACAGTTTTATCATTTTTTCCATAATCTAACATAATTTTCTCTCCAATGTTCTACTTAATAACATTCTACTTAATAATAATAATAAAAAAGGACTTGTAGTCCCAGTGTTGAAAAGATACCTCTCCAACTGTGAGGAGGTTTGCCTCCACTCCTGGCATATGAGTTGTCTATTTCTGAAGATATAAACTGGGCACATATATCTATGTGTGTATACAAAAGTAATCTCTGCTCTATAAATAACCTAAGTCTCTAGTGACCAAAAAAGGCCAAAAAATCAGGCTTTCACTTAAACAGATATCTGGCTTTATCAATATGATAAACCTAGAGAGATGGCCAGGGCTTAGTATAGCAAGGGCTGAGCACTTGTTCCAAAAATCCAAGCTATGAGTGTAAAGTCTGCAAGTGGGAGGAAGCCTGAAAACCTTGGAGGGTGTGTGTGTGTATGCGTCTTAGTTGTGCTAGAGAGAACTTTTGGGGTCAGAAGGTCCCTGTTCAGAGCCAGGAAGCTTCAACGTTGGCTGGTTCAGTTATGCAGACCAGCCCTAGGGCCAGACCAGGTACCTTGAACTTCCCAACTTCTTCAGTTGTTGATACTCCAACAGGATCAAAGATGGTATTTCACACATTTTTGTTGGCACTGCAGTTCATTTTATTATAATCTTTCAGCAACTCTGGGACTAAATTCAGAATTCTTGCTTTTGTTATCAAGAACGGTAAGAAAGAATCGACACATTTTCTCTGTTTTCATAGAGGAACCTTGGTTTCTTACCTCTTTTTAGTAAAAATAAAACATTAATTTACAATAGTACATTTTCAGTGAGGTCTGCATGAGATATCCCTCTGTGTATAAGTAATAACACTGTATCCTCAAGCAATTTCCCGTATAAGTTTGCTTGACTTTTAGTTTGAAACTACTGGTCTTTTTTCACCCTTCGTTATCTTAACCACTTATATACAAGTACTTAAGGCTTTCCTATTTTGCATAAGTGTGGGATATGAGTACATGATATATTGACTTCATATGAATGATAAATGGAGACATTATTTTCCAGCATATAAAAAAAATATAAAACTAGCAATTCATTAATGAAAATCAGTAAAACCACACTTCAAAAAGTGGTTTAATATTTCTTTTATTCTGCTTTCCTTTCCTCTTCCCTCCTTCCTGAAAACGTCACAAGCATGGTATGCATACTGTGGAAAGGATAATAGTCTCCAAATAAACTGTATCAAGCCTTGCTCACAGCACATACAAAGGACACCTTCCTAGCAAAATAAACTGCTTTGCAACCAACCCTTCCAAAAGCATATTTGTGCATTTTAATTATCAGATTTTTTTCCTTCCCATTGATTAACCCGATTAGACAGATAGTGAAATACAGCTAAGAAAAATATATACGTACTTAGGTGATGCCGGTGCTGTCAAGGCTCACTGTGTCAGATCAGCACCCGTCACGTCTATGAAGCACACCATATAAATGAAATAGTGAGTGGCAGGACTGGCTCAGTGAAGGACAGAAAGTTCATCCTTCTGTGTTTTTCTCAGTAGCTCATCACTTGCATGAAGAATATTTGATAAATACCCAATACACTGTAGACTGACACAGCTCTCAATGCAACTATTAATAGTAGTAACTGTGTTAATGTACATAATGAGCTAATTAGCTGTGGTATAAGCATAAAGTACTGTGTATAAAGGGCTTTTTAATCCCAGATAACTTCAAGTTTTAATCAACTTGCTCAAAAATAACCAGGTTTTTTGACTGTGCTGGTTTGATTGAAGTTTTGGAAATACTGTGCTGAAGGTGATTTTCCATAATTTAGTCAGGAAATAATTGTATTATCTTAGAAATAACTGAAAGGTTGATAAACCATCATGTCTTTCAGTGTTGGGCCGTTCTACAAAAATAAGCCTTTTCAGTGTAAGGTCAAACTCTGGTCAAACTGATTGCCAGAAAGAGAAAACTCCCTGTTCATTATCTAGATCTCCTCAGGATACTCAGAGAAGGAATTTTGCAAGAGCATTCAATTGCTAGAACAGAAAATAGATGCACTGAAATGCTATTACATTTACAGAAATCTCCAGGATAATTTATTTATGAGATGGGTTGTTGCTTTTGTGTACTCCTTATGTTTATCAGGTTTTTTGGCATTTCTTCTTCCCAGTTGGGCCAGTGAAAACCACCCAAATAAGGTATTATTCAGGTATACAACTTCCAACCCTATCCAGAAATAAGAAGGCAAATTATCCACAGGTTTGGTGGTTTTGTTTGTTTGGGTTTTTTTTTTTTTTGTTCTGTTTTGGCTTGGTTTTGTTTTGTTTTTTGTGTGTGTGGGCAGGGGGATTGGTTTTGCCTTTTTTGGGGGGGGAGGGGGAGGAGTGGTTTTGTTTTGTTTCTGTTGGTTTGGGGTTTTTTTGTTTGTTGTTTTTTGTTGGGTTTTTTTTAGAAGCCTCTAAGAAGTTCACCTCAAGTAGGTAGAAGGTGGTCCAGGAGAAGCCTACTTGCATGGCAGCTAGAGCTTAGTTGACCATATTGAGGAGCTAGGTCCTTCCCACCAAGTTCACAATGTCCGTCTGCAGTGGTATCTTTCCCAGCCTTCCTGAAGGGGATCAAGGGCTTTGTTTCACTCTCCTGCAGAGAGCTGGCAGCTGAGGAGGGCTTTCATGGCTGATTTCTGATGAACCTGTTGACACGCAGATTGGTGCTGCTTTTCAGGTATGAAAACTTGTCTGTCATGCTCCAATAAATGTCAGACCGTCCTGTGACTGGGAGACAAATCAGTGGACCCCCCGAAAAAAAGCAAAACCCGTAATTAGAGCTTACGTCCATAGTAGGGATGTTTACCAGTTGAAGACAGTGGGTGCATGAGCAGGGAAAGCAGTGAGTTCATTACTTTGTGAATCTGTAGCTCTTTACTCTTTGAAAAATGAGGATAGCAGAAGCAGAGGCATCAGTTTTTCTGGCTTGTTCCACCATTGCACTTGCACACAGAGATACGATGATTTAGGCCTTCAATACACAGTTTGAATATTCTCCTACTATGGTTTTGTCCTGCAGATTTGTCCATAAAGAAGCAATTATTCAGCCTTTAACAGCAGTTTTAAAACTTTTTGGTCTAATAAGAAAATATCATTTGGTGTATCCAGCAAAGTTATGATATTTTTATGTTTATGTCAATTAAATTATGTCTGAAGCAGGTTTTAAGTGCTGTGGCATTGCAGTTAAAGATCAAAACTGATTGTGTTTTGCATGCCAGTACTGTAAAACAATGCTATTTCTGTTTAAAAATTATGTTTTTTCAATAACAGATTACATTGTTTATTTCAAGTGTGGATTTAAGCAGCTAGTGTTTATAATATGTAAATCATTAATCTTCAGACTTTAATCTCTATGATCCCATTTAACCCAGTGATGTGTGGATGCCTTATATTGTTTATTGAGATATGAGGTAAAATATAAATGAAATACCTGGAGAATCAAAATTATGTTCATAACACTTTCTTAATCTACAGAAAATACTTAATGCTAGATGTGTTAGAAAGATACTTGTATATTTCCCTGATGAACAGTAATATGGACATACTGGAAAGGGTAAACATATTAATTAGAGCCTGCACATCTCTCCTTCTTGCTAGTGTAATCATTAAATTGATTTTTCCAGTCTGACATGTAATTGTTCCAGCGATGGAATCCTGCTTTCCACTCTCGTTCTGCTTCATCAGTATTTCCTGTAAAACATGAAATGGGTTACATTAATCTAAATTTGAATCTCTTTATATGCTAATTGAAAAATAATTTTGATTATCAGTGTCATTTGCTCCAGATACATTGTGGGGTGGTGTTTTGTCTCATTTCTTAAACCTGGAATGACTGAAAACTCTGTGATTAACACTTGGTCTTTGCATCAGGAATGAAGGATGTTATTCTGACACACCGGAGGATATATAAATATGCTTATGTATAGCCTTGTTGCTTTTGGATAATACTTTTGTCCATCAAAGTTATAATTTCAAAACCATCTCTCTTTTTTTTTTTTTAATCCTCCAAATATTACTTTGACTCAGCACAGCCTACAGTGAAACTGGCATATCCCTAAGACTATGTTATGCAACCAAGAGATAGGTATTTGTAAAGATACAGTGAAATCACAGATTTGTTCAAGAAAACAACAGTATTGCTGTTAGTTTTAATGGATTTCATCCAACGGATGACCACGATTTCACCCTACTGTGGCATAAATCTGCAAGTTTCAAGAGTAAAGTGGCAGAAGTTTGGAGACAGATACTGTAAAATGTGAACTATGTCAACATGGAACCATCTTCTCTTTTTCATTCTAGCCTATAAAATGTTTGCCAACTAATCCTGTGTCCCAAGGCAATATTTATTGCCAAATTTGTTATAGGCATCAGGGCAGAGTGTGAGAATGAGAAGAGTAATAAAAATATATCATTGTACAAGCTATTTTATGGACAGGGATCACTTCCTCCAGTCCCAAAAAATAATTAACGCTAAATGCAGTGACCTTGCAGGAACAATCCATACAACAACTAAAGGAAAGATAATGTATGTAGGATCTATCACGTACTGTGGCTTATTATTTTAGATCAGCTGTAGACTTTAAGGAAATGTTTGGAAACCATTTATGATCTGTGAATGCTTTATTCACTCTGGACCTAATTATCTCAGTCTCCCATATTGACATAGCTCATTTCCAAAAAAAACTTGGTAATTGTGTTCATGAGATAAAAATTCCATGGTTTCTTTATGCTTTTTTGACTTTATGTTCTTCTGCTGCAGTAGAGCATAGGCCCTTTTCCTCCATAAATACACCCTTTTTTATGATCTGCCAGCACGGCAAGTTTAACTGGTTACGTGAAAATGAAATATTTTTGTGTTTTGCACATCAGATGTCAAAATATTCTGGAAAGAGAGTTAGCAGATTCAGAGATTAAGTTTGGAGAAGCATCCAGTATTTTGGTTGCTTATTTGCACTTTAGCTCAACATTTGCAAACCTTTTTGGTCTGGAAATCCAGATGGAAATGTAATGAGACTTTGAAATGAGATTTACATTGCTCCTTCGTTTCAGTGAGACCAGAAATAAAACCAAGATAGTTTTTTCTTGTGGAGTTTTAATGCTACTCCTTGTAGTCAAAAGGGAAATTGTGAAGAACAAATATAGGAAAAAAATATTTAAAAATAAACCACACTCCTCTCCCTCAGTTCAAAGATGTAAATAAGCCTGGTTACATTGGTGATTGAAGAAAAGTTCCAATAATTTTTAATTATAATTGCAGTCTGAAGAAAAAAGAATTAAGAGGATTTGTAAATGCTGGTAACAATGAAACCACATTTTGATCAGTAAGCTATGCAGGTATGACTCCCCGCACTATGGGGAGAAGACATGCACAACATATTACTTTCCCAACTCTTAAGAACTTGCCTTTGCATGTTTCTAAATTTAAAAATGTAGCTAGGGTCTCTGGTAAAGACAGATTTTCCACATATGTCAAACAGATGGGTATTTTAGTGTATGAACCAGTACTAGTGTTACTTGGAGAAAAATGCCTCAGCCGTATTTCTTGTCTTATTCTTGATTATGGGTATGCAGTTTTATTTATCCAGACAATGGCTCTACTTATGAAGTAAAAACCCTTGTTCCTCCTTTAATTTTTCAGGTTTAGATGTGTTTGAAGTCTGCCCAATGACTTTAGAAACTGAAATACTTCTAACATACACACATCTTCAATTAAAAATCAGTGTTCAAGAGTATAACTTATAAGGCATTTTGGTGCCTCTGAAAGATCACGGTGAGGAAGCAAGTTAGCTAGAGAAAGCAGACAACAAATAATTTGGAGTAGCCACCATTATGAATCTAAAAGACAAAAGGGGAAGTAAAACACTGAAAGAAGAACTTGGATTCCCATTTGTTTGCTTTTTTCAGTGATAAGATCCAAATTGAAGTCACAAGTCAAAGCATCCCATTATCAGCAATATCATTAATCTCTGAAGCAACCACCCATGACTTGGATGATCTGACAGCTGGAAGGCCAAAAAAAAAAAAAAAAACCCACTGAAAAAATAACACCACAGGATTAGAGGGTTCAACTTGACCAATAATTAAAGTGCTTGGAGGACTGAATTACTACAATGTGCTGCAGCACTATGGAAGTCAGATAATAATACAGTGAGATTGTTTTGCTATATGCAGTCATTTAGGCAATCCCAGACTTTACACTAATACTGATTAGCCTAACGCAAAGTCCAGTGAAGTTTTCAAGGAGAAAAGGAGATATTTCAGGAGGCAATGAATCATACCTCAGTCCTCAGAAAGGTCCCAGTTTAACAGACCAAAAAATGAAAGTTGTTTTTTTTTTTATTCTTTGGCAGTGTCATCGCAGACAGCTGGCATTTCTTTTATTTCTACACAGGCATACAGCCTTTACTTTATAATAGCGTTGTAGCAAAGTTAAATTTATCTCCATACATCATTTGCCAAACTCCTAGATGTGCCAATAAAGTGCTAATCTTAAATGTATTTTTGTGTATTAATATTAAGATTGGGACAAAGGCCATATAGCTGTTATGATATAGCAAAATTAATAAGGGATGACAAGTTAGAATTAATTTTTATGTCTTCAGCAGCCCATAAATATGGGTACCTGCAAACTTCTTGATTCATTAGTCTGGTTAATGATAAAAGTTTATGCTGTAGATTCTCATGGTGATAGTTTCTACACAAATGTTCAGAAAGAAGAAAACAAATAGTATCTCTACTTCATTATCTCTATTCAGTGTTCTTTAATCACACACTCAGAATACAAGGCTGTTTTGGTTTTTTTTTTTTTTAACCACAACATATGTATTTCATACATATTTTTAAGGACTTAAGGTTTTTAAAGTTTTATTTCTTTTATTCTTCAAAAAAACAATAGAGCTCTCAGGGAGATAAAATGTTGTAAGGGCTGCTATCTTTCCTATGAGCCATGATAGAAGGTACTGGAGTTAGAAAGAAATCAGGTTAAGGTACATAGCTTATTGTCCATAGGTGTACTTAGTAAAATCTTTGTCAGTAGGTGTGGTAATATGGGTGAGGTTACTTTTGACTCATTCACTTCTCTGGATGCACACTAAGTGTAGCATCTAGCTCTCTGGAAGTTGAAAACTAAATCTGATGGTGAATTTTCTAAACAGTCAAATTTTTAATATTCTTACTACCCTAGTGTTTAGCTCTACAGAATCCAGGTACTGTTTGGAGTACCATAGTAAATATATATTTTTGTTGTTCATTGGTTGAAAAGTTCAAAGGCTGAACTTTTCTCTGCCTCCACATTCAAAATCTTTTTAGGGCAGTTTGAGCAACCTGCTGTAGTAGAAGTCGTCTCTGCCCATGGCAGGGTGTTTGGAACTAGATGATCTTTCAGGTCCCTTCTACTCAAACCATTCTATGATACAGTAATATCAAATACCTGTGGTACATATTTTTCTATTTTATTAGGCACACAAAAATAGTAATGGAACGATAAATGGAAAGGTTGGCTGCATGCAGCTTTCTATAATCAAGAGGAAACAGGCATATATAAATAGTTAGGGCTCTATATGCATTAAAAATTGTGTTAAGGAGGTAGAATCTAATATAGATGATTTTATAATTAACATATGATTGCTTTAAAAGCTACTTAAGAGCCACTTACTGTTTACTGTCCCTCTGTGTGTTTCTTTAAGAAGCAGTCATTAGAGAAGTTCTAGTGATTGCCTCAGTGCTCATGCCCTCTAATGAAACATTAAATTACAAATGCTCCTGGCTTGTCTTGTGGTGAGTAGGAACAGAGGGTATTCTTGGTGCCTCTGCAATAAGGTTGAAATCTGTATAGAAATTGCATCCAATTGCAACTGGGAGCCCACATAAGGCATGTCTAGGTCCAGACTACCTGTCAAGCTGGACATAGATCCACAAATTTTGACTTGTCTTCAGTTATACTTTTATGTATTGAAATTAAAGGAGAAGATATTGAGAAATCTCCTAAATTCATACAAAGTACTCTAGAAATATGAAGGACAGTTCTTTATATAATGGTTGGTACTATTGCATTAATATGTAAGGCTCTTTTTTTTTTTTTCTTATTAGTTTTCTCAATCCATAATCGTGACATTTTTTTTAACATATCTGATTTGATTGCTTAAGGAAAGTGAAAAATATCCAACCATAAAGGCGGCAGGGACTAAATATTTTCTCTCTTTCATATATTTAAATGCGTCAAAGAACTTGTCTTACTCTGTCATGGTAACAGGTTTGCTCAGATGCTGAACACATTTGAAGCTGGCCATTACGTGCCAAGAAGACCTCAAGGGTGTAGCAAGGCTTGTTCTAGGAAAGGATCAGCAGATAAATGTGTGGTCTGTTAGCAAGCACATTCATGCCAAATTCTGACCACTTGGCACGAGAAATTCCCTTGCAGTTTCTCCAAAGTAAGTTGGTTTGATTGTCTTCTTCAGGTTCTACCTGATAAAATTCCACTTTGTCTATCTGAACCCTACTTGCAATAATGATAGCATAAGTTTTCCTTACTTCTTGTTCTCTGTCATCTTATATCATGTTAAAGCGACCTTCTTTTTCTAAGAACATTTCAATGTGAGAAGCAACGGAAAAGACAGAACCTCACAAAACTAGGAAATACATACAGCATGAGCTGTCCTTTGGGCATAAAAGGAGATAGGAAATGCAAAATAATGTTTCCATGAAGAGAATTATTACAATATAAAGTATTATATCATTATTGTAAGTGGAATCTTAAAGGTTTTGTTGTTAGAATTGGGTAAGATTGTGTACGGAACATAAATAGATAGTATTTCTTGTTACAATATTTCAAGGACTGACAGATGTAGATACATGACAAAGCAGCTCTACTTCTGGACAATATTCTTGTCTCACTTTTGTGTGTAGGATCCAGGCATGATGATTCTTTCCTTTTGCTAAAAATACACTCAGGAATTACTTTTAATTAAATTATGTAAATTTATGTGGTAAATTACTGAATCTGGCAAAGTGATGTATTTGTCTCCTGGCAGATTCAGAGTGTTGCTTTGTCATCGTTTGCACCACAGAACCATGTAAAGCAACTCTGCAGACCTGCCAAGATGTGTTCAGCTATGTCTGGTGATGTGCTCTCTGTGTTCCACCACAGAGCATTTGGATATGCACAGTCCATTTGTATGATGCATGTTAATCAGTGGGGGTTCATAGACAGGTCAAAGAAATACGTAACATATTCCAGTTCTCCTGGCTCAGCATAAAGGGCTTGTCAGAATTTTTGAAATCTCCCTAAAATCCATCCATAATTTGGTATATTGTGGTTTTAAAATCACTGGGTATGCTTTATAAATTATTTATTTTACCTACTGATTTTGCTTCTCTTGATTTAATTGAAAAACATTTATTGAGTTGAAAGGTGATAAAGTTGTGCCATAATACAGTTATAGTCTCAAATCAGAAAGGAATAAATTATTTCAGAAATAATCATCTTTGCAACATGAAAGTTTATATATTTTAAGACTAATATTCAAACTGAATCTTACAGAAAGCTTGTAAATTACTGATTAGCATTTAAAAAGTGTATCTTATTTTTGAAATGAGATTTTCCTTTGCTACCCCCCAGTCAAACAGCAGAATGCTGTTCCAGAGCTGCAAAATGACTTTATGAAACCAATTCCTTTTGAAGTACAGAAGCACAGAGGCTTGGTCTGTTTGCTGGGCTTTGCAAAAACAGTGGCATCGGGCTCCTAAAGAAAATCTGAGACTTTTGTCTTCAACTGAGCTTAAAGTTTGAAAGAGCAGGTTATATATTTTTATGTAGCAGAATCTCATCAATTTATTGTGTACAAGGTCAGGCACAAATCAGTTCTGTTTTGCACAGGCAAATCCTGAAGTCTCTGGATGTCATCAATGGTTGACACTCTAGAAATAGAACACAGTGCGCTCTCACGTGAGGTGTAGAACAGAATTCTCTCTTTACAGCAGTCATGTACTTAATATCTTCTGTATATTAGTTTCATGATAAGTCCATAAATAATAGATAATATCCCAATATAACATCCCAGCTCACAACCTTCCTCAGATACATGAAGTTTACACAGTATCTCAGGAATCCAGACCCAGTCAGTGCCCAGACCCCTTCATAGTTTGAGGACAGATTATCTGCAGCACTCTTTAATGTCTCCTATTGTGGCTGCATCTGCATTTTGAAACAGAGAAGCTCTATGCTGCTGAAGTTCTGGGCCTTGGCCCCTAATACACATCAGGGTGCTACAGGGTAGTTAGCCCCTGGCCTGAAGTATAAGGGAAGTTACATGGCACCCCCTTACCACAGCATGGGCAGTTTTGTTCAACATCTGAACACCTCATGGAACTCACAAACGGGAATGTAAAGATTTAAACTCAAGTATCATATTAATATCAAGCAAGTGATCCTTGTATGAAAGTTATATAAAAGTATTTTTACCTGTCATTTCCAGGACTTTGGGGAAAAAATTATTCCAGAATCGACACTTTTGAGCATGTAATTTTGTCAGTATCTCTGAAGTGTCAGTATTTAATGTCAAATATTTTTGTTCAGTACTAGTGAAGACTGGCCACCTCGTTCCATTTATCAGGGTCCCATTTGGAGTTCTAAATGAGAAAAGAAACATTTCATTTGTAATAACAAATTACCTCAGCACATCAGTAAATCATTATTTGTGGTTTTTTTTATCTAACACTTATTTCAGCCCCAGTATGTTACTTTAGAATTACTGAAGTTACTTTTGTAAGTAATGGGAAAAAAAGGAAGGTAAATTGGATTTAACTTCATTTGAAAAAATAATTAGATTACCCTTTTGGGCTGTTTTGTTAAGGGGATAAAGCTGATAAATAGCCATATACAAACCACATTTGGCAAATTCTTCTCACAGAAGCTGTAAATTGTTATAGATAACTTAAAAAAACAGCAACCAAGCAGCCTGAGAGGTTGAGTGTTTATGTTTGTTTGAATGTTCCTTATCCCTTCAGACAGACAAATTGATTGGACTAAATTACTCAGATAAACATGCAAGTAAGGGTACATGTAATGCCTAAACTTTGGATGAGAGCTGTATTGGGAGAGAAAACTATTCCTCGTTAAGAAGAAGCTTCCTCCTTGAAGTATGTTGATCCCTGTTAGCCAAGTGACGAACAAGTACAATCTCAAATCTTTTAGAAACTGGGAAGAGGTACTGAGTGCTTGGCCCTTTACAAAGCAAGCTCTGCAGTTTAAAGGATCACAGCTGTTAGTTTTAAAATAGTTGTGATAAATATTTGCAATACAACAGAATTCATAAGGCTCTATAGACAGGCATTCAATTTTTCACCACCATAGAGGACTATACACAGTATCTATATGACTAGAAAGAAAAAAGTGACTGGTTTAAGTATGCAGAACAGCAAAATGGGGAGCATAGCATTAGGGAACAAATGAGAAAGAGTATTATTTTCAGAAAAAAAAAAAGTAGTAGATTTACACTTCGAACAGTCACAAATCAGCATTAGCTCAGAAGAGGTTAAGAATACAAATTAAACAACTTATTGCAGTATAATCAGAAGAACTATTTTTTTTTTCCCTAGAAGCTGATATCAAGGAATCTGGGGTTTAGGGCAGAACAACAGTATTTGATGATTCTTGGTGGGATAAATTAAGAACACTATTAGCTATGTTAATTTGGTTATCTCTATTTTATTTTTCACCTGGACTCTTCCGAAAGGCAGTGGTCAGATAGGAGTCCAGGGTGTGAGGAGCTCACTTGTGTTCTGCTTGCCAGAAGTGGGAATAAAGTACCGGATGTAGGTGGAAACAGATTCAGCTGCTCAGGTAATACCTGTATCTCTTAGTTTATTCAGAATGAATCGAGTTTTCAGCCTATGTTTTAATACTCTGGAGTCTTTGGCAATTGGCTGCTTGCAGAAATGGTATTAGAGTAAGAGATTCAGCATGTCATTTCCTGAATTGCTCACTTCTTTACTGATTTTTCTTTACTAATTTAGCTCTGATTAACCTATAGCACCCTTTTTATCTGCACATCTATCTGTGGCTCATGAGAATTATGACTTAAGCAGAGCTGACTTGCACTTCAGTTCAAGATCAGACCACTAATGGTGCTGTCAGTATTCATTTAACAGCTTTTATGCTATGAAATAAATCATGACATTCCACATTATAATTTACAGGTGTGGGGGGATTACACAATGGCTACAGATGTATTTTACTAAAAATGATTGAAAGAACTGTCAGGTGAACACAGCATTTTGAAATACACAAACCTGCTGATTATGATATTCTCTCTGCTTACTGTTCAAAGAAATGTCCAGTAATTTCCTTCTTAGCTCCATTTCTGAAAATTTATTTCCTGAGTTAAAAAGAAGTTCCTATTTATAGCAAAATAGAGATCACAGGAGTATACTTTTGAACAGGTAAGAAGTTTTTACAACTATAACCTTGTTCTGTCACAATTACTGTTCATTACATTTTACTAATTAGTTCATGATGAGAATTGCAGTGAGTTATAAAATTTCCTGTTCTTTACACCAAACTCAAAGCTTAATAATATTCATATGGAAAAATAAAAGAATTATAATAATATCCTTAATGAACAGAAAGGAATTCAGTACACTGCACAAACTTGTCTCTGTCCTTCTATGTTTGTATGAACATTCTTTGCTGATAGATATAGGAACTTGCTTCTACAAAACTCAATTTCTATGGAAGCCTCCATCTTGTCATCTTTATCAATTCCTCAAACCTCTGCTCTTTTATCTTCTGGTGCTACTCAGTCATCTCTGCTTCAGTGCATTCCAGTTTTGCCCATCTCAGTGCTGTCAATGGTGCCTGAAGATGCATCCTGAAAGGGCTTGGGACATGAAACTTCATGACAGAACTCTATCATGTGCATCTGCCTTGCCAAACATTAATCACCTTTAGTTAGGGAAAATCTTCATTTTGTTTGGAGAAAATGTGAGCTTTTTCACTGAATTTTTAAAAAATAGCTAGCTCTTAGCTTTTTAATATTTGCAGGAGTAAGTCTTATGGCAATTAAGAAGTACAATTATTTGAATTGTTCCCAGAGAAGAAATGGAAGAGAGGGCAAGAAAAAACAAACAAAACTAAACCATAACAAAAAACTCACCTGTGTTTAAGCATTGGTGTAAACAGGATTTGTTTTCTTATTTCAGCTTTTTTTTTTTTTCTTTGCATATGCCCCAAAGGTATAGGCTGAACTCTCTCTACTCTGTGATAGTGGTACAGCAGCTCATTTATAGTTAATTGTTTCATTAAGATATGTCTTTTAGGCTGCCAAACTTATTTTCTCATTAATTTGAAAAACAGATTATCTTTGTGGGTTAAGTCTCCGGTAAAGCTGCTCTCATGTTTGACCTTTATACATATACATGCTCTCATTGAAGTTCACGAGCCTTAGTTAATCTCATGCTCAGTGGAAATTGCTTAGTATTACCCACTAAGATCAGGTTCTTCCCTCTTTGGGTAATGTATGTCAATAACTGTCAACAACATTATATTCTCAAGACTCATAGTGCATATACTAGATTTGACATAGGAGTGAAGAGAGTTTTAGAGGAACTTATTTACTGATCATTTAGATATATTTAATGCTAATCTTCAACAACTTTAGAAAGTTAATTTGGTCCAGATGGAAAATGCAACAACCTGAACACAGTTCTGTTAATCATAATAAGCATACCTACATTACCATTCTCTTAATATAATCAATATAACCTCAAATAACAATATTAGTTCCCTGCACATTTATCAATATTCATATAGCATTATTTTTACAGATGGTTTATCATACACATACGCAAAATTGTAATTGATCTAACATTTTATGGTAAGCATTCGTGATATAAAGTACCTGTAACCTATCCACTTTATATTTGTGAGTGAGCTCTGAATAGTTTTCACTCTTCTGTGGTATCACCACTTAACAGAGAGGTTCTTTTTCTAAGTCTCCTGAAAATAGTTTTAGGCTGTTTTAGGATTTACCTTCCTAATGAGTGTTGTAAATGCTAATTGTACCCCACGCCGGTTCAGATTGTCCTAAGCTTTCACTTTGTTCCTATTTAGCTGCTCTACTTGTAAATGGATGAGGTTAACATGCTGTGTGTTTTTCTAGAGGAAAAGAAAAACAAAACCCGCATCACTTTAGCTGTCTAACAGATGAATTATACCAACCCAAACTCACTAAGAGATTCAGAGGCTGAAACACAATTTTAGCTTCAGTCCCTGGTAGCCCCTTCCACCAGACAGACAAATATTTGTTCTGCCTGGTTGAAGCTGTTCATAGAGATATTGCTCCCTGAGAGGAAGCATGCACTAATATCACCTGAGCAGTGTGTTATTGCTCTTAATTGTCTCTTCAGATGCAGCTGGCTTCCCTCTGACTTGCTCTGAGAAAAGATCAGCAAACATGTTTGCCTATGGTTCACTCAGTAGAGGATTTCCTATCCTGCCCATTGTGCAGAGTGGCAGGAAGGTGGCCTTTCTGTGCACAGCCTGCCTCCCTTCTTCTCTCAGCAGGATAGCAGCAACCCTACGAGCCCCAAACACCAAGTATGCTGTAAGGCAATTTCTTCTTCAGTGTCTCCTGTGGGTTATCACCAGACTGGCATTCTGCTGGTGTGTGTTCCATTAGCTGAACAGGTTGCCCACTGAGATTAATGAAAAGTTATGATAATGCCACTGTACCCTCTGTTTCCCCCATGCAGTAAGAATTAAAATCAAATGGAGACCTGCTCCTCTTAGGTGTGACTTTATTGACTTCACACAGGAAGTAAACAGTGATGTTTGTTTCCAGTTTGCCCTCTTTTTCTTTTAACAGCTGGTTTAAAGGGGAGAGTAAATGTGAATATTTTTTATTGTCTTTCATGATTCCTTGCAGCTCACAGGCAGTACTGGCAATCAGCTATTTTTCATAGGATGGTGTTTTACAGTGTGTTAGTTAACATGGGCACAACATAGCAGAGAGGAGGAATGGCCTTAGAACACATGCAACAGCAGCAGTAACCCCGTCTCTCGCTTGCTTTCTACAGCTGCATTACAAAACCTTTAAGAACTACAGAAACAGCTCAGCATCAAATAAGAAGCATGCAGTAAATGTTTCACCCCAGGAGTAGCTCTGGGAATGATGGATGGTTCTGCTTGTGTCTACACTGCAAACAAAGGGAGCTGCTGAAGCCCATGCAGTTGTACCCCAGGTCACTTCAGAGCAGCCATGCAAAGGCTGCCACAGCACAGTGTGGTGTCCAGCTTTGCAAACACTCATGCAGCAGGCCAGCACAGGTATAAAATCTGATAAGAGTGAATGTAATTAAGATGCTTTGAGTTTGCGCTTGTTGAAGTATGCAATTAACTGTTTTTTCAGTGGTAGTGTAAATTTTGGTTGTGTTGTCTCCTATATACATTTTCTCCCAGGTGAAAGATAGCACAGGGCAGAGAAATCCAAGGTTTGGGAAAAATGAACAAAAGAATGAGAAGGCGTCAACTGGCTGTAGTATCAACAGTTGATGAGTAAGGAGTCGGAAGCAGAGTTATGTGGTTTACAACAGAAACAAAGATGCCAAACTAACAACCAGTACCACAGACTAAGCTGTCACTACACCATAAGTAAACATGCCTGCTTGCTTAATGATAGGACGGTTAGGGCTCCTGAATAACATCACTTGATGGGTGCCTGTCAAAGTTCTGAACTCTAACTCTTTGCTTCTCCAAGGGATGTACTATGCCAGCCTTTTTGCAGTACAGCCAAAGATCAAGTCCCTCCTGTTGATACCTCAATCAATAAGCAATCCTGTTGACTTCAGAGGAGTCACAACAGGGATATCATATGCTGTCAGGAAAGGCCACAGGATTTTTATCTTAAAAATTCATTTTGGTTTTACGATTGCTTTATTAATTAGCGGTTGTGTCATGCAGACACCATTAATCATGCTGGCACTAGACAATACACCCGATCAAAATATATTTATCTAATCCAAATTGACAAACTTCCCCATTTCCCCCCTCAACTTCTCTCTGTCCACCCACCCCCACCCCCCGATACCCCCCAGAGTGGAAGAAATCATACTTTTGCTGTCCCTCTTTTCCACTTGGACAGAAGGTCACTCCTAATTAGAAAGTGAGCTGACAAGGAGCGCCAGGCACACCTGTGCTGCCTCAGCACACCTGTGCTGCCTCAGCCCTCCTGGTGCTCCTTATATCTGATCCTGTATAAAAAGTTATCTTGCTAGTTTTCATTTGAGACAGTTCTTCAGATTATTACTTAATATCAGCTAATCACTAACCATCCTATCTATTGAACTGATGGACCCTCTGTACAAATACACTGCCACGCTTATATTTTTTTGTTTGTTTGTTTTAATATTCTGTTAAGGTCTTTATCTTCTTAGACTAATGGGAAAGACAGCAGCTATCTAATCTATCAGGTGAAAAGGGTGAGTGGTGCCATTTATAATAACCAAGCTCTAAAAACTACCACACCAAAAGGTGACAATTCAGACAGGGGTATTGTCAGCCTCTGCAATGCTGGGTAATTGGAAAGCATCCATTGTTATCTGTTTCATAAACTAAGTAGCCTTGCAGAATCAGTATTCTCGAAGTGTCAGGCTTGTGCTCCTGTGGCACTATTAAGAACTGGGGAACTTAAAAAACAAAACAAACAAGCACCCCTCTACCTCATTGTTTGTTTTATTGGAATTTAATTCTTGTGAGAAAACAGTAACCAGTTTCTGAAAATCTATAGTAATTAAACCTTTCTCATTTACTTGTTCCTTAATAAGATGCAAAGATCATTCGTCCTAATTCTGTGACATTCGAGCCTTACTCAGATACGTACTGCAATGAGTGACTGAGTACTACAAGTCTGAAGTAGGTCGCAGACTTCAATCCTTCAAATTACTTTTCATAAGTAGCTGTTTATGAGTTCATTATATTCTGTTGTGCTTAGTTCTTGCTTTCAGATCACACATGAGTTCATAGTCTAGTGACTATAAAGTGCCCCTGAGCCATAGCAAAAGGAAACTACTTTGCAAGTTATATCATAGGTAAATATTATTTCTTCTGCTGATCCCTGAAGAAACCTGAAGGATCCAACTGGCATGCTTTTTAACTGGCAGAAATTGGAGTAGGAATTTGGAGCTAAGCTTTCTTATACCTTCACAGGCTAAATAAAGCTCAGGATATTCCTTCCAGATTCCTGTTTGGTGACAGAAGTTGTGTGTTTAAATGTCTTAAACTATAAACTATTGTGGTATGTACTATTACAACCGATATCAGTTTCAGGAAATGAACCAACAAGCTGTTGCTTCTTTTTTTGTCTTGTTGCGTTCTGCTCAAAGCAGCCTCATGAAGCACCCATAAAGTTGAAATTATTCTTGCTTGTGCATGTCTTGGTACTTATTTGTGAATTCCTGTTATATATAAAGGATTGACAAAGTAGGTCTTGATGTATTTGTCATAAATAATGCAGTATTTGAGCAATTTAGATCCAGAGTGTTCTGCCTTAGTTCTTTACATATGCTTGCAGCGCATGTAGGAGCTCAGTGCCTCAGATCCCTGGCTCCTGGATTGGGATTTGCTCTGGTAACAGGAGTAATAGTGAGCCAGGTCTGCCAAGCCAAAGCTAATGAGCCCTTCAGACTGTGGCTGTTTATGTTTAACTTCTTGGGCCTGCGCTGCCACTCCTGCATGTAGGTCTCCTCCACTTTGAAAATGTTCCAGCAAAGCATGGTGCTATTTCAGGAACCACTGTCCCAGACTCCACTATCTTGGTAGCATGTGGTGAGATGTAATTATCCTACAGGGTCTGGAACAGCAGTCCCACCATTCTAAGAGTCACCAGAAACTTCAAAGTGAGTTAAAATGTCCTTTCCTGAGCAACTGGTAAAGTTAAACATGACCAGACCATTCTTTAAATTTATCTCTAATTAACGCTGAGGATCCACGTTGATTTAAATAACAACATTGTCCCATTTTGCTCTGGATCCCTCTGACTGAAAACTGTCAGACTTGTGTCTCAGCAAATCCATAGTATAGTCCTAAAGCCCTGACAGTCAGAGATCCCTTCTCAGGTAATATGTCTCAAATATGTGCACATTCTGCACAGTTTTGAAGAGGATGTAAAGAAGAGACTGAGACCATGCTGAATCTCACAGCTTCCTCATCACAGAGCATCATTTCTGGCCAAAGAAAAGAAAGAAAACTCTGAAAATGGAAAGAGCCTGTGATGCTGCAGATTGTTACAATGAGAAGAGTGATTGGCAAGAGGAAGATAAAAACAATAATAAAACTCCAGAACACCTTAGTGAATAATCTTCAGCCTAATGGTATAACTTCAAGAAGACAAAAGATTTGAAGTTAAATTGAGTTCAGGGAAATGGATGAAATTTTGATGTTAATAGGGAGATAATTTTAAACCACCAAAAATGTTTTATCCTGTCTTAAAAAATATTTATCATCTACTGTGATGCTTACAGTCACACTAAGACGAATATAACAAATGTCTGATATAATATACCTACAATATATAGTTGTGGTCATTTACACGTTTAGATTTTGTATTGTGATAAAGCAGTAAAGAACTTTAAAAAATGTTTTTTTCTTTCTGCTTAACATGCCTTGCATCTGATGCATTAGTTTGCATAGTGTTTGAAGACCAGCCCAGCACTTTTTTGGGTGAGTCAACTTACTCACATGCAAACAAATGGTACAGATTGATTGACTTCAAAAGCTTTGGATCAGGTCCCAGCTGGAGAAATACCTGTAGCTGTTTACAAAAGAAGCTTCTGTCCTCCTGGACAGAATTCACAGTGAAGATTTCACACCTTCTCCAGGACTCCAGCTTCTGGTTCTGTGAATATTCACAGTTCATATTTATGTCACTTTTGAATATACATGAAAGGCAATACTATGACTTAGTCCTTCTTTATTCTAAAGGAACATTTTTTCCCTCCTCCCCCCTTTTTTCTTTATGATGTTCCAATAAAGTATTTTGTAAGGTCCTTATGTAAGGTTCTTACAGCACAAATTTTAGCTTTCAAAATCTGCTTTTCAAGGGTTTTTTGTATTGTTTTGGGGTGGGGTTTTTTTTCCTCATTCTTAGCTGCAGCAAGAAATCAAATGATACTATAGTTTTTAGTTTCACTTGTAGAGGCTAAAGAGGGCTATTTATAAATGGAAGAAGGTGCTGAACCCTACTGAGACCTTGAAGGAGGAAGTCACTTCCATAGAAGGTAAATAAAAGAGTAAGTAGACAGGAAGGTACACGGCACTTGCCCTTTTACTCATCCTCTGAAACTGTCTTATCTCTTCTACAACCTTACTTCTCCTCTTGACCTGGAAAACGTAAACTTAAATAGAATCTTAACCAGAATTGCTCCCTGGGACAAACCTAAAGAGTGTGCGTAAAGGGAGAGAAAAATGTTTTTATTGCTGTGGAACTATTAATGTTGTGTTTTAAATTCCCAGTGGCTTGGTAAAATTTTTCAGCCCTGTTGGTCATGAGAAAAAGTGAATACCACGCTCATATGTATATGGTTGCTGTTTCCATCTCTTGCTTTCTCTCCATTAATAGAGTTCTTCCCAGACACTCAGAAATTGTTAGATAAATGGATTCATCACTTTCCTTTTCTCTAGAGAACAAATCTTCAATACAGACTGTGTAGTGGATGCCATTCTAGGACATAATGTTTGAGATTTGTTTTCAATTGTAATTGCCCTAATAATGATTTATTTTCAAGATGGATGCTTCACATAGCCCTGCATCAAATAAAAAAGTCTAGATTCATTGTGTCCTGATAGACTTCATCATAGTAGCATTTTTTTAATATATTTTCCACTACTGCCACTGTTTTGTTTCTGTGAATAGTAGAAAGAACATGAGTCACAAACTTCAACTACCATATAATCTAGGCCAAATGGAGCATTCCTCTAAATTAAACTATTAGGTAGCTTTCAGTAGTGTGCATATGTGTTATTGATTCACCTCAAACAGAACCACCGGTACTTCATGATAGGGAATGTAAATAAGACGATATTGTGTCTGTAACTCCTCCCAAAAGATCTTTAAAATAAAAATATTATTTTCTTATCTCTGTTATAAATTCATTGTAGGTTTGAGTTTTAGAAGTGGAAGTTGCATGCAACTTTCTTTGATAAACAAATTCAAATTATATCCCAGCATTAATAACATTCTCTGAATCTGATTTGGACTACACCAAGAGGATGATCTCCAAATACCAGAAATTTGGACTGAGAGTCATGAAAGGCATGTTCTTAAGAAGAAGTAATTTCTAAAGAGGAAAGGATATCTGAATCTATACAAAGTCATTCTCTTTCAAAATTGAAGGGGCTTTTCTGGAAATTATAGTATGCAGAGTCCTTCAAAATTAAGATAAAAAAGCCAACCCAACTGTTAAACCTCTCAGAATTTCCAGTTGTATAGAAAATTCACTTGGAGGTTACTCCTTGAGAACAACATGGTGAATAACATACACGAGGGGCAGATATTTAAAACATCATTAGTTAAAATAAGAATTGCAGTATTTGAACAATAGCAGCTCCAGTAGAAAAAGGATCTCTATGGTGTAAACTTGAGGCAACACTCTTTACGGTTTGTATGGTATGGAATTTTGTTATGTTCCCTCAAGGAAAGGTAGAGAACACAGATGGCAGCCAGAGATGTCTGGGAAAGCAGACTATGGCAGCTTTTAATTTTACATCTGTGCTAGCATATAATTGTGTAACATCACTAATCAGCATGAAATGCCTGATTTCTACTTATGCAGCTTCTAGATTTGTGGGGACAGAATCTCACAAATCCTGTGACTAAACTGCTAACTACATTTACCCACAACTGCCTTCTCTTGCAGCTGATTGAAAAAAAAAATTAAACACCATATTGAGCTACCTTCAAAAATGTGGTGTTAGGTAACCTGTATTGCTCCTTATTTCCTCTTTTCTCCCCTTTGCCACTTCGCTGAAACAAGCCAATCTCTTGTGCTGGGGAGTAAATTAAAATGTGTACCAAAAGGTTTCCATTTTTCATGTGAAATTTCTCACTAGGACTTCAGATTAGTGTTCCAGAAGGACCTGAAAAAATGGGGTTTGTAGACCTTTTAAACTTCAATTTCTTTTGATGCTGAAACAAGGACTAAGCTGCAGAAAAGCAGCACAAAAGAGTGCCCTAAAAAGAGGATCAACTGTGGGTTACCCTTAATTAGAATTTCACAGTGAATTTTGCAACCACATATTTACATGCCTGCAAAAGTTATGATGTTGGGAAAGTAATCCTTAATCCTAGATTATCTCTTGCCAGAGAGAGATAGCTGCCAAATGCAGCTCTCTAGTTACTGATTTCTTCCATGATGCACTGTTTCCAAATAGATTGCTAAAAAAGATTTGTCCATTACTGCTTCTGAATATAACAATACATGTGGACCCTGGAAAGATGATGAGTCTCTTTTAAGAACCCCAAAACCAAAAATGAAGGTGGAGAAATAGGAATAATATTTTTCATTACTACAATTTCCACAAGCTTTTTCATGGCCTAAATTATTCTCATGAAAGAGTGAGCATGAGAATGCATCTGCCCTTTTGGGTAAAAATTAGATCTTTGTTTCTTCCTAAAACTGGAAGTTAAGACTTTCCATTTATATTTTTGTACTTTTAGAAAAATCTGCCATGCTTCATTTATACTTCTGTGTTTTTTGCTTCACACACAGAAAATTTTTATTCTGTATTCTCAACCTGATCCAGTCAAATCACTAGTTAAGATGACAAATGACTTATTCTAGATGAACATGAGATGCCAGAAGCAGCAGCCTCAGGGAAAGTTTCATCTTGATCCCACTGTTCTACGGCTTTAGTGAATTCAAAGACATGGTGGGGACCAGAACCAGGTCTCAGCTGAGTGTCTTTCCAGCCTATGAATCTTAGGAAGAAATACAATCCCTAGTAAATTTCTTACCTTGAAATAACTTAGTCGTATGTAAAACTACCTAGTTTCAAAACTGTTAGAAAATTAAAAGTGATTGGAGCTTTTTACTTTTTTTTTTTATCTCCCAGTATATGCGTTGCTTCCCATAGATAGAGTATATAGGTCCCCAGTTCAATGTGCTGTCTGGACTCTATATGAGGCTGTTGTTTTTGTTCTTACCGCTCTGAAACTACTCTCTATAAAAATGTTGTGATAAGTTGGTAACAAAAGCACTGAAATTTATTGTATGTCTACCAGTGGAACATCAGGGAAAGGCAATAATAACCAGGCAAAGTACTTCAGAGCTTTAGTGGAACAATCAAAGCCTCACAAATTCCCCTAAAATACAGAAGGAAATATTTCAAAGGCTTCACTTTACAGAAAAAGCTGTAAAGATTTGTTTCAGCAGTTGTAAAACTGGCAGTGAGACAAGTTTTGCCAGTTTCCTCTTAGCCAAAACATATTTTCACAAAGCCTTAAAAATATTATCTTTGTATATTCCACTACATTATTATTTGAGTTTTCACCTCATCTGATTTGTCTGTCTCCTTGTCACTTAATGTCACTTATGTCTAAGGAATACAGGTACCAAATCTAATGAATAAAGTAATGCAAAAGGCATAGCCAAGCACCCAGTGATTGGGATGCCATATATTTTTTTCATGATAAAACTTCCTCTCACTAGAGTTAGCAGAACATTCTGCTGCTTATGATTGATAGTACCTGTTAGTGTCACTTACTTTCAAAAGCTTTCTGAAGAATAACAAAAATGCAGCAGAGAAATTAATTTGAAAAGTGTTTAGAAAGAGAAATCTAAATTATTTCACCAGTCATGTCACTTAAAGTGTGACAGAGAGCATTCAGAAGGCCACTGCAAACTGGCTTAATATTGTTAAAGTAAACTTTACTTGTACAAAAACATAATCTTACTGAACCTGAATACCATTTGACCACATCTCTTTGCTGGTCCAGTTTTAATGACAGCTGGAATTTTATCAAATCATTTTAAAACTAACAATTGATCTTCAATTGCCAGTGTTCTTAAATACGAGGATCAGCTGGGGAGTGTGTAACTGAGGGTAAGTTATCCACGCTGCCAGCGTGCTTAGCCACATCTCCATGGTAAGTGCTTACCTCTGACCTGTAGTCTGTCTTCGAGCATTATTAGAAAGAAATAATCCGAAGGGTTGATCCTAAACATCACTACTGATCTGTACTTTCTTCAAGCTACTTTGTGTTAACTGCTTGAACAGCAGTTGAAGTAATTTGTTGTTTTCTGTTTTTTGGGTTTTTTTTTTTTAATTCTTCTCAGACTATGCAATATGAAATAACATTATTTACATGGCTAAGTACTGCAGGCACTGATTAGCAGACTATCCCTGTGTGCAGTAACAGAGATAGATACCGTATCCATAGTTCCAAGGGGTTCCTAAACTCCTGAATCCTATTCTGGATAATGAATCTGAAGGGAATCTCCTGAGTGAAAAGCTTATTGCCAAAGAAGAGTGTTTCGGGAGGTCTTCACAAATGTTACAGACCTCACAAATGTATTTCAGATTCCTAAAAAATGACACTATTCCCTTGAGTACTGAAGAGAGAGATTTGTGTATGAAGTCAGCATTTAAATTCAAGCATCACAGGTAAAATGTCTGTTCACATGTCCTGCTGAATCATCTATATTACCCATTCCCCATTCGTATTCAAAAAGAGAAAATATTTATCCCTTTTATTTTTCCAGCAAAAAGAGACTGTTATCACTAATATTTATTTTCAGCAAGGATGCGAAATAAGAAGAACCTAGAGGCTTGGAAAATGGCATCAGTTAATGATGGGTATGGTGGTCGAGGGGGAAACTCTTGGACTGGCTGACAAGTCTTTCGTTTACTGAGAAATGTAGAAGTTAAGAATTTCACACACACTTCTGGGATCCTTTGAAGGAGTCGGTTCTCATTTTCTCCCTAACATCTTTTCTTTTGTTCTTACATGTCATTATGTATTTCTCATGAGTTTTCTCACTTCTACTCTTCCAGTTCTCTTCCCCCATCCCACTGTGGGAGGGTGAGCAACTGGCTGGGTGGTGCTTAGCTGTTGGCTGGGATTAAACCATGACAGAAACAGAAGGGAATACCTTTGACTTTTCACATCACCATTTTTATTCCTAGTGCTTATGTTAGAATGAAAAACCGAGGTCATTAGGGTCAAACTATGGGCTTGAAGACCCCTTGTGAGAAACAGCTCTGCATACGGTGGGCTGAGCTGCCTCTCGGTCTCCCCCAGCCAGAAAGTAACAGAAGAAAACCAATCTCTCTCAGTTTTTCTTGACTCCTTTGTATCTTCTTTCCTGTTCTTCCCTCACTTGTATTTTTGTACTTCTGCACATTAGAATATTGGTCAAACACCCTCAGTAAAAATTATGTTGTAAAATATTTCTGGTTGTCATCGTTTTGCTTGATTTTCTCCTCATCTCCTGGAGACATCAATGATAAAGTAATTTTCCCCTCAGATGCTTGCCTTTTGATCATGCCAGAACTTACAATAAACAGTATGTTAAACGGGGCTTCCCCATTTCTTTGTAAATTTTTACTGCATGGTCAAATGTGTCAGGAAAACAAGGATCGCCTATTATATTATTTTTGGAATTATTAAGAATTTTTATTATTTCCCAACTTGTTATACGCTCTGAGTAAAGTGTTACAGAACCTTAGGGATATGTGTTCTGAATTATGAGGAAAGTGTCACATAGTGAGTTACTACCGATCTGATCCTTTACTGTTACATAAATTGCATTATTATATTGTTTCCCTTAATACCAATGGTTTTGGTACTTAAGGTGGAGGCAGAGGAAGGGATTATTTGCTGTATGATGTGGAAACCACTTGAAATTCAATCTGTAGGTTAATCTATTATGCAAATGATAATCAGACTAGATGATGGGACTGTCTTCTATAAGCTTAAACCTGAATGTACCTTATGTTGTCTAATTTTAGCTAACTACAGTGACAGAGACAGTGTACTCTACCTTGCATAGCAGGTTATTGAAATTTTAATATGTATATATGTATGCATAAAAATTATATACTTGAAAGTTAAATATATCTATATAATCCACTGGAAAACGATACTTCACAGAAATGTAAATATTGTTCTGCAAAATCTAGTATAGACTTGAATTTTTGTTTTCCCACTAAGAAATAGTTCTGTTTAATGGAAAGATCTGTTATCTCTGCTGTAAGATCCTCATTGTAAACTCCTGCAGGACAGGTTGTAAAGTTGCAATATATAATTAGGAACCTTCACTCAGTTTGCTCTCCACTAAGGACCTAATGACACCAGCTTCAATGCAGTGTTGTCATAGCATGTCTTTGTGATGCAGGAATTGTTGCCGAGCTTTACCTGACCTCACTCTGCAGTCTTCATCTTGGGAATCTATCAGATGCATTTTTGGCATAGATAAATCAACCACACAGCTCAATTCCAGAGTGTACACCCCTGCTGAATGCTTTTCTCTGTGCTACAGTCTTTCATACCAAATTCATATGAAGTAGTGTCATCAGGCTCTGAGTAAAGAGGGAAGCAAAAAGAGCTCATAGATTAAATTTTAGATTGAATTTAACAAGAAAACCTGTATCAAAACATTATGCATTGATGAATATAACTATCAATATAGTAATTTTGTGAGTTTTAATATGCTCACCACTGAGTAAAAAATGTATTACAGGCTTCAACAAATAAAGGTGATAAAGTTGTTAATTGTAATTAACATTCCTACATATCAAGGCAAACAATCAATCACACCTGTTAAAAAGCAAATCTGTTTTAAAAAACCCAGCAAAACAAACATATAAAAATAAGCTGTTAGTTCACCTTGGAACTTTGTTCCAGAGTTGATTTCAGCCTTTATGAATCTATGTATCCTTCACAAAGCAAAAGAAAAGTGCACCAAGGAAATAAAATTGGTGCAGGATTTAAACATTTGAGTTAATGAAACAATTTAAAGTGTGAATTAAGATTGTAATTGCATGTTCTGTCATGTACAGATTTTTTTATATATTATTTTCTCAGGAGAGAGCACAAACTAAACTTCTCAGAAGACAAGCTACCTTCCCATCCCATCAGGCTTTCAGCCTTGAGACTACATGACTGTAGTAGTGGCTGTTTTTCTTACCACACTGAAATGTTTTCATTTCAGAATGAATATTGTGTTGAGAGCCCCACAACCCTGCCAAGCAGAGCAAGGGCTGTCTTACTTCTCTTGGATGCCAGCTAAATAGACCTAATGAGGAGCTGTATTTAATCCATTTCAAACATCCAGATGAAATATGGCTATTTGCTTTTTATACAGGCTGGCATATATTTCACTTAAAGATTAGTTTAATTGAAATAACAAGTGATTTTTCGTCTGCTTCAGTGAAACCCAGACTTACACTTACAGTACACATGGGAAGATAGGCTTTCTGAAAAGAGCATCCTGCAATCCCAATCACTTCATGTGAACATGATATACTTCCATATTATACACATGCATGTTCTGACCAATTTTATCTTAAAGAAAATCGGGCTTTTTACTTTTACTTCTACTGTTGGAAGTCACTACCAGAATTTGAAATATTCTGTTTCTAAAACTTTAAGCCATCAGCTTCCTTTGTAACAACTGCTGCTATGAAAAAAAAAAAAAAATAAAAAAAATTGGCATTTGCTTTTATGTGTGGATACAGATTGTTTTCTTAAGCTCATCCAATACAGTAAACTATACATCAACAGTTTGTTTTACTAAGACAGTGTTTTTACCAGAACTAAAATAGGAATTCTGGCTAGCCGAACAATTAATCCTTCCTTATCATTCTCACTAGACTGAAAATTACCACCAAAACAGTTAAGCTTTTTCTGCCTGTGAAACAAGAAGCATCTGATCAGTCAAACAAACTTCCACAGTAAACTTACCCAGTTTTTGCAAAAGTTGCCCAGTATCTCAGCATGGACCGACTTAAGATTTCTTCAGCTTTGGTGTAATTCACTCTTCTTTCTAGGGGCAATCCGAACACAAACTCGATCTCGTAACCATGCATTACTCCCATCCACTCTGGCCAAGGAAGCTTTGAGGATCGATGTTCAAAGAAATAAAAGAATGCATTGTGTCCTAGGTGTGCAAATTTTTTTGTGAATTCTATTGCAGGACATATTATGTTGTAGTCACCGATTACATCATCCATGGCATCACGGTACAGTTCTGGCTTTTGCTCATTTTCCCAATCTGTGTACTGAAAAATGATCGATTCTATTGCAAGTTGGCTTGCTTCTGGAAAGGACACAGTTAAAGCTGTTTCAAATTCTGTTTTATTGATCAAGCCATCACTATCCTTGCTGAAGCCAGGGACTCCATATACTAGAAATGCTGATCCTTCATCTTTATTAACACCAACTAAGATCTGTGTTTGTTTGAAACGGCCGTTCTCAATCAATGTTTCTGGCATGTCAGAGAGAAAATCACCATCCACAGTTGGACAAAAAAAGATTTGCAAAAGAGAGTGATATGTTACAACAAAAATTTCATTCTCCACTATATCTTTTGGGTCCTTGTCTTTGAGGCAGAGAATTAGATCTTTCTCATTGCTGGTGGGACACTGGAATTGTTTAGCTAAAGCTACTGTTCTGTTTCTGGCTTCAGATGCTGTTACTGCAGCCCAAGGGGCATTTGCAGATCCACTTTGCATGATGGCTCTTGTGAATAAAGGATGGCTTTTAGGAGAAAGGATATGGTAGCTGACAGAAGCCGAGCCAGCACTCTCTCCAAATATAGTCACACTTTTTGGATTGCCTCCAAATGCTGCTATATTCTCCTGGACCCACTGAAGTGCTAATCTTTGGTCAAATAAACCTGCATTTCCAGGAGCTTCCTTGTTTCCTGGCAAAGCCAAAAATCCTAATGCACCAGTCCTGTAGTTCATGGAAACTACAATGACTCTTTCTACTCTGGCCAGAAACCTGCCATCGTAGACTGGTAGGGAGCTTGACCCAGTCTCAAAGCCACCACCATATATCCACACCATGACAGTTGCATTCTTGGGTTTGGGAGAAGGGACCCATACGTTAAGGTATAAGCAGTCTTCACTTAGGTTAGTTTTTGGATTCCACATCTCTGATCCAGGAAATCCTGGATAAGTTGTATCTATAAGCTGGTAACAAGAGTTTGCATGTTTTGTGGCATCCCATACACCTGACCACTTCTCACGAGGCTCTGGTTTTTGAAATCGCAGTTTACCAATGGGTGGCTGTCCATAAGGTATTCCAAGAAAGGCTGTCACAGTTCCCCCCAGTACCTGTAGGCTCATCCCTCTGACTCTGCCTTTTTTGGTTGTAATGATGTTATCTTCAGGCATTACCTTCCTGACAAACATATACAGAAGAAACCACATAAGAAATCTGGCATAGAGACTTGTGCCATTTGTCCAAACCATGATGCCTGAAGCATAGGAAAAAAAGAAATCCAGAATTAGTATTGTAATGTATTAGCACCAGAACCAAAACAGTTTAGTCAAAAAGGGTGTAGGTCATCCTGAGGGCATTGAAAATAAGGTGGTGCTGCTGCACACAGCTCAGAACTCTTTAAACATAAATGCTTGTTAGTTGCGTTGTGAAGACTGCATTTGGTATTTAGTATTTGTTACCGTCCTTCAGATAAACTCAGTTGCTAAAAAACCCACAGAACTGAAGAAGACAGACCAGGGAAGGTAAAGTCATAGAAGCCCATTTCCGACTACTTCAGTTAGCAGATGACTTAACCACTTGTATTTCCACTGGCATGAAAAACAGGACATTTTATGATCTGTGACAGAAAATGCCAGGCCAGACTAGCCATTATTCTGGTAGAGGTTACTCTGGCATTTGTATTCTCAAATCAATAATGTGATAATAAGCATCATTAGGCACAGACTTCTCCACACATGAACACACATCCCATGAACACTTAAAAGGAGCTTGAAGCCTAGTTTTAATCCAAGAATTTCCAGGTCCATATAAGTTTTGAACTATATGCTAGTCTCACAGTAGATGCCATTGAGATGGCATAGCTATAAATTCAAAGCACTGGATGATTTCACTGTCCTACTCCTATGCTGCAAGATCTGAAAGTGCATGAACAAGTGAAGTACATGAAGGACTTCTGAAGTGAATGTCAGTTGGTGTACAGAGGTTCACCAAGACCTAAATAAAATATTACTTTTGAGATCTTTTTCTCTAAAGCAACTTAACCGAGTTTATAACCATCATAGTAATGAGAAGTAATCGCACTTCTACTACTTAGAATAAACATTAAAATCCTAAAAAGCCAAGGTTTTCTTTAATATATGTAGGTGGTGCCCAATAATTTAACTATAGCCTGGCATTTGCTTCCTGAAAATTTTCAATGATAATTAATATTATCTTAAAGCTAAGGGTATAGATGTTTATTATGTACCCCATTTAAGCATGCTAATAGTCCTATTTAAGCCAACAATTTCAAATGCTATAAAACCCCCAGTATCTTCCCCTTGAAAGCGAAAACTCAGAAAAAGACTATTTGCTAAAACCCATTTCTATGGTTTACATATTTGAAAATGCTTAACAAAGCTCCTTTCTGTTTTTTGCTTGTTGCCCTGTCATACATAGTGTACTCTGTCCTGCCACTTTAAACAGGCTATTCTTTGTTAATGAGAAGCACTTGTGTCCTTAAAAGGAGCTAAGCTAATTTCTGTGGAAAGTACAGCTGTGGCTTAATCTGAGCTCCTCCTGCTTGTTTGCGTATTCTTGGAAATGAACTAAGAAAATGGGGGGAGGGGAGGGGGAAGAGAAAGAGGAAGGGGGAAAATGAAAGTTGTAAAGTTGTGCCCATAGAAGTTCCTAACTTTGAGATAGCATCAAAGCAGAAGGAAGAATCCTCAGAGAAAATATTTTTATCATCCAACAGGTAGAACATAGATAAATTTTAGAAAACATCAGCATTTATGCTCTTGTCTTTTTATTAAAGAAAGAAAAAGATAAGGTGATAAATGGGGGCAATAGACTTCAGAGCTGGTCTAACACTCCACATAGCCTTCGGCTTGACTTTTAGAAACAAATGCCCCCATATACACTAAACTTTAGAGACATGAGTAGTCAATCTGGATGACTAACATGGTCCAGCAGCTCCCGATAAGTTTGGGTAAGCAGAGGCTTGCTCTGTCAGCATGCAATAGCCTCACAGGAGTCTCATATAATTTAGTGGTATTTAGCTCCTATCTCTATGTGCCAGTCATTTCTGTTCTGTTCATTCCTGTAATAAAATCTTTAAAAGGCTGGGTGAGGAATGTTACGTAAGGATTAGTTTAGGGCTAAACTCTTTCACCCTGTCTCACAGTCAACAGAGGCAACTGGGGTGGCTCTGAGAAATGTAAGAGGCAGGGATCTGGTACTTGAGCATCCGATTCACAGCACTGTGAGATAGGAGAAGTAATTTCTGCAAGTCTGTGGTGTCGCTGACACTGACTTTCTTCACATATTCACTTCTAAAATAGCACCCAGGACCAAAGCACAAAACCAAGCTGGAAATAATAAAATTTCAAACTTCATCATTACAAAGAAGAGAAAATGACCCTAAGAAAAGCAAGAGATGTTGAAGTTCCTAAAGCTTTCAATATCTAAGTAGTAATTAAATTAAGTCCCCTCTTTACTTTCCTGTTAATTAAAAAGGAAAAGGATGGGAGGAAAACACTGTGGCATTGCAAAAGAGAGAGGCATAAATTTTCACCCTAAGAAGTTTTAGACAAGAATTTTAGAAAGAAAAAAATGAGAAAAAAATAATTTTAATGAGCTCTTCAAAAGAACAGGTGGCATTTTAAACAAAAAGTTTTAAATAGATCACTGAAAAATGCAGAAGTTTTGTGTTGCTGAATGAGAGCACTTGTCTCGAGTTACTCTGCTAATATTAATGAAAGTAGAAAGAGAAAGAGGATTATTATTACACCTTGAATGTATGGCAAATATTACATTTAATAAGGTTTTAATGTTGCATTAAAACAAATTCAACAACATAAAGCACACTGAGCAAAACAAACATTACTGGATTATTACTGTGCGAATAAAAGGGTCAGAAGATTGCTTTAGCTCATCAGCATTAACCGAGCAGAAACATATCACATAATGTATTTGCATACTTTAAAAAGCTGCTGCTGTAGTACTTTCCTCCAGCAAAAGTTAAACAGGCTATACTTTTCTATTCTTATTCAGAAAGGGAACACAATTTATTTCAATGACTGTTTCTTCTTGCAAATCTTCACCCAGGCAAGTAATCTATACACAAGACTATATAATCACTATTTAAATAGAAAAGATGGTTGAATTAATAAGTGATTTCTAGCTTAGCTTAATTTACTTAGCCCAGGATCCCTTGGATAATGCCAAGGTCTGATACACATGCCTGCTTACTCGTTCTGTTTGCATAGCAGTTTTCCCAAGAGAGCAACAAATGGGCAGAGCTTTTAAAAGTTCCCAATCCCCTTGCAAATCAAGCTGAACTGTAAATTAATCCGGCAGACAGAGATGTGTAAATAGAGAATCACTTACCCCACTTCTATTACAAGAACTACAAAGTTTTTAAGAGTCAGGATCTTTGAGTACTTCAGGGAAAATGCAGATGCAGCTGCTGCTTCAGCCCGTAAATTGGACAGTACTGTCATTATAATCAACTGTTTCTGACACAAAGCTCGCGAGAGTTGGCAGCAGCAACTTGATCTGCAGGCAGCCGTTCCTTAGTCTGACATCCGCTCAAAGGCTATTCGTATACTTGTACCAATACTACAGAGATAAACCCATTTTGGAGCAAGTAAGGAATGAGCTTGTACAGGAAAGGAAACAGATAGTGATTTGTTCTTAGCATGGAGCAACAATTTTTAAATCTAGAAAGATAAGCAGAATTATAAACATAATAAAATCCTGCCTCTCTTTCCTTTATCTTGCTTAGAGCACCAGTCTTACCTGTACTTTTTTTGTTGTTGTACAGCTCAAGGTTAGTGCCATTTTAAAGTAGCTCAAACTTTTCACTGTATGATAAGGAGTTATTTTTGGGTTTAAGCAACTGTGACAGATAAAAAAGGAGTGTCCTCTGCACAGACATGTCAACAACTGGCAAGCATCAGTTGCATTACTTGACTCATGGCCATCTGCAGGATACAGCAGAAAGCTTCATTGTCCTCATCTGATGTTAGTGTTAAAAATGGTACTCATATGGCATCACACGCTGTTTTCTCCCTGCTCTTAGGCTTCAAATACGAAATCACTTATGCTGCTTAGTACACCTCATACCCTCCTTTTACCTGAACCTTTTAAGCATTGTTTCCACCACAGTTCAGCACTTCAGAAGCAAAACCAGTCTAAACTGCAGGTCAGAGGTGTCAGGGTTGCATCTACAGACATATCCTGTAATTGCAAATATTTTGAGGTACGAATGAAGGCAGAATAGAGAAGAAGGGTGGAGAAAATAAATAGACTGCATACAACCACTTGCAAAATGTCTTATCAAACCCACATCCCCAAGCCACCACTTGAAACCAGAAGACCACCCCTTGGTGGTGAGGCTGCTGGCCCCCTAGCATTGTCTCTCTGGTTCTGCTCTGGAAAAAAGAAACTTTTTCACTGTTTCAGGTTTACTTCTACTGGGAGCTTTTGCTTACCCCATTACAGCTGAAGACAATTACAGTCTCTTTGTTTAATAATCAAACTACAGTTCTGTTTCAATTACACAAAAGCAATATTTGGCAATGCATTGGACAGGAATAAAGCAGAAATAAAAAGTTAAGTATGAAGTTTATAGACCTTAATATGTAGGCTACAAATTATTTTTAAGAGCTAGCATATGAAAGAATGTTTTCATAGAGAAAATCTTAAGAAAGCATGCTCATTCAGTTTCTCCCACTAATTTTACTGTTTACTTTTAGGATAAGAACATTCAATAGGTATATTGCAGGGACATGTTCATTGGAGATAATATGTCCCAGTCAAAGATTAAACCAGGTTATAAATCCTTAAGATTTCAGTATGGAAGTATTCAATATAATTGCTAGTTGGGAATTCAGAATCCTTAGCCAAGAATGTTATCTCAGTAATAGAAATATTTAATAACAAAATAGGATTGATTTGGAATCATCAATAGTGGCAATTCTTGCTGATAACAACTTTTCAAATGCAGTTTCCTGCAGGAAAAGCTAAGTTGTGATCTTTAAATAAAGGCAATAATCAATGTTCTCTGACAGGCACATTCACTGGCTTTGTCTAATGCCTCTTGAACTCTTTTGGAAATGTGGCCAGGTTGACACACGTTTGCTTCATTTACATGACATTAGAGGAATGAATCATAAGCTCAAAATCATGTTAGAAGCCACTACTAAACAAAGCGCTACTGGTGCTCATGGCAAACCATTGTATTCTCAGCCCTCATTGCTGCCTTGAGCTGTAGAGTAACAGTAAGATACTCAAACACTAAAAATGTTGTTTCAGGTTTCATCTGTTTTCCAGCATCGTCCATAGTGTCCTACATCAGCTGTCACAGCTGCTCCCTTTCCCTCTCTTCACCCCACTCTTCTTCCCAGTACAGCGCCAAGGGAACCTGGAACAGCTTCCTGCTCTGAGCCAAACACAGTTACCGAATACAAAATATGGAGCATTTCTATGGACTCTGACAAGGTGAATAAACTGTTTCAGGCTGTTTCTTAGGTGGTAGAAAATACTGAGTTCAGCCTTGGGTTTACCTAGATGTCTTCAGGGAAGGGGGGCATTAGGACAGACTGTTTAGACTGTTTCACTTCTCGACTATTATACTTCAGTCTAATGTTAAACTATTTTGCTGTCCTTTTAAAGAAAACCAAGCCCTTTTCTATAATTCTTTCCTTTAATTAAAAAAATTACATATAAATTAAAGTTTTACAACTGTGTGATGTGAAAGAAAACACTTATTTTAGTTATTACTTAGCTTACTAAAAATACCTGCTTGAAAATTAGAAATTAAATAAATTTAAAGCCTTTAGTAATTCAGTGTAGACTGGTCATTTTCTCAGTTTTCCTTTGGGAGTTTGAAAGGAAAGGAGGTACAAACTAGCAGATAGAACGGCATACATATATATGTGTGTGTGTGTATATATAAATGCTGTTATAAATATATACATATATACATACATACGTGTACATATACTAGTACTTTTAGATAGCTCCATCTATCAACCTATGGGGGTTCCGGGGGGTTAAGTAAATTTTCATTGAAGGCAAAGTTCTCGAATATCACCACCAAAGATAGCGGTATCTTTTCATTATAGAATGTGTACATGTACATATGAAACAGATGTCACACTGATGTAGGAGTTTTATATGGGAGGTGTCCAAGTCTCTTAAGAAAAGAAAGCAAAGGCCAGCTCTAGGAAAGAATGTTATTTAGTAGGCTAAGAAGTAGAGAGAATTTTTAAAAAATACATACTATAGAATTATCAAACATTTTTGTTATGATTATTTCACTATTAAACTGCCCTTTGATTTAGTTCACTATTAAACTGCCCTTTGGGATATTTCCTAATCATATGGAGAACTTTACACTTATTAATATCCTAAATTATGCACATTCTGGGTTATCTTCAGGATTTACCTAATAGAGCTGAGAAATCTACAAGAGATTCTGAGCTTTCAAGGTCTACTTGCATGTGGAGGGTCCCATTCATCAGCTTTGATCCTGGCCTTCCAAGCCAACTACAGCCTCACAAAGAGCATCTGGGATCCTGTAAATATGACTGGTCTGAAAAGCTTTGCAAAAAAGTAAAGGATATCGCATATGAAGTGTGTGCATGTGTGAGGAAATATTTACATGCTATTAGCATGTAAAATCATAGAATCATAGAATGGTTTGGTTTGGAGAGTATCTTAAGATCATCTAGTTCCAACCTCTCTTCCATGGGCAGGGTCACCTCATCCTAAACCATGTTGCCGTGTCCTTGAACACTGCCAGGGATGGAGTATATTTTAGTTGCTGAGGGGAAAATCAAAAGGCAAATTATAGATAAAATATATGAAATATCATTGGTATGAAAATGCAGGGAGGTTTTTAAAAAATCCAGCCCTGGTAAGATCTTGAGCGGCGGCTTGGCTGTCCCTCATCCCTGGCTGCATTTTTACGCTGAACATCTGTGTGACCTTGGCTCAGATCTTTGAGAAAACCACTACGTTGTGAGAAAAAGCTGTGAGGAAAACAAGCAAACTCAAGCTGTACAAGATAGGAAAGGTAAAATAGCCACAGTTATGATTGCTAAGACGGAGACAGCAGCTCAAGGACTCAGAAGGAAAACCAGAAAAGCTGCAGGCTGTGGAATCTTCATGTAAAAAACACAAAAGATAGGTGTTCAGCAGCAGCAAGGAACTACTGATGTTTGCCTTTGGAGCTTGCTTTCATGTTATACCTTGCATATTAGGAAATAAATACTTTCACTTACTTGCAGAGCATCTTTCCATGCCCAATACAATGACCCAGAAAAGTTACACCTTCCTCCTCCTTCTGTCTTTCTTTTGCAAATCTCATACTTGGTGCTGTACAAAACACCTTTGAATACCCCTGAACGTAAACCAGGTTCACCCTAAATAAATCTGGAAAGAGCTTAAACATTGCTACAGGTGATTATATCTGGTTGTCAGACCTGTTTGAAATTCTGTTGTTATTCTGGTTATTCAAAGAAACCTCACTCCAGAGGAGCTTCCAGGACTAGCAGAAGTTCCCAGGCACAGACCTGAAGAGTAATTTGATCATATTAGGAAAATTGTCTTAGATACATACCTTGAAAATGGATACCAATTTATTAAGTATACAGAAGACACTAACAGTCATAGAAGACATTAAACATGATTATATTTTCCTCTTACTGGTTCAATTATGATCCGCTGTACCTTTTTCCTTATTACTCTAATTATAGGTATAATTTCCTCTTTATTAGCACAATTATGGTCTGTACCTTTATAAAATTCTTGGAGAAATCACAGCCAATGAGAAAATACAGCCAGTTAAAAGATAAAGGTATTATTATTGCTATTATTCCTTTTGAATGTTCACTTACTCTTAATTCTTTATGATACCTTTACATAACTCAGTATTTTGTCTCATATCTGATTCAATAAACAAAGTAAAAAAATAATGAATGCATATGCAATGTCTTGCATGATGTTATTTTAGCCTGCTCTTTAGCGTGTAAGAAAATGGGCAAAATCGGAGTGTCAGCAAAGAGCTGAAATCTTGTGTGAGCATGATAAAGCTAATTAAATTATAAATTAGGTTTCACAGATTTCTGCAGATTAATTAATTTACAATATAACTGATTTTTATTTTTGTTTCCTTTTTCTTTCCTACTGATAGTAAAGTCTAACTGTTTTAAATTATCTAAAGACATCTGAATAAGCAAGCTGGGTTGCTGGTAATCACCTACTGACAACAGTGTGAAGTTCACAAGGATAACATGTCCTCTCATACCCAAACTCTGTGAATAACTAAGAAGTTTGATGGATAAATGAGCTCATTTGAATTTGTTAAGTAGAATTTGTATCTGGAAGGTGGGAACTCATTCCTGATTCTCAGTTCTCTCAGTTCTCACTCTTTACGCCTTATCACTAACATGATCCTCCATCTTTCAGTTTCTGCATCCACAGGAGGGATACACATCTCTAATGAAAAATGCCATAGATATGTTCAAAGGTTTATCTTAAGCCACTGCAGTTTTCAGATTTCAATTTCATCCAGCGTGTTGAAAATAGGAATGAATGAATTGAGCCTTGCATCAGGACCTGCTGGGATCTGCAGGTGGGAAGTTACAGAGGAAACAAGTTAGAGAGGAAAGAAGTGCCCCTGTCCCATCTCCAATAAATGGGTTACAGCACCTGAATATGATGCAACTATGGATTTTAGTGAAAATAATAGGTGTTTGTTAGGAGATAAAACTTGAGATCCACTTGTGCCCTGTTCTTGCTCTGTGTGGATCTGAAGCCTGTGAGAGAGGAAGTTTGAGAGGTTACTGCAGCCTGCATGCAATGAAAGCAGCTGGGCTGCACCTCTTCAGTAGCTTTAAGTAGGAGGAAGGAAGAGTAGATGTTGGTCAACATCAGGTCACATGTTTTATTTTTCCTCTCTATGCCTGCATAAGGGCAAAACTAAAAAATATTCCAGAGCTCTTTTTCCTTTATTTTCTGTAATTCTCATCTGGTTTGATCTCTTCACCTATGTGTTTCATGAAAGAAATATAACTCTTGGAAAAACAGACAACCATGAAAGAGGTTGTGCTTATTTTGTTACCCCAGTGACACAACTGATTTCTGCCATAGGGTCATGCCCAGAGACCATTCTGCTCATAAAAGCTCAGATACTGCTGAGCACTGTTGTAGTCCCATTAGAGAAGCAAACTCCCTGGCTTCTTCGTTCTCTGCATATGTAACTGTTGTGTAATCATGAAAATCTCATTATAAACATCTGTGCAAATTTTTCAGGAAGATGCCATGAGTGGTGAATATCAGGTCATTCATCACAGTGCCATCTGCTTGAAAAGCAAAGTTGTCAGAACAGGTGGCTTAGTGGTAAAGCACAGTAGACTCCCTCAAGTCTTGCTATATGTCTATGCATTAAGTACATAACATTAACTTAAAGGTAATATGATGTTGAAAATACGATGCTCCATATGAAGTTCAAGGATACAAATAAAAATATTAAGGGCATATTGTTTCTGACAAAACATTAATAATATATAGCTATTAGAAGATGTTATTTTGTAAAAGAGAATTATTCTTCTTCAGTAACCTTCATCAGTTTCTTAACACTACATTCTGCTCATGATTATTCTGCCCTATGCAGATTTCTGATATATTAAACTACACCATAAACTCATCTTTTCCTTCCTGTTGCCTTTGTTTGCACAAAGGAAGTTATGCAAGCCTGAAACAACACTGACTTTCTCCAGCCTCTTTCTCCTTATGATGTAGTAGCATTTTAGCACTGAAAACAATTCATAAGGGTATTTTTCCTTAGTGGGGGTTGCAACAAGTTGAAACAGGGAAGGAAACTTCAGTACACTGATAGAGAACATGGCACCATGGACAGATCTTGAGCACCTTGTCTGAGGAGTAAAGGCATTTTTAGCACTTGCAGGAACGGTATGATTCTCTGCTCATTCTCTCACTTTTGCCTGAAGGGAGGTTCAGTCCACAATGCAAAAAGAGAGCCCATAACCTGGAAGACTTTCTATTGAAGTTATCAGACCAAAGTTACCGGGAAACTGAAAGGTGTGCCCAAGATCATAAAAAAGACTGACTTACATTCAGACACCCAGAACTTTAGAACACCATCATTCTTGGTTTGTTTTAAATCCCCCAGTTTTATAGCTGCAGTTTGGTAGGTTTCCTCTCAATATATTACTAAAGACTGAAGACTTTCTGATGGTAATCTTGAATAAAAGCAGCATTTCCATCCATTTTTCACAGTAAAGAGAAGCCAGCCCCTGGGATTCAGAGGTTGCAGTTTCTAAGTCACACTGGCAAAAATCAAAAGTTACTGCAGAATAGTCCTGGGCTCCTGAGCTGGTAGACGCAGCATGGGGAAGAAAAAGCACTTCAGAGCAGTCTGCCCAGGAGCTGCCAGTGGCTGTTGGAGCCACCACCACAGCTGTGAATCTTTAGTGCACAATAATTAATCATAATAAAGGTTGTATTTAGGATTTGGTCTGGAAATGGATTTAGAAGGCACAGATGGAATATTATGGCACAAAACCACATACCTTCATTTTTGCCAAAGCAGTGACTCACTTGCATTGAAGAAAATCCACAGGTAGGCAGGCAGGTGCTAAGTTAAGTTTTACACAGTTTGCTTTTCAGTGCCTATCCAGCAGGAACACAGCTTTAATAAAATGTCAGTCTATTTCCTAGTGCCACTGGACTAATAAAGTGAAAGACTTGATAAGATTTACTCTGTGGAAACATCCAAATTATTTTAATTTTTGTGTTCATGAAAAAAAAAAAAAAACCCTCCCATCACCAGCTGATGGAAACATCAAAGATTTTGAATGTCACACTAAGAAATGTAAGTGCATGTGGTATTGCCTTTCTGATTAAGCACACTTGTTTTTATATATGAACTGTCCTCAGTGAAAGGACATTTACCAGTGTTCAGCATTTAACCATTTGAAAAGTGAGAAGCAATTTGCTAACTCTCTTATGCTGCCTTTTCTCTTCTCCTCCTTTCATTCCACCCCTCCAATTTTCAGTCAGCTTTTCTCAGTGTTGCCAAAAAATGTGCAGCGATGTTCCTACATGCAGAGTATAAAATATAGTTTTTCTAATAAATGTTAACAACAGCCATAAAACAGCAAAATAAGATAATGCTAAGAAAACCAATCAGTAAAACTCTGTACAAGAATTATGTATTGGTGCATGAAATAAGAAAAGAGCTGAATCAGACAGGGCTTTATAGAGAAGCCTGGAAGCTATTTCAAGGGAAAATGGGCAAGAAATAAAATTTATCAAATATTGTTGAGGTAATTATACCAAAATGGACAGGAAACAAGATGTTTGATGAAAGAGAATCCAAGTGAACAGATCCAGCTCTTTCCCATGCTTCCCAAATTATTGTCTTTTTGGGCTTAAGTGATCCCAGTGCAAATGATTTCAAGCTAATGCTGAGACAGATGTTTCAGCAATGGGTGCCTGGACAGTAGCAATTTAGCTCATGCTGAATACCTGATGCATGGGAAATGGAGATTCAGTCTATAGGATCAGTCTCAAGCTTCTACAAACTCAGGAAAGAAAAAAATAAGGAAAGAAATAAAGAAATAAAAAGCCCTGCAGTGTATACATCATCAGATCCTCAGAACTGGCTCTTTTGTTGCTCTCACCAAGCTGCCCTACTTGCTACTGCAGCCACAGTGTGTCTGTGGGTAGCTTCCCATCCCAATACGCACACCTACACATGTCCAGCTCATCTCTGCAAACAAACCCAAATGCCATCTGGTCGGCCAGCAGAAAATGGGACTGTGCACAGTCAGTACCTAACAGCCTTCAGAACTGAGCCATGGTAAACATAAATATGCATTGATTTTCGATAATCAAATAAATAATCAGTAGGATATATACATACATACATGCATATATATATATATATATATATATATACACATATACATAAAACCACCCCCAAGCTCTGGTGTCTGCTCTGTGGACTTAAAGCTTTTGAACCCTGAGCAATGGGGGTTAAACATGGGAAGTCAGCCCCTGTCTTAAGCAGTTCTTCTTTTGGTATCTCTTGTCCTGGATATAAGATTGCTATGGGATGAGCTATCAAAGGGCTGTTCAACAGCAAGGGATGTCTACCTAGTATGCTACACTGGAGCTAAAATATGAGCCAGGATCCCAAGGATCTGTGGGTATTAAGCAGAGATTTTCCAGCTTAGTCATTTCTGCTCCACACACAGACTCAGCAGCAGAACGTACAGAAGTACTTCCTGTGCCTCAATGGATAAATATATATGGATAATGGATAAATAAATATATATGTCGAATAAATAGTCAATAAAGTGGCTGAATGACAGACGAGTTGCGTCCCTCCACATCCGAAGATGATTCCCAACAATCTCACTTGAATAATGGGCATGGGATTCTCAAAGAATAGTAAAATCCCAAAGATCTGTTGGAGTTGTTAGTGACACTGCAGTAAATGCACAATCTGGTGCTGATAACCAGCATTCACACAGCAAACATTCAAAGAACAACCTTCATTTACTGATTGGTGACACTTTCTAAAGTGTTCTCTCTGCCCCATTACTGGGTTAAAGATCCTTAGCAAGATCTCTTTGGATTTATTGTATGGAAATTTTATTGCACATTTATACAGAACAAACCTTTGTCTCAGAAAGTGCTACCAGGTCTTCTCTCCATGACTGGAGTTTCAGTCATGATCAGGACTTCGCATATAATGGGATGGCTATGAGCATCTTTAGTGAAAAAAAGCTTTCAGTGCAAGATAAGTGGCATCTGGTAGAAGCAGAAAGATGGGACACGCACACTGTAAACCGCAAAGCAACATACAGCATATAGCCACATGACTGTAAGGCAATTGGTGGTAAAGTTGTGTGGAAATGTTTGTGGGAAGCTCCTTCCCATAAAGAAGAACAGAGAGGTGTTTGTCTGAGATAGGATCAGTCAGAAATGAATTCTGGAGGTTTTGGCAGAAGCTGGCACCTCAACAGCAGTGAAAATTAGAGGTAGAATGAGGGCAGGCAGTGAGGACAAGTCAGTCAGAAGGAAGCAGGAAGGACTCCAGTCACAGTGCAATATGCCACTGCCTACTGCAGTTATTAGCATGTCTACCTTTGACAGGATTCCGTAAGTTTCTCCACAAGACACCTGCTATGTCACATCATGTGAGTGCACGGGATAGAGCTATTAATGACCTTTAATGCGATACTCCGTATCCTGACAATGTATGCTATTAGGCAGTCCTTAATCACCGGATCATGGTTATTGATATACCAACCCTAAGATCTTTAAAGATGTACAATGCGAAAGTGTGCTATCCACATCTGCAACAGTATTTAGTAAAACCATTAGGCAAAGACTCAAAATATTATCTAGTTCAAAGGAATATTATGAAATTGCAAGCCTGACTATCCACAGATCCAGTGCATGCTAAAAGTAATCTGAATTTTTATTTTCCAGGCGTCCACTTATTCTTCTGTTACTGACTGTTACAACCAGCTTTTCAAAAATATAGCAAAAATATTGCTGCTTATTTTCCTGCCAGATTACTTGTATCTTTTTAATTTAGGAAACAAACCATTTTACAATATTCATAGACATGTAAATGAGTCAAAAATTGTGTTTATTTTGTTGCTTTCCAAATTTAAGCTGACCTAAATAATTTAATACCAAAATGTTAGCAATGAGAACACAATTTGGTGGACATGTATGGGGACACATTGAATTTATACTACAGAATTTTTACTCCTCTGAGTAAAAGATGATTCACCCTCTAAATGCACTGCAAATGCTGATACAGCATTCACTTGGCATGAATGGCACTGTAAAAACAATACAGACCCTCTCTATTTCACTCCATTTAAAATGGAAAAATGAGCTATATCTTGCCCAAGCACGAAAACTGGGTACATGCTTATTCTCTGAGGGGGGGTTAGATACTCAGTTGTCAGCATTGGCAGATGTCCCCAAGTAGTAGGTTGTTTTTGACAAATTCTTTTTGCTGACATGAAAATATGGGAAAACTAGCAAACAGTAAGGGAAGCAGAGTAGAGGACGGATCAGCAGTGGGGTGTGTCCGTGCTGCCCCAGACACTACACAGCAGTTATGACAGTAGATACTGAGGGAGATATGTCAGCTCAACCCAGCTGAGGTTCTTCATCCAGTAATCAAAACTGTCACCTACTCTGATAGCAAAGTGAAAAGCAGTGTCTGAACTGATGGGTTATAATTATTGAGTGATGAAAACATTTTAAGTAGGTAGACCTGATGTCACTCTGCTCGCCAATAATTTTTAACAAGATGAAAAATATTCTGACGTTCTTTCACTGTGAAGCAGGATGTGTGGGAGGCTGGCACAAAGGCATTTAATCTGAGATGTGTTTGTTTTCTGTTCATAGTTATGTCTAGCTGTGGCAGAGCAGAGCATAATTCCAGTACCTGCTTCAGTGGGATGCAGGGAAGTGGGAATTGCATTGCCTCCCTGTACTTCAGTGGATTACAGGGAAAGGCTGTGAACAACAGGATTTGGCCTATGACATTTTGTCCTCTAACTCAGCACTCAAGGAAAAGAAAACAATTATTTCTTTTCTCTCTTCCCGCACCCCTTCACTTTTCCAAAGCTCTTTGTGCAGTTTTTCAGAAATATCTGGTATTCTGAGTATTTTATCATATTTATGTAATGATGTGTTTCTTCTATAATAAGCTAAAGCAGAAGAAACTTTTCATAAATTTCAGAACACTTTACATTTCACATATATTTGATAACAATAAAGTAAATGAAACTTAGGTGTGAGCTGAATTGTGAGTTTAAATGCATTAATCATACTTCCATGTGGACTAAAGTGTTTTTTTTAACCAAGGTTGTGAGCCGTACTTCAGACATGAACAGGACTAAAGCACAAAGATAAAGCAATGAGAAATCTTAGCATTTCATTGGAAAACTTACAGAAATCTTCACTGCATAAAACAATGCTACTATGGTGTCCTGGTTTCAGCAGTAGCAGTCCTTCTTGGTAGCTGGTGCAGTATTGTGTTTTTGACTTTCGGCCTGGGAACAGTATTGATAAGGCTGATGTTTTCAGTTGCTGCTCAAATGTTTGGTCTGGCCAAGGACTTTCTGAGCCTCATGCTCTGCCAGGGAGGAGGGAAAGCTGGGAGGAAGCAGAGACAGGACACCTGACCCAAACTGACCAAAGAGGTATTCCATACCACAGCACGTCATGCCCAGGATGTAACGGAGATTTACTCGGAAGGGCTAGAGGACTGCGGGGTTGCACGAGGTATCAGTCGGTGCTTGGTGGGGTGGGGGTGAGTTATCGGTAGGCTGGTGGTGAGGTGTTGTATTCTCTTCCCTTGTTATTTCCTTTATCATTATTATTATTGGTGGTAGCAGCAGTAGTGATTTGTTATACCTTAATTACTAAACTGTTCTTACCTCAACCCATGGGAGTTGCATTCTTTTAGATTCTCCTCTCCGTCCCTCCAGGAGTAGAGGGAGGGCAAGAAGGGCGGGAGTGAGAGAGCGATTGCGTGATTTATGGCTGTCTTTGTTTAAACGATGACAGAGTCTCAAAGCACTTCAGCATTTCAGTGCCTTGGTAAAGGTCTCTAAGATCCCTTTCAAATCCAAACCCACACAGGTTGAACTCAAAGGTTCTTTCCACCAAGTTAAGCGAAACTGAGAAAACAGTGTTTTGGACATGTCCTGAAGATGAAAAAGGCTTGCACAGAATCAGAACCAGCCCCATCATCAGACTGGTACCAGCTTTCTAGTTACAGCTAGTGGCTTTTGTCCCATTTTATATGATCAGTAAATGAACTGAATATGTAGTTTGTAAGAATTCTATTCAGCAACCGCACCAATGCCAGCTAGTAATAACATAGCCCATTCTTCAGAATCAGGCAAAATGTAATTAATTTTATTTGAAAATTCTGTCTGATCACATTTGGCACCCATTTCATTTCACTGTGACATAAGATACACTCTGAACAGCGTCACATACCCTGAAGACACAGAAGAAAGAGAATATATATTACTATTGGTATTTGAATATTAATTCTTTGTAAATGTATTACATACTTTGGTTGGCTTCATCGTAATAGAAAAAGGAAGCAAGACAAACTTGTATTTTTTTCCACACACACTTTCCTTTTGTCTTTTTTTTTTTTTTGGAAATTTTTGCATAGTGCATATTGCAAGCTTTTTGTAGTTATATGCCTCTAGCTATTATCTTGGGACAAAAAATCAGACATATCCAGCACAAAACCAGAAGAAATGGCTCATCACAACAGTGCCTCAAGGTTTCAGAATCTCAGATGTTGGAAAGGACCTATTAATTTATCTTTTTGCATATACCCTTGCAGTCTTTTCTATTTATTCTGAAAACCTCAGGTAAAATGGTATCTTACAAATGAATTAATGAAAAACAGCTTCAGTTCTGTACAGGCAATGAGTTGGTTTCCAGGGAAAGGAAATTCCTGTGTTTTCTTCAGCAGATACATGAGCTGATGTATTAAAATAACCATAAACCACCAGGTTGTGCTGTTGCCCTTAAGCAATATACATCACCACAGAGCTATGCAACTGTGCTCATCTGATAGCTGTTATTCATCTGGGAAGACCCTAAAATCCTCAAAAAACAGAATGAAAACAAGTTCCTCAGACCCATTTTCCTTTTAATTATACAGATCAGAATTTTTTATGGGACTTTGGCTCACTTTCTAAACCACTGACAGTGTTTGCAGGCCATGAAATTCAGGTAATAAAGTAAATAATCCATCTGCACAGGCTTAGAGTGCAAACACCACAAAGCTAAACCAGGAACTGATGTTAGTGCAATTTCCAGCAAACCATCCATTAATTTTCATCACTGCAGCTGACTTTTATTACTATTCCTTCCCCCCAAACCCCTCGGCGCCCCATCCCACCCCCCGCCCCGCCCCAGCATAAAATATTTCAGTATTTCTAAAGTATATGCTATTTGAAAAGTCAGGAGAGTAGTGAGGAGAGAGCTTGGACGACACTTTGAGTAGGTAAAAGATTGGTGAAGGTGCTGGACAGCATGGCCATTTGCAGTTGGAACCTCAATGTTCCTTGCACTAGACTAACTCTTTGAATCTTATGAGTGCCTCTGGCATGCTGGACTAACCCATATTTTTTTCAGAATACCTTTCAGATTATGCTTTTTTCATATATTATACCTAGACTACTGTATTTCTTGTTGATTTCTGAATATATTTAATTATTTCAGGTATTCCATTACACAGTTGCTAAGTAAATCATCACTGAACTGAGCAGAATTATTTTTTTATTTGTTCTACATAACCTATCACCTCAGATTGTGCTGTGACTTAAAATTACTTTTCCATTACGTATGACTAAGGAGATATGTTAACTGCTGAGAAATAAAAACACCTCTCAGAAATTTTACAAAAGAAGAATGTGTAAGAATGGCAGTGCCAAGTCTGACCAAAGATCCGCTGACAAATGCCAGGGAAGTTTGCAAAAGTAAAGTAGAAGAACAGGCTAAACCTACAATAGTACAGGTAAAACATTCTGGCCAGCAAAAACTAAGTCTCAATAAAGAGATGTTTTTTTATCTTACTGCCACTCAGAGATTCTTCTTCCTTAAATTTGTCCAAGTGCTTTCTGCAACCTTGTAAACATTTGGCATCCAGAACATCTGGTGACAAGATCTGTTGCAAAAGTACATGAGCCATGAAAAACTGTTCCTTTTAGTTTGTTTTTGAACCCACCACCTGCTAGTTTTACATGAGATAGCCAAAAGAAAAACTGGCTAAGATTCATATAAGGATCCTGATACTTTCTCTCATAAAACTAGATAAATAAGAACAGTTTCAGGGGTTTGTGATGCAAGAAAACACAAAACTAAACCAGGACCCCAAATCTTTAAACCTTGACAAAATAATATAGAGTCACATTTAGTTGAATTTTAACTTCCATGTCACTAAACATTTGACGGTATATTCTATTTTTAATATTCCAAAACCTTTTAACTACATTTCAACTTTTTGCGTGGCGCTGGAGTAGCATTTCTATGTATGCTCTCCTCCTCAATTGATGTAACATAAACTGTCTTTTGTCTTCCTTTATAGTGCTCTAAGAAAAACAGCTTTTAGCTCTGTTTTTCATGCACCTCAGTGGGAATACACTGGATAAGGAATTGCTAAAACACAAGAAACACAATTTGGGTTATTCAGCTCCCAGTGGGCATCTAGTACCATCCTAGCTTGTAGATCACACTTTAGTTGTGAATGACATGGTGCACAGTTGCTTTCTTTCTTAAAATTGTGTCCCAAAGAATATAACCAGACTTTTAGCTGCTGAAAATCACAGTAGCACTATTATAGCCTGCTTCTCTAAATCTGAGATGTGAACCTATCAATTCAGAAAGAAGGTAGTTATATGTTGGACATTTTCAGATTTACTACTGTCCAAATTATTGAGAAGAAACTACTACTATGATGTGTCCAGTGTTTTGGATGGGGCAATAAAAGTGAATGTAACACTCCATGATTAAAAAATGGAGATAAAATCATAGAATAACGGAATCATAGAATAGTTAGGGTTGGAAAGGACCTTAAGATCAACAAGTTCCAAACACCCTGCCATGGGCAGGGACACCTCACACTAAAACATGTCAGCAAAGGCTCTGTCCAACGTGGCCTTGAACACTGCCAGGGATGGAGCAAGCACAATTTCCCTGGGCAACCAATTCCAGTGCCTCACCACCCTAACAGGAAAGAATTTCTTCCTTAAATCCAATCTAAACTTCCCTTGTTTATGTTTTAACCAGTTACCCCTTATCCTATAACTGCAGTCCCTAATGAAGAGTCCATCCCCAGCATCCCTATAGCCCACGTTCAAATACTGGAAGGCTGCTATGACGTCTCCACACAGCCTTCTCTTCTCCAGGCTGAACAGCCCCAACTTTCTCAGCCTATCTTAGAATCATAGAATTATAGAATAGTTAGGGTTGGAAAGGACCTTAAGATCATCTAGTTCCAACCCCCCTGCCATGGGCAGGGACACCTCACACTAAACCATCTCACCCAAGGCTTCGTCCAAACTGGCCTTGAACACAGCCAGGGATGGAGCATTCACAGCTTCTTTGGGCAACCCGTTCCAGTGCCTCGCCACCCTTACAGGAAAGAATTTCTTCCTTATATCCAATCTAAACTTCCCCTGTTTAAGTTTTAACCTGGTACCCCTTGTCCTGTCACTACAATCCCTGATGAAGAGTTCCTCCCCAGCATCCCTATAGGCCCCCCTCAGATACTGGAAGGCTGCCATGAGGTCTCCACGCAGCCTTCTCCTCTCCAGGCTGAACAGACCCAGCTTCCTCAGCCTGTCTTCATACGGGAGGTGCTCCAGTCCCCTGATCATCCTCGTGATCCTCCTCTGGACTTGTTCCAGCAGTTCCATGTCCTTTTTATGTTGAGGACACCAGAACTGCACACAATCCTTCAAGTGAAGTCTCATGAGAGCAAAGTAGAGGGGCAGGATCACTTCCTTCGACCTGCTGGTCACGCTTCTTTTGATGCAGCCCAGGATACGGTTGGCTTTCTGCGAGTGCACACTGAAGCTGGCTCATGTTCATTTTCTCATCGACTAGCACCACCCCCAAGTCCTTCTCCGCAGGGCTGCTCTGAATCTCTTCTCTGCCCAACCTGTAGCTGTGCCTGGGATTGCTCCGACCCAGGTATAGGACCTTGCACTTGTCATGGTTAACCTTCATGAGGTTGGCATCAGCCCACGTCACAAGCATATCAAGGTCCCTCTGGATGGCATTCCTTCCTTCCAGCATATCAACCGAACCACACAGCTTGGTGTCATCGGCAAACTTGCTGATGGCGCACCCAATCCCACTGTCCATGTCAGCAACAAAGATGTTGAACAAGATCGGTCCCAACACCGATCCCTGACAGACACCACTCGTTACTGGTCTCCAGCCAGACATTGAGCCATTGACCACAACTATTTGAGTGCAGCCATTCAGCCAGTTCTTTATCCATCGAATGGTCCACCTCTCAAATTGTGTCTCGATAATTTAGAGACAAGGATGTCGTGTGGGACAGTGTCGAATGCTTTGCGCAAGTCCAGGTAGATGACATCAGCTGTTCTACCCCTGTCCATCAGTTCTGTAACCCCATCATAGAAGGCCACCAAATTGGTCAGGCAGCAGTTCCCCTTAGTGAAGCCATGCTGGCTGTCACCAAGCACCTTGTTGTTTTTCATGTGCCTTAGCATGCCTTCCAGGAGAATCTGCTCCAAGATTTTTCCAGGCACAGAGGTGAGACTGACTGGTCTTTAATTCCCCGTGTCTTCCATTTTCCCCTTCTTGAAAATGGGGGTTATATTTCCCTTTTTCCAGTCATCAGGAACTTCACCTGACTGCCATGTTTTTTCAAATATGATGGCCAGTGGGTTAGCAACTTCATTTGCCAGCTCCTTCAGGACCTGTGGATGGATTTCATCAGGTCCCATGGACTTGTGTGTGTTCAGGTTTTCAAGATGGTCTGGAACCAGATCCTCTCCTACAGTGGGCCCAAGGTCTTCATTCTCACAGTCCCTGTGTCTGCCTTTCAAGACTTGGGCATTGTGGTCAGAGCCTTTGCCAGTGAAGACTGAGACAAAGAAGTCATTCAGAACCTCAGCCTTCTCCAAATCCAGGGAAGCCAGTTCTCCTGACAGCTTCTGGAAATCATTTTGTCAGTTGTAGTTTTAGAATGCTTACGACAGAATCTGTCACCAAAACTTATTACAGAAATTTGAAAACTACAGGGTAAAATGTAAATTTCTACCATGGATTAAAACTATTCATGAGATAGAGAAAACAAAGGAGAATAAAAGTGATCTAATTCTTGACATACAGAGAGGTTAATACAATGTGCCCCAATACTTGCTGCTGGGACTGATTTTTGTCCCCGTAAGTCCCTAGCAAGAAGTACTAGCTTACTCAGCAAATATTCTACACTCTTTACTGCAATAAAAACGTGCTTGCTTTAGATTAGTCCTTATGTCTTAACTCATAATAGCACCCACAAGACTAGGTGCATGCAAAGAGGAAGCTTAATCTTGATGTGGTTACACTTCAGCAGAAATGTCCCAAGGGGAGAATCTGTGTTACTAGTGATTGCTCATAAATCAGAACAAAGACAATTTTTCTTTTGTGCTATTCAGTGAGTCTGAAGCTCTGTAAGTCAGATAAAGCATATTTTTCCTTTGTATGTTAAAAAAATGTGTCAACCACACTGCTGCTGTAGAAAGCATTGCTACTATGTCTGAATGAATGGCATGCAGTGTCTAAAGGATTCTATAAATCCAAAGTAAACTCCGTCTTAAAGGTTTAAGTCAGTCTGTATGCAGATGCTCATCATAGAATAGAATCATAGAATAGTTAGGATTGGAAAGGACCTTAAGATCATCTAGTTCCAACCCCCCTCCCATGGAAGTACATGGTATACAATTTTTCCAGTAAATGTAGACAACTGGAAAAAAAATGGTAGAGGAAATTTCATGCAGAGGAAGATTCATGAATCTACCAATACAGACACTCATGGTTTCAGAGATGAAACTCTGAACTCTCAAAAAACCCTCAAAACAACCTTCTAAACAACTCAGTAAAAATGTCTGCTTATTCTTCAAAAGCATCCAAAACTGGATAATGTGTTCCAAGCAATTACTAGCAAAAAGATAAAGTCCAATGAAAAAGTTTGCTGTTATTTCACATCCTCTTAATTTTGAATTCAGTTTCAATCACAACACAGAAAATATGGAAAATGTTCAGAAGAAGTGATCAGCAATAACTTCTAGGCAACAAGAGCTTTCAAAAATGTAAAAGCAGTTTGGTGCACAGTTCTGCTTCTTTTTTGACCAGAAAAACAAGCAAAAGTCTTTCAACCGTGAAGTATCATGAAAACATTAAAAGCTGCCATGGTTGCACTACTTAGAGAAATCTGACTCAATTATCCTTTGCACATATATCAAGGTAAAAACCAATACTTATGATTCAGAACATAAATTGATTAGCAGTTGTTTCAGTCAGAACATTGTCTTCATGGTGTATTTTGTAGTGGATCATCATGGCAGGAGAAATTGGCAGAAAACAAAGTTAAACATTAAATTTCCATTGTCAGCTGATGAAGCAACGATCTCAGAAAGTCAGTTGCCTTATGCCAGCATGTATTGATATATGTGACTGTATAATGTTTTCATTTGTGTTATGAATAATGCTGCCTTGTGTAGGTGATCTAAAATGTTTAATTTTTCTAAATATGTGGTTGGAAACAACCCCAGCTTATACACTACATTTCCTTTTTTGAGAATAATGTAGAGCTGAAGTCAATAATAGTATTTTATTTCAGATTGTGTCTAGGACATGTAAAGCAATCGCCTTTAATTCACAATGCAAGATTGGCAGTTGTCGTGTCTTGGTGGTCCCTGTAGGGAAAGTGATGAAAATCAGCAGTTGATATCCATCAAGGAAGGAATTCAGAATGTATCCCTGATCTTTAGTGATATTGCTAAGGATTTATAAAAAATTCAAAAATTATGTTCATAATATTTTTAAAATATGTATTTTCTAGTCTTTTTCCTTTCTCTTGCCTCAAATACATGGATTAAGGTAAGACTGAGGATACTAGTTTGTTTTGTTAAAATGTAGCATCTCAGTTTCCTTAGATGCCTCAGTGTTACTTAGCTGATAGGAACACAGTTCAATTAAGCTAGAAGGCCTACTAAATTTAATAATCCCAAAAAGCATCTGTTCGCTGGAGCAGGCTGATAGCTTCTACACAATTTTTCCCTTCTGAACATGTTGTTTAATAAAAAAACATTTTTATTTTCCTTCCATAGCAAGATTCCTTAAGACTTCCTGCTCATCAGGTCCAGACCTCTACTGTTATAAGAAATCATTATATATTATTTTAGTCATTGCTTTATTAAGCATAATCTTGTAGATTTTTGCCCACTTTGCCTCTAATGGAAGATAACTGACAATCTCAATCACTTGTGATCAGAAACCTTACTCCCCTTTCTAGAATAAATGTATGTAAAACTATTTTTGTTATGAGTGCTACCATTTCCTCACATGTTTCTTTCTCCATATTTCTTTATAGTTAAATTTATAAGATGAAAATATTTGCATTAGCTGCATCATATTTCTAAGCTAAGAAAACCTTTTTCAGTCTATCAGGCTTTTTGAAGACAGGAAACAATTTAGTTTCCCCTCATCATACAGGTAAACCTTGTCCACACTTTCCCTATTTGAAAGAATCACTCTAAGCATGGAGGGATCAGAAATATATTCATCATTATTGGAAAATACATCAATATCTTACACCTTAGGTTCTATTTCTGTACATCCCTTCCATTGAAACTTCCCTAGATTAACTGGAGCTGTCAAATTCTATTGTCCCTGAGTGCATGACTTGGGTGGATTTGGCATTACAGAACCAAATAAGCTCGTGTGATAGTTTGAGATGAAAACAAATGCAGGAATACCAGAAACTCATCCAAGATGTAAATTTTGCTTTCTGACTGCTCTGTCACGTTTCCTTGGCTGCCCTGAGCCAATACAGGGCTTGCAGTCTCAGGTCTAGAAGTCATCAACAGCAGCAGTAAGATGTATGCCAGTAACTGTGTTATTATAGTCTTATTTGAAAAATAAAATGAATCTATAATGTTTTCAGCGTTGCAGAATGATGTACTTACTTGAAAATCTAAACCATACTTTTTCTTCCCAACCTAAGTTATAAAACTTTGTCTCGTTTCTTTGAAGTCAGACTGGTAGAGAGCAGGCCATCAAGAGCAATAGATAAAAAACATATTAAACAAAAATAAATGCTTTTTGAAAAGTAATTATTCTATACAGAAATGAAGGGCCACTGGACTGCCCAGAGTCATTCCTTCTGCCTCTCACACTTGATCTACAGGAGCCCAGTGCCTATTCTTCCCTCTGGGATCATTGACCCCATTTATTTTGTTTTGGGTGAGAGAAATGAGGAAAGACAATTTCTTGAATCAGAGAGACTCTGGGAAAAGGGATAAAGAAGTAAAGGAAATAAAAGCATGGCAGATGGTACAAAGTAGGGCTGGGATAACCTGGAGGGAGTATAAGGACCTAATCTGTCTATTATTTGTAGGTGAGGTAGTAATTAAACACTATCACTAGACAATCTACAAATGCACCTCTTTGCATGGAACTGAGACAGGAGGAATTGAGTACCCAGGCTTTTTTTCTACAATTCTGTCCAAATTCCTTCTCACTGCAGCTTTGCACTGATATTCCCCTTCTGCTAGGTACAAAGTAAACCGCTTTGGCTCAAGGCAGGAAGCAACCACATTCCCAGTCCAGAGCATTGTCATTGTTTAAACAAAGTCACGCAGCTCGTTCACTCACTCCCCCCTTCTTTCCCTCCCTCTACTCCTGGAGGGACGGAGAGGAGAATCGAAAAGAATGCAACTCCCATGGGTTGAGATAAGAACAGTTTAGTAACTAAGGTATAACACAAACCACTGCTGCTACCACCAATAATAATAATGATAAAGGAAATAACAAGGGAAGAGAATACAACACCTCACCACCAGCAGACCGATAACTCGCCCTACCCCACCTGCCCAAGCACTAACTGATACCTAGTCCAACCCTGCAGTGCCCTAGCCCTTCCGGGTAACTCTCTGTACATCCTGGGCATGATGTGCTGTGGTATGGAATACCTCTTCAGCTAGTTTGGGTCAGGTGTCCTGTCTCTGCTTCCTCCCAGCTTTCTCTCCTCCCTGGCAGAGTATGAGGCTCAGAAAGTCCTTAGCCAGACCAAACATTTGAACAGCAACTAAAAACATCAGCGTTGTCAGCCCAGTTCCCAGGCCAAAAGTCAAAACACAGTGCTGCACCAGCTACTAAGAAGGAGAAAAATAACTGCTACTGCTGAACCCAGGACAAGCATGCACTCGCACACACAAATACACGCACACCTTTCAGTGGAAATGTCTGAAGGTTTTTTGTCTTCAGAAAGGTACTTTCTGTAATTCTATATTGACTGAAAGGATTTTGAGATGAAAATACATCCAAATTAAAAATTCTTCACTTTAAAAACATGGAAGGAAAATTGTTTAACAGTCATACTTCTGCCAGAGAAAAACAGGTGTAGAAAGGGAAGAGAAGCCTTTCCAAGGCTTTTAAAATGGGGAAAGCCTGGGAACTTTGGTTTTCAGAATTCTTAGAAATGCAATGATTTACTGCTATAGCTCACTAATACAAGTGTGCTAGTTATGGTAGAAGTGCAGAGACGTTTGTGCGACGATTTAAGGAGCTCAGGGACCCTGGAGCAGTCTGACATCTCCAGGATCCAAAGATCTGAACACAAATGCTGCCTGTCCAGAAGCAAATCTGTAAAATGGGATTAATCCCAGGACGAAGAATGCAAAGGTGTAACTAACCACCACTGCAAAGTCACACATGTTAATCAATTTAGTTATCTACAGAATTGACCTCACCACTATATCAGCTAATGATTAACTTCATCTGTGCCATAGTCCTTGTGGCAGATGGCCTTGTGGTAGGCAGGGAGGTGATAAGAGAAAAAGCTGAGCAAAAGTCATGTGTCATGAGGCAGCTGAAGAGCCATGCCTCAGTGCTCTGCTCCAAGCGGCAAGCTGTCACGCATGTTACATTAATAACTGTAATTTTTAACTGCAAAAGTGCGGGGATATCAGCAGTGCCTTGATGAGCTGTGACCAAGGATTAGCTGCAAACAGCCTCCTTGCACAGGAGGAGTTTCCCCAGACCAAAAAGCACAAAGCTTCCCCAGCAGAAACAAACAGCGTTTTGAGTGGCACCATCAAGTGATGGTAAACTTCAGTGTCTTGAGTTTTGCTAATCTCAAAGCACAACTACAGTGCCAAGAAAAACCCATTTGAAGTATCAACCTTATTGCCACCAGTTATGTGCCAGTGGAGTAGAAAGAAATCAGCTCAGACGTGTTTGCTCTATTTTTCTGTTTATAACATGCTTTGCACAAAAGACATCTGAGAGCATGATCAACTAGAGAGAAATAGCTGCAGACTGCAGCGGAAGTTTAAGTACATTTATTATGGCTGGATTTTTGATGATTGGAAAATTCACAGTGGGATCTAGGAGATGGAAGAAACTGACATTTAAAACATTTTAATTCCACCTTGATGTCCCGCTAACACTTTAAAGAGAAATGAGTACATGCAGTTTCGTTCCACACTGATGTATAATTTTATCTCAGTTTACTCAACCTAATGCTAATTCTCATTCCAGTATTACTGTGAAATTTTAAGGCTGACATTGACTTTTTTTTTCCATGATAGATGTTTTTTTCACCATGATAGATGTTTTTTTCTCCTGCACAGCACTGCTGATTCCTGCACCAGTTTTCGTTGCACAGCAATGACCCCACATAAGCCGGGTACCAGCCAAATCCTTGCCTTTAGATGTGTTTGTACATCTCATAGAGTCACTAAGTGTTCCCCCAGTGTGACATAGAAGTGTCTATATACCCTTTTTGTGGTTGTTTGAGATTATTTAGTAGTAAAATATAATAGTAAAGTATTGAAATACATTTAACTGCCTATTCATTCTCCTAGAGCTCATTTTGTTTTTTCAAGAATAAAGAGTATAGAAAGGACCAACCATATGTCATTTTTAGTCATCAGCAATTAGTTAATTCGCTTTTGGGGTGCCCACAGAGGAGTACCCCCAGTTTCCTGCATAACATTTTTTGTCTGTGCTCTGTGCGCAGCTCAAAGCACAAGGCAAGGTAGGTCTAGCAGACTGTTCCAGGCTTTGGGTGCAATTCAGTTCATTTTCCTCAAACTGCACTTGGGATTTGCACGGCTGACTGCAGTTTTGAACACCCAGCAGCTGTTTTGGTGTGGTGCCAGCAACAATCTGCACAGGACTGTCAGCCACCAAAGAGACAGTCCAAAGTTCAGGACTAATGGACACCAAGGACCTGAACCCCTCAGCCACGAAGCCGACCAGTCCAGCTGGTGCTGTTCTCATCACTTGACTACTAAAATGCTATACCCATGATGTTGGCAACAAATTAGCATGGAAATGGGGATGGGGAACAGCATGCATTTCTTTACTCTAACCCTGTCTGATCAAATCAGCATTTCCTGTCCTGCATTTAAAACTCTTACCTGAAAAGGAAGCAGAAAAGATCAACCTCAAAAGCTGATTTTCCAGTCTTGCTGCTTCTTTCTTTGAATGAAAGAGCTTTCTCAGGCCAAGAACCAACTAACAAGCAGCCAATATATCCGCATTTGCTGGTTTCCCTGCTGCCAGATAAACGTCAGGTAAGGAGCCAGGAACATCACATGGCTCGAAAGATACACTACTCTTTGTATGCATATAAGGTACCGAAGTAAGGACACTTTGACAAACATCTGAAGGAAACACACATATTTCTGCTCGCTTTGTTTACACATCTGTGGATTTTCTACTTTGCTGAGACCTTTGACTATTATAGTGTATTTTTATAGTTGCTGAGAGGACTGGGTTTTTTTCTCTCTTTCAAAATTCTTTCCAAGATCCAAAAGAAGTACATGTAGATTTTCTTTTTTCTTCAACTTTTGAATTAAAACTTTTGTGGTTTTAATTCACAGGATTGGTTTGTCATTTGAGTAGAATGTGCTAGATTGCACATTGATTTATTGGAAATAAAGTATCATTAAATTCTAGTGTAACATAGGGGTAGCTATCCAACCCATTTATTTAATTTTTATATCTGTCATTACTTGGCTGTATGAGTGTGAGATGTCATTTCAGTGCTTGGGACTGAGAAAAAAACTCTTGATTCTGGTCAGCTAGCTGCTGTGGTGTTGATCTACTTTCTCATTCACTTCCAATATTTTGATGGAAAATAAAAGAGTTGGTTTTGTTTTAACTGGTTGGTTGTTTGGCTTTTTTGTTTGTTTGGGTTGTTTTTTTTTTTTTGTTTGGTTGGTTGGTTTTGAGGGTTTTTTGTCTTTTGTTTTTCTTTTTCTTTTAATAGTATTTTCTGTATTTTAATTAAATAAACCCCAAAAAATTTTACTCCAGAAAAAAAAGTCTGAAAAATAATTCAAGTTTTGAAGAGACTGAGCATTCAGTTTTCAGCAAATCTGCAATTTTGTCACCTGATTATCTCCTCAGTCCTGTATGTATTTGCCATCTGTATTATAAATTTTTAAATAATTTTATTTTTAGCCCGCTAAAACAACATAAGGAAGTTAAGGTGGGTATAACATTTGATTTGTTCTATCTGTTCATACAGTCATTCCCAGGTGGAAGAGCATGTTGCTCTTATGCTTTTGAATCCATAAGGTGAAGCATTAAGCATCTTAAAAGGTTCAAATGTGACCACATCCTAAGGTGCAGAGAGAGACTAAAGGCATTCCTCATTCAGCAGTAAACTACAAATGGGTGCTTGCAGCCAAAGCAAGCACAGCTACACCAGTAGCATGTTTAGCTAATTAGGCTAAAGCTAACGATTAAGTGGTAACACCTGAAATTGTGATGGTAATGGGTGATGTATATGGCATAGATTATGAGTCTTTTGAAGGAGAGGGCTGGTGGGAGTTAGGTGGGTTTTCTGGTTGTTCAGTTTTAGGTCAGTGCTTTTAGGTTTTCATGGATATCTGTTCTTAGACCCTTCATGCAGCTTAGTTAAAGCAGAGTCTTTCCCCACTCATGGTAAGTCTGTTCCTTGCTGTGGCAACCTGAGCTGTATCTTAAATGTAATGTTTCTCTGCTCAGTTTCTGACCATGCCCACCTATGACTTTTTTTCTGTTCAAGAATTATTCTGCTTAGTACCAGAGCATCTGATCAGAATTTTTTATTTAAAAGTATGTATATTTAAAATGTAAATAAAAAGGCATTTTTTGCTTTTAGTGATATGGTGCTGAGAAGAGCTAAGGGGCACCAAAGGAGTCTCCTATGACTGAAGCTGGTATAAGATTGGTAAGCAAAGATATTAGTGTGTTTTCAGAGGAAAGCTGGACTAGGGCAATAGTTTTCAGGTTGGGAAACTCATTAGGAAACCAGACTGGAGCTTCTGAGTTGGAGGTTCTGTTTATTTCTATAATATTTAAGAAAGTATTGCTTGATTTATGTAATTTGGAAATAAATAATATTGCATCTAGGAAATACTTCACTAGAGCCAAAGATCTATTATTTTTTAGAAGCAGACTGCTGGGGTTACTTATTCTGATTATTACTCTTTGAAAAATGTTCATTGAAGCCATGATATTTCACCTATGGGTGTTAAACCTATTCTATATACATTAAGGCAGCTTTGGCTTTCAGTGCTGTAATTTAGAAATAAAATCTACACACAGTTGATAAGACTTTACTGGCACTGTTGATCCTTGACCTGTTTATATAGTAATTATTAACTAGCTTAATTCTGAGAACTATGTCCATGTTATGTTTTTAGATATTTTTGGCGTGATAAAATGATGCTTATTACAAGTCAAGGTTGTTTTTGCTCAACCCTAACAGCCACATTAATTCTAAATTCAGTGTAAATAAGAAACAGAATAAATGTTTTCCAAGTAGAACAACAAACTTGGCAATGAATAAAAAATATTCATGCTTTTAAATGCACAAAACAAGTGTGCAGAAATGCAAAAAATCAGTGTTGAAGAAGTCAGAACATCTTATAATCTCTGCTTTAAGTATTTTTTTCTCTTTCATTTTGAGCTCTTCATTTTTTCCAGCCTTAATCTTGAATCTGTTTAATTTCAGGTATTTATAATTTGTGCATATATCCAAGCCTGAATTTTATTTCAGTTTGAATTGGGTTTGATTCTGAAAGTCTTTTCAGACAAGCGCAAATCAGAGTACCCACTGATTGAGTATATCTGGGGATAAACTACAAACACAGCAGCCCCCCACTACTAACTTAATCTGACTCACATAATAGCAAGACTCCATTGATGTCAATGATGCTATGATAATTTGTGTAAAGATCAGAAGATTTATTGGTTTTAATATTTTACTATTAGATTATTTTTCACATTAGTGCTTCCTTGACTTCAAGTCAAGAAAATACTTTCCTAAAAGATACTTGGATAAACCAAATGCATTCAGTTTCATAACTTTCTATAAAATACAGACATCCTACCATCTTTTTTCTGAACATTTCCAATTTCCATTATTGGTTTGGAAACTAGGCTGCAGAATTAAAAAGATCATTCCAATAATTATTTCACCAGTGCTGCAAGGACATATGCTGCCACTTCTCTGCTTATTCTTCTTCCTGCCCTTATGCCTTCAGGTTTTGTGTCCTTTATCTTTCTTGCAGCATTGTGCTAATGATTTATATTCAGCTTGTTATCTATGATCCTTGATTCCGCAGTGCAGGATATGTTGATTTTTATAAGTGCAGATGTATGACATTACAGATGTACAAAACATGTTTGTCTATATTAAAATGTACATGATTTACACTTAGACATAGCAAGCCTTCCCTAGTATTTCTTTAATCCTAGATTTTTCTTTATTATAAAATTTAGACATGCTCCTTCAGAAAAAGCCAGAAATTATTTTTCAATGTATTTTACCATACACTATAGTAGTATATAAAGTTTAAAAATAGTAGTTTAATATTATCTAAGTCTATTACTGATCATTAAAAATGGTACTAGTGTAAGTGAACTCCTACACTTTAACACATACTGAAATATGACGTGGTATAGATCTTCCACTAGTGTAAATAGCCATGCTGAAATTGAAATAAATGAACTTGTGATCATTTTTACCAAGTAAGAACTGGTATTTCCGGAGTTTGCAAATATTTATCTGTATTTTAAATTGCCTCATTCACCCTGAATGAAAAAAGCTTCCTTATATGTCATCTTAAAATTTGTCTTTGCTTCCTACATTTGGTAGAGAGCTGGGAACCAAAATACAGAGGGTGGAAAATGGCAGAAATTGCTGAATAGGAATAGCTACCTCCCCTATCATGAACTGTGTTATGGGGGAAAAAAAAAAATAAAAAATCATCTTTTTTTTATAAGTATTTCTATCTGAAGACAATAACCTAATACAAATCATGGCAAAATATTTCCACAGCTGAAAAATTTTTGGGTTATTGCTACAGAATCCTTAACACAGTAAAGCCTTATTTGCCTTTAAGTAGAGAAAACAGTTGAAAGGTATTTACATGAACAATAGATTTGAGAAAAGAGTATAACCTTGGACAGAGACAGGTGGAAGTAAAGACATTACATGATCAAAATATATAGAGTGTTTATTCATTATTAAGAACAATTTATCCTATGCTATTTCTGCATCTCCTGATATAGGCTTTAAAACATATGGAACTTACACAGGAAGAGGCTAGAAAAAGATACCAGTCTTTTTAAGATATATTTTTTATAAAGATAGATTTTAAGATACATATATATTTTAAGATATATTTTACAACATCATGAGGAATAGAAAAGATTACTCTCTGTGCTTCAATATCTAGAATTCAATCTGATTTTAAAATCTCCCAAACCATGTCTTCTGTCTCTTTTATTATTCAACAATTTAATATGCTGAGTTTTTCTGATAATTGCATTAAATGTCTTTCATCACTTATATGTTCCCCTTCCCTGTTAAAATTGTACTTCTGTGTAACAAAATGAATAATTTTTATCCTTTCTATAAGCTTATGTACTCAGATGCTTGAAAGCTGTTACACTCCTGCTTTTTCCATATTTAGGCAGGTTATAACCACTTAATTATTTTCATTTTTAGTTCCCACTTCAGTTCTCACAAAACCCTTTAATTTTTTTTCTATATCTTCTCTGATTTCCTTCAATTTAACAACTATTTTGAAGAGCATTCCTCTTGGCTGCATGCAATGGCCATTGCATAAAATTCTTGCCTTGTGATTGCCATGCCAGTCAAAAAACCCTTTGAAGTCCATGGATGAACTTCCATTGGATGCAAAGGGCACAGGATCCTAAACTTGCATTTTACTTTTTTAAATTCTTGTAACATCCTCCAACTCTCTTAGAACCATAGAATCATACAATAGTTAGGGTTGGAAAGGACCTTAAGACCAAATAGTTTGAACCCCCCTGCCGTGGGCTGGGGCACTCCGCATTAAACCATGTCATCCAAGGCTCTGTCCAACCTGTCCTTGAACACTGCCAGCGATGGAGCATTCACAACTCCTTTGGCCAACCCATTCCAGTGCCTCACCACCCTCACAGTGTAGAGCTTTATATCTAATCTAAACTTCCCCTGTTTAAGTTTGAACCCATTACCTCTTGTCCTATCACTACAGTCCCTAATGAAGACTCCCTCCCCATCATCCTCATAGGCCCAATTCAGATACTGGAAGGCTGCTATGAGGTCTCCACGCAGCCTTCTCTTCTCTAGGCTGAACAGCCCCAACTTTCTCATCCTGTCTTCATACAGGAGGTGCTCCAACCCCCTGATCATCCTCGTGGCCCTCCTCTGGACTTGTTCCAATGGTTCCACGTCCTTTTTATGTTGAGGACATAAGAACTGTACACAATACTCCAAGTGAGGTTTCATGAGAGTGGAGTAGAGGGGCAGGATCACCTCCTTCAACCTGCTGGTCACGCTCTTTTTGATGCAGCCCAGGATACGGTTGGCTTTCTGGGCTGCAAGCGCACACTGCTGGCTCATGTTCATTTTCTCATCAACCAACACCCCCAAGTCCTTCTCTGCAGGGCTGCTCTGAATCTCTTCTCTGCCCAATCTGTAGCTGTGCCTAGGAATGGTCTGACCCAGGTATAGGACCTTGCACTTGTCATGGTTAAACTTCATCAGCCCACCTTACAAGGTTGTCAAGGTCCCTCTGGATGGCATTCCTTCCCTCCAGCATATCAACCGAACCACACAGCTTGGTGTCATTGGCAAACCTGCTGAGGGTGCACTCAATCCCACTGTCCATGTCAGCAACAAAGATGTTGAACAAGACTGGTCCCAACACCGATCCCTGACAGACACCACTCGTTACTGTTTTCCACTTCGATATTGAGCCATTGACCACAGCTGTTTGTGTGTGGCCATTCAGCCAGTTCTTTATCCACCGAATGGTCCACCTATCAAATTGATGTCCCTCCAATTTAGAGACAAGGATGTCGTGTGGGACAGTGTCGAATGCTTTGCACAAGTCCAGGTAGATGACATGAACTGCTCTACCCCTGTCCATCAGTTCTGTAACCCCAACATAGAAGGCCACCAAATTGGTCAGGCAGCAGTTCCCCTTAGTGAAGCCATGCTGGCTGTCACCAAGCACTTTGTTGTTTTTCATGTGGCTTAGCATGCCTTCCAGGAGAATGTGCTCCAAGATTTTGCCAGGCACAGAGGTGAGACTGACTGCTCTGTAATTCCCTGGGTCTTCCATTTTCCCCTTCTTGAAAATGGGGGTTATATTTCCCTTTTTCCAGTCGTCGGGAATTTCACCTGACTGCCGTGATTTTTCAAATATGATGGCCAATGGCTTTAGCAACTTCATTTGCCAGCTCCTTCAGGACCTGTGGATGGATTTCATCAGGTCCCATGGACTTGTGTGTGTTCAGGTTTTTAAGATAGTCTGGAACCAGATCCTCTCCTACAGTGGGCCCAAGGTCTTCATTCTCACAGTCCCTGTGTCTGCCTTTCAAGACTCGGGCATTGTGGTCAGAGCCTTTGCCAGTGAAGACTGAGACAAAGAAGTCATTCAGAACCTCAGCCTTCTCCAAATCCAGGGAAGTCAGTTCTCCTGACAGCTTCCGGAGAGGGCCCACATTATCCGTAGTCTGTCTTTTATTTGCCACGTACCTATAAAATCCCTTCCTTTCATCTTTCACATCAGTTGCCAAATTTAATTCTAACTTTCCTAACCTGTTCCTTAGCTTCCCAGACAACATCCCTGTATTCTTTTCAGGCTGCCTATCCTTGCTTCCACCTTTTATAAGTCTTTTTTTTTTTTTCTTTTTCTTTTTTTTTTTTCTCCCCTCTAGGTTTCCTCAGCAGCTCCTTATCTATCCATGGAGGTCTCCTGGCTCTCCTGCTTTGTGGTGTATCAAGACATGGACTCAGGTTGGGGAGGGTACTGAGACAAAACTTTATTACAGTCAAACCCTTTTATCCCTTTTTTCGGTTCTTTCCGAATGTGCACAATCATGCCACATTCAGTTTCATTGGCCCCTGTAGAAATCCCCAGGTAAATAGTCCAATCACAATGCTGATCACACGTTGTTCACACGGCGGAGACAGTTTCACCTTCTTGCTTCAGTTCTTCTCCTGACCCCCACATCCTCTGGCATCCAACTGAGATTCCTTATTACAGCATCCTTGCTTATCCCCCACAAGGCTTGCTTGTTTATCTTTCTTGTCTTTTAATATTCTGGTTTATCACCCCAAGGCTTGTTCAGCATCAAGATCTTGGAGCTTGTTCCCAGAGTGTTTCTCATGTAAATCCTATTGCCTTCACTCCCCACATTGCTGAACTTCCTTCTAGTCAGGATGCAGCACTCCTGAGCTTGTAGCAGGTGAACCTTGAGTATCAACCAGCAGTCTTGGGCCACACTGCCCTCTAGGGTTTTATCTCATGGAACTTTACTAAGCAGGTTCCTGAAGAGGCCAAAGTCTGCTCTCGAAGTCCAGGGCAGTGAGCTTGCTGCACGCTCTTCTCACTGTCCTCAGGATCTCAAACTTGACCATCTCATGATGGCTACAGCCAGGGCTACCCTGGACCATCACATTCCCAACCAGCCCTTCCCTGTCGGTGAGCACGAGATCAAGGGTGGCACCTCTTCTTGTCAGCTCCTCTATTACTTGCAGGAGGAAGTTGTCTTCCACACAGTCAAGGAACCTCCTGGATTGCTTGTACAGTCCCTCCAACAGATATCAAAATGGTATATCGTTACTACTGTTCCGTTTCCTACATTGCTTATTCTGACGGTTCATCTTCCAACTGGCTATATGTTTCATCTGGTTTTGTTGCTGTTTTTTTTTTTTTGTTTGTAGTAAAATGTTTACTCTCTGGATGAATCTAGGCCATGCTTCATTCATGTTTCTTGTCAGTCCCTATTTCATCCTCATTGACATTTTGGATCTTCTAGAATGAGCATAATCTATGCATTTCATTAGGTCTCGTCTATGTCTTTTTGTATCTCATTAATGATTTAAAAAAGTAAATCCATACTAATAACCAGTATGTGTTACCCCTCTGGACATTTCCAACCATCTTTTTTCACAGCTGTGTATTGTAATTTTTTTTTTATTTGTCTTTTAGCCAGTATTCAATCCACACACAAATGTCTCCAGCCAAGCTGACTTCAGTTAGTTTTTCAGTTAAGATTTCATGAGGCAGTGTCAAATGCTTTACTAAAATCCAAATATCTGTCAACTGCTATACTGATAATTTTCTTTTTTTCTTTTTGTTTATTTATTTTTCTCCACTCCCTCTGCTTAAAGCTCATTCTTTCAAGTGCCTCACACAGACATCAACAACTGTTCCGTGTGAGGAGCACCTTAAAATTTGAATATATGAAGGGGGGAGGGGATTTAACAGGGCCTGTTGGGGACAAGCCCAAGAGGAACATGCTAGGGATTGAAGGATGGTGGGCTAAGGAGGACTATCAATCTCTTGTTTCACTTGTGGGAAAGGATAGCTTTTTAGACCCTGTCCCGCAGGGGAAAAAGGGTACTAGGACTGGCTCCCTGAAATGCCTGTACACCAATGCACGCAGCATGGGGAATAAACAGGAGGAGTTAGAAGTCTGTGTGCGGGCTAAAGGTTATGATCTAGTGGCGATTACAGAGACATGGTGGGACAGTTCACATGACTGGAATGTGGTCATGGATGGCTATGTCCTTTTTAGGAAAGATAGGTCAGCAAAGCGAGGTGGTGGAGTGGCTCTTTACGTGAGAGAGCAACTAGAATGTATTGAGTTCTGTCCGGGGTCGGATGAGGAGCAAGTGGAATGTCTGTGGGTACGAATCAAGGGGCTGACTGGCACGGGTGATACAGTTGTGGGGGTCTATTACAGACCTCCTGATCAGGACGAAGGAGTTGATGAGGCTTTCTACAGGCAACTGGAAGTAGCCTCGCGACTACATGCCTTAGTCGTCGTGGGGGACTTTAATTACCCCGATATTTGCTGGAAGACTCACACAGCCAGTCATTCACAGTCTAGGAGGTTCCTCGAGTGCATTGATGATAATTTCTTAATGCAAATGGTGGACGTACCAACTAGGGGAGCAGCGCTGCTAGATTTAGTACTCGCCAACAAGGAGGGTTTGGTCGAAGTGGTGACGGTCAATGGCAGCCTTGGCTGCAGTGACCATGAGATGGTGGAGTTTAGGATCCTGTGTGGGAGGAATAGAATACCTAGCAAAGCCACAGTTCTGGATTTCCGAAGGGCCAACTTTGGCCTCTCCAGTCAACTGCTAAGGGAAGTCTCATGGGAAAGTGTACTAGGCGGTAAAGGGGCTCAAGATAGTTGGTTAGCATTCAAGGACCGCTTCTTCCAAGCTCAGGATCGGAGCGTCCCAATAAGTAGGAAGTCAAGTAAGGGATCTAGGAGACCGGCGTGGTTAAACAAGGAGCTGCTGGGCAAACTCAAGTGGAAAAGGAGAATCTATGGATTATGGAAGGAGGGGCTGGCCGCTTGGGAGGAATATAGGACAGTTGTTAGAGGATGTAGGGAGGCAATTAGGACAGCTAAGGCCTCCTTGGAACTCAATCTTGCTAGTCGGGTTAAAGACAATAGAAAGGGCTTCTTCAAATACATAGCAAATAAAACTAACACAAGAGGCAATATAGGCCCACTGCTGAACGAAGTGGGTACCCTGGAGACAGAGGATATAAAGAAGGCAGAGGTGCTGAATGCCTTCTTTGCCTCTGTCTTTACTCCTGCAGACTCTCCCCGAGGGCCCCGGATTTCTATAGCCCCAGAAGGAGTCAGGACAAAGGAGGAGTTTGCTTTGGTAGATGAGGATTGGGTTAGGGATCAGCTATGCAAACTGGACATCTGTAAATCGATGGGTCCGGATGGAATGCACCCACGGGTGCTGAGGGAGCTGGCGGAGGTCATTGCTAGGCCACTTTCCATCATCTTTGGTAAGTCGTGGGAAACGGGCGAGGTGCCTGAGGATTGGCGGATGGCAAAGGTCACACCAATCTATAAGAAGGGCAAGAAGGAGGACCCGGGTAATTATAGACCGGTCAGCCTTACCTCCATCCCTGGAAAGGTGATGGAACAACTTATTCTTGACTCCATCACTAGGCATATCAAGGATGAGGGGGTCATTAAGAACAGCCAACATGGTTTTATGAGGGGGAAGTCATGTATGACCAACCTTATAGCCTTCTATGAGGAAGTGACTAGGTGGAGGGATGATGGTAGAGCGGTAGATGTAGTTTTTCTTGATCTCAGTAAGGCATTTGATACTGTCTCCCACAGCATCCTCATAGATAAGCTAAGGAAGTGTGGGCTTGACGATCAAGTAGTGAGGTGGATCGAGAACTGGTTGAAAGGAAGAAGGCAGAGAGTTGTGGTCAATGGCGCAGAATCTAGCTGGAGGTCTGTGACTAGTGGAGTTCCTCAGGGGTCGGTGCTGGGACCGGTGCTGTTTAATATTTTCATCAATGACCTGGATGAGGGAACTGAGTGCACCCTCAGCAAGTTTGCTGATGACACAAAACTGGGAGGAGTGGCTGACACACCAGAGGACTGTGCTGCCATTCAGCGAGACCTGGACAGGCTGGAGAGTTGGGCGGGGAGAAACTTGATGAAATTTAACAAGGGCAAGTGTAGAGTCTTGCATCTGGGGAAGAACAACCCCATGTACCAGTACAGGTTGGGGGTTGACCTGCTGGAAAGTAGTGAACGAGAAAGGGACCTGGGGGTCCTGGTGGATAGGAGGATGACCATGAGCCAGCAATGTGCTCTTGTGGCCAAGAAGGCAAATGGCATCTTAGGGTGCATTAGAAAGGGAGTGGTCAGTAGGTCAAGAGAGGTTCTCCTCCCCCTCTACTCAGCCTTGGTGAGGCCGCATCTGGAATATTGTGTCCAGTTCTGGGCCCCTCAATTCAAGAAGGACAGGGAATTGCTTGAAGGAGTCCAGCGCAGAGCCACAAAGATGATTAAGGGAGTGGAGCATCTCCCTTATGAGGAGAGGCTGAGGGAGCTGGGTCTCTTTAGCTTGGAGAAGAGGAGACTGAGGGGTGACCTCATCAATGTTTACAAATATGTAAAGGGTAGGTGTCAGGATGATGGAGCTAGGCTTTTTTCAGTGATATCCAGTGATAGGACAAGGGGCAATGGGTGTAAACTGGAGCATAGGAAGTTCCACATTAACATCAGGAAGAACTTCTTTACTGTAAGAGTGGCAGAGCACTGGAACAGGTTGCCCAGGGGGGTTGTGGAGTCTCCTACACTGGAGATATTCAAGGCCCGCCTGGACAAGTTCCTGTGTGATGTACTGTAGGTTACCCTGCTCTTGCAGGGGGGTTGGACTAGATGATCTTTTTAGGTCCCTTCCAACCCTTGGGATTCTGTGATTCTGTGATTCTGTGAAATTGTGCTTGTGAATAACTGTGCTTGAATTGCCTGTTTGTCTAAGGACCATTTAGCTCAGAGTTTGCAGACCATGGAAGAGATATCTCTCTCCTTGACTCTTTGCAAAGTGACTGGTTTAAGCTCAAGGAGTTACAGGGTTGTTCTAACTCAATCCACTCTCAGACTCATAATTCTCTACATTATGTTAGTTTACACATCTTGAAAATACCTCCTGTCCATTCCTTATCATCATACAAAAAGCAGCAGCTGAATTTGTAATTGCATTTACTTATTTTTATGCTGAAAAGGGGAAATTTCTTTCCTTCTAAAGCCATCATCTGGTGTTCTGGGTGTGCCCAAAGCAGCAAAAGAAGGCTTCTTAAATCCAGGGTGCTGTTCCCTAAAGAATCTAAGGATTTGAATTTTTATTAACTTATTGCTGTATATTAGTCCTCTGGCATTACAGTTGTCTTCAAAGGGACTAATCATGCAGTGAAGTGTTGCTTATTGTTAATTTAAAAAGTCTAGACTGGACATTTTGAGCTATTCTGTTTCTCTTGTTGAAAGGAGGTAAGGAATAGATGGTAGCCCATTGTATTTACATATTATTTAACATTTAGTTAATTCCTCTGATTCACTAAAAACAGTCATGAAAGTAATTGTTCTTATTGGCTATATTAACTCACTATATCCTGGATCTTCACTCATTATACGAGAAGCCTTATATGATCAAAGTGACTGTAGCTTTCTATGAACTAGAATGTATCATTTATGTCTAAGCCAGCAATAAAACCTCACTAGGATGGTTATCAAATGAATTCACAGTGACTAGTTACAAGGTGTTTCTTAATTCTAGAAAAATATTACCAGGAAAACATTTTATAATCTATTCAAACTCCTGCTAAGTAGGGGAATCGATGAGCAAGTTTTTGAAGAATTAAAATGTTATCCCATGGAAGAAAAAAAAACGCATAAAAACCCCCTACTTTTGCAGTAGCCAGAGACTTAGATTAATTGCTGAAGGATTATGTATTTAATTTTAAAAATCACATCTGAATCTATGAAAGATTTAAAAAGGTGTTTGAATAATGAAGAAAACCATTGAAATTAGAGAAACCCAATGGCTTCTGTTTTATTGCAAACATATTTTAAGACTTGACAACAGTTGCAGTGTTCCCCTAATTTTTGCTATAAAAGGGAAGTAAACCAACAGTTTATTGTAGCAATACTTCATACTGCCCTAGTTCTGTAAATTGTCTTTAAGCTCTAGGGTAACAATGGAACATTCATGTTTTTAAATTGGATACAAATGCAGTTTCTGTGCTGTAGCTGCCATAGCATAAATTGCTATACAGAGATTACCAGATATATCTAAACATACTGATGCTCAGCAAATTGTGAACAATTTTTTGCCTTACTTTACCTGCAATGCTTATAGCTTGTATTCCTTTTAAATGCTTTCTAATGTTTGGAATGTATAACACAGACATTGAAACACTGAAAAATGCTTCCTGCTTGCAGGATGTTGCATAATTCTCCTTGAAATAGACCCCAAACTGTCTGAGCTCTGCTAAAGTTTTAAAATGTTTTATCATAACTAATTTATAATATAAGTTGGCTGACCAGTGTGAACCTGGATCTTACACTGCAATTTTTTATGAGGACATAATGTTCCCCACACAAGAATGGAGAGAAAATTGTACTTATTAAAATTTCATTTTAGAGCAGCAATGGGTCATGTACTATGTCACGGTGGTGATGCACTCTGCAGACCCCATGGAGCAGGAACTAAAGGGTGGCCTTGCCCCATACAGTCTGGGACAGGTAATAATAGATTGATATATTTGGCATGCTGGCTAGGTGGTGCAATGGCCTGACAGACACCTGGAGGGAGCAGCTTCAGTGTCCTGGAACACAGGTCCTGGGATTGCTTGGAAAGCAGTTGAACATTTTGCAGGCAATGGGAGGCTGCTCATATCTGTTAAATATTCCAGATGACATCTGTAATAATTACATTTAGTAAGATGGCTAGGAAGACAACTGTGCCATTAAGAAGCCCTTCTGAAAGCCATTTGAACTGACTGCTGTATTTTGCAGACAAGTACATAATGTGATACTGAGCAATTAAACACTGAATTAGCAATTAGGTATTGAAATTAGTAGATTGCTGATGTAGATGCCAACTGTCTCTGTAAATTCCTTGCTTCTACTTTCATTACACTTCCTTTGTTGTTCATTACAGAATAGACTTGTACATTCACTGTAGGAAGGAAAATACATTTTAGAGCTATTAAGTGTTAATGATCAGATTGTAAGGTCCTATTACTTTTTTATTTATCTTAAGATATTCAGCACATGAGAGCAAATAAGCAGCACAGCTTCTGCAGAAGTATCTTTGAGAAGTTTGGATGAGATTAGAGGGAGGTTTTTTGCAAGAATAGACATGTAGCTTTGAATTCGCAAAGGGCAGGAAGGCCAGTTGTTAACTGCAAGATTAGCAATGCAGTCATCTGACATTTTAAATAATATGAGAGATCTGAAACATGAAAACAAATTAAGCCTTGCTATGGGTGAGAAAACATTACCTGAAATTATGTATGTATTTAGAGCTTAGCTACAGGAACAGATCCTGAGTCTGGGGTAAAAAGGTATTTACAAAGATGTACAAAGCTGTCTTTGCACCTTACCTCCAAATTGATATAAAATTCACAATAATTATAAATTAACTTTTAAGAGAATAAATCATAGAATCATAGATACACACACAAATAAACAATGTGAAACATTTTTTTTTCTTGTTTCTGAAATTAACAAATATATTGAGGTTTATTTGGTAAGGGTTTCTAAGGAGAATAATTGTGAAAGTAATATAGCATGTTCTTATTTGGTTTTAGTGCTTTGGTTCTAGACTTCCTTTTTTTCTTTTAATCTCAAACTGATGTTAGAGAAACCTTGAATTTGTTATAATAGGGAAAATGGTAGTTTCTTTATTGCTGTTTTCTTGTCTTAGAAAAATCTTGACAAATATGTCTATCATCCCGTTCAGTTCAGAAGAGGCAGCAAAATCTGGATGCTGTGGAAACTCATTATATTATTTTGAGGTAGCAAACATAGTTTCCATATCTCCAGACTTGTAAGACTTGTACCTTGTTTGAAAGTAAATGTTAGATAACAGCAAAATGTTCAGATTACTGTGTGGATTTTAAGAAAATGCACATGTTGAGTTCTTTGAAATCAACTGCAATTTCAGCCCACTGGGTGGAATATGTGCATTATTCATAGTGTTCTTATTTTGCTTGCTTTTCAAGCCACCTCCATCTCTGGGTATTAACCTTTGGTTTTGTCAGTTCCAACATTTGCCATTTTCCTAACTGGCCTCTGAGATGGAAATGAGAAGGCAGTTAGGGTTGGTGCTAAATGAAATCAACTGTCTTCTAAGCAGGACCAGACTTTTGTTTGTTTTTCTTTTGTTGTTTTTTTTGTTTGTTTTGTTTGCTGGTGGGGTGGTTATGGGTTTGTTGGGGGTTTTATGTTTGTTTTTTTTTTGTTGTTGCTTTTTTGTTTACTTGTTTTGTTTTTTAACCTTCGTTTATAAAATCTTTAAAATTCTTCTCTGCATAGAGAACTTGGTTGTCCTTGATATTAGTACTGTTCAAAAATTGTTTCCAACAAGACTGCAAGTATTCAGTTATAACTATACAGTCATAGCAAACAACTATTGGATTTTCTCGGATTCTTTTAGAAAAGACAGAGGAAGAACAGTTTTTCTGAGCTAGACTTACCATACATTGACCCTCAAGGACAGGTCTAAAGACCTCTGTGGTAGGTGCAGCTTTTATCACCCTCACAAAAGATAAGAGCATACATGAAAGAGGTGAGATGACACCTACAAATTAAATATACCAGCTTTAAAGAAAAATAAAATTCTATTTCTTAAACTAAAGAAAGAAATAGGTCTCAAATAATTTTTCTTTTTATCTCTATATTTAAATATGACACACTTTATAACTTTCAGAAGCCTCCAAAGAAGGCTGAAAATACCCCTTTTCTGTAAGACCTAAAATTCATTACAGGGTCCATTTATTTATAATGTTATTAAAAGTATGTGAATTATGGGCGGCGCCATCAGTACATTAATCTCCCCAAACAGAGTAGAACTGTAAACATTAGTACCTTATGACTTCTTTGTGTTAAAAAAAGATTCCTCAAAAATGTTATATAAATGGTGTCCTGCAGAAGGGTTTGGTTTGGTTTTGTTTTACATTAGTAGAATTATTTCCCCTCTATTGGAAGCATTGTAGAAAAATGTGCTCAAGCAGAACTGTTTGCATGCTCCACTCATCTAGAAGATTATAACAGAATTAAAGGTACTGTTACTTTGATGGTCTATCTTTGGGAATTTCACTAGATAGACATCCTTGTATGTTTGTGATGATCAGGTGTCAAATAAATGCTGTTATCTAATGTTGGCTGCTTTTGGTGGATAAAATGGACAAAATGCAGAGAAATAAGGCTTCATTTACAGAAAAACTTGGCTAGGTGATGCTACATCATCCCAAACTTGTCACAAGACAGGCATTTTTTTTTTTTTTTTTCAATGCTTGTTCTGAAGAAAAAGTTTTTACATATGCAATTTATTCAGATGCAAATTCCATGAGAGATTAATTGAATAAAACAAATGTGGGTATTTCTGTTCATAAAGTTATGACCTGTATCGGTTTGTCTCTAACATAACAGAAATTCCCAGGGATTCTGATGATATATTAAAGCTCATTCTTGATCTACCAAAAGTTAGTTTCCAAGTTCTGGATGACTTGTAAAGTGTCCCATAAAACCATGATAAAATCAGATTTATCCCTCTCTCTGGACTTCAGCTGGAGGTAAAGTATTTCCTGATATCTCTGCAGAATGCAACTAAATACTGAAATACATTTGACCTTCGTAATCCACAGAAAGACAAATTCTGCGTTCTCATGATAGCAGAAGGCAGCCAGGTAATGCTCAGAATATACATATGTATTAATCACCTGGGAGTGCAGAGAGGTAGTAAATTCATTCCTATGTTGTAGACAGCTATAAAATTCTTGTTTTATTTGGTGCTTTAAAAATAATATCTAAAAAGCAGTTAGCCCATAAAGAGGTAATTTTGTGTTTTATTTTGTGTGTGTCATTTTATCTTTCTGTTCTGATATTGATTTATATAATATGCCAAATTAGTAAATCTGTACTGAAAGAACAAAAGGTCTTAGTTCAAGCATTCCTTAGCTCCTAGGGTTACCCATGGGACTTTAAATTGTCTCTATAGTTTTTCTTTTTTCTGCTCTTTGACATTATCTTTCATTGCATTATAATTTTTTCCACCTTATCCTGCCACCTTCAGTTGATATGATTGTCACTAGTCTCTAGTATAGCCATTAAATACTGGATCTAATCCTTGTCTTTTAGTGTATGAATTGCCAGTATTTATTGCATATTCTTCAAAACCAAGGTTGCTGCTCCTAATTACATGGGGAGAAAAACCCTTTTATTACATGAGTTAATTCTGGGTGCTGCCCTTGAGGTGTTATGGACCATTACTTGTCCGAAGGAGAGCTCTGTGGACTTGCAACATGCCCCTTTGAACATTGACAGTGTAAATTTAGGTTTCTCCTTCCAACAAAAAAAAAGGAATATCTTTGAGAGGATTTTCTTTTTCAACATGAAACATACATGCTATTTCATACACACAGAGAATGGTTTCCTAGCCTGGGACACTTGCATGTCTCTTTAGCAGTACATGGAGAGCTGTGTAAACACAGCTAGTTTTGCAGACCTGGACATAGGAGGAACTACAAATGGAATGCGTCTGTCTCTCAGTCTGCAAGCAACGTAACCTGACGAGCTGTCAGAGAGTCTCTACCAGATAAGGCTCTGTGCACAACACAGACATGGAAAGCGGGATTTCAGTGTCTCCTTTACAAGTTAAAGAAGCACCCGGGATACGGAGAAAAGTTTAATCCTTCCTTTTACCTTGTTTATATCCATGCTTCCCCATTTAATACTTAAGCTACCAGCCTATAACTTGCACAAAGGGGCAGGGGGAAAGAACAAAGTAACGCATGACATGACAGGAGGCTGGAAAGAGGGAAGAGTATGTACTTTGCTGACAATTTAACATTAGGAAACCTACATGGAAAGCTGTTACCTTGTCTGTGAACCTACAGTGAAGGGTGATGCAAATTGGCAGACAGATCACAGCTATTTGCTAAACAAGTAAGAAGGCTAAAGCTCAGGAATAAGTTGCCTGGCTCTTGTAAAGACGCGTGTTGCAGTGGCTAAATATCTTCTTCACTTTAGTTGCCTCTAATCAGCAAGGTTTCCCTGCATTAAAAAGAATTTTATTGCCTTGAATAATACCATTCTAGCTTCCTGTGTCTGGAAATGCTAATTTAAAAGTTCATAGATTTAACAATTACCACTTTTCTTGACCAATGTTACTTAAATGTAACAATGTAATTTCATTCCCTGTTCTGTAGTGCTACATGGCTTCTTGTCAGGAGCATCATTCAGCTGATATTGGCTCCAAGAAGTACTGAATCATATAGTACAGGTGTCTTTTTATCTGTATATTTATATCTGTATCCATACCTATATTTACAACTCTTTTCAATGCATAGAAGTACTATTTCTCCATAAAGCAGAACTAAAACAGTTTCCCTTGAAACTCACAAATATTTCAGGTGGTTCAGAAAACAGATGCTCCTCCTCTGACCCATAATTTTCAGCCTGATGTAGAAAAAAACCCTTAATGACCTGGTTTGCAACATTAAAACCAGACTAAAGAGAGCCCTTCCAGTTAAAAAGCCCAGGCAACCACAACTGCGAGTGACACAGAAGAGAAAATTATAAAGTTATTTTTGAACTCTGGCTTACTGCTCAGTGTTTTAGATTTTTTTCCTCTTAGTGTTGCAATTAATAAAAATCATTATACAAAGGTAACTAGGTGTCAGATTGATTTCCAGTTAAGAATGTCTGTTGATTAAAAACTACTTTACAATGACATTAAGCTGCAAGGAATAAGTAAAAAAAATAAATATAATAAAATAAAGGCATAAGCCCAAGACACGCACTGCCAGTCCCCATAGATTTAAACTTAATTAAATGAGAAAACAGCAGGACTTCTTTTGCTCCCACAGAGGATTCCCAGAGCTATCCCACAAACATTATTCAGTTATTGCAAGTCATGAGCCTAGCTTGGTATATTGTTCTATCATTAATGCTGCCAGTCATTCTCATTAGGTCTAGTATCTAATATGCCATGCTGCTGCAATAAAAATAAAAAGCCTTGGCCTTGTACTAAACATGTTTTGAGGATGCAGTCTATGTAATCACACCAGTTTATCCATTTATTAACACAGTAAGCTGGTTGTTTTGGACACAAAATTCAACAGTGAAGCAGTGCTATTTTGAGAAGTGTTGGCCACCTGCTCCTGGATGTAACTGAGCCTTTCATTTTGTGACGTCTAATGTGGCATTGTTGCTATTTAAAATCAGACCTCTGCAAAGTGTCCTGGACCCTTGGTGAAGTGAAGCAATGCCCTTTGTGTCAGCCCAATTTTCCCCCTGTACTGGAGCAGACAGTCTCCAAGCAATATGGAAAAATACAATGCATACTCCCAGTAAATCTGGTATTTTTTTCCCCAAAGTATGAGAAAAAAACTGACATTGCTTCCTAACCCCTGCAAATCATTTGCTGTCCTTTGAAGTATGGAATTATTCATATGACATTTTATCTTGTTTAGCTACCAGCACCCTCAAGTCCAGTTTTCTTTTTTTTAAATTTTAGTTTTAATACTTGTAGGTTTTCTGGTCTCAAAGATAAATTGGGAAATAAATGAGCCCACAGACAAATCTGAGGATACCCTGTATTGCAGTAATGTAAAAAAAGTAACATGAAAATGTCATCAGCAATCAGCATCATTGCCAAATAAGTTATGGTCTTGTTAGTTAAGTTTTGGGTTTGTTGTTTTCTGTTTTTTTTTTTTTTTTTTTTTTTTTGGGGGGGGGGGGAGGGTGGTGTTTTTCTGATTGTTTGTTTTGTTTTGTTGTTTGGTTTGTTGGTTTTTTTCCCCAAGAAATATGGCTTATAGTGTTGGCGAGAGAAACAAAAAGAAGCTGAAGAGATGAGAAATGATAGTACAAACAAACCTCTAGCTCCAGAAAAAGGGCATTGCTGCCTTCACAATTGCTGAGGTTTTTTAAATGGCCTGGTCTGTGCATGAGGAGCTGTCCTTTCAGGCAAACACTGTAACTTTTTGAGCTTAAAGGCCAAGCCATGTGTTCATGAATTTTAATGTAAACAAAATCAGCTGCCGTTTCCCCCCCACCCCCCCCCCCCACCTCCCCCCAGTTTTTAAGATCTCTCTTTTCTTTGTTATGTGGGGTGAGGGGCAAAGGAGCAAAATGGCCAAAGCATGAGATGCAGCATGCTGGTACCTGCAGTTTCATCTTCAGCTGAATCCTATCCTCCATGCTCTAAAGATATCACATTTACAACAAAGAGACCTGAGAGACTGGGACCAAATGAGTGCTTGGAGCACAGCCTTTCTAAACCACCACTAAGAGAAAAAGAATGTGAAATGAGAGTAGCCCTTGACTCTTCACAGGTTTGTCTGAATTTGCTGAAGTACGTGCTTCTGCTGCATCAATAAGCTTTAATAGTAGTTACTCATTTTCAAAGCATTTTTCACCTATTCTTCTTAATTCCAGTGAAGTAAATAAATATTTCTGTCTTTGTTTTGTTTCTTGGAAGGAAGCACAGAGAAGGTAGAGCTCACTCCTTGCATTGTAGCGATGTATTGACAAACCTTTGGCTAAAGCGTGACAGCTCCAGCTCCATACCAATTAGCCTCTGCAAATATTCAGGCCGAGGTGACCTGTCAGAGGAGTTCGAAAAGGAGTCTTACAAAGTAGCATCTGCAGAAGATAGCAACCATTTTCTTACATCTTTTCTGTCCTGTGGATTCCTCAGTCACAGAAGAGAATGCACTCCCAGCACAGTTACTTTGAAGGAGAGCTGATTTTGCAGGGTACGTCCCATCCCAAAATTTTTACTTTTGAAGCTCTGCTGCTAACTAATGATGTTGATGCACCAAAAATGCCATCTGCCATTTCAGAACTGACACCTGCCCTGCACTTAGTTTTGAGCATCTCATATGGTAATGCCAAAGACACATTCAGGCTTTTAATCTGAGCTACCCATCTTTCTCTCAATCCTACTCAAACGTAACATTTCTTCTAGTTAGATATTCCTGTACATACATAACTGTATAGCTACAACAACATCCAGAGATACACTCTGGGAATTAAAAATTCAGACTTCATGAATATTTTCAGGAAGGAGTCGAACTCCTATTACTTTACAACTTCACTTTGAAATCTGCAAGACAAGAAGTACCTTCAATTTTTTTTTTTATCACTGTAATTTAAAGGTACATTTATTTTTCTTGTTTAAAACCAAAAATCTGGATGAATAACTACACTTTAAAGTCTACTTGCTCTAAAATAAAAGGAATTGTGTGACTAGTTTCAATACCTGCAGTATAATGGTACTGAAGCTCCAAAATTGTAATAAACATTGTACTTTCTTGTAATACATTGAAATAATGTTACTATTGTGAAAAATTGCGTTTATGTCACCTGAATTAATAGTTGACCCCATTGAGCTGGAAATGCCTCTTCAAGCCTGAAGTTCTCCAATCAATATTGTGACAAAAGCTCTAACTCCTTTTCACAATCTTCTAACGACACCTCTTCAGCTATTATTATTTTGGTCCAAATTCCACTTGACGCAGTCCATGGACTGAAATATGCCTAACTCCAGAAGAACACTGTCTTGAGTGAGCTTCCCACTGAAATTAAGTTTTTGTTTACAGCCATGTGCTATCAGGTACAGTGCTTGCTCACCCTGCTGCATCTACCATGCATGTGCTGGAAAAGCCACTCGAATGATTTGTAACAAGTTCAGCTGAATGCATCTCTGCCAGGGATTAAGCTATACCATGCCGTACTGCAGGAGGAATTGAGGCTCTCAACAAAGCAAAATACAGCAGCACTGTTTGATTACTCTTCTGTAAAAAGACCACTCAAGAGCACAAACTCTCTCCACTGCCATGACACAATACCAGCACAACAGGATTATTTCTTATGATTTTTCAATTGGCACTTGAAATTTCTGTGCTGTACCTTAATAGCTAAAAGTTAAGATTATCCACATACACTCCTAACTTCTGTTCATTTTACTTTCAACATTTATTTTAATGTGTATTTATCTATGTTATATAGTAATGCTTATGTACAACTGTATGTTTATATATAAACATATCTTTTTGTTACCAAATCTAGTAACAGGCCAAAACTATTCTTGTTTGTTTTGTTTCTTATTTTTGTTTAAGCTCAGTCAGGTTTGCTTCTAGGGAAATGCCTGGCATACACAGCAGAAGGAGGTGGCAGACTCCACAATGTTCAGGCCATATGGGACACAGGGGGTGAGGAAGCAGAGGAGCCCTGGTGCAGTGGGAAGAACGCAGTTCCTGGGGTATTACTTTTAGGGCTTGCTAGATATTTAATGTTTCAGACCTTAAATATCAAAGTTACTCCTTTTTTTTTCTTCCTTCTTCTGAACAAGCTTAAAAGAATAAATTTCAATTCCAATCCCCTTCCCTTCCATGGAGAGGATTGTTTTAGTTCTGTGAAATGTTAAAAGTTGTATGTTATCTGTTGTATTGCACTTGTATATTCTATTCATGAGAAAGGTTATACAGAATATAAATAAGTCTAATGATCAAAAGACATTGTAAAACAAAGAAACATAGAGCACCTGGTTTTAAATTACTTTTGCTTCTCATTCCTGACACAAATAATGTTCAAAACACAGTACTTTTGCATAAATAATTTCCATTTCAATGAATCAGTGCTTGCTAAGGGGAAAATATTTACATCTTTGCTTGTTCCATCAGCTTCTACATGGCAAATACTGCCTCAAAACAACAACTAAGCAAAAATCTTTTGGAAAGTTACAAAATGTTAAAGATTTTCTTTTCCCAGAGAAAATCAGAGGGATGAGACACTCTCAGTTAGTGTGGAAGCACGGCAGCAATAAAATGCTGAGTTGACAAAAATTATTTCCATTCAGTTCAGCAATCCAAACTATTTTGGTTCCAATTAAGCAAAAGAGAAAAGGTAGAAAACTAGACAAAAAAAAAAAAAATGATAAAAATACTGATTAGCTCAACTAAAAAGGCCAGGATGAAAAGACTCAACTGTATAGGATCAGAGTTGAATCCTGTATTTGGAAATTACAAGAACTGTAGAATAAAATAAAAGGTTGTTGTATTTATTTTGGTTTTCACTGTTCTGTCTTAAAATGTTTTGACTGAAAATTTTAGGAAAGATTAACAGCAAGAGGTTCAGGTTCCATTTTACTTGTCAATTATTTAGTTCTTTCATATAAACCCCCACGGCCAAACTTTGATCTCTCATTTTCGCTATTGAGATAATATATAATAATTTAATAAAGTGGAGCAACTGTTCTTTTATCCCTTCATCATATCAGCTGATTCACTATACCAAGAGAGTGACAGAACCATAAGTAGAAATGCAGTGTAAAATTAGAAATTGGTCTATTACAAATTCCTTTAAGTGTGTTGCTGAAGCAGTCTGGCAGCAGCCACTCCAGACATACTGTCATGTCAGAGCAGCCTAATCCACTTCAGCATTGAATGTGTTTTCAGTTTGCTCTTCACTCCATTGATGCAATTACTACCCAATGGAATGAGTCCTCCAGGAAGAGATGATGTGAGTCAAGATGCAGTCTCAGCACTCCTTTAGCCCCAATAGTCATCTTGAGGGAAGAAACAAAACAACAACAAAAAAAGAATATTTAGCTGGATCTATCCATCTACCCATCTATCTATCTGTCTATCTATCTATCTATTTTACGTTTTATTAAGAGTTCGCTAGTGGTATTTCAAGATGATCCAGCTGCCATTAATATAGTATTCCTATTATCTACTATGGAAATTGGATTTAATGCAAACATGCTGCTTGACAGTAAGGACCTAAAAGAAACCTGTTATTGAAATTGCTGATCCCTCTCTGCACCTGCTTTTTGCCACATTTTTGTATTGATCTTTTTTTTATTGGCATTTTAGGAATATTGGTAAGTGTTCAGCCACTGTATGTTAAGTCACAGTATGTGCAATGAATAAAACCCAGGCATAAAAATAAGGGTTATGAACAGGTGTGCATACTGTCATAACAACAATGGTACTGTTTGCCTACTAAACAAAGTATTCTTTATGGAAAACTTAATTATTTTCAATTTTACTGTACATCTTGACCTTAACCAAGGCCTTGACCAAATCTTGATCTTAACTTTTGTGGATTAGATCATCTTGGGTGACAAGCTCAGACCACCTTTACTGAAAAACATCTACTGTATCTATAACTTCAAATGATATTAAGGGTGTTTCTTTATTAAGTTTATTTGAGTCCAATAAGAAAAGATTTTAATGGAACTAGTTAGGAAATAGTTCGTTCTGTTTTCAATTAACATGTCAAAATAGTAGCCTTATGTTAACTTTTCACTTAAAGAATGCTGGGTTTTATAGTAAAAAATTCCAATCGATCATTTTAATCAGGTGTGTTTATTGCTAATTTTGTGTTCTCCTTGCGAATGTTTCATGGTGTTGGAGCTTCAAAGCAGAAAGTGGAGCATGGTCTTCAGAAGAACATAGTTACAGAAACACAAATATAACTTTAGTCTTGTTTTATTCTCAAACATTTATGTTTCTATTTTTATTTAAATTTTGTACTCCACACTTTTTTTATTGTATATTATTGATTTTGTTTGATACCATAATCTTTCATTTCTGCAGCATTTATGGCTGACGTGATGCAAGATATTTGATGCATCTAGTTTGCAAGTATTTATTGGCACCTGCATTGGAAATGGAAGTCTGAACTGGTTTCTGTGGCAAGAGAAGTATCTTTGTTTATTTAATCTGCCAAAGAAGTATCTGTACTCTTGTTTGCTGCCATTCTACAACCCTTATTCTCTGAGTACTTTTCAATGGAGGTGAGGTACAGCACGAGGTCTGAGGGGATCAATAACCACACACCCACAGATTTTTCATCTCTAGATCACTGTTCAGAAGCTGGCTTTTGACCAAAATCGTGACAGTTTGATAGCTGTTTGGTCGTTTATACAAACTAAACTGGTGGCCTCCATCCAGTTGCTAGTTCAAGCAGCCATCTGCACCCAAATGTTTATATTCAATTAGTACCTTTATATGGAAATCTCAGCAGAGTTGTCAGGGTTCAGTGTCGTGGAGATACGTCTCAGGAACCACTCCTGTGTCATGCTAGTTCTTACCTGGGATGTGCTGGGCTTCACAGATAATTTTCCACATATTTCTAAAATTTGGGCTGCACATCTTCCAAAAATTTTTCAATCTGTCTTTTCTGAGAAAAGTATGATATTCATCACAGCCACCGTGCTGGTCCAGGGACCAAAACAATAACTTCTTGATTTATAGCTCATTTAGGTTTTTTATGCCTCAATCCCCTAGCTCTAAAATTCAGAAGAGGTAGTACTACTGAGAATAATGCCAGTACCCCACTACACTTGAACTGTAGGTGGTGTTTCTCCTTTCAGTGCCTTCTACACCTTGAAAATCTGCTCTCATTCCACAGGCTGGTGTGTTAAATAAGACACAATTTCACTTGACTGCATCACAGTGCATGCCTTAAAGGCGGTGACCCCACAAATGTCTCTGTTGACACTTTCTTTTCATTCTCAAACAGAGACATTATTTTCCATACCACATGCAAGAATCCACAATGAACTTTATTTAATCAAACATTTATAGAATACTAATTTGATGCTACTACTGTAGAAACGCTCTTGGCAATAGTCCAGTTCCTTCATTGGAATAAACTGCGCAGCTTTCAGCTTCATAGTTTATTCACTTGGGGACTGTGTTACTGACTTGTAAAATAGTGCAATAGTACTATTATCACTTAATTATATTGCAAACTTTTTCAGACGTTGGAGTCTGCCTTCTTAACGTCAGCCATGCTATATTTCCCTGAACTCCAGAATGTACAGGAAATACAAATTGATCTTTTCAAACACATATAAATACATCTCAGAAAGCTGTTTTGTCAGTACATGGACAATTGTCAATATATTATACTCAAATTTAATAAATTACTACTTTAGAACAAACCAATTAATATATTCCTAGTAGAATTAGTTCTAACAGGTAATTCTGAGTCATCACCTGTAATTTCTTACATAAAAAATCCTAGCAACACAAATGGAGAAATGGGCTACTTATCAGGGTAATGAGTATTCACTGAGGACAAAAAAAAGAGGGAAAGAAAGGCTGAGATTTAAACTGCATAATCATTATCACTAATTGTAGGTATCTGCAATAGGTATTTTCGGAGGTAATTTTAATAATGAAAACATCTAAATGTCATACATAGCCAAAATTTACTCCAGGAGATAAAGGTTCTTAGTATTATTTCTATTTGGTGACTAACAGACTTTTTTCTGTGTTGAAGCACTTGTTAAAATGAGGAAATAATGCTTGAAAAGAAGCAATACTTTACCTTTTTTTACTTTAAAAAATAAAAGCTAAATCAAAATAATACTAATACTTCCTAAATCACGGTTATTTTAGCCAAGTTTAAGCCACAATTTCACATACTTTAAACGACTGTTAAGCATAGGATTACTCGTTTTATACCTTATTGCTATAATAGTTGCCATTTATTAAATATAATCACTTATGTTAAAGAAAAAAATTCATAGTGATTTAATTAACAGCCAGAATGAAATTTGAGCTAGGTTTATATTAAAATCATACAATCGTAGGACGGTTTGGGTTGGAGGGGATCTTAAAGATCATCCAGTTCCAACCCCCCTGCCACGGGCAGGGACATCTTCCCACTGGTCCAGGCGGCTCAAAGCCCCATCCAGCCTGACCTTAAACACTGCCAGGGACGAGGCAGCCACAGCTTCTCTGGGCAACCTGTTCCCGTGCCTCCCCACCCTCATAGTAAAGTTCTTCCTCATATCTAATCTAAATGAAGGCTATTTTCAAAGGCTATTATAAGGGTATTAGGTAATCCATATCTGTCTCCAGATTGACAAAATTGTTAGAAATCCTGATTGCTTAATTTCCCTTGAAACAGGCTTGGAAATGAGAACATTTGACTTATTTGACTAAACAAATATTCACACACATTTGAAAGTTTTAGATGATGTGACTTGTCCAACTGTCTCAGTTTAATGACCTCATTCAACCCATCAGTTCTTTCAGGTTACTATTTTTTTGCTGTATGACTCAGGGTAGAGGATTGCATTCAGCTTTGCCAGCAGGGATGGTAAAAGAAGGGAACATAAAAAGGGCATGGAACTGTTGGAGCATGTTCAGAGGAGGGCCACAAGGATGATCAGGGGACTGGACTGGAGTACCTCCCATATGAAGACAGGCTGAGAAAGTTGGGGCTGTTCAGCCTGGAGAAGACAAGGCTGCGTGGAGACCTCATAGCAGCCTTCCAGCATCTGAAGGGGGCGTATAGGGATGCTGGGGAGGGACTATAGTGATAGAACAAGGGGTAATGGGTTAAAACTTAAACAGGGGAAGTTTCGATTGAATATAAAGAGGAAATTCTTTACTGTTAGCATGGTGAGGCACTGGAATGGGTTGGCCAGGGAAGCTGTGAATGCTCCATCCCTAGCCGTGTTCAAGTCCAGGTAAGACAGAGTCTTGGGTGACGTGGTTTAATGTGAGGTGTCCCTGCCCATGGCAGGTGGGTTGGAACTTGATGATCTTAAGGTCCTTTCCAACCCTAAATATTCTATGATTCTATGATAAAACTGCTTCCCATACAGTAAATTCTGACATAGAGAAGAGCTGCAGGACAGTAACAAAGGAGAATGGTGAACAGCATGTCACACATGCAGCACTGTAATACACCAAAATCTCCCAGCCCTGGTCTGTTAAGTAGTGAAAATATCAAGTCTCATCTCTGTCCTTCTATGAAATCTAAAGCAAGAGGCTTTGAATGTAAGTGCTGATACTGTAGCCAGCTGCTTTTTTTACAACAGAAAATGTAAAAAAATAAGAATGATGATGTACAAATTCCAGTAGAGGAGTAAAGTTCAGCTGCTGCATATTCATAGCCCATCTCTGAGTAAGCCTTCTTCCATTGACACAAACCCTTCCTGCATACCAAATGTTAATGCATATTTATATATTCATAAAGCATACCCAACATTTCAGCATTTATGATTATTTACTATATACAGGTATGTAGTCAAAATTCAGGTGGCATCTAGTTTCCCATACTGTAAATTTGTCTCCAGACCATATTATTATACTCTGTGCACCTACAGAATCATAAGATATTTCACCACTGAGGATTTTATCTTCAATTATTCCTCAGCCTCCATAGTGCAGTTCTTAGAGCATTATGCAATACACAGCCAAATTTATCTCCAGGTACACATTATCTAAGCTGATATGCCTGTAAGCATAAATAGCCTATCATAATGTTAATTCTGGTATTAGGGTATAGGCAGGAAACACAGTTCAAAAGATACAAGGAGGCTTGTGTTGTTTTTCGGTTTTGTTTTAAACTAGAAAACATTCCTGGTTCTTTGAGTCTTTGTGAAGAATTTGGAAGGTGAGTTACTGGGCCTTAGACAAGGCAATGTCAATAGCACACTTAGCAGAAATTATAAAATATCTCCTAAATTAGTCTTTCTACGAAAACAGCCATTTAGTTGGGTGAAACAATCTACTGTTTGCTACCATGGCTTTTTATTTTCTTTTACTTTCTTCTTTTTTTTTTCTCTTTTACCCTTTCCAGCACTAAATATACAAACATGAGTGCACAAAGTGTTGCAGTTTTTTACTTTATTTGAAGAAATTAAGAAGAATAAAAATAACAGAATGGCTAAAAGTCCTCTTGCGCACTCCTGACATCTGAGTTCTCATTGCATGTCACTCACAGTACCAGTCTAATTTAAAGCATCAAAGCTGTAGAAATAAGTATTGTTCTATTCTTTGAATATTAACCTGCAAGGCTGAATTAATATCTAACAAACTACCATAAATACAGTTGGTTTTGTTTTTTTTTCCCCAGCAGTGGGATGAATATGTCATGCCTCCTATGTTGAATTAATATCCTAAGCAAATTCTAATTTAATTATTTGCTCTCCTGATGTAAAAGCTTTAAGACATTTGTTGCCATCTACAACAGCAGCATCTCGTCTTCTTTCTGTATTGAGAATTTATTTTAAAAGAGAAATTCAGGCTGTAAAACAAGGTATCCAGTGATAAAGAAATACGCCAAACCATTTCAGATTATAGATAAGACTGACAATGGCATTGGTGTACTGTAGGAAGGCACTTGTTTCTTTATAAACAGGCGTACACATTTCTGATGAAAAAATTCAGCAATTATTTTTAGACAAAAAATAACAAAGGTAAAAAATAAAATGCTCAACAAGAAAAAGTGTAGATAAACATGGAGGAACCTAATCTCAACAGAATCATTTCTGGAAGAAATACATGTTATGAATGCTCCATATGCTTCTTACCACTGAAGAGAATAAGTTAAAAAGATGTGTAGAGGATACATATGCACCCAGATACATTTGAATATATCTTTTTTTAAGACTAAAGTGAAAATACCGATACATTCCATTGTACTTGCTCAAGTTTTGAGACAAATGTGAGACTTAATAAAAAATACAATGCTGAAGCAATTTTGCAGTTCGAATACATAATCTTCTCTTATCCACTGATAATCTAAATAACTTCTGGCTACTAATCCTGTTCAGACAATAGTTAAGAACTTCTGCTGTAAGCAGTCATGAGATGCTTGTATTACTTATTTCACAGTTATATATCAGATTTATTCTTCATTTCCTTGAGAGAAACCCCTTTTGTTTATTATAAGCATTGGCAAACTCATTGCTGTAGAGATTCAAAGGGATGCATACTTTCCATTTCATTTGTAATTGGCATACTTATTTGCCTTAAGTTTTAACTGGGAAATAAACATTCAATGCCATAAAATTTGTTTAATAACATGCAACTATTTAGCACTACTTTTTAAGCTCTTACAGCAGTTATAATTTTGGTGCTGTCTTATTTCCATAGTTTTCCAGGAGACTTCATTCATGAGTAAGCATTACTTTGTCAAGTAGCAAATGACAGTATATTTTACTAATAAATGACATACTATTTAAATCATGATTGAGGCACCTGGATCACATAAAATGTGTATTACAAAAGTATTACAGTGCAAGCAAGCAAAATAGTCTATCTCCCAGAAACAGTGTTTGAAAGTAAACTCCCCTGAAGAACAGTTTATGATCTAAGGCCATCTCTAAAATATTCACATTGTGATCTATTTAAAGATCTCATTTATGTGCTGAGCTCAAACATTACCAGACTATTTTCCTACCCCCATTTCTGTAATTCCAAAGTTTTCTCTGTCCAGTGTCAGGTATTACAGTTCCTTTTTTTTTTTTTTTTTTTTTTGTCTTTGAGCGAAGACTGCTCAAAACTAAGTTCAGTGAAAGATATCTACAAAAGCAAATGTAAGCCAGACCCCAGCCATAAATGTGTACTGAAGAAAATGGAGCTCCTTTCATTTGCACCATGTAAGGACCTAGCATTTTGTATTCTGGCAACACATCAAAAAATTTCTTTCCTGTGAATCATCTACAGCCTGCAAGAGAAATGTCTCAGAAACATGAGCCTTCTTCCAAATATTCACGTTTCACTTTTATTCAGATATAACTTCCAATAAAATTTCTGGTTTAGGAAGTAACATGTATTCAATATACGTCTGGAAATTGCTTTAGAAAAGCAAAACTAGCCAAACAGCCACTCTATAATTTGTTGCAAGACTTAACCTTTTATTTAGGATTATGGACTTAGGCCTATTGCCATTACTCACATGAATAACTTCTCCTTAAGTGAGTAGTAAGACTGCATTTTAAGGTGTTTTCACTAAGTAAAAGCAATTGGGCTGAAACTAAACTGTAAGAAACATGTTCTTTTAAATTAAAAAAGTGTTTGTGTGGGGAAAGGGTGGCCAATAAATTTCAGTTAAACTCAATTCTGTTAAAATCTTCAATGTCTGCTATAATAAAGACTTCAGTGAAAATGAATAGTACCAAATACTTCACAGGAGGACTCAAGTGCTAGGTATATTTCCAGATAACTAGACAATCCATAGCAATATTTGTTTGCAACAAAATGTGGTGGTTTTTTTCTAATCTTTCCAGAAGTCCTTTCCAAAATGGGTAAGGGACTTGAATTCAGGCTCGTTTGCCAACCAACCAAGCAAATTATCCTAAGCTTGATTATGCAGATTTTCCTGGACTCCAGGCAAATATTTAGTCTTTCAAAAAAGTTGTATATTTTATCAGGTTTCAGCCTTGGCTTCAAGCTTCATAAGAGTTTGGAAATGCAAAGGGCAGGAGATCATTATTTGGATGCCATCACCTAGCAGTTCATTTTCAGAACTTGTCCAATTTACTGAAGATTTCAGGTGGGGAGTTATCCTTGTCTTCAGCAAAACTTACTTTGTCAACTTGCTGACTTTCACCCTATAGAATCTTTCAACTGATTTTGATAATCCTTGGGTTAAATTAGTGCATGGTGTGTGACCTAGGATGAGGCAGTCTGTCCTGGCTAGGAGTTTGCTCACACCACAGTATATAGAAAAATTCCTTTGGCACAAGAGTGAGAAAAGAAATAGTTCTCAAAACTGTTGTTTGTGCTGGAAATCAGGTTTCCCCTTTGCAAACACAGCAGCACAGCTCTTCTTTCTGCAGTTTTGTTTTTCTGCTCTTTCCGCTATGCAGATGGTTGAGGCTGCAGATGGACACGGGAAAGTCAGGCTCAGCAGGACAGCTGTTGCTTCGCATTACTCTTGCTATGATCCTGAGTGCTTGTCATTTTTATGTCTCGGTTTGTTTGGTTTGGGATTTTTAAACACTGTGTTCATTGGAAAAATAAGGAGGAAGGGAGGTCTGGCCAGCTGGCAAATAAAGCTGAACTCAAGACGGAGAGGAAAGAATCATGCCAATCACATCTCTGCTGATTTTTAATATGAGGTTGGAGATTTTTTGGTTATGTACAGGGAAGGGAGGACAGATAGTTTTACATAGGAGGCTTTGGTGTTACGATGTTATACAGCTGTAGAATGGTTTGGTTTTGAAAACAAAGGGTGACCCTACATATCTAATATCACTATGGGGAATTTATAACTAAAATTCTTAAGTGCTAAAGAACAATTTAATGTCAGTAGGGTCTACTTGACTAAAATAACTACATGTCTCAAAACTTGCTGAAATTGCTACACTGTATCTTGATTTTTCAGTTACAAGACACTGTCTAATACCGATAAGCTGGAATTGATTCTGGGCTTGCGCAAAACAAGTGACTTTGGTCTACACCGCAGGTGAAATCAAAGTACCATATAACACAAAATTCAAAGACTGATTTTGAGACATTTAGAGAGTACATAACACCAACTATCTCCTTCAATTAGTAAAGAATAAGTGAATATAGCAAGCATATTCTCTGCTGCATTCTTTCAAGGCTCACTTAGACTAGTAGCCCATTCATTAACCACCATGATAGCTGTGCTATGTCAGTCCTGTAGGAAATTTATATTTGCTAGTGTTCCTCTCGATCCATATCAATAGAGAAGTTTTAGGGGTTAAAATTATCCTTAATTATTCTTTTAAGGCTGAATTTCTGTTATGTTTAGTCTTGTGAAAAAAAAAAAAAAAAAAGCAATTTTACTCTGAGCTACATTATATCAGCTTCCTTTCTGGGCTTCCTACTTTCTTGAAGCCTCCAAAAACTTGAGTCCTGATTATTAAAGGCAGGTTCTCATTTGCGTTTGCAGTTAACTACAGGCACAAATATTCAGCTAGCTATCTGCCTGCTTTAATGATCAGGCACAGTAAATAATTATCTAACCTCTGTTTGCTTCTGCTCACATCACCTGGGCTAAAATAAAAAAAGTAGTTCACTTTAACAATAAACCCATATGTACCGATCAGAATCAGGTTCTGTCTCTTTTTCCTGGTCAATAACAGCGATTTTGTTGTTTGTTTCTTCTTTTTTTTTTTAATTTTTTTTTTTTTTATTTTCTTAAATCAGTGCCACTGATCTCAACCGGACCGGCTACTAAAGAGGGTGTTAATACTAGTAAGGGAGTAAGATTAGAGAAGGCAACCCTGTGTGAATAACCACCTAAGCACCCATTTAACTTTAAGCACTTCTTTATGGTCCTAGAAATTAATAGCTTTAAGCATTTGCGCAAAGTTAAGCATATGCTTAATGCCTCCCTGAATTAGAAATTAGATCTTTGAACTTCAGTTTTGCTTACACTGTGTATTATTTGGTGGTAGATTCATTTCAGGAAGGTAGGAAAATAACAGTCATTCAAAATGATACATTTTTGCAATTAAATGTTAACCATACAGTATATTCAACACATCAGCAATTAACATTTTTCTTCTGAATGTACAGTTGGCTGTATAACAGCCATTAAATGCTACTAACAATATAATTGTTTCAATTAGATTTTCTAGTTCTCTAATCCAAGAAAAACTGTTTGAAAAGAAAAAAAAAATCAAAAACAACCCCCAAAAAAACCCAACCAAAAAACCCAAACACCACCACATCTTATTACTGACTTTAGTTTTCCATTCATTATATCAATGTTTATTTTTAGGCTTAGTTTTTGCTTTGTATAGCCTGAAAACACATCATGATTTCCTGATTTGACTTAAACTTGACGAGTCCTATGTATCATGCATGTGACACCAGATCTTGCACATGTATAAGCAGTAACCTATTAGAAAAACTGGAAAATCACTGTTTCACCTGATATACATTTTTTATTTACTGTTTGAACACCCTCATCTGTGTTGTACTTATTGGGAATTAAGGATATTAATGTCCCTTTCAATAGTAAAAGAGCATTTCACTCGCTCAGTCTTATTCAGAGCCAGTTATACCAGTCTTCAATATACACATCCTTCGAAACATCTTTTTCTCTATATTTGTGTTAAATTTGTAGAGCCTAAAGCTAGGTTTAGACTCATCAAATAAACAGAAAATCATGTGCTGTTAGGCAGAAAACACAAAGGTATGAGGAACTGTACAGGATGAGTTGCAGTAGAACGCTCCAATTCACCTAAACTTTCACTTGGGGATTGTTGTACACCTATTTTGTGGTAGCACAAGATGAGCTGATGAGTAAAGACTGTTTTTTGATAGTAGGATCCTATTCAGAGATCTGACCTTAGTGGATCTCCACAGCACTGCCAGCACAGACATGTAGAAAACAGCATGCAGAAGCTATCAATTGTCATAGGTAACAAGATACAGATGGTTCATTCTCAGTAATTTCAGTTAATTGAAGCAAAATAAGCAAATAAGCTTTCTAACCATTCTGTTGGTTTCAATGGAAGTTAAATCAAGCACAGATGAATTTCATATTAGCAACGGTCTTAAGGTTGTATAAAGGAAAACTACGGAAGTAGCAGGTCCTCTTTATGATACAGAGTGCTGTACTATGGAGGCATCACAGAGGCCAGTTTCTGCTTTAAAACCTGGTAAGGTTATGTACACAAAATGAGAATTTATCTCCACAACAGTCTTGCAAGTCAAATCTAGCTGTTATCAGGAAGTCAGACTTAAATTATCTTTAACTTCAACCTTTACAAGTTTCTTTCCTTGCTCTGTCCCTATAATGACACTTATGTTATCTCACATTAATATTAGATACATATTGTTATTCTATTTACTAATTATAGAACTCACAAAACTAATGATGGCAATTTAGTTTGTAAACCCATCTGTTCACTTTAGCAGAGTTGTTTATCTTCTTTCATGCTTTCAAAAAACTCTTGATTTGTAATTAATCATGCATTTTGACTTATGTAATTAGAGGTTTGCAGGGTTATTTTTTATTTTTTAAATAAAATGACATAAAGAATAAACAGGAACTGGCATGGCACTGCAAAAAAGAAAACATTTCTGTTTTCAGTGACCAAATTATTGAAGAAAATGTGGCTATAAATAACCTATGGAACAGCTGAGTAACTCCTGTCATAAACAGTAAGTTGGTCCTTTGCTGTTATAAAGTATTCCTGGAGAAGCCTAAACAAATGTTTCTGTTCTTTATGCACTCAGTCCTAAAGTAGTCTATGCATATGGTGCATGTTGCCTTTCTGTTTAAGCAATGCTAGCGTTTGTACTTATGCTGCCTGATGACTTGGCCCTTTCCTTTGGAGAATGGACCTGTTGAAACACTGCACAGAGCTAGCTAGGAAAAGCAAAATGTGCATTGAAGATCCTAAAGTAAGCACTGCTTGTCTATTTTGTTTCTATTGTTCTCCATAATTCTTTATGACTCTCATACATGATAGTGCATGAAGTATTTGCCCACATGAACTGATTTCTTAGTCTTATGGGACAGCTAGATATGAAAGTCTGAAGACACCACTGATATAAAAAATCATTATGCTGATTTTAAAAGACAGAACTTAAAATTCCCAGACTCGAGGAACTGAAAAGAGAAGCTAAAATATCTTGGTACAAGACATTCTTGACATACCTCCATAAGTCAGATTTCCAGCCTAATTAACAGTCTCCTTTGAACTTACAGATTGATATAAAGTCTGTTAATTTCTTTTGAACTTGATCCCTTTCACTAAGGATCTTTAAATTCAAAAATATCTATTTTGGTGATATATTTTTGGGGTTTAATTTGACTATACAGGAGTCAAAGGTGGCTAAAAATTTAGCTCTCTGATCAATAAAGTTTCTATTGATCTCCCAGAATAATTAGGTCATTCCATTTTTGGATGTATTTTGGTATTTTATAGGGGCACTAAAATAAACTGAAGGTAACAAAAATATTAATTCTCTAATTGTTTTATTCATTTAACTTAGATATTAATTCAAAAGCTGTAATGTAGTCTAGCAGTCTTTTTCTGATGTGCTTTTTGTTCTTTAGCATGTGTTGCCCCATTTCTCAATAAGTGACAATTTAAGAACTTAACCTTAATCCTCTTTACATTGGGCAGAAAAAAAAAAAAAAATTTGGGCTTGCTTGGGTGTTTAGTTTTTGATGTTTGTTTTTTTTTTCTTCCTGTTTTTCCAATTTTTTAAGGTTTCTACACTTTTTATAAACTGATTTTTTATTAAAGTCTCTGCATTCTAAGGTGTGCACTTATTCCTGTAAAGACCAAGAATTCCATCCAAATGGTTCATAAAGCCTCAATCTGTATTTTTGTTCTGTTGAATTTTAAATACATAGGTGTTTGTCTGATTAATTGTAATAAATCATCTGCAACAGAAGACAAGAGTTTGGGTTTGGGTGTTCTTTTAGTCTTTACATGCAGCAGCCACTGTTACATTATTCTGAGTTTTGTGTGATTCTTTTTATAGTTACTTGCTTGACAGCAGAATGTGCACTGCTGAACCTAATGAAAGAAATTACTTAAAACAAAAGAAAATGGATTCCTCTTAGGCTATTTTTTTTATTATTATTAAAAATCCTGAAGATATATACCTTTCCTTCAGCCAGTGCTATGATCGGAACTGTTTTCTTGTAGCTGAGAACTGAATAGAGAACTTAGTCTACATTCCTGTGTTTCAACACAGGATCAAAGCAATACGTTTGCCATTTGCTACAGATCTTTTATCCATGGTGCAATGTGAAACATCAAACAATTCTCATTTGTTTTCAGCTAGCACATACATAAAGAGACCAAGCCATTGTAATTACATGCATGAAACCCAAACTGAATTAATTTGGACTTTTTTTCTGCACAAGTAGAGCATTTTCATACCTTCAATATTCACAGTTAATGCCTAATCCTGTGTGAGTGTTGGCTGTGAGATGGTAAACACCTTTAAGACAGATATTTTTATTTTAGAAGCATTTTTTTGGTACCAAATACACAGCTCGTGTGGCTGCACTAAGAATGGTGAAGGGAGCATGTTCTGTTTATTTAGCTGTCTTCACTAAAACAGCTTTCCAAAAATCTCATCGTTTGGTTCTGCCCCCCCCCCCCCCACCTGTCTGTGTTGTTAACCAGGATTTCCAGACGCTAAGTGTTAGCACATAAAGCTTAAAGTTGAGAAATTCTGACTGCCATCACCAAGGGATTAAACAGAGATTTATTCAGGTAACTCAGAACAAATATTACTCTATGCGGTTTAAAACAAGCCATGCATCTAAATTATCAGACTTTCCCTGCATAAAAAAGCACCCTGCTTGTATGCTGCTTTATGAACTGCCCTTTTGGCCAAAGGGCTGTGTTATATTGCATCCTCATTTTTCTTTAATCCTTTAAAAACATGCATAGAAATGGTGTTACTGGTAAATTAAAAATATTATTTCACCACATTACCTAAAACACTAGTAATCACAGATAGAGAAGTCTTTCCAAGATGCCTTCCTAGCAGTCAGCCTTTTAGCAGGTTTCTGCATCTCTTGGCCAGCACTGAACAGCTACTTGGAATTAATCTCCACATCAGCCTTGGGTATACCCTCTGTTCAGTGGTGGACTTGCAACTGAGAAAAGAAAGTGACAAGTATTAGTCCTAGTGTGTGTGACAGTGAACTCCTGAGTGAGCAGCAGAACCACCTGGACATGTACTTACCAAACCTGTGACTTTTGGCTTCCAAGAAAACATGAGGAAAAAGTATAAACACCATACTCCTAACAGATAAACTGTCCATAATCCATTTCATGCAGTCTGTCCTTGCCCAGATGACTTTCCTAATTTTGAAGCTTCAGTGCAAGAGGTCAGTAAACACTTTAATTGCATGTAAGAAGCAATCAGCTTTTGGCACAATTTATAACTAAGGTAACTAGTTCAGAAGTACATGGCTCATTTAATTTTTAAAAGAGGGTCTAGTTTAATTATTTATGCTGTATAAATAATGAGATTCCAGTAGTCTGAGAAGTCAGTGAAACATTATGATATTAAATCTTTGCAAAGAGACAGGAGGTGAAGGTAAAGACTCTTTGTATGAGTTATAAAGTGTGAGGATTAGCAAAATGTGGATTAGTAAGGGTCTGCTGCATTCAATACAGAATTTAGGGTGAATTATTTACTTTTAGTATTACTTGCTTTCAGATTATTAAAATAAACTTCACAACTTGGTAAATAAAAGAAAATGCTTTTGATAAAAAATGCAAATTTTTTTCTAAGAATGCTATTTAACAAATTCTATTTATTATTATCTATTAATGAACAATAGGAAATATTCAGTAGCTTGTGTTCAGACCTTGAAGCATTTGAATAGATGAATTATATTTTGGTTTTTGTAATGAGATTTTGTTACATATCTATTCAGATTTGCTTCAAATAAAGGTCATGAGAGATGAAGTTTGTGGGAGAGAAAAAATACTTTTTTGTCCTAGGTTCCTGAGCTGAGAACTCAGTACTTGATTAACTGTGGTGACTGCACCAAAACAAACCATGTGCAGTCTGTTAAACTGAAAATTAGTCTGGAGTCTGACAGCCACGGGAAAAGCACATGTCTATTTCTAGTGACAATCAGAGAAAATGCAGGAAAGTACTCCAGGAGGTGAACCTGCAGTGGGGTTGTGAGATCTATTCTGTTATGTGAGGAAAAGAGCTACCAAGGTCTTTCACAATTACCATGGAACTATAAACCTGGAGGTGATGTGACACAGTAAGGGGAAAAATGGGGAGGAAATAGGAACTGACTACTTTGTTTTATAGGAGGCACACAAATCTGGCACCAGAGAGAACCAAGCAATTATTATTGTTCTGCCTAAATCTTGGAGTTTTTCAAGAGAATAACTGAGTCAACATTTCCTCTTATTTCATAGGCCCTATTCCACATTTTGTTACATTGATCCTTTATTGATTCCTTTTAATTACAGGATAATTACCACTGAAGTTTATGTTCCTGACTGTTGTTTTCTTCTGTAGGAATATCCATCAGCTGCACAGAAATCTCAGACACTCCACATGTCAGCTTGCACCTATTTTTCATTTTGACATGGTTTATAGCAAATGCCATTACAGGATTGCATTTAAGCTGCTGGTGACAGCATGTCATTGTTCAATTAAGTTTTTAGACACCTCTTCCAATTGTATATTTCAGCGCTTCATATTCCTATGGTTGCTGCTGTTTCTCATTTTTCCCAGTTGTTTAAAAGGCAGTAAAATTTCTCTCCTTACTTCCAAACGTGAAGACTCTGCTGACTTTATTTTGTAAATGTGACATTAGAATTGCACTCAAACTTTGCAGGTTGCCAAGCCTTCACAATGCAAGTCGTCCCTGTGAATGTGAGGGACAGGGTAATTCACCCATTTCTGGAAAATTGCAGAAGTTTCTTGAAATTTGCTAACAGAAAGCTGGTTTTGGGAAATTTCTATATGGATAAGAGTGTATTTCAAACATTGTTATAACAATGTCCTTGACCACTCTGGTGGAGTACTTCAGGACAGTGATTGGGATAGACCATCCCAATTTCAAGGTTGGGGGGTGGGTGGTTGGTTGGTTTGGGTTTTGGCTTTTTGGGTTTTTGTTTTCATTTGTTGTTGTTGCTGTCATTGTTTGTTTAGGTTTTTTTTTTTTTTTAATACATTGTTAATGGTTAAACACTAGTATTTGGATAGATAGGAGAAATAGATGCAGAATCCAAAATGTGATTTAATTATCTTGCTGAATAGAACTAGCTGACTCTTTGCCACATAACTATAAAAGAAAATGGATTTTTTTTTCTGTTATTAAAAAAGAGAGTGGTTTGGTTTATTTGTTTGTATGAGTGATTCTGAGGTTGGATATTTTTCTTCTTCCTGAAGAAAAAACTCAGATTTACACAGAGTCTCTCTTGGAATATATTCCTCTCTTGGAAAATATTTCAGAGTCCTAGAGAAGGAAATCTTTTATTCCTGAACCTTCATAGAATGACTGTCTTTGAATTACAATGATTCTGAGTCAGCTGGGAAAATAAGTAAACCATTTTAATCACAAGAAGTTTGTTTCTGGATGCCCCTGAAGGGTCCCTGACTTTGAAATGTAACTTCTAGCCTATAACTCAGGTATATTTTGAGGAGAATTATGAAAATGCTAATCCTCTTTTGTAAGTTTTTACTAGATAAATGCAAGTATATTTTTCACAGCCACCATAGAATATATTTTTCAAACAAAAACATCTAGATTGATATATATATATATATATTTTTTTTTTTTTTTTCTATAAGCCAGAACGTCACTGAATACTTTTTTTGAATCTTGAATCTCTGTTCAGGACACTTTAGTCTGTAAGCAGAACCATTGTGAATTCCCCTTTTAAAGCGGATTTGTAACAGTCAGCAGTTTGATTTTTCCTTACACTTACACAGGTAAGAAAGACTTTCCAGTCCTTGCAGTAGCCCTTTACAACATTAAGCTATTTTTCCATGCAGTGTGAAAATACATTTTCATGACACATTCTTTATTTTACTCGGGGGGGGGGGGGGGGGGGGGGTAGGGAGGGAGGGCACATGTTCAGCATCTCTGTGAGAAATATGAATGATTCAGAGGAATGAGTATAGATAATGTGCAACTTCAAGGCATTTTGATATCATGAGTCTTCTTGAGGCAGCAACATAAATGAGGGGGTGCAGTGAAGCTGATACCAAACAAATCAGCCTTCTCATTTACCTGATGAAGCCAAACAAAAGCTTCATAGAGGCACCCTGAGACAGCTAATGACACTGTTGCAGTGTAGTCCTCACCAGCGTGTTCAAACTGACTCATTGCTTCACGTATAAGAGAAACACCAAGGATTTAAAGCAATACTTTCTTATCTAGTATGAACTTTGATTGCATGACACAGTGGCAAAAGTCTCATGAAAAAATATTTTTGCATGTGAAATACTTAAAAACTCAATGGCAAAAAACTGCTTCCAATGATGCTGCAAGCTAATTTAAACGCATGTGCAAAATGTCTTTTTAGAAGATAACATTTGACGCAACGAATTATTTAATTACATTTCTTGAGATTTTGAAATATTTCTGGTACTAATGGAGGAGGTAAGAACATATGATAAATCTGTGCACATCAGTGTAACATACATCTTTTAGATATTTATTCTCAAACTTCCTCATATTTTCCTTTTGCTATTCTCTTTCTGTTCTTGCAACTACCATCTCCTAATTATACTCATATCCTTTCCTTATAATAGATAAATTTTACGTCTTTTAAAATATCATCTGTTTGAATATTGTGTAGTCCACATTTCCTTTTTTTTTTTTTTTCTTTCTTTTTGATGTTTCATTAACCTGAATTTCTCATCTAGGACAAATCATATCTTCAGAACTTTTGTTGTTTCTGAGCTCATACACACCAAGGTAAGATTTGAGATCCTGTCTTCTGGTTTTGGTTTGGTTTTTTTCTTGTTGTGGGGTTTTTTAGTTTGGGTTTGGTGTTTTGTTTTTTCTTTTACTGCTTGTTTTTTTTTTTTACTGTGTCTTTGAGCTAGCAAAAGAAATCTTCCTGTGTGGCAGAAAAAGTCTGACTCATGCTACTGCTTCTTAATAGATAATACTGCCTGTGGCCAGGATTTTCAAGATAGGTAAATTACACACTCAGCTCCTATAAACTTCCATTGGATCCCTCATGAAAAAAAATTGAGCATGCATTCATTTTTATTTCTTTGCATTTAGAATATGTATTAATGTCATGGTAGCCACCTCAGACACCAGTGGAAGAAATTATAAACAAATGTTTATTTAAAGAAAGGTGAGTGAGCAAAGTAGCAACAGGCTAGAGCACAAATATATTTCTTCCTGGGGAAGGAGATAGGAATAGAAAAGATTAAAACCAAGCTGGAGCAACAATTCATAACAACACAAATTCTTACAGGAAGAAATGAGAAAGAGAGTAAGTGCTCAACAGCAGACAAATTTTCTGGAAAATCTAACAAACAGTATTTTTGCAAAAGTCTACAAAAAGAAAAAAAACCCAGGAGAGGGGAATTTAAAAGTATGCAGTCTCAACAGCAGCATTTATTAGTTGTTAGTTTGGTTGGGGATGTTAAAGGTTTTTCATTACTTGAATTCTCTATGTCACTGTCAGGCACGTTCATGAAAGATCAGGTACAGCTCAACTGTGCGATGGCCATGGTGGTAAGAAAGGGTGAAAACTTTTGGCTGTGCTCTTTAAAGGTCAGACTGAAAAGTCATAAAAAACCCTGTAGGCACAAAATAATTTTATTTAGTCATTATAGTAATGTAACAAGTATATTCAAGAAAAATAGATTAAAAAAAAAGGAGTTTTATACTTGCTTTGGCCTACACAAATTTACAGGCAGCTAAAACAGTCTTGAGAAACCTGCACTGTCCTCATGTTTATCATGTTCCTCAAGGCAAGACAGAGGAAGAAATAAATAAGGTGACTGCTTGGGGAGAAGTGTCTCTAGAAAAGATGTCATTGTCATTGGGAGAATAAATGAGGAAGGATGACATGTAGAAGAAATTAGCAAAACAGCTCTTGACATCTATTAGGAGGAAAAAAGCTCCCAGCAGCTGCAGACAATGCAATACTTCAACATATGTAGGAACATCACAGAAAGTGAAGATCTAATAACCCCCACAGACAAAGAAGTTGGGGATTTTTTTTTAAGTTTTCATTGTATTAAAAAAATAAAAAAATTCTAATATCACCCAGTTCCATTGTATGATTTATTGTTGCTTAAAACTGTGTCTTAAGATAAAAAGAAGGAAAGCCTCTGGTTGTAAACTAGAGCTAGCTGAATATAGCTTAAGGACATTGTATTTGACAAACTGCAAAATCAGCTTTGTAGTACAACCTAGTTTCAAAACTCTACAGCTTTTTGCTAGATATATATGCTGTTTCTATGAATCCCAGTTCTTGAATTCATGTTTGCTTTTGAGTGCTACAGAGAAGTGGAGAAGAAGTTCAAGGGTGTGATCAGTTATACTGCTGTTCTTGAATATGGGATGGGTTTGGTTTTTTTTACTCATGCTCAGTGCAGCTGCAGCAAAGTGTCTAGATAATACTGGACACAGACATGAAAAAAAAATCCTATACAGGAGCAGAGATGGAGAAAATGATGGTACTTGACTGAAGCAAAAGGAGCCCCCAATTTTTCAGACTAGGGAATGACTTCTAGTCACTAGTCTAAATATTCATAGGAAAAAATTAGTAATTGATTACTTTTAAATTGAGTCCTTAATCTCTGCAGACCTCATGTTCTTTTCCTTACAGAAATAGGTTTAGGAAGTACAAAATTATATATTCCTTTCAAGTACTTAAAACTGTTTAGAGAAAATATTTATGCTTAGGTATAAAAGAAAAAAAAAATAGAAAAATGAATTTAGAAAGTTTAGAAAATTGCAGTTTGGAGACAGCAATTCATTGCATCAATGGAGGATTCTTTATGATTTATAGCAGACATCATAAAAGCTGGAATTAGTGTTCCAGCTTTCCAGCAGTCAGGGAGCAGTAGTGACTTTTCAATTTGGGATTTGCCTTAACTGCTTAAACTCTCAAAAAGGAAATCAACTGCAGCCGATCAGAGAGTGTGTTGCATTGGTCACCACTTCTGCATTTTTGTTTTAGTTGGATTTAACTTCCTGACTAGCTTTAATTTGCAAATATGATTATGACTATGAAAATCTTCAGAGAAGTTACATTCATGTTTACCAAGAGCAGAGCTGGAAATTCAAGTCTCTGATTTGTCAAAATACTTGTTTCTGCATACCGAAAGGTTGGATATTAAATGTCATTACCAAAAGGCTTGCAAATATATATTTTATGAATAACTATTGGAACACCATGATAAGTATTTGGCCCTTACTTTACCAAAATATACCAATTACCTCCTCCTGCTTATGGACCTATTGATACTTCCAAGGGACATCCACTTATGGTATACCTCTTTTTGTGTTTCCGAGGAAGTCAGCATCAGGTGTTTACTATATGGGTTTCCTTTTCTCATAAATTTCTGTTTGTGTTGGATTTTAGGGACAGAACATTCTATATTTTTGCACTTTTTTTTTTTTCAGGTTTACTTTACAACTACTCAATGCAAACTCATGGTTCAGAGACATATTTTTATGAAGGCTTGTCTCTGTGAAAGAAAAATGTTAGATACCTTGGAAAGTGGGATGACATAGGAAAGCATGTTTGGAGGCAGAAATTCCAATAATCAGTTAAGGGCAAACTCCTTGTCCCGTCAGGGCCATGGTGGATAGCACAAGGGAGCCATTCCTGCGCAGCATAGGTAGTCCTGGCAGCAGGCTGCTTCCAGCTGCCCTATTTCCCAGGCAAGCACGCAAAAACCAAATGGAAATTGTAGATATTAGTTTCCAAAATCACTTAATGACAGAGTATAAGGAGCTCATGAAATTATAGTTTGATGGAACATTACTTTGAGATCTCCAGAAAGTGCAGATGTTAGTAGTCAGCTGAAATGGAGTCCGATATACATGAACTTTGCTTCTCAGGAAAAACACAAAAAACACCACCTTCCCCCCCCCCCCCAAAAAAAAACCAAACCAAAACAAAACAACTAACCAACCAACCAAAACCCACACACAAACCAAAAAAAAAAACGCCACAGCCAATTAAAAAAAACCACAAAAAAACAACAAACAAACCAGATGTGGAGGAAGAGCCTTATCTATTAGACAAGATTTATGGGAAAGAGCACATACAGTAAAAACCTTCACTTTGGTGATATTACCAGAGCACTAGTGTAGACTCCAATCCATTATGTTTTACACTTATGTAATTTATTAGACTAAAACTGAGATCTTTATTCATGCAAAACTCCTTCCTGAATTTATGGCAGTTTTACAATCATTACTCAGCCTGTCTGGAATCATAAATTTCTATGAATTAAACTGAGAAGCAGTCTTCCAATTAACATTACAACTGGTAATTAAATGAAAGATTACACGAGTTACAGTGAACAGAGAGACACAATACTATCAAGCGTTCGAGCCAGAGATATTTAAAATATACACTTCCTATTTTCTGAAATTCCCACTTCCAACAGTCTCTAGAGTTTAGCAAGATCATAAAACTGGAGCAGCATTTCATGGAGTTCCTTTTAGTTAATATCACAGTATTAAATAAGATCTTTCCTGCAAGGGAAAGAAAATGATTGTTCTCTCTCTTAAGCTGGCTGTGTAAAATGTTCTTCAATAAAATCCAATAAATTAATATTCAATGATTTACAGTAAATCTCCTGAGCACAGGAGGCTTGCTCTAGATGGGAAAAGCAAACACTTATGGGGTACATTATTATGATGGTTTATGCTAATTAAATTGAGGCAGAAATGCTTAATTTATGCTTTACCATCAAGTGCAAATGGGAAAATTCTTTCTTAGTTCAAGCTTTATCTTGTTAAAAAGATTTACCTCCTTATTTCCTATAATAAAGAGCTATTTTTGAGACTATACTGAGAAAGCAGAGGCTTGCAGAGCTTTTCTGCTAGTTGACATGACGCTTTGGATCTCAACTTACCGTTCAATACAATAGCTGCAATTAGGTTAATTAGAACATTATCTCAAAGTACACAGCTATTGTACAAAAGAAGAAACATTCTCACTGAACATGCTGCCTAGTCACCAATAAATGATTTTTTTTTAATTACATTTTCTAATTGTAACAAATAATTTATTTTTCCTGGAGGTGCTTGACTTCTAAATATTGCAACTCAAGAAAACAAATCCATCTAATACATCTAATATCTTTGGTAATTTGAAATTTTTCTGACCATTTAGTTATTTTCTTCTATAAAATAATGAGAGAAAAAGAATCCCCACAATAAAGGATTATACTGTTTTAGCACATTAGTTATTTCCAAATTCAAAGGTCTTAATTAAAAATCATGCACATATAAATAAATACTAATCTGGTTAAAATATTTTATTATTATAATATTCACCTCTATAACAGGCAGGTGTAGGCAGACAAAGATATACAGGAATTGGCTGCCCAGGGAGGTTGTGAGTGCTCCATCCCTGGCAGTGTTCAAGGCCAGGTTGGATGAAGCCTTGGGTGGGATGGTTTAGTGTGAGGTGTCCCTGCCCATGGCAGGGGGGTTGGGACTAGATGATCTTGAGGTCCTTTCCAACCCTAACTATTCTATAATTCTATAAGGAATGAAGGCGATTAGCATGATGAGCTTGGGTGTGAGCCCATCAGGAGCTAACTTGTCTCCATATTGTTTTTATAGAAATTATGAGAAGGAAAGCTTTAAGGAAAAAAATATTGTTTTATGCATTTTCTGGAAATTCAGCTCAAGCATAGAAGGAAATGGTAAAGTGGATGGAATGCAGCTCCCTGAAAATCAACAGGACTTTTGTCACTGATGTCAAGATTGCAGATCCAGTTTTTGAGAGTGCCCTATGTAAATGGTTAACGTTAAACTGTTAACCTTCCCAGATAAATGTTCAACTATCTAAAACTATTTTTTCCACATGTACCCAAGCAACATAGCTGGCATTCAGACCATGTGTGTTACAGAAAGGGTACCTCTGTGCTACATTATGTGATCAGCTAAGCCTGCCCTAGAAAATACACTGGACCATTGGTGTATTCTGTAGTCTCTAAAACATATTGAAGTGCACTTCCCCGTTCCTGGAGAAGCTTTACACCCTGTACAAACCTGCTGTGGGCAATGACTTTGCAGCATACATCTCATGAATGTCATAGCTGTCATTGTGAAATATCAAATGCCAAGGTTTTCATAATTTATTTCCATACATTTGACAGGCAGGGACTTTTTGAGGGCAGAACTACAAATTTTAACATTTGTTTATGCCTTTTTGTGTCTCAAATTTGTTCCCATTCCCCACCCCATTTATCAATCATTTTCACTAATCATTACTGCCTATATTTATATTCCATAATCATTAACTCTCTTTTCTCCACAACTTAAAGAAAGGACAGTTGGTGTCAGACATTATGCAAACTATGTATATCTCTGAGGTGAAAAGATGGAATACCAGTACCATAGAAAATGATTGCAAAATGCCCTTAACTTCAAGAAAATCACATTCTTGCTTATCAGAAATGTTATCAGCCAGACACTCAGCTAAGCACATGAGCATAATTCACCTAAGAATGAGTTATGGTGCTCTTAGCTTCTGGGAAGTCTGCCCAAAATCCAGGAGCCCAGTTCATGTTTTAGGAGACTTTCTAACTTAGTTTGGATTTGGTATTTACACCAGTTCTAACCTAATTCTTTGCTTCTGTGAGGCAATTAGAAGTTTGCTGACCTGGATCTCTAGGTATATCTGACAAAAGTTAGAAACAAACCCAAAGATAAATACAAATTAATATAATTCTCAGCTAACACAACATTCTCAACTCATATAGACTGTGAACTCCAGCTCTAGCCCAAAGAAATTATTTTGCAGTGTGAACAACCATGAAGACTAACATATCAAACTATTTCAGTCCTCCAGATGAAATTTTTTTTTAAAAAATGAGACCTTCTAATTTTTTAAAGAGAAAGCAAAGGAAAAAAAAAATTGGTTTACATTTGACTACAGTTTGGCTGCATTTAAAAGAGGTCTTCACTGGTCTTGTACTTCATGGTTATGTCATGCAACTCCTCCTAGAACCAAAACCGATAAAAGTAGCACAGTTTAATTCCTAACTTTTCTATGCCTGTTTCTTCATTAAAGCTTCTCAATTTTCCTACCTGTTCAATACTGTCTGTTCAATGAATTTACAGGATATGTATACAAGTGCATCGTACACTATCATATAATACATTGTATTATGATTAGAGTGAATCAGAGAAGAAAAATTAAAGTTCATATTTCCTTCTCATACTTAAACAACATAACCATACCCTTTGTATTACCTTTTGTAATTCAGACAGGCTGGAAATCTGCCATGGTAGACAATTTCTGTCTCAATGTGCAGCACTTCGTCCCCTCAATACTTTTCAGATCTCCACTGTGAGAGCCGAAACAATAACAGTTGCCTAAAGTTTGAACTCAAAGTACCATGTGGTTTTAAAGCTGAAACTCTTTAAAACAAATAAGAAAAAATCTTGCATATGCTTGTCGAGACAGTGAAACTTGCATGTGAGATAAGGATATAATAATAAAATGTGTTGATTGGGCAGATCCACAAATATCAAGAAAGAAAAATGTTAATTTTCCAGTGTTACTATTTTTCTTCTCTCTTCACTAAGTTTCAGTAAAATACATCTCCTCTTCTTCCAGTCAGCTATGATGGCTACTGCTGCCAACGCAGTTTTACATTACTGTGATGTTAACAGATTACATGAGTATGTCTTAGCTCACTATTTCCACTCATTCTAAAAACTATTCCAAGAGAAGCAACATCCTCACCTTACCTAGCACCATTTTTGCCTCTTCTCTCACCCTGTCACGCTGCTCATGCCCTTTCTTACCTTTTTGCTTCTATCTAGCTAAGACCTGCCTCCCTTCACCCAAAGAATCTGATAAACTGCAATCCCTCAAACCATGGCATTAAAATCATCCACCACTTGTGACCTGGAAACCATCAGGTATTATCCTGTCTATACTGCAAAATCTTCAATGGAAAGATCATCCATTTGTACAGTATCTGGTGCAAATGGAAACCTGTTCCCAACTCACCTTTTGGCAAGACTGAAAAAAGGAAAAACACTTGTGTGTACCTGAGAGTCAGTGAAATACTTTATAAAAGGATATAAAAGATTTGTTGAGTTACCGCTCTCAGCCTTCAACTGATTTGTCATACAATGTCTGTTCATAATCACACTGATCATCCTCTAACAGGAGTTCTATCTGCAGGTCTTTTGCTAATAATAATCCAGCACCCTCAATAACTCTGCAGAGCTGCCTCCTTCCCCAGATACCCTTTCCTCATTCTGCTGCACTTCTTAGGTTGAAGTAGAAGAAAGGGATGCAATGCTTCTCCGGACAGAAGAAATATGAAAGAACAAGGACAGAGATAAGATAGATGCACAAAACCCATCATCCCTGCATCATCACCATCAGTAGCAAGAAAAGCTGCAGATAGCTGAATATTGGAAGGTGGAAACCTGGCAAGGCATCTCATCAGAATCATACAAAGCCCAGTCCTCAGTTTTATGGTCTGTTAGGTGACCATGCCTTAGGCTATCAAACTACAGTTGTTTATGGCAAATTTCAAAGTCATTTATAAAAAATATAAAAAAAATATATCATTACAAAAAAGGAAGATTTAACCCCACCAAGGAGATAATGTGGTTTGTTACCAGAATATCAAAAACAGTTTCCATTTTCTTAAGTGAAAAAAAATCTGTTTTATAACCATAGTTACATCATTGTCCATATTATGATTTCTCTCCATCAACTCTCTAAGATTCTACGTTTCCTACAAAACCGTATAGAAGAAATTACAGCTTCCTCACCACTGTAATATTCTACAATGCCTTTGAACAAGCAGGTGCCAGTGTCCCCGGGCAAGTGTGTGCGATCCCATGTCACTGAATCTATGTATTTGTGTAAAAAACCTGAGAGTCATGTATCATATTTACTTATATGTTTTTATATACAATAAGCCAATATACACGCCATATATATTCTTACAGGGGCAGTTAATATTTTTCTTGAGTACTCTGTCTTTAATTCACTGATGCAATTCAACAATTATTGATTTTTTTTTTTTTCCTAAATTTAGTAGAGCATATGTTACTTCATTAGTGTATCCACCTAGGGTTTTCTTCACAATAAATTCTGCATAAAGACAGCAGCCAGGATACACACAGAACAGTATTTTTATTTATACTAGGGTTCCATCCAGGGGCAATAAAAAGCACCAGCCCTTCAAGCATACAAGGATCGCCTGGCCTATATCCCCCCTTTGTTTTGTTAGGCTCATTCACCACCAGTCCAAGTACACTGAGAAATTACAATTAAGTGTATTCTTTAGAGGGAGGCATTTGAATGGTTGAAACTGGAATGGGAGAGGGAGACATACAAGCAAAGAAACAAATTCTTAACATCAGTTCATTGCTTCATGACCTATCACTTGCTTCTCATGAATTTTATGTGGAACTGATTTATAGGGCAAATCAATCACTCTAGCAGAAAGAAACCTGTTCTTAAAACCGTGTGAAAGCATCTGTCTGCAGCAGCATACATGCAGCATGAATAAAGATTGAATACAAAGTTCTTTGCTTTAGAGGTTTGCCAAAGATTTATATGTGAAAACAAAACCATCAAAACACAAATAAAAGAAACAAACCATAAAACATTTGCCAAAACCATTTAAAAAAATCTAGTCATTATAAGTTACTCTTTCCCCACAAGCACACATATGTGCTATATACTTAACATGTAAATACTGGATGAAGAGAAATTAGATGGAATCATGTACTAGTGGACAAGTAGATGTTTTAACAGGTCTTTTTGCTACTTACCAATAGCACAAGAATACTTAGAGAACACAGAACAAAAGCCTTAACCGTGCTCCACGTTGCAGCACAGGATATGACAATAAAACCTTACTTCAAGAAGTAGATTGCTGAAAGAAAGGTGTTCCAGTAACACTTGCTAGTGAACAAGACAAATCCATTGCAGTGGCATATACATACCTTACTTGCCCTGCAAGCCACAGGGTCTGACCCAAAAGCTAGCACAGACTTACAGCCCAATGACTTTGTTCTTGTTTTGAAAAGCGTCAGTGTAGGATGTTTCCTTTAACACAGATTGCCATGTCCAGATGAAAAATTCTGATCTAATTTGGTCCTCTGAAACAGATCAACCTAAACTAAAGCAGAAAAACATTAACAAAGTCTAAACCCTCATGAATTGTTTTGTTGTTTGGTTTTGTTGTGAGTTTGTTTGCTTGTGGGGTTTGGGTTTTCTGTTGTTTCTTTGTAGGTTTGGGGTTTTTATTGTTTGAGGTGTTAGGAGTTTGTTTTGTGTGGGGGTTTTGGGTGGGTTTTTCTGTTTGGTTGGTTGGTTGGGGGGTTTGTGGTTCTGGGTTTTTTTTCCGGACTTTTGTTTTGATTTTTTTACTTAGGACTGTTTTTTACTTTGAAAATAGGGAAATGCCAGAGCCTACATTATTTCCATGTAAAATCCAAACTACTTTATTCCCATAGACTTTAAGAGTCTCAGGCATGATGATGAATAGCTGGAGATGGTCGAATGTACACCTACAACTCAGACACACGCACTCAAGTACTGGTGTCATCAGGTACTGAAGCAGAGACAGTAAATCAGTGAACTATGACGCTTAGCTGTGGTAAAAGAGAAGAATGGATTTCATTATCTGAGACCTTCTCAGAGTAAGAGTCTTAATGGCTGCAAAGAGCTCAATGGGGAAGGATAGCATCTGAAAACAAAGGAAACTTCTGATGATTTTAAGTACTTTAATTTTTATCCCCCATAAACAATTCAGATGGGATGAGCTATGTAATAGCTTTTTTATGATAATTGTGTCTATTTCTTTGGTCTTTTACTAGGTCGTTAAAGATACTGAGGTTGCAGGAGAGCCTATTTTTTTCTTGGACTGTTCCAAGCGTTCTCATTCAGTTGCTAGAGTTTAGTGATGATAAAGATTTATAAGCAGCCAATAAAAGCTACTTTTAAAAAGCTTGCCTTCTTAATATAAACAGTCCCTCCATCCTGAAGTAATTTCAGTGACAAAGTTTTTACTTTATTAAAAAGAGGAAAATGACACAGAAGAAGCTATCTAGAAAATATGGTAATGAAAAATGTTTTCTCTCATAAAATTACAGGGGAAAGGAGAAGGCAAGGAGAAACAAAAGCATTTTAGTTACAAGGTCTGGCACAAGTTAAAACATAAATGTTGCTTCACACATTGGGACTGTAGGATCAGGCCACAGCCATGAAATCAAAAGTAACTTCTTTCCACCCTAAAATTCAGTTCTGGAAATAATTATTAATTTGATGTAATGTCTTGCACAGGACTACTGCTGTAAAACCGTGTGATGGAGTGGGTGGCGAAGGGTGAAGGCACATATAGATACATATACTTTAAACTGCTTCACCAGAACATGGAACTCTAAACTCAAGTTAAAAAACACATCTCAAATCTAACACAATACAGTGAGGGATGGCTGAAAGGAAATCAAGCCGTGAAACACTTTTTAGAACAACATTTCAGTTTTACTATTTAACAGCCTGTAGAAACAAAATATGACAGAAGAATATCAGTTTGCTTACATGCTTACTGCCCAAAGTTTTGAACACACAATTAGTTTTAGATGGGTACATTTTTGTAATTACAAACAGTTGTATGTCTTTATGACTCTTAGCCTTCTGTAGCACACTGAGTACAATGACAGCATTTGCCACCTGCATTGAAATTCTCAGAAATTTAATTATAAAACCATGCACATATCCCTGCAGTTTCAGCATCAGTTACTCTGCTTTCACATTAATATTATTTATTGTACCTGCTTAACCTTTGTATTTTCTAATAGTTTTTCAAAGTGATTTTACATACACTGTTTTGTATACTACACAGCAGTATGAAATTTAGACAGAAATTTACATAATTCTCCAAGGTGTTAACTTATCTTCTATTCAAAGCCATTAAATATCATCTATCTGTATATCACCATCTTTTTTTAAAGTCTCAATCACATCTATATGCAATCAGTTTTCAGGAAGCAGAAGTTCGGATAGTGCATTAGGAGTAATTTGTTTCCTTTCATTAAAACATTGATTTACATTTTTAACATCACAGATATTCCAGAAATGGATGCATCTGAAATACGGCATATTTTAGATCAATATTGTTAAAAAAGGAAGATGGGTTGTTTGTGAGGCTGTTTATGCACAGCTGCTGTTGACCAGTCATTTCTTAACTGATCTCAAAATTCCCAAGGTCCTGATGCCTGGTCTGCATTGCTTGAATCACCACTGCCCCAGGAAAGGCAGGTAGGATGTGATGGTACCAGGGACAGAGGAGAAGGTCATGGATCCATTATCTCCACAGGGAAGATACAGCAAAACCTACTTCTCAGAAAATTCTGCATCCACTTCCCCTTCCCATACATATATGGTACTTGTCTGACCTATGTGTCTGATGTGGGGGCTCATGGTGCTAAGCAGTTTTGGCACAGATCTGGGTCAAATCACTGAAAATTTGTCTTCTGCTTAAACACTATCTGTGTGATGAAAAGTCCTACACAAAATGTTCAGCTGAAAAACTGCTGTTGACTTTTTTCTCTACTGCCATCATAAAAAACTTCAAGTATCTGTCGATAAAAAAAGCAAGTTTGGATTTTCAGTTTTTGTTGTTTTGTTGTTTTTTGTTTTTTTTTTTTTTTTAAGGGTCCTTTTTAATAAAATCAGCAGCTATTAAGAGCTAAAGCTAAAACCATTATTTATACCCACTGGGTTAAAAAAGAAAAACGTTCAATTTCACACATCTAATTGTCCTTGGAAAACAAAAAGGAAAAGTTTTAGTGGTAGAATATAAAAAACAAACACTGTACAAACAAGGATTAAATTATTGACATTACTATTTAAGATAGTTCGGTTAGGGGCAACATGTCTAAACTATCCTGCTGACACTGCTTATCTCTGTGGTGCTACCAAGGCAAATTCCTGAATGATCCATACGTCATGAAAGACCACCAGCCCCCTTCATCTGGTGTTTTGAATGGCTTTAAACCATCAGGGTGAAAGGAAAATTGTTCTGTGTTTACAATCTGGCCAGGAAAGGAGAGAAGAGGCATTTGTGTAAAACATCAGCCCTTGATACTCTTCTACAGTCTAGTTTGAATTTCTACAATGCTTCCCAAAGCCCTGTACTTAAAATACATATATATATATAATCATATCTGCTACTTCTTTAGCATATCTGCTTCAAAACCAATTGCTTTCCAACCGAATTTCTCAATCACTCTTTGAAAGAATTTGAGAAAAAATAGAAAGTACATAAAAAGCACAAAATTAAATATATCTCATTATTGCCTCATACTTTAACATGGCTAAATTAAAAACGGCAAGTTCTGGTTCATGGAATCCATAATTTTCCATTGATATATTTTTATTTATTTTACTATTTTTTCAGAATTTGACTGAAGCAATGTACACCAAATACCTCAGTGAAGGATCTAGGATGTGATATAATGGTATCTGTGCAGGCATAGACATTAGGTCTTCTAAAATAACTATAACTACTGGAATTTCATTAAGTTAGAAATAATTACTGACAAAAAAAATCCAAGTTCAGGATACAGTTCTATGTAACTCATTTCACTTTTCAGGCAAGTGAGTAGCTTTTCCAAACAGATACTTTTCATTGGCCCAAGAAGCTGCACATAGAAAAAGCTCAGTATCTTTCAGTTACATTGTGCATAGGGGGTGAAGTAGAAAAGAGTTTAAGCAGAAAGGGAAGACATAAGCAACCAAGATGTGCTCTAACCTTCAGCACTTCTGCCTGTCACCCTCAGGAAAAAAGCAAAGCTCTTGATATTTTTTGTGTTGAGGTGACAACAAAACCAGCTCACTTAAACCCCATATCACACATGAGCAAAGCAAGCAAGCGCATCCAACCTGAATCTCCTAGAGAGGTAGAGATGTTTCATCCCTTAAAGCAGCCACCATATCTCCTTTGGCCTGGCAGTCACCAGCTCCAAGACAGGTGGAACAAGAACTACAGCGCTCCAGAAATGGTTGAATGGAATGCATTTGTCCTTAACACCACTTTGACAGGAAAGGGCCAACAAACACATATGTTAAGAAAGGAATTGCTAATTGCTCAGGTTGGCAGGTCCATTGCCATCACATGGTGTGATCAAGAGGAGGGACACTGAGTTTTGAGATGCTTCCCAAGGTGGTTCAGAGTCAATCCACTGAGGAGATAAATTAAAAAGTGATAAAAGGTTCAACCTATTCATTAATTTCTGCTTAGGCAGTTCTATCTGGCTACAGATTTGCAAGTATCGTGGCTTGTCTTCCTTGAATACCTCTACCTCTGCAGTTCTCCAAAAGCCCAGTTCCTCAAAAAATCCCCTTGTACAACACCACAGTAAATGGCTCCCATATTACCAGATGGTCAGTTATGATTCCAAAATATCAAGCAACATTATTTTAATATATGTCTATACCTGAGATTTCCAGAAATGAAACAAGGCAGAATTTTATAGCTGACTCAAAAATTTGGAATATTTCCTCCCACTCATTTTGTTTTCAAAGGCATCCAATTGATTTTCAAAATGCATGTTTTCTTGATTTCCATTGTGCTTCTAACTTAGGCAATTTCTGCTTTGGCCATAGAAATTATTTAAGACGCCTAAGAAAATCAGTTGTAATGCTGAACACATATTGTTTCTATTTATGTTAAAGTGTTTTGCCATATTCAGAGCTTCCTCACTTGTTTTCTCACAGTGAAGGCAGTTGATGGGAGTCAGAGTGTACTAACAAATATAAGAAACAAACAAGCGAATAAGGAGAGAAAAGATGTAGGGAAGTAGAGATTTTAAAATATTTGTCAAAATCTTGTAAAAAACTAGATTTAAGCTACCTTGAAAGCAAAACATTGAAGTCTATAATTACACAAAGGAGAATTTGAAGCTAAACAAATTAACAAAAGATGGCTTTGATTGTTTTTGCCAATATTTCCTGCTTTTTTCCAATCCACCATAATTTATATTTTTTATTTTGCACTAGTCATTCTGGAACAATGTCAGTGTTGAGTCCATAAGCACTCTGAGAATTAAAAATGTCATGAAATAGTTATTTCATTAGCATGTATATGGTCATAAAAATAATTATAATTACTTAGAGGTGGAGGAGAGCTTTGTTTGATTGATGCAATTAATGAAAACCTGGACAGTTCCTACATACTAAACAGCAAAAACTTGGAGAATTAACTATATACTGTGCAAAGTTATAATAATTACAGTATGAATTAAAAAGATTAGTATTCAAAAGAATAATGTACCTTAGAACCTAAAATACCCATTGTAAATTGTGAAAGTATTTTCAACTGTGTGTATAATTCTCATAAGAAAAATATAATTTTCATTAACTTCCAAAGTCTCCTAGATTAATAGGTATTGGCAGTCTAATAGAGAGTACAATCAATCCCTTCTAATCTTGTTATCAGATGCTAAACAGCTGGGTGACCTGATTTAAGTGTTATGATTTTAAGGAAGTAATAACGTATAATAGTTTCCAAATGCCTGCTAAGAATTTGCAAGCTGTATAATACACCAAAAGATATGCAAATAAACGACATTAAAAAAACACAGTCTAATTAGCATTAGGATGCATATAAACAGTTTGTGCAGCCATAAGTAACCTAATCTTATTTCAGTGGTGTTTCTTTTAATTTATTCTCTCTTTTAAAGACCTGAAACAGAGTAATGACATTCTTAGAAGCCCAGGTGAAGCCACTCTGCAAATGGGTAAATTGTAAAGCTGAAGAAAAACCTTTTCATTCAGTAGTCGAGACCCTCTGAAGCAAACTGACCACAATTTGCAAGAATGATAAAAGGAGATTAATATGCAAGTTGTACCTTCATAGGTCATTTATTGTTAGTCCCCAGACATATCACATAAAAAAACCCTCAAAACCAGGGCCAAGTGGCTTTAAACTCACGCTGCAGGGTCCAGGCTGTGAGGAGGCCCCTTAGCGATTTGAAAGCAATCAAAGCAAAACCGCTCTTGCTTGAGCAATCACATAGTGCCATTTTCAGATCCCTTTGGCCTGGTTGCTCTACTGTCCCTTGCTGCTCAGACTCTCAAAGGCAGCTGCTGCTTTTCTACATGATTCTTCAACCTGCTGCTCCTACATAAGATCCTGCAGCTCAGATGCAGATCAAGACCCTGAATGCTTTCTCTGTTATTTGATGGCTGTACAAGGAAATGGACCAAGGCTCTGGTTCTTCTGCCTATCAGGGATTACAACAGGCAGCCCCCCTACAGATCACCTCTTTTTTTTTAACACTGATTTTCAGATTAAAGGCAGGATGTGGAGGCTAGCTGATGACAGTATAGCAGAAGACCAACAGAAATCATGGGCCAAGTCCAGGAGAAGAATCAATCCAGCCAAAATCCACAGTCGGGCAGCTTTATTTCCTCATGAACATTTGAGAGGTTCCTGGTGCCTCTTAACAGATATGATCATGAAAGACACAGGCAGAAGCCTCAGATGAAGTAGAGCTGGGAAAAAGAAAGTTGAACAAGAAGAGGAATAATTTTCAGAGCATAAAAATATGGTCAAAGGCAATACTGTGGTCTACCAGGTAGGTATTTCCAGTTCCTGCAGTGATTTCTTTTTCATTACTAGATTTGCTTGTAAAGAAAAGCCCATAGTATCCCCTGCCTTCACTCTGCTTTCCGTCATGGATGATCATAGACTGAAGATGAGTGGACCTGCCTCAGGAATTTGTTTAGCTTTCTTGGAGTTACTCTGTAGAAAGATCGAGGCTTAATAATTTATCATGCAGAAACAATTATGATTCTAAACATTTCATTCCTTTGTCATTCATACACAGCACTACAATTAGATGGCACTAGCTGAAATTTGTGGATGAGATTATTTTGCTCTATGACTTAAGTCTGTCCCGGCAGGAAATGCTCCATCTCACATTAGCAGGACAAGGAGGATTCAGCTGCTGCAACTCGTCTTCTGCACCTCCACCCAGCAGGTGGGTCCAAGCTTCCTAAACAGTGTTGATAAAAAAACAAACCAAACCCAAATAAAAAATTATATATCATCCAGCTACCGGGAACACAAGTTATGTTTTATGGCAAGCTGTCCACAATATAAAAAATGAGTTGCAAGTCCTGCATGCTATTCCAGCAGCAGCCAGGAATATGCCAAGCATCATGGAAGAGATGCTTTAACCTGTATTAGCCCTTCTACCCACATCTATGTACCATGTTATTGCATGTTATTTCCAGATGGCAGGTTGCTGGGTTTTTTGGTTGGTTGTTTGGGTGTGTGGTGGTTTTGAGGAGGGGTTTTATTGTGCTTTGTTGGTTTTTGTTTGTTGGGTTTTTTTGCTTGGTTTTGCATTATTGGTTTGGGGTGTTTTGGGGTGGTGGTTTGTTTTTGTTTTTTGGTTTGTTTTTTTTTTTTTAAGCAATTTCTGGTTTAGGAAGAATTATTTTGCAGAAGCATTAACTGCATGTGAAGGTCTTTTCTTTTTTTTAAAAGACAATTCTAATCTCACATTCCCCCTGCTAATCACACAAACAGTTTAGACTAAAAAATCACTACATGGTAGGAAGAAGCGGGAGGGAGTGGGAACTCACAACTATGCATGCTGCTGCCAGGGAGTCTTTTTTCCATTCTTGCATTGATAGAGATGCTCTGACAATCGTTGTACCAGATTTTCACAAATGCCATCTTTTGCAAACTGCCAGATTAAGGAGTGAAGGCTTGTTTTTACGCATTATGTTTTAAAGATTTTTTTTTTTTCTTAAGGGAGCATATGGTGGAAGGTGACACATTTAAAATGGTCTTACTGATGGCTGATTCCTAGAAGAGATTACTTTATCATGAAGATTATTTGCCACTAGGTGTAGCCACTTAGCATTATTGAGGAATAGGTAGAAGCTTGCACCAAATATTAGAAATAACTAGTCTCTTATTTCGGAGGATGTAATTTGCACTTTTTATTCTGCTTCAAAAGAAACTACTATCCTGGAATCTCAAACACCCCTAGCAGTCTGGGCGCCCCTTTCCTTGAGCCATGGTACTCATACTGGCAGTTGTAGGGATGAAATTGTACTTTCTCCTTTTCAGACTTGTTTTTATAATCCCTCGTATATAAACCACACTTGCTTTGTTAGGACTGATTTGTATTCAGCACTGTAACAGAAAGAATAAAATGAACCTGGAATAGAGCACTGATATTAAGCATCAGCAAGGGGACATCATAGGGTCCCAAGATCTATTCTAAGGTTCATTTTGACTTGAGCATTATTTGATTAAATAAGGAGTCTGTAATTTAAGGGAGTGCTTAGTCATTCAAAGAAATACTTGCAACTGAGCTGCAAAGGATGATCAGGTAATTCCTCCTCATACAAAAGATGTCTTTGCAGCACATTACTGCTACTAACCTCAGTGTTCACATCTGTCTCATGCTTTGCATGAGACTGCTTTTCAGCATGGGCTGCAAGTTCCCATTTTCTGCAGGCTACCCTGTACTTTACAGGAGTACTCAGATAGCTTGTATCAATCTATTTGTCTTTCTGTCTTTACACAACCAGTGTTTTAAACCTAGGAATTTCTTCCCTAATTGTTCCTTCAAACATTTTTATTCCCATTGTGAGCTGGGAATAAGTCTTTCATAAATTATTCACTCTTCTGAAGTCGTAAGAACTGTGTCAGGGCAAATTTGCATTTCTTCTCACTCCTCAGAATTAGATAATGAAAAAACACAAGCACCTTAAGCAGAGAGCTTATGGGAGCACATTTACTTTTAGGGGAAGGAGAAAACTACCTCCAGCATGCATATTTGAGTGAGGTCCTCCACTTCAATAGTATTCCAGATTTATAAATAGAAATGCTTAATTACACTCACATTTTCCCAGGTAGAACTGTCAATTATTTTATATTAACTTACCATAGTTTTCTATTCTTATTCATATTTAACCCTTCTCCATAGAGAGCTCCTACCTCCAAAATTAAGAGAACAAGAGTAGGGATTGCAAGGAACTATTTTTTTTTTTTTATTTTTTTTCTTAATGCACATTGCATTTCTTTCTCTTTGTTTTTCTCTCAACATTATCTTGATTCAACTGCTAAGCCAATGACATTAAAAAAGTTGTCATATGATTTTCTTTTCTAATTAAATATTCTTATATATGAAATGAGGTAAATTACTTCAATTTGGCAAAGAAAACATGCATTAATTCATGCCATTGGTTGCATTTTTCAAAATGTCTAAACCCTCCTATGACAATTTTCTCCAACATCACTACTGATAAAACTTTCACTATGACAGAAGAAGAATCAAGCTAACTATAAGTTTTTGTGATAATCCCAACCAATTCTGCAGTCCTGCTGTTTGTCTTTGAAAGTGTTTGCCATGAAATAAGAACAGTACAGCTCAAAAAGGCTTGAGTGGAACTGTGTTTCAGATTTTTCTTTTTAAATAGTTTGGGTTTTGTTTTTTTATTTTTTGCTTCTTTCTCTATCTAGGGAAAAGGAAAAAACACCATCAACAACAACCTGGAAATGGTTCTTAAAAACATAGCTTATCCTACTTAGAAGATGGCTATGTGCATATTTTTTTATAGGAAATATAATCATTAAAAACTAACACTAAGAAAACTAAAGGTCTAAGGAGATCATAAATAAAGGATATTGGATTTGGAGGGAAGTAGTGGGTTGTCTTTTTTGGTTTTGTGTTTTGTTTTGGTTTTTTAATGAGACACTGATTAATATTAAAATGTTTGTATTCTTAACCATATTTTTACTCAGATTTAGTGTAACCTATTTTCCAGTTAGTTCAGTTAAATTTGACAAAAACTTGTATCTCCTGCTAGTTTAGAAATATGCAGGTGCTTGCATCTTTCAGAGCCTTTGTGAATATCGTACAACTTTCAAGTCTAACCTACTTTTCCTTCCTTTTTTTTTCCTAGAAATATTCTATGGTCCCTGATGAATGTTGCAAAAGATTCACAAATTCTAACTGCTTCATAAGGCAGCAAAAATTAACATCTCCGAGGATGTCATTGAAATGTGCAGACTTCCCCCCACACACACTAGGATAGGCTTTGATGGCACAAGCTTTAAAAGCAATTTTTATGCCTCTCAAAATCTGTAAGAAAAAAAAAATATGATGCAAATTATGAATTTCCTGCAAAGTTACCTGTTCTCCTATGGATAAAAACATGTTGGAACTGACTGGATAATACTTCTTTGTATCCCATTAAGATTATTATGCTCTTCATCCCTGAAGTACTGTGTTCCCCAAATGGCAGCGTAGGAATCCCCTGAATACTTTTTATTTTACTTTTTCCTCTAAAACAACCAAGAAAATAAGCCCATAAATAGAACATATATTACCTCAGTGGGTGGAAATCCAGATTGGATTTAAAACACATGTTGTAGTTTATTGACTCAAAGCATATGATGTTGCTAAGAGGTAGCAGCTTCTAAAGTCCCGAGATTCAGGGCTGTCCTCCTTTCACACCTTCTAATAAAAAATAATAATAAAAAAGCCTATAATATGCAATTAAAAAATATCCTGTAATACATTTCAAGTCTCGATGGAGAACACAACAAACATATTTTTCAGTTATAGAATTTGATTGGGGGATTTATGAAAGCCATAGAAGTGGAAACTAGTCCCACTGAATTCTGCAGAGGTTTAGCATGTGCATCTCATAATTGCATCTGGCCAGCCATAAGTATAAAAATAATCCTTTGAATTGGAGGAATAAATCTTCTAGCAAACTTTGGTCATACATTCTACTTTGGTTATAAAAACAAAGAATATCCCTGTGCAAAAATTTAATGACAGCTGAATGGAAAAAAACCCCACAAATCAAAACATTCATAGCCTCAGAGCACATGACATTTAATTAATAGAGGCTGCTGTTCACAGGAGACCACGCAGTTTTCTGTATATCTTGACTGCAGTACACAAAGCTACTATATTATCAAAGATTCATTTCTTAAAAGTGTACTACTCACTTTCAGCTAAAAGCAGTCTAAAGTACTGCATGATACAATCCATGTATGACAGGTGACTTAATAGTGTAACTACTGAAAATAACACACTTTTTCAGCAATAATACAGCATTTCCTGCTCATGACCACTCAGATTGTGACAAGTCATTAGTTACAGGATTTCCGTTGATTCACTGAATATTTTCCCTCAAAAGGCATGCATTTGTTGTAAGTATAACCAGTAGGTAAGGCCCAACTCCATACTTTATCAAAATTTCCAGTTCTCCTCCAGTAATTCACTCCCAGTGTGCAAGGCTTACTCTGTACCAGCCTGCAGACCCTCCTCAGTTGTATTTTCTGCTGCAAAATATGCTACATGTACAGCTACAGAGAGTATAAGCCTTTAGGAAATCTTGAAGGTAATGTTATTACCTGAAGGAATGAGCCATTTCCCCCTTTAGGGTGGGCAAAGGGCAAAAGTTACCTCTGATTTGTTACTCGGCATAGCTGCTTGGACAGAAGGGCTGGAGAGAGCCAGCCTGCCAGTCCCATCATTTGCAGAGCGCATGCTGTGAGCACTGTACCAACAACTTTGCCATGGCTGAAGAGAGAGTGAATGAAACAGAAGCCTTATCCAAAGATGTTTTTATTCTGTGACTGTTTCTTTCTATAAAGACAAACTGTACAGTAAAGTAAAAGTTTAGGGATGAAATATCAAGCTTTTTCCTTTGAAAGTCAAAAATAACGCTACTTGGTTTTAGTTATGGGGTAGAAAGTAAAAAAAAAATTGTTTTTCTAGATTAAAACACAAGTAGCACATGTACTTAACTATCCCAGCAAAACCAGGACAATAGGAGCTGTGATTTTTTGCTGTAAAAGAAAAAACTGCAAAAAGAAAAAAGGCTTTTAATCTTGGCACTTTTATAACTATTGAGAGCTTAGATCTAAGTAATAAGTCCTTGAACACCAAAAATGGTGTTTGACTCTTGGTTACAATACTCAGAAGGTGAAACCAGTATTTCTTACTTCCTTTCTATGAAAATCCAAAAGGCTGAAGTTTTAGTTCCATTTTCTACCTTAAAAACATTTCTTTTTTGCAAATTCACCTAGATAACCTGACTGTTGGTCAGGGTTAATGCACACAAGAAAAAAACAAAACAAAAGAAAACAAACCCACAACTACAAAACTACCAGTTATGACACATGCAGTCTATGCTAATACATAAATAGCCTTCTTTTGTGGGCCACTGCTATGGGATATATATTTTTACTCAGCATCTTTGGTTATGCTGCCACCAGCAGCTTTCACAACACAAAAAGACAAGTGACAGGTGCTGTCAGCGAGGCAAACAAAAGCTGTGGAAATTCACTGAGCATGTAATATGGTAGATTTTAGCGAAGCTAAAAAAAACACAGTAGCTTTGACTAACTTGATCTTTCAGAAAGCTATTTGAGGAAGAGAGTCACAAAATACTGAATTGGATGTAGTGTTACATAACAAAGAACTCCTCAGGGTCTTGTCTGCTGCCTTATCTCATAAATTGTAATGATTTTCATGTTAGATCAAAGAATAGCATAAATCAAAATTGAGATGAAAAAAATGCTCATTCCCCTCAAGTTTATAGCTTTTGTTTTAAGACACTCATAAGCAGCACCATCGAAGGTATTTCTTTCTTTACACAAGTCATTGCTTTGTAATAATTTCTGCGGCAGAGTGGAAAAGTCTGTTGCTGGAAGCACCCACCTCTTAAAACACTTTACCCAACTTTCTCAACTTTCTTCTCAAATGATAGATGGCATTCACCTTTGGGGTTTGGAGTGGGGCGTGGGGAGAAAAGAGAAAACTGTCTCCAGAATAAAAACAGCAGAAGGAGCCTTGGCTTGGGGAAAATATTATGGAACAAGGACACATGGAAAGGCTCTCCCTGCTTAACAGGAATTTATGGAAAGTAGAAAAATAATTAGGATGCAACCCTGAGTGACAGGACAATTGAGTACCACCATCAATAGCTCACTATATCTAGAGTATTCTAGATCCCATCAGGCTCAGTAAACAAAAATTTCTGAACATTAATTTATATATAAAAGCCGTTACATCATTAACTCACTATCAATTTCTAAGCAAACTTATTTTCAGCAGAGATCTGTCAAGTCAGAATTCAAATATTGGTAAATTGTCAAGGTCAAAAAGGGCTGCAGTAGTTTAAGAAGTTGCAGTAAGTAGGAGTGGAGGGAAATCTGTTCTATGAACTCCAAGCAGTGCAGAAGAAAACACAGAAACCGGGTATATTTAAAAGGTATTTTAAACATTGCAAAAGCCTAGGTTGTTTCTTTTCACTAAAGCCGTAATCTGGTATTTACAACGATGTAACAATTAGATTTGATTTTCACACATGGATGCGCTGACATGGATAGGTGATTTTGAGGAATTATGTACAAAAAAAAAAAAAATCAGGAAGTATTTTTCAATCTCAAAGCCAAGTTATTTTTTCACTTCTTCATACATCATGAATTAATTCCCCCCAAAAAACTTAATATAGAAATACTTTATTACAGGTCAGGGATAAAAAGCTAAAATGAAAATGCTTATTATCAGAAATGGAAAAATCATAATTTGTCAAACTTAAGTTCATCTTCAGTTCCTGAAATATTCATGAGAAGATCTTGAGTCCTTCAAATGTGTAATTTGGTCTTATGGGGTACTTGCTTCCTCCAATGTGTTTTGCTTATTGATCATACTATTCAACACCCTGGATCTGCATGTGATCTTTGATGGTCAGCTGTGATTAATCACATAATTGCATTCATGCCAATTCTCTTCCTCTATTGGATTAATATGATTCTCTAAAACAGAAGCAGTTCTTGATGTTGTCTCAAGGGCTTTTAAACACTCCAAGAGGGTTTGAAGAAAAGTGTGTTAGGAAATGGAAAACGCTAAAGCTTTTTCTTTCTGGTTCACTGAAGCCTCAGTCATAGTTCCCATCAGGCTAATGTAAAATTTATTGGCTGGTTACAGAATTTGAATTCCATTTTATTTTTTCTGTGGTTATATAGGTGCATGTGCTGAGATATGAAGAATGGAGCAGATTTTTTCCACTTGTGTAATTGCATGGCTGGGAGATATTAGAATCTGCTGCCTTGCTGTGGTAAATTATGTACTAACAGTGTAAAACCACATTTTGTTCTGTTTTCATGAGCTTAATACCATTTGGGGTTAAATCTTTCTGGGTTTTGTGAGTTCTTTATCTAGACTAAACCGTGAAATTCCACAAACACTCAACAGAACCAAGCTTTCAGCACATATTTAGTCTTATTGCAAGCATTTCTCAAAGGACAGCTCAATCATACAAATAGCAGGGAGAAAGACAACCCACAAATATCTTTTAAATTATTTTTTTTCTTAATAGTCACCACATCTCTTACAATATTCACCTGTTACTGCCCAAAGGTACTACCAGCTACTATAAGCAATAGTGTGAAAATTGCTATTTCAAGTACTTGACTTATTTAAAGCTAATTTTATCCACAATCTAATATCTGCTCAGAGTGCTCAGCTGTAGACCAGTCTGATAAAAACAAGTAGAAGTATATTCAAATAAGGCTTATACATGGGAAGAGGTAAAAGGAAACAGTATAGGATGTGACGTGTGGGGTAAAGAAGAGTAGAGGGTGTTTTCCCTGATGTAGGCCCAGAATGAAATGTAAAATTGCTTTGAGAATATTTAATTAAAAAAAAAAAAGTCTTAAAACCTAGACTACTTCCCATTGACAATGGTAGCTTCCAGCTTTTATGCATTATTAGACAACAGATAAATATTCCATAGAATAAAAACAGACATAAGGAATTCCTTTTACTACAAAACTGGTCTACTCCTTAGACCAGTGTGCCTTGTCTGTAAATTTAAAGAATGAGACATGTTCAGTGTAGGCTACAACTCAATTGTACAGAAAAAAATGATCATCATTATTCTGTTCTCAGAAGTTGGGAGTTTTTTGCTTGTTTGGCTTTTTGGGTTTGGTTCTTTTTGTGATGGCGGTTTTTTGCTTGTTTTCCTCTGGGTTTTTGCCGTTGAGGGTTTGCTGGTTTGTTCTATTCTTTCTATTCTGTTCCCTGAGAATTAGGTTTGTTGTGCATGTAGCACTTGTGTTTTCCATTCATTATTTGCTTACCACTGAGCATCCTGGCAGTTTTCCCACCACAGTAGCAGACCTAGATGGTGGTTAGTCCAGCCAGGAGCTGTCTCAGCAGCACAAGCAAGCCCAGCTAGTTAGTGAGATTCTTAACAATGTAATCATACCCTAAGGAAATTCAGTTTGAATGATACATTTGCCTTAAGCAGCATTTACCCATAGATTAAGTGTGAGATTTACATTTAGACATAACTGGCTATATGAGCTTGTCCGGCCATTCCCTCTGCCCTTATTTCTTGCCAGTCTTACCGTTAAAACATTTATATAATTAAACTCTTTTAACAATTTTACTTTCTAATAAATATATAATTGGCAAGATTAGTGTTATAATTAGGCAAAAAATAGTGCTAGATTTAATCTATATAGTTAACAAAAATAATTCCTTCATGCAAATATTTCACTAAAAAAAGAAACAAAAAAAACCAACCAAACAAACAAAAAAACCCCAAACAAACAAACAAACAAAGAGCAACCCAGGGAATAAAAATGAAAAGGAAAACTTTTGACAACAAAGCTGTCTTCTACACCTTTTGGCTGAGTACCAGGTTTATATATTTTCTTCTTTGAACTACAACCCAGCAACAACTTTTACAAAATGGTAGAAGAATCTATCATGCAATCTAGCATCCTCAGGAAGTCTTTACTTCCATTGTTTAAGAAGTAACTTGCTTACATAACCTCAGGGGCAACCTCTTGTTAGACTAAAGTAATCCAAATGCTAGAACTTCAGGTTGGGGGATAAAATCAAACTTTATATGGACATGTTTGTTCTCCCCTCTCTTGCCAAATTTTGGATTTTGACATGTTTCAATGCTCTGTATTCATTAGTTACAGTCACGATCTCCAGAGGACAGGGAACACAAAATTCATTCCATTCTGTAGAATCAAAGACAGGTTGGAAGTCAGAGTAACATTAATTTGCATTTGTGGAAACCGTTAATCAAAATTGAAGCTGTTTTTTCTCCCTTTCCCTCACAATTCTTTACAAAATACATAACAAGCCATCAATGTGTCAAAGCTTGGATAATGCTACCCAAATGTGTTTCCAGTGAAACAAAATCAGGCAGTATCATCTATTACAATTATTCTTTCAGATCTACCAGTGTGTTGATTACAAACAGCAGAGAAATAAGTGTGAAAAATAACGGGTGAAAAAAACCTTCCAAAAAATACCTATTTTAAAATAAGATATCCGAAGTATTGCACTGTACCAATAAAAGTAATATTTCAAAAAGCAAAATCCGTTTTACCTTTAACTTTGCAAACAAGTTTCTATGATTATGAAATTATTGCTTTGTCTCAGACCATTTACCGGTAGCTTCCCCTACTTCTCCCTTACAATGGTGATTATTTCTAGTTGCATTTCAGAAAGTGAATGGAGTATTAGATTTTCAGAACAGTCTGAATTGAGAATATCTGATTCAATAATCTAGAGATTTAGTCTCATCATGAAGGCTTCCTAATTGTACTTTCCTCAGATAGACCAGAATTAATTCTTGCCATTCTTCCCCTGAAATGTATCTGTGCTGATACACTGATAATAATTTTCTTAACTCAGAGACAGACAGCTAAGGAAAGAGCCTGGGAAAATAAAAGGAAATGTCGAAAGTTATTATCATAATGAGAATATTAATTAGCTCCATTTCAGACACCAATTGTTGTCACATGAATCAGGAAGCAACTCTCCAGGTGTTTTTCTAAGATTCTTCTATTTCTCTTGCTGTCAGGAAAGGCCTTGTTGATAAGAAAAATTAGTCTATTTCAATAGTTGAAGGCAAAAAAACCACCTGATATAGACCCATACTGCACAATGCAATTTCTTTTATTTCTTCTGTTCAGTGGCTGGGGGATGTGGTACATCACGGGGCAATGGTTGTACATGGCCAATACCAGAAATCTGGATTTCAACTTCTTCTGTGGACTTGTATACAAAGAAGAAAAGCAGAAGAAGCTATTACATCTGTTTTTTTTACCTCTTTTTTTTTTTTGTTTGTTTTTTTTCCTCTCCAAAATCTGCCTTCTCTGGACACTCTCAGAATGACTTGCTACACCTAGAAAATACCTATTGAGATGCAGTTGAGGCTAATGCTCTAGACAAAAAATAAAAGAAGTTCTCTCTGTTCTCGATTCTGATTGTAAAAGGGGACTTTGGGATAGTGTTAGTATTATTTAAAACCACTTTGCACTGCAAGTTAGGTTTCTCTGAGCCACTCTCAGCCCTACTCTTTCTCAGGTTTCTACTACCCATTCAAAGTGTGTTGTAGATTGCTTATATCAGAAGGGTATAATTTTGTGTTTTCTTCCCATATGGCTGATTTCTCTGGCTCTCTTATATTAAGTCCCTGCTTTTGGGCAAAAGTTCTCTAATTTAATATCAGGCTAGAAATTCAACAAGCTGACATTTATTCCCACTAGTAGACAAGTTATGAATTGTACAGGTTTAAATTCAAGCCTGCTGTGTCTCCTGGTTGTGCCTCTCCTGACACAACAGGGTCTAATGTTATCTGCTGCTTACATTTCATCTGTTTTCAGGAAACTAGTTAGTCCCATGCTAATTTAGGTTATTTGTTTCAGTAAATTTTCAAAGTGCTGGTTAAAGTCGGAACCCACTTGTAATTCTGCCTACTTATAACTCAGCCAAATAATACAGCTGGTCTTATCTTAAAAACTCTACATCTCATAAGGTCAAGATCATTATTATTGAGAACCTATTTGTCAGTTTCTGGGTTTTGTTTCTCTGGAAGTTAGCAGCATCATAAAGTAGAAGGATCAGCTCAGGCATACAGACTATAAACAACTGCTACAGAGAAAGAGAAAAGAAGTTTGAAGCACACTTTGTAATAGATATGGAAAGATATGAAATATAGGCTTTGAAGAAAGAAGTGAAGCTATGCTTTCATTCACTTGTAACTTTTCAGGGTATTAGGAGAATCTGTGTCTTGTAGCCCTGTCTCTCAGCATGAAATTTTCCTTCCCTTAATATTCTGTTATAATCCATCAGAACAGAGGATACTCCAACCACTCCATCTAAGTGTACTCCACCTCTCCTTAGCAATATTTTCTTACCTTCATCCTCTGGCTTTACTATAGGGTATCTGCTTGATCAGCTCCACACCATCTCCTAACCAGCCTCCCAAAACCGCTTTTATAACCTCTCCAGTGATGAACACACGTGGTCCCACAGCTGATCCCAGGGAGTATTGTACCAACCAGCTTGTTAAGTGCCAGGGCATCAATTTCAATTCAGAAACTCAGGTTTCTTAGCCTCTGAGGCAAAACTCATGTTTTCTCTTCCATATTTCTAAATAATAGTAACTTTTGAATTTTCCTGAAAGTTTTAAAATATATATGTATAGTTAAATAGTTAATATATCTTATTCATAAACTGCATGTAAATATAGACAAATGTAGGAAAGAGGTCTATAAATTCATAATGTGTTTAATTTCTATAAAAGGGTGTAAAAAACAGATGCCCACCTACAAATATAAGTTGTAGATACTGAAGGATGTTACACGTTCGCTAATCTTTTAAACAATTGTACATCATGTTCTACGTCTCTGGGAATGTTTATGTGTTGTATTTAGATGTATAGTATGTTCTCACAGGAGTCGGCCATTTGTTGTGGTTTAAGCACAGCCCGCTCGCTCACTCTTCTGTTTCCTCCTCCCCCACCCCTTCTCCAGAAAAGGTGGGGAGGAGACTCAAAAGAGTGTAACTCCCACGGGTTGAGATAAGAACAGTCCAGTAACTAAGGTATAACTCAAACCACTACTGCCACCACCAATAATAATAACAATAAGGGAAATAACAAGGGAAGAGAATACAACCACTCACCACCTGCCGACTGATACCCAGCCTGACCAAGTAGTGATCTAGCCCTTTTGGGTAACTGCCCCCAGTTTTACATCCTGTGCATGATGTGCTGTGGTATGGAATACCTGTTTGGCTAGTATTGGGTCAGGTGTCCTGTCTCTGCTTTCCCCTTCTCCCTGGCACAGCAGGAGACTCAGAAAGTCCTTGGTCAGACTAAATATCACTTAGCAACAACTAAAAACATCAGTGTTATCAGCGCTGTTCCTAGGCTGAAAGTCAAAAACACAGCACTGCACCAGCTACTAAGAAGGAGAAAAATGACTGCTGCTGCTGAACCCAGGACACCATTGTATCAGGACAACCAAATTCATCTAGCCAGGCTGGTATTCTGCCAAAGCTAATTATTAGTTTGGCTTGTCATTGTGCTAATGGAGTCATGGAGTATTTACTCAGTTCAGTGCTGGCGCAGCCCAGAACAGGATCCTTATCTTCCCACGAGAGCAAGTTAAAATACAGGATTTCTACAGTTTTAAAGAACAAGCTTTATAAAGCAAATTGGAATTATCTTGGGTTTTTTAATTTTATTTTACATACTTTTAAAAATCATGTTTGAAAAAATATTTACCATACTTCACTTGCGTTAGGTATTATTTAATATTCAGAGTTTTTACACTTGAATTTGTTGAGACAGTGGATAAATATTTGCTTACTATTATTTCTAACTACCTATGACACTCCCTATCATAGTCAAAAATCCATTTTATGCTCTTTGTAACAGAAGGAGACTGGGTCTTCAGGAGAATTGTTTCTGAGTGTAGTCACAAGCTGTTACTCTAACAAGCAGCACACAGACAGGTTTCCTCTTGCTTTTCAACAATTCCTCATGTCAGCTGGAATTACATGTCCCACAAACTACCGCATTTAAACAGGCCATTTGTAGCAGCATGAGAATGTCTCAGTGCTGTAACATAAATTCACTGTTTTTCTTTGTTTCTTCTATTTCTGATTAAGCAAATAGCCTCTCAGCAATGTAACTGGTGTCACCCATCAAAAAATTTTAACAATTTATATAGTTTTCAGACATTACTCAAGGAAACATTTTTCATAATTTCTCATAAGATTTCCCAATTAAAATAATAAAAGCTTTTCCACTTTTATAGGTTACTTTGTTTTCAGACTTGATTTTTACCCTCCCTTTTTCCATATTTCCAAGAGCTTATGCTCGTGGGTTTTGGGTCAGGGAATCCATAATTCCTGGTGGATTAAATCCCTTCAGGCTACCTGTTTCCTTGGGGTTTTGCCACTGCTTTTTTTGCCTTGCCATACAGTTCCCAACTTTTCATGAATCCTGTGACCTGTCTGTTGTCACCGTGTTTTACGTGACATGCCCAACATAAGAGCATGAGAAGAGTCTGCATTTCTAAAGTTAAATTGGATCTTTCTTAAAAACTAAACAACAAAAGTTGTAAATGTCACTCTGTCAGTCTAGTTATGAGCACATATACCATCCTCCTTGAGCTTTCTCTCTCTATCCTCCTCCTTCTCTTTCTTTTATTCATGATGCCATTATTAAGATTAATATATAAAGAGTGGATTAATATTCTCAGCGAAAAGAACCATTATTAAAGGCTACTATGAGTATGAATTCAATGTCATCAGAAAAGCTTTAGTAACCATATGAGGGAAAGATGCTAGGCAATGAAATCAACATTCTGGGGGGCAGATGAAATCAAAATTTCTTTGCAACCCACCCAAGCCTACAAGATTGTGATGACTTTGCACCACTACATGACATCATTAACAGGTTCTGCCCAGTTTCCATGGATATTCAAAATAAAGTTTACTTTAAATTATATTACTACAGACACCTATATTGTCAAAAAAAGTATCAACAGTGTAGATGATCATTGCCATGGGTGACATTTTCTTATTCTTGGCCTTCAATACTTATTTGTAACCCTGATTCTGCTCTGTGCAGGAGGACATTCACATCTCCAAACCCCCAAGCAGATGAGCACGAACTGCTACAGAATTTGTTGGAAGTCTCCCATGGAAGGCATAAGCATGTTGATTTATTTTCAGGGTAAAATAGTGCCTGAGATGGTGATGGTGGCCAGGGCACTTAAACCTCTTATGATCATCTGCAGATAATAGGAAAGTCATGCTGGTTCATTTTAGTAATATATTAAGTTGCAAAAAAAAGAGAACACTGGACTTCATTTTTTTATGAACCAATTTTACTTTCCAGCTACTGCTGCTGGAAGTTTAACTGGAGGATGGTTCTCTGGTAATTTATAATAGCTTGAGAGATACAGCTGCCACTTCGCCTCAGCTGGGAAGGGCCTCAGATGAATCAGCAGCAGCTTCCCCAGGTTAAAATAGCTGTATGTCTTTTAAATTTTTAATGGAGATTAACACTTTGTCATTGCAGTGCCTCACCCAGTGTAACATGTAGAATAATGTTTTGTGTTGAATAAGGCAGCATAATGGTATGATGCACTGGAAAGATACAATGACAAATCTGACATAAATTGTGTCCTTGTTTGAACTGATATTTGCCTTTCCAAAATAAAGACACATTCGAGGACATGAGAAGGCTTTCCACTTATCTGCTAGTAGATGTATAAATTCAAAGGAGAAAGTTAATTAGACTCCCTGGGTGCAAGGCAGTGGAGTACACTCTGATTGCTAATTATTTTAATATAGGTAAACAGCTATTGACAAGTAATTTTCCTCCATACACAGTTAAGAGGCTGCCAGGTATCAGTGTAAAAACTCTGAGCAAATCTGAGGCAATCTAAATTAAGGGGTTTAATCAATATGCAAATTTTTATTGTAAAATACATCAATGATATTTTACTCCAGTTTCTAGATGTTAGTTCAGGTCCAGTTGTCAGTCACTATTCTTCATCCTGATGTCCTGTGTTTCTGAGCTTACACTGCATTTCTTTATCTACACATTCTCTTATTCTGCATAATTTCTCAGGCCAGCATAGCCGAAATTAGCAAGGTGCAAGAACCCTCCAGTTTCTGTAGCTGACAGATCCCAACTGTTAATACACAGCTTAATCACAGCCCATAACAACTGTGTTCTGTACACTTCACTTTTGGTAAAATTAGATAAAATACTGGGGTTTTTTTTGTGAATGATAACTAAGGTTCTTTTCTATTTCATTTACTTTTAAGTGTTTGGGTGTGCTTGCTATTTCTGATACCCTCAAATATATTCAGCTGTGGAAAACAGAGAAGTACTCCAATATCACTCTTTCCAGCTGGCATCAAAACCATATTTCTCTAAACCATGACAAAAAAATCATGGTTTGGACCGACTTTGGATAAAGAAAGGCAAAAAAATATGGTTTTCTTGCAGTAATTAATGTTTTCCCTCCTGTTAGAGACCTACAGCAATGAGCACAAAGTAATTAGTCATATTTTTCAGACACAGAGATGTCCAAACTGCATGGTAAAGTTAGGGATAAATACAAAACTATTTAAGAAGAGGGTAAGAGGCAGAGAAATATCAAAGAATTAGTGTGACAAGAAATACAGAACAAAAAGCTCCGAGTACAGAAGATCCTCTCCATTAGCCTGAAAGCTTTATTGTGGGTGGCTGTTATGGGGCAGTGACCACTGATGCTAGAGGCAGCAGGAGGGAGGCATCCAGGTGAATTAACCTCTTGACATCAAACGCTGGCCCTGAAAACAGCAAAGTGGCCAGTCAGGGAAACTGTGTGAGATACCGCCTTGGCTGCGGCTGGCACCGGAGAGGGAGTGGAGGAGATTCATGGCAGGGTTGCAAGACTTGGCAGGCCTCTGAATTCCCCAATAAATCCCTCACCTACTTTTAGTAAATTTGGTAATTTGATACATTTATTACCCAAACTGTGCCTGTCTCAGCCATTATACGTCATTTGTACCAGGCTGTGTTTGTGTCTCCTCTCATCTGCAGCACTGTGCTCACTCACCCACCACTTCTGCTAACCACTGCAGAAGGTGCTGGTGACTCCCTGCAAGGTTTGCTTGGAGTCACTATGTCTTCTTTCCCATTTGAACTGGCAGCTGGCTGTATTCATGAGCATCTAGCACATACTTTGGGCTTTGTAGTAAAACATTATATGAAAATATACAAAAATATCCCCTTAAAATAAATTTTCAATAATATTAGCATGCTCTTGTGGACCCTGTTCTGCAACCTTGAAACTGCACTTACATTCATAAAAGACATAGAAGTCGGTTCTTCTTCACCTCTGAAATACCCAGAATGCCTTGGGCAGGAAAAAAAAAAAAAAGTAAGAATAAGATTGTTAAAAGTTGCTGTTCTTTAGTTTACTTCAGAGAGGCCGATTCCGTCAGGGTCTGTGGATGGTTATTTTTATTCATTCATTGCTCATTGACCAGGATAATCAAATAGAATATTCCATTTGCTTCCTGCTGTTTAAGTGCCTAATTCAAAGCTAATTGAAGTCAATGGGCAGACATTTGTAGACTTTAATGGACCAGCTGTAAGCTTATATCTACCCTTGTTGTGTAAGTTATTTTATTTATCCTAATTATTTTCATCTTCACACACACGCATGCATGTTTATTTATTTTACACACATAATCATTAAGTATTTTAAAGTAGTTATTAAAAGGTAATTCAAGAGAAAGATTTACATAGATCTGTGACTATGGCAATAGCATATATATATATCTTAACAGTATTACTTCGATATCCAGTATAACAGTTATCATCATAAAAACATATTTAAATGACAAAGTTTGTTACTTCAGCTACATGGGTAGAACTTGTGCTATTAATGTGATTATATTAACAATGTATACATATTTATGCCTTAATGCATCACTTTACAGCTACTATGAATACAATATACCCTGAACAAGAACCAAAGTACATAAGATTCTTTATCTTCCGTAAAAAATCCTTAAAATAATCTCAATAGTGTTTTCCAGCAAAAAACAAAGAAAAAACCCAAAACCTACAACAAAGCAAAACAAAGAGTGCTCCCCAACAACAACAACAAAAAACAACCAAACCACACAAAATAAGCCACTTATAAAAAATACCCATATATTTGGTTTTCTGTATATTAAAGCATTTCCATTTAAAACATGTTCTTCCTCCCACTTGTATCCAAAGGTATGAACTTATTTCCTTAGAACTTGGTTCTAAGGCAACCAGCCTGCTAATTTTTCAGCTTTTAATCAATCTTATCAAACTGAGATAGGGATTGAAATCAATATATTCTGTCAGGGTTGATGTCTCTGAAGTAGAAAGGATTCTGGAAGCATGATGTGAAACAGTATGTTATGCAATATGCATTAATAATTTGTATTCACTTCTGTTTTCACTGCTACCGATGTTTTCTGGCATTTGTAAAATCCTTATGGTGCTGAAAATTCTAGTGTCCCTTCTTGTGAAGGTTTGACTCTTGTGTGAAAAAATTACAATCTGCCTTTGTACTTTTCTCAGAGGTTTCTTTTCTTATGTTTACATTTTGAGAAACATCTGTATGGACTGTAGAAAGTTACTCTTAGTGAATTCGTTATGGTTTTGGGTCCAAGAATTTGATATGTATTCCTGACGCAAAGTAAAAAAAGACAAATGCTAAAGCATAGTAGATGAGGCTCAGTGACCCTGCTTTGTCCTGTAAAACTTACAATAAGTGGAGAATTTTCTTACTGTAACAGCTTTGCATAGTCGCACACATCCTACTGGAAAGGCCATATTCACAGATGTAAGCAGAAAAGCAATGTTTCGTGGTGAACAGTCGTAACAACCATGACAAAGCACTGTGCCGGTGAGTTCTATTTTGTCATTGACTTCGATTGGTGTAAAGACAGGTCAGTCCCAAGTGTTTGGAAAAATCTTATTTTTCTTGTCATATAATTAGTTTGATTCCAAGCATATAATTACAATTCCATATACACTGTATTTGGATACTTAATAGCACATTACACAAGTTACATTTAATGTTTTGATATAATTTAACCTATGTGTCAATATTTAGCTCCTAATTAATGGCATATTTACCTCTCTTACATACATTAGTGTGCCGATTACGAGCTTAAACACCTGTCCCCAGCTCAATATTCACAGTGGAAATAAAATACACTGAACAGAATTGTCTATGTTGTAACTCTATCAAAAGCAATTAATCTGCTTCAAGAATATGTTTGATCCACTGCATAATGCAATACAGTCTGAAGTTATTTAATGGATATTTTCCTTTTGTGATTTTTATTGCTTCAACAAGTATTGTATATACACAGGGAAGAAGGAAATGCATTAGAGGTACTTTAGTGGTAACCTCTAATTTGCCATAGATGGATTATTTTCAGTTTGTCTAGCTTTTAGGGTTATTTTGGCAACAAATTTACATTTAAAACAAAGCCATCATTACTATAAATACTAAGAGTGTGCCTAACAGAGTGGTTTTTGTAACAGAATTAAGAAGTTGAATTTTAGATTTTTCATCAATCATTTGAGGAAGAATTTTGACATATGTACATTCAACTAACCTGTCTTCTGTCTCATTTCACCTTTCTCCATTTAGAATCATAGAATAGTTAGGGTTGGAAAGGAGCTCAAGATCATCTAGTTCCAACCCCCCTGCCATGGGCAGGGACGCCTCACACTAAACCAATGCTCCCATTTAGCTCTTGTTCTGTGCAGAGTATCTCCATCATCTAGAGTCTGTAAAGAATCTATCAATAATCCATCTTATCTTATTTTCCTGAATCATGACAATAGAGCTTTACTCTTACACACTTTTTCTTTTGGACTTTTAGTTTTAATGAAATCGCTCTGTATTTTCTTCCTCTCTGTGTGTATATGTATGCAATGTTATAGGAATATATTTTTAAAACAATAAATTTAGCACAAGCCCTTACATGGTTTTTATACAGAATCATGTATTATTTTTCATTCTTATACTGTTACACAAATTATTCTTATATTACAATATTGTATTGAATTTTCTATGAGTTTGATGCTTATTTAGGTAAACATATACTGCTGGTAGAGGACCATTTCACGTTATTGCATCATCATGATACTATTGAATTATGCTAAGACTTAATATCAATTATTTAAATATGGTAAGAACAAGCTAAAAAAAAGAGTTGATATATCCACCAAAGGATATTAAACACAGTGTTCTCCTGGACTCCTCAGCACTGCTGGCTTCTGCTGCCCTCAACACATTTAAAACACAGTGCAGCATATGTGCATGGGGAGCTGTGGCTGGCCTGGTCATAATCCTTCTGCTTTTCTCAGGACGTATTTCATAGAGAAGAACCTGCATTTCATTGCAGTACAAGTACAGCTTTAATGGCTAGTCTTCACCCTTGCTCCTCTTTCTCCACATGCTTTATCAAACAATTCTTGAGTCAGAGAACACAAAGGGGAAAAAAGCACACCCACCAATGCAGCAAAATTATGGAGCAGATCACAACAGAGATCATGACTGTTTTGCAATAGAACTGGCACTTCAGAAACCATAACTCTTTTGTTCCCCAGTGTTTCTGTTTCTGAAATGTTTCAGCAATTTTACAGACTTTTTCACACATGAGGAAAGTAACAACAGTAGAATCCGAGAAAGTAATTCACAGCGAAGAAGGAAAATAAATACACTTGAGCCTCAGCAAGTGAAAAGAAATTATTTAGACAGTAGCAGCATGCTTTTTAAAAGGCAACATTTATTTAATGGAATCTGATAAATACAAGCTGTATTATCATGATAGAATTCAGCTGGACATAGGTTGAAGAGAATTCAGCTGAATCCCAAGTGAAAAATAGACCAAATTGTTTCTGGCATACAATTAAAAAATGTTAGTACTGGAAATAAAACATGATGTAATGACTCTAATAGCTGTTTCTGTTAGGACTGGGGAAAGCCTAACCATAGAAGGAGATGCAAAAGAAAGATGTACGATTTAAACATAAGCGCACTACTATAAATATTGTCATAGCAGAAATTTACTTTTGGTTTTCTAAAATAGTAATGGAAATGTTAAAGTGAGGATTGAATTAACTCCCATTATCTCAGAGCCAGTGTGGATTTTGGTAGGACAAAAATGGGTGTGGAAGTTTAGCTTACCTTAGTTTACAGAGTTACTCCTGTTAATTTATGCTATGTTTAAAATGTTTTCCATCAGCACAAGTAAGATACCACCATCTTTTGTTACCAAAGATAGCCTGTCCAGCTCAACTGTACTACTCCTTGCATATCTGCAGATTTCTTGATTTGCTCTGGTGGCTCCTCAGCACTCAATCAACGTTTCTAATAGAAATGTTTCTATTTCTAGTAGAAAACCGTCTTCTTTATTTTGTATGTCTAGATGTCTAGTTCTGCTCTAGTTAAGTGGGAAGTATTTTCTTCTGAAAAAAACGAACCACCACCCAAACCATATTCCTTATTGGCAAAGTCCCATATTTGTTTAATAGAATTTTCTTTTTTCCACGCTGTCTTCTAGCCTATCCCTTTGGAGAAATGCATAAAAGGAAGCATTCAATAAAAGACTATCACCACAAATTAACACACCTCAAACGCTAAATATCAGGAATCAGGCATGCAGTTAATTGCTGACAGTTAATTCACAAAGGAAAACAGCTCACCAAAGTTCAGTCTCATCACAAATACATTCAAGAAATTATAATCTACTCATGATTATTCCATGTTGAGAAACAGACCCTGTACTCACTGAGTGAATTATTTATGGTGGATTGTTTACAAGTGCTACAGCAGTCATATGTTTTTCCTGGAATGTCACTGAAAGAAATGTAATTGAATTTCTCAGGTGCCCAGGGACGCTGTGGCTGCCTCATCCCTTGGCAATGTTCAAGGCCAGGCTGGACAGAGCTTTGAGCAACCTGGTCTAGTGAAAGGTGTCCCTGCCCATGGCAGGGGAATTGGATCTAGGAGATCTTTAAGGTCTCTTCTAAACCAAACTATTCCATGATTCCACAGTTCTATGAGATCAGAATTAGCTGTCATTGTCTCTAAAGTGTAATTGATCACAGTCACTTAAACTGCCTGTCTACAGGATAACATCAGAAAATGTACATTAAAGCTTCAGCCTGTGGCTAAGTATTCGTTGCCAACGAGAAAGATTGTCCCAATGGTGAGAAATGCAGCTCAAATCTTCCCTGATCGATTAATCACAGAGAAACAGGATCAATGTTTCTTCATTTCTCAGACTTTCCCAGAGGAATTCCCAGTGACCAAAAGGATGTACTATTTTCTCTTTTCTTTCTTTTTTTTTTTTTTTAACAGTCAATTTGATATTGGATTCCTAGAAAACTATCACTATCTATCTATTTTCACAAAAAACAGACTCTTCCTTGTGCTTTTAATTTCAGAAAAAGAAATCTTTCTAAACTAAAACTGCTTGAGTGTTGGAGTAATTGCTAAATATGTGGACAACCTCAAGTAACAGCATTCAGGGTGTTTTGAGAAGAAAACTCACTTTCTGGAACATTTTTCTGTCAGGTAAGGATTTCTATCAGGTGCAGTGCTGCTGTCTTACACAGGACATAAAGGAGGGTTTCTAACCATGTACCTCATATGTATCTTCTGTGACAAAAAGAACATTGTACACTGAAATAAATACCTTCCATTTATTAATGACACCTAATATACCACTCACTTATAAAAACAATTTACATACCCTCTGTTTTTTAATCTAAACGACACTGAAGAACACTAGAGAGCTCACAAAATATGTAGAGAAGCACTCTTTCTCTAGTAGGTCCCATTCTCCTTTTATTAGGAAGCAAGGCTGGGGTTAATGTAGCATAGAAGTAACTTTCTGAAAAACAGTATAATGCCCAGCCATTTCCACTAAGGCTTAAATGGTTGTTTTCCTTATTCCAAGAGGAAAACTAGGCTAATGCCACTTGCTTGATAGAAGCCATTTTCATTTCTGGTTAGTCACAGTCACTAGACACAGCTAGTCCAATTTAAAAAAAAAAAAAAAAAAAAGCCAAAGCAAACTGACCCTCACTGGTCTAACTCAAAGGCCTCAAAATGCATACATGTTAAACATCGTTTCAGTGTCTCCTCCTGTTTGTTTATTTGTAACGCTGAGCAAAAACCAAGTTCTAATCTTATGTATGCTTTTCCCAAATTATCTACACTTGCACTGTCGACTTCACCAAGCATACATGAAACATTGATCCATTTTCTTTTGTTCATTTCTTCTAAAACAACATTAAATGCAAATAAGTAATTTAAAACAACATGTTTCAATATTTACCCTTTTAATTGCTGTTCCTATACCTGCACATGACTGTATGGTAAAGTGAGCATGGGCAAAGGGGGTCTAGTCATGTGCTTAGTTATAAATAAAGGTTTGGTGAAAAATGTAGGATGCTTTTTTAAAGATGTGTGATGAGAGTATTTCCAGACCTTTGAGCGCAGCGTCTGGCACATTTCTAGCTGGAAGCATGGGATTTTTCTGACACACTCCTTCTGGTCCCTCGCTAACTACTTTTTAAATGGGATTCTTATCACAGCCACTAAGGACCTTTTCTGTCCTACTTACTTGCAGTAAGTATTTCTTCGCTCATGTGGAATAGTCCTACTGGCTGTAATGGGCTGACTTATCAGAATAGTAGTTACAGTGAACAAGGGAGCAGGATTAAACCATTAATGTTTCCTATCAGCCTCACACAAAAGTATATGCTTAATATTGAGAATGTAAAGAAATCTTGATCTTCCTACTCAGATTTTTTTAAGGTACTTAGAAGTGCCTTCTCAGGCAATTTGGCTTTCCAGAAGTTTTTTTCTTCTTCCTAGAATAAAGTGGTTGAAACCTAGTCTAGGATAGTCCATTCCTAGAAATAAAGTTTAGTGTGGCTGGATACCAAAGACTGTTCCTAAGAAGAAGAGTAGTTGGAAGCAGCCTGATGTACCATAAACTGTATCTATAAGTCAATCTCCCATGTTAAGTATCAGGAGATAAAAAGGAATAGATGCTCTCATAGATACAGTGAGGATTTTGTCTCACCCTTCTTTGGCTTCCATATGGTGTATATTGGATAAAATGACTCCCATGCCTCCCCAGAATATGGGAAAGACCATCGTAAGTATGATTCTGGACATTGGAAATGTTTGTTTAGATATTCCAATTTCGAAATATTTTTAGTATTTTATAATATGGCTGCTATGTATAATACATATAAAATATATATTATAATTTTACATTCTAATAAATATAATACTGGATACAATATAAGCTAAATATTTTATAATAAGCATACATTTTATAATATAGTAGATTTTATATTTATGATATAATTAATTTTATATAGATTGTATAATATAATAAATTATATATGCTTACATATATATAACGATATAAAATTCTGGTTATATGTGAAACCACAATCTGCCATGAAAATATTATTCAGTATCTCTGGCAGCCTTATATCTGGAAGACTCTGTGATTAGACAGTCAACATTAAATACACAAAGCATTTTAAATCAGCAGAAGAAAGTAAATGAGAGACATTGCTAAAACTAAAAATTTTAATTCCAAGGACAAATGTACCATTCCTGCTCTGAAAACTTTTCCCAGAATGTTCAAATATATAGTCCCATGATAATTTTTTTCACAACCCTGCCTTGTTGAAGATGATTGGTAAATGAAGCATAAAACTAAGAAGAGAGAAATACTATTTTTCTGTGAGTAAGCCATTAGAAAGACTGACATAAGCTACAAAAGGTAAACCTCTGATGGCAATATCTCAATATTGGTATTCAATATCTGAAGGGGGCCTATAAGGGTGCCAGAGAGGGGCTTTCATCAGGAACTGTAGCAGTGGGACAAGGGGTAATAGGTTTAAACTTAAACAGTGGAAGGTCAGGTCAGATATAAGGAAGAAGCTCTTCACCATGAGGGTGCTGAGGCCCTGGAACAGGTTGCCCGAGGAAGTGGTAAATGCTCCATCCCTGGCAGTGTTCAAGGCCAGATTGGACAGGACCTTGAGCAATCTGGTCTACTGGAAGGTGTCCCTGCCCATGGCAGGGATTTGGAGTTAGATGACCTTAAGTTCTTTCCAACCTTAATTATTCTATGATTCTGTAACATGTTTCACTCTGGAAGTACTCAAGAGGCTGAATAAACACTAATTCTTTACTCCATTTTTGCCTGTGTAGTACTGAACTTCTTCTTTTTGTCCTAGAAAGTCTGATTCATTCACCTCGTTGTCAGTTTAAATAAAGTTAAATGTCATGACTGTTTCCAGTTTTTAATTAATTTTCCATTCTGTTTAACAAAGCAATCTAGATGAATTAATAAAGTTTTTGTCTCAATGAGTTACCTTCTAGGTACTCCACTATCTATTGTCTCTCACTCAATTGGTTGGCTAATTACTTAATTTGCTTTATATATATGCTGTTTAATGCTTTTTGTCATTTTTCATTTATAAAATACGATTATTGCGGTCACCATTTTCCAGACCCTTTCCCCACTATATTTAGTTTAAAATATTTAACTAAGATGTAGTTTTATCCATTTAGACTAATATTGTCTTACTATGTTTTGAACATAAACAAGTTTAATATTTTAAGGAGAGAACTCCTGCTATTAAAGAAGTACTATTTCAGTGGCAGCTGGAAGATACAGACAAACATAAATGTGCAAAACTTACTTTTGTGTGTTTCATTGCTCTTTTTTGTTAGCATTATCCTTGCAAGATAAATAGTGGAACAGTGATAAACTCAGTAATAATGGCAGCATTAAATTCTTGGGCTCATGTCATGACACATAATTATTAGCAATCTAGCTAAAACAGTTTGTTATTCAGAGCTAAAGGGTGAAGCCTGGACTTTTTCTGTTGCTTCACACAGTGAAGATAAGTTTCTTCCTAAATGTAATAAAATTATAAATAACTTAGAATCTTATTTTGCAATGAATGAATTAAGGCAGTCATGTCAGTCATTACCCATTTTCATGTGTCAGAACTGGAAATTAAGTCCATTTTTAAGCTGTTTGGTGCCTAATTAGAACATTGATAAAGGTGACAAAAGGTGATAAAACTGCAGGTGTTTTTAAGTTGTACTTAACTAGTGAAAAATGTTTCTTAAAATCTTATTCTGATTCTATCAGAAACACAAGTGAATTCTGCATCTTGCTTCTTTGTGCTCTGAAAAAATTTACTTCACACAAGAAGTTTAAGAAAAAGCAAGAACTAAATTAATTATAAAATTCTTGCCTTCAATTTATACAGCTTTTATATACCATCTCTTCCACATAGGCACATGCAGTTCTATTGTACTGAAAAATAGTGCCAGAGTAAGGAAACAACCTCACCAAGCATTCAGCTATGGAAGAATCTGAAAGGATTTTGAATTCATACAGAATTACAATCAAAACTTAAAAAAACCCTTTTGTATAGAACACAGATAACAATATCACTTTATTTCATCCAGCATTATTAATATTATTTAAACTAGCAATGTTAATCAGCTTCAAATTTGCATTAGAATACCAGTATTCATTCTACACTTAATATTATCCTAAATTTTATTATTGTAGTTTGTCATCACTGGATCTTGCCACACACAGAGAGTTTTATGAATCTTCTTTTAAAGTTTATTTGTCTGTATATTCAAATAGCGCTTATGTAAACAAGATTATAATTTTTGGGAAGAATGGAGCTGAAAACATAGCTTGATTTTCCTCTTTTCACTAAACGGTGAACCGAGCTGTGTAAATAGGACTTAAGTAAAGCTGGATAAGAAAAGGTATTGCACACTTTATAACATCAATAAATAGGGGTGCATTTACATTCTGGTGTCTCTTGCTGCTCTGATGGTGCAAAGTGACCTCAGACAGAATTAAGCAACAAAGGAAAAATAATGAGATGCTGTTTTTTTCTGTTCAGGTCACAGGAGCTGAGCAGTATCAGGTAGTCTGGCTTACACCAGTAGTGACTCTCAAAATCCAATAGATGATATGCACACAAAATGGTTTTATCTTCTTCATCTACTAAAGATGTCTAAGCTACATAATACTAAAAATGCAAACATTTATGTTCTTTGGCAAGAAAAAGCAAAACTGGATTTCTTTGTGAATTAAAGAAAGGTTGAAACTATTTCCTTGTCTCACAAACACAGGGACCATATTCATTGGGGGCACAAAGCAAACTGCATTAAAACATTTTCTGGTTGTTAAAAAGATATTCCAAAGATTTATCTTAAAGTTCTTTGCAGAATCTAGTCTTCTTTATGCCAGGTACTGAATGCTTTGGAAAATCTGGGTAATTCAAAGAAAACATTCAGAAGTGCTAGTTCTATTATAACACCTAATCAGAATAAAGATCAAATTGGCAGTCTCTTCTATCTAGTTTCTCTGTCTGAAACTGCAAAAGGTTCTTGAGCTGTTGCTTCTCATGATTTGATTTGTTTTCTGTCATGCAATTATATTTTTAAAATTCTGTTAAGTAAAACGGAACATTACAATAAATTTAACCCAGTGTGACACTAACACATGATTAATATTACCAAATGCCGCTACTGTTGCTGCCTGCCTGTTTACCAGCTTTCAGCTCAAAATGGGGTATGAGCTTGATTCTTTCTTCTCCCCTTCAGAATTACTTCCATCCCTGAACTGTGAAAATAAAACTGCCATAAAGATATATGAAATAAAGATTTCACAGGTAATCTGCTAAACTGTGCCTCATTCATGTTATCAGATGGCTCTTTTGCCATCATTGATATGTTTGACATCTGTCACAAAAGCGCAGTGGCCTTTTCTCCTTTCATCTGTTAAAATCTCCATCACAAGCAGGCTCTGCTGACACTCAGGCTGTTATCTTGAAGACCCATTGACTTTTTAAAGATCCCTTACCCTGCTCTTTTTTTTTCTCACAAGTTGTTCCTACCAAAACCATGCTTCTACCCTTGCAGAGAAGAGCTATGGGAAATACCCCAAATATACACAACAAACCACCTGACAAAACCTGCTGATAGTAGTAAAAACCAAGAACAACGTGAGAGCGCCTGAGCACCTGCTCTGTGTGGTTGAGTGACAAGGATCACACTTACACTCCTCCACCATTTTCTTTGTCTGACATTTTCTGGAGAAAGCAGATGCTCAATTAGAAAAAAAAAAAGATCTTTTATTAATCATCAAGAAAATGTGTGCCTACTGGTTTGAACTGATATTCGTTTTTCCTTCATCTGGTTGAGCCTTTCACACTGTCTGTTAATATGCTGAAGTTAGCTAGTTTCTAATTTTTGCTCATTTAAAATGAAATCGGTTTATCAAAGTCAATGCACCCAACATGCAAAGATATCAGGGGGAATAAGGTCATTCATGAACCCAAGCGGATACCTTAGAAAAAACTTCTGTGAGCAAAACACCGTGGGAAGTAATTTAGTCCGGAGGGTTTGCAGAAGTGCAGGCAAAGGGTCTTTCTCTCTGTGGTTGCTGGAAGATATTAAATTACCCCATGCACCAGAGCAAATATCCACTACAGATTGCAGAGCGTCCATGAGGCAAAGGTGGCCTTGAGATTCCGTATCTTCCCTTCTCATCCACTATTAATTCTATATGTATTTTTTGACCATAGGAAAACTGATTGAAATGTCTTACAGTGCAATAGATCTACATAAAAGTTATCAGACTCCTGGGAGCAAACTGGCGTTTCTTATTCATATTTTTCCATACTTAGTGAGTCACTTTCAGAAGATTATTCTTGACATTTCTACATTTGTAGATTTTCATTCAAAATGAGACTTCAAAATTTAGATTCCCTTTCTAAGTAACCTTTATATCATTTTCTGACTATATAGGTGCATAAAGAAAGTAAATTAAAAACAAACAAACGAAAAGAAAACCTAATACAAGATCTGAATCATGCAACTTATTTTTTCCATAATCTGACTGTTCAGATATTCTATTCCTTCATCATAATAAAAAGAAATGTAAGTCTTTAATTTCTTTAATGAGATTAATCTTAGCAGGGAAAAGAAATAAAAGGAATACAACAACAGATCTGAATTTAAAGTGAAAAAAAAACCTTTTCACTTAAACCAAACCCTGCTGAAAGGACAATGTTTCTTTCCACCTGTCGTGGTTTAAACAAAGTCAGCCGTAAAACACGCAGCTCGTTCACACTCCCCACCCCCTCCAACCCCCCCCCTTCTTGCCCTCCCCTACTCCTGGAGGGATGGAGAGGAGAATCTAAACGAATTCATCTCCCATGGGCTGAGATAAGAACAGTTTAGTAACTAAGGTATAACACAAATCACTACTGCTACCACCAATAATAATAATGATGAAGGAAATAACAAGGGAAGAGAATACAACACCTCATCACCAACTGACCCAAAACTCACCCCATCCCACACGACTGAGCACCGAATGATACCTCGTCTAACCCCGCAGTGCCCTAGCCCTTCCGGGTAACTCTCTGTACATCCTGGGTATGATGTGCTGTGGTATGGAATACCTCTTCAGCTAGTTTGGGTCAGGTGTCCTGTCTCTGCTTCCTCCCGGCTTTCTCTCCTCCCTGGCAGAGCATGAGGCTCAGAAAGTCCTTGGTCAGACTAAAACATTTGTGTTATCAGCCCAGTTCCCAGGCCAAAAGTCAAAACACAGCACTGTACCACCTACCAAGAAGGAGAAAAATGACTTCTACTTCTGAACCCAGGACACCACCCTTGTTAAACTAAGGTATATCTAGTAATATATTAATATTTCATTAAAGAATTGAGGGCTTTGATCTTAAATGAAAGACTGAAAGGTGTTGAATTTTGAAGGAGGGAGTTAGAAACTATTTTCTCTTTTTACTTCTGCATTAGAATCCATCTACCAATGTTTAAAATGTTTTCAGCTATTCTTACTGTATCAAAGCTCACAAAACACGGACAGACAGCAGGTTCTGACACTGCAATGTAATCCAGGCATAATTAGTAACACCATCATTTTCAAAAGAAGTTATCTTGCTGTAGAACTTCGGACAATAACCACATATTCATCATTGTTGAGACCTATAGGAAGATATATCTGCCTTTCAAGGGCAACTTTATATAAACAACATTTATCTATAGACCGAAGAAAGACAATGAGCAAAGTCACTTCAGACCAATAACTTCACATATTACTGATAATTTACAGTAGCATTAATTATTCTCTAAAGTGGCCTGTTACAACATGGCAGTCTTTCACTTCTGCTAATGTACTACGTTTCTTCTTTTCTTATTAAAATCTATCTTTTCTCTCTTGGATGTAAAGCAAAGCATGCTACCAGCTGCCTGAACCAGTAAAGCCCAGTCTATCTCAGTCTTCTCTTGAGTGTTGCAGTTCTGTCCCTCCACTCTTTACAGTCTTTCCCAGTGGTCATAGAAGAGATTAAAAGTTCTAAGGAAAACTACGTGTGGCATGCATCTTCCAGCCACAAACAACTCAGCAGGGAGTTAAGTTGATTTACATTGCATAGTCATCCCCCAAGACCCATAAAGTAGAAAATCTTTGTTTTATTGAAGTGTACAAAGACTGAGGTAAAGATCAGTAGGCAAAAATTGTACCATAGAAAGGAGGGGAAGGGGGGAGGAAGAAAGAATAAGAAACAGTGCTGCTGAGATTCATCATGACCAGCATTACTGTTCTCAGCCCTTGCCATGCATGAAACCCCATGCAAAACTTGAAGGGGAGGGAAGGAACAAATCTTAAAGAAAACAACCAGGTAAAATGTCTGGAAAATGTCAGAAGAATAGTTCAAGTCTTAAGTAGAATACAGTAAATTCATAAGAGTCCTAAGTAGACTACATGTTATGAAAGATGCGGTTCTTTGCAAATGCCATTTTAATAAAAATCTTTTGCAAAACACAGCTGTGGAACATAATCATGTTGTTTCCTGCTGCTAGGGATGAATATGATGTCAATAGGAACTATACTTATTGGTCTAGGGTATAAACTGGCTCTTAACAATTTTTTTATTCAAAATTACTGGGTTCTCTTGACACTATGAGTTGTATTTTCAGTGTATATAATTTCTTCTGAATCCCAAGCACACATGTCTGTGGGAAGCATTCTCCTACAGAGATTGTGGGTGACATTCTGCCTTCATTTAATCCCAACCATTCCTACTGGAGTTTAAGAGCTCCAAATGAAAGAAGAATAGGTTATTTTTCCATTTAGAGGTTGTGTTGTGGTTTGGTTCCTCTCCCCCAGCCCCTCCTTTTATTCACTATCTACATTAACAGTACCTACATGCCCAAGGCCACAGGCACTGCTGCAAGTTAAGGTGCTCAGCTTTCAGGTGGTAATTCCTGCAAAATGTCCATAGGTTGCTCTTGACAACCACTGCTCCCAGGGCCAGAGGCTGGTTTATATTCTGTTTCCTTGCTTATTCTTGCCCAGTCAGACAGTATATCATGAAAAAATAAAAAAAAAGGATGCTGAGGTACACTAAGTGTATGATGGAGGCTCTTCTCACTGCAATGGACATTCTGCCTTTATCATCTGACCAGATTTAAAACAAACAGGGACATGCTTTTCCTTAGCTCTACCAATGAGATTTCATTTTGTAGCTGGACAATCTTCGTCCCTAAGGGAGATCCTCTACATCGGTATAGATTAGCTGTGGTCACTGCATAATTTGAAGCCCTACACATCTTGAAATCAGTTTTCTGCTATATAAACACATAAAAGAGAAAATCTCAGCTCAAGTTTCCTTATGTTTCTAAGCGGGTCTGAAGAGAAGTAGGATCCCCAGAGCAGTTTGGGATCTGCACCCCAACATCTTCTTTCTCCAAGGCCAGAGTGTAGTTTGTCCTGCTAGGACATGGAGTGGTCACACCCTTCAGGCTGTTTCAGCATTGCTAGTAAGATGAAATTTCCAGTTTGCTCTCCTCTTACTATCCTGACAGAATAAGAGGTATGCAGATATCATGAAAACAAAGTGCTTGTATTCTGCTGCCCTGGATGCCAATAGCTAAACTCAATCTAATACCTGTATATAGCCAAAATTTCATCATAAATACACATCATCTTGTTATAATCAGTTTTACAGGATGCTGGTCCTGCTGGAATCTCTTTTGGGAGTGATGACCTTAACACTCTAGTAGCTGCATCAACTGGTGGAAGTGGTGACCAGAACCTCTTTACTTCACTCTTTTACATGCATTTTCACTCCAAGCACTTCAGTATGAAAAAAAAAAAAACCAAACCACCTGCCTGCACCCAACCAAAATCTCTTCTTCATCCCTGTGCTGTAACTTTAGAGCTGTTCTGTAGTCAGCTGGGGCATTCCAACCTTATTTTGGTATCACAGAGATGGGAATTTGTCCTGCTCGTTTTGTAAATTTATTTCCCATGGCCATACAAACTAAATAGCGTGTTGTTTCCAGGAGCCCTGTTGTGTTGATTCCCCTCAGGAGTCAAGATGTGATATGTCAGTTGTTTCTGCCTATTACTTGTGCATTACTTACCTTTTAATGACCTTTCAGAAGTGTAGAACACATAAAGTTTCTTTATCCAATTATTCCTTGAAATATTTGGGTCATTTCTGCATGAACAGTATTACGATAAAGGCATCTGGCCTTTTGTTTTAAGTTAATTTAATCAACACTAGTTCTACTAAAATCAATTTATTTTTTATTAAAGGCAAGATTACTGAAAGTATTTATTTATTTATTTTATATTTTCAGATTATTTACTGTGTAACACAAAAATATATTTTTAATGATGTTAAATAATAAAAGATCATAGATGGAGTGTTTGAAAGAAAAGAGTCGCTTCATGTCCGCACAAAGTTTATTATCATGGTCTATGAAGTTAAGAATTTGATCAAGTGTAAAGATTAGACAGAAATGTGAAGCATCTGAATAAAAAAAGACAAAGGAGATAAGAATAATGCAAACAATACAAATGAAGTTAATTCTAGATGAAATTAATTTTTTTCTCTTTTTTTCAGTGGTCTGATGCATAATGCAATTTGTACCTAAATCAGTAACAACTAATCAAATTTCTGTTGTCCCCACAACCCAACTCTGTTTATGACATACAAAAATTTAAGAGGAAAGAGATTACACACACAGATATTTGAAATTAACTAATCAGATAGAGGAAAACTGGATTTGAAAGAATCAAACCAAAGCACAGATTCCCACAAAACTTCACACAAAATCTTAGTGACAAAGCAGAAAAGTCTATAAGCATTTCCTCATTCCAACATGTAAATCAGAGAAGAAATTGTATTTCCTTTTTCGTGATATGAAAAATGCTACAAATCTTTACCAGACCAGTGGTCAGTCAGGTCAGAAGAGAAAGCAGAGCTAAACAAAAATTCATATAGACATTAATATTTAGATATATTCAAAGAAGAATTAAAATGCTTTAGTGATACAAAATTAGCTTTCCATAGGCTGCTTCCTCAGTTACATAATTCATGGCTGAATTATCTTGAAAACTTTTCAGTTTATGAAATGTGAATAGTCTATCTTCTGAACAATGCTTTTGAACTGCCAATATAACAAATAATCCCAGAGTGGCTTTTGTGGTGAAGAGGAAAGCATGGGCTCTGTTCTGCCCCCACTGCGTTAACAGAAGTTTTGCTCTGGACTTAAAGGAAGATGTGATTTCATGTCTTTAAAGAGGGAAGAGAATCAAAGTGGGCACCACACAATACACAGATGTACTAGAAAGCAATTATGTATTGTAAAGAGTGAAATACAAGCCACTGTTCTTTTGGTGTAATTTCCCATTCCGTTTTATACCTCAGCTTCTCCCAGTTCCTGCATAATGAGTTGATGAAGCTTGTGTTGTCTCCATCGCTTTGTGATCTGCCATTCCGCCTGAGATGTATTATGTATACAAATTATTATACCTATTTAAGAAAACTTTTGTTCTGAAAAAATCTCATCGAAAGAAAGTATTTTTCAAATTAAATAATTAGCAATGCTATTTGATGTATGAGAAAACACACCTCTGCACTGGTGTGGTTACTGTGGTTACTGCCACACTGCAGTGGTTACTGCCACTGTGGTTACTGTGGTTACAGTGGTTACTGCCATTTCTTTCATGCCTAAAGAAACATGTGGGCTTGGAAAAATTTGGCTTTTAAAAGTTGTGACGTTATTAAACTTAATTTTTAACAGCTCCTCATCAAGTTAATTTTTTTCTTCTTCTTTCTTAAGATATCAACAATCAGACCTATTTTCAATCTGTATTTTAGTTTAGGTATTTTCATTAGTCTGGGCATACCTCTTGTCAGAAATCATTAGGAGAAAAAAAGGTGAAACAAACACAAAGTTACAAATAGCCAACATTATAATCAGTAAGTAGTTCTTGTAGCTTTTTCATAATTGCACTTCTGCTCACTTTTTACAGCATCCCATGAATCCCTGAGGCATCTGCCAAGAATTCAGGATTTTATTGAAGCTTAAACGATGCTATAATTTGCGGTTAGTTTATAGTGCATCTTTCATAATTATAAGCCAAATACTTCTATATTGAATATTTTATCATTATTTAGACACACTTCAGGCAATGTAGTATGTCTCTGAAAATGTAGCAGCTACCAAAGCAATGACTAAAATGACCATACTTTGCATAACGCCTGTGGTCAGAAACATTAAAAGCTAAATAATACAAAACATTAATGGTTGGTCTATTTCATGCATCTCAGCTATGTTAGCAGATGTAATAGTAACAGCTTCTTCTGTTCACAGTAAATTAGATACGAAAATAGCCTGTAAAAGATTATTCACAACAGCAATTAGCAGTTGCTGAAACTTGGAGCAGGCAAAGTATTTTGTAAACAGTAAGAATCCTGGTTTATTTCTAGAAGTTAATTCAGGTGAAGTACTATATTTCTGGATTCTGATGTTTTCCATGTTGTGGGTGGAATCACGGCTGTGGTAGTGACTGCAGCAGTTGATTGCTTGTAGCCAAAGGAGTTTTACTGATGTTGCAAGTGATGGCAATCTGTGTTACGTAAAGGATTTATAATTGGCAAGTTTTAGAAACAGTTAAGTGTAAACTGATTCAGCCTGGCAGGGACTTCTCTGCACCATAGTTCCAGCTGGCTATGAACCACTTAAATCAGTCGTGTGGATGCGTGCTTTGGTAATAGCATTTTGTGGTTTTCTCTCCTTAGTTTGGCAGACATATTTAATTCAGCCAGGCTCCATTTTGCTGATGCTTTGAGTTTGCTAACTTAGTTCCAGTCAGTTAAACTTGTTCCTTTGTGTTGCTAGAGACTATTCAGTGCAACATTTGGTCTGCAAATTTTTTGAGGAGAGGATGATGATAATCTCTCTGAACACCTATACCTTTTCTTAGAAATCTATAACTTCTTTGCAAGCTTTTTTTGATTAAATATCATGATATCAGGGAATAAAGGGTTAACATTGTGCTTAGTGAAGCAGAACCGTAGGAGTCAAATGGTGAAGCAGAATTGTAGGAGTTACAGCTGCTAGGCAGACTTGTAGTAGATAAGATTCATAATATTTAAGACATTCTTGTTTAAATAGTATCCATAGAAAGAAAACGAACAAAACATAACCAGAGTAACAAAATTTGCAAACCTGACAAGTTTCTGCTTTAAGACGCATAAAACCGGCTTTTACGGAACCTGGGGTTTGGATATGAGCCGAAACCCAGTCGAGCCTGTGTGAAAACAGGAGGTTACTCGTGGTGATGAAGAGGAACTACAGGCCTTCATCCTCACGACCCCCTAATGACCACCACCAGGAGACACTGAGCAGGTGCACCAAGGGGACGAATGCCAGAAAACTAATTATAATACTAGACGGGAATAGGTTTTGCATATGTATTAGGCGTGAAGCAATCTCATGTTTATATAATCATTGTAATATAAATGAACTGAGTGGCAAAAGAAAGGTGCACATGTTTTCGGAGGAGCAATCCCCATGCGTCTCAGCGCTGAACAAAGCATACCTACTTTACAACTTTAACGAGTTGTGGAGTCTATCCACGTATCAATCAAAGAATTGCTAAAGTCATCATAGGATGTCCTTTTATTTTAAAGCAAAAAAATTAGGTCATGCCGGCAAGCTAATTTTGAATCAGGAACAGAATTTAATATCTTTTGCTTCTCAGGCCTGAATTATAATTATTAAATTGCTACCTGAAATGTTACAGAAATTGAGCGCTAGGTTCTTGACATAAAAAACAACCAGTCTCAGAAACTATTAGGAAGGCTGAAGTCAGAGACACCATAGTGACTTACAGTATCAGAATAGATGGTTCTGACTTCGTTCTTAAAATTCTCTGTTACAGTTTATGGATGGACTGTCTGAACTCAGTATAATTTAAAACAAAAATGGGTAGTTCTACACTGGGCTTTTTTTATTTTCCTCCTTTTATTTTGAGGACAAATTGAAGGAGCAGCATAATTGTATAATGCTGTGATAAATCAGTCAATTTGCATCTGGCAGAATAAAATTAGCATTGCCATTACTTCATAATAGGGCATGGCTATGGCTATGGAATTGATTTCAGAGTAAGGCTGATCCATTACAATTTTGTTAATATACAATTTTAAATAGGATGCTGAATTGCTAATCAATGCAGTTAAAGAAGCAACTTAGAAAAAAAGACCACTATTGTTTACTTTTCTAATTGTGTCATTTCATTGGGCTTCCATATTAGGAATTTCATATAAATAATACCACAATTTCATTGTGGACACTTATGCAATACAAGGAGCAATCTAAGACTAAGAGAGAAAATTTTCATTCATTTTTATTCATTATAAGCTTCCATGATTCTTGGTGAACTGTGGGCTTGCTGTGAAAAGTTTGACAAATGCTGTTGTGATATTTCATACCCTAAATAAAATAAACTAATAACAAATGGAAGGAAACTTTAGTTAATTCCATCTTTGTAAAAAATACCTTTCAATTTGTTTCATTTAGTTGTGCATATTTCTTATTCTAAACTATATATAGAGTTCAGATTTATGAGATTTTCCTAAACCTGTAGTAGGGCTTAGTCAGAGGAATTTTGCTCCTTTTCTTATCCCTACTTCTGTCTCTTCTGGTAGAAAGCCCATACCACAAGAGATACTGCTATTGTGTCTTATCTCAGATACATGTTTAATTCAACAGATAAAGCTAATGTATGTGCATTCTTTGCTAAGAAATCTCTGTGATTATAGAAGTAGAGAAAATATAAAATTGGACTCAAGCTGCCCACAGGCTGGAAACTGAGTTCTTTTATCCTGTGTATAAGTTACTGGAAACCCTTCTCACAAATCTGCACTATCTATCTAGAACAGAAATGGAAACTCAATAATACAATGATGAATTCTTCTGGTTACCAGTGCCTTTCCTTTATGGAAAAAGAGAACAAAAGCTACCTCTTATTAGAGTGAGAAGGAGTTTTAATTAAAAAATAATATTTGGAAAATACTACCTTCTACATCATTTTGTTTTAGCTATTGTTTTCACAACACCTGTATGAAAGACCAAACACAAATAACAACGAAATGTCAGCTTGCAAAATTTCCAGAAAATTGATATTAAATCAATTGCTAAACCAAACAGAATTAAGATGTAACTGTAAGAAGTACATATAACATTTCTCTTCACCTGCAAGGTCCTCTTTAATATAGACAGCATAGTAATTAGTAATCATGTCTCCAACGAATCCCCACAATGAAACACTGCTCCAAAGTGAACAGAATATGTTCAGTCTCTTGGAAAAAATGTTGAATATGACTAAACAAGATTTTTGCTCATGCTGTGCAGTTTCATTAATCTAAGTGGGAGTCTCAAGGATATTCACAGAGAACGGTTGGAGTGCCTCTCTTGGGAAATACCAGCACTCCTCAAAGAAGTGATGTGAAAATCCTTTGCTTGGGCAATTTTCCATAACCACTGGGTTATTCTACAGGCATTCTTCCGAAATTGGTTGAGGCATTCAACTCATGTGAAAATAGACATGCCACCATCCTTTGTCAAATGTTCTTGAACTACACCCAGCAAGCAGGCTTACCAAAATAAGGTATTTCTCAGTGTGAATAAGGATGACAAGGTTTGGCTTCAGTATCATGGAACTATATTTGTCATTCTGATCTGCAATGACATGGGAAAAAGTCTATTGCTGCTAAGGATAATAACTGTTTTACTGTGAAGAACCCTGGCATTTAAACAATTTGCTGTGTTTCCAACCATTTTGTGCAGAGGATTTCCCTTCTCCCATCTCCCCCAAATAATTTCACAAGTTTTCCTTGAAAAGCACTGCGATATAGAAACCTAAAACACTATTTCCCATCACTGGAAATTTTAAAAAGCAAAACCCACTGTTTTTTCAGTCCTGAAAATTACTGCCATTTGCACCATATTTGCAAAACTGTTTCCTACCATCACAACCCCCAACTTGTACAAACACCTATCAGTAGATTTTAATGATCTGCTTCTCATGTCAAAATGTTATGGACCTTCAAAATAATCAGGCATCAGATTCTACTCTGTCTACATGCTGTCTTTCGGTTCCTGCCATTACGTATTTGAATAACTAATATTAGAATCATCCAGACTTTCAGTCAGTTAATATTTAATGTATATATCTCTAGATAGAAAGCTATAAATCTAAACATAAAAGGTACATTTAGAAAATGTTCTGACCAGCAGTTTAGTAGATTATAGGAAAAAGCAAAACTTCTATCTTGCTTCTGTATGCTTATGTAGCTGAAATCCTGATTCATACATTGAGGGGATCACACAAAACTTGCTATCAGGGAAATTCTTAATTCCCCTTTTAAACATGCCAGTTTTTTTCCAGCATTTGCGGTACTGGAAGTATCCTGATTTCCAGGTTTATCTCAGCAAAGAATAAATGTGTGCATGTCCCTTTGTCTGAGAAACTCCAATTAGGCACTGCAAATGGCAGCGGGGTGACAACAGTTCCAGAACTGATGAGTCAGCTCTCCAGTATGGATTTGCAAACCCTTGCTAGGTTACTCAGCCACTCCGTCTCTTCACAACCTGTCTCAAAACATGACTCTCACGTCATCTTCTCATTAGGGCTAAAGTCAGGCAAAGCTTCTGGTAATGTTCATGAAGGTCTATGGTTTGAATTTTTTTCATGCAACTGCAGATAACCTACAGGTACATGGATGAAAAATTACAAATATCTGAAAACTCAGATATAAATTTTTGGAGTTTTACTTAATTAGGAGTGAATTAGCTTTATCCTTTGACACAGTCTATCTTTCTGCTGGCCACTTATCTTTCAGGCATGGTGATATTTCTTCTTTTTTCTTTTTTTTTTTTTTGGAATTAAGCATGGTGATTTTTTTTTCCTGCAATTAAATGTCAGAAACACAGCACTGCACCAGCTACTAAGAAGGATTAAAATGAATGCTACTGCTGAACCCAGGACACTGGGACAGATGTATAGACAGATTTATACACTGTCATATATTCCCATTCTCCTGGTGTCTAAAAAAGAGCCATCCAGTCCCTTTAATAAAATAACTTGAGAACAGTAGATCAACTGGTCTTTCAGATGAACAGGCAGCATTTTGAATGGAAAATCATTATTTCTTCACTGTCAGGAAAGGGTAGACCAGTGCTTCAAGAACAGTATATGAAATAACACATTCTTGGCATATACAAAGAATGGATTAATAGAAGCAACATTTCTATGACTAGAAACTGTAAACAGAGAAACAAATGCTTCTTGACCAGTTTGTATTTATTCATTTGACATTTTTTCTACCTTTGTGTAATCAATTAAAACAGGACCATGCTAACAAATCTATCCCTTTGTGTTACTCTCCAGCAGAGAAATGAAATATCCACTAAATTACTCCAGGAAAGTCAAGCATATGTTTCAGCAAGGTGAAAGCATGCAAATATGAGGAGAGATATTTCTTAGATTTTAGTTAGAGCGGTAAAAATTCTGCTCTCCTAGCCACTTGAAGTCATGCTTGGTGCTATACATGTCACTTTCTGGGATTTTCCTCACAGGAAATCCTGACTTTCAGCATTATCAGGATTAGATTATCAAAAGGTTCTCTACTAGCAGACTCAGGAACTGCACAGCCTGGGACATCAAGTCATTCTAATTCTGCAATGACCTACTAATGAAAATTTTAACATACCTTTTTTATCCAGGGTAAGAGATGAGTGAATTTTGCATGCTCTAATAATGTTTTAGTCTGTCCTCTCTGCTCAGTTTTTAGCTTGCACATGCTTGTGAAGAAAAGGGACAACAGGGTTGTTCCCAGGAATTGGTAGTTTGCCATTTTTGATTCACTATTCAGTAGTCATAGTCTGCATACTGAGACCACATAGCTCTCTAACATCGTGCTATGAAGGAACTGGCTAAAAATATCTGCATAGATGCACACAAAAGAGTGCATCTGAAGTTTATTTTCGTTATGGAATACGGAGTGGGAGATCTGCTGGGGAGAGAGATTTTATTAACCTTTACTATTTGAGGTTGAATGTGGAAATCTGCAGGATCAGCCTGTTTTAGTGGTGTTTTGGTTCTGCACTTGAAATGCAAGACGATGAAAAAAAGGGAGATATTGGTAGGATAATATTCAAAATTTCTCACCTTTTTCTGAGGAACAAACAGTTATTTTAGGAAGTCTTCTTTAAAAAGTGCAGATCATGGAAAATGGACTATTCACTTTGTTGAACATATCTGAAAAACTGATGCCTGTGTGAAGCAAGCGAAGGCTTATATATAGGAATATTTCTTATTCCAGTTTAACGAAGTAATTCCACTTACTAAGTATTTTTCACACTAGTAAAGATGCCCAGAATTACGGAACTGCAGTGAATTATACCAGGAATTTTATAAACTGTAATTTTTGTCAAATGAGAAGCTTAGTACATGTTGTACTGCCCAATGTTTTCTCCAGTGTTTGCAGTAGTATTTCAGATGAGTTTCCAGTGAAACAGAGTAACATCTTTTTGTTCAGAAAGTCATCAAAACCAGTGGTCTTTATCAGCAAATTATTTTCACTTCTTTGGTAGAGTATCAGGGAGGAGAGACAGAGTGAATGAAACAAACAAAAAAGAGCTGTTTGGCAGAGGTTCTAAAGCAAAGCCTGAAGTGTATTTATGGTCATAATTCTGCACAGATCACCTGGTGCTCTAACACCGTGCTGCGGATCACAACATAAATCACACTTTAATTTTAACCTTTGCAATTCATCAATAGTTTCAATATCAAAAATAATTCAGTACTGACACTAATATCTGCAAAGGCAGAGATTCATCAGCATCTACAGGTTTACAGGTAGGTAGAATAAGAATGGAGGAGACGTAGTAACGGATTAGTTGGCCTGTCAAGAGGCAGAAAGATTCATGTTGTCTTCTCTATGTTTCTATCGCATGCAACAGCTATAAATAATGGCAACAGCTAATCAGACACAAGAAAGATATATGCTGCGACTGAAAATCAGTTATTTGTACCATCTAAGCTTTAAAAATCTAGCCACTGAAAGGTAATCCATTTAATTAAACAACATTTTGCTGCTTGTTTTGCATAGCCGTATATTTAAAGGATTTTATTTAAAACATACAAAATTACTTTGTTTGGTCATGGTATCTAAGTGTTTATGCAACTCCAGAGAAGTAGAAGTGTTTTTAGGAAAAGAATATTTTATTTGGCCAAATGTGGTGTGGTTTTGTTTTGTTTTGTTTTTTTCTTTGAACATGGTAAGACTGAAATTTGCCTAATTTTTCTGCTAAAAGTAAAAATTATGAGATTTGTCTGTTGTGAGTTTTCTCAGTTTAAATTTGTTCACTTTGATACTGGAATTTTTAAAAATAACATCTAAGAGTTTCAAGTTTGCAACAGCTCCCTGAATGCTGTCCTCCACCTTTAACCCAGCAATTCAATAAGATGAACGGCAACTAAATCCTCATTGTAGTTGTCACAGTGGCAGTGGTGGTGGTGGTGGTGATGGAACAGGGACCTGTAGATGCTCATGAATCTCTGTCTTTGCAGATATTAAGAATATTACTGGATATGACCACAAGTAAGCTGATTTAACCTTGAAGTAGACCTGCTTTAAGTGAAAGAGTGGATCACAAGACCTGCAGAGGTCCCTTCCTACCTAAATTATTCTATGATTCTACATGGTGACCTGTGGCTCTTGGTAAGATGTTTCATATTATCTCCTCCTTCTTTTTCCTGTTCTTTTTTCCCAAATCTGATTTTTCTGGATTACATCCCACAGAAGCACAATTGCCAGCTTGGGCTGAGAAGTCCTAAATACTTGATTTTACTCTGCCTTGTCCTTATTCATTCTGTTGACTGAATTATTTCCATCATACTTCATCTCTATATGGAGCTACTAATTCAATATTGATTACAGTATTAATCTCCCTTGTGATAAACTTTATACCCAGAATATTGACACATACATTCTAACAAGTTTGCGGTTTGTAGCGTAACGTCAGTATGCTGGAATGAAAGCACCATGACATATTGTTCTGCATCAATGTGTTTGTGAGTAAGCCTTCTTCTCTCTATTTCCTCTTCCCAGGGGCTACAGGGGCTCCTGAGTAAACTCTGAAACTGTTTGCTAGCATACCGACACACGTCCTTCAAAACAGTTGAAGATCTTCAAGAAAAATTTTTGGAAAGCTGAGATTTAAATGTAAAAACATGAAATGTACAGCAATGATTGATAGAATGGTATCTCAGCCACAGGTTTTGTTTTTCCCCTGCGTGGAATGCACCCTGCAGACTCTGCTAACATCTATAGGAGAGGTGAATCCCAGGTACAGATCAGAGCCTTTGTGAAGAAGTGGTAATAGGACAGAATGCTTGGGCACATAGAGGCTACAGCCTCCTTTCCTTTATAACCAACAAATATAGCTGAAATGGACTTTCAGAAAGGACCTAAGCTGTGATTTTTAAACTTTCAGTCCTCTGAATAAAATACTACTTATGATGGGCTTCATTACTTTCTCAAAGCCTGGCCATAATCGGAAGTAGGTAATGGAGGAGTGGGTTTTTATCATTTCTTTGAAGAAACACTGCATACTCACTACGTAAAACAGGAATTGTACACCACTTTTCTCTGATTTGTTACAGAAAAAAAGAAAAAAAGCATTAGAGAGTAAAGAGACTAATCTTGTTGAAACATTACATTGAAGCTAATGGCTTATGTTAGAAGAATATTATATTTTATGTTCAGGAAAGCAGTTTAGTCCATGACTGATATACAAGACCTGGACCTCAGAAATTTGAGTTCAGATTCTCCAATAATACTTTGTGTAGGCAGTTGAGACTGTAGATAATCAAGGACAGTCTCAGCCATAACCCCTGCTTGGATATCAAGGATCTTAACGTGATAGATCTTCGGTATGACCTACTGGTAAAATACAAATAAGAATATATCAGTACAAGAACTTTCAATGTGCAGTCCTCCCCCATGTAAAAAGAGATAAAAGTTATCCTCAGAGCAAATTCTGAATATTCATGGATTGGTATAGGTACTGCAGTGTGAGAAGTCTTCAGAACTGGGACAGATGTCAGTTTTATTGTAAGGTGGTTTGTTTTTTAAAAAAATCTTCTCTAAAGATGGAAAAATGCTGACCCTTCTGAAATTCCTCCAGTACCAGCCACTTCATATTGTTCAACAGCAAGATTACTAACTCCTACGGCTCTCTCTTTTTAAAAAGTCATGGAAATCATCTCTGCTCCAAAAGACTAGACCATAAATACCAGTGCATTAGATAAAGTCAATGCATCATTTCCCCTGTCATGTCCTACATCATTCGCAAGTTTGGCTGGAAACATTGATGGCAAATTCAGACTCTCAGCTCTAAAGCAGAGGTGTAGATCTTGTCAAGGCATTGAAAAGGAATAAGAAGTTGCTGAATGTACAAGAAAAATATGGTTTATTCTTGTGTTGTCTCCTATTATTTCTCCTTGACTTGCAATTTTAGTCTTTTAATTGCTTCTCTTTGGTTTTTTGCTCGCCATTTTTATCTGGAACCGTAATATTTGGTTCATGTTGAGATCAGCCCTCAAGAACACAACTTTTTTTTTTCCTTTACTAGCCACAAGCCACAGTTTTAAAATGTACTGCTCCTGCCATGGTGTATCTCTCCATACACGCCAAGGTAAAGAATTTTCATTGTACTTGAGCAATGACAGCAGATACTAACCTATAATAAGGAAAATACTGATAGCTGTCATTATTCTTTACCTTTTTTTGTTACTGATTGTTATTGAAAGAAATATTGTGTTAAATGCAATGGAAGAGTCTGTTTCCGTGTTCCCTAACATTTTTATCAGCAGTCCCTACCCTAGCTTGTAAAACATTTATTAAATCACACGTGAAAAGTGGAAGAATAATAAAAGGTCTTTTAATATTCTTTTCATTTATTGCAGCACAAACAGGACAATGTTCAAGGGTGAAGGAAGGGAGGAAACAGAAGCTATTTTCTCTTTCATTAGCTGCTTGAAAATCTATTACTCCCTGAAAAGAAACTTCAGTGGTGTCAATGATAGGACCCTGACAAATTCAAATCAGTCACAGGCCACATGTGCATCAATGTACCTCTGAAACTAGCTTTGACATAAATGGCAGCTCCAAGAGTTTTAATGAGTTCCCGCTGAAAAGTGTTCCCAAAGTTCAGTCCCTGCAGAAATCCAGGGAAGTCCATAGCAGTGTGCTAGCTGCCCACATGCATGGAGTGCTTGTGCATATTAATAGCTCACACTGAAGTACTAACACAATCTCTTTCAGCTTGTGCTCTATATGAAATGAATTTGTGTTAGATCCTGAATCAACACACTTGTGTTCAAAGCTCTCCTTAGGCTGTGGAAGAGTGGGTTTAAATATTCCAAGTAGCAAATTTCTCATATTCTGTTTATAAGGCTGGGGACAATCTAGCAATGTGAGAGACTAGTCATTCTAATCTCTTGCATTGTGAATTTTTAATTTCACTTACGGGAGTGGCTTTGCTGCAGACTTACTTGAAGGTGGAGGGGCTATACAGACAAATAGAATAAGCAGCTCAGAGCCCTGAAGCTAAGTCACTTTTGAGCACTGTCTGAAGCTAAGCTGAAGCTCTCTAGCCCATTAGCTTGCAGGAGGCTTCAGTAATGTTGACAGCTTTACCCTGTTTCAGTACTTGCAATCATAGCAGTATCATGTGTATCTTAGGATGGATGGTTTTACAAAGCTCTGCAGAACTTATTTCTCTAACAGAAGAAGGTTGTTCTTTAGCAGCCTTTCTATCATTTACTGTCATCAGAGCAGGGAGCCTTTTTCAGCCCCTTGAAAAATAGTAAACCTTCTTTCTCTACTTCCATCTGCCAGCCTCCTTCTGTTTTCTGTCTTCCCAGGTCTTTCCATAACAGGCAATCACTGCCATTGAGACAAAGCACTCTTTTTCCTTATATTGTAGAGACTGTAAAGAGAAAAAAAGTAAAAAGAAAAGAAAAAAAGAACAGAATATTTCTCTGCAAAGTGCACCTGTCTTTTACAAAGGATAAAATGCTGCTAGATGAGCTTAGTAACATTATTAAACAATCTGCAGAGACATATTTTTTACTTTTCCTCTTTGTTGGAAAAATTCTTAGAAGAAAACAATCCAGGCAGAGGGAGACACATAACCGTGTGCAATCTCAGACAGTGGGGTTACTTCTCCTCCTCACTAAGTTACCCTATTGCCTAAAATAGAATTTTTTTAGGGAAATGATATACCATCTATTTAAGTTTATACCAAAATGAGGGTATTCAGTGTTTGTGGGGTTTTTTTTTTGTTGTTGTTTAACAAAAGTTACTTATTTCTTTGTGGGGCTTCACTAAGCATTGGTGTGACAATCATAGTTAGTTGTCTGTTTCTGTCCAGATTCTTGATTAAAGAGCATCACCTTTACTGAAAAAAAAAAAAAAAAATAAAATACCCAGGCAAGTATCTGTTATAATATTTTATTCTTTGCAGAGATTTACTCAGCTATTGGGAATTTTAGAGAAGTGCATATCTGTATATCAAAGCATTTTACAAATGCTGTAGAGTAGAGAACTAACACTCTATTGATGCTTATTTTAGACTGACAGAAAAACTGAGTGATTCGCCTAGATTCCCACGGCAAAGACTGCCCTACCTCACCTGTACCATTATTATTTGGCTCCTATGCACATGTTCTCAGAAGGCGTATAACTGTAAAGTTCTTCAGAATGAGCAGAAAATGCTTTCACTAGTGTGGGATTTTTCACTTTCTTTAGACTGCATTAATAAAAACTCCCACTGCTGCCAGGGGATTCAGACGGATGGATGCAGAATGGTGTAGCAAAACCCATCCTTTATGGAGATAGATTCAGGATTTTATGTCTAAGAATGCCTTACAAGGGTAGTTAAACTACCTGAATAAACAGAATGAAAATTCAGAGTGAAAACTAACAAAATCCTGAAGTTTTCTTCAGAAATGGAAAATGACAAGGGAAAAAAATCCTCATTATGAAACAAAACTATGTAGACTATGTCAGAGAGAAGAAAACTTTTCTGTAAGAGAAGATGACTCTTTCACAGTCTTATTTTCTGTATCTTTGTTGAAAAGTCTCAGTGATGTTAGTTTAAGAAAAAGTGTTGTATTCTTTTTTATTTCTGTATTGTTTATACATTTTACCAAGAACATCATGAACTCTATTCCTTGACTCTAGTTCATTTGACTGTATCACATTTGAAAGTGAGACTGAGAGTTAATAACTGTATGAGAAGGGTCTTGTTGACCATTCCAGGACATAAAGGGGGCCTACAAGAAATCTTAAGGAGGACTTTTTACAAGAGCATGTAGCAACACGAAAAAGGGGAATGTCTTTAAACTGAAAGAAAGAAGATTTAGATTATATATTAGGAAGAAATACTTCACTATGAGAGTGTTGAGGCATTGGCACAGGTTGCCCAGAGAAGCTGTGGCTGCCCCATCCCTGGAAGTGTTCAAGTCCAGGTTGGATGGGCTTTGAGCAACCTGGTCTAGTGGAAGGTGTCCCTGCCCATGGCAGAGGGGTTGGAAAAAGGTGATCTTTAAGGTTCCCTCCAATCCCAACCATCCTATGATTCTATGTCTCAATGTGTTAATTTCTTTCTTTTCCTACGGGGTTGTACTTCTCAGTATAAGTAGCTCTTTCACAGTCGTTCCTAAAAGCCTGTTTGCATATTATCTATAGATGAGCAAGGAGGGAGAACTAGCTCATTTTCAAACTATATAAGAGAGAGTATAAGATCAGACACTTATAAACATTGATCTAATCCTATTTTTACTTTTCTAATTTTTCTCTCCCTTCATAAGGCTGCTAGATAACAAAAGTGGTCAAGAAATATGCAGTGTGCCCTCTGACTGTGCTGCCGTGAGAAATCCTTGATCAGTCTCTATCTTTTGTCTGGTTTGCCACTGTCCTTGATAACCAGAGAGAAAAGATTTCCAGAAGAAAAGCAAAATCAATAGGAAGCTTATCTGATTTTCAGTCATATGCCTTCCACTGGGCACACAATCATTATCTACCCGTCCTTCCTTCTGATAGGTTAAATTAATGGTTGAGAACCTGAAGTAAAGAAAAAACAAACACATTTTGCACTGTAAAATCCAGCATGGGGCATATTACTGGCGAAGGGTTGAAAAGGAAGGGAGGATAGAAAGATCTGGAGAGTTCAGAACATTGGATTAAGTCCAGGGATTTGTGGTTGAAAGTAGATAAATGCAAGGCATTTCTCTCAAGGGGCAGAGGAAAAGAAAAACAAGCAGAAATAAAATACAGGAGAGTAGGACAGAGAGCAGCAATGCAGAAAAGATTCTGAGAGAGACAGCAGGTAACAAATTAAATATAAGTGAAATGTGAGGCTATTAGGGGAAAATGCCACAGCTATTTTGGAGTGCATTCCTCATGAGGAGAGAATAGTGATAATGCATACTCCCCTAGCCTTACTGTGATTATAACTAGTCTATTGTGTTCACTGGGGGAGAACCACAGTGAATTAATAGTGCTGATAAGCTGGAGGTGTCCAAGCAGGAGGCAACTGTACACTTTCCCTGTTAACTGGGTCCTTGGAAAGTCACTGTGGTTTACCAGTGATCTATGATGGCCAGAAGAGACTTTAAAGGGTGCTGTGATGCCATGAGAGTTTTGAGAGCAAAGATACATTTAGTACCCAGACGGGCCTGTGATAAAGGTCTTTTGCATTGCTGTGTTGTTGCTGTAATTGACTCTTAAATTTGAAAGCCTGTGGAACAACTGTCTGATGAAAAACTGTGTGACCAAAAGATCATCAGAAATTCAAGAAGGAGAGGAATACCGGTGCAAGTAGGTGATATTTTCTGCACTACCCCAGATTTTCTCTCCTCCTCCACAATTCACACAATTTCATGTCACTGTTGTCATATCTAATGAAAGTATGAAACCAAGTTTGAGTTAATCAGGAATGTAAAAGAAATATTTCATTTTTCAGTGTGAATTTTTCCCTTCTTTGCTAATACATGTGGAAGATTTCAATTTAGGAACATGGAAGATACTTTAAGGACTTTCCATAATTCCGTTGGGTGCATCAGAGATGATTTGGTTTGTCAGGCAGATATGCTCTATAAAATCTGTACTATTTCATGACTTTTCAGATTATTTTCTAGTGTAATTCACATATTCATCTCAGATACTTTTAAAAGATTTCAGAAATTATTAATGGATATCAACATAGTATTAATCAATGCAGAGACCAAGTAATGGGTTATTGCAGCTTAATGAGAAACATGCAATCCCTTGCCTAAAATAAACTATTCTTTGAAAAGCTGGAGTACTTGGTATTGTATTCTGTAACAGCGTGCTAAAAACTTTCCTGCTCTCAATTAAGAATTTAGGAAAAAGAATCTCAAATCCTCTAAAATATCCTAATTTAAAATCAAACTAATGTCAAGGCTGTTCTTACATTTTTCATTTTAATTTTCCATGTTCTTTGAGATTTCCTTTCTCTTCCCTTCTTGGTCTATGCCGCTTCTCTCATCAACATCATTCCAACTCAAAGTGCCAGAGTTGGGGATGGAGGGGTTAGGAACCTCAGAAAGAAAAATCTAAGAAAAAAAATATCTTTGTGCTAATAAAAGGAGAAGATTTCTAAATCTTCAGTCATCCTGGAAATCACCTAGTAAGCTACAATATTTTTTTGATTAGAAATTACAATTTTTAAAAGATATTGCACTGATAAGATCAGTCAGTGACTCCAGTTGGTTCAGACATAGGATCATAGAATAAATAGAGTTGGAAAGGAACTTAAGATCATTTAGTTCCAACTCCCCTGCCATGAAGAGCCCCAACTTTCTCAGCCTGTCTTCACACAGGGGGTGGTCCAGCCCCCTTATCATCCTCGTGGCCCTCCTCTGGACTTACTCCAACAGCTCCGTGTCCTTATATTGAAGACACCAGAGCTGTACACAGTACATCTCAATACATTCTTGGTTTCAAGTTTATAATTATACTGAAAAATGCAGTAATATTCTATTGCGTGATAGATTATATTCTTATGTGTTATACATTCAATATTCTTGCATCCAATTTTTACAGTACTTTGAAAAGGATGAGGGTGCTGAAATCTACAATACCCTGCTTTTTCCAGCCTTTTTAGTTCTTAGTCCTTGAGGCAAAATATTTTTTTTTAAATCATCTCTCACATTTGTTTTCCATTTGAATCATGCTTTTATTACCATGAAATAAATGCACTCATATTATTCATATAACTACAATTTCCTTTGAAATATTTCTTGCAACTTAAAAGGCTATGATAGGGGATGTCTAAATTTTAACAGAATTTCTCTAGAGCTACAAAATTACATTATCATATTATTTTCTCATACTGATGTGTTGGGGTTTGGTTTGGGGGTTTTTTGTTTGTTTTGGTTTTTTTTTTTTGGAGGGGGGGGGTGTTTAATAAACATTAATTCTTGGTAATTCAGTCTGTGACATAAGTGAGACAGCATGTTTTACCAGAGCAGTTAATTCATCACTCTTCATTCCAAAGAGAAATTATATAATAAATTATTTAAAAGATTCTGTGCGACTGTGAGTAGGTGCACATTGGAGAGAGAAGAAAACTTTTAAAGTCTTTGCTATTCTTCTGACCAAAGCCTAATTTCATTGTCCATCCACTTATCCTTGAAGACAGTCATCAGTCCTTTGAATTGCTTGCTAGCAATTTTTCCTTCTCTGGAAGCCAAGACATTGTCCAAATATGAAATGGGGGGCCTTATCCCACAGAAGCCTACACCAGAGCTCAGCTATTGCTGCCATCATGGCTGTGAGAACAAGATAAGGACATAAATGTCCAAGCAGGGCTGTTCAGATCAAACTGCGAAATCTCCTGCAAAAGTAGAATAGCTTTGGCTGAAATGAACTCCAGATTGCTACCACCACTGCCTGGGTAGCTTAAAGCAGACTTGAATATTTCTAAATTGTACAGTAGTATTGTATATACGGTCTTCTTGGTATTTTGCTATCTCTTTCCATAATTTCTGTTGGCTTTGATAGGCATTAAATCAGCTTGCTGTTTGCCTTTGTATGCTGACTCATTAAAGATGTTGAGTCAGGATTAGGGAGCTGGTCTTGATGGAGCATTACACCCCACTGGTTTCATCCTCATAATTTGCTAATGTCTTTCTAATAGTTTATTTTTCAAATATTTTCTCTTAGACACTCAATTTTCATAGAATCATAGAATGGTTAGAGTTGGAAAGGACCTTAAGATCATCTAGTTCCAACTTCCCTGCCATGGGCAGGGATGCCTCACACCAGATCATGTCGCCCAATACTCTGTCCAACCTGGCCTTGAACACTGTCAGGGATGGGGCATTTACCACTTATTTGGGGAACCTGTTCAGGTGCCTCACTACCCTCACAGTAAAGAACTTCTTCTTTATATCTAACCAGAACGTCTCCCGTTTTAGTTTGTACCCATTATGCTTTGTCCTATCACTACAGTCCCTGATGAAGAGTCCCACTTCAGCATCCTTGTAGGCCCCCTTCAGATATTTTAAATAAAAATAAACAATATGCACTAAACTCTCCTTTTTGGAAGAAATTTCTGATCAATATTTGTTCTTATTCAGGAGGCGTTTTCTTCATTCAGTCTGTTGACATTTAAAATTCAATCAATTATAATCTCACCTCAGATTTTGTGCTAGAAGAATCAAGAACAACTAGTGTGTAACAGATAATAAAACAATTAGGAATAATAGCTTCTCTAGGTAATATACTGCTAAATAAAATTAAGCTTTGCATTAATTGTTTTGAACCTTTCTTACTGACAACTATTTCAACTCCAATTTCAACATGCAGCTCAAATTTTGCATGTTAGGAACAGGTTGTTTAACATTTTTAGCAAAAAAAACATTCTCTGGATGTTTTATCTACATGATTCACCTACTTGCACTTTTGTGAGCAAAAGATACTCTGACTGAATATGCCAGAAAAGACCTGGCACAATATGAAATATGTAATAATAAAATAATGTGAAATGGAGGAAAGTGAGAAAGAAGTCAATGCCTTATTGTTAAATTTTTTAAATGGGCATGTATTTGTGAGTAGGAAGGAAAGTGTTCCACAGTATATATCTAAATTAGGAGTCCTCAGTGACATAAACTGCTTGATCAAATATGAGATTTCTTTTATTTTTTTCAATAGGCAGTACACACAAAGAAACCAGGGTACTTCACTGAATGTGGTGTTTTTAAAAATCAGTAGTTTTACATTGAAAGAATCTTGAATGTTTTCTCAACAATCTATTGGGAGAAAAAAAAATGAGAGAAGAATATAAGGACATTAAATTGAAGGAGTCCTATAGTCAAAGGTTTTGTAAACTTTCATAATTTCATTATGAGCTCCATTGAGAGTATTACCACCTGAGTCAAGGCAATACATTTTTTTACTGGAAATCATTAATTTCTCCTTTCACAAAAAAAACTATATTCCTTCTGTAAAACTGTTCTTATTTGTCCCCCAAGTATCAATAATTTTTTGTCTTGTTTTTTTAGCTATCTTTTGAATTACAGATTAAATGCAATTTCTATAAATGTCCTCCCTAGCAAATCTCAGTTTTACCTGTTTGCCAGAAGAGCTAATCTCTTTTCCTCCTGTCTTTGCTCTTTACCTTCTACACTTCTTTCAGAGCTGATCAAATTGAATTTGCTTATGCACAATTTTAACCCATAATGTTTATGACATGATTAAGAAAAGTTTAAAAAAAAAATCCCCAACAACCCACAAAATGACACAGTTTAGCAGCCCTATTGCCTTACACTGCAGGTACATTTCAGGAACATTGAATGTAATCCCAATGAGACTGTAAAGGCCTCCTGGAGCTATTGGAATCTGCCTTAATAAAACTGAGTAAATATCTGTGTCTTGAAAATGTTTTACAACAAATTGCATTATAATTTTAAAAGAATTGCCTGTCACTATTGCAGTCTATAATGACAGTTCTCCCTGAAGACCCTTTGTAGTCAGCTTTCTGATTTGTCATACCATCTTCTAACACAGCATTATTGCTGAAGAAGTCATCGCATTATGGTATAATGAGGTGTCATTCTCATCGAGTTAAACTTGTGCATCAACATGTCTGATGAAGGCCTTTTAAAACCTCTTGCTGTGACCTTGGTGAAATTGTCCTGTGCTTCTACATATCCACATTTCTGCAGACCTTTCAGAGAACAGTTTTAACAACTGCTTACATATATTACTGCAACAGGCTAGTCAGAACTGTAAAGGTGTATTATCTTCAGGTTCTAACACAGCAGGTGTCACCTGTAGGAAAGCTCTTAAAAAATAAAACTGCATAATGAAAGAAAGGGGTGGGAGGAGAGGGGGTAGAAGGTTTGCATAATTACACAGGGTGAGACCAATCAGCTAATCTTGCTGATAAGCACAATTTGGATTTAAGCCAAATTGTAGCCTTGAAACAGTTTTAGTGCCCCAGTAGGTCATGGTTTCTGTCAGCAGAGGAGAGGTGAGTATAATCCTGATTTTTTTATGTTAGTTGCAGTCATGCCCAGGGCTAGAAGCAGAGAGGGTGCTAAACTGCTCCAGTTGCAGTGAGATGCAGCCTGATCAGCAGTTTCTGTTTCTGATTTCTGAGGCTTCCTTCTCTCCCACCATTACCCTGCAATCCATGGAGAAATCTGTAAGAGTAGCAGTGATTGAATTAGAGAACTGGAAGTTGAAGGTTTCTTTAAAAAGGGAAAGAGGTACTACAGACCTGTAAATGATCACAGGGTTACCATTCTCCAGCCCTTTTTTTTTTTTTTCTTCCCTTTGAAACAGTTTGACTAGCCAATGTTCTTTTCCTATTTTTCTCAGATCTAAGGTGCCTATTAGTAAATACAAATATACATATGCCTTTGAATAGACCTTGAGCATAAAAGAGAATCTCATCCTTTTTAGATGCTCTTCCCTGCAATAAATTATATGCAGGCCCCAGGCTGGCACTAAAATATGTGTGAGGCATTGGACATGTCTTGTCCAATTTGTTTTAAAATTTACAGACAAAAGCTACCTGAGCAGAGCATCTATTAGACCAGGCTTTAGATGGACTTTAAAGTATTGCTGGAAGCAGGCTTTAACAGAGCATGAGATTTGACACTTACTGCTCTCACATCTCTGTAACTTTGGGTTTTTTTTACTATATATAATCAAAATCCCATGTAGCTATTTTCCTCTATGATTTGACAAGCAGGCTAACATTAAGGTAGAAGTGTTATTTATATATGAGATGAGCTAAATATATTGCAAGCCATTTAAAAGAAAGGGAACAACAACAACAACAACAACAAAAAAGGTGATATTCTGAAAACTGCAAGCACAGTATATTATCATGGCTGCTGAAAAGAAAAAAATCCAGGGAATGGGTGTTGTTCATAAAGCATATTATTAAGAAACAAATCTGATGCTCTTTGAGTACAGCTATTACCACTTGCAGAAAATAGGTGATAAAATGAAATATGAAGAACCATAGACCCATCAGCTCCTGTCTAAAGCACATGAGGTTTCACTTTCATCAAAGTAAATAGCATGACATATTAATGGCATTTAGTCAAACAAAAAAACTAGTGGACTTTCAGCAAGGTTTTTCAGTCGCTTTTATGTGCAGAGTGAAATACTGTTTTCTAAAGTCTGAAAGAGACATATCTTGGCAATCCCTGGAAATCACTTCTGTGTTAAGTTGTGCTGTGATTTATATGCATTAGTATCAGTCCAGTGTCACTATAAATTAAATACTACTAGTCTCAAGATATCTGGGTAACTTTTATTCTTAATTTTCTTTTAATAGGTGTAGTGAGTACATTTATTCCTTTTTTTTCTTTTAACTTTTTTTGCAATAAAAGCTGACTACTTCCTCTTTCCATCAAACTTGCTGTATATCTACCTTTCAGATTAATTGTGCCATGATTATTTAGGCAAATGTGTAGCAAATAACCATCTGCTGTCCTGCTTTTCTATTCACATCTATTCCATGAATCTTGTAAAAAAAAGTTTGTAACAGATACATATTTAATAACAACCTATAATAAGAATTATCATGTCTTAATGTCTGGATGTGGGGGTTGTAGGGGTTTTTTTTATTTGTTTATTTTGTTGTTGGTTTTGGGGGTTTTTTTAATTGTTGGAGATTTTTTATATTGTGTTTGGTTTGCGTCGCGTTTTGTTGGATTTTTTTGGGGGTGTGTATTCAACGAAGAAGCGACTGAAAATTACATCCTTAAGAAATAATGAATTCTCTATAAGGATAACATGCTGCATTTAAATACTGCGTTTTGGTTTTTTAATAGTCTAATCATGTACATGTCTACCACTATGCATTTCTTAAGAGCAGGTAAAAACTATATTTCTATACCGTATTGAAGAGACTGTTGTCATATGTTGACATATTGCTGTGTTGAGATATTGTTCAACAGCAGGATTTAAATTAGAAGCTGGAATGTTTTAAATGTGTGAAAGATTAGTTCTGTGCTAGTGGAATATACATAGGATATTTTATCATTAGCTTATCTCTGACTCTCATGTCCATATACATAACTTATGTGACTATGTAAGACAGCCCCAGTAAAATTCATGTTTGACACAGATAATCTGAGACAAAACAATTAGAAAGCAGCACTCTTCAGATATTTCACAGTGCTTTTGTTTTAATGTCAATATCGTGAACAAATTGTAGAATGTTATATCACACTAAATGATGAAGTCTGACATTCGGAGATATTCTAGTTTTCCAAAGCCATACTTACAGAGGTGGACAGAAACACTCTCATAAGTCCTTCAAGGAATGCTTCTCTTTTCTGGAAGAACAGCCACCAAGAAAGGCGATATCTTTCATTTATACTCTAAATAGTAGATGCAGTTAAAGAGTTTTTCTTGTGGGTTTTCATGCATCATTTTGAAAGCCATTTGTCATTATAAACAGTTTGGGTTTGTTTGGTTTTGTTTGGTTGGTTTTTTTTATAACTAAACTTTGTGTGTAAATCAACAAAGCTGGAGAAAAACAACCTTTAGCTAAATTTCAACACTGTTACTAATTTTGATGGTAAAATGTTGGGCTTGAAGAAGGTACAAGAAGTTAGTGAGATTCTCCTCTTGGTCGAATGCAATAGCAACTTTCCCAACATATGTCTTATGAATGCTTATCAAATCTTAGTCTCTAAATTGTTCCACTGGGATCTCTGCATGTTATAGAGACTGACTCCTCAAGTACCTTACTTACATGCAGTGCAACAAACAGCTGTTATGATTAGCACAGCAATAACCTTGTATCTTCATGAACATCTTATTAATTCATAGAGCTGATCTTTGAATTATACATGATACTCAGAAATGTAGATTACATTGCAATATTCTCAGATATAAATTTGAAAATGTATTTTCTGCCATTCAGCATTATATGCTCAAGTAAAGAAGGAAAATGATGCTGAATGCCTGATTTGACTAGACATAAGACTGCTGACTTTTGCACCTGAAAGTCATCCCACGCCAAACAAAAACCAACAGGAGAGTAGCATTGATGTTGATGTGAAACTTGAATAGCCTAGAGATGTATTAAAACTCCTCATAAAAAGTGCTTCATTTTCTGTATTCTATTTTGAGATGCACCAGGGAAAGAAGCTTTTGTGAAAATGGCAGGTTTCAAATAATCTGTAATTACCTTAAATGTCATGATCTAACACATGTGTTTTCTGCAATTTTCAAAGCAAAGGGCAGACATCTCCACTCAAGATGAACAAACAAAAAAGGTATAGCCAAGAAAAGAATGATATCTGCAAGATATGCCTTAATTATAGTACTCTGTTATAAGAAAGCCTTCCACTGGAAGGGTTTAATTTTTGATACATTTAGCAATATCTTCAGCATTGAGGGCACAACTATATGTATATTTATATGTATATTTATATGTATACTTATATTTATTTCTTTACAGAAAAGTTATCAAAGAACAGGTTAATTTATACTAGAATAATGAACAGTTTGGGGGTTTGATTTTTTTTTTTTTTTAATTGCAGTTTACAGAGACTTTTCTGAACCTTTTACATTACAAACAATAAATAACTAGAAACACTGCACCTCATTATTTAAATTAGTACAGCTTTTAACAGTCTTCCTTATATCCAATCTAAACTTCCCCTGTTTAAGTTTTAACCCGTTACCCCTTGTCCTGTCACTACAGTCCCTGATGAAGAGTCCATCCCCAGCATCCCTATAGGCCCCCTTCAGATACTGGAAGGCTGCTATGAGGTCTCCACGCAGCCTTCTCTTCTCCAGGCAAAACAGCCCCAACTTCCTCAGCCTGTCTTCATACGGGAGGTGCTCCAGTCCCCTGATCATCCTCGTGGCCCTCCTCTGGACTTGTTCCAGCAGTTCCATGTCCTTTTTATGTTGAGGATACCAGAACTGTACACAGTACTTCATAGATAGAGTTAGGATAGAGTCTTACGTTGCTCATGAAGTGATCATTAACATAGGCATATTCACACTCATTTTGCAGTCCTCCAAGATTTGTGAAATATGTTACTTTAAAAATGACTGAAAGGTGATATTTTTCATCTACCTGAAATACAATAGAAGCTTTTCGTATGGCAGAAGCAACTAACATCCATCAGGGTCATAGATGCAGCACTAAATTGTAGGTTATCTAATGAATCATTGTTAATACTTTCTCAAAGGGTTGGTAGCCTTGGAAGGTTTCATTGCAGAAATTGTTCTTTTTGTGAGATACAGTGAGATCACAGCACTGGGTAACATAAATAATTGTATATCAGGTTTGTATCTAGCTCTCTCATAATCCATGACTATTTGACACAGAGGTAGCATACAATTTATAACAATATATCAGCTCTGTTTCTGCAAACAAGTGTGTATTAAGCTCATATTCTGTATTCACTCAATTTACTTGGCTTCAGACTGGAGTAAGGTACCTGTTATAAAACACCTGTAATAGCCACCTGGTAAATAGCATAATTTGTTACATAGCTGATAGAGGAAAAAAGGGGGTTTATGGTGGAGAGCTATATCAATAAGAGTTTTGGTTTCAATCATGAGTGCATCACTTTTATTTCTTCACATAAGGTGATAATGAAGAATGATGACCTCACGTCTAGACTTAAGCTTTTAACTTTGTTGCAGCTCTGGGGGCTTTCATGTTTTTCAGAAAGCAATCAATCAAGTGCCAAAAACTGTCTGGCTAATTACCTCTGAGACTTTCTAAAACTCTCAATTCTTTCCTCATAGAAATGAAGTATTTATAAATTGCTTTGTTGAAGCACAGCTAGGTTATAGCCTTATTCTCCCCTCCATCTTTCTTTGCTTCTGCTCTATGCTTATGAAAGCACTAATGTGAATCTCAGCACAATGTTTCTTTGTGTCTGAGATTACCACCACTGTTTCCTCCTGAACATTTTTGGAAAAACATATTTATCTCATGGCGTAAGACTAACAAGTATATCCAAGTTGTGAGTATCGTGGGGAGGTACCTTAAGAAAGTCTAACTGATGAATACCCAGTCACCCAAAGACCAGGGGTCACTCAGATCCAGTGAGGTGAATAGCATAAATTATTCATTTGACTAAATTTGAGATTTCTTAGAATTCTCTGTTAACCTATAAGTCACAGGTATGTCAAACAGAACAACATATAATCAAGCAAAATAAAAATTGGAAGGGACATCTAGAGGTCTTGTAGTTCAACTGTTGCTTCAAGTAGGCCAAACATCAGTGCTAGATCAGGGAGATCAAGACTTGCTTTGGGCAACCTAGCCCAATGCTCAGTCACTGTCACAGTCAAAAGTTTTTTGTTTATGTCCCTGTCTAACTTCTCAGTATCTATCTGCAATTGAGGCAGCATGGACTTTCTGTGCAAAGATCTCAGTAAGAGGCCAAATACTCAGAGCAGGTTCTTAAGGGTGAGCTACACAAGATGCTGTTTTACACCTTTATTTTAGCCCAGATACTTGAATGTATTGGCTTTTTTTTATTTCCTAGTACCTTCAAGAACTTTTGCATCCCAGAAAGAGAATATTTGTAAATGTCTCTGTCTTGATCAAAATGAAAATGCATATTTTGAAAAAAAAAAAAAAAAAAAGCCCTAAATATATGAGGCCAAACTTCCCCAGCTCATTTTGGGAGCTATTAGCTTTTCTGTAAGCAATATCTTTAGTGGAACAGATAAATTACAAGAGTGAAATTTTAGTCTTGAAGTGGTGTTCACACTTGCAAACTCTGAACAGTACCTCCAGTAACGAGAAATTACTTGAGTAGAAGGTGATCATGCTTCAACAGAGACCACTGTTAAAAGCTTTCATTTCATAGAAAGAACTTACCAAGGCAGAAACAAAACTAAGAACAAAGCATATTATGAGGTAAGGCTCCGCAGGAAAACCCATCTTTCTGCTGAGCTAGACAGACAACAAGCAAGACCCTCACAAGCACTTGAAATGGATGCTGAGACATCAGCATATATCAAAGCAGTCAAAGTATGATTTCCATATCACTGAAATGAATCATTCTGGACTCAAAACCTTCACCTAAAAAGCACAAACACTGTATATCAGCCAAAGAAAGAACTACAGTTATTAGAAGCTTTTGTGAATCATAGAATGATTTGGGTTGGCAGGAACCTTAAAGATCATCTAGTTCCTCTCCCCCTGCCATGGGCAGGTTTACCTTCTACTAGAACAGGTTGATCAAGTCCCCATCCAAACTGGACTTGACCACTTCCAGGGATGGGGCAGCCACAGCTTCTCTGGGCAACCTGTGCCAATGTTTCAGCCACCTGCAGAGTGAAGAACATTTGTGACATACAGGAAGAATGCTCCAAAACTAAAAAAAAACCAATCCAGTTTCTGAAAGGGAAACATCCGCTAGTAGAAATACTTTAGAATGGGTCAAGTGTCTTAGTCTCATTTGATATCAAAATGTACTGACATTACATGTGTTGTGAGTAGAAGAAGGTCCTGACTGATGTGCTCAAGTCTTCCCAAACTGTAGCCCAGCATCTCTATCAGAATGAAATTATATTTTTTTGCTCCATAGTTGGAAAGAAACTGTGTATGTGGAGCAAAAATATTCACATAATATCACAGTAAGGCCATACATTCATCTTAAGCCATTAATATGATCACCTTCTATAGCCAAATAACTAAAGCATGGGTAAGGCAAAGAACGTGTGAACAGTTTATTGCATGCATGTAAAAAAGTCATTATATAAATCATTAAAGGGTATAAGACAGCTTCCATAGTTTTAACATGACATATGTGGACATAAACAATTTCTGATTGTTCCATTTCCAAACCCAGTATTCCAAACCTGTAGGACTTTCAGCTCCCTTCTTAGCAGAAAAATATATTTAAATGTCAGGATATTCTATAGAAGGAAGCAATATGTATATTTTTATACAGAGACTAGCCAATTCTTCTTCTTTGCGTTTCAAATATTCAGCTTTTTGTTAAACTGCTGGGTGTTACAACTGCATCTACTTTCTTTTTTTTTTTTTTTTTTAACCATAAAGATATTTACTGCACTAGGCTCTTAGAGCTGAGTTTTTGTGTAATCCTGCAGAGACTGAACAGTAAACAGGTCATAGGATAATTCAGTTTGGAAGGGACCCAAGGAGCACATTTAATCCAAACTCTTGTTTAGAATAATTACTGTGTATACATTTTCCTCTCAGTCTAAATAATAGTGGGAAAATTCAGATATTTCTGCTTTATATTTTTTCCAAACTCGATGTTGTGCTACACAGTTCCAAAATAAGAACAGTGAGTGGTAACACCACCTCCCCCAAGCTTTCTTTCATGTTAATACATCTAAAGTATGTAATACTTTTTGCAACAGCAAACCTTAAAATGATGAAAAGTTTGAAGTTTATCATTAATTTAGTACAATGAAAATACAGTATGTAATCATATGAGCTTTTTTTTTTTCCCCTGGGTAAATTGAAGTATAACTCCAATGTTCTTAGAGCATCAACAAAATCAGGAAATTATTGCAACTGGCATTTATAATAAGCACCAGTTATGGTTGATGTATGAGATAATTATAATGCTTTGCAGGAAAATCTAATAAATCCCAGTGCAGTTACTCTGTAAAACCTATTTTTATGGAAATTAGTGTATGAATATCGCATCTATTATAGCAAGAGTGCTATGCAGGTAATTCTGACAGCCTCAATCAAAAGCAGTGTCCACTCCTGAAGGGTAATTGTTTCTGAAGTTTTGCACACATAAAATAACAGGTGTTCCATTTTCTGAAATGAATGGTTTAATATTAAAATATAAAAATCTTCATAATTTGCACAGCTTGATGAACTTCCTCAAGAGACAAGCACCGGTTTTGACACAGAGGTTAAAAGACTGAATAAATTGTAGTGGATATAGTTTAATATTTTGGTAATCCATAATGTACCAAGAGTTCTAGGTTGGGTTAAATTTCCGATATACGTAACACTCCAAGACAAGCCAAGGTTTTGGATGAATATGCTAGTATTAGATATAAATCATAATGAGCAGTGCCCTAATTTTAATTCTAGAGTTAAATTAAAAAACCTCTGTGTTTTTTGGAAAAGGCTAGTAAACTGGAGTTCTGACTTACACAGCCCAAGGATGGAAAGCTCAGTCTTCCACTTACAATTTTTTAACTTTATGAATATGAAAAGCAAAAGACAGAATATCCCTTAGAGAGCTGACAGATGATTGTGAGAATAACCTGTCATTCCTAATCTTGGTTTTAAAGAGTATCTTGAATGCTTCAGGTCCTTTTTGCCTGAGAATGCTCTTAAAGATTTCATCTCTAAAAGATGATAGAAGGCTATTAAAATGACTTTATGCTTGTCTGAGCTCCCCAAGGACAAGCTTTCTGTATTAGATATCTAAGATAGACATCTATAATCCATTTTGCATCAACTAGGACTGCATTTGCACATTAGCAAGATTTATAACCAGTAGGTAACTTGATGCAGATATCTAATTTTAAATACAGTAACAAATGGTTCTGGAAATATCCCAGTTTTCAAAAAGTCACATAAACATGTGCTTCACCTCGGACTTAAGGTTCCTCTGAAAGCCATACAACTACTGAAATGCTCACATACTCTTTGGAGTGAGAGTTGATTTAGAAGCTTAGAAGCAGATCGTGTGAATTAAATAAATATCATTCTTGAGAAATGTCAATCTGCCATTTTAGCTACTAGTACTTCAGTTTTAATTTTTGTCACTTATATGTTAGGACTTCTTAAAATAAAGATGTATAGAAAATGCATCTCTTGGAGATCAGATTCTTCGTTGGGGACTGTGGCAGTAGGACAAGGGGTAATGGGTTTAAACTTAAACAGAAGGAGCTGAGATTAGACATAAGGAAGCTCTTTACTGTGAGGGTGGTGAGGTACTGGAACAGGCTGCTCAAAGAAGTGGTAAATCCCTGTCAGTGTTCAAGGCCAGGTTGGACAAAGCCTTGGGTGACATGATCTAGTGTGAGGCATCCTTGCCCACAGCAGGGAGTTTGGAACTTTCCAACTCTTAAGGTCCTTTCCAACTCTAACCATTCTATTATTCTAAAATACTGTGCAAGAAAGAACACTGGCAGACAAACAACTTCTTTGGCAATCTGCTTGCTGTTGTATTAGTAAATGTGCCACTAGAAACAAGTTTCACCTACACTTTCAAATACTGTTTCTGGTTGATCCTAGCTGCTCAACTTGTAACATATTTTCTTCCTGTTTAAAAATTTCTCAGTTTAGCAACTCGTCCAAACTATTTCTTAATCAAAGAGTTGATTCAGGTGTCCTAGTCTCCCTGATATGGTAGCAACATTTTTTTTCCTAGCAAAGAAATAAGTAGAATCATAAAATATAAGTGGAACTTTAATAAGTCTTTGCATAAGATCTTCAGGTTTTAATTCATAGAGTCTGATACACTCTCTTCTCTCAGGTCTTGAAGGTATTAATTCCCTTTGAGTCAATTCCCTAAGCCTTTTGTTAGAGATCCTCTTCTATACCTGCTTCTTTGAGGAAAGCTATTTCCCTATAGAATAAGAAATTTCCAATTGAGAAGTGATATGAATCTTTGAGGAGCCAAGTGACTATCACATGAAACGAAGATAATAGGATGCATTTTATCTGGATTGAGAAGCATCTGCCAAGTGTATCTCAGAGGAGCTGTCTGTTAAGGAGTTTAGAATAGATTGTTTACCCCATAAATATCAGCAGAAACTCTACTTTTGCATTGATTTCTTCCATCTATATTCTCAGCTGAGAAAGCGCAAAAAAAGATTTTAGAGAAAAGCAAGGAAATACTATGGAGTAGTGAAGCAACAAGAGGAAAAATTAGACTTGTGATAGTAAGAGTATCAAATTCTTTTTTTCCTGGTTTTATACTCTCCTGTTATTTTTCCTTCACAGTGTTTATAATTAAAGAGAATGCTTAGTATTTATATACAAATCTTGTTGCAACAACTAGGAATTCTTTCTCAACAAGGTTGAAATAGAGCCCTTGAATATATCTTCACAAAGGGAAACAAAGACCCAGACTGCATTTGAGGTTTGAGTGGGCTTTTTATTTAACTGATTTGGATTTGTTGTGAGAATTTTTGTTTATTTTGTTGATGATGGTTTTTTCCTGTTTTTGTTTTTGCTGGGGGTTGGGGTTTGTTTCTGTTGATTTGGGGGATTGGGGTTTTGTTTGGGGTTTTTTTTTTAGCAGATATAGATTCCCCGTTCCTCAAAAATTTGGGCATCTATGAAGTTGACAGAACAATCAAACTAGAAACATGCTTAACCGCCCTGATAAAATGAGGCTTTACTTGATAGTAGGAACTCCTGAGGGAATGTAAGAAGAAATTAAGGCCGGGGCATTCCAAAGAGCAATATCCTGGTATTAACAAGATGTCTACATAGAAAATATTAATAAGAGCCTAATAAAAGAAACTGGGTTTCTTACGCTTTAATTTCTTCATTAGATTTTTAATTTATTTAAGTTCAATAGGTTTAATTTTTTTTTCTTCAAGAACCTTTTGTAAAGTTCACAGAACCACTCCAGAATTAAAACAGTTTGGTGGGTGCTATAGCATACATTATCTCAAGGATATTATTTTAGCATGAGCAGCTTTTAAAACTTAATTACCTAACCAGCACACATTCTTAACTGATCTCTCCCTCTAGGACTGCTACATTTTCTTGACCTTTTAATAACTAATGTATTTAGATAAAAGATAGTTCAGATAGCTTATTTAAAGTCAGAAGAAGATCTGATGTGTATTCGCAAGATCTGAAGAAGACTTATCTAAAGCAAGTCATGACCTTGTGAAGTTCTGATTTCCTTGTTCTTCCCGCATGTTGCCGTAAATCTTCCAAGAAAAAAAGCTGGAGATTGGGATCAGCTGAATTGTTCTGCATATGAGAAAACTCATTTGGGAAATGTCAGTCACTTACTACTCCCTCTATATCAGAGTGAGAGTTATGTAGTTTAGATAATTTAAAAAAAAAAAAGTCTACATCTATTTCAAGTTCTGGTATCTACAGCTGCTAAACACACATGCAGGAACAAGTAGATGGTAAAGTCTTTTCTGCCTTATGTCCTGTGCTAAACCCCATTAAACTGTTAAGTTTCAGATCTTCCCTGAAGTTTATAAATTGTTTGGTTTTTCTTCAATTTATTCTTTTAGTTTAATCAGCTTCATTCTTTAATTAACTTAATTCTCACATTCTATATAATATCTAGGTTTAACTCTAAATTTATATTGTGTGAGTAATGCTTTTGAAAATTATTTAATTCTTTAAGTCCTAGAAATTATTTCAACAAAGTTCCTGTTGCTTCTGCCGGCAGTGATGAGGCCCCATGAGTGGAGGTTAGAATTGGGTAACATCTGCACTGCCTACTTTATTATTGCTCACGTACCCAAGGACAGCTGTCTCTTATAGCAGTCAGTCATACATGTAATTGTAGTTCCGACTGGTTGAAGCCTCTTACTTAAAGGGTCTTAGTATTGACAACTTTGTGTCCTGCTGTGTGGCAGGCAAAGCTTTTCCATCCTTCTGAGAAACTTGAGAGCACATATTCTACACTTTACTGATTGATCTTTATACTGATAGGATGCTACTATCTTCAGTATCTTTAAGTAGAAGTGGATTGACATGATGTAAAACTGGGCTGAGTTTTCAACTAGGAAAAGATTTTCTAATGACCTCTGTGAGAGATATGCTGCTTCACTTTTGAAATTTGAGCTGTGCTTCCTATATGTTGCTTCTGCTTTCTATGTTTTAGAAAAACCAATTTGTTTATAATACCACTTAGGTTTTGCCTGGTGTATATCTGTCGTGGTTTAAATGGACTGCTAATCCATTGTGCTCTGCACGCGTGGTTGGGTTTAAACCACAACAATGTCCCAGTGAATGCACTTGTCAGAAAAACAATATGAAATATTCTTCATTGTAACAAATGTAAACAAATTTCTGAGGTGTGTATTCTATATCAAATGCCATTTTTTATAGCTGCAAGCTTCTGCATGTGATGTGGGAGCTCAGTGCTTTTGAAGTGAAGACCTGTTTACCAGATCTTGCTTGGATGTCTGTTGTCACAGATCTACCACTCTTGACCGAATTCTGAAACTGATAAAAGCTGGGGGAAACAGCTTATGCTATTGTCTGAGAAGGCAACACTTTGTACTGTGCAAGAGGTAATCTCCTAAAGCTTAGTAAGAAATTGTATGAATGAAGCGGTGAAGTGGCCACAAAGAGGTTTATTCACTTGTCTCCTATTGAAATACACAACAAAACCAAAAGATTGTTAGTAGTTTTAGCAAGCAATTATAAGAGAAAGGTGTACATTGATTTGAGACAGGTTTTGATTAAACATAGGAAAGATAGCATTAAAATACAGACAATGTTTAAACTGAAGTCTGAAGAGGACAGTAACGTTCAACTAGTTCTTATGGCAAAACAAAACAAGTTACCCATGAAAGGATGGTGTTAGATTAAGAGATGTAAATTCAGAAACATGGTGCAGAGTAAAATTTTAATCTCTCAGATATGCACTAGATCTTTAGAGACTCCCACCCGAAAAACTTACTTGTGCAGGTCCTGGGTGATAAGAAGTTTGTCAATGAAACTCCCACAGAAATTATCCTTCTATTCTTACATGAGTCCTTTCAGGCACATTCACTCTAGAAGTGTCTGATAGTTGATATCTTGATATCTCATACAAGTTCTAAAGTCCAAGACAACTTTAGAACAGCACAGAAAAAAGCCTGACTTTGACATCTTTGAACAACAACTAGGTGCACAGGACTGCAAACACTGAGTAATTCTTCCTAGAAAACCTTTGAAAGAGTGTGTGTGTGTTCAGTAAATTTTTAACACCTTTTTTTCCACACTGGAACATTTTTTACTTGTGGAACCTGAAAATAATAAACACAACAAAGAAATGCAGTATACCCTTAAAAAAACACAAGAAAAGATAGCAAAAGGGAACAAAGAAAAAGTATCAGGAAAAGATTCCAAGCTAAATTGGTAATAAAACCAAGAAAAAGAAGGAAAAAAGAAAGTAAACCAGGCTGGATTCTGCATTCTAGTTCAGCATATAGCCCTGGCACCTGCATTGATCCTAGATACCTTTCAAAAACTACATTCTGGAAAACGTATTATTTAAAGAAGGGCCTTCCATTGATTTTTCCCAGTATGTCTGTGCATTAGCAACAACAGAAAGAGGTGATGTTGACTCATCAGTGGGTACACTGACTGCTCTGAAGGACAGACATAACCTGAAGGTTTCCTTACAGCCTGCTGCCTGCTATCCTTCCCTTCTCAAATATTTGAATTCTCTTGAATTCAATATTTGAATACTTGAATATTTGAATACTTCAATATTTGAATTCAATATTTGAATTCAATATTTGAATTCCCTTGAACACTGCCAGGGATGGAGCACTCACAATCTCCCTGGGCAACCAGTTCCGGTGGTGAGACACTGGAATCGGTTGCCCAGGGAGGTTGTGAGTGCTCCATCCCTGGCGGTGTTCAAGGCCAGGTTGGATGAAGCCTTGGGTGGGATGGTTTAGTGTGAGGTGTCCCTGCCCATGGCAGGGGGGTTGGAGCTAGATGATCTTGAGGTCCTTTCCAACCCTAACTATTCTATGATTCTATGATTCTTCAAAAATGACTGACCATACTGGAGGTTTTCAGATACAGGAAACCTTTGCATTCTCTGTATTTACTCTCTGTATACCATTCTTGTGATGGAGAACCAATTTAGTTTTAAAACCACTGAATACATTGTTATCTGCCAACAGTACAGGAAACATGGTGACAGGAGACAATCTGATGAGATTTACAGCAGGAAATGAGAATTTTCCATTAAGCTGACTCTGGTTTATAATATCTTTAGAATTTAGAGCTCATCAGCTATTATTCAATAATTGTCTAAATGAACACTCCATGGTGCCCTGCAGGTCAATGGGGTTAATTTATTTTCTTTTTTTTTTTTTATTTCAAAAATGTAGCATTTCACTGAAGCAAAAGGTGAAGCTGAAGTTACTCTTTACGATGTATTCAATAAAGTTTTGAAGGGTTAATGTAAGCTTTCCGTATTTCTGATGATAAAGTTCTTCCAAAGCTGTGAGGCATAATACACAAAAAAGCCAGCCCTTAATAATTTACAGTGATACTTGTACAGAGGATGTATTCCATCACGTACAAGGCTTGGAACAACGTGCATAAGCACCCAAGGTATGCTAGCACTGTCTCATATTAAAGAAGGAAGGAAAAGGAAGAGGGAGGGAAGGAGGGACATAATTGCGTGAAGATATTTTCCTGTTTTCCTCTCAGATCTATAAATACGGCAACTTTGGAAGTAAATATCCTAAACGAATGCCGCAAGAACTCACCTAGAAAAGCTACCACAAGGCTCTAGATTTATATTTTAAACTCAAATTCATGTGTAGAAAAAATGTGCAGCAGCTGGCCATGTGTGTTACAGCACTGGTAACAGTCAGATGACACGAAGTAACCCAAAAAAGCAGAAATTTTAATACCATGGTGCACAGTGTGTAGATGCAAAGAGTATTGAGATGACAGCCCCACAGAGATTCACTGGCCTGCCAGCTACACGTAAGCTAGGAGGTCCTAAGGAGTTTTCCCAAACAAATCTGAGTGGTAACTCACATCAGAATAAGCCCAGGAGCAACTTTTGGGACAAGAAAGCCAAACCATACAGCGTTCTAAAACCATGCAGTGCATCTTAGAATTCACCTGTTCTACAGTCTAGATACAGTCTCTGGCACTACTGAATCAAGCATAATGTGAACACGATCTTTCCCTAATAGTAAAAAGAGCCTATAGGCAAGTACAGCTCTATGAACTGTCAATGAAGACTGTTCTGCAGCCCAATGGACTATGGGAAATACAGGGTCTGGTATAAGCAGCCTCGAAAATGAACAAATAATAATATAATACAATATAAGGAACCTTGCAAATGAGGTCAGTTTGGAGTATATTCTTTTATTTTCTTTTATACAGGAGCTTACCAATATTCAGCAGAACTCCATTTTCACAGAAAAAATACCCTAAATGGCATGTAGTGCACCTGTTTTCCTGCTCCAACAAATATTCATTCATTCCTTACCATTTCAAATGTTAGCAATAAGGCAACACATTTATTTCCTTCAAGGCATTAGTTACCTATAAAACTATGCTGTTGCTACACTAACTGGGAATGACTGAAGTTACAACTGCTGCATTAATACTTTACCATCGACAAGCTTTGATCCTCAGCAGCTGCAGTCCTCTATAGCCCTACCCACTTCTCTGGGCAGCTGCCAGTTAATGCCAGCTGGGTCCTTGCCTGTAGGCTAAAACCACCTAAGCACAAGTCTAATACACTTTCAAGAGTTCCCTTGAGAGCACACAAGCTGACAGAAACTAGTTTTAAACTAACTCATCTCTTGAGAGGAGAGAAGGCAGAATGCACCATTTTCCCCCTAGGCTATTTAGCCAGATATTTTTCTGGCATCCAGGATGGGTTTTTAGTCAGTCTGCAATGAAGGTTACATGCTGTCACTGTCATACCACTACAGACATGCATTTTATTTAGAGCTTTTCAAATTATATATATATGACTTGAAGTTCTGGATTGCTGTACAGGCACAGTCAAATCTGCTCACAAACTTTTGAAAATTTGACTGCATATATATCCCAACCTACCTGAAAAGCTTAGTGACCTATGGGAAAAACTCTGAAAACATCACATACAGTGAAAATTTCTGCTTCTCAGCCTCATGCATATTTTTTAACCTTCCTAGTACACAGTGGTAGTAATTCACACTTAGCTATTAATTCACTGGAATTGGGCTGGCAAGCAGGCACACTCTATATTTAATCCACAAACTCCTGAATGTTGATTGTGCCAGCAAATCAAATGTAAATACAAGGTAACATGTAATCTGTAAAAGCTAAGGAAAATTACGAAGTGACATACATTACCATGTGAAATAACTAAACCAAGCACGATGCCTTTGAAATGAAAAGAGATGAGCTCACTGCACTGAATTTAAAAGGTCTAGCAATTTAACAAAGACTCTGTGATGAATCAGAAGGCTTATCTGAAGGGATATTGAAATAACCCACATCAGCAGCCTAGGGTTTCTTTTGTTACTTTGTTTACCAACACTAAAACCCACTGAACCGCAAGTCAGCCGCGAAAACTGATTAATGGAGAAATTGAAGGGAAAACAGACCATCTGATTAACAGAATTCCTCTTTTTAAACAAAATTCTTTGCGTTGGAATGAGACTCAGAAATCTTCACTAGCACTGCTCTTGTATTAAATATACCCATCTTAAACCTGGCACCTAATTCTGTGGTAGGCTTCTTCAAAGACTATTCAAGTGTTATTTTTACAGGTTTTTATTAGTGGCTACAGCAATTCAGTTCTCTATTGCTGAACAGAGAATCTAAAAAGAGTAACTCAGGCACAATAAAGGCTCTAAAAAGAGAATTAAGGAAATGTAATATGCACTTCAAAAACCCCACAATCTCACATATCCTGTGATTGTTTCATGCAATGCTGGAAGAGTATGGTGATGCAGCTAGTAGGGCAAAGCATGAGACCTGATTGTTCATGTCCTGTACATAAAAATTTTACTGAACACAAATTACTAGTGGTATGTCTTTCATTTAATAAAATTAGTGTCACAATAATATCTATGTTTCGAGACTCCTTTCCAAATGTCGTGGTTTAAACAAAGCCATAAATCACACAGCTCGTTCACTCACTCCCCCCTTCTTTCCCTCCCTCTACTCCTGGAGGGACGGAGAGGAGAATCGAAAAGAATGCAACTCCCATGGGTTGAGATAAGAACAGTTTAGTAACTAAGGTATAACACAAACCACTGCTGCTACCACCAATAATAATAATGATAAAGGAAATAACAAGGGAAGAGAATACAACACCTCAACACCAGCCGACTGATAACTCGTCCCACCCCCCCTGCCCAAACACCGACTGATAACCCTGCAGAGCCCTAGCCCTTCTGGGTAACTCTCCCCTACATCCTGGGCATGACGTGTTGTGGTATGGAATAGCTCTTTGGCTAGTTTGGGTCAGGTGTCCTGTCCCTGCTTCCTCCCAGCTTTCCCTCCTCCCTGGCAGAGCATGAGGCTCAGAAAGTCCTTGGTTAGACTAAAACATTTGTGTTATCAGCTCTGTTCCTAGGCCAAAAGTCAAAACACAGCACTGCACCAGCTACTAAGAAGGATTAAAATGACTGCTACTGCTGAACCCAGGACAGCAAAGACAGAAAAATTAGAATACTACCTAATCTGTGCACTCATACAGATCATAAACACCAAGAGAATCAGAAATGTCAACAGGTTCATGGTGCACATGCATGCTGAAAGGAAAACAGAAGCAGTGGGGACTTTATTGGCAAAACTTAAATAAAAGACCTTTATTAGCAGTAAGGGTGTCACTGATTTCTAGAATGTGTCAACTGGTACAATCTATATGATAAGACCATCTATACTTTAAAGTATATTGCAATGTCTGCTGCAATCAGGGGCTTCAGAGAGAGCCTTATCTTCTCTGAGTCAGCAAAGAGCTTGTTAATAATTAATAAGACATAACATTTGTGCTCAATAATTCTAATCTGATGGATTCATGAACAGCTTCTTAAGTAATGTCCTTATTTATTGTCAAATAAATGTCAAATAAACCAGCTGCATATTTTGTCTATTTTATGCACTGCCACCAGAGAATACAAAAAAATCCAAGAAATCTGGCATAACTCACATCATCAGGATGGTTTACCAACCACAGAACTGAATTCTACCAATTATTAACTAACAAACTCAACACGTAAGTATGTGTAGGCAATGTAGTAATGTAAAAGCAACCTAAAGGGGAAAATTATTTTGCAATATGAGCAGAAGACTGTAGCGTGCAAAGATACACATCATCTGGAAAACAGTGTTTCCTAACAATGCGTTTCAAAATAGCCCTATGTCTGAGAATAAATTAGACCTTTCTGATTAACTTTGACACATGAAGAGGTTGCAAATGATTCAATCAATTAAAAAATATTTTAATGGAAAAGAGGTGTTTCTCTGCAATTTACCTAATAATTAAGTCAGTGTGATGGTGCACTTCTTAAACACAGGAAGGATCCAGATAGCATAATAACAGTCATTTTAGCTACATCATCTCAGTTTGCAGCCAAATCCTGCAAAACTTGCTTGGGATTTGAACAAAAATTCCAGCTAGCACACCAAACAACCTATTTCTTTCCAATGATAAAAATATTTTTACCTCATGAAAATCAGTGCCCAGGTGTACAGTAGGCAGAGAGATAAAACTGAAAGCTGAATGTTTGCTACCTAGCATTCATGTCAGGGAAAATCTCACCAGCTTGCATTAGGCAGATCTAGAATGCTGGGACTCTGCAGTCATCGTTCTCGTACCTGTTGCCGGAACACTTAATTTTTCTGAGATTCAGTTGTGTTTAACGTATATGGTTTCCCCTCCCTCCTTCACCGAGAATGAATTGTTGCCTTTGAACACATGGGAGAAAAATAAACAAACACCCCTCCCTCCCAACCTCACACAAAAGATACAAGGCATCTGTTAGAAGAAATTATCTTTTAACTAAGTGCTGCACTTCAGCCATCCAGTCAGGCAGGGGGCTTCAAGCCTGTTGTAGAAAGCAGAGTATACCAAATACATTAACAGATGTCTCTGCTATAAAACAGGTTTTACCTGTAAATGTAAACTAAATGCTAAACAACAGTGGATTTTCTATGTAATCAAACTATGCTCTTTTCTTGAAACACATTTTACATTGAATACCATTATGATTTACATATTGCTTACTATGAAGCATGTTAACATTCCTTCTTACAGTTAATTTATCATGTAACTCTTCTCCTCCTCTTTCATAGTAAGCATGGAAGTATCACTAAGTTGTAAATTCCATTTTCGTTTCATCAGCTTATTACATAAATTATTCAGAATTGCTTTATAACATGGGGACCTCAAATTCCTTTATACAAATAAGGAGAAAAGACAGTCCTAAACCAAAAAAAGGTAAAAATTAGGCATTTGATGCAACCTTCAATTATCCTTTTCAATGAACTGCAGCATGTTCACCAATTTATAATTTCAAGAAAATGTCCTTTATACAATAGATGTTACTCAGAAATTTTTATACACTTATCATAATAATTAATATTCCTAGTCTCCTAACAACACATTCCCTGAAGGAAAAGACGAAAGAAAATAACAAAGCAAGTATTCCCAAGGCACAGTATTTCTTACGGCTTTGAACTCTCAGTTTGCATATTCATCTTCACGGAGCAACATCAACTGATCTCCATAGCTACCTTTTTACAGCATAACATCATCCTCCACTGCAAGACAGAAGCCACCACCTTGTATATTGCCAAATAATGTATTCTAATCAAATAATCCTAAACTGTGACACATTTCTTAGTTAGAAAATATTTCCAGTTCCTAAATTTGAAAATAATCAAAGACTTGTAGCACTTACATGAAAAACACTTGCTCCTAGGGACACAGAAAATTTAATACCAAGACCAGGGAAAATTTGTGACCACTTTAAATTTTGTGTTAATATTCACTGGCTGTAGTGTAATTTCAAATACAAAATTCAATATTATGTTAGCAGCAAATCATCGTTGCTTGGCAATCCATGAAAAATTAGTTGATCATTTCAGTTCACTCTCATTAGATGATAGATATCTACACCACGAAAACAAGAATCACAGGTTTTCTTTTTAAATTTCTTTAAATCAAGTATCTACCACTTAGTGAAAGAAAACAGATATGAGAATGAAGTTAGAAAGCATTTTTCCAATCATTGATGCAAAGTTTAGCAGCTACAATTAGTATAGTTATTTCAATAATGCTCATATTTATTATCTAATATAATATTCTTTGGTGTGCACAATGATGTTCACTGTGGACAGTCGGTTGACACTGCCGTACAGCTGTTTTTATTCTTTTCACACGAAAAATATGACTAAGGATACCCAGAAAATAAACAATGTTACATTAAAAAAAAATAAATCTTTTGTTATTTAGAATTCTTCTATATTAACACAAAAGAAATACATACAATGTCACAAGAGCTGAACAGTATTGATGTGGGATGGTATATAAGAAGAAATACTCGAAGCACTTTAAAATACATTCAAAGCACTCAGGAGAAATAGGAGTTCAGCCTCTAGTTTGCATTACTCAAGATCAGATAATATTTTGGGTTTTCCTATTGAACTTATACCAAAGTTTCATTACTTGTTCACAGTCACTGATATTGATTACAAAGTCCAACTGAAGACACGGGGATTTGCACCTTCATGTCTTGCTCTAGAGAAGAGGACTCTTGCAATTTGCACTAAAGTCACCATAAAATAATAAATTTGAAAATTCTTAGACAATGTTTAGGTAAGAGAGGAAATAGTAGAGCAAAATCAAGATAATTTGTTCCAAGAAAACAAATGTCAACAATGCAGGAAACCACTAGGTAAGATACTACAGGAAAGACAAATACATATGCCCTGAAACATGCCTGCAACAAGAAAAGACAAGATACACAGAGAAGAACATATAAAGAATGACATTTTAAAGATAACAGGCAAGATACATCTAAAGGTCTTTTCTAACTCTATTTCCTACTGTTTGACGGAAGTTCTGCTTTTCAACAACAATTCAGCAACACAGAAACTGTTATCCACTACAGGCATACAACTTAAAAATTAAACTCATTTAACTGGTGTATATTCACTCACTCAAGGATCGCGTTTGTTGGGAGGGACATCGAGATCCATATCAGAAAGCATGGAAGTGTCTGGTGAGCCAAGCAGACATTGAAATTCTGGAGCAAAGATGCAGAGCAGAAATAATCCGTGGGAGATGGGCAACAGAAGATGTTGGAAATTATTATAAAATAGAGTTTGGGAACTAGTTGAATATTTTGACCTGTGTAGGTAATAAGAGGAATGCTCCACTACCAAACTTCAGCCTCCAGGCCCTCTGAGCTAATGCAATGTTTGACTGAGGAAACAAGTGTATATAGCAAGAGGAGGAAAAAAAAAGTGACAAGAAAGGGTGAAACCTTGGTAGTTAAGTCAGTATACACCCATTACAAAACAGTAATATTATGCACATCAGTCACTGGAAGTTAACATGTTGCTTACTGAAGACAAGAAACGGGAGTCAAAAAGTCATAAATTTCATCTAGGAATATCAAACAATAAGCCTATTGTCTTTAGATAATAATGTGTTAAAGTCTGGATTATTAATTATGGTGCAGATGATGGCTGACAGCAGACATCAACAGCATATTTAGAAAGGATTCTTCTGACTGAAAACTGAATGTTTTTATCACCCAAAATAAGACACAGTTGTACACATGTCCTGGGTTTACCAGGAGCCGTTTTGCTCCTTCTTAGTAACTGGTGCAAGCTCTGTGTTTTGACTTCCAGCCTGGGCAGAGAGCTGATAACACCGATTGTTTTTAATTGTTGCTAAGTAATGTTTATTCTGGCCAAGGACTTTGTGAGTCTCATGCTCTGCTGGGGACAAGGGGAGGCCGGGAGGAAGCAGAGACAGGACACCTGACCCAAACTAGCCAAAGAGGTATTCCATACCACAGCACGTCATGCCCAGGAAGGTAACTGGGAGTTACCCGGAAGGGCACACTCTCTCTTCGGGGGGGTCAAACTCGTTCGGCGGTGGTATAGTATTCTCTTGTTATTTTCTCTTATCAATACTTTCATTGGCGGTAGCAGTAGTGATCTGTGTTATACCTTAGTTACTGGGCTGTTCTTATCTCAACCCATGGGAGTTACATTCTCCTGATTCTCCTCCCCATCCCTCTGGGAGTGGGGAGGGTCGGGTGGGGGGGGGGGGGGGGGTGAGTGGACGACCTGTGTGGATTGGTTTAAACCACGAAAACACATGAAACAGATTCTCATAGTGTTGCAAGGGAATGAAGCAAATTTCAAAGTCTGTATATTTAAATGGGGTTTTTTTATACTCTACCATAATAAATAATATATGTCCAGCATAAGAATAAGGAAAATATGCCCGAATCCTTTTAGTCAACATCACCCAGTGCTTCTTGAGAATACGATAAAAGCTGCCAGCATAATTGTATCGAGAAGCTGTGGTTAGCGGTGCATTTTAATAAACTGGTAGCAGAGTATCTACTGAACAAAGTTTTCTTCATGGTACTTTCTGTCCATTCTTGCTCAACTTGCTCAACTACTTTCTGTAGTGTAACAAATGATGGAAGAACATCCAAATATATTATTTGCTCTTTGATCTTTTCTCCGGTAAATATTACAGCTTTGTTACTGTTTTGTTTTGAAAGCTTATTTTACTTTGCTTTTAGTTTATTTAGGGGAATAAATCATGCTGTTCAATAAACCCAGAGACTGAAATATTTTAAAGTTGTCATTCATTACTCTGAATTTCAAAACTCTGTGTCACTGCTTTGTCCTTAAAATATCGTCAGCACTCTGTATATTTTTATTAAAATATCTGTGATGTTTTCTTTTAATTTGTCAAACAAGGGACAGCACAGGTGGTAATGTAGAAAAGGAAGATTCATCTGAAAGAGAAATAACCTCTAAGGACATTACCCTGCTGTTAATGTTTATTTAAAACTCCTACTGATTTTTGTGGGAATTCTTCACAGCTACTGACAGTGAGTACCAATTCAGTTTCTATTCACCTCTTCAGCAGGTAAAAAACAATTCTCAGCTGCTTTGATAAACTCACTTTATTTTATTTCCACTTTGCTTAAGGATATCTGGAAGAAATAAAAATATCCAATCAATTAAAATATGACTTAATAAAACAGTACATTACAAATAACCTTGCAAGTTTAAACAGTACCTATTCACGTTGCCACCCATAGCCACCCTCCATAGCTGTAAAGATACCAGCCAAAGGCACGAGTAGCAGGCAGGCCACAATATAGTGACCTAAAACAATAGTCACATGTTTGGGAAGCTGAAGAGCTAACAGAATGGCAGATTTTTCAGGTAAAGAAACACGTTCATACTGACTTGGAAATATATCCAGCTAGAACAGAGAAAAAGTCACCAAAGTTCAAATAAATTACATTTCTCAGAATTCAAATAAAGCTTCATATCATCTTGCAGCCTGAGAAAAACTAACCAAATAAAATAATTTATTGAAGGAATGTCAACTAAAGGATATCATTACACAGTTTCAGAGCTGCTTCAGAGACCAAAGTGCAGCCAGCTGCCACCTTAATTAAGTTAACTCATATTGCCAATCATGGCAATTCATTCCTCTACTGCCCCAAATACATCAACATGTAGTTCTGAGTTATATGCACTTCTTAAAGATAATTCTGCAATCTAAAGCCATGTCTTCCTTCTGTTAATTTAGTTTTGCCCCATAAAAGTCTGTGTTTCTTGTTTAACCAGCGTGCTTGAAAATTATCAAGTCAAACCTGGTAATCTTTAATAGTGCCTCAACAATTTGGTCATTTTTATATGTTCTTAAGATATATTTCAGCTTTAAATGATATTTTTTATTTATTTATAAATGAAAATAAATTCATGAATGCACAAGATGAGAGGACTTTATTGATAATTTGAAAAGTTTATCGTGAAATAGATTAATTCTAATAAAGACGTTGTCATGATAAGAAAGTGTGAAAGCCCATTTAATTACAGTTATTTGTTAATTATTTAGTCTCTTGTACACTTTGGTAACAGCACTTTTTAGTATAGAAATCCTTTGCTGTTATCATCCAAACTATGAATATTAGCATTGGTCTGAGTGTGGCCAAACACTTAACATTTATAGCACATTTACTCTCATCTGGTTTAGTTCTATATACTTATATGAACTTACCATGACTTTTGTTGGATAAAGTTCTGATATCCTTCCATGTAGATTTTATTCCAAAAAACATTGTTAAACTGTTTTCCAAGAATTTCCTCTGGGACCTGGGATTTGTAAAATCTGGTGAAAAGAATCAGGAAGATATGAAGAAAGCTAATCATCAGCATGATTTAAAACATTGTGCTTCACTATATATGTCTAGAAGATGGAGATGATGAAGTTATGCATATTAATGAAACATCATGGAAGAATATAATATTTTATTCAACGTCCCTAAGGTAATGTAAGATGTTAAAACTCTTCCATATTTGAATCTGTAAGTCTTTATGGCCAATATTCGTGAAAGCAAATTGCTATAATAAATACTTATTTCCTAACACCACAGAAGTTAACTCTACAACCTCATCACTGATAGCAGAATGATTTTAATATTCTAGCAGTTATAGGGTAGTAAGTTACTTAAATCTACGTGCTTTTTTAAAATTTCACTTGAATTAATAATAATTATGCTGCACATTCTTATTTTTGAGCAGTTGCATATTATATACTTATGCATGTATGTCATTGTTCTAGACAGGGAAAGCAACGTAACAGTACTTCTGCCTTATCAGAAGTACATCAAAATGTAGGACCTCTTTCTAATGAGGCAACTAATCAAAGTAGTTTAATAATCCTGTGGAAGAAAACAAACACTAATGCTTTGTAAGGTCCCAATTTGAGATGTGTTTATGTACAGTATACTAATCAGGAAGAGAAAAAAAGAATGTATGCTAGACAAAAAAATAGAAAGGGATAGGTACATACTGCAGTGATTTTACCTTTTGTACTTTGTTAAAGCAGAAAAAAAAATCAAGGTGATTAATTATCTGGTAATTTCTTCAACAAATGAAATAAAGTTCCTCTCTTCTTTAAACAAAATGAAAATATCGAGGAGCAGGTTTTAATACTAGACACAATTGTACATCTCCACAGGAAATGTGCTATTAGCATCAAAGGAATTCTGGAGAATTTAGGTGACACAATTGAGATCAGGCTGTGTAAGGATGTATTTTCTTTCACTTTCATCATATTACTATTAATCTGCATACTATCAAAAGAAGCACCTGCTTTCATCAGCCTTAAAATATGTGCTCTTTCAGAATAACTGGTAGCCAACCTTATTTTCAAAGAACAAAGGTACCAAATGGTCAAGATTAAGAGGTTTGTAAAATAATGGATATGTTAAGGGACTTCAGAAAAGGAAAACAGTGACTCAAATACATGAAAGAGCTATACAAACAAACAAATAAACAGAAACCACTAAATGTTTCCAAAACTTGCTCAAACCAATCAGAAATGGCTCCCTCCTAACATAAGCCTGCACAACCCAACCTACAAGAAAACAAGCAGAAAAGAGCTTCAACAGCAAACAGTCCTCTTTTTTGTTCTTTGTTATTTTTCATTTACTTTCTTTGAGAGGACAAATTATGCAAAAGATGCTACCTGTAAATAGTTAATATCTGGAGAAGGCTCCAGGGAGACCTTATAGCAGGCTTTCAATACCTTAAGAGGGCCTACAAGAAATCTGGGGAGGGAGTTTTTACAAGTGCAAGTAAGGGGGTGGGGGAGAAAGGGGGAATGGTTTTAAGCTGAGAGAGGGGAGATTTATATTAAAGATTAGGAAGAAGTTCTTTCTGATGAAGGTGAGGGTGGTGAGGCACTGGTACAGGTTGCCCAGGGAAGCTGTGACTGCCCATCCTTGGAAGTGTTCCAGCCCAGGTCAGATGGGGCTTTTAGCAACCTGGTCGAGTGGAAGGTGTCCCTGCCCATGGCAAGGGGGTTGGAACTAGAGATGATCTTAAGGTTACTTCCAACCCAAACCAGTCTATGATTCCATGATTTGTACTAATTTTCAACAACCGAGTTAATATGTACTACATGTTCTGCCACCTACATATTCAAATATGTATTTTATATGAATAATTTAGGTTGTACATTTTCTAAGCATTCAATCACAAAGATTTTTTTTTTTTTTCCGTAACCTGAATGGGTGAGATTTAACTCATTAGTATTTATATTGATTTTCTTAGCATTGTGGCATGATAAGGAATTTGTAAGGTGACCTCCTTTTCCTAGCCTTAGTCGTGACAATAAATTGCTGAACAAATCTGGCAAAGGATCCAGTCTCTTAGCTCAGGAGTGTTCTATAAATGAAGAAGATTCTTTAAACTGTTTTCCAATATCCTAAGAACAATCTGCTCTGTTGCTAAATCTTCTTCAACCCCAGCTGTAGAATTTCTGGTTTGGAAAATTTCTGGGAATTTCTTCTCAACTTCTGTTTAATGATTACAGTCAGCTCATCCTACTGCTCTGAAGCATCCTTTATTTTTTATTACTTGCTTCCCATGATATTTGCTAAATCTATACAGCTTCTTCTTTTGCTTTTTACCTCATTACTCACTTCAAATTTGTGTGATTTTAGGGATATGCTGCTTTCCTGCTACTATTCAACGGTTCCAATTTTTTTGATGTTTCATAGCATTTTCCTTAATTCTGCTGCTCTGGGTTATTTTCCTCTAGCATGGCTATAAACTTATGTTTTATGGAAAGAAAATAGTTTCTGATTTCAGGCAGTATCAGATGAAATGTCCCTTACCACTGGTCAGCAGAGCAGGGAGTAAAATATTTTGTCATAAAGGTGCCTCTATCCAAAAATCCTGTTGTTCCAAATTTTCTTGTTTGCTGCATCTATTCAATGGCTTTACTGAAATTATCGTAAATTGACATTTTGCATTGTCACGAAAGAGCAACATATTTTTGTACCAGTATTTGAAAGATCAGTAATTTTTTGGGGGGTGAAATTTGGGTATTAAGTAAAGTACAGAAAAGTATGGCTTGAGACAGAAAGGATAAAATAAAGATAAAATACCTGATTTTTCTAAAAATTTATTTTTGAGCTTTAAGTTTACAATATTTGAGACAGGTATTATTGGAATGTTATGTATGTATTCTATTTCCAATATGTTCAAAAGGTGGGTGTCACAAAGTTCAGGAGAGTGGAAGTGAGATTTTTAGCTTTTAATCTGAAAAGCCTTAGAAAAGTTATTTGAAACTTGACAAATGAGGTTCTTGCACAGCAACTTTAAACAAAAACAAGGTTTTCTCCATTTATTTCTTTTTTCTGTATATGGTAAACTTTTTAGATCTATGTTTTTCCATAAGTCCACACAAATGCGTAATGAACTGATTTTAGAGATATTTTGAATATTCTTAGACTGTCTGTATGCTCCAAGAAAGAGCTCTTCAGATGCTGTCATCTTCTGAAGTTTAAGGTTTTCTTGGCTGAACTACCTTCATTCTGGCTGAAAAGGGTTAAACAAAGGGTTAAACATTGGCATAAAATTACTTTTCTGAAGCTAATTAAAAGAGCTGGAAAATCACAAGAAACAAATCACAGAGGTTATAAGGACAGTGCAGTTTTATGAATCTGTCCAGTATAATACATACTCTTAATGTCTGCAGCTCCCTGTTCTCTTCCTGTGGGAATTTAACACTTCACACAGAGATGACAGCCAAGTTAAAGAGGACCATGAATCTCTACTTTGATCTTTCTTACCCTCCAAACTGTTCCTAGGCTCTGCAAAGGTTTGACTTCTGGAGGATTCTCTGTTCTCCACTTTTAACAGGTTGACAGGTTGTACTTTCTTGCTAAGATGAAGGAAAGCTGATGGTATCTTGTTTGCTTGACTTAGTAGAAAGATCAGTACCAAATGAAAAATTTGTAAGGAGTCTAGCATCTCAGCCATTAACTCTTTGACTAATAATGAGATAAAGTGTAATTCTTATGGAGAATAGCAATAAATCAACCTTCAATGCTGAAAATACAATATATGTATTGATCGCTGTTTGCATTTGATTCACATAAGGTTAAACTCTCCTATGGGACAGTCAGGAAATTATATCAGGAGCTGCTTTATCTGCCAGATTCAAAGCCATTTTCAACTCTGTTGAAGTCCATTGCCACTCGTTTGTGTGCTAGAAACTTTGGGGAATTCTATTTTGAATTCCTAACTAAATCTGTATTGTTAGCTAAAAAAGGGATACTCTTAGCTACTCAGAAAAAGTATGTCTGAGATTTTGGAGGACATGCTGTTGGCTGGTTGTAATATAAACCAATACTAATAGAGCATATCTTCTTTCCAAATGATGTCATGAATTATCAGATACAAATGACCTGAAGGCATTACTTGAACTGATTTGGCTGAACTGATTTTGGTGAACTTTCACCACAGTACTAGTATTAAGTGACTCTAAATTTAACATGCCTTAAACAGTTTATTTAAACAGCAGATTGGCAAAGGTGTTCTAGGTTTCTCTTGTATCCTACAAGAAATGGACTGGTAAACCTACATGAAAAAAATTAGGCATAATAGAGCACCAAAAATTCTGTTTTCACTTTGTATTTCAAAATTTCAATATTTTACTTTCTCAAGTGTCTGGAATTGTACACTAGAATAGACTTTCTTCTGCAGAAAAGTAGATAGATCACCCCAGTTGCACCTTGGGAATTTGTAGAAGGGAAAGAGCTTTGACTAATCACCTATCCTACATATTACTTGATACACATTTTTTACTTATGGTAAGCACATGCTGTTTTTTAATTAATTCACATTCCCCTTAGAATTAAAAAATATTGCTTTTTTCACTGGGATGATAAAAGCCAGTTTAACCATTGTTTTAATAAAACTATAATCTGCCAGAGTGAAGAACTGAAAAAGTAATGAGAAATTATAAAGATCAGTTAGATGCTCAACTTTCTGACATCCAGGTGGGAGTGAACAAAGTATCCAATTCAGATTTCTACTTAAGGATAATATTTTTCATTATGGTCAAACATTGTCAATTATATTTTTGAAAAAGCATGGAACATAAACTGGTACTAGTGAAACGGCATCAAAACTCAGTTCCTGTAAATCTCTGAGCAGGAGATGGCTGTAAACTAAGAGCATATATTGGGTACATACTCCGGGCTTTTTTATTTCCTTGGCACCATTGAGATAAAATACCAGACTATTCACACTTCCAGTGTGACCTAATAGACACAGCTTTTCTTACATTACACAGCACACGAAAAAGCATAATGTACATACCAGAGTGAAGCTGAAGACAAGAATGGAAGGGTAATCTCTTTTATAGGTTTTCTGAGTGAGGTTTGCTCACTTTAGAGAGAAATAAGAAAAATTAAATGACTTTTATAAAAGGAATAAGAAAGAACACTCACGACACACTCAAACCACATTGTCTTATTATATTATATAAATCCCAGTATTGGACCCTGTCAAACCCAGCATTTAAAAATTGATAGTTTTCTATTGCTGCAAGGTAACTTCTCTAATGGCTTCCAATAGCATCGAAACCTATAGAAAAGTGCTAAATTTGTAATAAATTATTTGGACAAATGTTCTCCTGACTTTAGCTTATTAACATTCACCAAATCTGATCTGTCAAATTCAAGCTGTTACAAGTTCTAGAACTAACAGCTAATAAGAGAAGTTAATATGATATAATTTCTTGAGACAAGAAATTTAAACATAGTAGATAAACAAAGAAAGAGTAATTACTGAGACAAAGCCTGACTTTCTTTGTATTTTTTCTTTTAAGTGATTAGGCATAAGGGATGAAAATAAATTATGTGATTGATATCTTATGAACTGGAAACAATTTTTACTTGTTTTATTTGCACAATAAAACTAGTAGAAATAAGGATAAAAAATTGATGTGACAAAATCTTGCACTGAAGTTTTTTGTCTAGATAGGGTTGAAAACTAAGGAAGAGGACTTGGGTTTTCAAGTCTGTTATTTTAAACGAAAGTAAGTTTGCTAAGCTTGGTATGATTACTTTTGTTGTTGCAAAATTATCTAAATATGATGGTAGTTATCTTTAAAAATGGGGGGGGATTAATTTTACATGTTTGGAGAGCTAGATGTAGATGTCTTTGTGGGAACTAGGTATTTAAGCTTTCATCATAATCTACAGCATTTGAAGGCCAAGTTTAGATGCCCATAATTAGTTTAGTACCATGTAAAAACCCTAGAGTATCCAGGTCCTGTGCATGGGTCTGACAGCTTTGGCATAGGCCATAAGAAACACCAATATCCTACTTCAGCTGCAGGTGGCCTTTAGACAGGATACCCAGATAATCCAAAGGAAGAGGTATACAGTTAAATTAAAACCAAAGACTGTACAAGGAAAGGAAGCCTGGGACAATTTGACAGGCCAGATGGAACCCCCAGCTTAAGGGTGAGCTGGGTATTTCTCCAGACTTTACTGGCTTAAGAGATGTCCAGGGACCCTTGGGAAAGTTGAGGCATCTCATCCACATGTAGATGTCTACATTAGGCACCCAAATTCAGGTGCTGAAAACGTGAAAATAAATCCCATCCTTTGTATGCTAGAGATTGCTAATTACCATTAATCATCTCAGACAAAACTTTTAATCCTCAATAAATACAGAAATATGCTTTTAAATGAAAGACAAAAGCTCTGGGAACAAGAACATCTTCCTGTCACTAAACCACTTCTAGCTATCTCTGTCTCATTAATGAATGTATTGTATTGCACTCACAAATCCTAAAAGAAAATGAACTTTGTTCTATTTGTGTGCTGCCACATCTGCATCCATGTTAAAGCCAATGGAAAACAGACACTGTGGTATTACTCTGAGAAAAATATCTTTCAATATTTTTTACAGCTTCCTTTTATTTTGTGAACATCTGTGAATGTACGTTTCTTAGAAACTCAGTAAAGGCTATCTCTATCTGAACTTCTCATTACAGGTTTGACTGCTGACATCTGAGATTCACTGTGAAATTCCATTCCAGCAAAAAATGTACTGCAGGAAAAATTAGAGCACTGGTGAGATTATTAGAGGAATATGAGTGCATGTATTACATATCACCCCACCTCAAAACTGAAAATCCATACTTTGAAAAAGCTGCTTCTAATACTACTGATGAACCTTTACCTTTATCTTGATTGTCAAGGTTTAAACCCAGCTGGTAACTAAGTACAATGTAGCCACTTGCTCACGCCCTGTCCCTTTTATCTCTGCCCCACTGGGTGTGATGGGGTGAAGAATCAAAAGAATGCAAACCCCATGGGTTAAGAACAGTTTAATGACTAAAATAAAATAAAATATAGTGATAATAGAAAGAACACTGACAATAACAATAATGATAATAATAGGACGCAAGAAATAAAAGCTCAGAAAACACAAGTGATGCAATTGCTCACCAACCACTGACTGATTCCCATCTCAACCCAAGCAGCGATCAGTCCTTTCCAGATAACTCCCCCCAGTTTACATACTGGGCGTGAGTTGCTGTGGTATGGAATGCCACTTTGGCTGGTTTGGGACATGAGTCCTGTCTCTGCTTCCTCCCAGCTTCTTGTGCCCCCCCTCACTGTCAGAATACGAGAGACTGAAAAGTCCCTGACTTAAAGTATTACTTAGCAAACAACTAAAACATGTGTGTGTTATCAATATTATTCTCAGACTAAGGCCAAAAGACAGCACTGTACCAGGTACTATGAAGAAAAACAACTTACAGCTGAAACAGGACAATGCCTTTAACACGTATTCAGTCCTAGAAATCTAAGAATTAGTGAGGGGTTTTCTGAAGTTGAGCGAATATAACATGTATTGATTTTGCCTCAGCTGGGGCATTATTTCTCATTCATTTTTATACACAACATAAAAATTAGTATTTATTACTTTTATTTACAGTTAACAATGCCAGTAAATAACATATGTTGCTAGAGTAAAAATTATTACTGCCTTCAACATAGATTGCTTTTTAAACTCTGAAAACAAAATCTTTGATCTTAAAACAATATTATATAGCTTTTTCAGGCAAGAGCTCTCTGTTTTTCCAAAGAAGCAAAAATTAAATTCTAGATGAAAGCTACTGAAAGTTAATAATTGAGAATGTTGAAGTATTTTCAGTTCTTGGCACTAATGATGGTTTTTAAACTACTGTGCTCCACAGTTAACACTGTAATATATAAAACAGTAAACACTGTAATAACTCTGTATTATACTTCATTCCTCTTTAGTTATACTGCAAGTGTTTCTTAGCAGTTACTTGTTATTCAAAACTTAAAAAGCAAGATTAAATTTTCCTGGAATCACAGAAATACTCTCCTAGTGTTTTCCTACCAATGCTTTCAAAGGCAAAGTAGCAAACTCCAATCTTGATTTTACCAGTCTTGTCCTGTAACAGTGTTATTTTGATGATTATAACATAGACCATTTGACTTGTACTGGTGGATATTTGGCATCAAACTCCCACAGACACACGTTTGTTTGTAAACTATTGACACTCGCTGATCCTACAGTTTGGGCTGGAGTCAGGGCTCTTGCACTGTTTTATTCTCAGATTTTCCTGGGCTATCACAGCAAGACTGCAAGAATAGACTTCACTTTTTATTATGTAAATACACAAACAATATTTGTTATGATCTCTAAGTTAATTCTTGCCTGGTCTTGTCACAGGAGGCATTTATTTCTTCACTGATGCTCAGACAATTACTTGGTTTGATTCCTGGAAACTCGTATAGGAAACATTAAACTCCCATACAACTGGAAACAGACAGAATACTGTATGAGACTGTCTGTATGAGGGTATTTACACTAGAGGTGGTTATAAATAAAAAGTCAGTATTCTTTAATTCTCATGATTTATACATTCTATAGAATAGAAAGTATCTCTTAACTATAGCTGCTAGCCTGTGATTTCCTTGACTATGCTTTATCAAAGGACACTACAGGAATTGGACTATTTCGGAGCAGGCAGTTACTGTAGAAGCTTAACTCTTTTATTATTTTGTTATTCTGTAACATCAGAAGCATGTGAACTTCCTCTTAAACCATGATTTGTGCTCAGGACTATCTAGTAGCAAACCCAGTCCTTCAGGGTGAGGGAAGAGAGAACAGTTTGCAATTGCTAGCAGCAAGTGTTCATGCTAGCCAGGGAACTAGCTGCACACTGTTGCTCCCTGCAGTTCCCTGTCTTTAGGGCAGAGAAGGAAGCATATATAAGTTCAGCTGAGCAACTTGCTCCCCAGCTCTGAAGGAACCAAAATCCCTCTGAAAGATAAGCTTAAATGGAGCAGAAGGGGACTGCACCCTCAGGAAAAGGCTGAGAAACACAGTCAGTAGTAAAGCCAACCATTAGTTACTAAATGATCTTGCTATTCATTGTACCTTTGTATTATTGGGGTTCAATATTTCTGCTTCAGACACCTAAAAGTTCATTACTGCATAAAGCATGAGACAGAGAAAACACCGGACAGGTGAAGCAGAGGTAGTAGGAGAGACAATCTCTTCCCAGAAATATCTCCAGGGCCACCCTAACTAGGAAGCTGCAGTATAAACTCAAAGACTTGACCAGAGGAATTCCTGAGGCACAGGGTAGGGATGCCAAGACATACGCCAAAAGCTTAATTTCTTTGCAAAGCAGATTTAAGTGATAAAGCATGAATTTTCACATTAAGCAGCATGTTAGAAGACAAACACTTGACCTAAGTATGTATACTGGAAAACTACAGATAGGAGTTAATTAGCTCCCCTGACTGCCACAGGTGCATTCACCAAAGTGATTTTAAGCAAGAGTGGCTATTACCACACTTTCTCCCAGTTACAAAGGATCTGAACAGGTTTTATCCTTTTGATTGAACCAGCTAGAGCTCAAAATGAAACCCAGTTGGCTTATGAAAATATTGATGGATAATAGGAAGAAAGGAAGACTTGTGAAGTTTCTTGAATTAGCCTTTGAAAAAGGACACCAATTTTCATCTTAATTTATTTAGTCAAATATAAACGACTCCACAAGCAAAAAAGCCTCCAAGCTAATCTTGGTTTATTTAGGGTACAAGATCCAAATGAGCTGAGACACAGTGCTCCAAAGTCTGACTCACGAGATATGAAACCTAACTCAATGCTACAGTCTCTAGAAAATTTGTCATATTGGGAAAGCTAATATATTCCAGATGAGCTGTTAAACATAGTGTCCAGTGTTCAGTTAGTACCCAGAAGTGTTTTAATCAAATTATGATTCATTAAATAATATTCCAGTAGATTTTTCTTGTACTGATCTCTTTGCATCAAAAGTAGAGGCACGGATGTGTGTGTGTGTGTTTGCAAGATTGTCTGGTGAGTTTTCTGATACAAAATGTTTTTTATGAAACCAAAGTTCCTATTCCACCAAATAAAATTAATTGAAATTAATTTCTAAAATTTCTTTTATTTACCTCAATGTCACAGGGCAGACTTGCATACTGGGGATTGAAACTTATGGCAAATGAATCTGTCTGAAGTCTGATCTATGCATTTGATGATCCATTGTATGAGGGATGAATTGTATAGCTACTTATCATTTGGGTGTTCCATGAAGTTTTACAATAATTTGATTGCACGGGAACTTTAATGTCTCTTACACATCAAAATATATGGTCTGCAGTAAATATATCTAGATATTAGAGGCAAATATTCAAAACCCTCAAGACTGAGTTAATAAGTTAGAGAAGCCTAATGAAGTGAAAAAGAAAGAACCTACTTAGGCTGTCAATACAATTCACAAAACAAATTTTTGTTCTCTGTCAAGGGAATTTTGGAGTCAATATTTGTTGCACATAAAATGTCAAACACTATAGAAGTAAAAAGCTGTGTTATTTGCACCACTGTTTTAACAGTTTATTCACATTGAAGGCCTGGAAAAGGTATGAATCTTTTCCTCCTCTCCATTTTTTTTTTTTCTTTTTTCAAAGATACTGAGCACATAGCTGAAAATATAAAGGTTTACGGTGGAGCTGTATGAAAAAGACTGAAACACCAAAAGAGATTGAAACACCAAAAGAAGAATTTACCTGAAAATGCAGGATGAATTACCAAAGGTAACTGTATTCTCACATTCCTGATTCATGATAATCTAATGATAGAGGATGGATTATACTGGTATATTAAAAGGAGGTTTTTGATCTAGAAATCAGATCTTTCATAGGTGTATAAGTGTTTGACTCCTACATATTGTACTTGTCAGAGATGAATGAGAAGAATGTTAACTTGGAACAAACAAACAAACAAACAAACAAATAAAACCCAGCTGAAATTGGCTCCTGTCCGTGTATCAAGGCTTTTTACTCATCATTTTCTGAGATGACAAAGATGTGATGACATAGATTAGCTTGCAGACTGGGTGAGCCATTTAACATTGCTTCTTTTCTTAAGCTAGGAGCATAATTGCACTGTATTTGATGTCTATGTCATCTCAAGAAGAAGCATATATACCTAGGATTTTGCAGTCCACAACCCGTTTAGGAAAAAGTTTTCTGACAGCCTAAGTACAATACAAGTGTGACTTGGATGACATGAGCATCTAAGGAAATCTAAGTGGAATACAACTGCTTCTAGTTTCAATGGATAGAAAGACAAGATCTTCCTGATCTGTATCAATATTCCCTCTTTCAAGAGTGCCTTATTCCACAGGGACACCGACTCCAGCAGCAAGTGTAACTCAAGCACAGGTCCAGCCAAGAGGGCTAGGCATGGACAGAGCTGTGGAAAAGCTTGGCAGAGAGTGAAATGCCCAATTTACAACTCTGGAATGTGACCATAAGAAATAAGAACAGAGAGAATTAATACTCTAAGCCCTTATGGTTACTGCATATTCCATATTTTTAGTTTCATTTTTAGATTAAAATCTTTTGTATTTGCACTGGAAATAAATGTAACCATTTAAAATCTCTATTTTCTGCTTCCTTCATACATCTATATTAGAAGCTTCCTTTAGCAGTCTTCATTTCTTTACCTCTTGGCCAACCACCACAATTGAAAACTCAACTCTTACCAAGTCTTTTACCAAGATGTGAGTGTTTTACAAAATTGGTTCTCCAGAGGTCTCCTCTGGGAAAGTGCAGGACTCTGATTTTGTTCCCAAATAGATTTACAGACAAAGGTACAGGTTTTAATGCACTTTGTCTTCCTCCTGGGACTGTTGAATCTGTGAATAAAATTTAAAATAAAAAATACAAAGGCCCAGCTGTTGTGGCATGACTTGGAAAAGCTCATCACAGCCAAGTAAGGCAAAGGTGGCTTCAACATAAAATTGATCACAAGAAATGCTTAAAGATAATTTAATCAGGAAAATATGGTAAGGTGTTATTTCCACCTACAAAATGTTGCTAATACAAAGAAATATGCTGCTAGGTCCCTGGAGTAAACCTGTCATTCACAGGGAGAAGGCCTTAGAACATGACCTCTTATGATCATTTATCTGAATGTGAAATGCACTATAGTTACACTGCTTATATTTCACACTGAACAAATTAGCTGGTAGAAAAATCCCTCTTTATCAGCAGGATTCAGCTATTTGTTGAACATGTAATTATAGGTTCCACCAAGCAAAGCCTGTGAGGAATTGTAAAGTTTCTTTAAGCTTTAATACATTTTCTTTTGAAACCTTCAATTCGGTTATTAGCAAAATCTAGAGTCATCCCTATTAGCATGCCCTGGATTGGCAGACTGTGAATGATTAAGTGTGTATAAGTAATTTTTACCTCAGAAAAATACTCCATGGCATGCTACCAATGCCTATTATGCCTGTTATAGAGGTCTATGTCATTTCTTTCCAAGGTGGATACTGACACTTAATGACAGTTACCCCTGAGATAAATGGCAGTTCTTTAAGTCTGGATAGCTTAGATGATCTATAATTTTCCTTTAAGAAATTCTTGCATATGCTTTATCATACAAAGACTTATCATGTGCTCTGCATGTTCAACACCATGCTCTTAATTCTCATTAGTACTTCTGAATGCTACAGAACATGAATATTAAAGATAGTACTTAAATTAAATTAATCCACATTCAGTTCAGTTTTTTTCTGCAGAACACTTTCTAGAATTGTGTCATTGGAAATTTTCTTTCTTGGAAATCTGGTCTGCAGACTGACAGAGTCAGATATTATGTGAAAGCAAGTTGCTTTCTGTTTTCTTAGAAAGACAGTAAGTTACCTACATTAGTTTCCTGCCTAACACTTTCCAGTTCATTAGATGGGACAAACATCACTTGCTTTTCTTCATCCTTACCTCTTCTCCACAAAAAGATACAAAGGCCAGTCCCTCCAAACAGTTATCTGCCTCACTAAATTATAGTTTGATTAGTTCATTTTGTCCATGTGTGTGCTCATAGTTCACAACAAAAGTGAAGTATTTCAATTTAATTTAAAGCCAGCGACTTTAGGTCACGTTGCATTATCCCATATTTGTCTGAATTTAAGAATATGCACATGAACAGTTATTGCAGGGTAGCTGGCATGTGACATCTGAGTTGAAGTAACCTGCTGTATGTTAGAAGACCACAGTGTCTTTTAATGCCAATCTACACATTTTCCAATTACGACATTAGAAGAGGGAAGGGGCTTAGCATATACTATTATATGCCAGCATATATTTGGTTTAGCATATACTGTTATAACATGCAAACATTCGCTTAAGATTTTCAGCTTTAAGTTTCAGGGAATGAAATAGGAGCAAATATTTTTAATTTTCATCTTTTTGGGTAGAAGCCTGTGAGGCTATGTTAAATTACTGGTCATCTTAGTTCAGTTTAAAATGGTTTGACATCTGTAGCCTCACAAATACGGCTCTCCATAGGCATAACCAAAAGGCAAGGATTTCATTAGCCGGGATGCATTTCATTTTACTTATGTGACACTTGCCTGTCAATCAGTGAGGCGCTTTACTGAATCTGAAATATTTTGATCTGATCTAAATCCCAGCACATAAAACATCCTTAACACAAGTCTTTCTTTAGTTTGAGTAGCAAAATCTTGTGTTTTGTTATTGAAAATTTTGATGTCAAGTTCAGCATTTGTTGAATACGACAAATCCATAACATATTTTGTTGATCAATGTTATATTCCCAAATAATTTATTTTATTTACATCTATAAATTCCCCTTTGAGACAGGACTTCAAACTTTAGCCCATGGCACTTTGCTTACTGTGTAATATTTTATCAGGTTCCAGAAATTTGAATAAAGATATTGTAAAAATAACCCTTAAGGTAACAGGTACCAAGAGAAACATATGTGGTCTGAAACAAACTGAAACTCTGACTTTCTGAGCCATACTCTGTTTGACAGGCTGGTATTTAGTTTTAATTTTCTGCAAGTCAGAAATATGGACTCCAAATGCCACATGAATGAGAGGCCAGAACTTACCAGTGGGTCAAATAGTAGTTGTTTCCTATAGTAAGAATGTTATAATTATTTTCCTTCTTCAGAACTTCCAGGGAAATCTCTTTCCTGTTAAGTCTATTGAAGTTATATAAAGAACATGACTATCACAATGCAGAGAAACAGATTAACATAAAAACATGAGTATCTGTACTTACCCAAGAGATGAGGCAATGATCCTTTGGTTAAAAAATGACATAAAAAGTGCATTTTTTTTAAATATTATAATTACTTCATCTATTTAAAATATTAAGAGGAAAATTTTTACAACTATTACATGAGGAATTTTAATATAATAGACAAACCCAGTAAAATACATTTATGAAATCAGATAAAAAAAAAAAAAAAAAGAAAAGAAAAAAGAAAAAGACCAGTCTCTTACTTTTAAAAATAGTGTTCTGAAGATATTAGAATTATAGAATCACAGAACAGTTAGGATTGGAAAGGATGTTAATACCACCTAGTTTTGACCCCCCTGCCATGGGCAGGGATGCCTCACACTACGCTATCTCACCCAAGGCTCTGTCCCACTTGGCCTTGAGCATTGCCAGGGATGGAGCATTCCCAACTTCCCTGGGAAACCCATTCCAGTGCCTCGTTTTCTTTCTCTTCCCCTGAGTTCCTCAGTATCACACCACTCATTGCAATCATGTGACACCTGCTTCCTCCCTCTCCACTCACTTCTGTATCCCAGATCCTACCACTCTCTACAGCAGAATCACATTCACTCCACAGTGTCTGCAAGTCTCTTTTGTTCTAAGTGGCGGAGGAATTGTCTCAAGCAATTAAAATTATGAAATCAAACGGAACAGTTCTGCAGATAACTTTTACTAGTCTCCACTGGAGAATATGAATGTCAATATTTCTGATGAGGTTTTATTTAGCAAAAAGGAAATTAATTACCAAATCAGAGAAGGCTTGTGATCCTACCACGGTAAAACATTACCTTAACACGCACAGCAGAAGCAAATAAATCATGTGTCATGGCCTTTTAAAGGTCACAAAATAACAAGGAGTTCAGGACTAATTGGTATTGGCACATCTATCGTAAGGAGGAGGGACAAGTGATCAATGATCAAATGACAAAAAGAAATCTAGAAAATACATACATCATAAAATGATGACAAGGTAGCAACCTCTGATGTGAGAGGATGAAAGCAAGAGTGGAGAGTAGTGTCATATTTTTAAGTTGGAAAAGAGATTATGAGTGGGTTTTATAATGAAGATTAAATATTTAACAAATTCAGTTCAGTGGAGAGTTACAATGTTAGTGAAAGGAAAAATTAAAATTTTAAAAGGCCACAAAACCTGAAGTATTAAAAAAAACCTCATTTGGAATGCATGAATGAAGATAAGATACAGTTGAAGAATCATTAGCTCATCAATGAATTCAGAAGTAAGGATATTATGATAAATATGTACTAATGATTGTTCAGATTAAACAGTCAATAGATTGTGTCTCTGCAGTACTTAGGTTTCTTTTTCTTTTGGATCCAATTTGTGTTTAATCAAGATCCTCTGTAGGGCCAGTTAATAGTAGCATCTTAATGGTTGTGAGTGCTTCTTTATGATAGCAAAGTCACAGTTGAATGGTAAAACCACTGTTATCCCCTGGGAATCCACACTTGCTTTTCTTGCCCCTTACACAGAGTTGCAGAACGGCTGAGGTTGGAACAAACGTCTGGAGCTCAACTAGTCCAACCAAATCACGGTGAGATTTCCTTGTAAATAACACAGTGAAAACGTTTCAAGCTTGAAATTCTGCCCTCAGGTACCAAAGTTAGTAAAAACAGAACATGAAAATATGAATATGAAAATATGAATATGAAAATATGAAAAGTATTTTGCTGTGAAGAAGGAAATTTGTACTCTGAAGTTCAGCAAGAAGTTTTCAAAGGGTGGTCTAATTTTGTTTTCCAGATTACACTAGAGTAAATTAAGTCACTCTAGAGCACTCACAGAATTATTATCAATCATTCTTGAACGCATTTTCAAGAACTTCCTATAGGTTTTTAACCACCTTTGTCTGAGCAACTTTTAAAGCAGCCCAAGGTTTTAATTCCACCATTGTAAAAAATAGATTGGAAAGTAGATAGTACCATTAGAATACTTAAACATCCTAAATATATAGCTAATATAAAACTTAGAAAATCTTCATTCACCAGGAAGACTTTGATTAAATATGTTAAAAATAGACATTTCAAACAAAAAAACAAACAACAAACCTCAAAGAAAAAAAATTAAAAGATATTTCTGTGATTTTCCTCTTTACTGAGGTATATATCCAGAAACCTTAAACTTAACTGAGTGTTAAAAAACCCAAATACCTGACATGGGAATGTCTTGATCATTAAGCACCTGTGCAACCTTCTTCAAAATCATTACCTGATTTTGATATGATTTTTAAGGCATGCCTGAAGACATAAATGAAAATATCAAGCTCGGTTTTCCTCACAATACACATAGCTGATTGGGATGGGATCCTCAGGACAAGCATTTACAATTTCTTAAAAAGACTTTTCAGATGATCACACACAGCATATGAATTTATACAAACTGTATTATTAGTATGCAACTCTGATCCATTTTCACAGTAGGAATACAATGAGAGGAGATTGAATAGAATATTCCATCTCCCTTTCATATCAGCTACTTACTTTGTCATATAATACACCACTTTTCATTTCTGTTCATTAACACTTAATTTGCTGCATCCGTATGCACAGAAAGGGACAACTATGCTTTTACATAATTAATACAGGAGAACGCTTGTGTACATAAGCAAGAACATTGACCACAAAATATGTGGAAGTTCCTGTTGAATTATCACACAACTAATCTACAATCCCACAATATGATATTGCATTTGTTTCTTTCAGCTCCCTTTGCATGAGGCAGAAAACATTTGTTTCAGTGGCCACTGCATACATCATAGTCAACACTCTTACTACAGACAATGGAAAATACTTTATGGAATTCAGCATTTTTATTCTGAGGAGAATAAGGCACCACTAGTATCTACATTATCTGCATTATCATGGTGACCATTTTGAAAAACAACAGTCGAAAGAAGCTTGTGAACATAGAAAAGGAAGAAAATAAAATTATTTTTATGAAGCTACAAGTCTTATTTCAAGAGCTAGAAGTCACTGCACTCACATGGCCTGAGGATCTTCTCAGTTACTGTCTCCTCCTCTCACTACACTGGGAAGATTGTAAGGTAATATCTTTCGCACATCTTAGTCAGTAACACATAAGCTAGAAGTGTTTGCTTGTTTTATAGTTAAAACCTCTTTTACAGACTCTAAATCTCCGTGAAAATTCTGCATGGTCCCAGCACAAACATGGTGCACAGCACCCGAGCAGATTGAAGTTGCTGCAGGGTGTATGCAGTTGCTACTATCCTGTTAACCAGCTCCCAGGCAAGAGACTTCTTGAAAGCACCAACACCAATAATAATGGCAGAAATAAACTTTGAGAGATATTGATAGAGTAATACTACTATGGTATAATTAATAAATATTAATTAATAACATACGAATATGTCATTATGTCAAGAATAAGCATTTAAAATAACAACATACTACTTTTATGGAGTAATTTGACTCTTGGTAACAAAAGTACAGTACAGCAAGGCTGTACTATACTTTCCTTAGATAATTGATGCTGGAAGAGTCTGACTAGCCTGATAGGAAGTCCCTTTGACATATAACATAGCACTGGGACTTGTTTAAGGGTTAAAGATTTTTTCAAGAGAGGAGTGGAAGAGCAATGCTTTACGATTAATTTATTTCCAGGCAGCAATAAGATTAATATATCCTTCCTTCCTGCAAGACAAAAATAAATACCCAAGGAGAAAAAGCAATAAAATTATTTCCCCACTCCTCTGTCTTCTCCCTCACCTCCTCTTCCCCCCACCCCCCCGTCAGCTAGTAAGCTTTATTAGCTTTTCAACAGAGGGTTTTTTTTTTAAGGTTTTAAAAATATATTGAGCTAAAAAGTAAACATTTTTCAACTTTATACACTGAAGTTTCCACTCTCAGCTGAGCATCCATTCAAAAAAATGTAGTGATTAGAACTTGATTCAGGAAAATACTTTGGTGCATCTTTACAATTTGTCACATGTAAGGGCCACTGAATTTAGCCACAAATACTTAAATCTTTACCCTTTTATGCGACAGCGATATTAGCCAGCTGAAGCACACTTACACCATTTTCACAGGAGGTAAACCAGCCATTTGCTACCCAAGCAGGCTAGCACTTGTAGGTATACTATTGATATAATATTTTTGATAACTTTTCCATGTTCCACCTTAATTTCAGGGCTCCTCTTAGTTCAGGAAGAAGCTTGAGCACACTCTAGTTCAGGGAGAAGCTCCTCGGAAAAGCTTTGCCTGTAAATTTAGTGTTTGTATAACATATGTTTTCATTGCTTTTCTCTCAGATGATTGAAATATAAAATGTCAGGGATCTGAGTTTCAGTTTTGTTATTGACTTCAGCAACTTTGGCTTATGCTCATTATAACTTTCAATTTGTTTAGTGATGCAGTAGCTGGTTTTAGTTATTTTTGTTATTTAGCTATTTTGGTTTTGAATTCATTTAGATTTCCCCACCTTCAGTTTATAAGACTATTTAGTTGCAATGGTAAGTTTCGTAACTGGTTTTGTTTGGGGTTTTTTTTAGGGTACTTTTTAGGCTAAATTAGAGTTTACAGTATTTCCTTAATTATCAAAATCCTAACAGACTTACAATATTAAAATACATCCAGTAAAATCATACTCAATGGAAGATAATTTTCTTATGAAAATTATTTTAGCTATGACTAGATAATTTCTAATCATAAATACTAAATTCAAACAAGCAAAGCTTGATCATTCTAGCAGTGTAGTGGGAAATGGAAATGGCATATCATTGTGTGTCAAGCTTACAGGAAAAGGTTAGCCACTTTATTGTCTTTCATTTGTGTTTGCATACAAACTAAAACCAAGGAGAATCCAGTGTGTAACAAAGAACATACTACCACACTCAACAGGTATTCTAGAATGAAAACATTTTTGAGCCACAATTTTATTTTCTTTTTTTTTTTTTTTTTTAGTTTTAACTAAAGAAACACAGTTTTGAAGAGAAAATAACAGTGGCAACTCTAAAATTACTCCAGAGTTGTGGATAGCAGATGCATATCAAATGTGGGTTTTTTTCCACATGCATCTAAAAAAATGTCTTTTTTTTTTATTTTTTTGCCATATTTTGTTGCATTTACAAAATGTAGAATTTATAGAAAAAATCTGCTATTTCTGAGAAATGCAAACATCACCTTTCAGATGCCATTAGGGCCATTCTAGTTAACTGCATTATCCCTTGAACCGCACTACCTCATTTTTCTGTAAGAACAATACCAGAAGCCATCAAAGCCCTTGTTTACTGTTAACTGTTCAATTGCAAGCAAGGAGACAAAACACATCCTCATACATACATGTGTACATACGTACATACAAAAGCCACTGCACATATGGTACTGTTTGTAAGCCCAAGGATGGTGGGACACAAGCTGTATTGTTTATCACCTGGAGTTGTCTTTGCTGTAATTCAGATTATATTCATTTCAAAAGCACTTCAAAACCACACACCAGCACTCTTACATAAATCTTATCTTGTAAGTCTAAGATTATGCTATGTTGGTATTTTCACAGCTTTTATTTCCAATACTTTAAACATCATGGGTAGATCTGGTACATTGTACAAGCTTCAAAAATAGGAATCTCAGATAATTTTCATTTCTATGGGAGAAAAAACATAGAAGTTTTTCAAGAATTCACAGAATCACAGAACGGCTGAGGTCGGAAGACACATCTGGATTTCATCTTGTGGAATCCCCCTACTCATGTGGGGCCACCATTTAACTAAAAAACTTGTTTGCTACTCACTCTAATTTCCATATTTCTCAGCCTTAATGTGGGTTTTGCAAGTTGTTCTCTCTCTGAAATACAAGTAACATATCTTGAAATAATGTTATTATACATTGATTTATTCTGAAAAACAAAAATTCCTGTGCAAGAGAAAATAACCAGCTATCATTCTTAGATTTCAGTTTGCTTGCTTAAAAATTAAGAAAAAAGATTGTCACCATACCTATAGACATGGAACACGCCTGCTCTTTGGTACCCAAGTATTTCTACTATCTTCAGAAACAATACTAAATGATGCCAAATTTACCTAAATTTATTTTCCTTTTGTTACTTATGTTGCCTACCATCTCAAACTGAGCAAATAATTTTACTAAATCAATTCAATATGCAAAAAAGGCTATAAATACAAGAATCATAATAATACTGAAAAATACCAAAGGATGTTATCAATCTTCACCTGAAGTGGCTTATACATTGCCTGGAAACTTGTAAATGGGCATCTGCAATGACCAAATATCCATTTCATTTGAAATACGTGCTAATAGTTTATATAGCTGGCTAATAGTCCTCCCTGCTTAGTTTACTGAGAGTGAAAGAAAACAACTCTGAAAATTAACCACTCGTTCAGAGCGACTGAAATCCATCTGCTTCATTCCAGGTCAAGAAGTAGATAAAAAATTAAGGCATTTTGTAAATCGAAAAGGAGCCACAGGGCAATTGATGTAATTGGTTCATGAATCTGCTCTGGTTTTTAGTAGTAAAACCACATAATTAAATTTGTACTTGGCCTTCAAATAGTATCATCTCAATCAAAATATTCTAGAACGAATAAAAACACAAAACCAAAACAAAACCCACTTGTGCTCTGTTAGAAAATTTCTTCCAGTACAAAATACGGTTCCTAGCTCTGGCTAAGCTTGAGGCAAATGAGAAATTTGTTAAATTTTGGAGATTTTGTGAGAAGTGTCTAAATATACTACCAGTAAAAACACGTAAGTCTCTGGCTTCTGACTTTCTGATGTTCATATAACTTTGGACTTGGTAAGTGAAGAAGGAAATGCAAGATATAACTTGAACCAAATAAATAAAAAAACCCAACAACAACAAAATAACAAAACCAACAGCAAATGATCTGTAAAGGGTGCATAAACAAAAGTTTAATCTCTTTGATTATAATAATAAAATTTGCTGAGGCCGTATGAGTGTCTACAAGTATATGTTTAATATTAGTAGATACATTGTGGAATGAGCACTCATGAGCACTCTGGAGCATGAAATAAAGTCGGTGTGAGAATGGGCAGGACAACAGCATAAGTATTAAATACTAGATGAAACTTTATCAACAAATTTATTTTCTTTTTCTTGACATTTTTATACCTTTTATTTTAAAGGAAAAACACAGATACTAGTGTTAATTCAAAAGAAAATCAGAAGGAACTAGATGTTCCCTGAGGTATGTTTTTTCTGCTTCATCTTCACCTTTAAAACAAGAGTGTATTATTTATTCGATTTACATTATTTACATGTGTATATATGTGTATGTGCTGTTAGTCTCATTTTTACTTAATAAATAAGTATTTATTATTAGTAGTACATATCAGATGTAATAAATTGTAAACCTGAAAAGTTTTTATGAGCATTAGTACAAGTGTAACTCACGGCAAAACCGTTTGTGTAATAACTTTAATCAGGCCCCAACAAAGCCTACCGTGGTTTTAAAACCCCAGCTTATTTTCTTTGTTCAATGGATCTGAACTGAGAATTAGAAAACTAAGGAAAGAAAGGAGGTTATTCCAACTATCATCAGGCCATTTCAGTGCATACAATGTGTATTTTAAAAAGTAGGACAATTTTTTAGAAAAGCGCTCTAGCGTGGTGACAATTAGAATTGCTTGGGACTGCTACTCCAGCTGTGGAGTTATTTAAAAGGAGTCTGTGCAAAAGAGGTAGAAGTCTTTTCACCCTAGGCATATGAACATCCAGCATGTATTTTCACAATAATCATTCAGAAACACTTGTGTGGCCTGTGGGCATCACTTCTCCCAGTTCAACAGCCCGCATTTTTTGCACTTATTGGAGATCAGTATCTTTCAGCAGAACAGATTGCACCACCATTTCCTCCATTACTGGAAGTGGCCACTATCAGAAGTATAAAAAGACCTTACTGATCAGTCTAGTCTCTTTAGATCCTGTATGGGGTAGAACTGAAAGAGAATAGAATGTATTGTTTCATAAAAGGATAACTTTTTGAAAAAATATATACCTCATATAATTCTGCTAATACCAAAGGAGAAATATTGCATGCTTGACTGAGTGTTCAGAAGTGACATGAAAGTTATTTCAATTGACTTTTTACTGTGTGAGAATTTATTCTTTTTTTTTTTTTCATCGCTTCATATTACCAGCGTTTACCTCTACTAGGACTGTACACTGTGTACATAGCTAAAAGCTTTGTTTAGTTCTTATATAATGGAATGGCTTCAGGGGTAGAATCCATAGAGATTTTATTTCCCATTATAATGTCTGTCCTGATTCCAGTTCTCCAACTGAATCAAGGAGGAATGGCTCATGACGAAAAACCATAGTCCCACAGGCCACATGGAAGTGCAAGAGAAAATGGCAGCTGTGGCTCGCAGTTTGGAGCTGTATATATCCAAGACATATACACATCCTCCCTGGATATTGAGGCATGCAGAATGAATTACAAATAAAGAGAAACAAATCACTCCAAGCAGTGTGTAATTGTCATAAAGAATTAATAAATAGTGGTAAGCCGCTGGTTAACTAATTGTTAGATTTATCGACATTGTGCACATACAGACATATCCCTAATACATTTATTTTCTTTTTTCTACCAGATGTGCAGATGCTGTTTCACTTGCAATAAAAACCACATTTGCATAGCAACACAAAAAAACACAGTAAATATATTTTTTAGGTGAGAAATATTTTAGATACAGGTCAAAGTCATCATGTTCCTCCCTGAATTTTAGGAGCTGTTCAAGACTCAAGCTTTCAGTGGATATAATTATGTAAACATCATGACAAGAATGGCCTTTTCTAGTCTTTTCTAGTAAATTCATCAGTAAAATAAGATTAATAGCATACATTCATACAAGTTAAAGCCAAAAGGTGTCATAGGTTGTTACTTTGTCATTCCCATGTAATATCAGACATAGTATTTCTTTATATTTGAGTCCAGCCACGGCCAAGACATCTTTCTAAAGAGTCATTCAGCTTACTACCAGTTTAAGCAACACTCAAATTGACATTTTCATTTAAACAAAACTACTCCCTTTTCCTGTGCTAATTGTGCTTTAATTGATCAGAGTTCAGATCCTTGAAATTCTAATGGAATCCATGAGTACTAATGACTCTAAACACAGCTACTTGTTAAATATTTCTTGATTTTATGGCATCAAGTATAAAGATTACCTTTAGTTCCAAAATAATAAACTTCTAACCTGGTCTCTTAATGGTGACTTATGAGGTGAACTATGGTTTTAAGAAAGCACGCACAAAGTGTAACTAATTAATAATTTTTTCTTTCCTAATGGGTTAATTGTGCATTCTGTTGCCTGCAAAATAATTTGAAGGAATTACAGAAATACAAGTGCTGAAACTTACCTTTCATTGGATGTGGGATTTTCGGGTTTGAGTCTGAATGAAAGATTTGGTAGAAGACAAAGGGTAAAGGGTACTCTCTCCCCTGAGATTGCACTTCCTTTGTGGCTATATATCTCACAGACATAACATACTTTGAAAGTAAATCTTGTAATTGTGGCATTCAGCTCTCTTGCACTGAAGATTGCCAGATGAATTTATTTCAGTTGTACATGCCTTTAAAGGAACTTACCTCCAGAAATATTATAAAAATACATTCTCTAAGTTGTGAGTTTCTATTTAACAAGAATTACAGTTTAGATACTCGGAAAAACTCCTTCTGTGTTTATGAGACTTTGGGCCACCTTTGGGAAGCTCACTGTGGGAGAACACGTGCAGACCACAGAGGGGTCTGTGCAGCTGAATCTCAGTGCTCTGGCCAACCACGGATCTCATCAAACTTCACTTGGGTCCAGTCCTCAGAAGTGCATCACTACTTTTAAAATAAGCCCATTTGTTCTTCTGCTAATGAAGCTCACCAGGTCAAATATTGTCTGGAAGTTTTTAATTACTAAATCTTCTAATAAATTTTATGTGCTTCTGGCCTTAAATTTTGAATGTGTTTAATGACATATTTGCCTATAATACTGAAAGACTGATTTCTATATGACAAATTCTCCCAAAGCATTAATGTTCATTAGTAAAAACCTTCCTTCTCCATACCCTCTCTGGGATTATCTGTAGGAAAAAAGCTTTTGACTGTTCAGGCTAACTTTTGTCAATAAAACCAGATGCTTGTTATTTCCTGCTCACTTTGTGTCTTTCCTTGCAAGAGCCAGACAAATGTTGAACTGTAAGAAATTTTATGCATGTGTGAGTGTGGCCTGGAGAGCTGAAAATTAAATCATGAATAAGGTAGCTTACTCCCTGCTTCAGCAACGATACCTCTTGACCTAATCTGCTGCCCTTTTCTTCCCCCCTGAACAAATGTTTTCCCAGTACCTGTGAATCTGTGCTGAGCTATGGTTAAAATGCTGTCTTCACCCCTATGAGAACAAGCAAATCCTGTGATTCTGAATCAGTAATTCTAGTAGGACCACGAGTAGGAGGAAAGTGTAGCAGAAAACAGCAAAAGACACCATTATAGTAGTGTATGAAAGTGATTGTACAGTATGGATGTCTGTGAGAGCACATATGTAAAATTGGGAATCTCCCTTGGACCTGTGCTGCTTTGAAGCCTACCTGCCAATCAGACCAGGGCTGGAGCTTGTGGAGGCAGTCAGTCCTCAAAATATTATTCTGTTCTGTTAGGGTTGGAGATGAACCTTCATCTGTAAAAAAAATCAAAATATTTAAGTTAGAGCATTCAAGTTAAAGTGACGTTATGGTCACACTTCCCAACCCAGATAAGCATATGTTTCAGCTGCCAAGTTAAGGCCAGGTTGAGTTGAAGCTGAAAATGAAGGAGAATGTAAAGAATGCAGTGTTTCTCGCTAAAAATAAAGGTGCACTGTAGTTAAGCATCCCACGCAGAGCCTGCATAAAATACTCAAATTATAGTTGTCATATTAGCATAACGATATAGCTAGAGGTGGACTTAAAAGAAGATTACAGATTCAAGTTAAAGAAGTCATACTAAGATATATTAAGACAAGTTCATTTTAGATATAACAATTACTTTCTACGATGTGGCCATTTGCAAATATCTATGTTTAAAACAATTTGAAAATGGAGAGGAACATGAGATAAGAATATGTACTTTGTGAGCATTTACTGTGAAGCCAGACCTAAATTTCACATGAATCCCTATATATTATAATTAGACTTACTATCCTTGATCTCAACAATCTTCAAGTTCAGTCACAGTTCATTTATAGTCACATTTGTTGTCTTAAACTCATCTTATTACCAAGGTCTTAGGATTTCTGAGAGATCATGATACAAGATTTCTCAAAGCTTTTAAAATGTGAGTTCAGTGACGAAAAATAAAGATTAATTTCGCGATCAGTGTATAAGTAATGTAAAACTCTAGATTCAATTTGTAAAACTTTATGAAAATATGCAACTTCGCTTTTGATTTCACACAATATATTTTAAATCTGATTAAAAAAATAATTAAGGTCTGAATATGCTCAATTCCTGGTATCTGTAGAGCTGAATTTCTATTAGTATCTTTTGGTCAAATTGAAATATTAAGTGCAGCTGTTTTCCCCTGTAGAAATTCCTGAATTTGCATTTTTAAATCAATTTTTCTATGATTAAAATTTTAATTAAAACCTGCACACTTCTAGTAATTAAAAAAAAAAAAAAGACACCAAATAAACAACAAAAACGAACAAAACAAAACCAAACAAAAAAATAACCAAACGTTGACCAACAGGAAGGAAGCTGAACACTGATTATTTTTCCAGTAATAATATTAATTATACATATAATTATAATATATAATATATATTATTATATAATATATATAATATATATAATTAATTATATATATAATATATATTATATATATTATATATATTATAATAATTATATTAATCTAGGTATAAAATCAAACCTTTAAATGAAGTAACCAATGAAGTAACACTGTCCAGATTTATATCATGGAAACTCACACCTTTCCATGTAGCACCCTTCATAAGTTGCTCCTAATTAACTGCTGAGACCTCTACATAGATTACTAGCTATAGACAAGGTGTAAACAACTCAGGTTTGTGGCATATTGTTTTCAAAGGACATACAATTATTTCCTGTGTGAGCTGATATTTGAGAACCTGTCTGGAGAAGTAATAAAAAATTATTTCACAATAACCAAATATGGTAGATAGATAAGATTCTACATGCTTTTCTATTTAATGTCATAGTGAATTAGAATTTGGCTCCTTGTATCCCTAGAGTTCAATTAAACCAGATGTTTGAAAAAAAAGAGTAAAATAATTTTATTCGCATAACATTCAAGAACATTTTCCAAATAAATAAACCAGAAGGCAATTTATCTAAGACTCTGTGCACTGCATACTGAACTTTTTCTATTTGTTTAACATCATTGCCTTGAAAATAGTTTGTATGTGGGGTGCAGTTTCACTATATCAAATACAAGAAAGCCTACAAAATCACATTCTGTTAATGCTAAAAGAGGTGTAGGCTTTCATAGTTGAATATACCTATCAGCTTCACAAAATACAAGGATTTCATCTAATTCTGCATATGGCTTATGGTTTTTATTATGAACATTTGCAATTACCTGAAACTACTGTATACAGCTCTTAAAAGTTTCTTTAAATGTTGGTGCAGTTAAAGAAGCAATTGTTTTCAGAAGACTATAGAGAAAAGATATGCCTTCTCTAAATACATTCAATTACACAAGTACTTTTTTTTTCATTTGTTGCAACACTGGTGGTAACAACCTTGTGCAACTTAGAGCCAAAGAATGGGTTCTATCCATGAATGTTCAGGGAACTAATCTGCAGGACACGAGTAATGCACTCTCTTTTCCCCAGTTAAACAACAAATAGTAGAGAAAAATTGTATCTCACCATGTCAGTGATATGTAATCATCTTCCCTTCATATATGTCATCACTTGTATTCCTTGCTGAATGTAATCATACACCCTTGATCCCACTATATAAAAACAATATATTTCAAAATAAGCATTTGACTTGTGTTTTCCAGCCTACAGCAAATATGCATATTTGCATGATGTGCCAAAAAAATGCCTCTTTTCCCTCCTTTTTTGTCCAATTGAAACTTTTACACAGAACTAAGCAAAAAGGATGAAAGCAAGCTGTTAACCAAAAAGAAACAGGTAGATATACAATCTAGATATTTTCCAGAAAAGTCCAGCATAGAAAGAAGGAACATGGATGGAAAAGGAGGTCTTGCATTTCTTCACTGGATGTCTTTTCACACTGGTGTTAGGCCTTTATGTAATTCCACACTTGCAGTTCACTAGGCTATTGCCTTGGCACGTGTGAAGGGTTAGCACTACTTGCTGTTGTGAATCTTCTTTCAAGATTATACAAGTTTACAGTGGAAATTCATAGTGAAAAGATGGGAAAGGAGATTTTTTTTTTTTTTTTTGCAAAGGACACATATCAAGCAAGCTTTGAAGAACTTCATGTACTACCACTGCATGAATGCAAAATAGAGTATCCAGTGCTTCCAGTATACGCTAATTGTATATATTATTTTATCTTACAGTAAGATTCACTAGCTCTTCTAAAACAATTAAATATGGAGTAATTATAATGGTTTGAGTTAACATATATAATTCTGCAATTGAAATGATCTTAGAGAATCACAGAGTCAGCTACTGATATTCAACTGAGTAACTCAGTAAATTGTAGTAATGTGGTAATTTAGAATAGTTTGTTCCAACTTTCATATTTCCTTACAAGTCAACAACAGCAAAATGCAGGAAATGGAACCACTGAAAATAAAGTAGCTTTTTTCTTAGTTACTCCTTCTTCTATGTTTATCTTCCCATTGTCTTTGTTTTTTCACTGCCATCAATCACTAATTTCTTCTCTCCTTCTCTTCTAGACCAGATTTTAACTATGAATGTTATCTATGTTTTATTTACTGAAGTTAATTAAAATTTTAAACTGCAATGAGAAACAATTTTTTATTCACATATTCAAGAAGCCAGAGCTGTGAGAAGCAGGTGTTTCACTTCAGAAATTGTGTATCAGTAATCTTCTTCTTTTCAGTGATTTATTTTTCTTTAAAACTGTATTAACTTTTTTTTTTTTTTTTTTTGCTTATTCTTTGTATCTGCACTAGCTATTATGGTATGCTACAATAGATCTAGACACTAATATATGGTACTATAAGTTAAAACACCATTTTAAATAGCTGTAGATCTTAAAAGAAAGCCAAGTTCACTTATTTTTAAAGAACTGTAGCAATTTCAGAGTAAACCAGTACAAGTTTCTGATATTATTCCATATTCCTCCATAGTTGCTGGAAAAAAAAGAAAAGACCCTGGAAATGATACAAAACCAATAAATGAAATACTACTAATTCCCTAGTGACAACACTGATTGACCAGACAAAGCTAAGTAGAATTTTTTGTTACACCTTTTAAAAAAATCCGTCAGATAAATGACAAAAATTAATTATCACCATACTTGTCAAAAGAATTCTTTGTTCATATTATCATTTTTGTGCGACAGATAGTTTTATCTATTACACCGACAAATACAGAAAATATCAAAAGAATCTGAGCTAAAAGGGGGAAATGCATTCCAAAGCCGTTTTAATAATTATAATCAATTGTGTATCTAAGAAAACGGAAGAGTTTGTAATAAAATGGTAAATATTTTCTATCTTCATGCTAGCCTAATCATTTTAAAACAATAGTGCTCAAAAAAGAAAAAAGTTAGTTAAACTTCAGCTATGTTCAAAATAGTGTTCTCTTAACTGGAAGAAGTTAAGTAAGTCTTGACTCAGACATAGTCTAACTTCAAACAAGTTTGATGAAGTTAGAAGCAACTGTTTGGTAAATCTTAGGAAGGATGGAAATAATACTCACGAGTCCTTACTTAAGGAAGCTTTTGGAAAAACAAAATCACCACAGCCCAATGTCTAATTACAACTCTACTCTTTTCCATTGGCAGATTTAAGACTATAGATGTTGAGAATTCCATTAAATCAAATTTAGATATGTCACTTTGTATTTTACCAAGAATCACATCTTTGTTAAATAATAATCCTCCTTTCTTTTCTTTTTCTGCATATGCTTTATCCAGACCCTGCAAGAAATGTGCAACTTTTTCTCCTCCTTTCATGGCTCGATCCAGAGACCTCTACGTTTAAGAGCTGGATATAGACAATTCCTGTACTCAGACATGCCACAGCTATAATTTTTCCTTGGCTACTGCCATATTTTATAAAATATACTTTATATTTTGTCTCCTAATAATCATACTAGGCATTCTTACAAAGCTGAAGCAGGATTTTGCACAGTCCACATTTGAAAGCAACATGTGGACAGAAGGTCTAAGGCAGAAGGGAGTTATTTTCTCCCTACTTATGAGTCAAGGGTTCTGACAGCAATCAGTGTGGCAAGCGCCATTGAAATATACTCATGTATGAGAGCCTGTAGGCTTTGGGTATGTCCTCAGGCACCGTCTGTCTTTCTATCCACCTTCATGGCAGCAACTGTTAACATGACAAATCAAATAACAGCCAGATTCTCTGAGAGGTGCTGAATTATTGCTACTCTGCTGGCCTCTCTGGATTTATTCCTATTAGACATGGTCAGTAAGTGACTGAAGTTTTACTCTAAACTGGAATTTATTATTTCAGTCATATCAAATATATTATTATTTTCTCCTGCAAGTTCTCTCACATAAGTTGATATATTGGTGAAGCTTGTGACACACTGATATATTTTAAATTCTCCAATAATATACAAACTAAACTAAATATTTCTGAGTTCCCAGTGAAAAAATAGAAAGGTAATTAATTTAGCAAGTGCATTCAGTATGAGGTAGTTGTTGCGTTTCTGTAGCAGAGCATGTAGCGAAACATTCATTAGGACTGCAAATATTGGTGGCAAAGGGTACAAACAGTGACTCAAAAGAGTTCTAAAATTATACTGAGACTAGAAATGGGGCTAGATTCTGGATTACCATCCCAAGTTGAAGTAAAAAAAAAAAAAAACAAACCAAACAACCCAAACCAAAAAGTTTCTACAAACAGAAATGTCTAAAACATCACCTGTATTGAAAAAAAGACAGTACTATATAAAGTTTAACTTCAAATCTACAAGGAATTGAAAATTAAGAGACAACAGATTTCAAGACTACTGCACTAAATTTCTCTTTAGCATATGTATGTTTTACGAAAAAAGACAGGCTGGAGGGGTTTTTCCCTTTGGAGGAAAATACAATGTCTCACAATAGAAACTGCACACAGGAACTTTGTTTTAATGGGCTAGATTTTAATTCTTTTTACTCTAGTAAAAGATATAGAGATAATATTTTTATGACTTTATAACTACAAAGTTTTACAAATTTTATTAATATAAGAATGAAACAAGCCTGCAAAACTGGCAAATTATCAGTTACATTTCAACAGAGAGAACTTCTGTTCTATGGAGAGATTATATTTTTATATGCATTTCCTATATGGAGAGATTGTATTTTTAGGAAACAGAACACTTATGTAATGGTATTTTTATCAGATATTTGAATTCACATACATACTGATGTGATACACATATTTAGGCATACATCCCCCCAGTGTACATGTAATTAATATGAGCTTATTGGTAAGGAAGGGCTATGGCTTAGTAAGTAAGTAGGTTTAGAAGCATGTACCAAATACCCAGTCTGTACCCACAGCATAAATGTATTGTAAATACAAACTAAACTAAATAAAACTTGTTTTGATATAACAGCAATTGTCATATTGCAAGTTTTTTATTCTTGTGATTCCTAGGAGATGGGTCATCCTCTTCTGCCCTCATGGCAGCCCTTTCCCTGACTCCTTGTTAAATGCTTCAAGCAGCACAGAGATGGAAAACAACTTTACTATCATTTGTCACTGCAGAAGACATTCCTTTCTCGTTCATCATCCAGTTCTGAAAGAGCAGGTTGTCTTTGCCTCTTCTGTTGTTTAGATGAGACAATTATTATTTTGGTTACCTTTGTGAAATTTTGTTCTATTAACATTTTCTGAAGTCTTAAATTTTACTGCTGTTTGTAAACCTCCCTTGTCCCTTTGCTCTAGCGACTCATTGTACATTCATTAAACGGACATTTTGGGGATTAACAATAGAAGGAAAGCGTACCGATGCAGCAAACAAACAGCACTGAACTTCCTAGACCATATGCACACAGAGCAAGGAGAAGCTTCACATTTTAGAATGACAGAAACATCAGTGTTTGGCTAGATGGTTCACTACATGAGAAGCAAGTTTTCCACATTTACTCAAGATATTGATATTTGGCTGCATGAGCACCTTTCATATGAACTTCAGTGAGCAGCTGTCCAGGGTGACTGCCTGGAATTCTGAAAGGAAACATTATCGATTTAGCAACCGAACCTCTTTTCAGTAGTAGCCAAAGAAAAGGTTCAGAGAAAAACACAAGGCTCCTGTAGCATGCATCTGTAATTAGTAAAACATAACCCCTTTCAGCTGTGAGAAACATACCCCAAACAGAAACTCTCTGGGAGCCTTCAATAGTTATCTGGTTATTGACGCACTTCCATAGTGTGATTCTTGCTGGTCAGGATTACTGTCCTTCAGGGGTCACAAAAGGGAACCGTAAGAATCCAAAGAAAAATAAATTCTCACTGGTCCTCAACAATCCTGTCTTTTAAGAAATTAAAAATCCAGTCTATAGTGTACTGAATTTTCATCACACATATTCTCTAGAGATAAGATATATCTTGTGAAGAATATATATTCCCCACTATCCTCCCTAACATCTATTTGTTGGTTTTATTCATTAATTTTTACTTCTAGAGTGGAAATACTAGCACAGAGTACGCATTTTGGCTTAGGATAAACAGTAACTGAGCATAGAAAAGTTAGTGCTGGGTTTTGTCCTATTTCATTGGCTGAGATTGAAACCCTATTCACATTTACGTGATTTTGATATAACATTGATACCTCACTGTTTCATTCTTTCTGCATTGTAATACTGTTTTAAAAATCTGTGAGACTGAAGTGGAGGCATGTCTATAACATTCATGCTATAGGTATTTTTTAAAGGTATTATGTTTTAGCCTAATATCCATGGACATTTTAGTAAAGGAATGAAATTCTGCTGCTGCAATGAGCTTTTGTAGTGGTTATATGTACAAGAGATTTGCAGAAACCTAGACTATCCTGTTACAGAAGCAATTAAAAAAAGTGCTTTTCCAAATTAAATACTATCTAATTCTTTAGTCTAGTTGCACATTTTAATTCTGAATTTAATGAACTGTAAATGTGACATCAGAATTTTTGTCTAATACCAAGAATTTGGATATAATAAAAAAAATAAAATTAAAATAAGCAGATATGTTTAACAATTATAGTGCAATTAAAATATGCAATCAAGCTTGCATAAATTACATACTCAATCTCAAGATATATTTACACAATGTTCTTTTTACTGAAGTAGAAACTATAGTAGTTTGTAACACTACTAGAAAACAAGCTGAGCTCCATAGATTAATTTTCCATAATGACTCTGCTGCAACATCTTGACTGATGTTTCCATGAGCAAAGCAGATTCCAGTTTGGTCTTCTAATTGCATATACCATGACAGTTTCTTTTTTCACATCTTACAACATCCTCTTAGCTTTGCCTTTTTCACAATCAACATCTCCTGCATAACCTATTCAGAAATGATTGACAGTTCAATTTGGCCTGAATTTACACTGCATACAAGGGGAGATTCTGGACCATAAATATTGGGGATAGGAAGAGAAAAAAAAGCCCAGACATTTGCCTTGGACCAATTTAAGCAGGTTTTGCATTGGCAAAAGAAAAAAAAGGAAAAATATTCTAAATAGAAGACTATATGGGTTCTATACATATTGTAAGCAAGGAGAATTTGGCATTGTTTAGTTAAGATTTGGATTTGGGACAGAATGACATTTTCACACATTTTTATAAAAATTGCTGAAGCTACCCTGGAGATGTGAGTGAGGAATAAAACAGTAACATTTCAATGAACAAAACATAGATCTTCATACACTCTACAGGGACTGTATATAAGCTCTAGCAGTGCAAATCACTGTTTCACTTTCTTCCATTTGAGTCCTTTGAAAACAGACCTCTTAACAGTTCATAATTCCTCAAAGGATGATCCTCATTAACTTCAAAAAAGTAGTCAAGATCATAAATGTAGGACAGAAAAGCTGATTAAGATGTAGAGTCAACTACCTCAACCAACCTGCAGAAGAAACAATTGCATTGTACTGCAAGAGGCTTTTTCTTAAAAACTCCTTTCTGTTTAGAGCAAATGCTTTAGAGTATGAAAAAGGTTGGTCAAATATCTCAAGATGCCAACTTATATGGAACTCAAATCACCTATCAACATGGGAAATTCACTCACAGTTGCTTAGGTTCTCGTAATAGTTACAATATTCAACCAAATATAGGGGAGTTCAAGAAAATCCTATCTTCTATTACCATCCAAAACTTGTTTATTCTCTCTTTCTTAATTAAAAATATCTCTGCAACCAAAGGTGCATTCATACCTCGATTTGTACAATGACCTTGAGACCAGTATGATTTTTTGTGCTACGTGCCCCTGAGGGCACACGTTTACTTTTTAGACTTTCAAGGGATCGAACTTTGATAAATTGCAATACTTTAAATATCCCAATATCTGTGAAAGGAAAAACATAGAAAGTTTAGAATTTACACAGATTTGGAGAAAATACTTAGAAGAATATTCATGAGAATTCTGAGTGGTAGGAGACATGTCAATTACTGTATTTCTAAAAATTACAAAGAGGGAAAGATAATTTTGAGAAACCAGTAAAATTTCTTTCATATTTCAAAAGTGTTGGTATCAAACATTAAGCTAAATGGAGTAAAAAGTGATTTTCATTATGTCATTGGATTGTCTACAAGTTGGATTAAATGTATTCTGAAAAAACTGACTGTATTTCTAATATAATTATTTAAATGTATATGTCATAAGATGCACTTGTCCTTTGTTCCTTATTCCTTCAAATAAAGCAAGGGACTATTTAATTTTTCAGAACTGACGGGTGCCTAGAAAGAGCAAAGATTCATTCTGATTCATTCACAAGCAAACTTATATTAGCTTGATTAACAGATATACATAATAACTCCTTAAGAGTTACAGTCATATAGGAAAGAAAAGAAACAGTATTTATAGTACAGCTGGAACAGACACTTCCTTAGAAGAAAAGGATCTCAGTAGAAAGCACAGTCTAATACAGAAATGAAAGGGAATCTTGGACTCTGTAGCTTTAATGTAGCTGTAGACACAGTATACAAAGGTAATTTTTTAAAAAAGACTAACCATGTTCTTGTGCCATATTTTTTCTAGATTACCTTTATTTAGTCTGTGAAATGCAAGTAATTATATTTCCATTGTTTTATAGCATGTAAACCACAATGAATTATGCTCTGAGTGTTTTTAATTTTGTGTGGGTTACTTTGTACTGCTGTAATTGACAGGACTTTTAAGTGAATATCTTATATAATATCAATATTATGTGAATAACCCAGGGTACTGAATCTTCTTTATATAATGGACATGATGTTTTGTAAGAAAATGTTCTCTTTAACACAAAGGGTCACGGTACTCCATACTTTGAGTCATAGGAAGGTCCCTTTGTCTGCATATTTTACATTTAAGAAAAAAATTCAACTTCTGTCTGAACACATAAAAGTCCGTGGAGTGGCTAATTGCCTTATAAATGTTCTGTCCAGCTCTAATCAAAGCCATGTATTATTGAGACTCTCTGCCTGTTCTGAACTGAAGCAGTAGTGGTTCTGAACAGACTATTTGACTAATATTTTAAGTGATATGATAGTGTTATTAATACAAGTATTTTTTATTTTCTTGAGGAAACTCAGTTGGGCTATGTTAGCAAATTACTCTGGGGGGGTGCTTTAAATTTAAGGGTATTAAAGCCTGTCAGCCGAATCACCTTAAACAAAGCAGGTGAGGGTACAATGTAGCTTGTGGTAGAGAAACAGAAAGAAGAAAGGAAGTCAGCTCCTCAAGTACTTGAAGAAAGAAAGTGAAACAACAATTTGAGAACTATGGTAATACTTTAAATGTGGTTTACTATTACAAGGTTAAAAGAAAGAAATCTGACCATAAATACAAGATAATAAAATAGTTAATTAAAATCACAAATTAAAGAGAAAATTAAAATAGGGGGTGAGGGCAGAGGTGTGTAATTTTGATTTTAATAATTAACCTTAGATTTCAAGAACATCAAGAAATTTGTAGCACTTTCGGAAAGACCATCTTCCAAATTGAAATGTACAGTAAAATCAGTCTTTTCACTATGCTATTTTCACTTAGTGTCAGTAAATACAGACACAATAACTGATAGCACTGGCTTAAACAATTTATAAAGACTGGTTGGAAAATGAAATGACTGAAAAATGCAAAGAAATCTATTTTATTCCTAAAGTATTACATCTATTTCTGAATTTGTTAACTTTTTTATGGAAATAATAGAAATTATTAAAAAGCAAAGACTAATTCTTAGCTTAAACAAGTATTTTTCCTGCTTTAAATCACAGGTTTTTATTTTTCTTTTGACAAAGAAAAATATGATAGTAATAAGAAGACAATAAGATTTTGAGTTCACTTGAAATTACAGTAACCTTGGTGAAATATTTTTTTTCTTATTAAGAATTTGAAGAGTTGGCTTTCCATTGTGGATTATTGCAGAACACATATGTTTATTTTTAATCTTCTTTCGATGAAAAAACAGAATTAATGAATATTTGTGTCAGAAGTCTCAATTAAACAAAATAGTAAGCTGGGTTGTTTTCAGTATGTCTTTGAATAAATATTGTAGATTAAGATGTAAATACTAGGAGGAGCACTGACTACAAAGTGTTACCTATTGAAAGACACAGAATATCATGCTCCGATTTTTATACTGACCCTTTCTTCTCTCCAGGACTGAGGTACATTATTGCATCATGAACTTTGTTTTAATATGAAATGAGTTCATAAATACTTTAAAATCTGACCCTTAGAATTCAAAACCATGTGCTTTGAAAGTATAACCCTCCAGCTACATTTAAGAAATGGTTTTCACTTCATTCACATTCAACTTTCATTTATATAAAATATTAGAATAACATTCATTTCACGTCTGCCATATACTTCTATAAAAAGCCAGATTTGGTCTTGGACCTAGCTTTTGGAGATGGTTGCCTTTCTCTACTATTTATCTGGCTGTATAACAACGCAAAGATCAGACTGTAGTAACCAGATCAATAAATTTCACAGAACTAGTAGTAATCTACCTTATTTCTCAAAAAAATAAAACAACATCTGAACGACTCACCATGCATACGTTCAAAATAATCGCTCACAGATTCACATAAATATTATCAGAAGGACTCGGAAAGAAAAGTGAAGAAATGTCACATAAACTCCTTAGAAAAGAAGAACCAGTGTAAAAGGCATTAATCCATGAATCTGCATTCCTAAATGTAAGTCAGGAATAGAAATATCTCCTAATATATTATATATAATGGGGGAACCTGACTAAGATCAGTTTCTTTTTGGGTTTTGGGTTTGTTTTTTTTTTTTTTTGTAATATTAACTCTAATTTTTTTTTTTGTTTGTTTTTTGTTTTATTGTTTTGGTTCAGTTTAGAGTAAAAATATAAGCTGTGCAAAGATTTCCATTTATTTTTCCTGCAACACCTCGGAATAACCCTTTTTGATCAAAGATAAATTACCACAGTGAACATAATTCTATTTTTTTTTTCCAGCTTAAAGGTTAATAAGACTAACAACTTGGCAGTTATAAAAAAAATTGCAAAGGAAAACCCCTAATTTCTACAGATTACAGTTAGATGGAGAAAAAATTGAATCCTTGGGTTGATTCCCAAAGCTGAGATGGGTGGTCACACAACTCATGGGCTACAAAAGGCCCCTGTGGAGTTGCAGCCACCCAGTAGGGGCCATATTGTTCTCAGCATCTATCGAGAACAGCAGGAATTTCCTTCCATGGCTGCAAGTTAAAACAGTGAGCTGAACCTAAATCAGGAAACACAACTGCGCAGGTCAGAAAAATGAAGCTTTAAAATGCCAATCTTTTATATTTAGGGATTAACAGAAGCAAAATAAAACCACCTAAGTATCAAGAAGTTCCATGTCCTCATGGCCCCAATTCTGTCCCTAGACAGAGCTGAATATCCCCACTAATTTGACTGTCATCATTGGCATAGCTGAGAGCAAAGTGCACTCCTTTGCTTTTTTTTTTTTTTTTTTTTGACTCCTAGGGAAAAATTTCTTTGATACATAACTAATTAAAGTGCACAGGGCACTTTTTGCGTAAGTCTTGGAATGGTGGGAGATAACTGGAGACCTGTTCTCTTTGCATGTAGAATAATAGAACTTGCTGGCATTTACTTAAAGCAATAATGAACTCTTTGATCTCTTTAATCACATAATCCAGAGAAAATTATTCTTGACCACTCAAAGAACAAGTTCCAAATGATTAATAGTCAACTGCAAAAGACTTGTTTTAACCTGATTTGCCCTAGAGACACTGTGCTTTTAGCTTGGAAAGCTTTTTCAGCCTAAAAAATTCAACTAATTTTCATTCTAATTTGTTCTATTTCTTCTTCATGAGTTGGTTGCTTGATTTTTATGATGATAAAAGTGACTTCAACAGAGCTTTAACTGAAAACTTAAACAATTGGGATCAATACTTTCAAATGGATTTTAAGCAAATTATGCTTTTCTAATTGTTATATTTTTTTATCCAGTCTCCTAAAGCAATACACATGGACTTAAAGGAAAAGATTTGAAACTATAATTACAGACTGAGGCTTTAAAGTGGAGAGCAGCCACTCAGCAGGAGTATTTAGATGGAAACCATATTTGAGGAAGAACAGTCCGACAGTTTTCTGCCTAACATATGGAAATGTTAAAAATATAATGCAATGGCAGAGACTGATGCAGAGTGAAACAGGAAAAGAGACCTTCTGGTTGAAGAGTAGCAAGGGCAAGTCTTTCTTTTGGCTGTGGCTTTAAGTACTGTCTGCTTCTGCAGTATGTAGGGGACTTATCTTACCAACCCCTGTATATACGGAAATGTAAATTCCATCTCACAGTAACTAGGCTTCAGGCTATTCCTTAATTCCTTACCAGAAAGTAAAGAAACACATTAAAAAAAATAAAAAATAATGCAAAGAAAATTGCATAGAATTGGAATGGATGTTGAAATGGGTACCTCCATGTGAGTAAAACCAGTCAACAATTTCCAGTGCTCATTACTTTATGTAACTATAAAAACTCACATGTTTTTCTTCTCTTGCCCCCACCCCTATCCCCTCTTAATGTTTTGGTAAGAAGCAGGAAAGAAGAAAAGTCAATTAAAAGTGTTGAATGTTCCTGAACTCATGAAATACAGACTTCTGTTTTCCAACATCAAAGCTACGGGTAATTTAATGAATTCAGTACAAATGCTGAAAGAGCCTCTAAGGTTCTTTTCAATGCAGAACATGTACTGAAAGACATGAAAAAAAAATGGTGAAATCCTTATAATAAAAGGATCTGGTTTAGTGCGGTTCAAAAGCATGCCAGACTCCTTGGTACACTCCTGTTAAAGTGTTGATGTAACTAATAAAATTTGTAGAGATTAAGTCACTCTCATGGCCTGAGTTCAGTGGTCCAAATTACTTGGCTTGGTGAGGGCAGACTCCAAGCTGGATAACTGAACACAGTGCAGCTGTGGAGTAGGTCTGAAATAGGCCTGAAATACTGAAACAGTAAAAGGTTTTATTTTCATCAGCCAAAGGTGGGACTTGAATCTGGGTCTTCCACATTCCAGAACTGTACCCTAACATTAACACAAGTCCATTTTCTCTTGCTAATCAACCATGACCAGACAAAATGGTCTACACTGCACAGATGGGCAGTTAATTTCTTTTTCCGTTGTATTAGCAATACTCTCCGTGATGTGGTAGCAGCTGAGATGAGAATGGTAGATGTCTCCAGTCTATGCTCCATTTAGCTCCTGCATTTCAAAGACATTGTCCTGTGTCAGGAGTGAAAAGCTCTGTAAAGAACTGAAGTGTCTTCACTGTTATATTTCAATAATTTTTAGATTTCTGTCTCTCGTATTCTAATTTTCGCTCCCTTCTGTCATTATAACAGGACCTGTTGACTTCTAGAGCTCATAGTATGCTTTATTGGTCACAATTCTTTTCTTAAAAAAAAGGAGAAATAAAGAAAAAGAGAAGAAATAGCAGCAGAAATGAGAGTCAGGCTGCTAAGATGGCAGAGCATACATTTTCACATTAGAACTGTGGCTGGCACAGATGTGACACCATGAAGATCAGAGACTAATCTATGTCTTGCTAGAAGCATATGTAATGGCACAAATTTCTCTGAGAATTAGCACACTACATACACAGTCCCAAGACACCTGTTTGCCTAATAAGTGTCCAGCAGAATAAAATGTGTGAAAGATTCATTAGTTTTGAAGGTGCCATTTAGGAGGCTAAATTCCTTCTTATTTTAAAAAGAAAAGTTACTTGCTACAAAAGGAATGTTCTGTTATTTCTTCTTATCCTAACTAGCTTTGTCTGAGTTTCTGCACAAGTTCTTTGGAAGCCATAGTTACCTGGCTTGCAAAAAGATATAGTATGTTAATAAACATTCCTTATCTTAATTGCATGTGGTCTTTGCTCCTAAAGTCTGTGCAGATATCAAACTGTATTTACCATAAAAGAATATTGATAATATTTTTCTATAGGATGCTGTAAGCACTTACTTACTGAAATTTAAATATAGAACTGCACATGCAACCAATAATTGGATGGCTTCTTATATCTAGAGAATATGTAAGGAAAAGGTGTATACATTGTACCGATGGGATTAAGAAAGTAACGTCCTAGAAGTAAAATGACTGTACATAATACATAGGTTAGCACTGTTGTTTGAGTCAGTTGCTCTGTGGATAGCTTCCTGCAGTTTAAACACTAATAATATATTGCCTTAGTTTAAATAGAGGAAACTATTATCACAGCTGGGAAAACTTGAAGTGCATTTTCAAATGGAAGCTTAGAAACCTCAGGTTTTCTATTTAATAAAAATTATTAAAATTTTAAAAACAGTCTGAAATTACACAGTGAAAATACATTTGGGGAGGATAGGGACAAAGTCTCAAGGCAAAATGAAAGTTTGTCTTGAGTAACATAAAAGGGTTTCCAGCTCTGAATCAACAATTTCAAAAACAAACCATCTGAGCTTTTATGTTACTCTAATCTTTATAAATCTAATTTCATCTTATAAAGAATTTCCCAGTGTTTGGCATATTTTAATGAGGTAAGGTAAAGAATGAAATTCTCATTAAGAAAAAGGAGTAAGCATAGACCCCCTAGAGCCATAAAGTTTTCACATGTCCCACAAAGATATTTCTGCCTTTAAAATACTTCTGCCATAAAGAAAGATTCGCCTAATTAGGCAGCTGAAGAACAAATGGATTTTTAAAGTACAATCTACCCTAGTTCTTATTAACAGCTTTTGTCAAGAAGTGCAGCATCAGGACAAGGAGCTCTCATAAAACATGTCCTGGTTACAAGTATGAATTTTTCTCACTGATATCAAATATTGAAGGGTTTGGAATTCATTTTAGCATTGAAATGGAATTTGAACTTCCCTGAAAAATCTGAGCTTAGTACTTTTTGCTTAAAATTTATGAAAAGACATTTTATTTTTCTATTTGTAATATTTTTTTGTCATTTAGAAGGACATTTTTGAAGTATCTGTTTCAAGATTCACCTTACTTCACTCCATTTCCCCTAGGTTTTAGGAAAATAAAGCTTAAGTCTTGCAACTACCTTTACAAATTTGTTCTAGAATGTATTGACAAATGCTCAGAGAAGTGGAATCTTGTTATCCTTTTTTTGAAAAATATAATGGAGTTGTTTGAAGTTAAAATGAATATAACAAACAACATTGTTCAGGCTGTTAGTCATAAGAAAATGCATGGCTACGCCTGTGTTAGGAACTGGCTAGGTTTTTATCTTGAAGTGGTTGATCTCAAGGAAGCATTCTGCCTTAGTTCAATAAACTCATTAGTTATAAACCAAAATATTTCCTGTAAGATTTAGTTCTACTTTAACTAAAGAAAGTAGACTTTCTCACTTCTGTAGGTGAAAGAAAAAAAAACCCCACACTTTATATGTAAAGCCCTAGCTTTTTGAACTTCTGTTAGGTGGTTTTTTACATATCTGAGGCAGAATGGTTTCCATGAATGACATATAATGGACATCTAGCACATGGATGACCTCTCAAATTCTAACCAGCTACCATCCTTGCTATCAAAGCTTGATATTTTATCATGATAACTTCCAACATCTTTTATGACAGCCTCAAAGACATCATTAGATTTATCAACACAATTTTCCACATTTTGTCTAGTATCTGTGCCAAATATTTCTAAATATCTCATTAACAATTAAAGCTTTATGTTATCTGCACTGAACTTTTCGTTTTAAGGCATTCTCCAGTTCAACAGTGCTACAAACTTAGTAAGCTAATAGAATCTTACCTTCACCTTTGTCACAATCCTTATCTTCTCAACTTCTTTAAGTTTCAGAGTGTGATCTAGTGGCTCATGTATAAACCACCAGAAAAGTGCATTCATTAAAAAGCAACTAGAAAATAAAAAGATAATTATGTTTATGTACTAGTCTTTATTGTATACTGCATGCTGAGATCAAAATAACCTGTATACTGAATATCATTCTGTTATATTTTGAATGATGTTTTGGAAGCACAGTGTTACTATACGAGTATCATAAATTATATATCACTGTCTAGGATCATCCCCAGATATTCCCAGGAGACCCTTATTCTTGTGAAAAAGAGTAGCGTGCAATGTTGACCACTGAAACTGAAAGTAATCAGGCAAGAAATTTCCTGAACAAATGTAAGAAAGTGTGGTTTCACATTATTCTTTTGAGCAGAAGATAAAATTTGTCTGACACTGTCTTTAAACAGTATTCTTTTCAAAATGACATCACGCACTATGACACCATCTTCACTACAAAAAAGACTGTCTAATTTTACTTCAGCTATTTAATGCTTTCATTGCCTTATCCTTAGGTAAAAGCAAAGTGAAAACAGGTATCTAATTATTTTTTGGCACAGAAAACTCATGATAGAGTGAAATCACAAGAGAATTCATGCCTTTTACTGACTTAATGCATGTTCTATAGAATATCTCAACAGTGAAGGGTGATTATTGCATTTCTGAGTATGAAAGTTTCATAACTCATAGGCATCACAAGTGCATTCAGATTTTGAGAGTTATTAAGGTCAGTCACAAGAAAAAAAAGAAATCCCTCTTTACTAGCAAAACATTAATTTATGAGAAATATTTTTTATTGATTACCACTCCAAGAACAGCAGGCAGCTAATAAAGCACTTACTTAGATGCTTTTTGTCCATCCTTCCATCTGCCCATGTTGAAACTAAATCCATTGCTTGAGGGCTTTTATACATTAGCTGGCAAAGCTCAGAAGTCATTTAAGAGAATATTATTTTATTTAAAAGTCTAAATTATTTTACTTCTCATATGTTAAAACCAATTTGCCTTTTTTTCTCTCTGAATTAAACACAAGTGCTTTCTCACAGGTCCTAGCCATTAGAATTCTTTAGCTGCAATAAGCATTTTGCTTTGTAATGTATTAAAATATTCATCCCTAACAAAATGATTACAGAATAGAGCTGACTCTAATAAAATTATCTAAAATACAGTGGGATTGAACTCTTTTTTAGGTCATGGTTCATCAGGGTTTATAAGTCCATGGTTACCTTTTAAGTGAAGAATACAATGCGCTTCATGTGTTTTGTGCAAATGAATAAGTAGTGGATTGAAATGAAAAGTCAGAAAGTTATTACATGAAAATTAAAAGAAATTCATTGGTGTAAAATAAGACATCACTGATGAAAACATGCATTTAGATGAGTAAAATTTCAGAAGAGTCCGTGCTTAAAATAAAGGGAGGATGGAATACTGCCAGATTTTCTCACATTAAAAGGATGTTGTGGTGGGAACTGGGGTGTTTACACGCAATACAAGGTTTTGGAACTTTTATTTCAGTCTACCTTGAAACAATGCTACTCTCTTGCTTTAGAAATTACAAACACGCGTCTTAAGCCAAGATTTTCATGGCATGTTTGTATACAAAATTAATTCTACCACAAGGTAAGATATTGAAGCTTTACAAGGTGACAGCAGATGAGCAAAGTTCTTGTATTTCAAAATTGGATTCCCTAGAAATTAATTGAATTTCTAGATTGAGGATTTAAAACTCCAAGTAATGCATTTTATTAGTACAATCGCTGTGCACAATGGATTTAATGTACTACTCCTGTTAACAATAATGTACCTCTAATCTACAGTGCACTTGTAACTGTTGTGCAAACAGCTTTGACTCAGTTAAGAGTCAGGGATGTGGAATGCTTGATTTCCTTCCAATATAGTCAAACCAGCTGCCTATTAATGCCTCTAAAAGGAAAGAGCTTCCAGATTACGAGGCACACATAAATCAGAGATGGATTCTCAGCAGGGGGTTCAACTTGGTGTGACAAAAACATGGGTTGACCATGAACTATCTTGAAATCACTATAGTAGTATTATTCTGGGCATTGGTAAACTGAAAATCATAACATGTTTCTGCCACACTGGGCAATGAAATGCTTCCTTAGAAGATACTTAAATGCAAGTTACACCTCCTTAATTTTATTTATAAATTGAAATTCTGGTCCAGATTTATAGGAAATTGGCAGTATAACTAAGTCTGCATTTCAGGGAAGAGAGTAACTTATAGCAGATATAGATAGATAGATAGATAGATAGATAGATAGATAGATAGATAGATAGATAGATAGATAGATAGATAGATGATAGACAGATAGATAGATGGATAGATAGATAGAAGATAAATGCAACTATTTAGTCATTCTGAAAAGGCAAACCTTGACACACTAGGAATGGGATTTTCAAAAAGCATTCAACACTATTACCCCTGAAAGTCAGACAAAACTCCTACTCAGCTGATCAGACCATTTCTGCCTACACTAACTACTGTTCATAATTATTAAAGAAAATGTAACACTCTCTCTTGGCCGTAACAGAAAAATAGAATCATCTTTCTTCTCCTGTCGGTTTTTCTGTCTAGTCAGTGATGACACACAGAACTACTGCCTGTACCATGAAGGTCTGTTAAAGCAGGAAGCTTATTCCATTCACCTGGAAGCATACAGTGCCGAATACACTATAGCACATGAAACACAAAATTCAAAGTATATGCTTTTCTCAAAGGCAAATAGACTTGGGTCTTTCCACCTCATCTTTCTTTAACTCTTATTTTTTTCTGGAGCGAGAGTGTCCATACAAATTTTATTAATGTTCATTACCTTTGACATCTCACTAAAATTAACATGAGTTAACTAAGTACTTCCAATCAGACAAGCTCTTAGAGACAGAAGCATCAAGTGTCACAGGTAGCAGCTATAGACAAGATCTACACTTCCTGCAAATCCCTAGATAGAAAAAAGATCTAGCATAAATTATATTATGTGCCTTACCAAGGACATAAAAAATTTACATTGGGACCTGCCAGTAAAACTTTGTCAAACAGTACAAGACAGTGCATGGAAGGCTTAAGTCATGTAAAGAAAAAATATTCATTAATTAAGCTGTCAAGCTCAGTACACTAAATTCTTTTATCCTCTGATTCTGTGCATTCTATTTAGCAGTATTTCAGTATTTAACTGAACTCTGTATTTAATAAAAGCAAAAATATTTGTGTACAAATAATTCATAAATTCATTTGTGTACAAATAATTCATACAAATAATAAGATCCTAAACAAAAACACTACTGGAACATATCTGTAAGTGTATGTGCATATGCCTTAAAACATTTAATGTAACATTAGATTTTCAGCTGATTGGGCGCATGTTGTAATTTTTAATGAATGATGAATGGAAATTTTCTGTTTACATAGATTTTCCTGAATTTTGATGCTACACCAGAAGGAATTAAACCTAAGAGCATATTTAATATGGCAAAATTTCCCATAGGCAGTGTTAATGATACAAATATTTAATCTGCATTTTTGTGAAATAAGATGATCAAGAGTCTTCCATAGTCACACTCTAGAAGCATAGAAACTCAGGATATGCAACAAAGTCTTTCTATAAAATGTAGGCACATTCCAGAGATGCATTTAAGCCTTAGATAGCTTTAGAAGAATTTAAATAATAATAAATTACTGTAATAACAAATAAACTGAAAACATAAAATATTTTTTAAAATATTAATAGTGATCATAAACACAGAAAGATTTCATGGAAATATTAATGGATTATATTTAGAGCGTCCTTTCATTCTGCACCTGAGTTAATGCTGGTCATTTAAAGAAAAGAGTTTCAAAAATTTCTATTCTAAATTCCTCTACACACTCATCATAGAAGGCTTCCAATTCTACTTCAGTATAATAACTTTCAGTGTTAATACAAATTATTTATATGCTCTGATCCAAGGAACAGAAAATGCATGAGAGAGCTCTGAACATCAATCTCAAGGGTTTTGCTTATAACTATTATAAGGACTTACTTAAAAACCTGGATTACCTTCCAAGTTTGTCTCCTGGTAACCAGGATGGACATTACAATGAAAAGTAATGTTCAGTGTTCAGGGCTTTTCAAGAGAGAACGTATGACCTGCTTTGATTGTGCTCAAGTTGAGAATCCTGAAGCCAGAAAAAAAAGAAAAAAAAAAATAGAATCATAGAATGGTTAGGTTTCCAGCCTAGTTCCACCCACCCTGCAATGGGCAGGGACACCTCCCACTAGATCAGGCTGCTCTGGGCCCTGTCCAATCTTTAACAGTGCCAGGGATGGAGCATTCCCAACTTTCTTGGGCAGTCTGTTCCAGTGTCTCATCACTCTCACAGTAAAGAACAACTTCCTTACATCTAACCTGAACTTCCCCTGTTTAAGTTTACAGTCCCTGATGAAAAGTCCACCTTCAGCACCCTTGTAGGCCTCCTTCAGATACCGGAAGGTTGCTATGAGATCTCCAAGCAGCCTTTCCTTCTGCAGGCTGAACAGCCTCAATATTAGCTTTTTCTTAGGTGAAGATGCAAGAGAAGACCTTCACCGGGTTTGGCAGACATAAAACACAGTGCAGCCTTGCTTTGTATGATAATCAGTAGATATTTGCACTGTAGAAAACTTAGGAAAGAGTTAGATTTAATGATTTCATTTGTCTTATGTCTATATTTCAAACATATCATCTGTGGAGAAGCTTGCAGAATTCAAGTTATATATTAAAGTAGGATACATTAACACCTACTGATTGATTACAACAGATGCATGAAACAGAGCCAAAGGAATGTGCATATTTTATACATTTATATAGAAGACGCCAGTTAGGGATGGTTATGCTTCATTCAGTGCCTCTCCATAATGAAGGATTTATTGTTTAAGATTAGCACTCCATTCTGTTTGAAAGGATAAACGTGTTCCTAAATGCCAGATTCTGTCATTAGCATGTTTTTTTCAACTTCAGTGATTTTTCCATTTGTAAATAAAACTCCACTATTTGTACCTCAATTTATCATCAAACAGTAGTTCATTAAGATATAAATACGTTTAACAGTATAAAGATGTTTGATTGCTGATCACTGTCAGTTATTTTAAATTCTTTTAAAAAGCTCTCTGATATGTAAAAAACTTGAGAATGCAATAGTGGCTGCTTTAAAACTTCTAACTATTATTCCTTTTACTACCTTTGGCATTGATAAGGCTGCTAAGGGAGTACACCTGAGACTTTAATCTAACCTGCCTTCATGATAACACACAATATTTGCTAGATCTTGATGGAATTTATATTCACTTCAGTAAATTCCCTCTGATTTATAAGCCTAGATTTATCTCATGTCTCTACTATATCACACATTATTCATCATTTAGAAGGTTAAGAGATATTTATTCCAAAGAACAGGTTTTTAAAAACGCATAGAGTTCTAGATAGAAAGGCACTGGCAAGGAAGAAAAAGTTTTTAGCTTCTCCAACTTCAGGTACATTTTAAAATAAACTATAGCAGCTGTAGACGAAATGTAATTCCTTAAAGTCAATAGAGTTCTATATGGGGTGGGAAGAACCCGCTATCACACTGTAGTATTTTCTAAAGTAATGACTTATAGGAAAGATTTCCAATAAAACTTAAATGATTAAAGACGTAGCAATTGGCTTTTTTGTTTAAAATCAACATGAAGTAGACAACTACCATGTTCTGACACTTCCTTAAAAAGTGAAAAAAAACCCAAACCAAAACGAAACAAAAAAAAAAAACCACCCACCAAAACAAACAAGAAAGAAAAAATCACCACAAACAAAATACTCCTGTGTACCTCAAAACCAATGTCATCAGCAAGACTCAGATCAACTTGATGATTTAAAAAAAAAAATAAAAAAAATCAAAGGTATATATGCAGACATATTTCAAGCACCACACTGATTTTTCATTGATATAAAAGGTATTTGCATGCTAGGATCTTCTGAAAATTCCAATCTCATAATTCCAACTTCAGGTATCCAAATACTTTAACAAACACATTCCTGACTTAAGTCTCCCACCTCAATCAAGGGGTAGGGTTGGTAGCAGTTGGATAGTTTTATACCAGGTAAAGCAGCAGAAATCTTATGAACAGTAACAATTCAACAGTGAATCTGTACAGGCTGGTTACAGCTGATACTTCCCAAGTTCTATCTTTAATGTTCATGTGGCAACCATTTTTATTACTGAATATATTTAATTTGTCAATAGATTAGCTATTTCCCATGGTTATAATTTACAGCTACTATTTAATAGTAATATAATATAGGGAATAGTAATATAGGGATATGTATGTCCTCAGTATTTTTTGTACATAGTTTTCCTTGTGCACAGAAATTTTAATAGATATATTCTGTGCATGCCTTTGTTCTTAAATGCCTGTGGTGGCTAATCTGCCAAAATCAATATCATAAGCTCATCTGCTCTAAGCATTTAGTTTCTTACAGTGAACAGGGGGCAAGGAGGAGTGATATATTTTCTGTTTGGGTTTTTATATTCAGTAATTGTGGTCACCCAATCATAAAGACCAAGATCATCAAGACACGTTCAGATGCGCTAATGTATTTTTGGAAAACAGTGGCTCTTTATTGAAGAAACATTTTTTATTATTAAATAGAAGTGTGGAATCCCCTTGGGTACTCTGATCAAAGTCTACAAAGATGCAAGTCCTCCTGTTCAGCTTTCCTATGTGTAGTAACTTTTAAAAATCAATTCCTCTCCAAAGATACAAGATCTTTATAATTTTGTCTTTTAAGTGAAAATGGGCTAGTTTTGAAGGTTTTGTATTTGAGTTAACAGTTTCAATAATGAAACCAAAAATTAGTCATAACAACCAGTCCTTGGCCAGAGACATTTAAATAATGAGAGTGTGAACTCATAGCACCATGCAATAGTGTTTGTGTAAAACACTTTATATGTTGCAGAGATGATCAACAAAATAATGACTTAGAACAGCAAAGACGTAGAAAGAATTGCATGCATGAATGACAAAATTATTTTTTTAACTTTCATACTGCCTGAGTTTCACTAGCTTTTCTATCTAATGCACTTTTAAAATAAAACAGGTAGGCTTGATATTTTCTGAATCAGAACACATCAGAGAAGTCTCACAATTCCACTCTGTGCCAAGGAGTTTTCCTAGGGGACTTTGTAACTACATATATCTTTCTCAAAAATAAATGATGAGTCATATACTTGCCTAAACAGACTTTAATGATGGGTGCTATTTTGTCTGTTCAAATCAAGCTGATTAATGTATCATACTATATGCACATATCCTGTGTATTCCCTTACTTGTTTGATTATTCCTGCATATTTCTGAATAAGTTGCTGAAGATAGATAATTCTTTCTTGTACTTTTTTGTTTACTCATTCAACTTAAACTGGTAATCACCAAAAAACAAGGTAAGTTGAAAAGTGGCTAAGAAAGGAACACAAATGCCTTTTTCTACCTCACATATGAGAAAGACGAATATTTCCCAGAAAGTAATAAAAAGAAGCCAGGCAAATAGCCAAAAACATGATTGGAAACAGCAGGGAAGATTTCTTCTTCCTGATGCTTTTTTGACTACTGTACTCTTTCATTGTGAACCTGCACATCCCCACTGCATGGAGATGGTGCTCAAGTTTGTGCTGATGGGTCATGCTTTCTGAAAACTTTGGAAATTTGCCTAAGTTTGATAAGAAAATCGGTTCATACCAAAGCTGGTTAATGGAGAAGAAAATTCTTTATATATTGTAAACCGAAATTATTGCTACTGTGAACTCATGTAATTTCACTGGGTTTACTAATTCTGACTGTTTACATGGGTAATGAAGTTGTCTGCAGTTTTTTAATACCATGTGGCTGGCCCTATAAAACCTCAAAAGAACAATTTCATCAGCAGATGGACCTGGACCTCCAAAATACTTTTGTTCTGATCCTTTCTTCGGTATGACAAATTTTATCCTTACAAACTCTAGGGAAGTCCCATTTATTAAAGGAGAGAGGCTTTCTTTCTCAGAAGCATTTAAATTGGTATATTAATGTAATGTCCCAACTGTGCTTATATTTTGGGTTTCATTATATGTTCCTTCTCCTTTTTAGTGTTTATTCTATTTAAGTGAATTCAAAGCCTCTGCTTTCTGTGAAGGTTCAAAACATCCCAGTCCACAAAGTAACAGCCAGAAGAGCATTTTCTGTTTCTCTTCTTTTTGAGGAGCTGAATGTCAAACTTGTCTCACCTCTCTTTAAGCCAGGGGATAATTTGCTGGTCTTAATTTGTGACATTCAGCATTATGCTCTACCTAACTAGGCATTAATCTGTCCTGAAGTTGAGTCTCTGTCTTGTAAAGTCAAAGAAACCCTAGAGTTTGCGTAACTATCTATAGAAGGACTGCAGTAGGGGAGGACTCTTCTGGCAATACTGAACTAAAGCACCTGTACTCCAATATCAGCTTCTTCACTCCTGGCCCAGCAAGTACCTGGGGAAAACAAAACACAGTCAGGATTCCCTGAGGTCCAATGTCCCCAGGCTGCTCCAGAAGCAAGCTAGTACTATTGGCAACTGGCATGCATCATGGTATTTGAACAGCTGTAAGCTAAGGGAAACAAACTAGTTCAAAGAAAAAACATTTCAGGAGAATGGCAACAAATATTTAGACTCCTATTCAAATAGCCGTACCTCAATGAGATGTGGAGTGTATCATCATCCTCTGTGATTAGACATTTATCACAGTCATAAATTTGTGTAAGTTTATATGAAAATGCTATGAAGATTGTGCAAGGGTTGATGCAGTAATTCAAATATGTGTATTTAGAAGAAAAATCCAGTGAGGAGACACCACACACTTGACAACAGAGTTAATAGAAGTCAAGTGGATTCAAGTAAATCTGACATAGGATCTAAAAAACCTGGGAACAAGTAGACACATGCGCACAGCTAACTACTCAAGTCATTGTTTGGAGTAGACTGAAAGGGGATGACATTATAGTAAAAATTATGGGAAGCTTCCTGAAGAGTAAAGATAAGGCTGCTTTTCATAGAGATAATGGATAGGACCAGAGAAAAAAAAGAAAAACAAAAAACACCAAAAAACCAAAAGGATGATATTAGGAAAAAACTTTCTTGTAGAAAAGATGATGAGGTGATAGAGTAAACTGGGGTGTTGCCAGCACCCCTAGTCTTTCAGAACAGATTAGTCATCCATGAGATAACAAAATAGAATTATAGCTATCAAACCTGCCTCAGAACAATGATGTAGACTGAATAATCTCTTCAGGTCTTCAGACTTGGACTTCAGAGTCTAATTTCAGATACTGTCATTGCTAGCATTTTCATGTTCTTGGTTTTTTTAGGAAAATATTTGTTCAAAAGACAAATAAATATGGCTTCTACAGGCATATCTCTGAAGCCTTTATGGTTTGTGCAAATTCCATTATTTCAAGCTAAATATAACTATCACATAAAAAGTCTGGGATAGGAAGCAAAAAAAAATATATAAAAATAATACCAAATTGGATTTCTGGAACAGACACAAAAGGTATTTCTTCATCTTAGTCACAAAAAGAATAATATATTGCAGGAAAAAAACCCAAACTGTAATAAATTCGAAAGGTAGCTGGTTTTCTCCCATAGATTTCAATATATTTCTCCTGAAATCCCAATATTACACAAAATCACTGAGATTTTTAAAGAGAAAACTGCTAGTTTGATGTTGCATTTCAATGCTGCTGCAAAGATCTGTCTACACTTTGTCTACTGGTAAACTAGACGTCAGACACAATGCCTGTCTTGCAGTGGAAGACATGAGCACCTTCGTACTTTCAAACCTTTCTGGCTATAGCTTCCTACATAGCTAGATGGAGATAGGACTGGCACCTGTCTCAGCTTGTGTGCCTGATACTTCTGCAGTCAACAGAACACAAATATACCGATATACCAACAACAGAAATATATCGGCTTAAAGATTTCTGTCATTTCAAAGCCACATCTGGCTCCTGGGGCAGCATGCTAGTAGGTTCTGTCTTGCACACCAGGAGCTTTAGACACAAAAATATTATCTAGAAATTTGCCCAGAATTCATCTGACAACTAATTTCCCAATCTGAACTTTAACAATTTTCTTTCTCTTAGTCAACACAGAAGACCTTATACCTCCTTATACCTCCTTGGCATTTGGCAAGAGACTGGAGAGCGGCAGCCTCACACCAGGCACCCTTATCTTCTTACAGTGCTGTGGATTGTAATGAAGAGCATTAAAATATTGTTTCTGACACCTTTTTTATCAGCCTAGTTTACAGGAGCTCCTATCCAGTCACTCATTCTGTATAGGTATTTGTGACTCTTTCTAAACCCCAATCAGTTTCAATCACACTCACAGATATCACAAATTTAATGAAAAAGTAAAAAATTAAACCATTATTAAGTCAAGTTTAATGAAAGTATGGGTTTGAGAAGAACAGAGAGAACACTGAATATTTGCAAGTTTAACCATGACTTCTGCTTTCAATGGGCAAGTTCTGCAATCATAGTAATCTGTGTTGCAGTTCAAACCCAGCCAGCAACTAAATACCATGCAGCTGCAAGCTCAGCCCCTCTTTTACACCCTCCCTCCCCAGGCTGGATGAGGAGAAAAATTGAAAGAATGTGAAAACACACAGGTTGAGGTAAGAAGAGTTTAACAAATAAAATACAATATAATAATACTACCACTAATAGAAGGGAATAACAAGAAGAGAGATATAAAACTAAAAGTGGCTGTGGGGAGGAAAACAATAATAAACACAAGTGATGCACAATACAGTTGCTTACTGCTCGCTGACCGATACCGAAGCAGCAATCTGCCATTCTGGGTGACTCCTCGCAGTTTATATACTGGGCACTAACTGCTGTGGTATGGAATACCCTTTTGGCTAGTTTGGGTCACGTGTCCTCTCTGCTCCCTCCCAGCTTCTTGTACCCCTTGTCACTGTCAGGGCATGAGACTGAAAAGTCCTAGATCAGGTTGAGTGCTATTTGGTGACTACTAACACATTAGTGTGTTATCAGTACTGCTCTCAGACTAAAGCCAAACCACAGCACTGTACCAGCTAGGAAGAAAATTAACTCTATCCCAGCTGAAACCAGGACAATATATTATTGCCATATTGATGTGGCGTCAACAGCTCTATAGCTCAGTGCTCAAAGTGCAGCCAGTTCTTAGTTTCAATGACCTGATACAATCATTATTAATTTTTAAAAATTTTCTTATTGAGTAAAATCAAGCTACAAATGTTAGTGCTTTTTGTTCTTAATTTAATACAAATATAGTTTAGGGGCTGAGCTATATTTCTAAAAGTGTTTTTAATGGTGTAACTTCAAGGAAGGGACTAGGATATCTTGTAGAAATCTGCTTAAGAGAGATATAACTGCATCTACTGTACTCCTATACTGTTTTACCTCCCAATATAGCATGTTTCTCTTCTAAATATTTCTAGGGAAAAATAAAAGCAGGTGTGAATAGGTGAGAATAAGAATTAATCAAAAAATTCAAACTTATTACCTGAGTTTGATTTGAAAGATGTGATCTTGATTTATACAGTAAAGAACCAAACCCAAATCCAAGATTTGTATTTATCATCACATTCCATAAATCCTTTTAGGAAGTAGCTTATTTAATTCCACAGTTTTCTGGGGCTTGTTTTGGGGTTTTGTTTTGGGGTTTGTTTTTTTTTGTTGTTGTTGTTGTTTGGGTGGGTTTTTTGGTTTTTTTTAGTTTGTTTTTCTTAATTGTTATGAACTTGGCAAATGGATAAGAAAGGTCACTGGTATATTCTGCCTGCTTTGCACAGCTCTGCCTGTGTGACTATATAATTTTAACTGGAAAGAAGTCTAGAAAAAGAATGATACACAACTTCTAGAATAATGCTGTGTTGTCTCACTACATCAGTGAAAAATAAGCAAGCAAAATCAAAATCAAAATCAAAAAAAGCCAAAGAAAGTAGGATCTTTCAGTGAAACTGAAGGGTAAATTGTATTAAGCCATATATAAGGCATTTTTAAAAGTGGATACAGCACAAGTGCTCCATAAACCACAGCTTTGTGCAAATTAGCAAAATAAATAGTAGGAAAAATGGTGATAATCACATTATTTTCAGTACCAGCATCTTTGCAGCTGTATAGAACACTCAGCCTATACTCAAATTCTGAGTAAATCAAAGCAAAGTGAATTTAATAGGTCTATTAAAAGTTTATTGCTAATGTATCTTTATGTAACTTAGGGCAGCAGTACCACTTCTACAGAAATAAGCATAAATATAATGTGTCCTAACAAATAGTGATAACTGATTTTTACAGGTACTTAGAAATAGAATATTTGTTTAGATCAATATCCAATTAAGAGTCTAGCTTTTCAAAGTCTACTCTTTGGGTTTTTTCAAATTACAAAAGCAAAAGCTATTAGTAAATCTTATTAGGTTCATGCTGGTCGCTTGAGATTTTCTTCACCTGACTACTTTGTGTCCCTTGAAAGATGATTTTGAACACAGTGTGATATCGATTGTTTCAAGGCACTAATGTGAACTGATCAAACACAGTGAAAGAAAATTTTACTGTATACATAGGCAAACTGAAGACTAACATCTGTCAACATCAGAGGTTAATAATTTCCACTTTACTAAAAAATTAACATCTAATCAGTGACTCAAGAAGATAATGGAGCCCTACTCATATTTATAATGATATGGACTCTGGGTAATGTTACAGCAAATTAGCCGCAGAAACATCAGGAAAGTATGAACAATGTATGAGCAATGAACAAAAGGTAAATTTTTTGAGGGAAGGAAGAAAGAAACTAAGCTCTCCTTCTGCCTTTTTGCATTCTTTGTGTTTCTTCAGCCTAAATGACTAATAGCAATGCAAGACCATATATGCTGATTTCTTTTACGTACTGAATAATCATACAAGATGAGAAGTAAGACTAGAATTAGTTTTCTTTCCTAAAAGAGCTAGCTACAACCATTTCAAAATTCTGCACACATTATTTAGTGGAAAAGTACTGTAAGTTACAATGTTGAATGAAAATGATGAGATTTTCCCTTTCCAGAACAGGAGGTGAGGTCCTGGAATGTCTCCCTATCTTCCCCTTCACAAAATGAGTCTTTAAGGCATAGATAGCTTCTGTCTCTTCAGTCTTTCAACATCAGTCTTGTCATGCAGAAAAACAGAAGTCCTCCTAGGCTTCAATATTATACCCATAGTTTGAACATTTCAGCTAACGTATTCAAAACTAAGCACTACAACTAACTCCTCCTTTTTAGTCAGTTTTTTCTCTATTTTGCCTAGATAAGAGATGGACTGTGGCTGGCTGATTCCACTAGAGGGATGACAGACTTATAGGTCTCTCAGCTAATAAACGTTGGTTGACATACGTGGCCTCTTGCTGTCTCATTAGACTATCACTTATACAGATTAACTTGATCAGTGTGACAGTGTGAACCTAGTTAGGAAAAGAATCTGAGAATACTATAAAACAAATATTTACAAAAAATGTTTTCTTCATTAAATATATATATATAATACAATTAAAACAAAAACATTTTTCTTTTAAAACAAAGTGAGAGAATTATTTTAATTCAACAGTAAAAAAATCCAGAACATAACATCATGTTTCTCTAGTAAAAATTGTTTTGATGAATGATATGAACAGCACATCGTTTAGTTTCATAACTCCTCCTGACTGTCAGCCCCTTGATATCAGACAATGTTCACTATAGCAACAATATTACATAGTCATGCAATCTCCAAAGTACCAAGACTGAAGAACCAACCAAATAAAAAAAGATGTCACTATCAAGAACTAGGAGACAGACAATTGCAACGACAATACAGAACAGCCTTGGTAGAACTGAGAAAAAACACACTAATTTTTTTTACATATAGATAAAATTGTTTGTCTGCTATCATCCATTCTTTCAGAAATGAGTATTTTAATTTTTTTAACATAATTTAAAGGTTTCTTTAGTTGGGTGTAATTCAAAGCATACCAAAGGAAAAGGAAAGCCGTCTCTGAGGTTTGGGATCAAATGCTAATTTTATAGACAGCAGGAAAAGAAAAAAACTTATTTCAATAGCAAATGCAGTCTTCTCACTTCAGTAACATACTAGCATCAACATAATAATCAGAGAAAAAATTGTGTTCTATTTTTGCAGAACCATTATGTGTTGCATTACTGTCCTATTACGCTATTCATTGAAGTTTCTATTGCATGTGAATGAAATATCTTCTGGTTACAGAATCTTCCAGCTATGAAAAATTACATGTTTTGTGTTATCCATTTGTTTATCCCACACACAATATTTTTTTACACTATCTTTCATAGGCAGTATCACAGGACTGTCAGCAGAAATCCTCACCTTAAAAGCTGTGTGGTTTTCCTGTGCTTTAGCTGTAATGAAATTTAAAAAGACTGTAGGACTTATTGTTGACCAGACTGGATGGGGCTTTGAGCGACCTGGTCTGGTGGAAGTAGCCTTTACTGTGGCAGGTGGGTTGGAACCAGATGATCTTTATGTTCCTTCCTACCCAAATTGTTCTATGACAGCATTCAGCATACCCACAATCTATGTATCAAATGATTTTAAACAAAAAGTGGTCTTTTGCGTACACCAGCAACTTCCACTCTGACAAAACTGAAGTTAACTTCACCTAAATGAAGAAAAGAACTTCCAAGAGTTTCTACTGTTCACACTTGAAGGATGCTTATTACAAGGAAATGTGAAGTGCACTAGTGAAGAGAAATAGCTAATGTGACATAAAAGCAAAACTAGCATGATGACCTACTTTTGTTGTTCTGCTGAATGATGTTTCCTCTTGCCTTGAGAGACTGTGAATATCATTACTTAAAGTACTAAACATATTATTCACTTACCTTCAATGACAGATCAAAGCACAGAGGTAATCCAGGGACAATAGTATTTAGCTTTAGTGACAACTGCACCCAGTGAAACCCTGGGAGGTGTTCACTGCACATACAAGATAAGAAAACAACATAAAACACTGTGGCAGGTGTAGTGGAAGATGTTAAAATCATCACAGATATTAAGCCTGAGGTAGGAAGACTGACTCTTGCAGGTTTTCCACCTTATACCCTGGTGATTACTAAGACCCAATAGCTATCCTGACCTTTACCACTAAGGAGACCAATTGAAGAGGCTAAATTGCTTAGGTAATGCAAGTGAACACAATGACAGGTGTCAGATAATTTGTTGTTAATTGGCTGTGTTAAGAGAAAATAAGGAGCAAAATATTACCTTCTTTTTGAAAACAGATTCAAACAGTTATCATAACTCCTCAATGAGTGCCTATGTAGCCTCCAAACATTCTTACCCATAAAGACTTTTCAGGTGGGGAATTCAGTCTTGGTTCTGCAGTTAGACTATCTTGAGACATTCACAGCTACGAACTTAATTTTTACTAGAGAGATGTTTCTAAAATCAGGTGGGAACTGCATAAGATCATAAAGGATAAAGTTTACTTTATGATGAGCCCAGAGTTCCTGACTCTATGCTTTGTGGACATTGAGGCATTTGTTATTCGATAACCTTTAGTGCACTTTCTAGTGTAAAGGACATAAAATATCAACCAATGCAACATTTTTTTTCTTTTTTTTCTTATCTCATATGATTGCATCTGTCACAAAGGCTAACTTACTGATTAATGGACTCCAAAGACTTTCTGGGAAATTGTGTTCAACTAATTGATCATTTTCTGACATTTATTTTTTTTTTCTTTTACATCTTCTATACACTTGCTGCCTGCAGAAGATGAGAATATATTTCATAAAATGTATAAATATAAAATAATTAAAGCGGTATCTCCAGTTGTTTCAGGAATTAAAATAACATCTTGGTAAATGCTTTATCAGCAGATGCAGGGCTAGTTTCTGCATCATTCAGCTTTGCTTGTAGCAAAGGTATGATGCCTACCTTAAAACAAGTATATACAAAGAAAATTGATTCACTTTTCATTATTTGCATGAATTTGGATTCAGTCTCTAAAATCATTATATTAACTGTTCAAAAATAAACAAGAGTATAATCCCATAACTACTATTTAAATCAGAGTACTTTATATTAGAAGGCAAATGTGCATTCTGACTTTCGATAAAAAACTTGCTTTCTTAAATTAAATTAGAGGCTGGTCAAAAGCTTTTGGACACATTTGTATATGCAGATCAATATGAAGTGTATTTAACCATTCATAAGAAATGGCATCTGACCTTTGAAAAGTAATCATCTATTCATTATTTTCAGTTCTTCCAAGTCTGCTTACTTATATTTAGAATGCCATGTATAAAATACAGTTTATAGCAACTATATAGTATACATATTATTTCCCAAGGTGAAATTTTGACCTATATTTATGGGTTACTACAAAAAAAATGTACAGACAGTTCAACATGGCACATATTTTGTCTTAAGTAACAATGTTCAAGCAAATGAAAAAAGAAACCTCAAATTGTCATATGCCACCTCTTAAAAGGGTAACACAGATAAGCTCCTCAGCAACAGATGCCTTTATATTGTTTTGTTCCATATCAGACCTAATTAAACTTATTCTTCTTCTCAGTGTAGACAAGATGAAGTAGTTGACACCATTTGTCATGGTTTAAACATACACAAAGTTGTTAACATAGCACAGGCTTTGTGACTTCTCATCAACTTGATCTTGAAAATAACCTTAACAAACAGAGGTCTGCAAGTCTTTGTTTTACAGAGATAAGGAACTATTTACTGTCCCAAGATTTTAAAGCCACTTCCTTTACTGCTTTTCTAACAATTATGAGAGTGAAAGCTGAATTCCAAGCAGGAAATTTCTGTTATATATGTTCAAACAGCAAAATATGCTCTCAGATTTTTGTTAACTGCAGGTGTAATTTTTACCTTGTCGAGACACAGCTCAATCTTTGAGCAGTGACTTTACCCACATTCAGCACATTTTTGTCTGTAGTTAGGAATCAGATTCATTTCTAAAGAAATGAACTGACAGCAGGTGGTTTTGATGTACGTACACGATTTGTATAAACTCAGTACAATTAGCTATATAATTTTTACTTCTTATATAATAAAACAAGGATATTTCTGAAACACATTGGTCTCCAGGTCTTTCTTATCCAACAACAGCCATCACTACAACTGATACAAAGTAATTTCAAATTACTTTGAACATGCAAATTCCTGTGTGAAAACTCTTAAATCAAGGTTTTTTCTGAAGTATTGATAACATTTGATTTCTAAGGTGGAAAACTTAGATCTGTTGCTGAAAAAAATTAAAACAACAACAACAAAAGTGATGTTAGAATCCTGAAAATCTTTTTAAAAAGTCAAAATTACAGACATTCAAGACTCTAGATTTCTGAGGAAAGAACTTGACTTGTTTCTATTACTCCAAGGAAATATAAAGAAAAGTATACATAACATTGAAAGTCCAGAGAGGAAAAAGTACATCCCTATGTTTAAGTTAAATCTGTGCAAGGTACACATTTATTATCATATATATGGGGAATTTTTTCCTCATTCTCAGAGTCCCCATAAGCAAAGTAATGAGTTCTTTGAGCATGGGCCTGTATTCAAAGGTCCTCATTCAACTGGATAAGTATGTAAATATTCACAATGAACTTAACATCTTGAGGCCTGAAAGTTAAACAGATTCATAATCAACAGATTATGCTTTACATCTGTATGTATGAATATACTAAATGTTCATGAGACACATAAGCAAACTCAAACCATATCGAGGGCTTCAGCTTCTCTCTTTTTGATAGAACAATGTTTTCCAAGCCCTTTTGTAAGTCTGGCCCTACAGTTTAGATTTCCGAAACATTCAGGAAAGTTCTTTCTACTTATTTTAGCACTGGATTATGACAGTTGTCCCACCAGAAGCGGACTCCTAGCTAATGATTGCGAACTGGACAGGAATGAACCACGACTAATGATATTAGACAATAATTGCCAGAAAAATGCTTGGTGAGCAAGGATAAGCAATATCAGCTCAGAACGGTGCATGATGAGAGGCAAACAACAATGAACAATGCCAGAGATTACCAAAAGGTTAGAATGAGCAATGTTCCATTGTTCAACCAATTTCATTAAATGAAGGTAAATGACACTAGACACTGATTAGTGAGTAAATGGACAAAACATGGGTAAGATATTGACTAGGCAAGATGAATTAAAAAACCTGACTATTATATTCTTTTCTATATGTAACATAGCACACAGCATGACTATACACTACAGCAGAGTTTTTCTTCATATACTTGTTCTGTAATTCTGGGATTGTACAACCCAAGATGTATACATTCTCACATAAATGATTTTCAAATTCACCCAAATGGCCTGTGCTTTCTCCTCATTCTCTACCCCTGAAGACTTGTAATTCCAGTTCATTAGCTAAAGCAAAAACTCTGTGGTGCCTTTATGGATTCTATGGGTTGAGTTTTCTCTCCAAAAACGTTACATATGGGGAGTTAGTCCATAATTTCAATGAACAGTTCTTAGAAACAGCACTTGTAAAAACCAAGAACTGTAGTTATAAGAGTAATGGCTGTGGAATATAAACAAACAGATCTTCTCTAATGCTTGTGTAACTGATTCTCTGCTAGCGATGTTCTCTGAAATGACACCCAAGAACTGCAAGGCAAGTCAAAATCTTTATGACAGAAAGGGAATCCTCATAAGGCTTGTAGCTGGACTGTTTCATATATGACACAGACTACAAGAGAACGATTCATAAAATGCATAGGTATGTGGAGCATTACAGGTCTATGTTACGGAGTCTGGGATTCTTTTAAGGAAAGTCACCCAATCTCACAATTGCAAACTCAGTAACTGGTGATCAAATGGAAACTACAATTCAGAATTAGCAAGGTTTGTGCTAGCTGGATAACTCCATTGCAGTGAATCCTGAGTAGAGCACTGTATGCAAGTATACCACTCCCTAGACACTTCAAAGTTCCATATTTAGTCCACCAAGACAACAGGAGTAGCAATATCAATAACACACAAAAAAGGCTAATTTCACTATATAGATGCCAGCCTACAATGGTATGACACAGAGCTCTAGCACTCTTGAAACAAGTCACAAACAATTTTAACAAGAAAGCACTGAAATAAAGATTCTCTAAAAGGAGACAAAGCAAGAAAAATAACATCCAGCTGTTGGGCTAAGAAAGGACCACAAGTAGGGCACTCTCCTGCCTTAAACTCACTGCTCAACAGTACACTACTATTGAGAGACACTGAGAGGAAAGAATTCAAATAATTCCTTCAATCAAGAATATTGAGAGGGTTATATTTTGTGCTGTTATTTCTCATAAGAGCGAAGACAGGACCTTTGCTTTAGTTAACATTCACTTGACTTGATGCATCATTACAAGCATTAGTATTAATGTATAGTATTAAAAAAAAAATTGTACCAGCCCTTGCCTGGGCTTCTGAATGGCATTTATCTTTATTAGTCAATTCAGCAAGTGGAGATACGGAAGGATGCCACATAAAAAGTCTGACTTTGTGAGAAGTGCTGAGAAACCAGCTTTTACTTTTCTCACCTTGGAAATATAGATGTGCTTGAAAATATTCAGAAACAAAGCAAAAGCTAAGTTCCTCTTCCACAGCTGTGTTGCCGTGGCAGGTTTGTTGTTCTTGTATTTTGTTGTGCTAATATCTTTTAGTGGACAAAGAATTCAATATACATCTTTCAGGTAGCACATAGAGAGCAGTAAAAAAGAAATACAGGATTGTATAGAACCATAATTCTACTAAAGTTATCATAAATAGCTGAAGTCAACATTGTAGCAAATAATTATTTAAATTATAAATAAAAACAATATAAAAATTCAGACTAAAACACAAAACCACAATTTTACAAAAGAGAAGCTGGGGTTCAATTCTGACCTGAGGCATGATTCTTCCCGGGTATCTAAACTGTAGGCACTCACACCTAAACCAGCCTTCCTAGCTCTGCATCTTAGCCAGTAGAGTAAAATAGGCATGTCTGAGGGGAATTGATCTCACATTGATGAGCCCTCTCTATTAGTCAAAGAAAGGAGCTCATGATGTCCAGTCTAGATGTAGATACCAAACTTTTTAATGTCTAGTGAATTAAATTTTCTGTAACACCTTTGTCTTGTCGCTCAAGTACGGCAATTCTCACCTAACCTTTACAAAAAACTTAGACAAAGAAACCACATTGTAAGTTAATGCTCACATTGTGAGCAGTTTGAATGTAGAGTTCATGCTGTCTGCTTGGCTGAGAAGAGTTCCTGCACCTTTTGGCAGGCAGCTCTACAAAAGAGGTTGTGCACAGAGCATCAAATAGTATTCCTAGTGAGAAGTTTATAAAAAGCATCCTAAATGCCAAATGAAAGCTCCTTTCTGTAAATGGACAACTAACACTGCTCTTTAAAATTCATTCAAACAATTCAGCTTTGGTAGCATGAAATGAAAGGAATTTTATGTTCAGTGCTGGCCGCCATGATGCCATTGAACATTTGTAATCTGTCCTTAGTGTCTTAACTACCAAAAAATGCGTTACTATCCAGAATGTGCGGTTAAATACCTTATCCAGATCTGAAAAAAAGAAACTGCTTTTAAACACTAAGTCATAAATTCCCTTCATTCCAAAGCTGTGCAAATCTTTCATGCTCACATATATTCCTCTGAGCACATTTCATACCAAGTGGCGTTTCCTTTTCTGCTTCTTTACACAATATTTGTGGGTAGCCACTTAAGAACACTTGAATGAATCATGCTGAAGTGCTTATGAATATCTCTTTTGCTCTTGATTATTTATGGTGCAAGCCTCTCTTTACTGAGATATTACAACTATCTACCTGAGGTAAGCAGACATTTGTGCACCCAGTCCACAAATTGTAGCTTTTTTTTTTTAATTACTTTTTTCCCTAAAAGTGCCTCACCTCAAACGGGGTGAAGATGTCAGAATGAATCTGAGAGATGATGTTTCGCTGACATAAGACATCCTTATTCCAGTAAATTGAAAAAGTCTTGGGCAATCTGAATTAGCAAAGAGTCTTCCTCTCATGAAGGCTACAGTTTTTATTTCTTCATTGGAACATATCAGATGACACAATACCGTGTTTATCACAGTTCAGGTTAAATTGAAGTGTCATGTTAATCTTCTGTTAGTAGATGCCAAATGTTTACCATAACTTGATCTGTTCTCTTCTGCTACTGAGTTAATTTCTTATCTGCACATATATTTTGTATGTATATATAATTTCTAATGATTACAAATCAGCACACCTTAAAACTTGGAGTCAGATCTTCTGCTGCATCTTCATTGAAATGGATGTTTGAATAAGCTACAGATATGCTATGTGGTGACTGCAATGCGTTTTCTTCTCATGGTTAGACTAGTTAGCTTCTTACTGTGTATTGAAAATCAGGGTGAAATATCTATTTCTTCATAACCTTTGATAACACATTGAAATGTACTTCAGTGATGTGCTACTATAATTGCATGCAAAAACATTAATGATGGGGAATTAAAAATGGCCTTTAGAAAAAAAGGAACTTTAAAAGTTCATTTATAGCATAGCAACTATAATTGGTACAAGTTTACAGACTTATTTTACAGAAGTATGCTGAGTTGCCCATTACAGCTTGCTAAAGCAATATTTTTCTAAAGCAATATTGCACCTCATTCTGGAAGATTCTTTAATTCATTTGAACAATAAATTTTTGTTTTAATTCTTTAATTCCTTTGCAACAATAAAAAAGGAAAAATAAATTTAAGAAAACCCACAACAAAACGAAAAAAAAAACCAACATGTTAGGCAACTGAGCCATACAGCAACATAATTTTTACCAGTTTGTCCATGTTCCCATTGTGTTTAATTCTGTTACTTGTATTAGACTGCAGGTGTCTCTATCTTTTCCCCATAACTAATGTTGTTCCTTCATACAGTGTAATGGCTACAATATAAACCCTCATATCTAAGACAATTCACTTGCTATGTAAGGTTATTAATCTTTTTCACATTTCTCTGGAATACTTACTTTCAAACACATGCTGTTGACTAAGGTTTTAATTCAAAATAGACTTTTGAACAGCTAGTAAGAAAGTGAGAAGTAAAATCTAATTTCAGAAAATATGTAAAACTGCAGAGGAAAAATAATTTCTTAGAGAATTGTCTGCAGGTGGCTGACATTCTCCTTATAGACACATGACAATACTGGGCAGAATGGAACCTCACTGTTTTGTCTAAACACAAAAGTACAGCAGCCAAACAGTCAAAATTTAAGAGAAAAATCTATAGATCAGGTTTGGGTTGTATCTGTTTCAGCTTGGTGGTTTCAAACCAGCCTTTCTGCTAAGACCACTTAAGCCTTAGACAAAGTGTGAACATACCTCCGTTCATGAGTCCTGCCTCTTAGTGAGAATGTTTCTTCTCAAAAAAAAAAAAAAATCATAGAATCATAGAATCATTTGTGTTGGAAGGGACCTTTCAAAGGTCACCTAGTCCAACTCACTGCAATGAGCAGGGACATCTTCAACTAGATCAGGTTTTCCAGAACCACATCCAGCCCAGCCTTGAATGTCTCCCAGGATGGCGCATCCACCACTGCTCTGGGCTATTTGTTCCCATATTTACCACCCTCATTGTAAAGAATTTTTGCTCACCTCCAGCCTGAATCTCCCCTCTTTTAGTTTAAAATTATTACCCCTCATTTTTTTGCAACATGCTCTGCTAAAAAGTTTCTCCTCATCTTTCTTACAGGCCCCCTTTTAAGAACTGAAAGGCCACAATAATGTTTCCCTGGAGTATTCTCTATTCCAGGTAGAACAACCCCAACCAAGTCCCCCTGCTCTGAGACTAGCTAGTCCTGAAATACCAGTAATAATAAAAATCCTTTTGCTTACAACATTTTCGCAAACAAATAAATACTGGATGCTGGGGGAAAGGAAGAATATTTAAAGTCTGCATTCAAATGCAATAACCATGATCATAATTTTCTCAGCTTTGTCTACCAACAAGCATTGTTCAACCCTTTGCCATCAGAAACTATTTTTTAAGACAAGGTACTACTGATATTTATGCTGAGTACAGGATGCCATTCTGCCAGACTATAGAAAGCCTTGTTCTTTCCACTCAGTGCTATAGGTAGCATTTGGGAATAGATGTTTATTCAGAGTGAACAGATAAAGAAATAATAAGTTTATCAGCAGCCAACAAAGCACACATACTGTGATGATTAATATGCATTTGAGTGGAGAGCTTTTTTTCCATTAAATCTTGTATTGCTTAAATCACATCTTTCATCAAAGTCTTCTAATTGCACCACCGTTTATGATCATTTATCTGCATTTTATTTTCAAGATGAAAATATACCATATACATCAGAGCATTTCACCTTAAATTGTAACATAGCAAAATGGGTTTCTCCTAGGGAAAACAATTTTCTTCTTGTCCACTTTAGCCAAAAGGAAGTTAATAAATGCAAAACATCCTCAAGTCTTCATCAAAAAAAGTTACACAGGTAGACATCATCGTTATACATTCCTGCTGCAGTTTAAGGTTCACAGGACAAATTTACAATTGCTTCATTACAAATTCTGTGTGATTTCTTCATACATTTTAAGCACGCGGAATATCTGCATTTCTGATTTTACTGGTGCAGCCTTAACAAGAGAGTTATATCCTTACTCAGTATAAACTGGATGAGGCTCTGACGTAAGAGTTTTGTTGATACTGTGCGTAACTGAAGAGAGATACAAGGAAATAGATATCTAGAAAAAAAAAGAAAATGGATGGCCACTGTACTGTGGCTTACATTATAACGTCCTTGTCCTGGGTTCAGCAGTAGCAGTCATTTTTTGTTCCTTCTTAGTAGCTGGTGCAGCACTGTGTTTTTAACTTTTGGCCTGGGAACAGTGCTGATAACACCGATGGTTTTAGCTACTGCTTAAATATTTAGTCTGACCAAGGACTTTCTGAGCCTCATGCTCTGCCAGGGAGGAGGAGAAGCCAGGAGGAAGCAGAGACAGGACACCTGACCCAAACTAGCCAAAGGGGTATTCCGTACTACAGCACGTAATGCCCAGGATGTAACTGGGAGTTACCTGGAAAGGGCTAGTTCACTGCCGGGGTCAGGCTGAGTATTATCGGTGGGCGGGTGGTGAGCGGTTGTATTCTTCTCCCTTGTTATTTCCCTTATGATTGTTATTGGTGGTAGCAGCAGTGGTTTGTGTTATACCTTATTACTGGGCCGTTCCTATCTCAACCCGTGGGAGTTACGTTCTTGCGATCCTCCTCCCCATCCCTCCCGGAGCGGGGGAAGGATATGGGGGGGAGTGAGAGAGTGACTGCACAATTTACGGCTGAGCTTAATCCACAACAATACCTCAAGAGGCCACCACAGTTCATTTTTCAAACTTTGTATGTCCTGCTCCCAGTGAGATGTTCAGGATTTTGGGGTTCTTGCAGGTCTGTTTTGAAAGAAAAAAACTGAAAAAACAGTTGAGTGCTTATACACTATAGTGTATACTAGGTTTGTTTAGGCTCATCCATATGAATAGTGATTTGCTGCTTTATTAAATGCCACCAGTTTAGTAGGGGTTTCCACTAAGGAAAATCTAAGCACCCTGGGAAATCAAGATTTATCAAAATTGCTCTTTGTCCAATCAAAATGTAATATAGTTATTTAAATATGATGACTATGCACATACTGATTTCTGTCTTTTATGCATGTGTGTATTCATATAAAAATACAATCAAATACAGAAACAATACATTGCAACTAATGTAATTACATGGAAAATAACTCAACATTAAATTAGTGACAATTTTCTTTTTACCTCTGAACTTTTTTTAATATACTTTATGCACCTAACAATATTCAGTATCACATTTGGCTGGATATCAATCTGTCTGCCACACTGTGTGTAGGGCAATAGATCTGATGGTTAGTTTTTTGAGATAAGTGAGGGAAACGCTGTGTGAGATAAATATATATATACATACAACCGAATAAAACAATATAATACAAATATAAGCTGATAAACATAATTCCTAACAACAGAATACATTATCTTCACATTGGTAAATATTAAATGCACGTAAACACAAAACATTCTTCTAGATACTTCTATTCTTATAGCACCATCAGTGCGTGCACCTCTATAATTACAAAATTACTCTTTTGAATATTTTTATAAAGACAAGATTTAATTAAAGAGGCAATTAATAAGTAGTAATACCTTAAATATCCCTGTTTATATGGGGTTTCAGATTTTGTATATATACATTCCAGTCAGTTTTGACAGCAAATCTGTGGCTGATGGTTATGTCAGTCATAATTGAGTCTCTTTCCCATTACACTCTTATTATTGCAACATGTTTTGCTTTTGAGAGTATCAGTTTTATATCACAAGAAAATATTATTTATGCCACTGTCTCCTTTTTGTTTCACACGCTCTCCCCCCCCTTTTTTGTCTTCTTTTCAAAGAAAGGAAGGACTAACTTACTTAAACACAAATAAATTAATATTAATGTAAAGGCATTATAGATACCAGAAATATAATAATGGAATCTGAATGCTAAATATAGGAAGGCATCCTAAATCATGAAAATTACTGCTGTAACATGTATTTATAAATCAATTTTATATCATAAAATCATAAGTATAAACAATCATTACCAGTTGTCTGAGATCACTAGAAGCCAGTCACTTATTTTACTTTTGCCACTGTTCTGAAACCACTGACACAATCTCAGTGTAATAAACAATCATTACCAGTTGTCTGAGATCACTAGAAGCCAGTCACTTATTTTACTTTTGCCACTGTTCTGAAACCACTGACACAATCTCAGTGTAATAAGTCTGATCAAGAAATCAACATCAGTCTTACCTTAGACCTATTAAGTCTTCAGACTTTCAGAAAATAGATTATTAACTCAGTAAATTAACTATCTTCTTCCTTTTGGAGAAAGTAAAAATATCCTCCATGTATAATCAAAGACAAAATAAAGCTCACAAAACATTAATGTAGAATAGTGCTGAGTAACAGAAGTGGTTTGTGTATATTGCCTTTGGAGGCTGACTGCAGCCTTAGAGCTCACATGTTCCTGTGCCCAATATAGAGACTATAAAAAGGATACTTATTGTTAAGAGCAAAAAATCTCAGTGTCTTATACTATACCATATTTGCAATTAAATGAGTAAGGTTTTAACAAGACATAAAAAATTGTTCTGAAGGAACAGGTGGGAAGCCAACCATATTTTTCTTCTAGATTGTATGGAAAACCATTTTACTTAATTATACAATTTCTTAACCACCATTTTTTACTGACTAAAAAGGAACACAGAAATGTCTAAATTAAAAAATTGATGAGATGAACGGTTCATTTGTTCAACATCTTATTTATCAAAATGGCAAATCCTTGGCATTTCAGGCAGACATTCAAAATAAACTGCAGCATGCAGGTGTTGAACAATTTTTGCTTTGGAAAGGTTTACTCCTTACCCTCATATGAAATACACCGTATGCTATACAGAACTGTCCATTCAAGCATTTATAGGCTCTATACCTGTGCTCAGTTGTTCATAACTATTCGTTATTCATCACTTCAAAAAGCCAGCTCAGCATACTTAAGGCATCTGAACTCTTTCTACCACAACACTCCCAGTATGTGAGAACTGGCGGAGAAGAGAAGTCTGCAACTCTCATTTCCAATATTGCTGCTTCCAGGGAAATTTACACCACTAATGTGTTTTTATTCTATTCTATTATTTATTGATTTTTTGACCCATTAGGAGAAAACAGATTTTTAAATACTTCCTAAGTATGTTTACCTTTTAGTTCAAGGTAGGTTAAAGAATTACTATTTTAACAGTGTAACTGCTTGAGGGAGGGGTGGTTGGTGTAAAATGGATACAGAAAAGTTATACTATTTATTGTTAGCTGAAAGTATAGAACTCTTGTTTTCAGTTTCATTTTCTCAACATATATTAATTTTTGTTACATTCATTTACACACAAGTCCAGATTAGTTCCTAAATACTTATTAGTAGGAATAAAAGAGGAGACCTTAAAGAAAAAAAGCACTGTGATGCAGAAGGCAGCTTGTGTATCTGTAAGCTGCACCAGGTGATACACATGATGTCCTGAGAGCTGTTAAATGTAGTGTTCTGGTGGTAGTTAAAATTTCATTTTTAAATCCACCCAAACAAATGTTACCCTTGCTGCTGACATTCGTAATCCTGTAGCTAAAAATTAAAAGTAGGTCATGCTGCAGTATTACCTGTTACGGATTTTCCACCATAGTTGGATAAAGAGTAACTGGCTCAGCAAATTGATAAACTTAATTTTAAATGAACAATCATAAAATGTGAGGCTTTCTTCAGGTCAAAATTAACACTGAAGTCACAGAAGCAATAAATAGAAAAAAAATCCCTAACAGAGAATTTGATAGAACTCAAAAAATTTGCAGATTCTCATTTCTGGGTAAAACCTTGAAATTTAACTTTTCAGAAACTATATTTACAAAGTCTATAGTGTTGAACCTTACCTAGAAAGCACTGATGGCTGATATGAAACCCATCTATATGATTCCAGTAATCTGGGAAGTGACTGATTACAGTAATCTGTAATCTGGACATTTATAGTCATCCATTTTTCCAAGGCTGGCCTCAGGAATATGGACATTAGTTACCACTTCACCTGAGTCTATGGACTCAGGACACAAAGAAATTGTGCTGAAACTCCATGGATTCTTCAAAAATGTGTTGCATCAAAACATATTGTGTGGCACACACTTTTTGATATTTACTAGTCCAGAGACATGTTATACAATGTATTTGGGACAAATCAGTGCAACTGCATGAATACCAGGATTTTTTATTTTTTTTTAACATGTTTACATATCTATATATATATACACACATAAGTATAAGCATATATTACATAGGCTAATGTGCTACGTATTATTGTTTCATGGCAGGATGGGAGAAGCATTATTACTTAAGGCTACAGAGAAGATAGATTACTAATAGATGATCCCCCATTTGGCTAATAAACATAATTTAACACTATATAGCATGATGGAATTCTTTAGAGATATACAATGACTCCATAACTTTTAAAATCTTCCAAAGCTACATGAAGCTTTTTGGCACATAATGGATTACAAAACAACACTTCACTATTAAATCTCATAACATCCTATTTAGTTTCACTACCAGATTCTCCGCAACAAGACACAGGCATCTGTATATTTAGCGTAATATAAACACCTGCCTATATTAGGACTGCAATAGTAAGAATTTAATTATAAGAGTTATAAGTTCTGTTTGGATTTACTCTAAGAAGCAAAGCCAGGTCCCAGTTGCAGCCTGTCAGCTTTCCTTTGAATTGCCACAGTAATATCCTTTTCATCTAACAGTATGCCACCAAGATGGGACAGGTGGTTTAAACGGTTGCTAAAACCTGCTAAATGTCACTGGCAATGGCGCTCTAATGTGACTACAGTGATGGCCTTTTCCTGAAAAACTAAAGTCACAAGCCTAATTTAGTTACTTTAAATGCAGTTCTAACAGTTAGTCTATATTTTCATGTACAGAGGGGTCGGTTTATATTTATATATCTGTGCAAGCAACAAGCATGATTACTGAATGTAAAAGAAACAAAGGAGAAGATTGCTCAATATTTCAATATTTCAAGAATACCAAGGACCTACATTTCAAACTCTGAATCATAGCTCATTGTTCATAATAGAGTTTGAGTGCAGACCCTCTTCAGAACTTGTATGCTGGAAAATGTGAAAAAATGCATCACTGTTCAGAATAATGGAACAGAAAGGAAAGTGAAAAAAACAAAACAAAACAAAACAAAACCAACTCCCACTGGAATCCTAAATGTTAGCATTTAGGATTCTCTAGCACTACCAAAATTTCATAATACAACCACTTATTAGTTCCATGGTGATCTGACAACCACAGAAGTTAAATTAGCCGCAAAATATTACTGAAGTTTTCTGTTAATATAAGCAAAGCTGCTGTGCCACCTGGTGAACATTTTCATAGGCAAGAGTCTCTTTTGCTGCATTTATCAATATAAAAGACTAATTCAAGTACTCTTGACAACTTCTGTCGGTGCTTGCACTAAGATGTGAATAGTTGCAATCAGTGATGAGAGGGAGAGAGAGATTCCTATCACTACAGAGTACTGGTCTTTTGTCAGTACATAATTAATGTGCTCATTATTTTTCAGCAATACATGTTTTAATTTTAGGGAAAGTGAAAAAGCATTTTTTGTGGCATATGGCAAATAATCTACAGGGGTACGATATTTGATGAATATTTCACTGTGTTTTCAGCCCATGAATTGACCACAGTCAATCATGATTGATCATCTAATTATGATCAAACTTGATCATCTAAATGTATGCATTTTCAACATTTTTTCACTGAACACTAAATAATTCTCAGCCCATCAGCTGCACGAATCAATCTGTTGAAAATATTTAATAATACTCTGGTATTTAATGTTAACCAGAGCATTAAATCAAAACTATTGGACACATAAGCACACAAGGTGGCTTATTCTCTCGGCAGATAAACATAGAATAAAATTTCCTGAACAAAATCTTCATTATACATCTGAATTACATTGTGACAAGTATTTAAAAGAAGTTGTTTTGACCCATACCTTTTCCAACAGACAGTATATTTATGAAACTGATCCCAAAAATTCATTAATTCAATCAACGCAAATTCATGTCAAAATTACCACAAACCTAGACTGGACGCAGAGAGGCCCAGCCTAACGCCCATTGTGCTACTCCAGTAAAGCAACAGAGAAAAGTATAGAAGTGTGTGAATCTCAATAATCTTATCTATATGATGTAAACTTTGCTTAGTGGCTATTTACCATTTACATCCCGATCAGATATTATTTACCTAATGGAAAAAACATTTTAATTTTGTGAAAGATTGGATTGAGATCAAATCTTGTCTCCCATTTCATGCTCTAGAAAACCAGCCTTCCCTGAAGGATGAAGAAAATATTTTCAGAATTTTAGAGAAGCTCAATATTTAAAGTATGCCTTTGCCCAATATCTATAAGGGATTTGAGTCTTCTGTTATCTTGAGTGTTCTGTTATCTTGAATTGAGTTTAGGGAAAGTAATTTCCTCCATATACTGTCTCACCACTTTTTGTTGATTCAGTCAATATACTGATCCTCCTTTTAGAATTTTTCAATTTATTATTTCTCTGTAATTTCAACTGTTGGACTTACCCCTGTTTGGTTATTGTTTTCATTCTGAAGGTGGGCACTTTTCTGTATAACTTCTGTATCAGAATAAACTAAATTAACCCCTTCATATAGAGGTCTAAATTATTTGGGCAGGATATTGTGTTTTCTCATAAAAAGTAGCATATAATTTTGGACACCCTAATGAACTTTTAAATAATACTGAAATTTATTTCCTACAGTACTTTCCTTAGGTGAACAACAGCAGTATAATGAGTTACAGTTTTCAACTTTGCTCCCATTAGAAATCATTGTTCATATACTAAATAATACCCATATGAACATAAATCTTTTGTTGGCATATATGTAAAATTACATGAAATGGCAGGTATGCAATTAACTATTATATGCTTATGCAGGCTTTCTGTTTGGAATCTAGGGCATCAACCCTTTACAGAAAGGAAGATAATTAAAGTTCAAAACTTTATGACAGAAAGAAAACCTACATTTTCCTTTCCTAGAAATCAAGAGTTTCTAGATGAAACATTTATCTTATAATAAATTAACATGGCAAACTGAAGGCTTTATTTGGATAACCTAAAAGTGCTTTAGGTTCTTGACAATGTGGATATCTCAAGTTTGTCTTTGATTATATTTGAAAACTTCTCATACAGCTCATATCTTTCAGGATTTTGTAAATCCCACCTTCAGCTAAATGCATCATCTTGAGCATATCATGAATTGAGACATATCACTCGTTCTATTTTTCAGAAAATACTTGCATACAAACTCGTCACACTTTTATTTACATTTCTGCACCTTCCTCATTTATGAATTTCACCAAGACTGGTACAGCATAGATGCCATTCTTTCACAGATTTCTACTCTATCTACCTCTAGGGCCATAGTAAGCTACTTTTGTACTACACTTATTTCTGTGAGTAGGCTGCTAATGACAACAGGGGTTTTTTTAATATCGAAAAGTGATTAATTAGCTGTTTGACTGACTGAGGTTCTATGGATGAAAATCAGTTGTAAATTGCTTTTTTCATCAATTCAGTCTACTAAAATACAGACATTCGTAAACTCATGAAGAAAAAGTGTTTTAGAGAAGAGAGAAACAGAACTTAGATACCATTTTATTGCTACAGTTACAATGCATTCATAAAAGAGTTACCAGAAGTCTGTGCTAATATCCAATTTTGTGTCAGAGTTTCACGTATAACAAAAGAAAAACGTCCCCTTTCTTTTGTGGGTTTTGGTTGTGGTTTTTTGTTGGGTTTTTTCTGGGGGGAGGGGGAGGTTGGCTTGGTTTGGTTTTTTTTTTTTTGAGGGGGGGAGTGTCTGGGGTTTGAGGTTGTTTTTTCTTTTTTCTTCCTTTAATTTTATAGTCATTACAAATAAATAGCATTCATCATACACACACTATTTCTCCAAAACAATTTAATGCATGGAAATCCTTATCATGATTAATCATGAAAGCATCTGGGAATGTGACTTTCAGACCACACAGACTGTGCTCACCTAGCAGAGGTATGGAGTGCAGCAAAATATGTATAGTTCATTTTTCAATGGAAAATACTCATTGGTTTCCAAAGCATACAGGACTACTACAAAGCTAGAATTTTTTTTGTAACAAACTGAAGTGCATTTATGTCTATTGTGCATAAAGGAAAAAATGTTTACCACATTAAGACAGTAAGGCTGGAGATAAGCTTTGTCATTTCCCTGCAAGAAAATCCATGCATCCAGGAAAAAAGAAAGCATTCTGTCAGACAAGATATACAGGAGTTCTGTGCATCAACTGTGGTTGATTCTTTTTTATAACAAGAAGACACAGTTCATTACAGTTAGATCATTATCATACTAGAAAACTGAATATTCCAAGAAATTAATTGTTGTTTACTATGTCTTAGAATTGCTTACGGAACAGTTCTTCGTTTTAAACCAGTTCTACCCCACACTTAAGGGGATTCATCTTATGAACCTACTATACTAAAATATAAGATTACAATTTTCCTTTACCAGACAGGTACCCAGTCAACTTTAAAATGTCACATACGAAAAAAAAGGTTGGAATTATTTTTGGTACGATTATAACACATATTCACCTTTTATATGCTACTCTGTGATGAATCTTCATTTAAAAATGTAATAGGAAGTCATAGAATTGTTTAGGTTGGAAAAGACCCTTAAGGTCATTGAGTGCAACCATCAACCTAATACTGTCAACTCCATCACTAAGCCACATCTAGACATGTTTTTCTATGACAGAGATGAGTTCTTTGGTGAAAGAATAGAACAAAATTCTCTTGGAACTATCAGAAAATGCAATTTGTCAAATTCTTCAATATTGCCATTTAGACAAGTGCAAACTGTTGTAAAACACTTGTCAGGCCATGGGATAGAATTCAGCCCTCTGTCTCCTCTGACTTAGATTTAGAATCAGGCTTTTAGTTAGTGCGCATGCATAAAACTTCACTATAAAGTAATTCAGTGATGAATTTAACAGTTAAAAGGTTTAACATTGTTAGCACAGTCAGACTTCTAGTGAAATTTCCTAAGGTTTCATGGAAGAAAATGCATCATTTAATTTCTGCACAGACAAGCTCCGGTCTCTATTTTCATGTGCAATAACCACAACGGTTTTTTAAATTATAAATGATAAATAGCCAGGCTAGATCTGGACTAGCTCCAAACATGTATGTGAAGGCAGACTCTAACTGGATTTCCCCCACAGTTGCAATCACACATTTATACTAGAAAGATGAGATTCATCTCAAGAAATGCTCACTATCAGTTAAGTACCAAGCTACCTTCTTAGATTTGCTGAATTGTCTCCTGTAACTCTAGCAGGAATACCAGTCAGTAGCCTGGACTACATTACTAAATTTTGGATGACTAAAACTAGACTAAGTTTACCCCATTCTAAATGAATATTTTACATAAAAGAATGGAGCCAGTACTGAGAACAAGGTACATGCCATTACTGTCAAAATATTATTAAGTAGCAGAATACAATTTCACATTTTTATAGCCTCATCTGTATAAGCATTTTTTTAGTTTCTTCCATAAAACTGTCTAAAAGTGCTACATAAATATTAATTAATTAACCTCCCCTGCATCCCCATATGGCAGGTATTTATTTTTACATTGTATAGCTGGAGAAACAACTGCAATAAAGCTAAGCTCTATGCACAAGTCCAGTACCAATTCTGTTAGAAAACCATGAATAAATAATCCTGGACACTTGTAAATAGACTATGATGTACTTCAAAAAGAAGTTATCTATCCAGCCATATGTAGCCTATGACTTCAGAGTAATGTGATTTCCAAGGACTTTTCTCTTACCACAGCTCTCCAAAATCAAACATTTCTAAAAAGCTACATGCCCAGAAAAAACAGTGTATGTTTTGGGGCTAGATTTCCATAGCTGAAACTATTCCTACAGATGTTGAAAATGGTGGGGCACTTTTCCTACTGTACTGCAGAATTGGAATTTGCATGATATTATTTTTAACTGGTCAAATGCACTATATGCTTTACACCTAGAAGTTTAAACATGTGTGCTATCTACAAAGGTAGCATCAATTTCAGAGGGCAGAGAATTTAAAGTAATTTGTAGAAGAGACACTCCTTTTCTTAAAGAGAGTTAAAGAATTGATTGTTCTCTTTTTTCCTGTTAATCCTGTAGGCGTCTGTGCTCAAGGCCAGCTTGAATGGGACCTTGAGCAACCTAGTCTTTTTTTTTTCCCCAAAGTGGCCACAATACCAAGTGCCATTGCAAATAAACGTATTTCACTTGCAACACCAAGCATTTTCTTTATATCGACTTGATAATGACCTGCATGATACTGCTATATAGAGGAACTTCTACTTTGCATCAAGTGTATGTGTTATACACAGAAACATACTCAAGAACAGATTGGGTTTTTTGATATCTAAGAAAATTTCTGACAGAATTGCTGAGTGACATGGGTAGTATACTAACATTTCATACCCTGCTTTCATTTGTATTGACTTTAAACCACCTTATCTTGATCTATGTTCAAAGACTTAGAAACTAAATCTGATGCTGTTGAAAGAAACAAAATTCATTAACTACTTTCAAACACAATCAGAATTACTTTTGGACATATAGTGGTATACTACTGGCAACCATTCCTTTGACTTGTTATGAAGAAAAGACATGGCATACTTTTTATTAAATATAATCATTCAGGTATTATCCAAAAACGAATGCATCTAGCACTGACTAAAATTGGATTTAACAATGGATAAAAATTAGAAGATAAAAATTCAACAATTGGATGATGACATCACTCTATTGCATTTCCACATGCAGATTATGCAACATTAATAAAATAAAAAATGATCTATTGTGTCAGTTAAGTGGGAAATAAGTGTGATTTCTCTTCAGCATTTCATTTATTCAAAATTACTAAACTGGATTTTCCTTTAGAGATAGTATGGGATGGAATTAAATTTTTGTTCTGAAATCTCGATCTATAAAACAAAGTATATTTTTAGCAGAAAAAAATAATCTCTTTATTTGCCAACCGAATATAAAACCAAAATCAGTACTTTATATCTGCATAGGGAAATCCATGCATTCCACAAAGATGTACAACTTGAACTTCATTCCAATTAAAGTTGGAGAAAATTATTTTGCTGACCGCAGTAGAGACAAAATTGGGTAATTAGGCCAAATCCTAAAGTACTTATTTATTATAAAAGCTTATGAGAATACTCTGTAAGTGATTATTATTATGATACAACACAAACCTATTCTTTTCCTAAGTATTTTGCAAATGCATAAGAAGAAACAGCCCATGATTGATTGTTACTCTTAATGGTGGCTTGAAAGGGGTGGGAGGAAGGTGGCATGACTCCACAAAAATCATACATCCCATTACTGGCAGAAACAAGAAAAAGAACTTTCCTTTCTTCCATAAGGACACAGCTGCTAAAGCCAGAAAGGTTTTGTGCAGCATTTGCCTACAAGTGATACCAGCAAGTACTGAAAAGGAATCTGCGGGTCTTGGTGCCTTTCTATTAATGGCAATTGAAGTATATTGCTTGCCTTTCTTGCTATGAATTGCCACAGAATTATCTCAGTCCCAGGGGCAGCAACATTAGTTCACAATTTTAATTTAATTTTATTTACTTATTGTCACTTTGGAAGCAATAATAACTTTCTCAACATGATAACTTGCCTGGATTCTTTTGTTGTTCTTTTGGGGACGTGGCAATTTTTACTGTGCAAATACCATTAGTGCTGTTTATTTCTGATTATTAGATACTGCAGTTTCACTCTGCTCTCTTATGAACTAGATGACAGGGTGGGGAGTAATTACCTGCCATTTTAGCAATCCTTCTTTATAATGCAACAGGAGATTTTTTTGTTTTGTTTGGGTTTTTTGTTTGGTTGGGTTTTGTTGTTGGTTTTGTTGTTTGTTTGTTTGTTTTGTGTTCTTTTTCTTGTTTTTGTGCAGCATTGGGCTTTTAAATTGTGAATCACCACAAGAATCCATCTCAAAAGATTCTTCTTACCTTTTCAGTTGGAAACATCAGGACATCATTGTTCTCCTTCTATCATTTTTAATATAGCATTCCCTCTTATCCATCCTTGAAGACATTTTGGATTATATAGGCTCAGGGAATCTTCTCCTGTGATACCTCATTGAAACATTTACTTTTTCATGCTTTTGCACAATACGAAGCACTTACACTTCATCTTTTTGCAGTGAAATATCTGTTCTTTCTGACTTTAATAAAATATATGTTGGTTTCTCTTTTCTGTTGCAATGTTAATTCTTCTGAATTATATAAGGAACAGCTTATTATAGGGAAGTATGAACTTACTGAGATCAAAGCACTACTTTCAGCTATGTAAATGTCCTTTTATACCAGTCTGACTGTGTAAAGGTACTTTAAAGAAAGTCTCAATGTCTCACACTAAGCACATTCAGGGACACATTTTTTAGATTTTGGCATGAGATTCTCATATTGTGTGACTACTGGGCTAACACTTCAGATTGATTGGTTGATTGATTGATTGATTGATTTAAAGAAAAGGAAAGCCATCTAACCTTGCTATAAAAATATAAAAGGAAAAAAATCTAAATTTGCTCGTGGAGAGTATTCTTCCACATTTTGCATAGCGAATCATTACATGTTTTCATTTTCTCAAAGCAGAAAGAATGTGCTGCATCACAGTTATCCTCTAGTAGCTGCATCTATCTGACAAGTAAAGTAATACCCACTGTCTGGCACATCTAAGAAAAATAGAACTTGAAGATCTTATGGATCATTGTTGCTGGTTTCTAGGTTAAGCATAAGAAATTTCTAAAATAAGGAAAATTCCAACAAAACCTGTTCATTATTTAGCATATATGGACAGAATAAGATTATACTTACAGAGGAAAATATCATTGTAGTATGGCATTTATATTATAATAAAATATTACAATTGTAATCTAACTAAAAGCTGAAGGAGATAAATTTGAACTTTTTCTATAGCACGTTTCTGTATCAATCTCAAAGTGCTTTACAAAGAACTCAGGTATCATCACTGAGGTAACTAAACTGAGATATAGAGTGGAAAACTAAGTCTTAGTTTCATGCCGCCTTTGGATTAATTTGGGCTTCACCATATTGTGGCTGCAGGCAAATGTAGGAGAGAGAGAAGACTAAGTCCATCTAATTTCTAGATAAAATTTGTATATTTATGTAGCACTACAAGCAAACTAAAAAGCGCAGTGAAAACATCCTAGATTTCTAAGATTCTAACATGGATAAGAAAAATAGTTTCCAATGTGAGATAAAGGGGTCATTGGATTATTATAGCAAAGATAACAGAACATACTATTTTCTTATTAAAAGTTATTTCGAAATTGAATGATGATTGTATTTCCATTACGTAATTCAACAGGTTGATTCAAATATTTAACAGAAAGTTTATTTTTCATTAAATCCAAATATTTTCTCAAGCATAGGTTTCATACTTTCAAAATGTCACCTGATGAATTCAATACAGGATAATTTCTGTAATAATAAAAGAAGTCATAACATTAAAAAATGCCTCATTTTGCCTATGAAAAGGGAAAGCAAACAGAGGCTCTTTGAGAATTCCTTTCCTGAGCATTCACAGATGAAAACAAAGGGTTTTTTTAAAAAAAATATTGGTCAAAGGTGGTGAAAGACTATTCTACCAAGATTGTCTATAGACAGATGTTTCACTTTGAATGGATTTGCTGTTTGCATAAACACCAGAAGTGCTATGGTATTTTAAAATTCCTAAGTTCTCATATATTAATATTTCAAGCCTGCAGAATGATACCCAGACACCAGGCTCATTAAAAAAAGTTATTCTATTCTCTCCAGTATGGATTGTGTCTGGCATATCCTTCCTGCTTTAAAAATCTATGAAAAACCAAGATGCTAATCTAGACAACAGACACACTTTCAAATGTGCTTTAACTCATTTGCATTGCATAGCATTAAAGATACAGTCACCAGCAAACTGTTCGGTTTTCAGAATTATGGTGTTTTTTTTTTCCTTTGAAACAGGAAATAAGTAAATTCAAACACTGTAACTAACTACCTAAATAAATAAATAAATAAACAGGTATAAGTACTTCCTCATGTTGTTCACTGATTGCTGGAATTTCCACCCTTGAAAATATTAAACATGTTCTACTTGCAGAAGCATAGGGTAAAACTTGGTGCTGGTACAAGTTTCAACATGCTGCTGTTGCTGTGTTCCTCTGCAAGACAGACATAGGACATGATTCTATTGCTCTCTGTTACTATCTGTTTCTGCCCCATTCAACCACCATTTGATTTGAAAAACACAGTGCTCAAACTTTAACTGTTTCTATTTATCACCTGAAATTATACTATGCTATGTTTTGGAGGGTATTTAATTTAAAATTAAATATCAGTTTGATGTCTAGTCTTCACTAAACACTTTATTTTCTTATGGAATCACTCTCTGTAGATGACACGATCATCTTTCTCTATAAACAGAAATAACTGCTGCAGGCATGGATTGTATCATTTCATTGTTATTATACAGAAAGGGACAGTAGGCCTGATTAAGTCTAGTTAATGTTAACAACCCCTGTCATGTTAATAATCATTCATTTTTGTTTATTTTAAGATCCTAGACACATTTTACATATAATCATAGAACTCAAGGAGGGAAGGTACTTGGAGATCATCTGGTCCATTCCCCATGCCGAAAGCAAGGACCAGCTATTACTTCATCTGTCATCTCAGACATTAGTCTGGGCATCCACCACTGTCTGACCTTCAGTGGCAGTGACTCTATAAGCACCCTAAGCAATCTGTTGCATTGTCTTATTGCCCTTTTTCTCAAGTTTAATCCAAATCTCCCTGGCTGCAATTTAATACCATTACATCCTGTCTATCTAAATATAGAATATTTTATTATTTTCTTTACTGTATCATTATTTTACACAGCTGAAAAGTATTGCTATGTTGCCCTTCAGCCTTTTATTTGGGAAAAAATTCAAACAAACAAATGTGAAATGCAAAATCTTGTCTAGTATCTGATACTCTTGTTTCCCTATGCTACGCTATTTGACTCATCTTTCTTGAAGTGCTCAAAATTGGACACAATCTGAGACGTGTGTTGAACAGAAATAGTTTAATCACATATCTATTTATGCTTATCTACCCCTTCTTCAAAATAAGATTGATTATTACATTCTGAGAACACTATGTTTTCCCTTCTTGCATATTTCGACACAGTCGTCCAAGATTTAGATCACGTGGTTCAGCACGGATATTTTGTATACCGTAGCATCTCTTCTGCAGAGCTGCCGCCTATGTAATGCTTTCCATACTGTAATAGCACAGGTAGTTAATTCTGCCTGGGCACTCCTGCCCTGCTGAGTGGTGTTTTTTATGGCTGGCTAACATTAGTCTGGATTTTCACCCATTTACATTACTCTAGAATGGCTTCTTAATCAATGTTACTTTAGCATTTTTTTAATATCTAATTTCAACTGTATTGAATGATATATAACAAAGATTGTGCTCTACTTACAAAGCCTTCTGTCTTATATAAAGCAATCAATCAGATTGCTCTAGCATGGATAACTGTTTAAAAAAGATATGTTGGCTCTTATCAAGCTGGTACCTTGTAGATACCTATGAGAAATTAAGCTGACTGGTCTGCAAATCATAGCTCCTATACATTTCTTTTTTGAGTAAGACATTAATTTTCCTTTCTCCCAGTAATTCATCTGTCTCTAACCCGTGCACAGTTCTGGTATTTACTATTGAAACACTTCTCAATATTAATTGAGACTTTATATTAATACAAAATTCCAAGTAGTTCTAACTCAGCAGAAAGCTCTGAAAATCAGTGTTATAGTAATTATTATGGCAGCCAGTTATACAATAACTTAAAACATGCTTGTTCAAATAAATCTACATGCAAATTAACTTAGTTCATATAGATAGTAAAAATAACTTCTGTATGCATTAAAAAGATGTCCTGCCACAGTATACAGGGATACGCTCATGGGTCCCTTATTCATCTAACTTGTTTTCTCTTTGGTTGGGGGTTTTTAATATTAGAGCATCAGGTAAATATTTAACTTATTACAAGATACACACATAAATTATTTTATATTCAGAATAAGTCACAGTACAAAAAACTACTAAATCAATTTTTAATAATTGATTATTTTTTAATCCCACAAATTGTTTGAAAGTGAGATGAAGATCTCAAAATTGATTAAAATATTCTTTTTCAAATATAGTGTCAGCATTGCAATACACATCAACCCAAAATTATTTGTTCATAAAAGATTCTCTTTTAATGGTAGCAACAGCTATGCTCTGATCATTACCAAAAGTTTCATTTTTGAAGGACAGTACATGATCTATTCTGCAACATATTTTTCAAGAAATGAGCTCCAAAAGAATTCACTTTGCTAAGCTGTCCTCCATTTGCAAAATATACATTTTTTCTTATTCAAGGACAACCGCTAGTTATATGACCAAAAAATGATGATAAAAAAGGCAATTACAGGTTGTATTGTAAGTGGTTAAACTTTCATAGAGCAAGGTTTGAACTTTGCTAGCAATTATTTTTTCTCCCAGTAGAACATAACAGATAACAGAGTACAAATGACAGGTGTTTTACAGAAAGCAGACAAAATGCAGCCAGGAAAATAGGGTCAGTTTATACTACTGTCCAGAGGAACTAAGCGCATTTATACGAGAGTTCAATTTGGACCATTCTCTTTAAAGACTGATTAAACCTTAATCCAAGGCAGACACATGCAGAATTGCAGATTATTGTGATCCCATATCAAGGTGCAATAATAAGTGGCACAAGGTGGTCCACTTGGCAGAGAAAGAGAATCACAGAATCACAGAATCCCAAGGGTTGGAAGGGACCTCAAAAGATCATCTAGTCCAACCCCCCTGCAAGAGCAGGGTAACCTACAGTACATCACACAGGAACTTGTCCAGGCGGGCCTTGAATATCTCCAGTGTAGGAGACTCCACAACCCCCCTGGGCAACCTGTTCCAGTGCTCTGTCACTCTTACAGTAAAGAAGTTCTTCCTGATGTTAACGTGGAACTTCCTATGCTCCAGTTTACACCCATTGCCCCTTGTCCTATCACTGGATATCACTGAAAAAAGCCTAGCTCCATCATCCTGACACCTACCCTTTACATATTTGTAAACATTGATGAGGTCACCCCTCAGTCTCCTCTTCTCCAAGCTAAAGAGACCCAGCTCCCTCAGCCTCTCCTCATAAGGGAGATGTTCCACTCCCTTAATCATCTTTGTGGCTCTGCGCCGGACTCCTTCAAGCAATTCCCTGTCCTTCTTGAACAGAGGGGCCCAGAACTGGACGCAATATTCCAGATGCGGCCTCACCAAGGCTGAGTAGAGGGGGAGGAGAACCTCTCTTGACCTACTAACCACACCCTTTCTAATGCACCCTAAGATGCCATTTGCCTTCTTGGCCGCAAGAGCACATTGCTGGCTTATGGTCATCCTCCTATCCACCAGGACCCCCAGGTCCCTTTCCCCTTCGCTACTTTCCAGCAGGTCAACCCCCAACCTGTACTGGTACATGGGGTTGTTCTTCCCCAGATGCAAGACTCTACACTTGCCCTTGTTAAATTTCATCAAGTTTCTCCCCGCCCAACTCTCCAGCCTGTCCAGGTCTCGCTGAATGGCAGCACAGTCCTCTGGTGTGTCAGCCACTCCTCCCAGTTTTGTGTCATCAGCGAACTTGCTGAGGGTGCACTCAGTTCCCTCATCCAGGTCATTGATGAAAAAGAAGTAGAAAAGAGTACGTAACATTCGCTTTTGCTTCAAAAAATAGATTTGCACTTTCTTCTTTACATTATACATTAATGGAAAATTAACCTGTTCATAATAATAATTAAAAGCTGCTTGAGCATATTTTAAGGTGTTCTTATTTATGCTCTCGTACTTGAGAAGAACACCGAATACATCACCCATTCTTAACATACTTTAATTTTGACTAGCACAGGGCAGATTCATCACATCAGGTGCTGGCAAACACCACATTTTGCAAGCTGTTGGTGTGGTCTCAGATATTTAAAACTTTCTACAAAACTCAAGAGTCCAGAAGATGAATCCAAAGAAACATCTAATTTAAAGCAACTTTTATCAAAAAGTGGAACACCATGTGGGGCTGCGTTTCCATGCTAAAGTAAGGTTCTAAATTCTTTCATTCATACTGTTTTGATCCAGGAGCTTGGTTTGGATGTTGAACCTCAATCACACCTTTTGTCTTATACTTTGTGTGTAAGTCTTTTCAAGGACAGGCAGTTACCTGTCAGTCAGTCCCCAGGTTTGGGTGTCACTACTAATGACACTTCATATTATTGAATGTTTTTCCCTTGAAACAGAATTCTGTGTGAATCTGACACAGTTTTTGAAAAGAAAATGTGCCTAAAGTATGTTGTGAAAGAGCAAGGCTGAGAGGCACAGATGTTACTACTTCCTGCCATATGCTGTTAAAGCTTTAATAATGTGCATTTATACTAAGTTTAAAACGGTACTCTGGCACGCTTCTCTCCTGTATGAATGTCAGAAAAAGTACTGTTCTCTCCTTGGCAAAACATGCCAACAAATGCAGTAACCTTCTTAAAAATAATGTGATATTTTTGATGCTGTACAAGTGGATACTTAAGGACTTTTTGTGAAGATGAAGCAGATCATCAGGAGTCCCTCTAAAGCATTTTGTATTGACTTTCTCATTTTCTGAAGCAGCAGCTTTCATCTGGGTTTATGTGACCACTATCTTTCACACAATTTTTAGATATAAATGCTAGCCACAGGCTAATGTGAAAAGAAAGAATAAAACCTCATGCACGTCTGAAGCATGCTAATGTTTCTGAAACCTTTGCCACCATACAGATTGACACATGACCATTACCTCACCTGCCCCTTGGATAAAATATCTGGTTCACGTTCCATTCAATATATTTTATACTGAATGACATTGTTTTAGTATTTAGTTAAAAAATGTTCACATTTATTTTGCTAAGCTTATGTTGTGAGTGTTTACCCTATGTTTCTGACTGTGTTAGTCAATTGACTTTGGTGGATTTCTTTCTTGTCTACATGCATGCTAATAAAGAAAAACAATTGCATCATAATCGTAACAGTCTTTAGGCCCTGGTTCTCATTATCATACTGTCCATGTACTACTCTTTTGTACGACATAAAAGCCAAAACCTAACTATTTCAACTTATTCCATAGTTGAAATCTCAGATAGCTAAGAGTTGGTCAAGTCTGTGGTACACAAAGTGTGCAAGTAATAGGCTGCAGACACAGCTCCAAACAGCTACAGCAACCTGCTGCATAAGTATAAGCACCACTAAAGTGGAAAGCAGTGGCTCCTCAGCTCTAACTATTCCTGATTCACAGGGAGCCTTTCAGCCTAAGCCTTATTCCCGATCGTGGGAAGTGAAGGTGCCCATACCAGCTGTTCAGATGTGCCCATGGCCCAGCTAGCACAAATCTAGGATATATGCCAGGAGTACTGTGGTTTTGCACTGCAGATTCTGTTAGGGAAACATATAAACCAATTCATGAAGCCCACAGTAATAGCTTATATTCTGGGAGTTTATTTTGCACTCAAGATGACAGATCCTATGAGATTCCAAAGTGCCAGTCCTGTTTCTAAAAGACAACTCTCTTTCAGGGTAAAATTCAACTTCCAGAATATGAAAGGAAAAAAAGAATAAAAAAATCCACAAACAATAACCATGAACAAATATTTCTACATGAATTATAGTGGAAGCAGTTTATGGTTCTTATTTGGTGTATTTTCCTATTTGTATGTGAACCTTCAAAACCTCCATAGTCTTTATTAAAAGTATAATATTAAACTGTGAAAAACCTCAGTTCCAATCAAACAACCCAGACAAGTGTTTCCCCACCCTCCGAATTAAAGTCAATGACAGCTGAAGGCAAACTACCTCATAGAAAGTATTTTATTAGAAGCCCTGATGGAGAACACTAAGCCTGTCCATATAGCTTTTATTTTCACTGTGCTTTCAATAGAAAAAGATGTCAATTTATGCCAGCAGCCACAAGATTTCATTTGCCTGCCTGTATGAAAGACTCATATCTATATATGTAAGCATATGTAGGTAAAAAAAAAAAAAAAAGGTATAAGCAGCTATAACAAGACTACTTAAAGTAAATTTGAACTCCTGCATCACTGACAGCAGAAATGTGAAAAAGTTTCGGTAATTAAAACTTGAAAGATTTAGGCTTTTCATAGAATTTATTCAAAATATGTTTTGTCCCCATCATTCACTTTTGGGAACATTTCCATTTTTATGTTGGATGGAGAGTAGACTGGTCTCCAAGCTGCTCCATTACATGTTCAGTGATTTTACCTGAATTTCACCATTTACCTAACATTCTTTATTTATTTTTATTCCATTTTCAAAGTCAGTCACTCTCCATCCTGTCAGTGGAACAGATAATACTGCTAAAGCACGGAATGGCAGGTAAACCCAAACCCTCGTCCTTCTGCTGTTGAAGACAGGGGAACTCCCCTTCCCACCCAGACCTTGGAAAACATAGCCAGGCTGAGAGCTCCCTCTCCTGTTGTAACACATTTTTCACCACTGCATTTTGTTTCAAAGAACCAATAAGAGGAGCAAGACAAACCTGACAGAAAAATAACAGGATATCCAATGAACTACAGTACAACTCAGCTCAGGGGAAAGTATGCCTTACAAATCTCTCATATATAAAAACTGCAATTAATACTAACTTCTCGAATTATAAACGTCTTTTACCACATCACAGAGACTTGGTATCAACTATGGCAATATGACCATGCTATGCCCTGGCAATGTAATACAACTGTGTAAGTAGAAAGACAGAAAACCCATGAAAATTCATCACAGAACAATCGTTAGAACTCCCTACAACTTAAAAGCAAAGAGCAACATTAAATTCAGCATTTATTCTGTATTTACTGAGAGATTTGGTGATTATGGAACATGTAACATGAGTGATGATTTTTTTAATTTCTTTTTTTAATCTGGCATTCACTGAGATAAAACATTTTGTCTATAAGAGAACCACAGGGAAGGAGCTTACCAAAAGTAAAAATTAAAAAATAAAATCTCAGAATAATACAACATATTATACTTAATCAGCACAAATCTATGAATATTCAGTGGCTACCCATTTCTTTTTCAAATTAAAATATCTGATTTTAAATGAACCAAACATGATTTATTTTATTAAAAAGAGGAGTCAAATCAAAAGGAATATAAAGCACAATTTTTATTTGGAATATATTTTTTAAAAAATCAAAACAAAAACAAACAACAAAAAACTCCACACCACACAACCACAGAATTAAGTAAAAAAAACACCCCTAAACTGTGTGCATAAGAAGGTAAGACTGAGTAAGCCATCTATGCTGAGAGGAAAAATAATCTGATAAATATTTAGACAGGCAATTCTGAATCTGTGATAGAAGTGTAACACCAGATTGAGCTGATATACATTGAACTTAAAAGCAAAACTTTCACCGTCTCATATAAATCAGCAAGTAAATAAAATACTGAAAATGTGAAATACAAAAGAACCATGAATGACTGCAGAAGAAATAATGTGAGTCAATGATCAATGAATATAATGGAAGTCTTTCCAGTGACATTAATAAAATTCAGAGCTGGCTTTTGTGCTCAAAAATGAAGTCACGTTTAAGTAGGAAAATCATTTTCAAGCACTAAAACACAATAATGACAGCCCCTTCTGTTTGGCTCATTGTCTGTGTTGGCAGAGTGGGGAGGGGGAAAGAGGTGTTGAGATTGCTATTAGAGAAAGATGAAATGTTACGCCAAATTAGAACCAAGAGCCAGTAAAATATTTCTGGCAATGCCCTTGAGATAACCACCCCCTTGAGATAACCACCTGTCACATCACTGGAAGGTGCTTCTGAATTATTTTCCGATGTAGTTATAGTCTTAAGTCCCTATTTTCAGGATAACATATTACTTTTTAGTAGCTAGTATTCTCTACTGCACATGTACTAATTTTCCTTCTTCCAATGGAATTTTTAATGAAGATAAATTATGATCATGACATTTACATCTCAATGATTTTCACAATTGAAGCATTCCCATAATACTGGCGCACATGCTGTAAGTGGGTTACGCAGCCAGATACTAAAGCAATCATTTTATCATTGTCAGAATGAATATAATGCCTACAGCAATCAATTGGACTTTTATAGGAACAGTTAGCTCAGCTGTTTTTTACATTGAAAGAAATGCACGGAAGTGCCCATTATCCATCTCCACTGTCAAAGCTTTCATTCCCAAGAGCATGAAACTCACACCACTAAGATCAGAAACCAAGAAAGGGCCAAGGTGGCCAACAGCAAAGAGGCCGAGAGCCCTGGGAAGAACAAATGAGGGCTACCCAACTCTGGGTACATTCATTTAGGACAACCAGAGATTTCAGCTGTGGTTGCTGTACCCATGGAGGGGAGGAGGTAGTCCTGGCCAAGAGAAGAACTGACGACAATGAAGGTGCTAAAAGAAAAAAAAAAAAAAAAGAAAGGTAGATAAGTGAAAAAAAAAAAAAAAAAAAAAGAGTTCACAAGAGTTTCTTAGGGGAAACAGCAGCACAGGTGTCAAAAATGAGGAAAGGTTGGCAAGTTTTCTCTACTGACACAATGTAAAGTTACAAGTCAGGCTAATAATAGCTGATAATAGCCAGCAGAATAGCTAGGACAAGATGTTTTTCCAGCTACTCACCATTATTTCTAGCAGTTCCAAAAGTTCACTTCTGTTTCAGATCCTCAGGTCACTTGGTCCTTTGTTGTTCCAAGCTGCTGCTCTATCTTAGCTTTCTCACAACACTTCTTGAGATTTAACTATTGTTAGTTCAGCAGTTTGTGCACCAGTTCTCTGATTCATCAATAAGGATTGATGCATCAGACATCTATGTAAAAATAGATTCCAGAAGCGAGGAATGTATCTACATTTCCTGATCGATTCCATGTGCCAAAGAGCCCCAAAAATATTGTCATTTGCTTATTGAGTCTTAAACTTCATCATTAATCAATAGATATTTTGTGAAAGAACAGTGGATAAGACACAGAAGTCATTAGAAGGACCGCCAAGGCAGGCAAACAGGTTCACACAGGAAAGGTGAATTACTCCTGTGGAGTAAGTACTGTGCCACTCTTGGTAAGGTACTTCATTTTATTCCTATTTTCAAAGGCAAACTGAACATGCCCTCATTTCCTTCATCCTTTTCTGTTTGTTGGTGCTTTTTTGTGGTTATTTTTGGTGTACTGTCTGGCATCTTCTAGGCTGATATCTTTCTAGAGTGCCCTGCAAAAAAGATCTTTAGAAGCCAAATTTCTTGAGGATGTAAAGGGATTGTACTGCATGATGCATCTGCTAGCTCTATAGCTCAAGAGCAGTCTCCTAAAAAGTGTAATGGAGTAATGAGTTTTGAGAGATTCATCATCATTCCCTATACCCCAACATAAAGCCAGAATAAATTTGATTCAACAATACTACAATGGACATACTTCAGCTAAGTTATTACAGAATCTGGAGGTACTCCCAATTAGACTTGAAGAAAATGTGGATTTATTTTTTTTTCACACAGAAAAAATACTCTAACTTATTAATATCTGAGCTGACAACATCAGTAAAGTCCCTACATTCCTAAGCTTTGAAAACATCAGGCCTACAGGAAAGACAGAATACTCACAGTGATAAAGTTCCTTAAAATAATTTCTGCTTTTTTCTACTGCACTGAGTCTCCAAATCTGCTTAGGAAGAGATATAGAAGTAATAAATCTTCAGATACTTTTGAAGAAAAATGAAGAGTAAAGGTTAAGGCTGAAAATATACTATTTAAAATAAAACAGTAAATACTTCTGCCAGCTTCTTAAGCATTCAATGGCCAGATACACAGAAGAAAACCTGATTGTTTCTGTTCATATGATTTTTACTCAGAGCTTTCAAGTTCTGCAAACATAGAATCTTCAGTCCTCAACTTCTATACTTTATAGAAATGAATGGTGAAGATCAGATCCCATCACAGTCAGACTTTCTGCACTATATTATGTTATTCTAATGAAAAGGCCTCTCAATTCGTTAGCAAACACAAGGCTCAAGTTGAGCCAGGTACATACAGACACTGCATATGCACAGTGTCTGTATACACAGACATCACTGAGAAGGGAATTGACAATTTTTAAATTACTTTCATGAAGGAATACCTCTACTGACACTTGTCTCAATAAAAGTTATTTACTTGTTATAGAATAAAGATATTTTTTTAATAACATATTTATCTGGACAAATATCATGCATAAGAACTACAGTCCAGCAAGAAAAGATCCACACTTAGATTAATCCCACAGAAGAAACCTGAAAAAAAGGGCTTTGTAAAAAAATAATAATCATAAAAGTCAACTGGCTATGTAAAGGCAGCTCAAATCTCCACAGTTTGACAACTGTTGCCAAAGCAGGAGAGCATATACCTGTGCAGTCCAGCAGCTGAGAGGAATTTGGCAGACTCCCAGATTTACCTACTTCCTAACTAGGCTTTTCCAATGTTAGATCAAACCTCCAGACAGGATCCAGAAAGCATGTTAGCATGCCTGGTAGACTGGCACCTCATTGTTCACTACGCCGCACTTGCAGGCCTGCCATCTAAATGGACAGCAAGAAGAAGCAGGCCTGAGGGTACTTCATAAAGCAAGGACAGATATTCAAGAGAAAATCAATGGACAGCTGGTTAAAAAGAGACTCGCTTTTTAGAGGCCTATACCTACATCTTAGCACCTTAGAATGCCAGCCTAGGTGGAGGGAGAGGCAGAAAGACATTTATCTGACAAAAGTCCATTGGAAAAAGCCAAATACTGCAGTGCATTCAGCCGAACAAACACCATTCCCTGGAAATCTCTTCTCCAGTAGTGTGGATGATTGATCAAAAGCATCTTAGCCTTCTATGCACTGTTTCATTCCTTTATTGAAAAGGCTAGAAATATTTTCCCTACCCTACCCTTGAAGCAGCTCATATTTGCCTGTGATTTCAGCTGTTTCAACCTGACACCCTTTCCCCTGCCTTTCACCCCCAAAAGCAGTTTATTCACTCCTTAGCTAAAAAGCCTACTATGACCCAAGAAATACTTTTTCATACTAAAAGACAAAGATGTGGAAAATGGCATTATGCATGGCAAAAGCTTGACACACTGGGAATATTATTTAAAGTACAGAAATATGAGAAGTTTGAAGCTGCCAATTGAAACAAAGCGAGCAGCAAGAAAGGAGACTGTGGAAAATGTATTGTCAGTGACTCCTGTCCTGGAATTGAATCCCTAGGTGAGTGCTGAGACAGTCTCTTGAATGCTAATAAGATGCTCATCATTATCTAGTGCTTCAGCTGACTTTGTGACTAGACACAATAGCAAGAAAAAGAAATATGAAAGAGTGTTTGCAGATCAGGGATATATAGCACTCAGACCATTGGGAAGTGGGGGAAAAATCCTGCATTAACCCCCCTCCCCCCCAAAAAAGATTTGAAGAAAAACAAATTCATAGCAAAGGTTTGGTAGCATTTTACTACCATGAGTTTCACACGGCACCCTGCAGGGCACCAACAGAGATAAAACTGCAATCCATGCACACAGTGAGTCTTAAAGAACTCCTCAGGGGGTGACCGATGTGTATCACACTGTTCTCTTGCTTGTTTTGCTCTGTATTCAGGACATATTTATCTCAGCTGAGAAGGTTTGAGTTGAAGTAACGAGTATTTAGTATTTACATGCAGTTTTACATCAACACCAAGAAATATTTTCACAGTAATATTGCAGTTTGATTATTTTAGTATCTAGTATTTTTAGATCAATGTCCTACTTATCTAGTATTTTCAGATCGTAAGCAACCATCAAAATTTAAAAATACTTTAGTAACAAGAATATAAGAAACATAATTTACCATAAGGAAAATCTTGGGAACTAAATCTGGAAGAATGATTTTAAACCATTTTTAGGATGTTGACCTACTTTGGATCTTTCAAAACCTGAAATGATAAAGCTCTGCTTTTAATGACATAAAATGGAAAATACTACCATCATCTATTTTTTAAATCTCATCTAAAGAGACAGCATTGTAACAATCACATAACAATGAAGCTGTAACACTGTGATCAGATAACATACCAATTTTCAAAACACTTCAGATATAAAAACTGCCTTTGAAAAATATTAATCCTAATTTTAAAAATGAAGTTTTGATTGTATTTTGTAATCTCATCTGATTATACAACCACAAATTTAGGCATTCTAAAAGTAATTAGATTTACAACTATTAAGTTGAATAGCAGCAAAGTATCTATGGATGTAGAGTTATCATTTCTAAACCACTTAACGCATAGCAGAAGCTACTTTCTTTTTACTTTCCTCATCCTCTTACCAAACAATGTGAAATGTCCTTCCTTACAGAGATAGCTATGCTATCAGAGTGAAAGAAGTATTTGTTTGCTTGTTTGTTTGTTTATTTAATTTATTTTATTTACTCTTTTTTTTTTTTTTTTTTTTTTGGAAGAAATCCTAAGAGATGTAGTGATGTCCTTCTCAAAACTGTTGGATTTAAATAACCTACCAAACTTTGCAAGAAGACATCAGTACAAGTGGCTCATGGACAGGGAGCCAGCCTTAAACCTGGGAGCCTTACAATCAGTTCTCTGCTTGCCAAAGCCCATCTTAGACAAGTCAGATAACATTAGAATGCAAGTTTTAGAACAAATGTGAGAGTCCCGTAGCTACTGGGTTTTCAAAGTAAAATGCCAGACTGTTGAAAACAAAATGTTCTGTGAAGCACTGTCAATTCTGATCAACTTTCAAAGTCAGTAAAAGTAAGGCACCCAGGTGCCTTTGCATCTTGGTATTTGGATAAACTGTTCAAGAGTAGCTCATCTGAGAGCAAATGTGATTCTGTAACAATGCCAAGGTCAGTGATGTGCTGAGTAAGTACCACTGCAAGTCAAGATGCCTGAGGGCACCTTGAGCTCATATACCCAATTTTTCCACTATGTCAAAAATGATATGAGAAGAGATTAGATCATGCAACCTGCCAGCTCCTTCCTTTTTGTTAAATCTTTGCCCACCCCAGCTTGTGAAATCACCTCACGCACCTGGCATGCTTCCCAGAACTTGCGCTGAGTTTCATTAAAGAGGGAGAATACTGATTTGGGGTGATCTGGTCTGCATTGTCATAAAATATGTCACAACCTACTTATTCAAGTTGTAGAGGAAATCTGCGATCAACAGAGCATGAATAAGATCAGAAGCTCTTACACATCTAATTTCTTCCTTCAGGTTAAAAAAGGCAAGAGGGAGAAAAAAGCCATCTCCCTGAATATTGTGTTTTTGGTAATATCAGGCTGGAGCCATGCTGATAACCATCTTGAAACACAGAAGGCAACCTCTTAATAAACACTAAACCCTTCTAATCTGAAAGATTGCTCTAATTACCAGAAATTTAATTGTTCAAAGAAGGCTTTTAAAAATACAAGTCACTGTGTGCTCAGACAATATTTTTGCCTTTCTTTTTCCTTTGACAGGACCTAAGCCACTTGGTGGTATTGTAGTACGTGAGACTAGACACAGATGACCAGAAATATAGATAGTTACTAAAAACAGACCTCATTGAACAACATTTGTAAGATTTGTCCATAAATTAATACTATGGATTTTTTCCAGTAAAATTTGTAGGTCTTTTTTCAAATGCCTGTGGCATGGTTATTACTCAGAAAGTGTTGTTTCATAGAATGCTTTTTGGTACTAGCATTCACACACAAAAAGAACTAATTAAACAACATTAGAGGAGAGTTACATTAAAAATTTTGTGATAATAATTTAACTACACAAACCAGCCCATATAGAAGATGTCACTACAGAATATGGGAAAAACCCATATAATTATCCCCAATGAAAAAGGCAGTCCTGTTGTCAATGACAGTGGCAATTTTGTTAGGTTAGATAAAGTGTAGAGATACTGGATAAATAACAACAGCTTACAAGAAGTAAACGATCACACCCAAATAAATAACATTTAAATTGGTTATATCATATGTATTTTTCTCTATGGGATTAAAGTTTTATTTTCCCAGTAGTTTTTTTTACTGAAGGAATGGATCAGAGAATCACACTAGAGAGATGTTGAAATTCACAGCTTTTATTTCTATGCCCTGAAAGTCCCTTTTCAGAGACTTTTCCCCCTTAACCAGACAAACAGAACATCTTTTCATGTTGTTAACCCAAATCACCATATTTCATATTCTTGCTGTCATACTTCAGTAAGTTCTCTGGTGACAGAGAAGGTTACTCAGGTCTGGAATTATCTCTTGAGGTATAGCAAACACATTTAGTTAAGTCTTTTTTGGATTATATAATTTGGAAAACAGTCTAATCTGTTTGTCTGATCCTTAGACATGCCCTACAGCACACAAGATTTGAAGACAGCTGACAAACTAGCAAGACGCCAAACCTGATGACACCCCTGAGTTCTTTCAAAGGTGCAACTATAAGGGGTCAGAAAGCAAGAGGAGAAAACACATCTAATACCTAATCAGGAGCAGAAGATTAGCCCTTATATTCTGAAACTTTCTTTCCTTTCTGCAGTAAATATTATGTAGGATTAAATTTTACATAGTTATAAATCTAAACTTCTTCAACATTTTTAAAGGGTCTTCCTTTGTCATTCATTAAATCCATCTCAAAATTATGACACATTTGCTCAAATACTGTTTTATTAAAATGCTTGGAGCTGATTTTAGAAGAAGCTCTTTCCAAAAGAGATATGTGCCTACGAAGATCTATACATATACAGTCCAAAGTAAAAGGATGATATACAGTCTTCCAGGTGTATAATATAACTATTGTGTAATATTACATAATATTATTAGCCTAAAAATATTTCCTCTATATTAAATGTTGCACAATTAAATATGAATTTCACATAGATCCTGGTCAGAGAGGTTCACACACACTGATCTAAGAATAACACTTATTCACCTATGAAGCATTTGTATCTAAAACTCCTACACTGCTAAAACCCCTACACTGCTAAAATCCCTACACTGCTAAAACCCCAACTGTTTCTAATTCACATGACTGCAGACTGCACATTCTATTAATGAAGAACAAGGGCTTCTAGCTGTTTCATCAACTGTTTTAGATGCCTCTATCTAAACCCATTGTTTAATTTCCCCTTGCCGAAAAACTTGGATGTTTTCAATGTTCCAAGATAGGCACCCTCAGATATTAAACCAATGGTTTGTGTTTGTTTTGTTTTTTTGTTTTGGTTTGTTTTTTTAACTGAGGTCTCTATTATTGCTACAGGTTATTTTGTTACTAGAAATGGACACTTAAACCAGTTGTGGAAAAATCTGTGACACGTCATTTGGCAGTGCACATAACTTAAAGAACATGTTTGATATGAAGACATGACACATGTCTAGATGCATAATATTCTTTTGTGCTGTTTAAGAGTGACACATTTCAGAGGCTACACATTGCTACTAGCAAAAAAACAAACACATTTCACTTTTCACCTTGTACTGATATTATCTGGAATCAGTAAGATGATGTAAAGGGAAGGCAGGGTCAGAAGTACTGTGTGTCTTAAAGTTTAGAACAAAATAAAAACTTCAGTAAAAGTACATAAGTAAACTATCACAAACTAAAAGTATTTAAAAGCTGTTCAGAAAAAAAATTTGCAAGAAGCAGTGGTTAGAGTTGTACATATATAATGCAAGAAATTCTCAGGAGATATGTAATGATAGTGCAGGTAAAACATGGTTTGAAATGATTTTGTGAAATAATTCCACTGGGATAGTTTAAGAAGTTTCCTATGAGATCCTATGGTCATATTTGCATATCAGTAGACCTTATTTGAATTTGCTTGGACATAAATACACTGGAGAATAATATCACTACGGAAAAATCTAAAATGTTTAGATACAGACTAGTCACCTCATTCAGAGAAAAAAAAAAACAAAAACACAAAACAAAACAAACTCAGCAAAGGCACTGAGAAAAAGCACACAGGGGATGAAAAAGAGAGTTCAGTGGAATTTTAAAATCTAGAAAGTGAAACCTGTCAAATTCAAGATGGTTTTACAACATAAATTAAAACAAATAACACAAGAATGCTTCATCGTGAATAAAAACAGCAGCAAAAGATAAAGTGGGGCTGTTGGACAGTAAGATAAAACATAATCTAGATATAGCAAAAAATGTAAATGGATACATTAAATTTTTAATAACAGCAGTACTGAACCTGGGGCAAAAGTAAAATGGCTAGTGAAGATGACAGCACAGTCACAGAAATGACCAAAGTTGAGATGAAGCACAATACTTACTCTATCACTCAGCATGAATACAGAATCATCGTCCCATAGTATTAAAGTAACTGGCATAACAACTCTCAATTCTTTATTTTATCTCTTTATTTTATTTTTAAATTGAGAAAGAAGTGATGAGTGCAATTGTGGACCTATTCCTGCAGCTTTAGTGCATGTAAGATTTTAAACACCCTTAAACGGACAGATGAAAATAAAGACCTAGAAAGGAAATTAAAAAAAACAAAAAAACAAAAACAAAAAACAAAACCAGTATCTAATGGAGCTTATGTTTCCAAAGAAAGATTAGTGATACTGGCCTACTGGCCTACTGGTTTTCCTACTCCCACACACACACACACTTCTCCCCTCCCCACCTACCCCACTAATTCCTCTCCCCGAGAGAACTAGTTCCTTGGAAGAGAAAATAAGATAAATCTAATCTATCTGGACTTCAGTAAAATACCTGATTAGTTGTCACATTGAAAATTACTTGTCAAAGTAGTCTAAATGAGGATCAGAACAAAAAATTAGAATAGCCAGAGAACCATCTGAAAGAGACAGAAAAGTGGACTAATGAGTTTAGGCTAAATTTCCTTGTGACAGCAGGGATTTAGGCTTAATGACTTAGACGGTTTATTCCTTGATCATTCTTTTGCCCTTACAATAGGGATCTACTACCCATCTGCAGGATTCTTTCAGGTAAATATAGAGATGTGCGTACATGTTTGCCCACGAAGTACTCTTAAAGAATAACAGCATGTAGGTCCATGTAAGCTACGACTGGAATCATAAGAATCTTTTTTCTAAAACTATATGTGAACGAAAAGGTAGGTGCTTGCATTCCTATGACATTGTGGTATGTCACTCTATGAATAATAACTGTGAATAAATATTGTATTCATGGAATTTTAATCTCCCTTCCATCTGAAGTTCATAACGATATCAGTACTAACAGATTCATATTCCCCACCCAGCCAGCCTTATCAAATGACAAACCCTGGCATTCAATTGCATTAAATGATAATTAGTCAGTCTACTTCTAATCTGATGGTTCATATATCATGTCAAAGGCTTTCTTATAAAGAAGATTGAATTGGAACTTCATCTATACCATTAACATAATGCATTACAATAATGGGTCCCAATCCCAGATCGGAAGTTTCAAGAAGTTTGGATATGGATATGAATCTGAACACAAGATTTCTACTTCAAGTGCAACAGGCCAAACCAGAATCTATACATTTGTCTCCCTCTGAATGTGGGAGAAATTGAGATTTTGCATAAATAGGTAATTATGTTACTTAACTAAGCCCAGTGTGATAAAGCGCTGCTTCCAAGACTTAACCAGTAATAATAGGATGAGTAGAGATTCCCAAGACAGAAAACCAAGGAGTCACTCAGTCACCTAGACATAAATTATCAGTGCTGTAAATGCGCTGGAGCTTCCCACTTAAGCTTCTTCCTGCCATCCCAGAGAAGTGTCAGACTCTTGTGGGTCTTCAATCATATCTGCCAGATCCATACAGATGTGCCAGACAAACTATAGCATCTAAACTGACACTTAAGCTCAAGCATCAATTTCTTTATAGGCACAGGTTCTGCTGAGCTGGAAGCCATTGTGGCAATAGGTCTATTGAAAGGTTTGAGGATGACATTAGCCCATTTTCCACAGCTGATGAGGCATCTCATATGGAGCTCAAGCTGGTAAACAAAGCCAGCTCCTGAGAAAGGCAGCAACTAGTGCAGATTTGTAGATTGATTTCTCTTTACAACACAGTCCAATATTCCCACCATACATGGCAATTAAGAACCTGTATGATGTAGAACAGTGATCTGTATAGCATCAACCAAAAGGATATTAGCCATCAAAACATAATGCTAGTAAGTTAAAATATTTTAGGGATAACTGAAGTGCAGGGACATTATGCTAACAATATCCATGTGCAGTATAGCTACAATCAGTCATTTCTGATGATAACTATCAAATCGAACACAACCAACAGTCATTAACATTATTAATGGCTGATTCTCTTAGGAAAGATAATTTTGTGCTGCCCTTCAACTTTCTGGAAAACAATTAATGGAAGAGACAGTTCACACATTTGATTACCTCACTGCCAATCTCCAATTGCTTATTTCTCTTCAGCTACATCTTTGTTTATGGGACTTCCATCAGATCTACTGTTGTGCTACTGCCATGTAACTGTCTTTGATGACCAAAAATGGTTGTCAGACTAGTAAAAACAGTCAATAGAAGACGATAAAATCAGATGCAGTGCATAGCTGTTTCAGGACTGTGTTCAGTGGTAGGACCATGAGGACTATCAGTTTAGCTCTCTCCATTTGTACTCCCACTCTTCACTTGACTTGTCTCAGAAACTGCCTTCCTTTTACTGTAGAAGCAATGCAAAACACAACTGACATGCACATCAGCTGAGTTGTTCAGAACTATAAATGAGATACAAGTAACAACAGCAATAATGGCCATAAAAAAGATCTACCGGAATAGATTACAAGTTCAAAAGCATTTTCAAACTATATCTTAAAATTAATAGAAGAAAAAAGAATTATATTGGAAAAAATAAAGTCAAGGAGACTCCAATGTTTTTGATAAGCACAGGCAACATCATTTGGAAAATTCTACAGCCAAGAGAAGCAGGACCAGGAGACAGCAGTGAAGAAAGGAAACTGAGAATTTTTTATTTTTTATTTTTTTTTTTTTAACTGGGTAAGCCAAAGAAAGATATGGGTGGAAGAGATCTTTTAACGAAATTGAAGATACTCTCTAGAGAAACGGACTTGCAGCGTTACTCAGTCACATTTCTTGAAGATTAAGATTAGAAAGCTGTCAAACTGATCTGCACTTATCACACCGTTGTGTAATGTACATTCCTAGACCTACACACACTGGAAAGACTAACAGAGAAAAATCTTACAACATGAAGAAATTTTGTCATTTCTGCCTTTAGTTCCAAATGTGTCATTACACATAATCCTCTGGGCTCTGTGGGAGTTTTGCCTGTAATGTGACAACATGACTACTCCCACAAAAGAGTAGGCTTGGATATGTTCCCTCTGTGATGTGTCTAACTTATGAAAATAACCATTGATGGGTATCAATACAAACAAAGCTTCAGTCATGCAAACATTTTTACTATGCTTCAGAATTGCTCTTGAGATTCAGAGGTGGTTATTCACCAAGTTTGTCTGCAATCACAAAACCGACTACCACAAACACAACTTTCACTGAAGATCTCATTAGTGCTCAGGGGAATTGTCACTTCAGACACCTTTTACTGAACATCATCATTCCTGTGAAGCTCTGGAATTATCTATATGTAAGGTAGCCGTTGTCATCCAACGGGATTTACTCAGTAACGGGTCATAAATGAGACACAGTAAATGGAAATTTTCCTGAATCTTTCTTTTGAGAACAACGTTCTCAAATTATTGAAGAGAAATTAAGCAGATGCTTTTACAGAACATTACATTAAAAAAAAAATAATAACCCATGCTGTCATTTATATCTAAAACATTTAAGCAGGTATATAATCTGTGAGAATGCTCCTCCATTACTTGAGAAAAACAATCATTTCCACTTTGTAAATTCTAAATTCTTTTTAAGAAATAAACAATCTGAATACTAAAAACCACGTTCCAGAAAGAAAGGGCTGGACTGTGATTTAATCAGCTAGAGCTTTTAAATAACAGAGAAGGAATAAGGCAAGTGCCTGCCTCGCTCTAACCTAGCATACAGAAATTAGAAGTATATTTGAGAGGTGATGAGAGAAAGTTACTGAGATACAACCTGAACCTCAGTAAAAACTGAGAATTAAAAAATCTACCTTCTTATTTTAGCCCCATAACTTTTTATATGGTTTCAGTCTCCTAAATTTAGGAATCAAAAGCTTTCCATGCTTAACTAATGCCTTATTATTCCTCAGTAGTAACTTTCACAGATTAACAAACTGCCACAGAAAAAGTTTAGGGAAAAAGGCAACTCTTATGCCACCAAGTGAAGTATAGCCTTGATTTAGTTAAAAATTAAAGTTACAAATATAAGTAAAGAAATTCACGAGTAGTCCTATTTATTTTGTTTGCATTGTACTAAATCAATTTCAAGGCAATTTATTTATATGAATAACTCTTCAGCATAACCCTTACAGAACATCTTTTCAAAAACTTGAAATAATCATTATATCTGTCAAGCAGAAAAATATTTCAGCCTCTAAAAATTATGTCCTCTCAGAAATTAATTATAAATAAAGAAGTCAGATATGATATAATGTCCTATTTTATTAAGTTCATTAGCTATGAATACATACCTTTGCACACATTATGGACCGAGATCTTCACCAAAGACATTCTGGTAACATTTTACTTCAGTCTTCCATTTTAAAATGCAATTACTACTTAATGATAAGCAAATAGATTTACAAATTCAGGAGTTTATTTGGAACTTTACTAAATTAAGTAATAATTACTTTTAACAGGTAACTGACAAATGTATTTGTTACTACAAAACAAATGTTAAAACTACTACAATGTATCTTTAGCCTCTGGCTTTATAAAGTTGGTCATTTTAAATCATGCAATACAATCCCATCTTTCTTGTTGATTTTATTATTGTCATAACTCAACATAAATAAGAAAGCAAATTCTATCCTTATTTGGACATGCATATTTCTTGTTACTTGCAAATTAAAAGTGAGCATGTCAGGGGTGATACCTCATCCAGTATATTTTGTCATTATAAAATGTCTGTGTAAGTTTGTTAAACATCACTCCTTTAATTTTCACAAGTCACAGAAAGGGATTAATTTTCTAGACACTTATGTTACTCTGCCAATGTAGCTGAGAGTTTGAAAGAAATACAAACCAGTAAATCCAGTGAATTTTGAACTCCAGGCTTTTCTAAAGCTCTTTTCCTCAGATAACAGTAGGTCATCAGGCCTTTTGCTTATCAAAATACTTACTGAAAATCTTCTGTACTCCATAATGGCTACAGGGGGCTCCTTCTAAGAAATAAAAATTATCCCTTCTTCAGTCCATTCTAATTTCTAATCTAAAACTCATTAACAGAAGTCAGTCACCATTTTTACTCTCTTGACAGGGTTCTTTCCATGCCACACCAACCACTTTAATGAGCTGCAGTTTTAGTTTACCTCCATAATGAGCTCCATCTCTTCTATTGAGAGACCTAGCAGAAAAAGGTCTATTATTTTGCACACAACTGCCACAAAAAGAACAACAACTATTTAAGAAATTTTAAATACCATTTTATATACATGACATCTGGACACATAGCTGATTCCCCACTGAAAGTTTCAATGAGTAAATATATCCAATTATACGAGTTCTGATAGAACTGATCAGGCTATATGACAGCGTTGTTGAAAGTATGGAAAGGATACCATTAAAATATTGCTTTTGCTTTCTGTAATACTGCCTCTTTAAACTAAATACAAGACTGTTAGGAAATAATTATTTTTGTCATCTCTTCAGCCTAGCCTCTGGTACCCGAAGAATCACAAAGCATTTTGCATATTAGAGACTATCTCTCTCAGCCTTTTTGTTATTGGAAGGCTGAAATAGTCAAGTATCTACTTTTTTGAATGAAATTTTAGTGTTTTTAAATGCAGCTACGTTGCAACTGATCTGACCTTCCATACACAAGTATCTCCAGCAGACGTCACCAGAAATCATTTCACAAAATCTCCATGCTTCATGCTTTGTAGTTTCTGGTGGGCTAAGCACTGTTAGGAAAAAATGAAGTTTTTACAAGGCCATGTAGGGATAGGACAAAAACAAATGGCTTTAAGCTAAAAGGGGGTCGATTTAGATTAGATAGCAGGAATAAATTCTTCACTGTGAGGATGGTAAGGCACTTGCAGAGGTTGCCCAAAGAAGTTGTGGCTGCCCCATCACTGGAAATTTTCAAGGCCAGGTTGGGCTGGGCTTTGAGCAACCTGGTCTAGTGGAAGGTGACCCTGCCCATGGCAGGTGGGTTGGAATTAGATGATCTTTAAGATCCCTTCTAATACAAACCATTCTGTGATTCTATGTTTATTCTGTTTTTCATAGGTGAAGGAACAACACAGGTGAAATATACTGTGAAATACACTGGTAAAAAATGAGATTTTAAGAAAAAAGATTCCTTTGTATTTAACTGGAATAGACTTACTGTAAATCAAAAGCTTAAAAGTTTTAAAGTTGTAATTGGATCAACAGGGCTCTGACAGTTTTATGGTTTTATAACAGTGTGGATCTAAAAGAATGGCTTTCTTTTTTAAACAGGCTGCTCACAAAAGACAAGCAGTAAAGAATAAAGATCCAGACTGGGATATATTTTCAAAGGAATTTCAAATAGACTATCAATCTCTTAATGCTCTTTTTGTATCACAAGTAAAGAAGGCTCCAGTTTAAACTTCAGAATGCAACATACACTAAATTGCCAGCTTATTCTCAGTGCAACTAAGACCCCATTATTTGACAGATGACTAAGGACTTAGCTGATTGTCTGCGGTGTTTGATATACAATCTTGACAGGCATAGTCTATTAAATTAGAAAAATGCCAACCAAAGTGAGTGACAGAGATTTCCACAGATGCAGTAAGAGAAGTGAATAAAACAAAAATAGTATGGTTTTCACCTTGCAGCCCAGGCACCCAGCAGACTGTTATCAAGACTGTTATCTTTTAATGATAATTACTGTAGCTCGAAAAGTTAGAGGCATTTGGTAACCTCAGTTAGTAATTAAGATTCTGTGTAGAGTGGCATGCTGAAATTCATATCAAATGCTTACAATCTTGTCCCTAAAACCCATTTATCTAAGTTCCACTGACTTTCACTGGACATAGATACTTAAGTCACTGAGATGCTTTTGAATAACAAATCCAAAAGAGCTACAGATAAAATTCTAGGCATCTTCAATACAGAAAGCTATATCTTTCTGTTACTGAAATATAAAATATAGAGATAGAATGTCTGCACTGAATAACAGCATGAGCACATATCCCTGCTGAGAGATTCTAAATAAAGGGTCAAGTCTTGAGACATTACCTTGCTGCAGCTTTTTGAAGCATCCTCTTTAAGGACTGGAGACCTTTGTAGCCTTTAATATCAGTAACAATTTCAACAAGAAGTCAGATTTTCCTCTCCTGTATATACCACGTAAATCCTATCCTATCTACCAGCATTCAGAGCACACAAAGGGCACAAGGAAAGTAAGGCCACCTGTCAAGCTGAAAAAGAAAAAGTGCTATTAGACAGGATTTTACAAAGTGACAATAGCTAAAGTAGCAAAAGAGAAAGTGCAGTAAATATGCTTAAAATACAAGCAGGAGAACATCCTGGACAAAAAAAGTCCTTATAGACAAAATTACATTAGGTAGATCAAGGACCGAGCTGCATTTCCAATTTTTAGAAAAACTACTAGGTTTACTACAGGGCAAGTACATTAAGTATTTAACAATCCAGTACAGGTTTGAACTTAGCTTGATATTGTCTTTTAAGAAAACTAGTATTTTTTTCTAGTTCATAATTAATCATTTAATAAAAGCTGTTACATATGACCAACACAGGCCAAGTGAAACATTTGCGTATCATCTTTGTTTTTATTCACATAGCCTGGATATATACTCAAACCTATGAATAGTTAACTGCCAGAAAATTATACTCTTGTCTTACAAAGGAAAAATATTATTAAGGCTCAAAGTATATTCTTAAAAGAAGAAAGAAAAATTGGGAGCGAGAGGAGACAGGACACACATATAATCTAAATGTAGACCATACAATCAGCAAAAAAAATAAAGAAAAGCAGAAAGTAATCTAGTGGGATATGAAAACTTCATTAAATTATGCCTTTGCTCTAGCCCTCGCTTAATCTTCCCAAATTTTTGGCACATGCTATGGATAAATGGCTACCTAACAGCACCAGTATGGTATGGATATAAGTACTGACCCACCAAATCATGAAATCAAAATAAAATTTCTGAGTTACAAGATGCATTTTAAACAACACAGTAATATTTCTCCCAATATCCGAATGCATTCTGTTCTCTACACTATTGCCAAGAAATTTCCCAGATCATTTCAAATCACTATCTCACAGTTTCTCCATCTGAAATGTTAAAACATGACTGTGTTCCACATATGAACTAGGTTTATACACACAAGTGTGGGGACGACTGCTCTCAGATCTGGAGTAAATTACAAAGCTTACTTTAAAAAAAAAAAGCCACTTAGCTTAAATTGAAGCATTTTCAATAGAAATAGTCATCCACATTCCTAACATGAAACTGCAGCAATATAACAATAATTCCAAAGATTATATTGTACATTCAGAATTGGAAAACAAATGCCTGCAGCATCTCTAACACAGGTTATAGGTTATTATCCCATGTGCATTGAGAAAAATACAATCAACAAAATTCTCAAAAATAAATTAGCTGTAGGTTTTCAGGACACTGTACCATATTTAGAATTCTTTTAAAAATTTGCAGAGTTTCCAGATCATATAAAAAAAAAATTTAAATCTATTAGTTTCAATTTTTTTTCTTGATTAGTTTTTCACTTAAATTTTCTCTATTGACTCTAATTATACAATATTTCTGGGTTTATTAAAAAGATTTTTTTCCTTCAGTCACACAACAGACTATCTGTTCCCCCTCCAATTTCCCCCCAGGTTTACATGTCTCTAGTGATTAGCAAAACTGACCATGAAATTTAAAAATCTGCAAAAATGCAGAAGGTACTATTTATTTTCATTAAAAAGCTACAAAATGGAAATTTAATATTTCGTTTTCCAACGTGCACAATAGATAAACCAGACCCAAGTCAGTTTAAGTGTGGAAACCACACAAATGAGGTAATAAATTTTTCTGTTTGGCATAGTTTATCACCACGGACCCTGCAGCACACTAACGTATTCGCCCAGCCTTTAGTCAGGAAGGTAAAACTGGACAGCAGAAATAATGGGCAGATTATCTAAGGTGTCCTCTGCTTGTGGATAACAGCACTAATTTTATGAGTTGCAAGAAACACAAACTTGGGTTCTCTATTAAGAGTTTAATTTTTCTCTCTGATAGTTTTTACTATCTCATTGGAAAGGCCCTCTTTCTTCTCTTCCTGAAGTATATTATAGAATCATAGAATAGTTAGGGTTGGAAAGGACCTCAAGATCATCTAGTTCCAACCCCCCTACCATGGGCAGGGACACCTCACACTAAACCATCCCACACAAGGCTTCATCCAACCTGGCCTTGAACACCGCCAGGGATGGAGCACTCACAACCTCCCTGGGCAACAAATTCCAGTGCCTCACCACCCTAACAGGAAAGAATTTCCTCCTTATAGCCAATCTAAACTTCCCCTGTTTAAGTTTTAACCCATTACCTGTTGTCCTGTCGCTACAGTCCCTGATGATGAGTCCCTCCCCAGCATCCCTGTAGGCCCCCTTCAGGTACTGGAAGGCTGCCATGAGGTCCTGTTGTGGTTTAAACCCAACTACAAACCTCGTCCACTCACTCCCCCCCTTCTTGCCCTCCCCCTGCTCCTGGAGGGACGGAGAGGAGAATCAAAAAGAATGCAACTCCCACGGGTTGAGATAAGAACAGTTTAGTAACCAAGGTATAACACAAATCACTACTGCTACACCAATAATAATAATGCTAAAGAAAATAACAAGAGGAAAGAATACAACACGTCAGCACCAGCTGACTGATAACTCGCCCCACTCCCCCCAGCCAAGCACTGACCAATACCTTGTCCAATCCTGCAGTCCCCCAGCCCTTCCGGGGTAACTCCCCATTACATCCTGGGCATGACGTGCTGTGGTATGGAATCCTTCTTTGGCTAGTTTGGGTCAGGTGTCCTGTCTCTGCTTCCTCCCAGCCTCCCCTCCTCCCTGACAGAGCATGAGGCTCAGAAAGTCCTTGGCCAGACCAAACATTCGAGCAGCAACTGAAAACATCAGCGTTATCAGCACTGTTCCCAGGCCAAAAGATCAAAACACAGCACTGCACTAGCTACTAAGGAGAAAAATAACTGCTACTGTTGAACCCAGGACAGGTCCCCACGCAGCCTTCTCTTCTCCAGGCTGAACAGCCCCAACTTCCTCAGCCTATTTTCATATGGGAGGTGCTCCACTCCCCTGATCATCCTCATGGCCCTTCTCTGGACTTGTTCCAACAGTTCCATGTCCTTTTTATGCTAAGGACACCAGAACTGCACACAATACTCCAGGTGAGGTCTCACAAGAGCGGAGTAGAGGGGCAGGATCACCTCCTTCAACCTGCTGGTCACACTCCTTTTGATGTGGCCCAGGATACGCTTGGCTTTCTGAGCTGCGAGCGCACACTGAAGCCGGCTCATGTTCATTTTCTCATTGACCAGCACCCCCAAGTCATTCTCTGCAGGGCTGCTCTGAATCTCTTCTCTGCCCAGTCTGTAGCTGTGCCTGGGATTGCTCTGACCCAGGTGTAGGACCTTGCACGTGTCGTGGTTGAACTTCATAAGGTTGGCATCAGACCACCTCACAAGCGTGTCAAGGTCCCTCTGGATGGCATCCCTTCCCTCCAGCACATCAACCGAACCACACAGCTTGGTGTCATTGGCAAACTTGCTGAGGGCACACTCAATCCCACTGTCCATGTTGTAAGATGAAGAACAGCTGATACTCCAGCTCATACAATTTTTATGTTCTAATGTTTCCAAATTATCAAACATAGCTTTCAATTTTCTCTCAATAGTATCTATGTGATTTGTCACCAAGTAGGCCCAGAGGGCCTTACCTTAGAAGACCAAGCAATTTCAGTCAGATGAGGTAAACTCAGCCTAGCAAGCCTCTAGACCCATCTGACTGAGAAATTTATAAATCTAAATAAGCTCTTCTCTGTAGACCGTTCAGTGAAAACTGCTTTATATGTTTAAATTCTTAGAAAGCAAACAGTAATGAGGAGATCCATGTGTTCAGGTGACCCACATTCTTTGATTCCCTTTCTAATTCAGTGAGCAAGTATCCAAACATAGGAAATATCAACCTCCACTAATATGGGTGCAGCTATTATTCCTAAGAGTTGGGGTTTTTCATCCTGATTATGCAAGGTAATCCTAGCAACTCTAATCTTTTTTTTTTTCGTTAAATACACTGCTTCTTTTTCTGTCTCAAATATCAATTACTGCAACTACTGGTAAATGTTAATTTTAAAAGAATTGCTGATACTTGTTTAAGAAGAATGGAACCACATCAAACAAAACCCCTGAAATGACTACTCCTGGGATAAGAATCTGAATAAAGGGTATATTTCACAATTAACTGTACTGAATTCTTCAACTTGTGGACATTTTATTTAAGCACCACCGCTTCTATGTACAATAGTTAGAATCACTGGGGATATAGCCTTTGTGTTTTTTTAATTAATTTCATTTTTCATGATTATCTTGCAGATTTACTGAAGCAGTCTACAGGAGTGTTATTTTAATAAAATTGCAGTCACCGTTTCTATGCCAAGAGTTCCTTCCTTATAATATTAAATAATATACTAAGGATTTACAAGTTTAAAATAAATTGGCCACTATTTGTAACAATGCCAGAATGCTGACATTCACCAACCACATTCATTGCTTCATCCAAAATTTTTCATGTTTGTGATAGTCACAGAATGTCTCATACTTATCCTAGAAAAACTGTTAAAGTGATTTAGATTTTTTTTAATTTTTATTAATTTGCTTATAAACACAGGCTGCAGGACTGATCTTGAATATATCATTTTGCTTACTAATTATATAGCATTTTATAATCCCTTTGCATTTTTAACTTATTTAATTAGGTTGCTTTTGATGATTTCTTTCTTTGCTTGCAGTGAAAGCTGCCAATCTTCCAGACTGACACAGATTTCTACATATCATTCCCTGGGAAGAGTTGCCCCATTTTATACCTGCTGAAGGTCTGACCAATGGGAGCCAGTGGTACAGTGCTCCAGCTGCAGTTCCAGTCCAGATAAACCTCTCATCCAGGACAGAATCTAGTTCTTCAGTGCCAGTGCAGCTGATGAAGCTCATAAAAGCCTTGCACTTAATAATATTAACAACTGGCTTAGTAAAACTATCATATCTGCACTCACAGATTTACCAGAAAGGCTGAGGAGCTGTTAACCTATTCAGTTAGTGCCTTCTCACAGTCCAAACACTGCACTGCACCTTTCTCCCCTTACTATTGATAATACAGTCCTATTGCTGCTCTATAAATCTCACCCTTTAGAGAGGAGGAGGAGAAGGGATGTTTCCTGAAATCCTTAGAAGAGTTTGTTTCCTCCTGTGCCTTGAAACGTCACACAACTTCCAGCTACAGATGACCATCATGTTCTTGACTTCCCTTCTTGAACAGTGAAATGTGCCCTTCCTAACAGGGCATGGTAGCACTTCATTACCCAGGCAAATGTCTACCAAATTCAGAGAGGTAATCATATACATCAGTGCTGCATATCTTAATGCAGTTTGGAAAAATCTTTCCTAAAGAGATAACTTTAATATGATTTTAATGAGACTATGGGACTATAGTTCAAATACATTTTTGTTTCTCATTTAGATACCTTGCCTTTTAACACCTCATCACTATTCATTAAGTTTAAACTGCATTTTTAACCTCTATTCAAAAACTTACTTTAAGGTAAGGTGAGGTAGTTTCTTGAAAGCCCTCAGGCAAGATTTGCACATCTCTTAAATTGCACTCGTCTTTTTGGCAAACAAATCTTCTCAAAAAGGAAAGAATATCAAAGAAATCTTGGCCATGAAAAAGCAATTTTTAACTTTACTTTTTTTAAGAGTAAGATTATTTTTCCTAACAGTTTGTTTTTGGTTTTTTTTTTTTTGTTTGTTTGTTTGTTTTTGGGTGGTTTGGTGTTTTGTTGTTGGTTTTGGTTTTTTTTTTTTTGCCATTGTAGTCAGCCATGTTGTGAAAAGCACGGTCCCACAGACAGTTATTCTAGAGGTTCATAAATTTCAATATGTTGTGGATAGGTTAATCAGTTCAGAGCTCTAGAGAAAAGTTTGATACTTTAGGCCACATTTATGGCCTACAGAAAAAAATGGTGTTGACCTTACTTTCTACCGGGAATAAAGAGGCAACTGGAATCAGCTTCTGTTTATTTACTGTGCCTTTCCTTGTACCTTGCACACTGAATCCAGCTAGAGCTAAGGATGGCTGGAACAGGCATCAAAACTGACACAATCTGCTTGCTCAGTAAAGAGCTAATAAAGACAATCTAGTTAAAGGAAACACCTTTACCTTCATCTCTGAAGTGCCTCTTTCTCCAGCGTGCAGGAGCTGAGCAAAATTGCCACTGAATATGGTTTGGGGCCTTATTATAAAGTTAATTTTGCTACTGTCTTGCTCTCTGTGTTGTCAGAGACAAGCGACAGTAAATTCTCTGAGGGCTGCCGTTATGGCCATATCCCATACACATGTATATGACTTCAATATTTAATGTATAGGAGTCCTAGACTTTAATGTAATACAAATAAAGGGTATAAAAACAACCTTGGGCGCCTCTATGAAGGAAAATGGAAAGGAAACATACATTTCACAAGAAAATTTCAAGTTAGTAACTTTACCTGTATATTTAAAAACATAACCAAATGTCATGTACTTACAGCAAATATTTTTACACATTGTATAGTGCTTAATATTTAGAGCTTCTGAATTTTTTTATCTTCAAATTATACATAACAATTCAAATCTTAAGGAATTCAAATCTTAATGAAAAGTAAATAGGAGCTGGCTGAAGTTGACGAATTTCAACACTCCATAAGATTCTTTTCAAATGAAAGTGGGCTGCTTAGCAAAACAAAAAACAAACACACACACACACAAACAAACAAAAAAACCCAACAAGATGAAAAATCTCAAGTTTCTCTTTCAAGATGTCACAGAGAGCATGGTATTTAGCAACATGTGGGCAAAGTATTAAAGGATCAAGCATCACAACAGAGTATCATCTTTCTTTACCCCTTTGTAATGGATGGGAACCTAGCTGGGACTTGGTTCCTTCCCATGACTGAGAACCATAACAAAGTATGTTGCTTGCCACAGTGTATTCAGCAGAGTATATATGCTTATGTTCATCGTGACTGTTTGTCCTAAGAGGCAGGAAAACAGGTATGCAGCTGTTCTATGACCTTCATACTTGGCCGCACTGGGGTGCCCGGCCAATGCTGTGAGTGGACAACGATGAGATCATGAGAAACTGCACAGCCCCACAAGTAAACGATTGGAAATCCGGCATAAAGGCAGTTGTTTTGATAAAGGTATAAAAGCAGGACCCTCTTGTGGACATGAGAGAAGCCTCACCTATGGGTGGACACACTGCACAGGAATTTTCCCTGTTACCTGAGACTCCTGGCATCAGCTGCAATGGGGCTTCCCAGCTGAAAGTGGGGGCTTGGATTATGATTCAGTGGTAATTGGTGATGCATTTCTTCTTAATCTCTGTTCTTTCTATGCAGTAATGATTTAATGCATTGCTTACTTTCTTCTGTACTTTACTTATATACCTGTATCTCTGATTTACTTTATTGTACTTAGTCACTATATAGAGATATTTACCTAGAGTCACATTAGTGTGCTTGCTTTAGTGTGCTTATTGGCTTTTTTGTACTTGTTTATTAAACTGCATATTATACAGCTAGTGTGTGGTTGCTTTACATCTGTTGGCAGAACACCCTTTCTTCCTCAGAAATGGAGGAAATAAACAACAAAAAATGCTCTTTTATAATAAAGGCTTTAGCTTGTTTCTTGGTGAGAAACACGAAGGCACATGAGATATTTATCTGGTGCGAAATTCAGTTCAATATCTAAATTACTTTTTCGTATCAAAGTTCAAATAAACCCCAGCAACTTTGAAACTTAAGAGCTCCACCATTGTAAATTCCTTGAATGGAGGGTAAAGCTTTGCAGATAAAAATAAAAAGTGCTTTTACTATTCAAGAGACATGGAAACTGTTTACAGTTAGCCACTATGTTGCTTGTGTTTAAGAAAGGGTTTAAAGAAACAAAACCACCTTTATTTCCATATGGGTAGAGATATATCTCACCATTAACCTGTAAATTGAGCCTTGTGGGCCAATTCAGCTGGAAATACTACACTGTAATTACACTGTACAACTAACTGCTCATTCACTTTCCCAGTGAGTAAGTAGAAGCTACTTTGTGATTTGTATGGTACACCACCAGTAATCATGAAGTCCGTTCTAGTGGTGATAGTGATGGAGATAGTGATGACCTCTGCACTTTAAAAAGACACACACACAAAAAAAATAACTAAGAACCAAATATTAGAACCAACTGCTTAAGCCAAATGCCAATTCTTAAGAACATCTGAATCAGGATCTGCTCAGAGATTTAACATTCCCCACAGAACTGGAGCCATCCACGTTCAACAGCTTGAGAATCAGATTCGGAAGAGCAGATATGCAAAATTAGAAGTTCACAGAGCAAGTGCCTAGCCCTACACACACCTGAACTACCTAAACTGCACAAATATATTTGACTGCCTGCCAGCCAGCCAGACCGACCTGTTATTCCCTGAGCATGCAATCGGTTTACAACAGTAGGCTACACAACATACAGTCTCCCCTCAGGTCAGTTTGTATTGCTAATGTGACTGCCCCAGTAAAATTAGGAACTTTGGGATCCGGTCAGTTTGCACACCATACGTTTTATCTTCTAGTAAGAAAACAAGCAGCTGCTTCTCTCATGTGCATTAGGCTAAACTAGCAGGAAACAGAGATGACTAAACTGGCAGGGATACAAAAAAGTTGGGCTCAATTTCCTAAACACCTAGTAGTTCTCTGTCAAAATCATGGCAACTCAAAAATTACAGCAAACAGTACGTAAAATTACAAAGAGTAGCAGGGAAAGTTGGAGAAGCAAGTTTTAAGGTGATTCGACAGAAAAATGAATAGGATCACATGGAATGCCTGACTGAAGGCATGATTCAATTACAGGTCTCCCAGGTCTAATTTCCCCTTGTCCCGGCATGAGATTTCTAGTCCCAGTGAAACAGAAATAAATACAGTGAATAAAGAAATAGTTTCTTCAGAGATATTGAATAAACTCATTAAGGAAAATAATGAAAAGGAAAGAAGAAGAAAGGAAACAAATACTGCAAGTATTGGGTGGCTATTGGGAAGTAGGATGGAATTTTCTAAAACAGTTCATGATTTTTTTAAAGCAGCTATTTTATTTAAAACCTAAACATAAATAAAACACATCTGAATGGTAAAACTTAAAAGAGAGTACTTGCACTTTGGTTTTACTGAATTTTTAAGACAAACTGGATGTATTTGATTTTTTTCCGCATCATGATTTTTGTGAATTTTTCATTATCTCAAATACATTTTGTGGTTTTTTTCTGTTATCCACCTTTATTTGAAACCACAACTAGACTCAGCTACTGTTAACTGAATCCTTCTGACAGAACTATGCTCTCATTTAATTCATATTTTCCTTTGACTTTTGAAGGGAGAAAGATTCCTTCCTTGATGCTAAACCTGAAGATACAAGATAGAGCCAAAAAGATTAGTCTTTTTTCTCCTTTTCAGTTTTAAGCCCCACTGATTACTTGCAGATATTTTTGATTTTCAGGAAACTGGTATTTCATTTCTTGGCCATTTCTAACCCAAGGTCATTTCTTGTCAGATATTTTATCAAAACCAGAGTTCTTCGACATAAAAGTGAATTTATTTTGTGTTTAATCAATTTTAATTCAATGTTTGTATTGATCATTATATTTTTAGAATCAGAGGCTATAGCTGTTAAATTAAATAAATACTCATTTCTTCAGTCAGACTATGAATGTAATATAACAACTGAAAGGAATAGACTATGTGACATCCTAGGCAGTTATTACTTAATTTAAAAATAGAGATAGAATGCCATCTACTTGTTACTTTCTTATATTGCTGGCTGAAGAAAAAAGAGCTAACACGCTTGGATTACTGCAGTCTTTAAGTATATGCTTTGGTTAATCATCTGTGTTCAGAGTTACACAAAAAAAAAAAAAAGAGCTACCATCAAATTAGCATGCACCTGATATGTTCAGTGCATCAATTATACAACACAGCAGAGTTCTCTCTCCCTTTCCCATGTACTGACTCCCAATGCCAAACTCTGGAAATCCTTTTGGACTATGAAGTAAGACACCCTCTGATGCTTGTTTGTTATTTAGAATCCAGATCCTGGCCATGAATTTGCAATATGGAAGGTATGGAAGCAAGCAGAATACAGTACAGTGACAGTATTTGTTCTGCACTGCTCACCAGTCTCTGGAGATGACTTACAAGAACAACTTTGTCTGAAGTTTCAGAATGGGTATTAGCAGCTGGACAGAACAGCAAAAAATTGTTCATCAAGTACAGAGCAGACTGTAATTTATTACTGTTGTTACAGGACTTTTACTACAGAATCAAAATCACAGCATCTACCAGAAAAATCTACAGAGAGCACCTATTAACCCATAAGCACATAGGATGATACACATTCATAATAGCTGTGAGCTTTAATTACCAAACCCTATTATCAGCTCTCCATCAACTTTCTTTGCACCTCACCATGCTCTTTATTTGCCTTTTTTTTTTTGACTAACAGAAAAAGTCACTAACAAAGTTATGTATTTCAATGGAGAAGTCTCTTACCTGAAATGAAAAGATTCTGCTGTACCTGATATAACTGGAGGAGGAGGAGGGGAAAGTGTCATTTTTATTCTTTTTCCCCAGCAAAGTAGCCATCTGTGTGAATAAAATTCTTGGAAAAAAGATCTATAATTAATGTGCATTCAGTCAAGTTGTCATATCACTAGCTTTTCAACACTGCTTTCTCCACTCATTAGTAGTTCTTTTACAGATATTTATTTGGAAGCTTTACAAACCTTTTAGAAACCTTAGTTATACACAAGGGGCTAAGCAAGCAAGTCTCTGTTTCTCTGTTTTACAAAAATTAAGAAAGTGACTCTAAACCTGAGTATCTTAAGTATTATTTGTCTTATTGTATCTGCTTTCTAGTTTTTGATCCTACAAGGGATGAAGGCTGCCACAGTCACTTTGAAGCCAAAATGGCTAAAAGTGTACTTCAGAATTAAGCATCTATTCATGGGACTCTACAGACTGATACTTTGAGAAAATAGCCAACTATCACACAGAATATGGTTAAATAAGGAGTAATAACAGTTTTGTTCATTAAATGCTGCATAAAGGCATTCTGAGATAAAAAGTATCTATGAGATATCTGATGAAATATGCCAAGTATTCTCCCCTCTCCTTTTTATTTTTGTATTGGATACTGATCCAAAGGAGATAGAATACAAAAATAAAATACAGGATATCCATTATTTAGTTATAGCCTATTTGAAGAAGCCACTTAATCTTATGCTCTTAAAGTTATTATGGAATTGATCTGAATCACAATTAATACATGGACACTCAGGCTTGATATAAAACAGGAACCACTCTAACTCCAGGTGCAAAAATACAGAACTCCTTAGGATGTTGGGATTTGCTGCAACATGTGCTCCCTCTCCTGCCCACTTTGAGTACCTTAGAACATTCTTAATTCTTCAGTTTATATAACTGGGCAAAATTTCATAATATATATAACAGCTTCCATCAATTCTTTATGTTCTGCATGGCTCTGGCAACCACTTTTAGAGCTCCTAGTCATGCTGAGCAGTACGACTTGAAATAAAATCTCCCTGACCAGATTCTCAGTGTTAGATTTACACTGACTGAAAAAGAAGTCCAGAGGCACGCACATGCAACAACAACCAAAGAAAAAAAATCCCCACAATTTGAGAAATTTTAAAAAAGGATGTAAAAATACACTGTTGTTCAGATTTTGCTGTGGTAGCACTATGAATTTCATAGATCTGTTTATTGTAGGCAATCAATTCCCAAAGCATTTAACTTTTCTACAATATCAAAAGCACACAACCTTTTTCTGTAGAGGACACTACTATGGCTCCAGCCTTAGAGAGAGGAGTCATCATGGAAAAGCAGAGGTAGAATCCACCGACCTAGTCTTAGTAGCTCACATACTACATTAAGAGACAGTGCCTTTGGCTAGTTCTTTGTCTCCCTCCTCATCCTAATCAGTCTCAAGATCTAAATCTCTTCCTGAAATATTGTGAGACCAGCAGCACAAATCAAATTCCAGAACAATGACAGAAGCCTTCAAATAAATATATGAAGGTGAGGAAGGATGAGAATTAACACTGCCTGAGTTATTGCTGCATAATTCCATACTGAGCCAAGTTAAAAGTGATAACCTGAATAAACCACATCTCTGGAGTTCTCTTTCTACCAGCACACCTGGGACAATTAATAGGAATACCTCTGAATCCATCAGACGTTCAAACCTCAAGAGAAAACCATTCCTGTCTGCCCCACTGTGAATTACAACCCAAATTCTGATAGAAAGAAACCTCGAAGGCACATATACTTTTACTGGATCACATTATAAATGAGTTTGTTAATTTTTATGTAGAAAGCATATGTGAGTGCATTTAAGCAAGTAATTCTCTCTGCATTTTGTGCATGCCAAATGGAAGCATGTTTAATTTTTGCAGTTCCACCTAAGTAGGTTAAGTCAGGTCAGTACAAGCAATTAATATAAATGAACAAGAAGTTCATAAAAGCAATTTAATTTGAATTAACAATTCATCTACTCCCATCGACTTGGCTACAGTGAAGAGATTGCTACTTTTACTTATTAACTTAATTTTATTTATGTAACATCCAGATGATAGAAGGTGAATGTATGCAAGCATACATCTATAGAGACAAATTCAGAATCAACGACACAAAGAGTTTATAATGCAAATATACACAGAAAAAAAAGTCAGGAGGTAAAGCCCTGAACCCCTCAGTTCTGAACTACTACTTTTCTAGGTAATCTGACATGGATTTCATATATTAATATTGTGCATGCTATATGTATGAATCATATCATTATATATGTAATATTTATTTATGCTTTTAAATACTTGCCTTAGCCAATCTTCATGAAATACCCTTTTGGAGCTGTATTATAGAAGTGGATGTATCGCATAAAAAGTAGTGGAAATTGCAGAAATATGGACTTGGTTATTTCCGTGCAAACTGATGTGGGACAAGATGGCAGCAAGTATGTTATCAAGTACTCATTCACCAATATCTAGCATTTTCTATCTGTTCAGCTGTTACAACATATCTCCAAACCAGGAATGAAGATCTTAGACCATGGTTACAATTGCTATGGAAACTGGTCTTTGCATTTGGCACATCTGTCTTATTTTGTCAGTAATTTCTGAAGAAGCAACCTGATGTCATACAACACCAAATGACAGAAATAAATTAATAGAGAAAGGTAGTGACCACGAAGAGGACAGGAGGAGGCTGGGATGGAAAAATCTACTTTGACCATAAAGGCACAGGTATGTGAGTTACAATGGAAAACAATCACAAAAGGGGATTCTACAAGTAAAATTGCTGCTCCATTCTCCAGTGGGCATTTCCCCAGAGAGAGGAGGGCTGATCTTACTCTTGATTTTAAGGAAGGAAATTTAGATTCATGTTTACAAAAAGTGAGTAGTGAATATTACAACCAATACTGAGTGGCCCATTGAGTTTTAACCCACCAAGGGCAGCCAGGTCCTTGAGCAAAAGCAATCCCACTAACGGGTTTGCCTTTGCCTGGGGCAGGAATAACCCAGATTGCCTTCCCTAGCATATTCTTCATCTGTGCTACAGGCACTTTATCCCCTTCTTCAGTACATAACAGTTTTGATTGGCAGGGCCAGCTTGATTGGCAGACCCTCTGGTGTTGGCCAACCAGGTGTCTTTGGCTAAATGTGTATCCCAGTGTTTGAATGTCCCAGCACCCACTGCTCCCTACCAGAATAGGTATGGTGATTAAGGCAAAATCTGAAACCAGAAAACTCCATGAAATTCTACTGAACAAAAATGGAAAGTTTTTATTTTTTTCTGGGCAACTTCAGTGAGTAACAAAAGTTTGGGTCAGACCATTCCTGTGTCAGAAGAGAGCAAGGGTTTAGCTTTCTGGTATGTTTTGTTTCTATTTAGGTTACTACAACAGAGAATGAGGCAATTAGTGAAATCAGGCATAAAAGTCTAAAACAGAGAACAGTCCTTCATACCAATTTACAACAGCAGGCACTGTTCCTACTGTGTATGCACCAAAGAGAGTAGTAACAACACCAGCAGTTATTACTGCACTTTACAGTTTTGTAGTACTTGGCAAATATTAACTAGTCTTGGAACTTCTCTTTCAGACAGGTAATTAGCTTGATTTTATTAAAAAGCCCTGTAACATGGAGAGGTTAAGTGACTCACTGTGAAGTAGAGAAGGTACTTGGATTCAGTCTTGGTTCACTGTTTCATGCTCAAGTAAATATTTCTCCTCTATGACCTCCACAAAGTCCCTCTTTGTGGTCATCTCCTTTTATTCATTGAGCTCTTCCTCTCTAGGTAACAGGTGCCTAAAATTTTAAAAAAGACATAAAAGACTAGATCCAGCACCAAAAGGAAAAGTGTAACTTCATCCAGTAAGTGAGATGCATGAAGTTGGATCACTTTACAGATACTGCGCCTTGGTTTAAGTCATATCACTGAAGTATCTATTAACAGTGGCTAAAGCCATAACCTCAAGCAGTTAATACTAGTAGTAACTACTCTAGCATCACATCAGGGGATATGGAGACACATGGAAGTCTGTTACGTTACATTACAACTGGTCTGGATGAAGCTTACTGAAACTAAGGTATTTCTGTAACATTTTGGGATGAAAAGTAGCTATTTTCTGACAAGATTTTGTTTCACTGAAAAATTTACAACCAGAATCATTACGTAAACCATTGGAAACACCCATTATCATCTGAGTTAACTCAATGTTCCTGCATGTGTTGTATAAACTTGCAAAGATTTTGTTCAGTTTGATAAGCATCCATAAATCCCACATTACTTTCCAAAGGATTTCAACTCTCAGTTTTAGTTTAGACAAGATGTTCCCTTTGTATTGCAGCCAGGGAATACTTCACATACCCCTTATTTAGTGCTTTTACATAGAAAACACCATATTCTGTCTTTAGTGATCAAATTCAGACATAATGTGGGGGGAAAAGATGGAACTCTTTGGAGCTGAAATGGTGGTTTTTCCCCTTTCCGGCCTAGAAAAGCAGTTTTAGCACAGATCTTTTATATGGCAGCAGTTAGGAGTGCTTTGGTAGAAAACACGGAAACCTTCATCTCCCAACTGCTACAGTTTCCAAAATTGAGTTCAAGGATACACAGATTATTTTCACTTACGAACTCAAGCAAATTATCCTCCCTGTAAGTGTTTAATTTGCACCATAATTTTATTACCTCCAGTTCATAAAGTGTCTACATAGGTGACCTGCTAGACTCTGGACTGATGTCAACTGATGTAGCTAGACACAGACAAATCATGCAATATAGCAGTAAGTAGAAACTGCACTTTAATTGGATGAATTAATATTTATTTCAGTACTGTGTTCTCCAGCTGTATGACTATCAGGCACTGATTGAGATGGGAAACACAGCTGATTTATGTGGTCACTTTTTAATAGGGACTGAGGTAAGGCTTCATTACAAATACAGCACTCTAGCTCTTTCCAAAGCTGTTCAATCAAATGAAACACATCCAGCCTTCATAACCAGCACCCACCAATAAAATTTTGTTATAATATAAAAAATGTGGTGTTGGTCAGGATGGGGTCAGAATTAAACTGGTTTTGGGAGTTGGTTTCTGTGTATTTTCACAATTAGAAATCACGAATCAAAATGTCTACTTAGAAGTCACCATTACAAATCAAGCCACGTTTTTTCTTTTCCTTGATTATTCCCCCACTCCCGTTTCACTTCAAGTAAAAACTATCCTATCCCATCTACCTTCCAGTAGAGGCAAATGAGTTTTCCTTCTCATAAATATACCTCCTAACACCACTTTCTATCTTTTTTATGTGAGAGAAGTTAAACCTTACCATCAGTTTCTTTGACAACATCTGTCTGTCTGGACCTTCCATCTTCTGTGGAGAAGTTCTCCATATTCTGCAGGAACAAGCAAGCTACTTCCTCACCCTCCTTATTTGGGAAGACAGACAGACTCTGGGCTCAGCACCTTGCTGCTGCATGACACCCTCTTCCCTCAAGTTCTGTGCCAAAAGACAGGACAGAATTCACTGTAGTACTGCAGCAGAAAAATATGGTAAGAAGTGTGTTAGGAAATTCATTCAATAAATTGTCATGTTTCAGCAACATTTGTCTTCCCGAGGGCTTGTAGAATTGCCCATTCCATTGGCACTTAAATGGCACGTTACCCATCATAATATGCTTGTTATCATCCTCCAAATACTTCCTTTTCCTCATCTCAGTGGTTCTGAGGCAAGTAAGGTCTATGTATGACCCGTGTATTATGGTTTTAACTCTTTACTCAAACTGAACATTAACTTTCCTGATCACAATGAAATTTTCTTTTCCTGTTTTCTTTTTGGATTTCAATGATTGTGTCTACAAAATTCTAGCTATAAATGCAACTGTCTCTCAAGGATAAATTCATTCAGACTGGGGGGTACTGAAATCATCCTGCTAAAATTCAGGGGGCAAAATCAACCATAATATTTTTGCTGCTATTCTCACATAGTCAGCATCTGAGCTTGCCAAAAATTAACCTACATACAATTAAGTATCCCTCCACATGCCACTGTACCACTTTGAAATCTCTTCAGTGGAGAACATGCATCCATTTCTATAAATATGATAATACATCACCAAGCCAGGCACCGAGGTAATATGCAGCCCTTTCCAGGAGGGAAATACAATCTGGGAAAGAGTTGTGCATTTGTCTCCAAGTGCAGAGAATATACAGACACACAGCTTTGAGAATAACCTTCTTTTACAGAATTCAGTGACTGGATGCGCCAGCTGGGGAATGCCTGAACTGAAAAGATTTGCCCAGCAAACATTTAAAAATGAAAGAAACAAACAGAAAAAACTCTGAAACAACCCTACAATCAAGCCAAAAATGGAACAATTATTTGATAAAAATGAAGAGTTTGAGGCAGTACCAAAGATAGAAAAGAGTTCTCTGCAACAATTTAATAAACCTAACATTATTCCTGTTATTTAATAGCCTAACATCTTTTGGGGGAATATAAATTATTCAATGCTCAAATGCCTTGTAATTTGATTTAAATGATGAATGGAAAAAATACTTTAATTGTTAAATATATTTTATATGCATCACACAGGAACATCAACCAACTTGCTGAAACAGGCTCTCAGGAGAACTGTATGGCTCAGAAGACTGCTAATGGGATGTGGCATCCTTCATCATTAAGATCATGTGTTGAATCCATAACGTGTTGGAAGTAACTGGTAATGGTTTCTCAATGTGGCTAGAAATTCAAAACAGAGTCAGTAGTTCCCTTCATCATATCCCCCCTCCTTTGTTCAGGGATATCTGTTACTCCTGGTGCAGGAGCATGGAAAATTTTCAGCCCCTTTTTGATATTTTCTTCAAGGCTGATCATACTACTGGACTCCTTACTTCATCCTTTGGCCATGCTGCTAATCTCATACCTGTTTTCCACATGCTCGCACCATTATGGTATGCATACCATTCCTTGATCACCCAGCTTAGCAGGTGATACCTGAGTGGCATCATCAGCAGTGCCCAGCTGCCCAGACATGGCATTAGTGATCACTGCTTTTCAGGGAGCCTGTTTCTAAACACACTCCCACAGTCCAACCAACTGCAGTTGATTACCTCCTTTTTCACCATCCCTCCACAGGGGTATTTGATTGGCAGGATGAACTGGATTGACCATTGCTCTGCAGAGACCTCCATCAGCTGATCCCAAAGCTGCCTTCCTTTGCACAGGACAGTGTTTACAAGTGGCACTGGCCCACCTATCCCCCAGCACTGCTCTCCTCCTTTGAGCCATTCAGTGTATTCTAACTACTCCACTTTGCCAGCATGGCTGTAGCTACCCATTTAGTTTCACTTTAAGTGGTCACACTCTGAGAACTGACAGTCATGCTTCTGAAAGGGCTCCTTCTTCAATCTGTCCAAGTTACCCCTCAGGGACAGCACACAGCACCTCCCTCCATGCGTGCGCCTCCAGACTCATCCTCAACAACACCCCCTTCATGTGCTTCTTCCTTTCACTTCCCCAGACAAGCCCCTTCACTTTGTTTCCTCACATTCAAGGCCAGGTTGGATGAAGCCTTGTGTTGGATGGTTTAGTGTGAGGTGTCCCTGCCTATGGCAGGGGGGTTGGAACTAGATGATCTTGAGGTCCTTTCCAACCCTAACTATTCTATGATTCTATGATCTCCTTCTCCTGTGTCTCCTCATGCACTTTCCACCTCAGTGGTGGCACCACGTCAGCACCTCTGACAGTCTGAAGCTGTGGCAGACTTACTTTACAGAGCCGGCTGGAGCCTCACAGGGCATGTCACAGCATTCTCCCACATAGGGCAGTCACTCACTGCCCAACCAGAGCCCTGGTCTTTTTGATAAATATATGTTACATTTGCATCTATCTCAGCAAACTCTTAACAGGTGCTGAATGATGGTGCCACTTACTTTAACAGTCCAGGCTCGAACGTCCACTTCTGGCTATGATCCTTCCTTTTATGCATCACACTAATTCTTAACGTTTTTCTATATAAAACTGTATCCAATAAATTTTTGCTCCTGCTTTTCTCTGTAAAATACATACCTGCCTAATCATGAAGGCCTTATTGGAGTTTCTCCTTAAAATACCTAAGATACTGTAAGGTGACCTGTTAAAATCTAGCTTAATTAAAGCCGCAGTCACTAAAAATGGAGAGCCTCTTGTCATTGCAAAAGCAGAGAACAACAGACAGGCAGGCAGAATTATAGTATTAAACTGCATCGCAGTAAACTTCACTTACGTGCAACAAAGTAGTTTCCTAAAAATAATCATTTTCATTGGTTTTGTTGATTGCTGAGGCAATACCCAGGAGCCTTCATGGGAACTCCTCATCTTGCCACCAATCTGAATTGTGCAACTTTGAGAACATGACGCTTACATTTGTAGTTTTGCTTGCCGCATCTAATTCCTTTGAAGGAACAAGTATCTGTAACTATCTGTGAAGTTCTTAGTACAACAGATCTTCAATCTCTGTTGGTTTTTTGAGGTACTACTGTAATACAAATAATAGTGGCTGCTTTGGGCTTGGGTTTCTTTGGTTTTGTTTTGGTTTGGGGTTTTTAGGGGTTTTTTTTGTGGTGTTATTTTGTTTGTTTATTTTTTACAGTGCATGTGATCGCTGCTTATTAGTTTTACTTTTTTTTGATCCCTCCACTCCCTTTAAATCTCTACTCTGAACGACTGCGAGAATCATCATAAAAGCAAAATATCCATATAAAAATGTGTAGATAAACTAATAGCCTTGAAATGAATGTACAACACACAAAGGGACATGGCCAGGGCAATAGTTTATATTAGATTAATTAATAAAGCTGATAAAAATGTACTGGATCTCAGATGTATAGACACAGGTCAGCTGACCTAATAACAGTTGAATTTTACCCAGAAAGCTTACCCCTTTTCTATCTATCTTAGGTCATCACTGTAGTACTAATGGCATTGTCTACTCTTAACATTCAGGAGTCTACCTACCAGTGTTGTACACATCAAAGGAAAACTCTCAAAAACTGAACATCCCCATTTATATGTATAAAGGAGTTTCATAGTGCATGAGATTTTACAAAGATATCTTTTAATATCTTTAAAGCTCTCCAGCTTCCTTATTACGATGCTCTTTAGAAATACAGAAACAAATGGCTATTCAGGGGAAGACACATGGCTTGTCTGAGGCAAACTGATTAAATGTCTAAAATCTAAGACTTTTAGTTAAAGGATGGCTAAAATAGATTAGAGGAAAGAGATGGAATAGTTTAAAGATACGATTTTACAGAATTAGAAATATCATTTTTGTAAAATATGCTGAGAAGCTTAGCAGAGTTGCTCCAGTGTTTGCCACTGAGATCCACAGAGATCTCTTGCAGGTTTTGCAGCTTTCAAATAGCCATGTCTGAGATCACCACAGGCTTGCAAAGTGAGTCAGACCATGCCTTCTCCCAAATCCTGTATCTGTCCATTACAAAGAGACATTTAAACAACCAGCATAACTTCAAAAAGGCTGCATCAGCAATTTAAATAGAAGCCATGAGTTCTTTTTAATGATAAACACAATGAATGTATTTATTTCCTGTAGGGAATTATGAGGTTTTCTTCACAGGAAATGCAACAGGGTTGAAAAAAAGACTTAATACTCTCTCTTAAAATTGACATATTACTATTAAACTCAACAGATATCTAATAATGAATAGAAGAAACCAAAGATGAAGCAAAATTTTCAAAGGAATACACTGAAAGTTTTACAAATATCATTAAAGCAATTAAATGTGAAATTTACATTAAATATTTTAACATATTTTAGAATAATTTTGTAATTTGGAATACAAAAGTGTAGCTAAATTTACCATCACAAATGCCTTGATGATAAATGTGCTAACAAAGTTTTTACTGGGAAGAAAAGGCAATCTCTCTTTGCTTAATTACTGCACCACAAAATCATTCTGAAACACACTTTGATGTTTTCAATTTCTAGTGAGGAGTACACTTTTGAAAAATTACTACAATGGCCACAGAAGACCTTGTTTTCATACAGATAACACATTCAGCATCAAACAAATTTATTGCCTGTATTTCCATGGACCTGTAAGTCTGTAAGTTTCTTACAGCATTCCTTTCTGTTAGAATTTCAAAGACAGGCCCAGAAAATATAGACCACAGGGACAGAACTTGTACAGTGTTACTACTACACTATCATCAGGAGCTTTATCCTAAATTGGCAAATATAATTTCAGAGACATAGCGGCTTTTTATTGTCACTTGTTTTCAATTTCAAAGGTATAACTTCAAAGAGAACAAAAGTGACCTGTAGAGTTTGTGCACTGGAAACCATCAAGAAGTGAGTTTTATTTATGTAAATTGGGCAGAAAGAAAAGATTAAAAAAATGGATGAAAGAGCAGTAAGGGGCAAGAATACGTTGAATATAGTAAGACTAAACCATAACAACGTTTTTTAATCACTTGCAAACTGCTTAAAGAGAAAGGACATTAATTTTACTGCACAGATTTGCACAAGAAGGCTGTGGGGCGAACATTGGGATTTAGGAAAGAAAAATGAGTTTTAGAAAACTTTCTGAGGCTTCAAACCTGATTTCCTTGTGCTGTCTAACACCTGCAGGCTGAAAAAGCACTACACATTTGGCTCCATTTAGTTAACTTGGCAGTAGTGGTTTCCAAACGATTAATGTCACCTTTGTACAGATACAAATAAATACGTAAGTTGCACTGCATGAAGATTGAGAACCCTGAAGTGTAATTAGCTACTTGCCTGCTTTTTACCAGCAAATAGAAATACACAGCAAAAAGAAATAAAGGACAAAATAGAACCATGCAACATCATTACTCAATAAAAATGATGTGTTTATAACCTCATTACTCACATTTTATAGTTGTGGATGCTGAAACACAGAGAAGTGGCTGTGCAAGGTCATGCTGGCAGAGTGTTCTGCTCACTGTTTCATGAATTGCTTTCCTTTTTTTTTTCTTGAACATATATAGATCACCACAATAAATTCATGAAAAGGCCTTGTCTGACACACAGATAAGCATGGACTTAAGATAAGCTGCATCTCCTGAGCTTCATTTACAACAAAACAATTTGTTGATTTCAATAAACCATATGTGGAAATAATATCAATGTTAATAGAAACATGTAGAATTCTTTATGGCAATGTTCTGGTCTCTCTGAACTCGGTGATAAAATTTCCATTGCAAATAAATTTCCCTCACAACATTGGATTTCAACCTTTGAATTTTATAAACTGTTTCATCTGAAAGTGAACTTCTGCCAACAAAATAATTGCAGTCACTCCAGTGAAGTCTGGATCCACTTCTGAATTAAGGAGAGCGGAAAAGGCATAAAACCACATCTTTTTAGCTAAGTCTTCAGGAGGACCCATTTGTTAATTTTTATTTTTCTGTATGCCTCTGAAACAAGTGATTCCACTGAAGAAAGACAGTCAAAAGGTGAATGGATGTTTACTTGACTAAATCACAATGAAAAGACTATTTTTCTATAGAAAAAAGGTTGTGTGGTTTGCAGGTTTTTCTCTCTCTCCACAGCTTTCTCATAAATGCTATTTTTCTGCAAGCAATACCAGGTTAATTTAGACTGAAATGATACTAGCATGTGTGACCAAAGTTGATTACATGATGCCCCTGTCAAAGCTCTAGGATTTCTATGGTGTAAAATGCATATGGCTGTGGGTGTTTACCTTTTCACAGTTTTACAAATGCATATGCCATTGTGCCTGAATACAGTTTTAATCCAAGAAGCATTTACATGAGCCATGCCTGGGTTTGAACAGATTTAGGCTGTGATCCAAAATGGTATACATCTACCACAAACTCATGACTGCTCTGAGGGAGAGTAGGAAAGAAAACTGTTAAACTTTATCTTAATCCATCTTTGAGAGAAACTTGGCAAGTAAAAACACTTCAACTGTCTAAGAGATAATGAACTCTACCAAAATAATTTTTTTAACATGCAAACAGAATTTCTGGGTCCTCTCTCAGATAAATTCAACCAGAACTGACTCCAATGAAGACCATGGCATGTCACCAGTTTTGTTGTTGCTGTCAGAAATCTGTTAGAACAGGTCTTTAATTCTCTCCAGTTCAGTATTACTGTGAAAATAAGATCTACATTTGGCTTTCTTAGTGAGACCAATTCTTATTCCTAAACCTGTAAAGAATTATGCCTCATATACAGCATTTTTCATGAGAATCAGGCCAAGAATCAGGTCAATAAAAACATCAGAGGCAGTGCATGCTGAAGTTCATATCTTAAAAACAATCAGAAAATCCATAAGCTGTACCCACAAATAAAATTTTGTTCTTATTATGAATCAGATTATGAACCAGTGGGGAGCACTGCTACTGCTAAACCCAGGACATCATGTCAGCTTTTATGACAGCTGAATGTTACCATAATAAACCAAAGCCTCACATGTGGCATGTGGAGATGCTTATTGCTAGAAATGTCTGAGAATCCGTTCAGTTGGGCTATAGGAAGCAAAGTCCAGACCACTAACATTGACAACAGTAAACCACAGTGTTCACACTGCTTTTCTGCTGGACAAAACGCACCAGGGTATGGCAAAAATGCCATTGTTCCTCACAGGTATTATCTGGATTTAGTCAGCAATTCCAGAGCAAAGACAGGAGTTAAGCAGTGTTTAATGATACTGGCAAACGTTTAAGAGTCCCACTTGGTGATACAGTTTGTGGGAGTGACTAACAAAAGGCAATGCCTGCTGAAACAACAAACGAGGGCCAAATTCCAGTCAAAGGTTAAAATCAGACAGACTTGCATTCAGAGTGAAGAACTGCAAAACGTCTAAAGGAACATAGCAAATCTGAGCTGATTTTCAAGCTGCTTAAACTAATAGACTATTCTCACAATAAAAAATGTGGCATTTCCAACAAATCACCTGAAAACTACTTCAAGTCATGCTGACTTGGCTTAGATTTAATTAACCTTTCCTAATCCTGAAAACTCTGTTCTTTGTTCTTGGCTACAGTTGTGTGCATGTGTATGTTTTCTTACATGTGCACAGATGGGGCCAGAGAGGCAACACGCAGCTTCAGATATCCCTGACAGCTTTCAAACATAGGTTAGTTTTGGGGAGAACCTATCCTTCCTTCTAAACTTTCTCATCTTCAAATAAATACTGATCTACCTGCATAGACAATTCCAGCTGCCACAACAGTATACATAAATATTTCTGTTTGGCATGCTCCACTGGTCAGCCATCACTTAACAAAGCTATGCTCTTTAAAAGGCTCTTAGCCAACTAAGTTAGTATTTCTAAACCCTTAATTATCTTTGCTGAACTCCCTGTGTATTTATGGTTTTGTCTGCTGTTAAAATTACTAGAAATGAATGCAACTTCTACTATGTGGTCATGAGACTCCATTTTAAAAAGCTAAATACCTGCCTGATCTTTTACATCCTGCAGACATTAATGGAGCTCAGAATGGTATTAGTACTTTCTGCTACCAAATGACACTGCAAACCTTGTGTTTCTGTTAAAATAAGTCTGTTTTCTAATTTTGCTGATGTTAATCACCTTTGGCAATATCTTACCATGCAAATAGACCAACTCAGAGCCAGGTGCTTGGCTGTAGAGGAAGGTCCTTTACAACATAAGTGTCAAAGAATCCAAAACTTTCTTGCGCTGTGTCCATATTATTTCTTTGTCCTTGCAATATCTGAGGTTATCCAGTAAGTGGAAGAATACAGCACCATAAACTGAGGAGGCAATGCCAGCTGTCAGTGCAAATATCTTGGATTTCTTTCTTTGCTTGAATGTATTGGGAATACTGAATTATATTTCAGTTTTATTGTCAGCTGTTTTATTTTGTATTAACAATGACCTAGATTGCCAGTTTACAGTCTGCCTGCAAAGCAGTTGAAACAGAGCTGAACACTCCCAGAAGATGACCTCAGGAATCCTCTGGCGGGGACAAATAGTACAGCATCATAAGCACACGCCTCTTCTAATACTTCCAGTTCCTACAGAACTAGGGTACAAAATACTGCTACAATGCACCTAAATTCAGGATTTGAAGAAACATAAATTACTCCAGGAAATAATGCTAATGCAAGAATATAACAGGGAACTCTGACTTATTTTGAGAAACGTAATGCACCCAGCACTACCACAGGTTAGGAACTCAACAGCAATCTATTTGCTTTGCTGCCAAGATTTTGCAAGCACAAAAACAGCTGCAAAGACCGATACATGCTTATATTTTAAAGATGTTAGGAAGAAAGCTCCAGTTTTAAAAAGTCAGTGGAATTATGTCAAACACTGAAATTCCTAGGGGTTTTCACTTTTTAATGCTGATATTTTTCAAATCTTATAGACAATATTGACGGATTCAATGCTTCCTTCAGAGCAGTTGTTTGAGTTTTGTTTTTTGTTTTTTTTTTTTTAATACAATTCTACTACCCAAATCTTTCTCTCTCCAGTTCTCACTTGTAAAAGAAACTAAGTAAACGTACTCTTTAACATGCTATACTACAGAGTATCACTGCCACCATCTCTGGCTCTGAGCCAGGAATTCATAGCAGCACCTTACCTAAGCATTATTTTCATTAACAGATTGATAAAGACAATGTCAAGTCCAAGAACGACCCTGACAATAAAACTGCAGCATCATCCTATTATTAGCACCACAATCAGTCAAAAGCTGAAAGATTTTTAAAGGAATTTTGGGATCAGTATTGTATCAGCAATATACTAATGATGGCAATTCATGGTCATGTCAGTCACACGTTTGGGTTTTTTGTTTCAAGGCAGTATTTGCTCTTACTCTTTCATCCTTGTCTCTTCCATTGTCACCCACTCTAACCTCAAAGCTACTAAAAAAAAAAAGTTTCTCTTCAAGTTCACTACAAAGAAAATGTTTCCCTTCTCCTGTTGTCCAAGTCTCTCTGTATGAATGAAAGTAAGAATGTACTATAGACACTACTCTAATCCTTTTTTAAACAGTATTTTAACGGCAATGTAAAGAGCCCTACTAAAACAACATTGTGTTATTCGACATGGTAATTCAGAGATGGAAATTTTGTACCTGAATTTCTTCGAAGGGAGATGCTTCCACAGGGAACGCTGGTCAAATTCTGTCCTGTTTGTGTTCAACACCTAGTTATTTCAGTGGTGCTGTGTAAGGTCCTCTAGTCATTTGCATACAAAAAGGCATCACTTAACCAGCCACTTAACTCTTTGTAAGAAGATAGATGGTATACAGGCACCTCTTGCACTCCCTCAGCATAAGAAACAAGCTGTAGGTATCTTTTGTTTTCAGTTTTTAAGGAAGGAACACAAGATTGCAAAGCCACAGATACTATGAGAAAAGGATCAGAAAGGCAATATGACCTCAGGTGTGAGTAAAGGAAGACCAGGGAACCTCAAGAGGATACACAGATATATTTCAACCTAATTTATCAAGCTATCCACACGCATAAGCATTTCACCCAAGGGCTGACTATTTCGAAGAGTGTAATTTCATTTTTAAATACAGTGACTGACTTTACTATATGCATACTGTAAGTATTGAAGTTATGCATTTTTGTGATACAAATGATTTTTTGTTTTCTGTAATGAAGGAATAATGGACAAGGATGGCTAAGAAGTTATGGAGATATGCAAGTCTGTATGAGGTAAAAGGAATGACATGGGCTGTACACATTTTCCCATATAACTCCAACTGAGAACTGGTGTTTGAGATGAAGTTCTTATAATCTCTGTCCATTGAACAAACAAGGTATGTAATTTTCCCAGCACATGTGCCTTGTTTGTTTAATTGATTACCTTCTCTAGAAGGTAAATATGTACAATGCTTGGAAGTGGTTCCAAGTGAGGAAATCCAACACTTACCATGGTATTTCCACTGAAGTCTATGAGTTCAGTACAGGAACAGAACTAGCCTTTGTGGGACCAGTCTTATGCTCCAGAATAGGTACTGCTTTTGTGCAAGGAATAAATAAATGCATCTAAAAAACACCATGAGAACTCTGACCAAAATCTTCTTGTGTAAAGAAAAGTACTGATAAAAATATATGCTACATGCATATATGGGTAAACTTGCAAATGAAACAATGGGTAAACTTGCAATTTTTTTTTTCCATTAACACAAAATTTTGCACTTTGTTATACCATAATTATGCATGGTTACAAACTGAATTAAAACTATAGAAGTAAAAAGACCAACACACAAGAATTCACTACGACAGAAGCTACATAAGAAACTAATGGCCTCTGCTTTCTCTCTTTGTTTCTACACTGGAGGAAGGGGGTGGCGGGAAGGGGTGCGGAAGCGCCTTAATACTCATCAAGCACCCTGGGGTAAAGTTCAACCTAACCCCTGATAACAAGTACTCTCTTCAGAGCCTTTGCTTAGGAAATGATTCAAGAGTATCTAAGTGATATGAGAGTCAGTACACATCATATGAGCTCGAATGACCAAATCATGACATCAGGAGTTTATCTAAACCCATCATTCCTGCAGGTACTCTACTTACACCCTTCCTGATAGATATTCATCTTACCTGCTCTTAAGCACTTCCAGCAACAGGTATTTCATAAAATCCGTCTTTCACAAAAGGATGGAAATGAGATGCAGAAAAGACTTAAATGGAGCCAAGTATCAGGCATATATCAGACGGGAGTGTAAAAAGGAAGAACCATCAGAACAGGTGTGTGTGGAGCTGCTTTAAAAGACTTCCTTCATCTTTGCCTTGCAGTAAAAGCCAGGCAAAACAAGCTTTCAGCATGTCTCCCTTTCCTACCTCTTCTCCACTTCTGATTAGAATGAATGCTTTCTCTGTATGAGTATAGGTTTCTCCAGACAATGTTATTGAGTGGCTAAAAGTACAAATAAACGCAAGAGCAAAGAAAGGTTAATGCTGCTACACAGGAGAAAAGATGGTATTAGTGGATATATTGGTTTTAGTTAATGAGCTAGCAATAAACAAATGTCCGTTGCCTGTGAGCTCAATACACAAATATTTAATGAATTCTTATTATCAGACACATATAGTCATGACCAGAATCATTAATCCAAGAACTGTTTTTCATTATTAGGCCAACAGCCTACATAATATAAATCACTCATTCTGCTTTTGATTAAGTTGGCTTAGCCCTGTTCAGTGATTCCAGCCTATTTGTTTAAGAGAGATATCAAAATGCTTTGCATGACATTCCAGTTCTGTCAGGATCAAAATCCACCTCTGTAATATTTACCTCCTGATGCAGATAGCTGTTTGCAAAGGAAAAAAGTGACATTTTTAATAATACTCATGGTCTTCTCTGTTGCACAGAAAATCATTAAAGAACAAGCACTTCTGCTTTAATACCTCATAGGGATGGCCACATTGAGATTTAGTGACTGCACAGTGTAGAAACCAATCCCCGAAAAATTGCAAAAATAATTAAGGCTAAAATTAATCAAAATTAAATTTTAAAAATTATATGATGGAATAGAATAGCAAATACTTTTTTTTTAAAAAGAACATAAATTAGTCCTTTTCATTATCTCTGTCTGTAGCTGGAATACATCTCTATTGACATAGTGAAAGCAACAAGCCCTACTGCTCTTCCTGGAAGAAAAGATTACTGCAATCCAAAAGTGATGCATATAAGAAGAGAATAAAATCAAGAGGGTCTTTCTTTGACAATTCTCTTCTTTACATTTTGGCACTAAATTTATTCCTTTAATGTCACAAAGTTCAGTTCATCACATCACATGGATTAAGTTTTCCAAGTATCTGTAGGTCCAACTAGAATTTGTTTTCCTGCCAGGCTGAGAAAGTACATATTCAGAAAACTGATCTTGGGACATTTTTATTTGCATCGTACAAATCTGTCTGGTTTTATTACCAAGAATAGTAAAAACTGGGCTCAGCACAGGGCATACCCTGGCTCCCATTGATCTAAGTTTTTCATAAGCATTCACACACACAAACTCCTGACCACCTCGCATAACTACAACTAACAAGCCTTAGATTTGCATTTTAAGTGACTCCTCCAGCAGTCATGGATGAGAGAAGCATATCCAGTTTCTTTCTGCTGCACCTGAACCATGATGTTCAGCTAGCTAATAACTGCTTATTTGGTGGATCATTTACCTGATTGCTCTTGTTTCCAAAGGCAGGGGAAAAAAAAAAATTAGAAAAACCTTCTTTCCTGATGGACAAAAGCTCCCATGACTATTGAATGACTTCACCTAACGAATGGCACAATCACTAGTGAAAGCTCCAGAAGCTAATCAGCCCCAGTGGTTGCTCTAATATTAGGATACCAATTCAAGCTTATTTTTGCTGTATTTCTCTCTGGCACAAAAATCCAGACAAGATTAATACTCACTTGGTCTTTCACCTAACATCTCTCCCTCCAAGAGTAGCCTATCACTTTCTGAAGAGAGTAATCTTGTCAGACAGAGTTGATAAGCAAAAATATTCCATGCCTGTGAGACTTCCCAATCTCCTCAAGAAATGGTGGATTTGAATGCAAGGAAGCAAGAAATGCCCTTCTGTCCCGTGCACACTGCCTGACTATTCTGGCCACCACTGCAACCCTACTGTCCTGGGGTCAGCAGAGATGGAAAAAAGGCAACAGGAGTAGGCAAGGCAGCATTAGACAAGGCATAGCTTATTAAATTCTAAAATATCCCTTTTTACATTGGTTCTATTAGATTTTGAACTGGGAAGATTTGTTCTAATTATTTGTAATCTTATGCTTACATTTTTCAATAGCTATATTGCAATAAGAATGATAAAAAAAATACAGATTGTGCAATTTTATGCTTAAAGAAAAGTCATTGAACAGCTATGTTAAAATCCATGGATTTAAATAAAAATAGAATACATTACTGTTTGGAGATTTCAGAGTCAAAGTTTTTAATGATGTTCACCTATCTCTGCAAATGCACAGCTGCAAAAATCCGTCTCTTTTACTTCTGACACAGAAAGTTACCATGGTCAGGCACAGCTTCATGAAACTAACATTAAAGAGGGTGACAAAGCCACCACCAGATCCTTTCTACATAAAATGACTATTGCTGCACATAGAGTACTCAATTACTCATGCAAATTCACTGAGCAAACACAGCTATGGCGAATGCATATGCAAATGGTGGCATTTTCAAATTCAAAGACATGCATCTGTGAAGTGACTTTTTTAGAGGTCAGCTGAAAATATTGGCTGTCTTGCCTAAGGAGCTCAGACTTTTCAACACATATCACATATTTCCACAATTATTCACCAGGCTATCTTGCCCTTGTTTTCCAAATAATTTCTTTAAATTAACCTAGCATGATTACAAGACAAATTATCATTAACAGATAATAGAATATCCTAAAAGGAAATTAATACAAATTAAAAGCCAGGAAGAGAAATAAGAAAATCTTTTTAGGGCTATATTTACTCTTGTCATATACTGGTATGATAAATGACATCCGAGAGATCAACCCACACAGGAAAGATTAAAGACCTGCTGGGGTATGCGTCTCCCCACTTCAAACACTTTAAAATGTGGAATTCGTCCAGCAAATTATTAGAAGTTGCATTTTTCAATGGAACTGCATTCAGTTTTCACAGTGCACATGCAGTTTATAAATATTTCTGTGTATGTACTGTACATAGAAAATCTCTTTATCATGTGCTCAGGTACTCAGTAGGATGTGTTAAGGGCAAGGTGCTTGCAGGGCAACAACTGTAAGAAAGGTTTGGAAACTTGCAGTTGCATGTTGTGATGCAAGAACATCGGAAGTGAATTTTGCCTTCAAGACTATATGCTGCTTCTTGAATATGTCCTTGAAAATATCACAATCTAAGTGAACATAATGGCTACTCAAAAATTGGGAAAGCTGACAGTCTGAACAGGATCATGATTTCTTACTCTATTGGTTGAGCATCTAAGCCCCATAAATGGATCTGGCTTCCTCAGTGTCTGTGTTATAGTGACAGATGTCATTTCTACAGCAGTCAGGGATGCAAAACCAAACATAAAGCACTGTATTACCAAGCACACCAGAGGAAGGAACTGGAGGATGAAAGCATGAATCCAAATCCAGAAGCACAAAGAAGAATCTAAGTTTCACAAAGGAAGAGGTAGCTCAGAGGCTGTTATTCTACACGGCCTCAAGCTGACATCAGAATATGGATGTTCGTAGTCATTGCCTTGCAGATCATTTCTTGGGCAATCTGGGAGGCAAAATATGTCTGTGTGACTTATTCTTAGTGTGCAGTGCTTGAGAATTCTAATAGATGAGAAAAGAATCAATTGTCAGGTTGCAGTAAAGACATGTTCTTATGTTCACAAACTTGTTTCCAGTATCATAATCAAGATTTTTTACCTTGCTAGACCAAACTTACCAAGTTTCATCCTAAAAATGTTATGACCGCTTTAGCATACATATATGGAGAAGTAAATCCACTAAAATGCAGGTCCTCAGCGTAGCTATGACTGGCCATGAGTTTGGATAGCTTGGGGCAGGATTGTACCTTCCCACTTCTAGGATCAGTGTAAGAACAGCTATCATTTGCACTGCCTTCTGAGAAAAGTCCTCTCAATGCATGTCTGGAAGGAAAAGCAACAGTGAGACAGTCACCAACTCCAAACAACTCCTTAGATTATGTCTGTACCTCAACTAGGCAAAGGAGTGATTCATAGGCCTGAATCCCAGTCTTTTACATTCCCATACTGTATTTTCATACAGATTAATGGAGCAGGATGTTTCAGCATATACAGCTGGTTGCATAATGAAACTAGCAGGAAAGCCATCACCTATTTCGGGCCTAACAAGCAGAGCACTTGCTCAGAACACCAGCATTTTATCCCTGCTTCTACTGCAACATCCAGAGCACACTTGAGAGCAACTTGCATTTAAAATCATAAGATTCTGTCTGCATCAACCTGCGGGTAGTTGACTACCAGTCTGGATATGTATTATGCTGCTGTAGTATGGGTTGTATAAGAACCGTAAAAGAACCTGAAAAACACACCTTAAAAGACAAGTTCTGAGCCTTCACATCAGCAGTTTTCAAAGTGCTGGTGCAGTCAAACGACCCAGCACATTGTCATCTTTCAGCTCAACTGTGGTTGGGGAAATGAATCAAGACTTTCAAATGTCTGTTGTGTGGTAAAAATTTCTACAAGTAGGTAGGAATCCTTTTATTATCAATATAAAGTGTTATATAGAAAACATGCATTTCCAAAGAAGAGTAAAATAGAGGCAAATCTTGTGAAAAGTTTTGTCCCTCAAAATGCATTAATAAAACTTCCAAACTTTTCTAAAGAAAACCTTAACTCTAGAGATTGGTTTGAGGTAGGGGAAAAAAAAAATGGTAATGTCAAAAAGCAGCATAAAGACCGAAAGATACAGTACCAAGGAAACTTAATGTGATGGGAATTGCAAGTTATACCTGCTGCCATTTGAAAAGGAATTGGGGTGTGGGAGACTGTTTAGTGCCCCGTCATGTGGAGCATAAGTCAACAAAAAATTTATTTCAGTAAAATGCCAAAATGTGAAACGCTACTTCATTATTCTGTAAAATGCCGTTATACACTCTTATTGCTTAACTTTGCCTCAACTTAAGCTAACTTAACTTTTGTAACTGCTGTTCTGTATGCAACGTCTGAATTACTTTACCAGGAACATTTTTGTTTACACTCCTACGAACATTTTGGTTTACTTTCCTTATCTCAGCAATTTACCACAATTGATACAACACTGTGTAATGACACCAATATTAATAGCAACACATCAATAATAAGATGACTTTTTATGTTTCACAACTATGCATGGAAATTTCCAGAAACTGAATTACAAATTATTACTATTATGTATTCAGCCTTCCATAAATACTGGATAAAGTAGGGTAAAACAGATAACAATTCAGTAACATCAGAACAAACAAAGAAGTCAAGAACATAGAAAGAAGTCAAAACCATGAGGTCTAATCTTAAAAATACAGAATAAAATTGTTTTCTGTCATACCAAAAAAAAAAAAAAAAAAAAAGGATGGAATAAATTAAACTGATCCTGAATTGGCACAAGATCTCCAAAGGGTGTCTCACAGGATTCTTAGACACAGAGCTGAATGCCTCCACAAGAAGCTCACTTAAGGTTGCCAGTAGCAGATGATGACAAATGTCCTTTGTTTTTCTCTTGCTCCTCTATTTACTGGAATCAGAATAAAAAAAAAACCTGACTAGCTCCTACTTACACCTCAGGGAAAGTTTGCATTACCAGCCAGGAGTCTTTCAGAGATCCCAGAGTGACAACTCAGCCATGCAGGGCCAAGCACAGCCCTAAACAGCAATTTCCAGTGAGCTGCAAAATCATAATGACTCTGCTGGTGATTTTGCCCACTGGAGTGCCCCAGAAGACCACTGATGCTGTCACTGAAAACAATTACAGCTTTAGGCAGTCATTAACTCTAGCATTATCTCTATACCACCAATCATTACTGCTACACCTCCCATCTACCCAGGCTACTGTAGTCAGCAGGAAGCTCTTCCCCACAAGCTGCATTGCAGATCCATCCTCCCTTATCTTCCCTCTTCCTGTGGCTGAAATAGGCTGGCCACATCCCCTTTGTCACATAACACCAAACCTCAATTTTCATTGCACTGATGAGGAGCTCTGGCCCATCTCTGATGTCACTTTTGCGTGACTGTGCTGCATCAGCAGGGACACAAGATCCCAGCTTTACCGTGTCCTCTTTTGACCACTCACAGGAGGGAGGGAGGTGAGCCACCGCAACCCAGTTAAACCGCTTTTCCTGTTAACTTGTCTTTTTGCCATAATTGTTACAAAAATATGCATGCACTCACTCATTTTCTAAAACACCAAAAAGTCCAGCCTAAAATTGAACACAGTAACTGCTGTCATTTAACAAATTGCAGTTTCTTTGTTTGTTTTTGAAGTCTCAGCATCATTCCACTTTCCCTGTTATATGAGGATGCTGTGCTGACAAGATTTTTTGGGGACAAAATTTACACATGCAATAGAAAAGAGAGAAAATGCATCCAAACCTTTGGATTGGTCCAAATACAAAAGTACCACACACTGACTTATTATAGGGGTACTCAACATTTTTCACTCAATGAACAAGAATTTTTATAGCAATTGCCATTGGGATTCTTTCTATTCCATTTGTGATTTAACAAGTGGCCTTCAGGAAGGTGAGACTTGCTTAAAAGCAACCTGTTTCATTCTATGATTCTATGATTGCATCTTTCAGTATTTTTAAGCAGCTTAACACATCAAAACAAGGAAAAGAAAATGGACCTACGAGAGATGTCCACCTCTTTGTGCATCACCACGACTATGCCTACAAACCCTTAGACTAAGACATGGCAGGCAGTATAGCAGTCAGAATATTGTGCACTTCTCTGCATGAATTTTAAGTTACTAAATAAGTGACATGACCTAGATAAGGTACCAGAGTAAAATGAAAAAGACAAGTTGCTGCCAAAACTAACACAAAAGTTCCTGGCTAAAAGGTGTTAGAAGCTATCAAATGACATTAACTTCAGTGAAACATGACCAAAAAACAGCCAACAGACTGCCAGTCTCAATCACTATTGTCTCTGTTTCACTTGTGTTTAATGTCAGCAAGATATGAGACACTCACAGAGATAGCCTGCTTGGCACCCACTAAGTCAGTGTCTAAGCTCACCAAGAAAGTCAGAAGCAAATGTTGCCCATAGGGACTTTCAAAAGGACATTGAGAAAATCTAGTATTTGGGTCTGAATTTCTGATGAAATCTGGCATGCAAAGAAACAACATTTAATGAGTCACTACATATAGCTGTTCCCAGTTTTTTTGGATATTACATCTCTTTCTAAAATATACCTATTTACACAAATAATATTAAAATGTATATAGTTTATATACATTATATCCATATACCAAATAACAGTCTGCTGCTAGAAGGAAAACAGATGATTCAGTAGCTAGGAAAGTATCCTAGAATTTGGGTGATCCACCCCAAAAGATTACTGTGCACTTGGTGGCAAGTGAGATTTTTTCCACTCTCAAGCCTCAGAGTAAAGTATCATACATTTCTTCTACCTTGCAGAAATGCTGTGAAGATTAACATAACCAATGATCGTTCATAACCAATACAGAAAGAGGATGGAAACCATATAAAATTTCAGATTCAGAAACAGCCAGGCCAACTAAGTGCTAATTAACAAAATCACCAAGAAATAGATAGTCTGCACAACCTGTAGGTGGGGAATATGGTCCAAGTAATAGAAGAATCAAGGTTTAACCAAGCACAGTGGCACTTCATCCTTGCACTGCATTCTTACTGCTTAAAGGTCAGGTAAAATGAATTGTTATCAGAACCTGAAAACCACAAAGGAATGCAGTGACAACCAACTCCACATTCAACGCATGCTCAGAAGTATCCCTTGCCCTTAGCATGTTATAATGCTTATAACTTCACCCTGCTTTAAAAAAAAAAAAAAAAAAAAAAAAAGCCAAGCTTCCGAGGACAGAACTACGAAAATAAATACATAATCAGACATTCTCAGCTGCCATGCATCTTGAGTAGTCATTTGCCATTCTATGGCAGATACAAGAAAAATATTCAAAAAGGGAGCCTTTTGCACAAACTTTGTACAGGTACAGCTCTGACGCATCACAGAGTTTTTAGTGTAGGAAGTGGCACAAATCATACAAATGTAAATGGCATGGTGATATTTCATTTGTCACCAAAGTTTCACCTGCAAGGTGGAATCCAGGCTTTACTCACAGCCTAATTTTAGGCACTACTCTGTCCACAGAGTCTTTGCAGCACAAACTGAGGTCAAGCCACCAGAGCTCCATAGATACCAGCTGCCTCTTACCCAAAACACTGCTGTGCTGGTTTATATCAGTGTGGCAACACCCATCAGCCAGAGCTTACATGGGTGCAATGACATAGTGCAAGGGCAGAGGAAGGTCATGAATGAGTGAAAGATAAATCACGGACATCAGCCAGAAGCAAATTCAAAAATTCAAAATTCAGAGACAGAACTAGAGGCCTAGATGTGACTTGTGCACAGTATTTATCCATATATACATTGTACATATTGCACAAGTTTTATATGGAATTTTGTTATGGCTTCTACCTGAGTCAATCTTTAAAGTAGAAACACCACACACTTCTGACCCTAAAAACCAACTAACTCCTTAAAACCAGGTAGAACAGAATATGAAAACAAGCTATCAAGACCAACATTTTGGGATGTCAAAATTAATAAATATTATATTTTGTGCTCATGCAGAAAAAAATGCAAGGTCACATTCAGCATTTCCAGTGAACACTAGCATACTGTATGTTGAGTTTTAACATAACACAAAGCCATCTGGTATGGAAACTGAAGCTCAGCAGATGCATTTGGAAAACAGGGCATTCATTTTTATTGTGCACTAAAATTAGATTTAAAGTGTGCTCAAAAGCATAACTAAAACAGATAGTCCCTTCTAGCATTTACGTTACAGGCATCAATGAGACCTGTATTTGTTGATTCTACATTCAGACCTTTGGTCTGCTTACTAACTCTGTCAAAATATTAAATGGTAAACTTCTTTCCTCCTGATGAGTATAACCCCAAATGATTGTCTAAATGCTCTCTTACGCTTGTTAGCTGTTCAAATTTTAAGTAATTATACTATTCAACTTCAAAGTTTGCGCTTTATGAAAATTCATTTAACTAGAAAAGCAAAGTGTTACTAGGTGACTTTTTCTATTAAGAACATTAATTCTTAATCTTCAAAGCAAAATAATTATATAAGAAAAAAGAAGGCAGACCAAAATATTTGTTCCTCTTGGTATTGAAAAAGCCACCTATCTGTGATAGTAATATCATTCTCAGTACCCTATAAAAGCAAAAAGTTCATCTAGAGCTTGGTTTTGTGCATCCACATTTTTAGAGTTTCAGTATGATTGGGTTTGGTCTCTTAGAAACTGGATTGGTTAACCTCAACAAAAAGAAGACCACAACCCCACTTAAGCCAGCTGCATATTTGGTCTTGCATACAAGCCACAGCAATTAAGAAGTCAAAATAAGTCTTAGTCACTTACAAGATTTTGGGGAAGACAAAATGTTCTATGATTGTTTTCAGAGTAGTCTTAAAATCAGTATGCACGTAATGTGTTCTTTATCTGAAGAAGAGGCAAACTTTAAGAAACCTTTTCCATAACTCAGAAGTAACTTGCAAGGGACTTCAAAGTCTTTTAAAAGCCCTAGGATTGTTTTGGGTTTTTTTTTTTTCTTTTCATTGGTTAGCTTTTTCCAAAATCTACCCATATCCCATTCCAATTTTTCAGTGCTTGCAAAGATAATTCCACATCACCATTGAATTTCCCATAATTTCTGCTATGCAGTGCTTAGGTCCCATAGTGCAACAGCATCAAAGTGCTCTGAAACCCTCCTCAGAGCTATGACACTTTGCTCCGCTCCTGCTCCCAGATCCTCCCATTTCCTCCACACTTACTTGGCAAAAAAGCGGGGGATCTCCATACCTCCAGATTCTTTCTCTCCCGGATCTTCCATCACAAGCAGAATACTGTCAGCACAGATCCCAACTTGACCCTATCAGGAAAGGCTTTTTCCCATGCCTTAGCTGTTACACTACTGGCCTCTCCCCCTTTTTTATGTTCTACGTTCCAGCTCTCAACTTCAGGTCTCTTACAACACAGCGCTCAAGCTACTAGCCACAGCGTGTAATTCACACTTGCTATAAAGCATACTAGAATGCTTTCGAATGAAGGGGTCTCTCTATATACGTAAGTATGTATATATATATATATGTATGTATATATATATATATATATATACAAAAAAAAAGAAAAAAGAAGAAATAAATGAGTTGGATTGTATGTCAGCAATATTCCTCCTTGGAAACATATCTTTATACTGAAGGTCAGTGAAATGTGTCACACCAGATGTATTTTAACTTCCTTTTAATTTCCTTTCCTCTTAACCCTTTGGATGTCAACGGATTCATGCAGTGTCTTTCAAGGCTGTTTCTTTTGTTGACCCATAAACCAGTTTGATTCTGACACAAAAAAAAAAAAACAAGCAACCAAACACAAAAACACACACACACACAAAAAAACCCACAAAAATAACCCACCACAAAAACAAGCCACTAAATACATTGTGATTTTCTTTTGTTTGCAAAGAATGGAAAAATAATTGCACCTGGCAGAGGTAAGGAACTGCTGAAAGTCAAATCGATTCTGTATCTACAGGCCCAGAGTAAAAGGAGAGAGCAGCCTGAAAGCCTAATTATGCCAAAGGCATCTGAGATGTGCTATAATTTTATAGAAATGCACTGCCTGTCAGCTTGTGTTGCTTAATTACAGCTTATGAATGGCTAAATCAGTGGTGCAGTCTGACTGGTTGAGTATTACAAAGTATTTCATGACTGCCCTCAGAAAGAACAATTCATCTACATTTTCAATATCATTCTTTGTTACACCATCTTTCAGAATCATGTCCAATTTTCAGTGTTACAAACTACTCAGCATACAATTGCGTTAGGAGTACACCACCTTGGTAAGTCTGGAAACACAATGGATCACACAGGCATTACGGAACATGCCTGTGGACACTATCTGATCAGTGGGTATCACTTACGCTACAGGTGCCATGAAGTTTACATCAATGACTAAATGAAAAGACATAATATAGTCAGATTGAAAATTTCTTAATCTACTTACCAAAAGTTATTCGAAGGATTAATTATTTTTATCTACTTAGTAGCTTTATGTTCTGGCCTCTATGGTCACAAATCCTTTTTATCAGAATAATGTAATTGTTTAATGCACATGAACCACAGGTATCCATTTTCAGGGTTCTGAAAAGGTTGCAGTATGTGAAGGTCTACCATTTCATTCACAAACTTCCACTATTCTCTACAATGGCATCAGCATAGAATGCCACATGAATTTGGGGAAAAAAATAATTTTGTCATCCAATAGAAAAAATTAGAGGGAGGCTGAGCATGGCAAATTAGCCTGGAATTAAATATAAGTTAATGAACTACCAGGACAACCCATCAGAAGTCACAACAATTCTAACAGTAAGATGAATGACTGCATGTTTTCTATTAGAGGAAAAGAACAATTCAGGAGCTCTTGAAGTCTGACATTTACAGAAGGTCAGGCTACATACTCGCTTCTGGCCTTAAACAATGCAAACAAAATGAGTTTTCTCTCTCCTAGACTTTTGTTAGACAAGATATTCTTAAAATCTCTGGAGCTGTACACAGATACACTGGATGAATATATTTCCATTTTTTGGCTGAAGGTGGGTGGTGAAAAGATAAGAACAACATTACAGGAGTTTTCAATGATACAAAACTTCACTGAGCAGTATTTTTTATTGCTCTTTGGAAAAGAAATATGGTCATGTAAGCAACAGGTAACAATGCAGTATCAATACCATAAACAGTAGCATTTGAACAATTTATTGATAGATGCTCTAGTCATTGTTTTTAAGATCCTGTATCAGGACCTTATAATAGACTTCAGCGCTCTTCAAATCAAGCCTGAAGAATTTATGATCACACTTTACCATTAGTCAAAAAAGAGAAACCAAGGCCAGGCCATCCTAGGGTTATAGTGGGCTGTAAGCAACACTGTTTTATTTTTTCTATCTTTTTTTTTTTTAAGAAACCCTTCAGTTATCTGTAGAGGGGTAAAACCTTTCTAGAGAAATTCTACTTTAGAGAAATTCTAATTATATGGAGAGAAGAGTTTTGTCCTCAAACCCTGAAAATAGTAATTTCTTTGCATCTTTTTTGTTATTCTACAGACCAGAATAATTTTTTTCTTAATGTAAGGATAACAGAACCAATCCTATTAAAGAAATATACTTCCTTATGTATTAATTATGGAAAAAATAATTTAAAAGTTTGTCTGGTAGAGGCTTCTTCCTTTAATATATGTTTAATTGTCATGATTTAGTTAACTAAGGTCTCTATTTTAGTGGTAGAAAAACTATTTAGGACATTATGTGAACTAGTTTCAATACTAAGAAGAGCCAGTTAATTCCCAATTTTATTTTGGTACTTATTTTCCAAAGAAAAATATGTAGATATTAGTGCAATATTTTCTACCAAAAGAATTGCATTCCCTTTTGGGAAAAAATAAAGCCAAAACCAACCAACCAAACAAACAAAACCCTCAAACTCAAATAAAATTAAGTAACTAGAGCAAGCTCCGTGAAATCTCATGAACTGCTCTAATTCATTCAGTAAGAATGAGTGTTCTTAGAACAGACCCAAGGACATAATTTCCTATCTGTGAAGATCACATCCTTGAACCATGTCCACATCTCCCAGCCATGAAATGACTTGCTAACAAAACCTCCATGCTTGTGGTGAGTTGCTGGGCACACCCTGTAAAATGGAGTACAGAGGGAAAATATAGAATCACATTGCACTTGTTGAGATTTTCATTTTTTAAACAAAATCTCAAGAAACCTGAAAGCACATATTAAATGAACACTTACCTCTTGAAAAATGTTTCCTCCCTGAATCGTCATGGTGTCAAAAGCAGCCTCCTTCCACACTTCAAACTAGTACAATTTTGTTTTGGAAAAACTTTCTGCTCTCCTGCAAGTTCTTTGTGATAAAGCTAATTTTCACAGTTAACTTCTGCCAGGCCTCACCACAGGAAGGTCTTTTTGAGTACTCACCTATTAAGTATAACTCAAAACACTATTTTTGTGTGAGAAAAAGGGAATGGGTATCCAAGAGACCTGCAGAGGAAGGTAAAGAAATCTAAGAGCATTATAATACAAAGATTTATGATTGATTCATAGTTATTCTCCTATTATTTCCTCTCTCATTCTCTGATATTTTATTTTTTTTAAACCTAACTAATGTCTTATTCAACCTTTATTCATATTTGATCTTCATCCTTTGTATGAAAGTATTTACACTCAAACTATAAGGTCACAGAATGGTAGAACAAAGGTATTGAAAGATACTTGGTCTGGAATTATTTCCATCCTCACCTTCTTTGAGCTCCAACATACACATCTGCTAATAAGTTTTGCTAAATTCAGTCTGGATGCCTGTGATACTTCAGTAATAAAAAATTACCTTAAACTGCCCAACTTCATTTGTGTATTAAAAAAAATATCTATGCCAAGACCCCTGGGGAATCCTGGATCTTGTAAGCAGCTCTCTGTCACAGGAAAAATATACAAACAAGAGGAATTAGAGATTTGTGCACGTCTACAGGAGTATGATACAATAGGCATCACAGAAACATGGTGGGATGGCTCCTATGACTGGAGTGTTGGAATGGAAGGTTACAGGCTCTTTAGAAAAGACAGGCTGGGCAGACGGGGAGGGGGAGTTGCCCTTTATGTTAGGGATAGGCTGGAGAGTATGGAACTCTGTCTGGGGACAGGTGAGCAGTTTACAGAGAGTTTGTGTGTGAGGGTTAAAGGGAAAACAGCCATGGGAGACATTATTGTGGGGGTCTGTTACAGGCCACCTGGTGAAGGAGAACCTGTGGATGAAGCACTCTACAGACAGATAGGAAAAGCCTCACGCTCGCAGGCCCTTGTTCTCATGGGGGATTTCAACCACCCTGACATCTGTTGGAACGATGGCACTGCACGGCACAAGCAATCCAGGAGGTTCCTCGATTGTGTGGAAGACAACTTCCTTCTGCAAGTAATAGAAGAATCGACAACGAGAGGTGCCATGCTTGACCTTGTGCTCACCAACAGGGAAGGGCTCATTGGGAATGTGATGCTCCAGGGCAGCCTTGGATGCAGCGATCACGAGATGGTCGAATTTGAGATCCCCAGGACAGTGAGAAGAGCGTGCAGCAAGCTCACTGCCCTGGACTTCAGAAGAGCAGACTTTGGCGTCTTCAGGAGCCTGCTTAATAAGGTTCCATGGGATATAGCCCTGGAGGGCAGGGGGGACCAAGACTGTTGGTTGATATTCAAGGATCACCTGCTACATGCTCAGGAGTGTTGCATCCCAACTAGAAGGAAGTGCAGCAGGAGGGCCAGGAGATGTCCTTGGATGGATAAGGAGCTGCTGAGGAAAATTCAAAGGAAAAAAGAGGCTTATAAAAAATGGAAGCAAGGGCAGGCGGCCTGGGAAGAGTACAGGGATGCTGTCCGGGAAGCTAGGCCCCCTGAGGAAGCTATCGGGAGAACTGGCTACCCTGGATTTGGAGAAGGCTGAGGTTCTGAATGACTTCTTTGCCTCGGTCTTCACTGGCAAAGGCTCTGACCACACCACCCAAGTCTTGGAAGGCAGACGCAGGGACTGTGAGAATGAAGACCTTGGGCCCACTGCAGGAAAGGATCTGGTTCGAGACCATCTTAAAAATCTGAACGTGCACAAGTCCATGGGACCTGATGAAATCCATTCGCGGGTCCTGAAGGAGCTGGCAAATGAAGTTGCTAAACCACTGTCCACTGTATTTGAAAAATCATGGCAGTCAGGTGAAGTTCCTGACGACTGGAAAAAGGGAAATATAACCCCCACTTTCAAGAAGGAGAAAATGGAAGAGCCGGGGAATTACAGACCAGTCAGTCTCACCTCTGTGCCCGGCAAAATCTTGGAGCACATTCTCCTGGAAGGCATGCTAAGGCACATGAAACACAACAAGGTGCTTGGTGACAGCCAGCATGGCTTCACCAAGGGGAAATCCTGCCTGACCAATTTGGTGGCCTTCTATGATGGGGCTATGGAACTGATGGACAGGGGTAGAGTAGTTGATGTCATCTACCTGGACTTGTGCAAAGCATTCAACATTGTCCCACATGACATCCTTGTCTCTAAATTGGAGAGACATCAATTTGGTGGATGGACCACTCAATGGATAAAGAACTGGCTGGATGGCTGCACTCAAAGGGTTGTGGTCAATGGCTCAATGTCTGGCTCGAGACCAGTAACAAGTGGTGTCCCTCAAGGATCAATGTCGGGACCGGTCTTGTTTAACATCTTCATCAGTGACATGGACAGTGGGATTGAGCGCACCCTCAGCAAGTTTGCCGATGACACCAAGTTGTGTGGTCTGGTTGATATGCTGGAGGGAAGGGATGCTATCCAGAGGGACGTCGACACGCTTGTGAGGTGGGCTGATGCCAACCTTATGAAGCTTAACCATGACAAGTGCAAGGTCCTGCACCTGGGTCGGAGCAATCCCAGGCACAGCTACAGGTTGGGCAGAGAAGAGATTCAGAGCAGCCCTGCGGAGAAGGACTTGGGGGTGCTGGTCGATGAGAAAATGAACATGAGCCGGCTTCAGTGTGCGCTCGCAGCCCAGAAAGCCAACCGTATCCTGGGCTGCATCAAAAGAGTGTGACCAGCAGGTCGAAGGAGGTGATCCTGCCCCTCTACTCTGCTCTTGTGAGACCTCACTTGGAGTATTGTGTGCAGTTCTGGTGTCCTCAACATAAAAAGGACATGGAACTGTTGGAACAAGTCCAGAGGAGGGCCACGAGGGTGATCAGAGGACTGGAGCACCTCCCGTATGAAGACAGGCTGAGGAAGTTGGGGCTGTTCAGCCTGGAGAAGAGAAGGCTGCGTGGAGACCTCATGGCAGCCTTCCAGTACCTGAAGGGGGCCTATAGGGATGCTGGGGAGGGACTCATCATCAAGGACTGTAGTGACAGGATGAGGGGTAATGGGTTAAAACTTAAACAGGGGAAGTTTAGATTGGCTATAAGGAGGAAATTCTTTCCTGTTAGGGTGGTGAGGCACTAGAATAGGTTGCCCGGGGAGGCTGTGAATGCTCCATCCCTGGCAGTGTTCAAGGCAAGGTTGGATGAATCTCATCTGGGATGAGATGTTTCAGTGTGAGGTGTCCCTGCCCATGGCAGGGGGGTTGGAACTAGATGATCTTAAGATCCTTTCCAACCCTAACTATTCTATGATTCTATGATTCTATATGTGTATGTATATCCATCATTAGCACATCTTCTTTCTTGATTAAACAGCAACAGCTACCATTAAGTTCCTGTCAGTGTGACACTCACCGCCCTTTGTATGTGGGTCCAAGCCACATATAAATTAAAATAATGCAAGGAACTCCAGCTATGAAGGTTTATTTTCTTTTTGCACAACTAACCCCTCTATTTCAATATTTTTCTCCATTTACAATACACACAATTAGTGAGCACTTCTCTAATCTTTACAGCTTTGAGAAGCTTACGTCAACTTGTATCACTTTTCTAACTCCTTCTCTATCCAGTCTTACATAACAGGCCAAGAAATCAGTCTTATCATAGAATCATAGAATCATATAATAGTTAGGATTGGAAAGGACCTCAAGATCATCTAGTTCCAACCCCTCTGCCATGGGCAGGGACACCTCACACTAAACCATCCCACCCAAGGCTTCATCCAACCTGGCCTTGAACACCGCCAGGGATGGAGCACTCACAACCTCCCTGGGCAACCCATTCCAGTGCCTCACCATCCTAACAGGAAAGAATTTCCTCCTTATATCCAATCTAAACTTCCCCTGTTTAAGTTTTAACCCATTACCCCTTGTCCTGTCACTACAGTCCCTGACGAAGAGTCCCTCCCCAGCATCCCTATAGGCCCCCTTCAGATACTGGAAGGCATCACCTTTCCTCTTCTTTTTTCATGAAGTTATAATATTATCTAGGTCATGTTATTAAATTTACTTCATTTCTGAATCCTTCTCCATCCTCAAGATAATAAACCAAGGATTTTTCACATAAACTTTATCAATCTCCATTGAAAATGGGTGAGCTAGGCACCCCCAGAATGCTGCAAATCACATAATGGAAATGCACTCCAGTTAACTTTCTATAATGATATCTTATTTAGAAAATTTAGACTTCAATTAAAATGTGAATCAGATAGAGATAAAATACCATTTGTGGCAAAATTGTTCTGTGAAATGTAAGAGTCCAGGACACTAAGCAGAAGAGATCTAGTTATTATGTTAAGTTCTACCCATCTGTGTTATTCTGATCAGTACTAAATACCATTTGAAACAAAAAAAGCCATGTATCTGGTGTATTATAAACCACCTTAGTTGATTATTAAATTCTCATTAGAACCTTTCTTTTTTTAGCTGAGCACTGAAAGAAGTATTAGAGATTTATGTGAATAACACACATTTTGTGCTAACAGCAATTTTACATTACACTTTCTTACTCCTGTGATTTGCTTAATTTGATTTTAGGGTTGCTAGTCCTAGCACATAAATTGCTCTGATTAGAAAAGGAAAAGAACCCTCCCCCAAAACCTAGTTTTAATTTCTCAAATTGTGTTCTGATCATTCTTTTAGTGGGAATTTTATTGATGAGTTTCTGCAAGGATGTTGTTTCTCGTTTTCCCACACTAAGAAAACTTTTAAATTATAGTTAAGTGAAGACTATTTGAATTCAAAATGTTGAGACAATTAAAGCATTAATCTATTAGGGTATATGAAATACCTCAATGTCATCAGCGTTATAGGGGATCTCATTTGCTGAAGCTATAAATATCAAAAAATAGGTGAGCAAATAATTTACAGGCCATTTGAGCACCACATGGGGTATCAGTGCCTCAGGGGAGTGCTTGAGGCATTATGCATGGAGCTTCATAGCAAAGACAGGAGCATACAAATTGTTATGCCTTTCTGAGACTACACACATGGGAAGAAGATAACCTAGGAAAACTCCAGCTGCTCAGCCAAAAAGAGTTTGTAAAATGAGATGCACTGTTGTACATCCATACTCAGGAAGTTTTAATTGTTTTCAGTCTAAGAGGAAAGAGTGTCTGACTTCAGGCAACAGCTACCTGGAGAATTTTCTTTCAACATAGTTTACCCTAAGATTTCTTGTGGTAGGAAAACCGTTTGCACACACAGTCCAACAAATTTCCACTGCCCCTTAGTTTTTACCTCAAGTTGTGTCAGGACCACCTACTTTGCACAAGCTGCTTTCTTCTCCATTCCCTAAAGCAACATGAACTCCAGTGACAGACACTCATGTGAGTTAAAGAAATACAAACCTACATAGTCATTAGAAAGGCTGCCCAAAGTCATCTCCCTTAAATACCTACTCCAGGTTGCTGCTGTTTTAGTAAACTTTGTTACTTATTTTTGTACTGTTCTTCACATGTGCTTTAGTCCAGACCCTCCCAAAATTTTGTGGAAGAGAAACTGCCACCAAGAACAAGCAAAAAAGCAAGTTTCCAGAAAATAAGCCACAGTGAGAATTAATCCCAATTATTCCACTTTACTACTCTCATGCCCCTACGTACCCTCGATACACTGAAAGAAGTGTAGTTTACTGTTCCTGCAGTACAAGGGGTAGGATTCTGCCCAGAGGCTGTTAAAATAAAGCAGCTCAGTTAGTAAATTTCTACCTTTCCTTGCTTTATAGTAACTAATTTATGGGCCCATGCTCTTAAGAACACCTTGTTGTAACATACTTCTGCTCTTTAAAATGCATTATTTGGTTACAAGATAATAAGACTGAGAGCAATGGGTGAGATATCTTAAAAAAAATAAATATTGCTGCTTCTGATTATTCCCAATCAACTGATACGATTTGATGGCATCACATCTAATCCAAAGGCTAAAACTCCTTCTAAGCCAGTGTTTTGAATACAGAGCATAGAATAAGATAAAGACAATGCTAAGTCCTCTGTATCCTCATACCACCTATACCTCCCCATACTATAGGTTTTATCTGGTTTATTTATGCTAGGTTGTTAAAAAACATTTAGTTACAGTAGCTTAGAGGGGAAATGGCAAATATTTCAACTGATTATATTTGGGTTTATTGGGAGGGCTGGAGACTTACATCATATCAATGGCAAAATACTTCAGAAATGTTGCTGCAAATGCTATCTTTCAGCACTATTATGAGCTGCATTAAGCCAGTTGTGTGAACAAAGTCAGAGCTGAGGATGTGCATAACAGTTCTCTTAAATATGAAAAGCAAAGAGATTTTTAAAAAGCTTTCCAAACCTTCACTCAAATATTTCTGATTACCCTAACACACCATATGCTATGGTTCCCAGCTTGTCCCATTATACCTCTAGCTGCTTGAAATCTCTAGAAGAACCTCCTCAATATCATTTTTTTCCCCAGAAACTTAATCCCATTTCTGATTTAAACATAAATTAGATGAAATCAATAAATAGCCATCCCCCAAATACACAGATACACTCAATCTATTGCACAAAACCAAATAAATCCATCTGTACTCTACCTATAATTTCACAGTTTATCAGTTATGTTCCCTAATCACCTGCAAGTCATGGCACTGTTATTTGCTTACTGTCGTATTCTTGTGTTACCTGAAACCCTTCATTAAAAAAGAAAAAAAAAAAAAAATAAAACTAGTTCAGGACCAATTATCCTGCATGAAATTCTAATTTTCCACTTTTTACTTTTTCCTCTCCTTAAGGGCGGACAAAACAACCATCTCCACAGCTGGGGAGGGTTAGAGACAGCTCTTGCAAATCTTGTCAGTACCATCCTGCCATTCTGGGCACTGGCCAGAGGTATCATCAACTGCAAGCAAGTTTCTCTTTCCCCTGGCATCTGGTGTGCTGCCTCACTGGTGCTTCCATCTCCTGGCAGCTGAAGGGAACAGAGACCAACCATCACACTTAATCCCCAACACCCATACGGTTGGACAAGACACTGGAGCCTGGCCACTGCATTAACCCCATCTTTTAAAGGATTATATATGGCATGGTACTGTAGCAAATATACACATGGTTCCTATAAACAGTACAGCTACAGGGCACCATAATGCAAGTGAGTTTCCAGACTCATTTTCCTGAGCTACATGTAGACATGAACAGGTGAAAAAAAAAAAGAAAATCAGTGCAAAACTGATGGCAGTTCAGTTCTTGTAACACTAAACCACCACCCAGTCAGCAAAATTGCCAACCACTACCTCCTGTAGTCATCAGTAAGGTCCCCAGCTTGGGAGAAGAGACTACCAGTGGACTGCGTAAACTACAACTGTCAAATGATGGCAAGTGCTAGCAGCTGCGGAGAACAACCCTACAATTTTAAAACACATAATTAAAACCAGGAGCCATTACCAGTCTGACGGCTGTACAATGACTCATGTGAAACCAGCTTACGGTCCAAGCTCAGTTCCTAAGCACCAGGTGTTCAGAGTCCTGCACCTCCTGTCAGGATTGTGAAGGTCTGGGCAGGAGCCGGAGCCCTGCAATCCCATGCAGAGCCTCTGCAGGCTGGGGGACAGGCAGCTCGAGCTTCATGTGCTGGCATTAGCACTGCCAGCCTGCGAATGCGGGAAGAAAACTCTCACTTAACTGCTCTTGCTTTGCAGCTCTCACTGGAGCTAAAATCACTTCAAATATTTTTTTTTTTAAGAAATTACTGTACTGAAATGACTACTTCTGTCAGCAAGTGACTGCCTGCAGGGGCCAGCTTGCAAAAACAGGGCCTTTGTTTCTCGTCATTATACGTACTACTGGGCCAACCCGTCTGCCATCTTAGCAGTAAACAACTTTGAGAAATGTAAAGGTATCACATTGCATACACTTAAAACTAAAGTATGCTTTTATGTAAACTCCTGGGTATAAGTATATAATCTGTAGCCCTCATAGAAGCACTAAGAAAACAGCGTGACTGAGAAATATTGCTCCTCAGCACAGCACTGCCTTGAGCAGTTTGGGTTTTTTTTTTGTTTTAATCAGTATGCTGTGCCTAACTGACAACATAGCAGTTAGACAAGAAGCAAAATCATGAGACCACTTGGTTTTGGCTATGTGCCCTACTTCTTAGCCAATATGCTCAATCAGTGGGTATTTTTATCCCTCCTACCCAATGTGTTCAGCTGTGCCAGCAAGGTAAGTATTGTAAAGCACATCCTGGAAGAAACAAGACAGAGCTCTTAAGCTCTCTTCTACTAGTTATTTGTTAGCCTCTAGGGCCAGATAAAATTAAACGACCCAATTTAATTTTCAGGAAAAAGAAAGTTACCATTATTTAGTTATTTTTGTGTACTAGGTGCTTTCCTAAAATGGTGGAAGGAGATGAATCTTTCAGCAACTCTACCTCAGGCTTTCCTACACCATCCTCAAAGATTTAACTTTCCAATAATCCTCTTTTAAATATGAAAACTGAATGACGGTCTTGAAACCAAAGAGACACACAAAAGTGATCAACATTTAGTTTGGTAGATCACCACAGCAAGAACCTATTTCATCTGTGTTTTTCCCTTAAAAGAACTGAAGCCAGCCGAAAAATAGTAATATCCCAGATGGCTGTAGAAAGTCCTCCATCGTTTTCTGCAAAATGTTAGTCATGATCCAAAAGGCAGGAAAGTGATTTTGATGGACATGCATGTCATTCTGCAATCTGACTCCTCTTACAAAGCAGAAGAAGAAGAAAAGCAATCTCGTTTACTAAGAAGTCTGAGTCTAGGATGCAATTTAGAAGATTAGAATAAAGAAACATATAATCGACCGGACTAGTAATTAGAAGTGATTTATTGCCTTCCCTTGTTAAGCCTATTATTAAGATAGAATATTTTCCCACACTTACTACTCCTAACTTACATAAAACTTTAATTATTTATATCCTTTGTTTTTCACAAAGACTTCAAGACAACTGTTTTAATAACTTCCATTTAACTAAAAATCAAAGCACTTTTAGCTGTATTTGCTCACTAAAAATCTTTAATGAAGCTAACAACTACCAAGGAACTTGAAAAACTTAACTTTATTCTGCAGTGAAAAGCAACCAGCTATTATCTCTGTGTCCGCATTTTCTGTACTACCAAATAAAAGCATTTCCCAAAATGACTGTCCATCTTAGCACACTTTGCCTGCAAAGTTTAATTTTTCCTGGCACTTGTCCCAGGGCAAATTTTTTGCCTAAATTTTAAGATTTAGTTTTAATGATGTTTACATTTCAGAAGGCTGGATTTTATATACTGAATTTCTGGTGTCACTTGGATAAATTCATGAAAGGATACAGGCAACACAATAAAATCAAACCCAACCAAAAATAAATACCACAATTCCCTTTTCCTATCCATCAAGGTCCCCAGCTTGCCATATCCTCTGAGGACCATAGCACGAAGATCTCATCACATCCCAATCAATCAGGATTTCTCCTCAGATGGCAAAAAAAAAAGGAAAAAAAAAAAACCCACAACAAAAAAGCTGGAGGAGAAAGTATCATCTTCCATTTATTTGGCTGCTTTCTAGTTAGGTTAGTCAGAGGCACAAGAGTGTCTATATTCAATTCCTTTCTTACGCAAAAGAGGTTCAAGTCTATATCACTTGCCTTTTGACAGTCTTAACCTCTCCTTAGTCCTAAGCAACCATCAAGTGAAGAGCAGCTGTCAAAGCTAAGCAGTGCTACAATAAATAATTAAATGTTCAATAGGTTAAGATAAGAAAGCAGACACAAGCAGAATTCTCTATGTAACTTTTGTGATAATTTTATTAGTGGTGACACCAATACTAGAAATCACTGTAGAAGATATTAAATGCTTACCTGAAAACACACCTTTCTCACAACCCCTAAGATTTTCTATGAAGTATCTGAGACCTAATTCACAACTTTTTTTCCTCAAGTTTATGTCAGCACAACTTCTTCAGTTTCAACTGGACAAATCTCATACCTACTTTTTTCAGCAATAGTCCAGACAGCTCCATCAGTACAACAGCAGGTATTTTCCACTTTTGCATGGTAGTAGTTTTCTACTTTCTGAATGGCAGCATAGTAGCTCTGCCAACTGTTTAAAATATGAACTCTATGATGCAAGATACCAAGTTCTGCCCATTATATATTCCATAATAGAGGGGTTTGTGTTAAATCATTTGAACAATAAGTGCTACCTGTTACTGAATTGCCATTCCTTTCTGCTTAAATTTCCATTAGTTTATTGGCCTGTAATGAGTGGCTGAAATAAAAAGTGGCAATAGTGAAAGCACTGATACCACGCTTGAACACACATTCTCCACTATTTTATCTCTGTCTAGAATAACTTCTAGAAATGAAAACACTTATTTCCTTTGTCACAAGTGATCACACATATGAGAAAACATAGTTCTTTAAGAGTAATTTTTCCTTTTTCCTTGTCATTTTTGTCTTTTATTGATGTAAGAATGCTGAAAATCAGTGTCATTTACACTGCAATATCAAATTGATTCATTTTATTTCTGGTTACATCCTGACAATTTCCATACATTTTTCAGGCAGATTCTCTTTCAGAGGACTTCAGGGACTTCAGAGTAAAATGCTGCTTTGGTTTACTGTCAAGTAGGCATCTTTAAAGGTGCCTTTCAAATCAGTATTTCAAATCAGTTTAGGAAATTTACTTTGTTCATTGAAACTCATTTTCCCCCAGTCACCTGCTGCAGAAATTCATTTTCTTGGTCAGCCCCATGGCATTCAGTCAAGCTCTGCTTCAGCCTCACATACTGAGGTTGAGAGTAGTTAGGATCTTCCAAACATTACCTGTTTATTCTCTAGATACTGTTTGGAGCAGCTCATGTTTGACTTTTGACCCAGCAAACAGGGAGGTCAGAGATGACTGCAGCTTGAACACATAGATCTGTGTGTCTGACACGAATGGTGACTGTTTCAGAGATACGTGTCACAAACACCTCCTTCCACAATGCTCCTCTTGCTATTCCCTGCTTCTACACTTTCAGTTTAGAGACAAAGAAATCGTATGACTGCATCAGGAAGTATCATCAAACTTGTATAAGGCGAGACCTCAATACTTCATGGAGATGACTACTCCTAAAGTAATTACAGGATGCAGTTATTAATTTAACTGTTAATTTACAGTCTGAAAATTAGATAAGCTATACCATAATAACATTTCAGATCAGTACAGAATTTCAGATTCTTATAATTCACTTTAAATAAATAAAGCTCTATCATCACAGGGAGAAATACATTTTGCTATTATCCCTATTTAGGTCTCACAAAACAAAGTACTATGAGTTTTAAGTAAATAAAAAATAAAAATAATGTGTACAATTATCAGAAGAGGCAGTTGGTGTTGGTTTTTTTGTGGGGTTTTTTTTTTTAGGAGAACTTATATTGATAGAAAAGAATCAGTCTCCTCTCAGGACCAGATAAAAGAATGTGAAACTCAAAAGTTCATGATTTTTTCAATCATGTCAGCTGTTCTAATTACAAATTACTACTTCTCCCTACAAACCCAGCATCTCTGTCTTGCACCTTGGGGTACATAACACGTATGATTATCACACATGTATGTTCTAACCCTGCAATACCATCTCTTCCCAATGGTCCCAAACTCCCATGCCATGACCCACCATTCTGAGTTGCTGTGAGATTGCCTACCCACCTCTCACAATAAATCTCACCTTCGCACTTACAGACACAACATCCCTGTAGCAATCACAAAATTATGAGGATGAACTAATACCAGCAGAAATAGTAGCAACTGGGATTAGCATGGGACAGCACTACATGAAATGTCCTTTTCTATGAAGTTCTCCATCAATTATCAGGATTGAAACACCAACTATGTGTCTAGAGGGGAAAAATTTCTTTCCTTACATCTTGGCATTATAGAGTTTGTAAACAGAGTGGTAAAAATGTGAAATACAATAAAAGTGCTCCTCACCAGCTGTATTTCATGGCCTAAATGATTACAGGATGATCAAAATCAGTAAGGAATTTATTAATATGAAAACTTTCTTGTCATTCCTTACATGAACATAGATACAGAGCCTTTCAGCATAGCCTTTTCTGTATTAAGGATTTGACAATGTACTCAAGATTTTGCAAGAAAATATCCAACAATGCTTAAACAATGTTCAGACTAGCTCCTGGTAAAATTAAGTAAATATTTAAATTCCATTCTCCATAGATGAATGCATATTTTCATAGATAACCCAATTATTTTGAATTTGCAGATATAGAAGTGTTCAAAAAATTATACATGTTTTTAACCAGTAATTAGTTCTAGGTAATATCTCTATGCTCGTGCACTACAATTAAATACTAATAAAAGATAATTATCCTAGTATTGAATGCCAGAAGGTTACATTTCTCTTTTCCAACCTAAAATATACTATGCATTGTTTGTAAATGTAAAGCTCTCAATTTCAGTTAAGATAATCTACTTATTTCTGGGGCATCTTGGACCAATATTTTTGTACAGCATATGTGAAGAACAGCATTCAAAAGTGAACTTGTGTGTATCATAAATCCAGTAAAACTCTACTTAGAATCATAGAATGGTTTGGGTTAGAAAGGACCTTAAGATCATCTAGTCCCAACTCCCCTGCCACGGGCAGGGACACCTCACACTAAACCATGTCACTCAAGGATTTGTCCAACTTGGCCTTGAACACCGCCAGGGATGGAGCATTTACCACTTCTTAAGGCAACCCATTCCAGTGCCTTGCCATCCTCAGAGTAAAGAGCTTCTTCCTTATATCTAACCTGAACTTCCCCTGTTTAAGTCTGAACCCATCACCCCTTGTCCTGACGAAGAGTCCCTCTCCAGCATCCTTGTAGGCCCCCTTCAGGTACTGGAAGGCTGCTATGCGGTCTCCATGCAGCCTTCTCTTCTCCAGGCTGAACAGCCCCAGCTTTCTCAGCCTGTCTTCATACGGGAGGTGCTCCAGTCCCCTGATCATCCTCATGGCCCTCCTCTGGACTTGTTCCAGCAGTTCCATGTCCTTTTTATGTTGAGGACACCAGAACTGCACACAATACTCCAGGTGAGTATTGTGTACTCCAGGTCACAGGAGCAGAGTAGAGGGGCAGGATCACATCCTTCGACCTGCTGGTCACGCTCCTTTTGGTGCAGCCCAGGATACGGTTGGCTTTCTGAGCTGTGAGCGCACACTGAAGCCAGCTTATGTTCATTTTCTCATCAACCAACACCCCCAAGTCCTTCTCTGCAGGGCTGCTCTGAATCTCTTCTCCAATTAGGATTTCCCACAAGATTTTTATGAGGTTCAACTAACAAAAAATTTTAGAACATTCTACTACTACTAGAAATACAAAATATTAACACTTTCCACTTTCTGCAAGCAGTTATTATATGTTACTGCAAAGCCAAGAAAGGAGAATATAAAAATATCTGAAAGTGTAAATGCGTAACTATGATACAGTGAGAACAATGTATCTTAGGCGAGGCCCTAAAAGATTTCTGTCATGAATTAATGCATTCATTAAATAAAGTAACTTGAACTTTTACAAAGATTTTCTTGAGAATGTTATAGCTGTATCAATATCTTATTTGCAAATTCTCACAAGCAGCCAGGTTTACTGTTAAGCAGCAAAGCCTGGATGTTTTACAAGTAAATCTTCGAGTTTAGGAAAGGCTATGCTGGTTGTTCTTCACTGTGAGTCTATCTGCATTAGTACTCTAGGCAACTGGTTAACCCAATCCCATACAAGATAAAATGTGTTAGTGCAGTTAAGCAGCATAACTATACACCAACTGCTCAATAACAGAGTAATCATCGCTGTTAAAGAACTACCTCGTGCATTTTCCAACACTGGCAGGCTACAAGCCATCCCTGTCAGAATGACTTTTCTCCTGGGTGGCTGGCTGCTGGTGGTTCAGTACAGTTTCCCCTTTTTTGACAAATGACAACTGCTCCAGCTGTGATTTTCTTTCTGTTCATTTTCTTTTAGAGGTGGCTCTATTCCCAGCACTCTAATGCAATTCAGCTTCATATAACCAGTCCGGTTATATTTCTTCTAGAGATTGCAATTATATTTCTAAACTATTCTTTGTGTTGCTATGAGAATCAAACAAAAGGAAAAAAAATTAAAGTTTCAATGAAGAAAATTTCCATAATATGTGGTGGCTGTCACAATCTTGCTGATAGAAATAATTACTCCTGCTGTAACTATACTAAATCACTAAGAAATGTGGATGAAAAAACCCATCTGTGCAAAGTTTTTTCATAAATGCATATGAAAGAGCAAAATACAGAGAATAGTATACTCCAGGATGCACAGCAGGACAAAGATCCCAAGGTGATAGGCCTCTGTTACCCCAGTCCCTGAGATGAGGAAGCTATTACCTCCCCTTTTAGCAGCAGTGGGGAAGGCTGCATAGGATAAATTGTGATTTTGGGTAACTTTGTGATTGGTCTTCATGTGCTCCACTAGATTATGCATGCTAATTCTCATTTCTAGCTGATAAACTGGAAGTATCAAAAAAACAAAAGTGCAAGCTGCTGTAGCATAAGCTAATGATATTTTTCTGAGGCACAAGAAAAAGTCATTATCTGTAGATAACAGACATTGCTTACAGACAAAACACTTTGCTGTCATGGCTGCACTGCTGAATTCAAAATTAAAAAAAGCATAATTAAAGACCATTTCCAGGGATTATGTGGTTCTGCTTTTACCCACACACCAGCCATAAGACAGTTCATTACCAGGTGCATCTCTCCAATCATCAGCACTTTAGGATTCGGCTACTGCAATACAGAGATCTCAGCCCTGATGGAAGCACCTGATCGCTGCTGAATTTGCTGTCTCAGGTTTCAACAGCAGAGCTTGAAACTTGCCTGAAAGCAAAGCAAATGAACAACTGGGCAGCAGCTCTTACAGAACTTTTTGAGCAAACCTGAATCTAGGTAAAAAGTTAAATGCTAATTTGTGGTAGTCACTGGCAGTGTCTATATGGACATGTAAGGGAGTGCTACAGGGTGTTCATAAAGACATACCAGCCTGAAAGCACTGCAAAACAAATAACAGTAGAGAGTGCTATTGTAGACCTTTTCTGTTGCTAAGACCTAATCAAAGTATGACCCACTCATAAACTACCCTATAACAGATTTGCCAAGTTGGAGTCTGCACCCAAAATTAGCAGAAAACTTTCATACTGACAACCTAAAAAGTTACATGCAGTCTATTATGAAAAATTCTATACCTATCTGAGCAAAATTACCTTCCCTGCTCAGTGCAAAATCATAATCTACTAATAGAGTGCAACACAGCTCACTAGGGCAAACCATTCCCATTCTCTCACCATGCCTGACTGCTTCAGGTGAGCATTCCACCCTCCACAGCTACACTGGCAAAGAGAGAGTCTTCCAAACATCTTTCAGTAGGAAAGAAAGTTGAACAAACTAGATTGCCTAAGGCTGGAATTGCACCTGCAGCCCAAAGCAACTTGAGCCCAACAGCACTACAAACTCTTCATCCAGGAAAAGTGATGCTAAAAAATCTACCCTGCAGCAAATTCACTGGCAAGCTAAGCTAACAGCTCCAGGGCTGCTATCTCCAGACACCCATAACTAACATGGTGCTTATTGATTCACACTACAGTCCCTTTATTATAATTCTAAGCTCTTAAATACAAGCTTAGCGTATCATCATAACCATCAGAAATAACAAAATCATTCTGCACAAAGCATTTAATGACTAATCACAATCAACTGTGGAGGACCAGAGCATCCAATTGTAAACCTAGTAATCCACCTCAGTACACATCCCCCTACTTTCCTTCCTCTTCCTTAAAAACACACTTGGAAATAGAGGTTGAAAGGACCACAGGCTATTAATCACTCTCCACAAAGCTACCAAAAGAAACCCACATTTTTCTTAGCAGAGAAGACCCAAAGCATCTGTGCGAGAAGAAATACTGCCAGTAAACATTTTCTACTGTCACTGCACCCTCACCAGCTCCTTAACAGCTGTCAGGTAAATGCATTCACAGAGTCTGTTGGGTTTTCTGCAGGAACTAAAAGCATCCCAAATATCCAGCGTAGCACTTGAACCATTATGTTAACTTTCTTGAAGCTGAATGTTCGAGTTTAGGCAGGGAAAAACAGCATAGAGTCACAGAATCATAGAATAACAGGTTGGAAGGAACCTCAAGGAGCAGTTAGTTTCAAATTATTTGAAATAATAATAATTATTTGAAATTATTCCTAAATGTATTTTTTTTTTACCTTCAATAGATTTCATGGCCCTATGTTTTCTTGCTTGCAAAATTGAATATTATAAAGTTTAGAAACCTTTCCATTTTAAAATATGCAAAAATAATTTTTCTGTGCCTTCTAAATTCATCCTTTTCACTTAGAATTGAAAAAAAATAAATCAAAACAGATTAGGAAGATGGTAATAACTCCTTACAATGGCTGTGAGCTTGGACAATCAGTGACTGAATTACAATATACTTGTACCTAAGGCAGAGAGGTTGTGATTCAGAAGGAATTCCTTGATTTCCCCAAATTTAATAATTTAAAAAAATAAAAATAAAAAAACAAGAAAAAAGCTGCGAAACAACCTAATAACTAAAAAAAGAATGGAACTTCTCTTAGGTTAGGGAAGAAGTCAAAAGCAGTCACAAATTTGCAATAAATGAGAATGTACAAAGAAAAGCATCTGATCAACTCTGTAGCTAACAAAAGAAGCTTACTTAGCTGGCCTGCACCCTGACTTTTCACAGTGATTAGATTCATTACATGTATGTTTCTCCAACTGATTTTAATTCCATCATTGTCAACATGAGCTCTTCAAAGCAATGCCAGTGTTAATGATTACTTTATTGGACCTGTTGGCCACTTTATAACATTCAGCTGTGTTCTTCCTTTCTAGGGCAATTAAGGGATTTTGTGGTTCTGTTTCTGAGGATGATACAGCAAGAAGTCACACAACCCAAATCTCCAAGTTGCTCAGGTTGCATTTCAATCCTGTAACTCAGAGGATGCTGCCACCAAGAGTTTTGAAGACATAAAAGGCATGCTGACAGCTGTTGTCAGTGAGGACAATGAAAATTGGCAGATTTAGCCAAGTATGAAGCATGACAAATTGCAGGAAAGCAAAAGGAAGGCAGTACTTTCACAATTCAGAAGATGACATTTGCTAGGAAGCTTGTGGGAATTCTTCAGACAGTCTACAAGATGTGCTAAATGTTATTTGCATTATAACAAATCATAAGGTATCGACTGCAAAATCATTTCCCTTTAATGAAGACTCCTTGAGGAAAAAAAAATATCAGAGTCAATTAGAAGACTGAAACTACAAATATGTTGTGCTTTACATATCTCTGAAGCATGAAGAATCTAATAAAGTGCATTTAATAAAAATGAACAGCAAAACCACTGCAGCTTATTAGATTGGCAGCATTTTTAGTTTATGGCATGCTTGGGAGGTTTCCCTTCCTCTCTTTACATCTACACTTGTGGTACATTTTCCAAAAACGTGTTATTCCATCTGAAAAAAAAAAAAAAAAAGATATCTTACATAAGTCTGTTGTTTCTTACCACTGGAGTGGAATAGTCACTTCTTCCCATAAAGCAACACAACTTCATCGCATAGTTGAAACCATGACTCACATTTGCGGGTCTTTTATTAAACAGGTTTTGTTTTGTCTGTTGGTCATGTTTCAGCTTGCATAATATTTCATTTCAGTTGCTTTAGAATGTGAGTGTAATTTTAATTTTTCATTGCACTGCTGTCAGGTGACAACTGAAAACAAAATAAACAAACCCTCCCCCCCCCCCCCCCCAAAATTCAAAAAACAAAACAAAACAAAAACTTCAAGTACTACCTGTCATCCCAAAAGAACTCTGCACACTGATACTAAAGAAGTTTTAACTTTCTTCCAAAATACTCTTGTCTTTAGGAATATACAACTGCCTTGTAAGTATGAAGAATTAAAGCAACAGGATATTTCAAAACTCTAAGAGAAACTAGCATGCATCTGAATTTCAAAGTTACATTTGAAAAGAAGAACATAAAATTTAGCTAGAGACCATGATTCTGCTACTATGCATGGAACAAACAGCAATACAGGACACAGAGTTTGAGGTCCTTGAAGCAGTCTCTCTTACTACATCTTCCTGATCTTTGACATGCAGCCAACAAAGAAACCTTGAATACCTGTTTCACATCTTGTCAGTCTCCTGGGCACATGGCCTCCTCAAGGACATCTCATTCACATTTGCAGAGTTGCATCATTATAGCTTTATGGAGACTCACTCAATCTAACTCCAGGCACTTAACTTAGCTCTCCTGTTAGTCTCCATGGGCTTCCTTATAGAGAATGGAGAGCAACTAGGTTAACCTTTGAAAAGGTTATTCTGAAGAACAGCCTGTCCTAGGTTCTGCTTCTGGAGACACCTGGTTTCACCCCATTTCTACAGAGGCAATTCCAGTGCGACTAGCCACTTACACTGAAGGCCTAACATTGACCATGTAAAGATTGATCACCTCTACTCCCAGCATCTATGTGCTCCCTTTTAATTCTGTTTTTATTTTTGTTATGCTGCATCAGGAACAAACTATGGTATGATTTACCAAAAAGCACTACATCAGAAATACCCTGTTTTACTTAATCGCTTGCCTATCACATAACTTGCATAGAGATAATAAAGAGGAACAGCATATACCATCACAAACATCCCTTCTCTCTCAAGTTAGGGCTAGTAAATCTTTAACAATACATCCTTCTTCTCGGCCCCTCCACAGAATCACAGAATCACAGAATCCCAAGGGTTGGAAGGGACCTCAAAAGATCATCTAGTCCAACCCCCCTGCAAGAGCAGGGTAACCTACAGTACATCACACAGGAACTTGTCCAGGCGGGCCTTGAATATCTCCAGTGTAGGAGACTCCACAACCCCCCTGGGCAACCTGTTCCAGTGCTCTGTCACTCTTACAGTAAAGAAGTTCTTCCTGATGTTAACGTGGAACTTCCTATGCTCTAGTTTATGGCAAGAAGTGACATTTACAGCACACTACGTGACATATTTAATTAGATACCATACTTTTCTGAACTAAGCAAGTAACCCATAACACCTCAGCTTAGAGCATGATACTTATTACAACCTGAAACTGGGTAAAAAACTTTGCTCTTAATTTAGATGCCTAGTCTTTATTATCAGGTACATTTTCATACACTTAGATCTGAGGGACAGTGGGTACACAAAGGACAAAAAGATATTTTTTCTTCACATTTTGTATTAAAATAATTTAAAAGTATTAAGGACCAGCTTTTCATATTTTAAGTTTAAATTACTCAAACACAGTTTGTTTTCTTCTAGTTTAAGTTACTCAAAGACCATGCGCAACAGACACAGAGGAAGCTGGGTAGTGTACATAGGAGCCAATGTATGGATTTCAAAATATTGTTTTAAGTAGTAATGTTTGAGTGCTCATTTCAGCCCAATGCTCTGCATACATTGGTAATTTTTTTAAATACAAATTATCACAATGTGTTACACACAGCTCATTATTATTTACATTCTGAGCAGCCTCAAAGTCCATTCAATAGCTCATGATCCAGATGAAAATTCAAGATAGCTCAATAGGCAGGAAGACACTGAACTCTGATCCAAATCTAGGACATACAGCCCTGCAAGCTGTTCCTGCAAACTAAAAATACCATGTAAACAGACCTGGGCAGTGAAGTGCCAACTCTAACGAGTAGTTAATGTAATTTAACATGAGAGAACGTAGAGTAATGAGCACTGGGACAAAGGCTGAAGAGGAGGAGGAGGTTGCTGAGGGATCATTGGGTTTTGCAAGCATAAGCATGCTTTTAAAACACTTCCGCAAAGGAATACTGTGATTTCCCCCACTTGCAGTCAGAACCAGAGCAGAGGCAGGGATGCCGTTAGTTTCAGACAGCACCACCAATTCCAGCACTTTTTTCCTCACAAATTTCCCACCTGCTAATCAGGTTGCTTTATTCAAACACACTTCAGTGGAAGATGTTTATGTTGCTTTAAAGAAAAGCTCAAGTAATTGCACATTTCTTTGATATAGGAGAAAAATAACAACAGGTTGGCACACGACTGAGTGAGCAGAGGTCAATGCATTGCAGCAGAACGAAATTAAACCTGTTGTGAGATGGTTGTCAGGCAAGGTAATACAAGTCACCCTCTGAACAGTCCCTTCTCCATTGCCCCTGGTCACAGAGACACAACTGCAGACCTCACAGTCTTCAAGGAAGCTGCATCCAAAGAGAAAAAAAACTTAGAATTCAGACTGTTAATGTTATATATGTTGTAAGTTCTCTACTTGTGAAACTCACTTAAAATAGGAGCTCAGCATCACCTAAATTAGACAGTTTCATATCCAACAGCTGTAATCGCTGTGGATCAAGAGAGGAATTCTCTTACTCAGTACAGAAGCAGGAGCTTGATTGTAGTCATGTGGAAAGACCCATCCTTAGAAGTTATCAACAGCCTAACAGAGTCTGAGAATATGGTGCAGACCATAATAAATACAACTTGCACGAACTCTGGAGAAGACTGTTACGAATGCAACCCACACAATGGGCTATGTTTTCACCAAAGATAAAAAAAAAATACATATAAGTAAATATTTAACAAATTTTCATCCACTTTTCTACTCTTCAAATACTGCTGTTTCCCCAAGAGCCTTAGGCATTTACAAGCTCTGCTGTGCATGAGAAAAAAAATGAGAGCAAGACATTCACTACTTTCGATAAAAGAGAGCTAAAAAGCAAATCTAAAATCCCTAATGTTGTGCTCCATGTCAAAAAGGAATACTTTTATCTTCATAAAAAGATTACAACAATAAAAAGAAAATATGCTAACTCCCAATTTCCTAGGCCTTTCAAGTGGTGAGAAATAAACTTTTTATAAAAAGTCTTTGCTATGTGTCTAAATTAATCTGCAGCAAAGGAGTGGCTTGCTCTCTCTTTGCGCTGCTAGAAAATACTCAGGGTTTTGATTTACAATTTAGCTTTTAAGAGAAGCCTGAGCTGCGAAGTCCAGCTCTGTATCCTGAGTTACTGAAAACTGGGTAAAATCTGTTAGCTGATGCCATCCTGGAAGTGACAGTGGTAAGTCCCAGTCCAAGGCAGATGGGATAAATCTTACAACTTCAGCTTCCTCTGCTGAGATGAGTCCTTCATTGGTAGGGAGAAACAAAACCACTTCTGTGCCTCGTTAACACCTCCCACTCTCAAGGATAAGATTTGCCATCTTTAATCAGTTATTATTTTCTAGGGAATTCTCTTCCCCAGTTTTTGTTGGGGTTTTTTTTTCTATGCTTTATACCATTGAATTCATTGTCAAAAAGCAATGGAAACCAGGGAAACTATTCTGACAAACACTGGGTTTAAAACAAAACAAAAAAAAACCAACAAAAAGGCTGTGAAAAAAAAACCACAATTACACCTCACAGCATAAAAGCACAGCAGCGTGATTTCAGAGTGTTTGGCTTCTCAATTCAAATGCACACTAATGCTTTCTTGAAACAAACCGTATTTATCAGAAATAAAATGCTTTCAAAACTCACTTTGCCTTCTTCCTCCTCTTTTTCTTTACTAACACTGGCACACTGAAAGTCCTCGTACTGTCAGACATCTTCCTTCTCCCTTTGACAGTAACAACACAAGGAAGCGCTCCTCCCAGATGAGTTAAAAATTAAAAAGGTAAGAAAAACAAAAGCTGCCAAAAAAAAAAAAAAAAAAAAAACAAACCACAAAACCAACAATTAAAAAGTTAACGCTTCTTCCTCTGTAGGATCTTTATTCTTTCACCATACAGCTCCTGAAGCTCTTGACCTTTGTGGGGTCATGCTGAGCAGCACACCATGTATATGCATGGTAGTTTAAAGTAGCTTTACAGTGAAGGCAACGGAATGGATTTTTCGTGCATTTTGATTTCAGCTGCAGTAGGGATAAAGGGAGCCCTCGGACTCTGCACACTTCCCACATGCTATCCCTTTGGTTCGCTTTACATCTTAGAAATTCTACATGGAAGCCAGCCAAAACAAAAATGACAGTTGTTCACGTTTTGCATTATAGTACAGCCAGATATAAGGCTTGCCCTTTATTTTTGTGGCAGGAAAATGAAGGTAATAACATGGGGAAACTCTCTATCACGAGTGTACCTGAGTGCTGTTTTTTGTATTGCTGTGCTCAATGGACATGATGTTCCTCCCCAGGAACAGAGCACGCTAAATTCTGTCATGGCCGAAACCACTGTTTTAAATCGTTTAAGGTCACTGAAAGGGAATGTTCTGGCTGCAAACGTTGCTCTAAGTTTCATCTTGACACCATTATGCAGGGCTGGAAGGGTGCCCAAGTGAGGGGAGACCCTCACTCTAAGTACACCTTAGTACATTTGGTGATTTTTTTAAAGACAGCTGCAGCTCTATTAGCATCAAAAAGTAAAACTACTAAAAGATAAGCATGCCAATATTGAGTTGCTGTGCAGTCACAGCCATGTACACAAGGAAACTCTCCAAGGCCATAACATAAGGGAAAAAAATTCTTCAAGCTCGTTGTGTAATCTCTGTTTTTATATTCCCTCTCATTTTAATGAACCTTATTCATTCTTTCCTTTATTAGACAAAGTTTCAGGTCTACAAGAATTTAGCAACAACCCTCCTGCCACACTGAGATTCCTAAGCAACTTATTTAAGCACTCACAGACATATGATACCAATCACAATCTAAATCTTGGCACCTCTGACTTCCCTGAGAATTTCTCATGTATTTTTATTCAAATACAAAAGACAGACACATCTTTAATCATAAATTTTGTCTTGTTAGCAAGAAGTTACTAACTTCCTTTTACCACTGAGAAGCACAATGCCAATCCACAATGACAACGAATGTGAAACACCTTACCAACCCGCAAACTCTGGAATGTTACAAATATTAAGATAAAAATTGACTACACAAAATCTGCCATAAATTTGAAGGGGGGTGGGGGAAAAAAAAAACACACAAAAACCAAAAAAATTACAAATCAAACCCACCACACTTTGAAATAATTTTAATATTCCTTTTTGAAAATTGATGGCATTTAAGTCAAACTTCAATTTTACAGACAGGAGTTTGATTCGCTCTAGCTTCTTCAACACAAGAACTTGAATTTTTTTAAACAAAAAAAGTCAAATCTGTTAACTGCATGAAATATTTTTTTCAAGATGGCTGACTGGAGAAACAAGACAGAATAAACAGGCTGTCAGATCAGCACATATCAACAATTTTCTTGGGAAACACCTGTTAAATTCCACTCAGAAATTATTTTTATCATGGAAGAGAAATAGACAACAGAAGTAGTTGATGCATTATCCATGATTATCTTTCATTATTTTCATTCTTGTTTTAAATGCCTTTACTTACTGCTATTCAGGGTGATTCAATCAATACACACACAAATCACCTGTTATCTTCCCCAAGACCCCTATCTTCATAAAAACAGGATCTTTCAATAACACAGCATCACATAGAAAAATTTCAATACACAACTACAGGTTCGTGGAGTAGGATAGCGCTGAAAATAAGATGTTTAAAAGCAAGCTTTCTACTGATTTGCACACTCTGAAATACATGTTAAACAGTGATTCTGTAGTATGCAAGTCAAGGTAGCTATTGCAACTGAAGATGCTCAAGTGTTAATGAACTAAAACATGCCTTTTATTTATTCACATTTCTGAAAGACAGTGCTCTGCACACATAATACTGTTGATTGACTTTTACTTGCACCCCATAAAAACGTTACCACTGAATTAAAATGCCCTGAGAATAAAAGTTTAACACTCATGTAGCACATCTCTACAGTGGTGTCCTGACACTGCAAAAATCAACAGTACTGTAGACACTGGCTTCAGTACAGCTAAATGCACAAGTTTAAAACACAGTAAGAACCTGCCATTTTATCTGTCAGTTCAAAGTCTGTAAGTTCATAGATCATAATTCATTTTTTTTTTCTTTTAAAAACCAGCTTAAAAGGTATTTTGCTTTTAACAGCTGGAAATCTTACCATAGCACATTAGAAAACTCTGATTAAAAAAAGTTTTAATATTTTCTCTCTATATATAAAGAAAATATCCACTTTCTGTTCATAGTCAATTATTTTAGATGAAGAAAAAAACAGCAAGATGAGAACCAAAACTAAAATGCAAAGGAAAGAACAGTGTGTGCATGTGCCTGTTTGGAACCCACTATGCTAACAAACACAACTAACAATTGCAAATGGATATTAATGAGTTAATGGGGACAGTGTGCAAATCCAGATTTGAATTTAAATATTTAGATACCTTTGTACCATCTGTATCACAACTAAGGAAAAACAAAACAAAACAAAACAAAAAGCAGTGAGAATAAAGGAGCCATTTACAAAGCAGTGAATTTTTAGCAAACTTCTAAAAAATCTTACTTTGCATTATAACCTACTGACATTCCCTCAATTTCTCAGTATCTTGCTGGGATTTCGCAAAAGGAGAATCTCCATGCAACTTTCCTCAATCCACAAGAAAGATCTGCCTTCTACAGCAAAGGCATGAGTTGCCTTTCAATTCGCTCTCATACACCCAGTCCAAAGCTCGGCTGTGCTCTCAATAGCAACAAATGCACGCAGAGAGCCCTGGGTGCATTATTACCAATGGGGAAGGATTTTGTCATCCCATAGCACTGCAGTTCCCCAGATGCCAATGTCATTTACTCAGCTTGCACAAAAAAAAAGCACAGTAAAATCAAAATAAATTAAAAAAAAAAAAAAAAAGGAATAAAAAAGACTGTTCCTTGTTGAAACTTTTGTCCACCTTTCACTAGAACCAGCTTTTAAAGACCTTTCAGTACAGATAAGAACCTATTTAGATATTTAAACTTTCTGGAACTTAATGGAACCTAATTTCCATTTGAAATTCTCATGAGGCGTTTAAGGACATTTTAAAAAATAAAAAAAAAATCTTGAGGTGAACAACTTGAGATTAACAGTTTCCACTTAAAGATCCAAATCTTTACAGGTATTTAGAAGCTGTAGCTCTGGAAGGAGTGGAGATATAACCATCACCATAAATCCACCCTTTAGTTTTGTAGTCCCTCAACATATTTAATACTCTGAACCTACTTAACTTGACAATCTAAAATTATAACTCTCATAGTTTCTTCCTGCTAATGAATTTTGATTTCACATGTGCTAGACTCTAGCACTGCAGAAAAAAATTAAGGAAGCAGAAGCAACTGATTGGAAAGTTAAAAACTGATGGTTTTTTTAATCATTAAGTTTGCAGTGATCTTTTAAAAGTCTGCATTTCTACCAAACTCCAGTAAGAAATTAAAAACTATTCACAATTATACCATTAAAGTTGTCTCAGGTATTCAAAATTATTTGTTTAAGAAATGGAGCCCATTTTTATATTTAGAAAATGCCTAAGTATGTGCCTTGCAGCTTTTTACTATTCAAATTATTGAGTGATTCATCCAATTATGCCATCATTCACTTGTATGCCTGCCTACGTATCCAGTGCATACAGAAACCAAAATACAGTAATTCTAGGCTTGTTAAAGTTTTGGTCTGCTTAACATTGCTGGGTCTCTTACAGATAATTAGGTACAGATAGTCATTTAATGGGTCTTCTAATTTTGAAACACATAATATTTAATATAGGCAGGTGTGCATATACGCAGAATAGTGCTTCTACTGTGCCACAACATAATCAAATATATAGAAAATATCTGAAATTTCAGTTTATTTTTCAAACTCAGCTTTTTATCTGAACCCTGGAATTGTGCTTAGCAAAGTTCCTGACTGACCAGGAAACTTACCAACAGATTTTATATTAAATTTCCTTTTCTTATTTCAACACCAAATAATTGACTGTGCATGCATGTGAACAGTTGCTACTCAAATGCTTGTGGAAAGCTCAGTTTCTGGCTCATTTAATTCCCTGAGGCACTGGCTAAGAGATCTAAGGAGTTGTGTACAAATACATAATTTATTTTATCTGCCCAGAATGAACCCCCTGGCCTCCTCTGTGATAGTGATGGTGTTTGTCATCACTCCAAAATTCACAAGCATCATTAATTATATACACACACAGTATTCTTTGCAAAGCATCCACATAAAATCATAGAATGGTTTGGGTTGGAAGGGACCTTAAAGGTCATTTCCTTCCAACCCTCCTGCCATGGGCAGGGACACCTCCCTCTAAACCAGGTTGCTCAAAGCCCCATCCATCCTGGCCTTGAACACTGCCAGGGATGGCGTAGCCACAGCTTCTCTGGACAACCTGTGCCAGTGCCTTGCCATCCTCACAGTAAAGAACTTCTTACTAATATCTAATCTCAACCTTCCTTCTTTTAATTTAAAGCCATTCCTTTTTGTCCTACCCATATACGCCCTTGTAAAAAGTCCCTCTCTGGTCTTCTTGTAGGCCCTCTTTAGGTACTGGGAAGCTCCTCCAGGTTCTCCCCAGAACCTTCTCTTCTCCAGGTCCCATTATTGACCCCTGAGGAACACCACTCCTCACTAATTGCCATTTGGACACTTGGACATCAAACCATCGACCACAACCGTTTGAGTGCGACCATCCAGCCAATTCCTTATTCACCAAGCAGCCCATCAGTCAAATCCACATCTCCCATATCCTTGTCTGTCTCATTTTATTAGCTGCATAATGCCAGGCCTCCTGGCACTAGGGATTAGGAAACATTTAACTGATGGATTTCTAGGTCCAACCTCTATATATGCTCATCTACAGTTCATAATTCTGCCAAATTGGATTTTCCAGTGTAATCAGTGAATAAACCACTTTGAATGCATAAATCATTTAATATTGTGAAATGATTTCCCACAGAAAAGGAAGCCGTAATCAAGAAGCAAAGATAGAACAGTGTGCTGTTTCTGGCTGGTATAGAGTTAATCTTCTTCACAGTAGTTGGTATGGGGCTATGGTTTGGATTTGTGCTGGAAACAGTGTTGATAATTCAGGAATGTTTTAGTTACTGCTGGGCAGTGATTGCAGAGTCAAGGCCTTTTGTGCTCCCCACAACCCCTTACCAGCAAGCAGCCTGGGGGCGCACATGGAGTTGGGAAGGGACACAGCCAGGGCAGCTGACACCAGCTATCATAAGGGATATCCCCATATCATAAAGCATCATGCTCAATATGTAAGGCTGGGGGAAGAAGGAGGAAGGAGGGGACGTTCAGAGTGATGGCATTTGTGTTCCCAAGTAACCATTAGGTGCGACGGAGCCCTGCTGTACTGGAGATAGTTGAGTATCTACCTGACCATGGAAAGTGGTGAATGAATTCCTTGGTTTGCTTTTCTTGCATGTGCTGTTTTTGCTTTATCTATTAAACTGCCTTTATCTCAACCCGTAAGTTTTCTCATTCGTATTCTTCCAATTCTCTCCCCCTTCCCACTGGTGTGTGTGAAAGAGCAGCTGTGTGGGGCTTAGTTGCCAGCTGGGGCTAAACCATGACAAACAGAAAGAGCCAGAAATGAAACAAGGAATACTAGAAAAGGCTGGAGTAGCCTTGCACAGCGTGCAAGAAAGCTTCATATTTCTTCCCTGACTTCCTGCTTGTATTCCTCAAGTCAGGGTACCTCAGACCAGTTAAAAAAATTCTCAGCTCTGATTATGAAACTAGCGGTCATCGAGGGTATTCCCAGCAGGTGTCTCTGCTTTTACTATAAAAATATTTTGACACAACCCTGCAAGGATGACAAACTGCCTGGTATCCCTGAAGTACTTAAAAAAGAGACACAAGACCATTCAAAAGACCAGAGCTGTCCATCATTAGCTCATCCCTTTGTCCCATTAAAGGCTGCATCAGATTGCTGTCAACTGCAAGGGTACAGGTAGAAAGCACCTACAGAGAAAAAAGGAAAAAGAAAGTAACAGTTTTCAGAGCAGCTTCTACTCAGATTTGAATAATCATTACCACACAAGACTGAATTCCCTCAGGCGGGGTATGATGAGAGTTTGTAAGCAAGCTATTCACAGTAAGCAGTAGCCATGCATGTCTAAACTGCATTTCCCTGTAAGGCATTTAGCCATACTTTCAACTAAATAACATAAAATAACACTTCTGCAGGTAGTATTGTTCTGAGTTTGTTGCTCAGCTAGTCAGATATTTCCTCTGAGCACTATGTTTTAGTTTCAGATACTCTGACATACAAAATGCAGGAAGAATTATCAATCTTTCTTTATGCTTAAAAGCATATTAAAAGAGTTAAGTATTTGGTAGTGTTTATTGATGGATTTACCATATTCTTTTCAGAAGGTCCTGGAATGACAGTAAAAGTTGCAGTCATAATGTCTTACATAGTTAGTGCAGCTTTTTCGCCAGTTTACTCTGACATGGATCACTCCATTGGTGTGCTTATAGCAGCACAAAGCCAGCCAAGATAAATGAAGGGTTGTCTCATTGCCATTGCTTAAAAACAAATTGTAACTAGGGATTTTTTATTTTCATTATATGCTTTCAACACAGATGAAGTCATTATCTTCAACACATGCACTAAACTACATTCACAAAAGGTTAAAAAGAGGCATTCACAAAAGGGCATCTTTTATAATCCAAGACACTTGTTCACATGCAAAGCTGTAGAAACAGGAACTAATTCAATTTACCCTTAGTGAGGTGAATAGCCCTTGTTCTGTGCCCAGATGGCAAGTAATGGTAAGTAAATTTTTTATTATTTAAGAATTATGATCTACAGAAAAACATCTGTGGCCAAGTTAAATACTCATACATAAAGAAATCAGGTGTTGCTAGTTTGATTTTGCCCTCTGCTTCTCTGTTTCAGGCAAACGCTGTGAATAATGACATCCACTAATGAAAAAATTCAGCTTCCTGGAGCCTGTGTACTGTGCTAACTTGCTCTATAAAGTCCAGTAGTCCTGCAAAACATTCAACTATCCATCTATCAGAATAACAAAACCACAAGCAAGCTGAACAGTTTTCATTAAAAGAAACTTGGATAAAAAGATTTTGTTCTGAATGGAGACAGGGAGGCAGTGCTCTCCCATGAGGCTTGTTTTCATGATTTTTTTTTTTTTTCAAGTGAATTCACAATGCTCCCAGTTTCTATTTCTTCCTGAAAAACACTTTAGAGTTCCTGAAATTGAGCAACTGAAATAAAAATTAATTAAACATTGTACTAAAGTGAGATTATTGGGCTTTATAAAGTCTTTCCTTTGGGATAGAGGCTAGCATTAAAAAAAAAAAAAAAAAAAATTAAAGAAAAAAGCCCCTAACTCCACAGTGGCACTGTATTAAACTCCTTATCGAAAGCTTTATAGAGAGGAAAGAAATGATAATGTTATATGAAACTCATGGGTATAGTTTATTCATTTCATGGAAAAGGAAGAAAAAAAGCAGCAGCTGAGTCATATGCAAGAAACTTTGTGCTCTCTGTTATGTCATTCAGAGGTTCTTCAAACGGAATGAGTTGAATTGTTTCAGGGTAAAATGGATAGATCTCATACACTGGAGTTATTCATCCGTATTTCTGTCTTGTTTGTACTCTCAGAGACATCATCCATGCATAGTCTACAAGGTAAAAGCAACAACTGTGACCAACTAGCCTCCAGCAGAGCACAGGCCACAGGATTTCCCTGAATTAATTCATCATACGATGCCTGTTTAGGGATCTCACTGACAAAACACACATTCGACTCCAGGTCCTAGCGCATAACTGGAAAAAGTATCCATGCACCACTGATGCCCCATCTGTGCATTCCTGTATGTAGGTATCCACCATGCTCAGATAGCCTGACAACTCAGCTGCCATCCCAGCTTTACTCAGCTGTGCTCAGAAAAACTGGAAACTCCTTCGGTCTGGAGTCATCTCTGTGGCTCCAGTCACAGTCCCAGTTCAGTCTACACACAGTATATGCATCTGAACACCCTCAGATCTTCGTATGTTCTCTTATATGTTACCTAGAAGAGAGCAGGGCACATAAAGACTAGCTCAAGTGTTCTTACTGTGCTGAGCTGGACAGATTACAAAGCTCTTATTTCCACCAAGAATGCAAACTTGATGCTTGAATGATCTTAAGACTGTCTCAAGCAGTTTTAAAATGCTCTGGAACTCAGTTTTCCTGGTTTTATTTTCCTGAACTTTGAGAAGCACAAATAGTAATTCATTATTTGATAAATACTAATAACTCTAAGCCATAGAAGGGGAAAAAACTGGTGCAAGGTGCTTTTTCTATGTATAAAGATATAAATCAAAGCTCAGGTGGGATCTGGGTACATATTTCCATAGAATGGCATGGCAGAAGCTAACTTTTTTTCACCATCAGAGGTGTAATAGAGTAGAAAAGTTCTAAAACTGCAGTCTGAGGGAGAGTCTAAATTTATTACAACAAATGTTAGAAAGATTTTTTTACTCCAAACAAACCTAGTGGATAAAATCCATGCAGTGTACTGAAAGTTCATCCTACTGCCACATATTAAACCTCAGTTGCCAACAAGACAGAGCAACTAGACAAACTCAATATAAGTATACTTTAACACTCCATGTACTCAACTGCCATAAGACTTATATTCTTTTTATCAGTAGAATTTTAAAGTCAGAACTCAGCTTATAAAGGAAACAGCATGTGAGATCCTGCAACCCAATGGCATTCAGATGTCTGAAACTGTAGTGATATGTAGTGATGGCTGGCACAAACCGCAAGACAGAAGTTGGGCTGGAGCTAGATACAAGGTAAGGATGATGAAGTACTGAGCTGACCTATGTTAATTGCACTGTAATGAAAGCAAAATGGATATACAATAAAACAGGAAAACTGGTAATTGACCATTGTAATGTAAGTGACCTTAAGAAGGCAAACTTTTGAAATTTGGTCTGAACAATTGCATAGTACCTCTTCATCTCCCAGAAAGAAGCTTGATTCCTGATCCATCTCCAAAGCTGTGAATACAGGTTCACTCAGCAGATACAACACAGAGATAAACAAAAGAAAGTAATGGTACTCCACATCTGGTACTGAGCCCACTGTGAACAAAAGGGCCATGTCTTCCTTTCACATCAATGGCAAAGCTCTTGCTGAATTCTGTGGGAGCAAAACTAAGCCTAGAATGCAGCCAAAGCTCTGTAGCCCATTTAGTCTTATCGTCTGCCCTACACCTGCTATGACACAAGCAGCAGCCAATAGCTGCCTGATAATTACTTTGCCACAGCTTCTTTGATAAATTGCAAAGATAACAGTCCTCTTTCTCAGATCCATAGCAGTCAACAGTTTAGAGGGGAAAACTGGGTTCTGCACTGCTTCCTAATTACCTTGAGAGTCTGCCAACTCATTTCCCTGCACCATATATGATCATGTTGGCTTTTCAAGCTCCACTGAAATACTCGTGACATTGAAATACTGATGAAAGCCAAATGCCAAAAATTGGTTTGCATTATTTCCTGGGCAGGGGAGAGAAGGAGGAAGGGGAGAGCAATTAAAAAAACCCAAGCAACCAAAACCAACAAAACACCAAAACCAAAACAACAACAACAAAAAAAAAACAATACCAACAACAAAATAGAGTCCTTAACACACAACAGAGATGCAACTAAATTTACATCTATACTGTTCAATAAAACAAAATGGCAAGTCCTCAGTCCAGCAAAAACTGACATGTCTAAAAAACAGGAAACAGCCCCATGACTTAAATACTCAATCAGTGCACTTTGCCTCAAATATACACTGCTTTCAGAACTGACTTAGCACTTTTGGACAGCAGTGAATTAGCTCAAAATGGGCATGTTTCTGCCATGTTACACTGAATAATTTGGATATGAATGTGGCTAAGCCAGTCATCTCCTTCCCTCTTCTTCCCATTCTTTCTCTTATCTCAATATTCTGCCCACCCAAGCCTGTTTCTAGTTTGGATCTCCTTGTTCAAGTCAATCTGTTTCATCCAACACCAATTCCCATCTCATGCCTTGATATATCCCAGTCTTCATGCTTTTGTCTGTGTTTTGAGTTTGGCAGCTCCCTGTCCTGGCTGCCAAGAGCCAGCAGAAGGCACAGAGGCAGCAATTTTCACATGGGAGTTGGGTTTGCAGCTCTTCCTCTCTGAGCCTGACAATTTAATCTCAGCTGGACATCACTTTCACAGGCAAAGATCTGCTGAGATATCTTCTCTACCTTACTGGGACATTCTCACCTTCAGGGATTTAGCTGATTTAGATTTAATAATCTCAAACACAAATTCAGCCAAACATTCTCCTCAGTTCCAAGCTACAAAGTCCTTTACCGAAATTTTGCTAAAACTGCCAACAAAACAGGTATTAGATTATTATTTTTTTAAAGTTTATTTAAGTTTACCTATGAGCATCACGATTAATTCTGTTCTTAATCCCATTCTGGAAATTACACAAGTAGTGCCTGTGTATATTTTCCAAAAACTTATCCTGAAGAGAACCACTCATTTATGATAAACTCATCAAGGATTAAATGGAAACATCAGAAATGAAAAATTCAGGGAAACAATTTAACTTAGATTTAAAGAAATCACACATCCCTGAAGGTACGTATATTTTTCCTGATGTAGATGGTACACTGTTTACCAAGAAGATGCTTAACCGATTTCTTTTTTTTTTTATTCCACTTGTTTGCATTTCGACTTGTACAACTTGGATGCCTTCACTTAGATACCCGCACTACTCTGTGGCATTTATAACCTTACTTTTAAAGAAACATAACAGAGAACGTACATTGCTAACTACTTAAATCTATAATGTCACAGCCTCTGCAAAACTGCTTCACCCTCATTATTCCAGACTGGGCTCTTCAGGCAGCATTCCTCTGCCTAATTTAATCAGAATTTAGCTTAGTTCTCAAAATGTAGAATCCTATTGTTACATGTGTTCTTTCTGAGTCATACAGATCAAATGGAGGTAATCTTAGTTCAGAGACTGTCATACTAAGTGAAATCTGAATAATCTGGCAAGATCTAAAAATTAACTCACACTTCATTGAAAAGCCTTAGAATATATCATGTTATATAACTCTTGTATTTGAAAGTCTGTTACAGTGACAAGTTACATGTCCAACCTCTAACCTCAGGTGGCATTTTAAAGGGCTGTGAAACTGCATTTTGCATTGATACTTTGCTTTTCCATCTCATCCCACACAGTCCTCTTTTTACTAAAACTAATAGCATTTACAGTTCAATTTCACCTTTTATCATGTCTGACCTCCTTTGCAAGAAAACACTTCTTTATGTTAAGATACGGCCAATAACTTCAGTTGCTGCCATGTAACTTTGAATGTGGATTGAATTGGAATCACTGCTGGAGAAAAAAAAAAAAATCCTAAGGGGTAAGAACCAAGATTCAGATGGGGAAAAAAAAGCAGACGAATCTTCATATAATTAAACAGGCACAGATGTCTTTCCTCCTGGTGTAGGTACAGGAAGGATACAAGTTTCTCAAGAACTTCACAGTAAAGTATTGAGAAGCCTGAATTTTAAAACAAAACATTTAGAATCTTGTATTTTGAAAAGACCCTAATCAACTGCCTTTTCTCCTCTTCTGCATATTACCTGATGTTAAAAAAATTCTTTCTTAATCAGCTTGCACTGGGACATAAAGATGTCTCAGCACATCCATCTTTAAACACAGAAGAGAGTTTTGTGAGATAGCTGAAGTTCCTATCTGCAGGAGAACTACTTAGTATATCACAGAGCTATGCAAAAGGACATACAGCAAATTAAAAAGGAACATTCCCAAGTCAAACTATCCCTCCAGATATGTTCAACTACTAGAAAAGTCTTACCATCTAAAATGTCTCTACAGCAGTCAGAGTTCAGTGCCTTTTGTCCAGTCTACCTTGAAATGAAACCCCCAAGATTCCCCTCCTGTCAGCAACAGCCTTCTATGTATTTGAAGGTCATTACCATGCTCTGTCTTCCCTTTGTAGAACAATCATATTTGTGCAATATGCAATAACATATCTGTTTTAATGTAATTGGCTTGCAGAGTAAGATGACTAGCTCTTATTCTCCTCACAATTTTTGTTTAATATATGGGCTCAATATGACATCCAGTAGATTCATCCTGTTTGTCCTTGATTTTAGGTCCTGTCCATGTCATCAGTGTTCATGCTTACCTGAGGACTTTTTGCACAGAAAACCCAACAGGACCAGTTACAGCTCGCTTTGTTATGCCAGCAAAGCAACACAGAAGGACTGGCAAGAAGGAAAAAACCAAATGAACCTAAACTCCAAGAGGTGCATGTAGGTCTTCTCTACAAAGGGAAAAAATCTGCATCCTCTATTACTGTGATTTCTCGTTTTGTATTATTACACAGGTATCTCAGTCTCTCTCAAATACATATATGTATACAAACACCACTGACCCTCTTTTTCTCGCAAGTGGAGTTACTGATTCCTGCCGCCACAGGTTCCCAGTACAGAAGGAATCTGCATCCTCCCCCACCCCAAGATGAGCTTGACACCACAGCTATTCTATTATTTCATTAAGTTTTGAATTACAACTCATCAGCTAACACATACCAGCAATTTCAGAAAACACATAACAGGATATCATTTTTACTCCCTGAAGTACATCACTGTTTTAATCTAGAGTTGTAATTGACTCTACTTTTAAAGGAGGTGATAAAACATTCAGAGAGTTGCTGCACTATCAAGCAGACCTGCCAGTATGTAAAGGAGATAGCACAGCCAATGGGTGAGAAAATGATTACAAACACAGCAGAATGGTGCTTTGCCACATCAATCTGTGATTTTATTTTATGTTATCTATTAATCTCCGAACTGTATGTTTTGAAACATACCCAAGCAAATTGTATCCCTGGCTATTACTGTTGAAACTTTCTCTAAAGTCACAGCCAACACAGCAGTATGCAATACATTTTTTTACTGTAACTATGATGGGCAAAATTTGATACCAAAAAAGATAGCAATGTAAGTGGGTGTGTTATCAGGGCTAATATTGTTTCCTGGTGTGTAAGATAAGAAAGCACAGTTTCTATCCTTTTTCAGCAACCAAGCATCATGTTTGGTGACAGCAAACATAAAAATCCTTTAAAGATATAAACTACTTCCAGGGCTTAAAGTTGTAGTGAAGGTCAAAAGCAACAGTGACTCAGTCAGCTTCTATCCACTGCCATCTGAATTCAAACAGAGGTACTTTTACTACTCACTCGAAAACAGTGAGTTTTTGTAACAACTGGCAAAGGTGATTGGGGTGGGACAGGAGTGAGAAACAGAGAAATGAACTGAATGTTCTCTAATCCTACCTAATCCATAATTGTGTCAGCTTCTGAAATGGGATGTCTCTACTTGCTTCAGCACTTGCTAGACTAGGAACCTACCCTTTGCATCACAGCCATGGAGCATAGCTTGCTAACCTTTATGTTCATCTTTTTCATGGATCATTTGAAAAGCACTCAAAAATTAGCAATCATTTCAGCAGCTTGGAAAGAACTCAGCCCTTCTTAATCATTTTTATTCTGTGAAGCAAAGATTAATCCCTTCAATGAGAAAAACAACATGCCACAGGAAGATCTAATTGAAATAATATTTCCTACTGAATGCCACCAATATCCAGAATCTACATATATACAAAATCCAGAATTTACATATAATAAATCAATTTCATGCGGAAACAATAGGACCATACTGGTCATGCAGGCTTCAGCAACTCACTGTGGGAGTTTAAAAAAAGCTGAGAATGTATGTATAGCTGAAAGAAACGTATTTATGTTTATACTTACAGGCTTTTATGGCCATCAACCCACCAAAATATTTGAGACTTCCACCAAGAGGCTCCGTTTCACTTCCCTTCCAACAAACTGATACTTCGAGTTTTATCTACAGGGAACTGAATCACAGTACAGCAACTGGTTTAATTATTTATTACTTAATAAAGTAACAGGTTTAATTTCTCTGTTTCGAAATCTCTTCAGTTTCTCTACAGTGCCAATCTCTAGCTAATGCACCCCAGCCTAATGGATCAGAGTTCTAATGGATCAGAGAAGCAGAGGATTATGCCACCAAAATAGTAAACATCCCAGGTATTATTTTTAGTTGATATTACACCAGCATTTACAAATCTCCATTCAACTACGCCCTCTTGCAAACACCAGCCATTATGCTGGCTTTTTTTTAAACCATATGCAGCCCAAATTCTGCACATGACTTCAGGTTATCTGCTTTTATGGGTCTCATTACAAGATAATGACACAAACTGAACAGAGGTGTTGAAGACCTCATATATGTCTAAGGTCCGACAAAGTCAGAGAAAATAAGCACTTATGCAATAACGAGTGCATGTGTTCAATTTATCCTACACACATATTTATCAGATGCTAAGAAAGTTTCATGGGAGAGCACACCCTTACATTTTACAATCATGAAAAAGTCATCAGTTGGACTTTATACCCCCCTTGAGACATCAAAGTCATCAAATACAAGCCACACATTTCTAGCAAATGAGACTTAATTAACACTGGTGCTCCTGAATTTCCTTATTCCTGAACATTTCCCAGCTGCTATGGAAAATCAGTTAAGGCTTAAATCATGTGGTTCTTTCTTTAGTACTTGTTGCATGGCAACATTCATTTTTATGCATGAGCTTCTTCCTCCAAAAGATTTTATAATAGTCTTATCCAAAAGATGAGCTGTTAAAGTCTTAAGACAGATATTTGCACATCTTGGTTTAGTTTTGGTAAGGTTTTCACTCAAAGGATATGAATTATTCACTGATAAGAGAGACTGGAAAGCTCTGGCTCTAGGCATCAGTTAGATCAGTCAGTCATGGCAGAGGATTTGACTGGTTTCTTTTAACAGTCATTTCCACAACTGTTTTTAAAGAATATCCACTGAAGCAAGCCTCGTTGATTAAAAATAGGTGACCTCAGAAGGCTGTTGTGTCACTTGCACACTCACAATAGAGTACTCCAAACCAGATTAACTCTGCCACTAAGAAGCACTGAGGCACTGAGCAGTCTACTCACCACAATTTCCTTGGTTGCTCCAGAACTTGCTGGATCACCTGGAAGGGGAAAAACAAACCCTGGCTTTGGCTTTAGCCACTCCTCACACCTTCCACCAGGGGAGAGTGGGAGGGACTTTTTCCCTTCACCCTGGACAAAGAGAAATAGATCGTAACCAGTGTCCCTTTTTTATCTGCCTCTCAAGATTACTTGTTTAAGTTCTGAGCAAGAGGCAGATTCCAGAAAAAAAAAAATTGCATAGGTGAACTATAAGTGACTTTTCCTTCCATTGAATTATAGATCAAATTCATCATGTGATGAAATATTCATGCAATAGCACAGTAAGATTAAAACACCAATGGCATAACTTAAATTGTTACTCATTGTAACTAATGCTAATTAATATTATTGCTGACTTCAGTCATTTTTTCTCAATGGAAAGAAACATAAATCTTAGGAAAAAAGTGAAATGTCTCCAGAAAACACTTGTCTCTCTTTCTGAATACCCATCATCTGCAAATTACCCCATTCATATTATAAACAGCTGAGGAACAGTTTTGATTGTGTGTTCAACATGTGATTTCTAATACTCAGCTCATTTTCTGACTGCAGGGTCAGTGGGACTCCAGGCATCAAACCGAGACAAGATTTGCCTGAGAATTTATGTATGAATATACTAATGTTGCAGGTGATTTCTGATGAAATTCAGCTCTGCTCTGTGCCCATCAGATTGTGTTTGCTTCATAATATGAAGACCTGGAATGACAAAAACAGCAATTAATTTTTTTTTTTTTTCATGTGACAAGCAGTCAACTCACACCAAACTACAAATATGCTATTAGTATAACTCTTACCATTTCTCCCCTGTCAGTGCCTATTTTGGAGGTTTAAAGCCTTGGCTGCAATAAAAACTGCTACTAAGAGAAACAGTTGGCATACTATTTTATTTCTGAGGAACCACAAAAGTTCATTTTCCATGAAGGTTAAGATTTCTGATTGTGGATTACTTATAGCTAACAAAAAAAAAAAAGTTACAGAAAAACTCATAGACTAAAACTTGTATGTAGATAAATATGAGCTAAAGTATAAATTTTTGATAGCAAGGGTAACTAATAGTGAAGGCTGCTGTAGACCATCTCTCACTTTGAAATCTTTAAAGTATGACTCAAAATCTTTCTAAGGTTCCAGTTCATATGCGAGATATAGAACTGATGTAGGAAGCACTCAATAAAGCTTGGTGGGCTACATTTACTATGCAATTAACCATCAAGCCAGCAGATCTGTAAAAAGCTCAACTTTTTGATCTACTGATCCTGTCTTCTCACCCTGCCACAGATCAGAAACTATCCTCAAAGCAAAGCAGACTTTGGCTTTAACCATAATAGTAGCATGAAACCAAACTTCAGGTCTCATCATGCTTAGATTTATGCAATGATGCTTATGAAAGGTAAAAAATTATCAGACTTCGGTCTCCTGATTTTGGGAGAAGTAGTAAATTTAAAGAAGAACAGATTAATTGAGAGTTCAGCTGTCTTCTCTTCATTTTGCATTGTATATACATAAACAGTAGTTTGGTGGCTTTCTTTTGTTCTCCTCATGCAATAGACTTTATTAAAAGGCACAGGATCTCGTCCAGATATTAACAACTACTAACCTTAGATTTTGAAGTGGTAACAAAACTTCCCTAACAAAGGCCTAAATATATTTCAGTCTTCAAAAGATCGTATTCCTTTGTCTGCAAACCTCCCACCCTAAACAGCAGAAATACCATTTAAAAAAAAAAAAAAAAGAAACAAAAGTAGTATTTCACGGCAAAATAGATTCCATAAATCAGTGGAGAAATGCAGGATGATCTACAGTGACAGAGCAATCACTGGATCTTCATGTCAAATTTTTGATACCACTTCATGTACACCAAGACTATCCCATAACGTTAATCACAGCACGCTACGGGTGATAGGCACACTAGCCTGAAAGGTGCTCTCCTGATGGAAGGGTGAACACTCCTGCAGCTGCACCTAGGGCTTCCTCACTGATAAGTATCTACCAGGAAAAACTCCAGGGAGATGAGGCTAATTTCTCACGAAGGCCCCCCAAAATCATTTCCTCAAAGAAACTGCTGAATTACTAGTCGTATTCTATTACCCTATTATGATCAATGGGTTTTTTAAAGTATATTAATTTTTGTCTCTGTCAAAGCAGGAATTCTTGTCTAATCACTCCTCAATATTTGAGTGAACTGAAATGGCTTGCACTGACAAAACTGCTGTATCCAATCTCAACTGCTGTATCTATTCTAAAGTTACTTTATTCAAAAAGATAGATAAACTATACTTCAAACTGCCACTGTAACTCTGCAACCTGTTAGTATATATGAGGACCAAAAAGCTTGTTCCCAAAAGGGAATGGGCTCAAAATGAACAATTCAAACCTCAGTGGCAAATTGTTTAGACCTAGTAAGCGCTTAAACTGCCTTCTAAGAAGAGAGGTGATCGTTAGATTTTGAATCAGCTCAGTAAGATTTGAAGATGTTCAGACAAAAGTTGCTTCAGAGAATTCATGACTATTCTTTCCAATTAATTTTTCACAGTATTTCAGTATCATGAAAACTGCAACCAGCCCTGAACAGAAAGCATACACAGTACACACATTTATTTAACATTACCTCTTTTTGTCTCACTGAAGCTGTAAATGCCCAGGAGTCTGCTCCCTGCCACTCTTTGGCACTGAACTGGTCACATTACCACAAAATGCAACTACACTCATTCAAACAAGCTTTGCTTTTGCTATCCCTGCTACTTTAAAATACTACATTCAGAGTAAAGAGAAATGAATTATGTGCACAGAATAAGCAAAACCAAACATACCAAAGTACTCACATTCAAACATTCACATCTAGTGTAAAAGAAAGCTCCTGCTGGGAATGCTATTTTATTTTTTTTTATTTGAACAAATTCACCACCTCAGTAATATCTCCACAGTTATCAAAGGGATGTGCAAACAAGTCCAGAAATACTGAACTTCTATTGCACTCAAAACTAGAGAATGTTGTACTCATCTATCATTTATGGCAACACACAGAGTGCATCTGTGAATGCCATGCTGACAATTTGCTTAGGACAACCTAGTGCAACTGGAGAGGCAAACCAGGGTACATTACCCTTACAATAATGTATGTAGACAGAGGGTTATCTGTTATGCAAGTTAGCTATGATGACGCACAGTTTAAAGTACCAGCTACCAAGAAGGTGGCTTGTTTGTATTTTCTTGTGGATAACAGTTATTACAAGATAGCGTTGTACTCGTGAAATTCATGGGATAGCATGGCATATGCCAAGGCAATAATTTTGTATTAGCCAGTTCACCGAATGCCAGGAAGATCTACTGTGGAGATGATTAGAACCTGCTGGTTTCTTTGTGAATAACTTACCTATTAAATGTAGTAGTCATTTATTGATAATTTACAAATGGAAAATACTGCAGAGTTCTGCCTGCTGTTGGCACTCACTCACTGAGCAATCCCCAGAAACTGCTCCAGCCAATGCAGAAGTCCCCCTACTCTCTTTGTTATTAGTCAAATTTAAGAGTCAAGTAAATCACATGCTGGGTTGGAAGCCTCCACACCAAACTCAAGACCACTTGTCAAAGGCCTTACAAATCTAACTTCACTGAAAACATTCAAAAGAAAGTAACAGAGGTGTGGATATAAAATTCACAGCAAAATGGGAGAATGAGAACATTTCTCTCTTGTACTCAGAAAATGTCCTTTCACATATTTATGTCACAAGCAGCTCCTGCAAAAAAGGTATTAGAATGAGGAGAGATCTCCTACTTCAAGGAAACATGATCCATGAAAAAGAAAAAAAGATGAAAGATTTGTACCAGCAATAAAACAAAATCATTTTTTTAACAGTGAAGGACAAAACAAAAATCACAAAAAAAGAAAGAAAAAAGAAAATCAAAAATAAAGAAAAAAAGATGACGCAGAATTAGTAGGGACTAACAGCAAAGTTACAGGTCCCTGATGGTGTAAAAAAATCACTAAACAGGTAGAAACTAATGTCAAGAACTATTTATTCATCCCTATAAAGGAACAACTTCAGGCAAGGACAATAATCACAAAGCAGGAAAGTGTTCATTAATTAAATTGAAACAAATCAGAATTGTTCAAGGTGCAGCCTGCCAAGGATCCGTTTGGCAGGCAGAGATATGCAATGTTCTCTGTGCTCCAAATATTTTGTATGACAAGAGGTTAAAGAAAGTTTATCAAGGCTCCTGGCTGCACAGGTAGCTATTTGGCAATCACATCAATCACATTAAAAATGTAAATCTAGACTACCTATACATATTAATTCCTTAAAAAAATACAGTGGTGTAATGCAGGCAACTGTGAAAGCCTTGCCTTCCCCACGAGGGTGTATGCTGTGTCCGTAACTACTAGATTATCAAATCAGCCCCTTTCCATTTGCCCATCTCCTCCTTATCTAGTCTTCTCCCATACACAATGCATAGTTTCACTATTAGACAGGTAGGGAACTTCCCTAGCTCTGTACCGGCATCATGTATAGCCCAATAGTTATAAAGTACTCACAAAGCTTTCCTCCGTAGGCCTGTTCATGCAGATACGTCCTACTTAATTCCTAGCATCATACGTATTAGGAAAGGACTAGAGAAATTTATTTTCCAGAACTAGGGGAGAAATCCTATCTCCCATGAGGCAGGGTGCTCAGATCCGGTCCTTCGGAGACCTGGCTGCCACTGCACAAAGACACACAGTCCTCTATGTTTCTGGAATAAAGATAACTATCAGGGAAGAAAAAAAAAACCACACCAAAACACAAACACACACACACACAAAAACAACACCAAAACACCCCAAAAATCCCACAAACAAACAAAAAAAAAAAACCCCACAAAAACAAAACCAAAACCAAAACAAAACAAAGAACCCACAAACAAACAAACATTTGTGGAGACAAGCAGTTTCCCAGCGAGGGGCTCAGGTTGTGATTCTGAACTCCACTGCTTGCTGTTCACAAATTATTGTCAGAGTTGGGGATTTCTGTCACCTAGGAAGTTTTTAGATCTGACCCTTTATGGGATTTTTTCCTAACTATAGCTTAAAATTGCTTAATCAACTGAAGCCATGAAAAAACCCCATGATAATTTCCATACAGAGTGACAATTTATTGCAAAGTTTCAGCATGTTACAAATTAAGCAGGCTGAATGACAAACTCCTGAATAACCTGATGCACAGTGGAAACCGCCATGGATCCTTAATTACAAAATCATGAAGATGATGCAATAAATATGACATTGCAAATGCAATAGAGGAATGACTGCTATAATTTAGGCATCTTCCACTAAACGCAACAGGGTTGCTCTTCTGGGTTTTGGTCGTTTGCTTTTGTTCATTCTTTGTTTTTTAATACTGCATCATCACCATTTGTTTTTCAAATTACTAACTGAAGTAGCGCACAAATCATTGTGTCAAACAGGGTAGAGCACATCGTTGAGAGCCCTTCATCACCTGGATCTCAGACAAAACAAGTCATAACTTTGCATGTTTTTATGGTGACATTGAGGTAACAGGCTGAAAACAAGCTGATAAGATTTTGGTGATGTAAGTTTGCAGCAACACAATAACACTGAGATCTTTTCAGAGGAATCTATAAATTAAAGGATTAGTAATAGAATGTAAAATCTTTCAAAATTTCAGGTTGTTTGGTTTTTTTTTAATCTTATTGACCATGCATTTCTTTCAAGATCTAGTTGTTTCGGCGTTTTTTATTTCCACTTTTTAACTTAAACACAAGCTACTATTTCTCCTTCCCTTTGTCTAAATACATAAAGCAAAGAAAAGAAACAGGGGAAAGTACGTCAGATATTCAACTCACCAAAATCCCTTGAAAAAGAGCTAAACTACTCTTCATATTAAATGCAGCTTCACTTTCCGCAAAATCCATTTGAAATGGAAACCTCCAGTTTTTCCTTGTAACATGAGCTGTTCCAAGAAGCTCACTGATTATTCTGCACCCAAAAAAAAAGTTGGCAATTTTAAGACTGCCATTATTGTCCTCTTTACTCTGTGAAGCCACTGTAAGAGTTTTCACAGAAAAAGCAATTTCTGAAAAGTGAAATTAATGTAATACCAATGGGGTGATCCTACAGACCATGTTCAAACAAGCATAAAATTATTTGCATATGAAGGTCAATTAGTTTTGACATTAATTTTGGCAGCATAAGTTAGACCATCTTTTTTCTACACTAGTAACAATATATATAAAGCAAACTCTAGAAATAATGCATTAACTTTTGCAAACTGCAAAAAGTTTTCACTATTCTTCCAATTTACAAGTGAACTAAAACATCACTAAATACTTTTTTAGATTATTTCAAATTCACATGGTGAGCACGTGCTTGCACATTCCTGCTATGGATATTGTGTCTGATTATTTTGCAGGACACTTAGGAAATAGTAATTTAAGAAAAATGCTGAAGAAACTGATGGAAATTATAGTTTGAATCAAGCATTGAAAACCATAATTAAACCATATTTCAAATTAATTATACTTTTTAATCAAAACAGTAGATATGGTGCATATCTAAACACAGTAAAAGGCAACAAAACCTAAACTTAAAATAATTAGTTTAAAGACTTCCAAGGAAATTACTATTCTGCATGAGAATTTCATTTCCTACTTACAAAAATATGACTTGCGAAGCTAATCCAGCAATAACTGGAAACAGACCAACTCCCACAAATTAATGTTTTACTAGATGATCTTAAGGTCCTTTCCAACCCTAACTATTCTATGATTCTATGATTTTCAAGTATACTTCTGTTTATTAAAAAATTAATTGCCCTTGAAAATACTGGAGAGACTATGCGTCCCCCCCACACCCAAGCATATGGGGGGGATATTTTTAACAAAATCCAGTTCTAAGAGAAAGCTTCAGGAAGCAGCATTAGTAACTTTAAAAACCAACCAAACAAACAAAAAACTACACTCCTTTCTTTATAACAGCAGCCCAAAACTGCACTTTGAGGCTCTAGGAAGACCTAGCTTCCACCAAGGAAAGTGGGAATGGGCACATGTGGAAACTTAACAATGTCAGCATGTTTCTCACTCTTGACATTGTAGGCCTTTTAGGATATTTTCCCCATAAATTTTCATCAATTCCTGACCAAAATTGCCAAAAGGAGAAAGCTGCAGTCCAAGACTAACATTGAGCACTGTTAGTGGTGTTTTCCTAAAGGGTTTATCTCCACTGAAAGGTGGCTCTCCTGGAAATCAGTCAGCATGGTGGGGGATTTGGGGATTTTACCTCAATGCTACTCTGCCCAAAGCTGTATTTTCACTCCCACTTCCACACCGCCTCAAGGGAGACAGGACTTCTCCACCAGTTCTGGAAAATAAATTTGCTCTAGTCCTTTCCTAATACAAAGGATGCTAGGAGGTAAGAAGAAGCAAGCTTGGCTTTGAGAGATTTATGAATAAGCCTTACAAATGAATAACATGTGGGTTTCTTTCCAGCAATAGGAATAAATATAAAGATTTTACCATTGTTCGATTTACCATAACCAGCTAAGGGGAATTCTGCCATGGCAGATGGCGTTTCTAATCAAGAATTCCCATTATTCCTTGAAACACCAAAATTAAAGTGTTCCTATGCGTATATTAATAATTTCTCTTTTCTCATCTACTGTCAATTCTAACCTCAACGTTTTTTTTTTTTTTCCAAAAAGAAGTAATTTCTGGCAGAAAATGAAAGTCTAGAGCAGCCATAACCCCCCAGCCATGTCCTGAACAAAAACCCCCTATTTGGTCACTACATCTGCCAAGTACATCACAGACGGCTCCTCAGCCCAGCGTCACAGTCTCCTATGCTCTTCCCAGCCTTTCATTATGGAATACCAGGGCTTAGTTTAGTTGCCAACACATGCACCTATATTGTCACATAAGATAACCTACGGCTTCACAAATGTAGGCCTCCCAGTGAAGTATTGGAAAGAAATGGTCTGTCAACAGCCTCACATCACAGCCATCAGCACCCTGCGGTGTCCCTCATTCAAATAACATGTGGCTTACAACTGGGCAACTTAAGTGCACCCTTAGGAAATTTTAAGGTAACAAACTATTAAACTTCTAGCTATAATACCAAGAAAAATAAAAATACACATTTCATACAGATACACTTTTCTATCCCTCTGTTTTTATTCAAACAGTAAATTAGAACCAGTAAATTTTTGACAGCCTGAGAAGCACGCTTCCTTAGCAAAGTTTATTTTTACGTATCTATGGCTTCTGGGGAAAGGTAAACATCTGGTTATTCTGCCCAAGATATTCAGCATCCTGCTGCAATTAAGTGTACAACTCAATGGCTTACAGTTTTTCCCTACACACCCTTTTGCTGGCTGAAAAAAACCAGAACTACATGTTACCCTTTTCTACTTCTTTGTGCACGCACTGGTTTCAATATATTCTTGCACTATTATTAGGCTGCCCTGTTTCATACTGAAATTCCTCCTACAGTTCCCAGCAGGATGCCAGTCGCTGGCAAGCTACAAGAGCCTGAAGGCTGTGCATCTGTTCAGAGACTGACAGGTAGCACACCAAGTTAAAAAGCCTGTAAATTTGCAGCGGGAGTCTTGGCCTAGACAAATGAAGTCCCTGCTTCACTTTGTTTTTCCAAGCACCAGGTCGTGCCATGCCACTGTTTTCTTGCAGGGAATCACTTCCCATTGGGGTGCAAGCCCAGCGTTCCCTGGAGATGCATGCTCAGTGTTACAGGGTAACAGATCTACCTGTGCCCTGTGGCAAGTGCTGGGCTAACTTGCATTGCACCTCCTGAGGAAGGTGACTGGCAAAGACGGATTGTGGATGTCAAGTTTTGTGTGCCAGGCATTGATTTTTCTGGGAGTGTCTTACTCCCGCCTTTACTGTCTCTAAGCCAAACCTACAGTGCAGAGCTCATGACATTGTTTCTCCAGTGCATGAACGGGCCTGATCCATGGACCAGGGATTCGGGTGGTATAAACTGACATAGCTGTTGAAGTCACCCACACTACATCAGCTAGCAACAAGTAGAGAGGTAAAGCTCACACATAACAGAAATGAAAACATTGCAAGAGGTCCAGTAAAATGCATCAGCATAAAGTTTCAGTATCATTAAGAAAAGGAAGTGAGTCAGGGCAATCCCAAGTACAACTACAGTCTAAGCAGAGACCCGATTGAGAGCAGCCCTGAGGAGAAGGATTTGGGGGGTGTTGGCTGATGAGACACTCAATGTGTGCTTGCAGCCCAGAAAGCCAATCATATGCTGGGCTGCATCAGCAGCAGCAGGACCAGCAGGTTGATGGAAGGGATTCTGCCCCTCTAATCCACTATCATGAGACCCCACCTGCAGTGCTGAGTTCAGCGCTGGGGCCCCCAACACAATAAGGACATGGAGCTGCTCGAGTGAGTCCAGAGGAAGCCACAAAGATGCTGCGAGGGCTGAAGCACCCCTGCTATGGAGACAGGCTGAGAGAGTTGGGGTTGTTCAGCGTGGAGAAGGAAAGGTTCCAGGGACACCTTAGAGCAGCCTTCCAGTACCTCAAGGGTCTGACAAGAAAGCTTAAGAGAACTTTATACAAGGCACAGGACGAGTGGCTTTAAACTGAAAGAGGGTAGATTTGGATTAGCTATTAGGAAGAAGTTCTTTATTGTGAGGGTGGTGAGGACCTTGCAGAGGTTGCCCAGAGAAGCAGAGGCTGCTCCATCCCTGAAGTGTTCAAGGCCAGGCTGGACGGGGCTTTGAGCAACCTCATCTAGTGGAAGGTGTCTCTGCCTATGGCAGAGTGGCTGGAAGGAGATGATCTTCAAGGTTGCTTACAACCCAAACATATTGGCTTCTATTTTCTATGAAATTCTTATCACAAAATATCTCAAAGTTGGCAGAAAGGCTGGAAAAATGAAATTATTGTTTACTGATATAATTCAGAACACCAGCTCACCATTATCTACTAGACACCTAGATCTACCGTCTAAGTGCTTACTAGTGCTATGCATTACAAAAGGCCAGATATAATCCTAAACATCATCAACACCAAGATCTGAATCCTCTTTTGAAGGCAGATGGCCCCTTGGATGGGACATCCAAGCAGGTATGAAGGAAGTCCCCCAAAATTCTTCAGCATCTGGTAACTGGGTCTACTATGCCCACTGCACAAAGCCTAAGTTTGTCCCGCACAAAATCCCAGGGGAGCATGGCCTTCTGTTAGGCAGACATCCATCATCTTCCTCTTCCCAGCACACGGCATCTTTTCTCTGGGCCGCTGCTAACATGAAGGTGTTATCTGAGACAAAGAAAATAATAAAAAGAAAAAACAAACTCAAAAAAATCAAAATGCTAGCTGAACCAACCCATTCTCATTAATCTTCATTTTGCATGGTACATTAGAGAAAACATAGCGCTCTGCAGAACTATCTAGTTCGTTGATATCTTTCCCCTGCTCCTAGGCTTTTAGGGCTAGGAGAACAAAAGCTGCAAGTCTTTAATACAACTCTGACCACAAGCCCAGAATAAAGATCTTCAGCAAGTTTATTTTTACTAAAGTTTTAATTACTTTTTGGTTAAAAATTACATGAACTTTAGCATTTTTTCAAAACTCTCTCTGAAAATCCTCATGTTAAATTGACGAAAGAAACAGGAAAAAAACTCGGTGCTTAGCCTTCAAAAATCAGCAACCCACTGGGATGAATGATAGTAATTCATATTCCTTGTAGTGTTGTTATTTCTATCCTATGGAGACCGAAATTTTGTCTGTATTAAGGAAATGTTTCTAAACTCCTTATGGGCATTTTTTTCTAGATCAGTTTACTCAATGTTAGCAACATTTGGATACAGACTATCTACAGACCCCACTTGTTACCATCTGTGTTTAAAACAGTGTGCCTTCTCCAAGACAATCTAGTAAGACAGCATTGAGAATATGAATTACATTTTTGTCCTGTGACAAGTGGAAAAAACTCTTGGTCTCACAAAAGCAAAGACTAGGAATTAGTGCTTTTGAAATGCACCTCTCAAATTCATGCTGCTGTCAAAAACCTATCATGCACAGCTAATATATTCAGTTTCTTTTCTCTCACATATTCAACCTCTGATGAAATATTTTCAGGCACTGCATTTCTAGGCTATTGTACTCATTTAGTGGGATAAGCTCAATACAGAGCAGTGGCAAATGTTAAGCCTTGATAGTATATTCCTAACTCACTTCTTCAGACTCATGGACACCAATTATTTGGTATTTTAAGAGTCTGGGATCTGCATGACTTGAAGAAAACAAGAAGAGGGGAGGAATGGAAACACCTAAGCAACATCTTTCTCCTGCAATATTGTGTCCCTCGATACAGGCATGGTAAAATGCAGTTAGAAACAAAGAAAGATTCAGCATCTGGATCTAAAACTTACCCTTAAACAGCTTCATCCATGCCAAGTCCTCCCACCCTGCAACAGCCTGTAAGTACCCAATGGACAGAGTAATTTGTATTTACTCAATTAGTAATACTAATTCTGAATAAAGAGAAAAGACAGGAAGACTTTCATGAAAAACAGCAGAAGTCCAGACCCTGATGCTTCAAAAGAAGTGTGATTAAGTAAATGCCAAATATTAAATAGTGCCTAACTCCCTGTCTTCTAAGACATATTGTGTGAAACTCCTATGAGGAGTTGAATCCTATTCTGATACTTACATTCCAGAAAGGCCAAAGAAAACACATACCTTTAGAAGAGTGGGTGCTGCTGTTATGAAGGTTGTCAGTTCATAAATGTGACAAAAATGGGTTAAGATATACCCACATCTGTTCTAACTTGCAGGATTTCCCTCACACATTAGAAATTAACAAATACAGGATGATTGCCTGGTCTGTGAAGAAATGAAGCATCCAGGCAAACATCAAAATCATTAAATAGGCATTTCCTGAAGACTTTGTTCACATTCTTACACCACAGATCAACTCCTAGGCTTCAAAGGCAGATGGACAGTTATAATCACCTAACTGAATACTTCTGTAATAGAAGGTGAAGAATTTCAAATGAGAATTTTTGTAGTCTTGTTATTACGCTTCAACCCATAAATTGTATGTAGAAAGTTATCCAATATGGATAAATCGCAGCCAGTAAACACTTGGGAAAGTTCTGAAAAAAAAAAGAAAAAAACAAAAACTAAACAACAACAACAAAAAACCAAAAAACACACACACAGAGAAAGCAATTATTTTCCTCTGCTTATGTATGTTATAAATGAGGGCTTGCTTTATTCTGCATACAAACCTAGAAATCGTTGTGCCTATATGAAATAACTTACTTCAGATCAGTGCGGCACTGGTGCTTAAGGCAGAAAGCAACAGTGAACTGCTCTGATTGCTGGATCTTCAGGGTGGGGTGTGCTCAGGGCCACCAGGTAGGGCTGGAGATGGGAGAAGGATCAGACTGGGTTAAAGCCTGCAGCCAGCTGAGGTAGGATTGAAATGTTTGCACTTCTATGTAAACTATCGCACCAGTTCCACTGTTCCTCCCCTGAACTATCACTCTTCTGTCACACAGCTCCTCTTAATAAACTCCTCTTACCTAAGCTCAGGAGATATCTATTCTCAATCTGTTACATAATTTAAGATAAAACCTTTTTTTTTCTTCTCAATTACATCAAACAGGTTTTGGATCTGGCCTCTATTAAAGCAGTTTGAGCTTTTTGTTCGCCTTGTTTGGGTTTGGTTTTTTTGTTTGTTTTTTGGGGTTTGTTTTTTGTTTTTTTTTGTTTTGTTTTGTTTTTGTTTGTTTGTTTGTTTAAGACAAGCTATACATTAATATTTGTTAATTAATAAGAAAATACTTCTTTTTTTTGTCAGACTCCTGTGTGATTGCTGCCATTAATTTCAGGCGCTTTCTTTTTCACATAGCTATTACACATTAATTCCCGTTTCATACAGCAATTAGTTATTAGCTTTGTTATTTTTTCTCAATACAGTAACAAAAATACTTTATTCAGCATTCCATCATGCATCATTCAGACTGCAGATTTCAGCCGGTTCTTACTATATGGGAATTGGTGACTGCTAACATGAGACACAGTGCCTTCTGCTGCATCTTTAGAAAGCTAAACATAAGCGGTTACTTGCAGTTTATACCTGTAAGCCTTAGTAATGCACTCATGCCACCTATTGGCAAATTACACATGACTCACAACTAAATTTAGATTTCTGATGAGCACAGATTAAGTATTTAACTACAGAGTCTTGTATTTATAACAGATAATTAATAAAGAAAATAAGTCAGAAAAAGTCAGCACCCAAATTACATTCAGTTAAGAGTGATTATGGTACTGGTTTTTACCATACTTTGGATACAAATTGTCTGCTTTTACTTACAGCAATTGATTGCCATGGGCAAAGTGTATAACCTCTGGCTAAATATATCATAGCCTATCAGAAAGACTTGTGTAGAAATAAGAATTTAGTAGTTTCACAGAAAGCTGTAACATCTCCTTCAACCCGATATTAACCAACACTTTGCAGCAAACTTAATAGAACCTCATCAAACCTATTTTCATTGCAGAAAGATATGAGAGATAGGCAGTGATAATTCATGTTGCTGCAAGTCTCAAAGGAAAAGCAGCATGATGGCTTTTTTAATTTAGAAAATTTTCCAAAATTAAGAATTCAGCAATGCATTTTGGAATGACTTTTTTAACTTCAATTGTTCCAGTTCAAAAGAGTTTAAAAAATAAAATGGGGGTGGGAGAAAAAAAGGGGGGGGGGGGGAAATCACAAATTTAGTGCTCCAAACTACCATGCAAACTGCCCCATTCTCCACAAAATCCAGGAAATCCCTCAGTGAGTCCTCCAGGATTTTGAAAACATTCTGCCAAGTCAAATTTCCCATTTCTTTAATTTCTGCTTAGCAAAAACTTAGGAACACATCATCTACCAGTAGAAGTACAGCTTGAATGATATTCAGGTTTCTTTCTTCATTTCCAAATATTTATATTTTCAAAACTTTTAACAGAAATACAGATTCACAGACATACTATGATAAATTTGTCAAATGCAGCAGGGCTCTCCAATGAGTAGAGTATCTCTCAGAATATTTTCTTGTAAATCAAAATGCAGTGTCTAGTCAGCATTGGGAGTTCTGCCATTAAGATGGCAATAAAGAACACTACAGGAATATTTACTGCTGTCAGCCAAGCAACAGATATGCATTCATTACCTCATATTAGAAACTGAGAATTTTTTTCCTGTTAGCGAAAAAGCATTTTTCCAGCCCAGAAGGTGGATGAAAGGATGCAATACATTTATGAACATGTGTTTTATGAAAATACTGTGTGCAGTATCTCAGAGGCCAGGAGTACATAACATCTGCAATTTTTTAAATTTCTTCTGAAAGCTGAAGTAAAGCTGGCTTAAAACCTAGTGCTGTGCATGGCTGGCTTCACTCTGAGTTCTTTTCATCTTTAATAGAAGCATTTCCTTCTGCATAGGATGGTCATCCATTTAATTGCATGGTACAGAGAAAAAAGCAAAGGAAAACTCAGCTGTGGAGATAAATCTCAATAGAAATGTAATGAGTACTCCTGCCAAGAATCATTTACAAAACTTCCTATTCAATGCTAACTGTCAGAAGTGGGACATCCACAATCCCATCTGTGAATCTGGAGATAAGAAGCTGCTATTCAACACCCAATGCAGTTTGCTCCTGGCCAGTATCAAATCCACTACCTCAAATTACCAGTAGCATGATATATGATAGCATTTTGAACTGCAACAATTACAGTCCCCTAAGCTAGTGAACTCACTGCCTTTACGCCCTGGGATATGCTCTCCTTTGTGAGCTTAGTATCATTCATTAGTTTTGGAGTGGAAAAAGGCAGAAATTGGGGCACCGACTCAGCCATCCTGATGCTATTACTCAAACAACTGCAACAGCATGAGCCTAACAGAGTTATAAAAACGCCCAGTGAGATAAGCACAGCGAGGGTCTCCTTCATAGCTGGATTTCTGACTTTTGTAACTGATGAGCTAAATATCTGACAAATCAGACAGACAAAAAGAAGGAGAGAATCTGGACTGACATAATCTTAAAACCTTTACAAGATGGGACCACAGAAGAGAATTTTAATCATGAACTTTGGACAAAAAAAACAGAAATGCTAGCCTTTTTAAATTTCTTTCAGGTAAGAGACACTTTTCTATAGGTCTCCAGCTACACTTTAAACTGCAGAATACTCTAGGTATTCTGTGGTCTTTTCTAGACTTCCTAACTTCACTTAGGACTTGAGGGAAGGATGAAAGGGGGAAGTCATTCTCTTCCTAGCTGAAGATATTTGGAAAACACTCTTCAGCATCTGCTAAAACTGCTGTCAGCTGTCTGGTGGGAGGATCAGTAGACTTGAAGTATCTTACTCCCAACAAAATTTCAAGCCAAAAAGCAATACTCATGAATTCAACAGAGATTGTGCTGAGATAATGCTTATGTTTGGATAATGCTACTTCATCTTGCGTGTCAAAGCAAATTATTAGTAATAACTGCTCATTACTGTGTCATTATTATTACTCCATTCTTTTTTTTTTTCCTATTGAGAAAAATATAATGAAATAAAATACAGTTTAAACCTAAATGTATTAAAACCAAAGAAGAGCTGCTGTAGTCAATCTTTTCACTCAGGAAAAATACTGGATTAATAAAGAAAATGCCCCAAGCCTAAATGTGAGGATCTGAGACAGAGGTGTACCTCTTGACTACAAAAGAGAGAAACATTTTCATAATTATACAAATACTCAGATAACAGATCCAGCATCTACTGCCCTGAATTTGGTACCATCTACCCATTCCAGCAATTATTACTGTAGTTCTTTAAAGACAAGCTCCCAGTGCTTTTCCCTAGTTTCTTCCTGCTCTCCAGAATCAGTCCCTGAGTCTACCCTCCGCTTTGTATACAGATTTATTCTGTACATTGTAACGGGACACTTACTAAATCCAAACCTTTGTTTTGTGCTGCTCTGAACTGACAGAGGACTATTTCACTATCATACAGCCAATGTCATTCTTGCCTGCCATGTAACTAGCACTTGTATGAAAGCTCTGATATTTTTTTAACACCCTTTCCTTCAATCTCCAAAGTTCCCAGCATTACCTAGACAATGTACCTTGGAACAATACAGAGTTAAATGCAATGGCCTGAGACCAGTCTAAAAGAAGGCTGAAGACAGAGAGGGACTGGCACTGAGGAGATGAAGAATCTTGCCTTCTCTTGGGACGCATACAGACACACATTCACATAAACATATGTTAATGATACAGAAAGGATTCCAGGAAACATGAGAATGGCCTAAGATCCATTTAACTTGTTATCCTGTCTCCAGCTGGGGGCTAAGACGAAATGGTTTGTGTAAGCCCTGGCAACCACAGAGCGATACTTAACCTCAAAATCTCTTCCTTGTCTCTGCTGTCTGTGGATCATGGTGCATTCTGAGGCAAACACAGCATTCTCATATGTAAACAACCCTCAACAGAGGGATAGAAAATTGACTTTCGTTCTACCCTGATGAGCCCAGTCACTCCAGGCAGACATTTTTCTCTTCCATGCACTCAGTGGCTTTTCATCTGCTGCTATTTATGCAATAAGAAAGCAAATAGAAGCATAAACATTAAAATAACAATAAAATCACTCATACAGCATGCATATAAAAAAAGCACAGCTCAAAAGAGACCAAGCCATTCCTCTCTTTTTGACCCTCAACACAAAATCACTGCAACAGCCTTCATAATTCTGCCCAGAAGGCAGCACTGCTGCATTCAAACTGTAGTTGAAGACAGTGAAGCAACAATCCCTAACACTTCTCAAGAAAGCAGGCACTTTTATCGAGCCAAAGTCTATACTATGATCTGCTACAGGCAACACTGCCACGCATCTCATACACTAAAGTGTGGTAATGTTTAGAATCAGCACACAAGTGTCTCCTTTCCCCACCCGCATGGCCCTCAAATGCTCCCCAGTCTATAATGCATCTCATTCAGTCTTATCTTGTATTAACCCATATCTAGAATAAATCCTTCTGAAACCTAAATTGAAACTGAGAGAGATCACCTATGGCTCTGGAACATAAAGAAAAGCTTAGGGGCTGAGTAATATGATAGGGATCAGCAACATGAAAGCTGCAGAAAAATTTAGATTCTGCTGCTTGATACGCAGGACTGATGGTTACTTTGGCAAGACATTCTATGAAATTTATGATCATGTACTGCAGGGCTGAGCTGAGGAAAAAGGGCTTGCTCCCAGTGCAGGTTGTGCACAACTTAATAAACAGCTCTCTAATGGCAAATACAAGGTGCATCAACCTTCCCAGCAACAGTGATTTTCACCTTCCATAGGTATAAGATATGAGAATTATCATAAAACTAATCCAAGCAGGCTCTCAGGAGAACAAGTAGTATTCAAATGCAATCAAGGCAATACGAAACTAAGTGGAAACTACAGGCACACACTCATAATGTATTGCTCAAATATGACAAATACACTGATTTTTCTCTCTAAAGCACATTAAGACAGTTGCTCTAAAAACACAAGAGGGCTTTCAGATTCATATGACTAGTGTTTTGAAAATAATTTTTCCAGTATTGGGTGAAAAAGTGTGTGACAATGCAAAACCACTCAGATTGCCACCCTCCAGAGTGGTGTTAAGAGGTAATACTGCTAAGCAAATACATGCCCACTCAAGCAGTGTCACCCAGCATGCTCCATGAATTAAAATTAATTAAGCTGAAGTATCTATTCAATGGGAACAGAATTTGCATGTTTACATTTAATAATGAATAACTCTGTAATATTTTTATCAAATATAATTCTGTTAATCTTTAATTGCCTTGTGGCACCTTAATTTCACATTTCTCATAGTTTTTGGAGAGGAAAGCCGAAAAAGTAAAAAAAGAAATGCTTTTAAAAGTATCAGTAATTGAAGTTGAATATCTTTATTAGATGCAAATCAATACTGTAGAGATAACCCGTGGATTTCCTATCAGTTTTCTAGGAATCCAATTCCTTTAGACCTAGTCCAGCGAAAGTAAGATTAAATATCACCAATATTCACTAACCCTGGTATTTTAGTGGCAAAATTCTACTGATTTCAAGGTACTTAATGGAAAAGTATGATATAAGAGAGTAAAAAAAAAATAGCACCCTTTAGCTAGATAATTTTATGTGTGGATAGAAAGATGAAATAAAAATTCACACTGTTGTATGATCTGGGAAGTGGCAGAAAAGATTAAAACAAAGCAAGCATTTATTTGTTTTCTTGCCAAGAAAAGTACTGCTTTCAAAAAGAATCAGAAATTGATGCCCAGAGAAGGGGAAGAAGGGAACATGTGAAGGAAAAGTGTGGGAGGGTGAGTTTGTGGCTGGAAATTCAGCTGGAAAACTACTTGAATCAGTTGAAGATGTTAGCAGCCAACCTTTTCTCACCATCCTGCACTGTGCAGGCAAAAGATTCTGTGTAGCTGCACTGTCAGCTAGCCTGAGAGCCTATTCAGCTATAAAATAATTAGCAAAAGAGGGGTTTTTATAAAGGATGGAAACAAATCATTTGGATATAAGAGATACAGAGTAAAAGAAAGAGGAAATGACAAAAGAGAGAGGAAAGATTAAAGTCTTGTATTTATAACATTAACTCCAACACAGAATGGACTAAAATATAGACCCTCAAATAATTATAAGCATTAAATATAGTTTCTAAATATTTCTGTGGAATTGAACTGTTTCCTCCACATTAACAAGGGCAAGAAAGGCCGAGGATGAGTGAACTGAGTACAAAACATATGTGGACTGGGGCCCAAGGGACCAGGTGACCCTGGTATTCCCCTTCCACTGCGATTTTATCTCCATTCCAGCATTTCAGAGTAACAGACTATAGTAAGTTTACTTTTTACTGGCATTCGTTTAAATGGAGGCAGGTGCTTTTCTTTCCTTTCATCTTTTTTTAGACTGACTTTTATGTGACTACTTTACCACATTTGAAAGTTGTATTTCTCACCCCAACATAACCTCCATCTCATTATACCCACTCCTCCAGCAGTCTTTAGCTTCAACATAATCTCATTCACCTTATAGGAAAGAACAAAGGGGGGACCTCGCTCCCATCTAGATGTGTTCACAGAACATTCTTTCACTGAAGTGCTCTCGTAGTAGCAATTTTATTGATGGTTGCTGCATGGAGTCTACGCTGTTCATAATTTCTTTTTAAATGCCACTTCCTGTCTCCAGCGCTATTTTCAGTTTCTCTTTTACACTTCAAGCCTTGATATTTGTGAATAATACCTCTACTAATGCCTCTGGGTAACCAAAAGATTGCCATTAATTATCTCAGTAAGAACTGAAGAAAGAGCATCAAATGTATTATCTGAACAGAATCTCACTAACAAGGCCTCTCCAATGCTGCAAGTTCAAAAAGGTTGTACAAAAAGCCTAACAAAATTAATTTTAGACAGAATTCATAAAAGAGAGAAAAGATGGAAAAGCAGATTATATCTTCCATTACCTAGGTATTTATATAACCTTATTTCCTTTTCTTAAGAGTATTTAAACAGCCATTGTTTTTCAATTATTTTCATTATTTTTGAGTGGAAAGTTTTGAATACAAAACTAGGGTCTTCTAAAGTTAATAAGCTATGACATTTTTTCAGATAGTGGAATTAATATTCTTTTAATAACCAGGGATATATATTACTTACATATCTGACTGAAATAGGGATTCTCCTGCACTCTTTAAGAAAGTGCTTTCTATTGCCATGTGTTGGAAAGGATATTTCACATTCTTTTGAAAGAAGAGAATGCATTTAGTTTGAGAGCATAACATCTGATACCAGGCAAAGATAATAGTCATATTATCTTTCATGCATTTCATTATTTTTTCCACTAATAAGATTTAGAAATAAAACGGATGTAAAATAAAACCAGTACACATGCTAAAGATTACTTTGATAATGCTAATATGCCCTTTAAAACTGAGTCCAGCTGGGAAATAGAAAGGGTGACAAGTGGAACCAACTTGTATTAGGTTGGCATGAGACCAGTCACTGGCATGGCCAAACGAGTTACTGAATCTGGAAAGTGGTTGATAAGGAAATCCTGTTACAGTGCAGTGCTAGATGGTTTGGGTTGTTGTGTGGGTTTTTTTTTTTTTTTAATTCTTCTTAAATTACATCCTTTATGATTTTATTTTTGTCATTTCTTCATTTTTGGACAAAAATATTTTCATTGAAATCCTGTTTTGATTAAACAAATGCCTAAATTATAGCTTCCAGTGCTTTTTTCTGATGAAAAGAAATTCTAATGTAAACTAATCTGATCACTGAAAGATTTCTGTTGGGCATCCTTCCAGGCAGAAGTTTAGAATTTATGATAGTAGTTCACAATATACCTTCCAACATTTAGGTAAAGGTAAAGAGAGAGCGTGAGCTCTTTAGACAACCTTGATCACATCTACTGGAGGTAATCCCACAAGAAGTACTCTCCTGTCACAACTACTACATGAAAACCTCACTCTTGTGTGTAGACATGCTCTAGAAGTACAAGGTAGGGAAGTGATCAACAGAAGACTGCAAGGGTTAAACAGAGTAAACTCAGAGTACCTTAAAGCATTCTATTCAGATTATTCACACCTATGATTTTCATTTGGGTCTGTTACTACTTTTTTTTTTTTCCTTTCAAATACACATCTTCTTGGTCTTTAATTAAGTCATCCTGTGAGTTTACAGGTTTCATGAACCTGGCATGGCTGTCACAACTTTGTCAAGAGAAGTGGAGTGTTTAAAATAGCCCTCCTGCTGCTGACATTTGTGTTTCTAATGAATAAACATGATCCCTGTCACCTATGACTTCAGCAGACTTTTTCTGCTTCTGAATCATATTATGCTGCCAATAAGATGCTCAGGATAGATTACCTAAAAACTGATTCAGAGAATTTATAATTTCTCACCATTCAACATGCTGGCTAATGGCAACATTAAAAATACAAGCCTGAAAAACAGCCAACAGAAAAGAAGCAGGTAAGCCACTGCAACACATCTCAAAGAGCAAATCTGGGGGTTTATTTCGTCATTAAGGGTGGCTGAATTAACGAGAAGCAAAAACAAATAATCTGAGCTAGTAACACGGCTGACTTTTCTTGGGAAAAAAAAATGAGGGTTGCATGCAGGTTCCTAAGGAATTTCTGGAACTGTTAGCCAATTTCAGTCAGATCTGTCAGATTAAATATATAGGAACATAATTATCTTCTCATTAAAAGAATGATTAAAAAGCACATAAGAACACTGCAGAATGTTAATGTAAAGACACCACGTTTTGAATAAAAGGAGGCAGAGTAAGTTTGCTAAAAAGGCTGAAGCATCTCAGAGTCAGAAGGATTTTCAGTCAAAGCTGTCACAACTCTTTAGTATCCAGGCTTCAAAAAGATCCTACTCTTCTCACTATCTAATGACATTGTCCTAACTATGTTCTGGAAAAACAGTGCCCCTGCTCTTTAGCAGCCTCCTTCAAATGTTCCTTACAAGGGCTACGTATTCACATGAACTGTTGTACTGCTGAGGGTTTGAAACAGCTTCAAAAATAGCAAAAAGCTACACTGAAAAAAAAAAAAGTGGAACTCCTGTTCTGCAAAATACCTCAGAGTTTCAATACTGCGTGATATTTTAATCTCCCTTTCTATTTTTGTTTTCGATGCCATTGTGAGTAAAAATGGGACTGTTAAATAGATTCTATACCTCACAGGACACTAGTTTTTTCTAAACAAGCAATCAAAAACCTGTCAGAGTCAACAGGATGAGTCTGAGGAACTTCAAATGGACTGTATGGCTCAGTATTTTGATTCACTGGTAGTTGCCTGAGCCCCTGCTACAAGATGAATCTTCCATTTAATCTGGATGATATTTCACTTAGCTTCCAGTCCATTGGTGTCTGTAACTCCTGTCAGATGCAAATTAAGGTAAAAACTACTCACAGCCTAAAATGGGCTGCATGGCTGGTTCTAATTAATTTTCTAGTATGGTTTTACACAAACATACAACCTAAAGCACTGATTTAGCTAAACATTTGTAGAGCCAGCATTACTCCTGGCACCCCACAATCATTTCATATTCACTTGAAGTAGAAAAGTTCTTTCATATAACTATGGAGATTAAGTGACTGACTGACAGAAATTCAGTAATTTTGTGAAAATGCCAATAACACAACCCAGGTCTCTTGACTAACTCCACAAAACCATCCTTCCAGGCATAGTGCACTGCAGCTGCATGTTTTAAATGCAGAAGTTAATTACTGCCATTTCTGGTCCAATACAATCTATGTCCTAATACAAGAACTTTCCCATTGTTAATTTCAGTATTTTCTTTCAGGTGGGGTGTTTGGGGGGTTGGGTTGTTTTTTTTCCTGTTATTATAATTCTTATTTAGAACACCATGATATACCTTATATCAGTTGAATTTCTGGCACATAAATGTTGATTATTGTCAATAAAGTGAAGTACTACCAGCTGTACTAGCTTCCCAGATATTTCTCATCCCTATTCTTCCCATTACTTACTGTCAAAAAATTACCTGACTATAAAGACCTCTGGTATGTGCAATCTGTGCATAGACCATGGCTTTTGAGTCAGAAGTACATTTATGGACCACAGGTAGAAAAGCCTACAAATACCAAGCTATCTGTTCCGGTCCAATAAATGTGGAGTACAAAGCTGCAAAAATCAGGCACCATATGTTCAGGGAGACTGATGTTTGGAGAGCTACACTGATCAGCACACAGCTGGATAACAACACGAGCATTTTTCTGTAACGGAATCAATAACAGCATGGGGCAGAAGATTTCTACTGCATCTTTTTTTTCATTTCTACTCACCTACTAAGCCCTTCTAGTACAATAGGGATCTATAAATAAAATGTTAAATTAGAACTAATTTTTATTTGCTTTTTCCAAAAGAAATAATCAGAAATATTCAGAAAGCTCTGAACAATTATCCTATACAAGTCAGGCCTTAAAACAAGGCCTCTCTTACCTGGACAACAACTTAAATTTCTTGATGAATGAAATAATTTCTTAATTTTCAAATATTAGAATATGTCTTTCCTTTAATGTATTCTTTCAGCAGCTTAAGCTTTTAAATATATAAATATTTAAATCACGTCAATATATTCTTCCTCCATATGAACATTACATAGTTGCAGAAGTTACATTCGCTTTAGTTTTCAATCAGAATAAAGACAAGCCAAGTGATTGTGATCTTTTCCTCCCAGTTAATTTACAAAATGATTTTAAAAGAGAGAAAGTAAACACACAAAACTGGCAATGAATATGAAGCTTCTTCCCCCCTAAGCCCGATTAAAGGAAGTCGTTCTGAAGTTAATGTCAATGGAAATATCATGGAAACATGACTGCTTGTGATATTTCCAATGGAAATACCAAACAAAGAACTATCCAAATACTATTTCTCCTGTAAATATCATAAGGATATTTGCTGCTCAGTTCAAAGGTAGGAAAATAAAATGGAAAAGAGGAGGAACAAAGCAGAATAAAGGAAAGCAAAGCAGGAAAAACTGAGGAGGCTGGCAGACAGCTCTTTGAACATACAAATCTACAGAAGCAGAAGAAGTTCTCAGAAACTCAAACTCAACTTTAAAGTGTGGATAAGATTTAGAACTACACAGGAAATGAGTGAAAGGGAGGCAAGTAGAATGAACTATTAGAGTAACAGCTGGAAAATCATGCTTCCCAAAGAGAATATATATTGCTGGCTCTTGGATGGAAAAAACATTAAAAGATTAGAGTATATAATGGGTTTTGAAAATGTAACTATCACCTCCAAATTCATTTCACTAAGAAGACTATTAAAATATAATTTGAATTAACAGAAATGTGTATTGCTAACATGCATTAAGAAGGGTAAATAGCAATGTGAGAATGTTCTTTAAAAACATTTCAACACAGTTTCCCACTGCTTAAAATAGACTTGAAGAACATGGTTCTCTTCCTGCTTTTAATAACTAACTTCCTGCAGCAGATGACTTGAGAGGTAATCTTTAACTTACAGACCCTTAGCATAGGAATCTTACTCCAGTTCTAATGCCAGTGACAATTATCAATAACTTTAACAAACTGCATTTACCTGAACAAAAAGTGTAGTCCCTCTGCACAATGGTAAGCAGCAAAGCCACTGCACAGTAGGCAGCAAAATACTGTGGGTCTTGGTTATGCAGCTATTTTATTTTTATTTTTTTTAACTTCATATCCACTCTCACAAGCTCTTACAAAGGAAGATGATTCTAAAATAGCAGATGATGGCAAAAGTGGGCAAACCAACCACCTCAACACTTACTTCAATATTGACAGCACATTTAAAATGTTTAGCTTTCAGTTTAATGCCCAGTTTGTCTCTAGGTTAAATATTAAGCAAGCTTAAAATTATATTAATAATTCCCTATTTTTGCTATTATATTCATTCACCTAGAAACAGCAATAACAGTATGAAACTCTGATTTGAATACTGAGTTTACAGCCACATCTAAAGAGCGGCTCTCATAATATCTGAACTCTCAGAGTCATATTACCTTTAATTTTAAATCTATTTCTGGAGCCATTCTCAAAATCCAGTATTAATAGAGGATTAAATTTCTACAGGTATTTTGCAATTTTCATTGCAAAACCTTCTTGAAAGTATCCCTGTATCAGTCTCAAAGAAGTAAATATTACCAGCTTGTAAGAAACTGTACCCTCAGCCACACTGCATAACACTTTATTGTTTAATTCAAAATGAAGATTTCCAACTCCCTTTGGAACAGGAACTTAAAAACAAACAAACAAAAAACAAAACAAAACAAAACAAACAAACAAAAAAAAAACCACAAAAAAACCCCAACCCACAATTCTCATAATTTCTTAACCATAATTCATTAACAACCATGCTATTAAGATAACATTTTGCTGAGACAGTTAAACAGTGTTATTCATGAGGCATCCCTGCCCATGGCAGGGGAGTTGGAACTGAATGATCTTAAGGACCTTTCCAACGCTAACTATTCTATGATTCTATGATTCTATGATTCTATTCACGACCCTTAATAGGACAAGGGGGAATGGCTTTAAGCTGAAAGAGGGCAGATTCAGATTATATGTAAGGAATAAATCCTTCACTGTGAGGGTGATGAAGAACTGGAACAGGTTGCCCAGAGAAGTTGTGGCTGCCTCATCCCTGGAAGCATTCAACCCCAGGCTGAATGGCGCTTTAAGCAACCTGGTCTAGTGGAAGATGTCCCTGCCTATGGCAAAGGGGTGGAACTGGATGACGTTTAAGGTCCGTTCCAACTCAGACCATATCAAAATACCCATATCTGAGAATTGGAAACTCAGTTGGACAAGACAGTAAATATCCTCCTATATGCCTGTTCTTGTGTACTTCACAGAATTCCTGGAAAGTGGCAAATTACAGTAAGGTAAAACCTGTTAAAATAGTTTTTCTAACAGAGCAGGGACTTGCTAAGCTGAGGAATAATAATTTACACACACATTATTTTCAAAATATTGTTTATTCATGGTTACTCTGGCTGTTATTGCCATAATAATTATCGACCCCAACCTGGGAGTCTGTTGCAGGAGATGCTCTTTTAATACACTGGGATAAAGGAAACAGAGGTGTTTATAGAATTTCATTGCTTTGCCTACTATTTTGCTAGAATGCAGAAGTCTCTGACTGATACATAGAAAATTAAGTTAACAGGCAAGAAACTAAGACACTGAGATGGAAGGGGCATACTGGAAACTGAGTGAGAGGTAAAAGGATGCTTTTCAGAAGTAATACAAATTTACACAGACACACACGCACACCCTACATACATACATCTAATCCTTACATATATCACTAAATCAAATCAGAATATACATTTACTATTTTCACATATATGTATTTTTTCATATATATATATATGTAATTTTACGACAGTGTTTTCCTGTCAAGTATATTGCAACACTTATCTTGATACCCTCATACCAGAAGCCAAACATATTAATGAGAGAGAGAGAGAATGTACAGCCCAAAAGCTCGCTGATTTTCTTAGACCATCCTACACACAATAAAATTAGCAATGGACAACTTCAGATGCATATTTAAAAGTTGCAGTTTTCAGCTTAATTACAGAAACAAGACAAAATATGAAGAATACTGGTGGTTATTATTAAATATCTTTTGAAATTGACTCTTCACATGATTAATTCTGTATTTTTTCCACTACAATTATCTGTGTAAGAATTCTAAAAAAACTTTTTGCCATGTAAAAATCTGTGAAGTCAGAAGAAATCCCATTCACAAGTGAAAATTATTTGCATTCAACTGCTGTGAAAAATAAACTGAATATTTCACCAATTTCATAGCATGGATTAATAATGCATAACTGTGCACAAATTAAATGGGAAGGCTTTAGTCATTTCAGAATTCTTCTTATCAGTCAATGTACCGTAAAATGTCACAGAGAAACCATTTCTGATACTACTGAGAAAGAAAGATGTTTTAGATAGAACAATGAACAACCAGTTACTCATCAATTGTATATAACAACTCATATTTAACTGACAAATAATTATACATATTGCAATTCATCTGGGATGTCTCACACACAAGCAAAATAATCCTGCAACCAAGGCCAGAAACACTAGGGAAAAAAAAAAAGAACGAAGAAAAAGTAGAAGAAAGAAGCGAGAAGGAACTTACCAAGAGATTTTCACAAAATATCCTGTAACCAACCGAACTGAGAAGAGCTACATCTTCAGACTGCTAGCTGCAGGTCCCATCAGAAAATTCTGCCTCCCAGCTGCTTAACGCAGGTATAAAACTAAAAGTGTGTGTTACTTGTCTTCCTTGCTCCTTGACAAAATTAAATCCAAAATTAATACAATGAACAAAATACACATTGTAAATTAAATAGATATATGCAAAATAATATATAGATTACATATTAATTAAATCAATTCTTATCCTTATTTCCAACCTGACTCTTCCAAAATAGGGGATAAGACCTTTTGGCCTTTTAAATTCATTCAAGTACATATCTTTAAAAGGATCCTATTTACCATGCTGTGATGAAAACAAACTTACTTAAATGATAGTTTTCCCATACAGTTGTCTGCACCAACTTGAGAACATAAAGCAGCTAGAAAACAGCTCAGAGATACAGAATCATCTTTAGGATTCATACGGCATAGGGATTTTATTGATCCTCATGACACAAGATACCATTTAAGACAGAAGTCATTCCATTTTCAAGCACATACTTCACTAGTTCAATAAATGTTTCTATACTGTCACGATCAGACTGCATACATTAAAGCAGTAGCTGCATTTTTGTATACCCTGGGGACTGAGATTCATAATCCGTTGATTGAATGGCCTGTTTCATTGATTCAGCCAAATTTTCTAATAAAGAAGATGCCTGTTGTCCTGATTGAACTGTGGAATCTAATAATATCATTCACTTTGTTTGACATATTTTATCAATGTCTTTCTATAGCTCAAACCATGATAATGCAGTACCCAATTAGCATTTTCTACTGCATGCTCACCTGCTATTTTCTTAATAAGGAGAGGTTTAATGACATGCTATGAGACCCCAAGCAACTACTGGAGGTTTTTCAGTTCAGCATAAGCAGCTTGACATACAGATCCTTCCAGACTATGGCTCTGGCAACCAGTTCAGAGTTCACACCTAGCATAGTACTAAGCTTTTCTCCTCATTGGTGCCTGTAAGGCTGACCATAATCTGAATTCCTTGTTTCGACTAAGTTCCGCTACTTTTTTTTTCACATTATCCCCACAACTGGGTATATCTGGTAGTACATCGTGCAGTTCTCTCTTTGATCAAACAACTCACAGTCCTGCCTGTATTTACTACCTGCTCAAACAGACTATATATATATATACACAAAGAGATATATGCACACATACCCCAGCACTGCTCTGAGTTCTCTGAAGTCATAAAGCTCAGCCACATGATAGAATGACAATTTCATACTAAGGGGACAAAAACTATCCTGCAAGCCAAAATTCAGTTTTCCTTGCAGTAGAAGTTGAAAGGAACGAACGGAATCACATCCGTTTTCCCACTTATATCAACACTGTCAAATAAATTTAAGACATGACTAGTTAATACAGTAAGTAGTTGAGCTGACAGCACATCTAATAAATCGACCAGGTATCAGCTATATTGCAAAAATAAAAAGCTTGACTGGAATAGTAACGAAGACGAAACTTGACAAGTAGAAGCCTTAAAATGCATACTTGATTAGAAGAAAAAAAATAAAACGAAAAAAACACAACCGGCAAGAAAGGACTGAAGATAGCTGTTAAGTTCCATAAAACACACAACAAACTACCTGAAGTTATGAATCATGTAATTACTTATGACTTAAAAACAGCTTCAAAATAAGCTTAATTATTTTATCCTATGGCTTGGATGGTAAGTGGGAATGGTCTGGTTGATGATACCTTTATCTAACTATGATATCTATTAAGCATTCATAATAACCACATGGGCATAACATTTCTAGAAAAAATCACCTTCTAATTGAAAATAATTTAGCTACAAAAATAAGAAGGGTTTTCACCTACATCATGAAAAAGTTACTACATGATATGCTCACACCTACCATTCTTTGAACGAGAATGCACCTTCATTCATTCCTGATGAAGCACAGAAATTAAACAAATGACTACATACATTCAGGAAAAGACACAGCTGATCACGATGGAGATGCAAGTCCATATTAATAACGGAATTCTAAATTCAAAGGCTTCTTTAAGCAGTTCCATTTTCTGGAGTGACTGAGGCATTCAGGAAAATCAAGGTTATTACAAAATTGGCTTTTTATCTCCAAATACCTAAAATTTAAAACTGTTGAGATCTATAGTAAAAGCCTACCATTTTTCTGGCAATAACTTCAAATTACAGTACAGCAGCTTCTCCACATTGCCTTGAAGTGCAAATGTGGAAATGAGTTTGCACCAGTACATACTAATCAAGAGATGCGAACAACAGTGCTTTAGAAACTGAAATACTAGGAATTTGGGTGGTTCTTCATTAAGGTCAAAAATGAATCATTTAGTGTAATTCATCCTCTGAGAAAACATGTAAAAGAAGGAAAAAAGTCCAATAATTATCTCCTGGCTCTATCATACAACAGTCAGTTTTTCCCAGCTGGTTAACCAGTGACACATCCATACAGAGAGACATCACTCAAGTCTGGCAGAATCCAACCCTCCATCTATCCAGCCATGTCATTCAGAAAGTAAATCTCTCTCATTCCTACATTTGTGGAAACTGGGGTTTTTCTTTAATCCATGCTTGTCATGCACCAATAAACACTTATCAAGCTGTAACCTTACACTGCCTAACTGAAATATGAAAATATAATCCAAGACCAGTTTTTGACTAGACAAATTGGTTAGAGCCAAGTCATAAACTCCAGGTGATAAAGCAGTCCAAATCTCTAATATACTTCACTGGCTCTAAACACTGCATTAAAAAAAAATAAAAAAATGGAAAACTTTACAGCTTTGAGTCCATGATCCTTTCCAGCATTTCCATAAATTTGCTGTTCTCTATTACTTTTCTAGGGCAACTTAGAATTATCCACAGATGTCCTAAAAGACAATTATAATTAGGAGACTGACTGAATAGAGATGGAACATATTTTCATTCCATCATCCATGGTGTTCCCTTATTAACATTACGAACATGCAAAGATTTTTAGACAACACAGAACACTGAAAGGAAAAAAAAAAGGTAATAAAAAGAGATCTTAGAGATGTTCTGGCCACTTAATCTCACTGAAGGGTCACACTGACTCCCAATTTATTTTCATGCTACTTCTGGAGAGGTCCAGGTAAGAAGAGAGGAATCCTACCTAAAAATAAATGCATTTCCCTCATAAATTTCTTTATCCATAGCTCTACAAAGCCTACCAGGCAGGTCTAAACAATTCTCACACAAGATGGAAAAAACAAGAGACAGACAATAAGAAATTTTCAAATATAGATCCAGAACACAATTACTAAGAAAGAATTACGTAAGACTGTTGCAAAGTCAAGCAAGAGTAAGTTACAGATACAAGTGCACAAGAATAAAACCAGCATTTATTACTTTAGCAGCAAAACAGTCATGAATACATGTGGTTTAAAAACAAACAAAAAAGGTTCTTTAAATTCGATGTGCCAAAATCTAAATGAGATGAGAAAAAAATTCAGTAGCAAGTCAAAGCATTTGACTAGGGCCAAGACCATCCAAGTATTATTCGCTGCTTTGCTATGTAGCCAAGGAATTTCTTGTGTCATGGTAGGGAGCAGGTTAAACTACCAGAAATTTAAATGTGCCATGAAGCACATCTTGTTTATGTGAGGATTTCAAGTTCAGGCCTCATTCTGTAATCCCCCAGAGAACTACAGCCTCCAGCTTCATTGCTTCCTCACCACATTAGTTTCATAGCCTTCTGTCTTCCAAGGCAGGAATGGTACTTTCTGTTTTTTACAGCACGTTGTAGAAAAATGAAATAAAGAAGTACAAAAAACCAAACTGCTCTGGATAATCTGTGCTGTCACATATTTCCCTATTGTCTTCAGCAGGAAATAAAATACATAAATAAAACCCTCCACCTCCCCGCCCCAAAAACTCGCATAAACAACAGCCACAACAACAACAAAAAAAAAAACAAACAAAAAAACAAAAAAACCCCTAACAAACAACTTTCTTTTTTTATCTTTTGAAGTAAGGACCAGAATTCTGGTTGCACTTGTCTGTGATGTTCCCAAGATTATATCACATCAAGTGCAGCAATCAGTCCACAGTGCTTGTACATTCTGAGTTGGCCTTTCCTCTCTCAGAAACAAATGAACGTACACACAAAAGCAGTAAGTTCATCACTTGCAGGCCCGAATAAGACAGCACGCATTACAGTGCAGAGAGTCCATCTCACTTTCACAGCATTCAGAAGCTTGAGCTTGCACTCCTCTATGTTTTGGTTTTTACATACAAATATAAACCATGTTAAGTGTGACTCACAGGCCACAGTTGGATTGTAATCACAATACTGAATACAATAAGTTTTGCTTTCTGTATGGCTAGCAATCATCATACCAAAATATATGCACACATTCAACTTACAGCAAATTCAAGTGCACTATCTAATCAAGTGAAAAGTAAAAATCAAGAGCTCTGCATACCAAGTATATATACATGATTTTATATTTTCTCTACCTTAAGACGTCCTTTGTAGCTTATACACAAGCTAGCGCTTACATACTTACAGACAAGCTATTAAGACAACAACCAGATATGTTAAGTGAACACAGAGGTTTTCAGATCAGTGCCTACAAAGCAGAGCACACAAAGATAACAGATTTCCTGTCTAGCAGCTCAAATTACATTGAAGGTGCCACAAAAATTATAAATAAAAATTCAAGAGCTACATACAACTTGACAGTGAAAGTTTAGCTCAATAAGGCCTCCTTAAAAGAGCACAGGCCCCCCCGAAGGTATGTAACACCTAAGTACATTCTCCTTGAGGAGCTGTAAACATAAGATCTATGTACATCTTAAAATTAAAAGCAAAAGAAGTCAGTGAAACAAAAGACAGACAGCAAATCTAGCAGTAAACTCGTTTCTTAAAAAAAGACACTGCCCCTTCCTCTGTCCCTCTCTTTTAGTCTTTGCATAAGTTCAGCTAAAGTAAAAGAATAATTTGAACTTAAATTAGGTAGAACTTCTTAAATTAGAAGAACTAAAATTAGGTCCCAAAAATGTATCTTTCATGCATTCATTTAAAATAAAAAACATAAAAATCAGTGAATATTACTAAACACACCATTTTTAATTTCTTTAAAGTAGCAACTCAGTAGAAGAAATTACTAGTAGTAGGGAAGCAGCCCAGTATTTCTCTGCTGATGAAAGCTGTGCCAAAGCACAGATGGTATTATAAACTTTCCAGATATAGAGTGCAGGTTATTTTTAACATTCTGCACCTGCATATTTCCCTCCTAAAAATCCTTTTGTGGCTGAAGAGCCACAAAACACAGCTTGTTCCTCATGCATAACCCCCACTCCCATATTTGTCTTCTTCTATATCCACCCCTCCCATGATATCTGCAAATAGCATCAGATTGAGCTATGGAAAAACAAACACAAAATTTACTAGCTGCACCACAAAAGGAAGCTGTCTTTTCTTCCTTGTTCACGGTCGTAAGCTAGGACATGGGAACCCAGCATACACACTACTGGCCTGGCAGACAGCTCAGGATGGGGCAGGCACAACAGGAGCCTGACTGAGCATCAGGGGGAAAAATCCTGAGGAAACTTCTGGGAAGCTGGAAGCTTCCCGAACATCTCTGGGAATGCTGACACCACTCAATGCAAAGCCATGTAATAGTTAACAGCAGGTAGAACTAAAGGAATAAGTTCAGGTGCAGCAGGCAGCTTACCCAGAGGAAAGCAGCATCCTACCTAGGCTTTTCTCTGGACCAGTGCAATCCTAACCAGTGTTACAACTCATTGCTGTTACTGACTGTACCAAGCCTAAAAAAGCATGGAGTAAAACAGCCTACAAAGATTTAGTCCTTATATAGACCATGACCCCTTGCATTGCTTAGGCAAAGTGGAAAGCTCTGTTTTTTTCACTCTTCTTTCCCTGCATGCTGATTCCTCCAAATTACTCACCCAGGTGATGGAATTTATGATAGTAGGTGCTTGATTTCATTTCTAATTCCTTGTGTAGACATAAACTTGCTCTAACTAATTTGAGTATACCAGCACAAACTCCTGGGAGGACATCTTCAATATTAGTCTAATTTAATGATTATTACATTCTAAGTTAACAATGTTCCTAGCTGATTTACACTAACGTGAAATAGATTATGCTGAAATAAGGGTGGCTGCAGAGCCTATTGAACTAGTTTAATGAAACTGATTTTAAATTACGCCTTAATTTAAAGAGGTATAGTAGTGCATATAAACAAGTCCTCAGCAATGCTTTGAATAGAAAGACAAAAAGAATGAATATAAAAAGCTCTAGAATTTAATGGTTGTACATCTCAGCTTTTCAAAGCCCAGCTCTGAAGAGCTCAACATTGAGTCTGACCCTGTAGTTAGCCAAGAAGAATAAACATAGTATAAGAAACAAAGTAATTAATTTCTATATGGATTTCTTTTAAATTATGCAAATTCAAAGACTCAGCATTTTTCCAACACTTGGTAAAAAAGGGGAAGGGTACATACACGAGACTACATTTGCTCCAGTGTGATATGGGAGAAGTTGCCAAATTCATCACTGAGAGGCTGATTCTAATGCTCAAGAAGTTTAATCTGAGATACCATCAATTTTGTACTAGAAAGCAATCAAAGAACAGACGCAAGAGAGATTGGGGTCATGCATTTGCTCTGTAGCTAAAGTTATGAAGTTCTGTCTTCTATTTTTTTTTTTTGTTCTTTAAGCACACACAAAAAAAGTGCAGCACTATAAAAGTAGGGCTGATAGTGCCACATATAGAGAAAACAAAATATTAACTACTTTGGCACAGTTAACTTATGTTGTGTTTCAAAAAGAGATAAAGGTTATTAGTCATTTCTGGAATTTTTAGTTCATTATGCTGAGAGTGCAAATAAAATATAATAAGGAGAAAATGACAGTATAAAACATTGTATTGTACTGAGGAGAACACCAGATGTGTCTATCTTCTCCAATGCGTGCTCCATTTTCTTCTTAGAATGGGTTCATATATAATTTTAAGAGTTTAGAAATAAAGCTTTCCATTTTACTACCTGTTTAACATCAGCTGCTCACTATTTAATGGTAGGCATTGTGACATTCTAATACTGCAAGACAAGATACTCCTACTACTTTTCTAGTTTAGTCAAAGCTAGTGAACACAGACCTTAAGGTTGACCTCGAACTTGGAGAGCCAACTCTCTTTATACGCTTTGACTCTAAATGAATACAACTTTTTAAACCACAATCAAAAAAACCCAAACCCTTACTCCTGCTTTGTATCAATATGTAGCCCATGCTCATCCTTGTTCTTGTTCTCTAATCTTCCCGTTTGGGCAAAAGTATGAAGACACAGAGTATGACATTTTCATCTTTCACAGCTAAGAGCAGGTCCTCTGAGACTGTGAGCAATAGCTAATTAAAACAGACTAAGATTTATCACTACATACAGCACACCCCCCCCCCAAAAAAAAAAAAAAAGAAAAAATTAAACATAATAATTTCATTACATTCATGACTCCTGGGAGAATTTAATTGCATTAAATTATAATTTGTCAATTAATTTATGTTAGATATGAGTCTCAAAGAACAAATATCACAGCAAACTACAGCCACCCTCTTTCTTTACTGAATTCTCCCACACTCTACTACATTAATCCAGGTTTATGGCTGCTTTGTATCACCAGAGCATCACCAAGTAGCCAGAGCATATCAATGAGAATGGCCTAATACATTTAGGAGAACATTCTTGGGGTTTCTTAACCTGTTTGGTTGCCTGAAGAAGGGGCCATGAAAATCAGCAGTGTATTCACCAAATATACAACAATTTGGATTAAAACTAGGTAACACAGCAGGCAGAGCTTATTAACCTAAATCCTTTAGCACTATCAACTCAGCTGTTATTACAGACAATTTTGTTCTTTCTTTATTTTTTTTTCTAATTCTCTATTTCTAATTTGGCACATGATTAAGAATAATTATTGCTGACATCTAGCATCATTGGATACATTGAAATCCAAACCACCTATATTCCATATAATGTCCAACATTCTCTGCCTCAGTTAGCAAAAATAAATAGGACCATCTGTTCTCCAAAGTAAGGATGGTCTTGAAGCAATAAAAGCCAACTGGATCTTTTGCAATAGAATTCTCCATTAGCACCTACAGATAGGCTGTTCTATATGTTCCAAAGCCAAACACTTAAGGACCTACTTCCCACATTAACTCCGTCCCAGTTCAGAGAGAAATGAAACTCTGATTCACTTGGAGAAGTCCTTGAAGGAGGTTGGAAAGCCAAGTTCAAAGATCACGTAACACACAGATGGATGTTACACCCACAGTCACACCCACATTTAACTTACACAAACAGCACGGAGACCCACACAGAGTAAAGCAGAGACACCTACCTTCAAAGAAAAATAGGAGAAATGGAACTCCAAAGGGCTCCAAGTGTCCCTTTCAGACACCTCTTTTTAAATCAATGCTTCAGATAAGCTGGGCCCTTCCTTAGAAGGTCTGACCTGCAAAACCCATAACAAATTGGAAATGCAGTTAGTACAGCAAATCACTTTTGGAAAAAACATACTTTCATCCCACTCCAAACTTGTTATGCCATATAAAAAGGCTGGGTTTATACAAATGTAGTCCAAGCCTCTCTTTGACTAAGAAGAAAGGCACAAGCCCTGCAGACAGGCTTCCTAAGAGCCTTTCACAAACTGTAGTTGAAATAAAAAATAGGAGACCTCTGCATGTGGCCAATGAGGCAGCCATATTAACAAAGACACCTGTTAATGAAGGCAGGCCCTCAAGACTAAGCTATCTGCAGAGCCTTTCCAGCCCTTACAAAAATCTACTGCATGAATCAGCCTCCTCCTGAGGAGAGAGAGGTGGCTGGCCAGCACCCATGGGAGGTGAGGGGAAGAGCACAGTGGGCCAAGATCATTCACCAGGCAGAGGACAGGGAATCCCAAGGCAGAAAGCAAAAACTGAGTTAAGCTCTCAGACTTCCTGTCTCAGCTTTACATCGTTTCACCTGCTGTGTCTCTAGGAAAAGCGTAGAATTTCACCCAGAAAATGCTGCCTGACAACAGAGCAGTGGACAGAAGGCTACCTTTGTGTTTGCAAACTGGGCACAGTTCCACAGTTACTAACTTCACATTTAACACCATTATTTGTATTTGCTAAAATGCTAAGACAAATAAAGTTCAGTCTAAGACTGTTTTGAGGGTTCAGCTTCAGGTATTTGTATTTGGTGGCTGATAATTTGTTATTTTTTTGCCATGGCTGAGATTACAAACATTTTGAGGAGCAAAATAGGGCAGAATGTAAATCATCTTCCTAGCTTGTTTTCCCAGTAAAACTTAAAGCTTACTCCCATTGAAAAGCTGACATACTCTGCAGTTTAATCTTGAAACAGATCCAGCCTAATAAAACAGTGTCAGAAGTTCAAGGGCTTGAGCTGTAGCCAAGAGAAAGGAAAGTTAGCCAGTGTGCTATACAAGTACATACAGAGCCTGTGAATAAAAGGAGTAACTGTCCTTTCATCTGAGGGAGGTGAGGAGAAACAGCTGAAAAGTCCCACTAGCTATGTGACTTAGCCTAGTTAAAGCTTAGCAGAGCTTAGAACACCATGTGAAAAAATGTAATAAATTTCTGTCTGAGGCGTCTGACTTGAGACATTTTAAGGTTTTACATATATACGACATTACTCCATCTCAAGACACCAAAAGCATACAAAATCAGAGTAGAAGCTAAAATAACTAAGTGGTAAAACCAGCCACAGTTTATAGAAGTTGGTTACACTGGAGAATTGGTGTAGGAACCCTAGGGAAGTCTGGGATATCTGTCTCTGAGTCTTCCCAAAACTCCAGTGTCTGTCAAGATGTACTTACACACAGTTCTCAATAGAATGATTTATGCCATTTTTATCAGAATATCATCAAGAATCACAAAAGCTGAGTCAGTTCACAGCTGCAGACAGCCATAAAGATTAACCTCTCTCTTGCTGCTATTGCTGGCAACAGAAGATGAAGGAAACCCATGTAAAATTGTAAATCACAATTTTTTTCTAGAGCTGTAAGACCATATTAGTAATGATGTAATACGAAAGTTGCAAGTGGTATCACTTTGGGGCCAAAGCATGGTTTAAGTCATGGACTGTAGCAGTAATAGACCACTCTACCAAATCACCTAAGTACATGGAGACAAGAGATCCTTGGAAGGATGTGAATTACCACAACCAGTGCCTCTCTAAACTGGCCACTTTGCTTTCCCTGACAAGTTGCTCCACTTCTGTCAACAGAACACAAAACCTCTAAAATTTTCAATTCTGCACTATTTGCAAACCAGGATTTCTCCTGTGCCCACCAGCACTAAAATAGTGAAGGTTACTACCATCATTCTTCCAAAATACCAATGTTGTCCAAACTCTCAATTTTTCCAACTAGGTGACTCCTCTCTTATATCCATTTTGGTCAAGAAAGTTTTTGATGCATCATAGAGCCCTGACGAATACAGTAAGGCTGTGGAGTAGGAAAAGTGCATTCTCACAAACTGCAAAACACTTGGTAACAACGATACAGATTTCTTTTGGCAGCAATAAAAAATAGAATTAGACTTAGAAAAACAATCAGCAGAAAATCTGGCTGACTATTCTTATATAAAAGAGCTATGTAAGATTTTAAAGAGCAGCACAGAAGACTTAAAATTTGTAGTTTAAAAATTGTAAGTACATATAAAAAAAATTCCCACACATTGATCAATCTGATGTCTAGTGTCTTTCATTTATGAAAACAAGTTTGGAGTGAGCCTTAAAAATATTCTATAAACATATATTTTGGAAATAAGTTCCTCACAGAACTACAAGAGATTATGGTGCATGGCACATTTTAAAACATAGCCCACTGTCTTCACTGAAAAAAAAATCTCATATGTTTGTTTGGATGTAAGGCATTATCCAAAAGGCTTTCAATGGAGAAAAGATGAACATCAGCAAGAGCATTAAAGATAGACATAGACCATGTTAACAGATAAACAGAGTACTGGGGGGGGGGGGGTGGTGTCTTTGGTTTTAACTTATTTGGAATAGCTGTGGATTTGGATTTAGGCTTCAATTAATTATCATCTGCTTGTAAAGAAGCTAAAGAAATCTTTGATCTTAAAGGAGTCTTTCTATTCCAAGTTAAAGACGTGCATGCTAAGAAAAAACAGTACATAAAATCATGTTGTATCTTGTTAGTAACACATGAAAAGTGTGAAATCGGCAAGCCACAGTTTCATTGTGTGCCACACGACAGAGCCAAGATTACAGCTGGTTTGCCTAAGCATGTGGCTAAAATGAAGCACAGTCACAATATTCAGAGACGTCCATAAACCAGTTTTTTGATGTCCACACCACTGGACAACAGTTTTAATCCCCCTATCTTTGCAAAGCTGAGTTGACTGCAAGTCTCAAGGCTGGAATATAGGGCTCTGGTAATGCATTATGCATTGCTATACATTAAACTCCTGTTGCTGTTTTACTTGTTTCGAAGGCACCATCTAAGCAGCAAGTGCTAATTGACATTCCTCTATCTTCGAAAATAATAGGATGAAACAGGCAGTACGCAGCTAAATGTGCAAAGAATAGTTCCAAGTCAATTGTGTATGACCTGCTCCACTCTTAAACAGGATTTTCTTCTAATCTAAATCAACACAGTTCCAATTGTTCTTTTAATCACCAGTATTCATCAGCTTTCTGGGCAAAAATTCACAAGGCAAAAACCTGTCTCCATTTCAGATTACCATCACTTCCTGTCATATATTTTTCTCCAAACTAGAAGAACAAATGACTGCTAGGGTTAAGAGATTAGCTCTGCAAGCAGTTATATTTTAGCGAAAAACAAAGCCACAAAACTAGAAAGATGTTACAACAAATGAATGTATTTAATTCAAGCAATCACTTATAAACCATTACACTCTTTAAAGCATTTTCTTTCACTACAAGACATTGTGTAAATGAAACAGCTCCAGCTCTAAGACTGGTTGTTATATTTCTGGTCTGAGATTTCCCAGGCACAAATATATGCAGAAGAGAGCACAGCTGCACTGTACCATGCAGTAAATCCAGCACTTTGGAGATGACACTGGATTCGCTGTGCATGCACAAATTAACTCTAAGTCTCCTGCTTTCTTGAACAGCCAGAACTGCCATGGCTCTGAGAGACAGTCTGTATATTCACGGCAGACACATCCAAGGTTTCTAGAGCTGAAGAGGTCACTTAGAGCTACTGCAGAGCAGCTACAAAGTATGAGATTGCTTCATGTCCAACACGCAGAGAGAGTATCCTCAGACGATCAATCTGAGTAACAAGAATGATTCCTCAAGGCATTTTTGAACATCATTCAGGAGAAAATAATAAAATAAATTAAAAACAAACAAACAAGAAAAAAAAACCCAACCAAACAAACAAACAAAAAAAAACCCTTCTAAGGGTAGAACCAAACCAGGAATAGCAGTTACGCAAATAATCCAATTCAAATGATGGACAGAAGCTGAATGCAAACCTAAGCTACAATAGCAAAGATGGATCAAATATGAGCTGGAAGATTTCTTATCCAAATAGGAAGGGTCTTTTGGTTTATTTCCCTTTGCATTTACTTTTATGGCAACCGAGACAGGGAAAGATACCCACACCATATTTTAAACTAGAAATAACAGTCAAAAAAGTGAACAGGATCAAGAATGTGGCATTCCTGAAAGATGGCTGCACTTATTAATCTGCTTCATCACAGCACTTTATATGGCAAGTGAAAAAAAGATCTGCTAAGGGAAGTTAAAATTGATGGGTCATACCATCAAAAATGCATTCATGGAAAATTTCAAGATAGATAAAAATCTGAAACCTCACCCATCAGAAAACTGTGAGGGGCAAAATGAAACACCACTTTTAGCTGCCTTAACTGTGCTCCTTCAAGGCCTTCAGGCCTTGCTCCTTCGCAAAACACATGAACTTCCTTTCTTTGCTTGCAAAATCTAAGACAGTAGCTCAGATGATATGGTTATTACTTTTCCTCACTACATCATTCTTTGTTCTTTTCTAGAACTTTTCCTAATCTGTACTTGCCTACAGACTATTCAGGATTTCACTAAGATTGCACCCAGCTAACACTAGATGGTGGTGTGATGCACTGAATTTTTTTGATTGCAGACTGATCCATTCTTTTGGGGAATGTCTTTATTCCAAGGGACTAATGTTGAAATAATTGGGATGCCTTATTTAGAAAAAAAAAACAAAACACAGAAAAACAAACCACCAAAAAAACAAATCCAAAAATAACAGCCATAACTCTACATTACCTGATTTTTTTAAACACTGATTTGATTATATTCATTCCATCCTAAACTGGGGATGGTAACCTTAGTCAATTGACTTAGAATTGCAAAAAGGAAAATTACATACTCTCTTTTACATCTCTCCACCTTTTAAGAGTTTTCCATACCAAAAGAATCACAATTTCTAGATGTCTAGATGACATTCTAGACAAAATGTCTAGAATGACATTTTGCTAAATTTGAAGTGGGGGAAAACAAAAAAAAAAACAACCACCAAAACGTAATATGCTGCAACAAAAGGCCAAACTCTTGGCATTGAAACAAACTGCTCTAGAGACCAGTTGCCCCAACATTCCCTCTTAGGTCTTTGAAGCATCTACAAAAAGACTGCCTAAAAATGAGTGGCATAAATCAAACCCTTTTTGCTTCCCTCTGCTTCCCAGATCATCTATTCAAACCTTTTTGAGGTAGAAGGAGAAAAACAAAACATCTCTCACCTGTCACTGGAAACTGAAGGAGTGAAGTCACTTTTTTAAACATCAGTTTTAGCTACTCAGTGATCTGTTCATGGAAATTTAAATATCATTATAAATACCATTGTTGTAAAAACTTTAATCTGAACTACCTTAGTAACATTTTTCTCTTTGTAAAAGATATAAAGAGGGGGAAAAGTTTCATTTTATTATTTTTTAAAAGTTCATTTGCATATGTTCTACTTTCTTCTTGAACAAGAAAAATCTTAAGTTTCCATGACTGTCAGGCTACTTTAATGAGTTGAAGAAAGTGTTTCCCTATAAATTATTCATCTCTTTCCTCCCCTATTTTTGTTTCTTCTTTTCTTGCTATATTATATTAATATTCTACATCCTCTGCAACAAAATCCTTACTTCAATATTACCACATGTGACTTTTCCACCAAAAAAGTGTAATAAATTGAGTGCTGTACAGAATTCTGACTGCAATTTCAATGTATTGTATACAATTCATCCTTTTTCATCTGTCCTCCTTTTTAATTTCTTTCTTTTTATCTGGTGGGAAGATAAAGTAAAAGGAAGGGAGGAATCTCAGACTGATGAGTAGCCTTGAGAGTGTGAAGGTTCACAAAATGCCTAGTAGCTTTAACTTGTCTGGCTAATATCACATGCTTCAAGTAAAATACCTAACATTGTCAAAAAACATAAAGGATCTGACTAGTACAGGAAGAAAAATCACTGGACCTATCTAATGATCTATTTATATCCTGAAGCATGAGAGCTAATAGTCCGGTAATTTTATCCCAGCTAGTGAAACAGCAGACTCTATTCTTATATTCATGATAAATGAATTTAACCCACCAGTGATTTAGAGTCTTACTGGGACAACCAGAGATGAAGTAGTCTTAGTCTACAATAAATTACTCCATTGCTTTTGGCTAAGTAGAACAGAATCTCATAAACATGTTTTCTTCATATACTAGTTTTTACAAAGAAAACCACAAATAGTGAAGCTTTAACACAAAAATAAGCAGCTGAACAATTCTGGTAAATATTAATGCAACGTATTAGTCCTTTGGAACCATTCACATCTATCAAAAATACATTGGAAAGGTTATACCTTAACAGGAAAGTAATCACACAACTCCCAGAAGGAGATGCAAAGCTGAATTACTCAAAAACTTATCTTTGCTTCTTGAAATTATCAGAAGGTGCCTAAAGCTCGAGAAATTATCAGAAGGTGCTTTGCATGACCAAAGGAGGTGATCCTGCCACTCTGCTCTTGTGAGATCCCACTTGGAATACTGTGCAGTTCTGGTGTCCCCAACGCAAGAAGGCTATGGAGCTGTTGGAACAAGTCCAGAGGAGGGCCATGAGGATGATGAGGGGGTTGAAGCAACTCCTGCATAAAGACAGGCTGAAAAAGTTTGGGCTGTTCAGCCTGGGGAAGAGAAGGCTGCGTGGAGACCTCATAGCAGCCTTCCAGTATCTGAAGGGGGCCTATAGGGATGCTGGGGAGGGACTCTTCACTAGGGACTGTAGTGATAGGACAAGGGGGAATGGGTTTAAAATTAAACAGGGGAAGTTCAGGTTAGATATAAGGAAGAAGTTCTTTACTGTGAGGGTGGCGAGGGACTGGAATCGGTTGCCCAAGGAAGTTGTGAATGCTCCATCCCTGGTGATTTTCAAGGCCAGGTTGGACAGAGCCTTGAGTGACATGGTTTACTGTGAGGTGTGCCCATGACAGGCGGTTGGAACTAGACTGATCTTAAGGTCCTTTCCAACCCTAACCATTCTATCATTATGATTCTATGAAAGCTAATAATTAGTACTTAGATTTCAACATCTTCTCTCCCACCATAAAGATTACTGTGTCCTGTTCTTTCTGGGGATTTATACTAATTTACATTCTATGGCTTGTCTCTTTAGAGAAACAGCCTGAGCATGAAGGAAGAATGAGTAGAGGCTACACATCAAGAAGGGTCTTCAATTTCACTAGTAAACTACACAGCAATTAAAATCTACAAATGAAAAGGTCCCCAAAAAAACCCACAAACAAAGAAACAAAACAAAACAAGAAAAAAAAAACAAAAAAACAAACCCCACCAAAAAAAAAAAACAAACAAAAAAACACCCAAACAGGGAATTGACCTTGGACAGGTTCCAGAATTGAGAAAAAGAGAGAAGCAACAGAAGTGTAAACTCTTGTAAATGAATTTATTACAATAGTGCTTGAAGCTCAAAGCATGGGGCATAGGATGAAAACAAGCAGCTGAAGCTCCAAAGAGCATACACATGATGTATTAGACACATACAGAATAATGGAGTGATAAAACTTGTAAAAAGAGGGGAACAACAACAACAACAAAAAAAAAAGACAATAAAAAACAACCCACCAGAACATAATGACAGCAAACTGCTCATTAAACCAAAATGTGAGGAGTAGATTCATTGATTGTTAGGCTACCATAGACACAGCCCCACAGAGTACCAGTATCTAGAGCAAGTCACCATGTAAATTCCTTTAAAAGCTGGTGTTAATCACAGTATTACTACATGGAGCAGCTTGAAGTAGTTAAAACATATGTCATATCCTCGGCTTGCCACACAGAAACACACAAAACTGCAGAAAAGTCGTCCATAGTTTTACAAGCCTGCCTTTATCAGGGTATCTGTCCATCTTAGCCAAATGATTACAGAAGTATTATTCCAATCCCACTTTCTTCAATAACAGGAGATCATTACAGCTACAGAAAGGCTGTCAGACAGCTCCTCTGAAAGTGGAGACACTTCTGTTCCCAAGAGAGCCTATGTCTCACTATCTTCTGAAAATACTCCATTTCAAACTCAAGCAAAGCCGTAAACTCTCTGCTAATACATATAGAAGACTCTGTCCCATGCACATAAAAGCTCCACTTTTATGCCCAAACTGAGGTAGTAAATCCGTTTCTGCTAAACAGATTAAAGTTCTTCTGATAGTTTGCTGAATATTTGGGTTTTTTTCCTCTCATTCACTGCACACTTTTTTTTTTTTCTCTCCACAAAAGTAGACAAAGGTCTTTCCTTAGATTTAGCACAGCATGTAAAATCCCTGGTTCTTAACATGTAATTTCCCAGTTTGCTAATAAGTACCCAAATGCCTACTTGAGATGATCTCCTACAGCCAGACAATCAGAGCTGTTCTAGTTTCTTGAGCTTCACATAGCTTCTCTATTTAATTAACTTCAAGTGCTGTATTCTCCAAGGAAGCAGAGGGAGACTTTATTAGGTGGTGTGGTATAAATTACATAGTAATTTGAACAGAGTGGAAATCCAAGACAGTTTGTGTGCAAGACATCTTTCACACCCCTACTGCTTGAGAGGCTAAAGGCCAGAACTTGGTTTCCAGCTCTTATTTAAGACCACATGGCAGTGTGATACCTCAGCATCTCTAGCAATTTGATCCATTATGTATGCACACAAAGACAAGCTCCAAAAGGCTTTGTACAGACTTTTAGAGCTTAAATCTAAACTACCATCCAAAAAACCTCACATTCTTGCTTGTTGCCTAGGTGAGAAACTCAGAAAATCTCCCCTTTTGGCTTTTAAAGTTGCATCTGCAGGATCCAGCCCTCAGGAGCCAGACACATAAATCCCACGTCTCTAATTAAGCAAAGGGCCTCGGAACACCCTTGAGACAACAATCTATTATATATGTTCCAACCACAGCTAATGGACAAGAGCAACTGTACTGGCTTTAAATGACTGCCAGAGTATCACTTCTACATTATTAGATAATAGCTTAAACAATACAAACAGCCCTCCAGCACAGTGGTAAACAGGTCAATACAATCTTCATCCAAAGAAGATTCAAAACCACATCATCCACTTCTGATGACGATACTCAAGTGAGCATCCTGTAGAGCAGGCTGTGTAGAAGAATGAAGGCAAGCCTTTTTGCAAAATCATGCTAAATTAATGTGCCACAAGGAAAGAGAGTAAAATTCACCATGATGCTGCAAGTCTTGATCATGACACCTGCCCTAAGTTGAAACAGTGACCCTAGGTCTGCGCTCATTACCTGTTTACACATTTTAGCTGCAGAGTCATTAGGTTAAGGAAGAAGTAACTCACATGTGGAATCCTTTTTGAAAGATAGGAGTAAATCTACAGCTTCTGGCGTACTCTTCACAGTTATACCTTCACCACCAAAATACCTGCAATTCAGTCCTTCAGAGATGTGAAGATATACTTAGGCTGAAGCATGTATTTCTGGCTATAAGTGGCAGGTTCAAGACATCTCCTTAAGACATGCTTTAAAATAGTAAGCCCTGGTAAACACTTCTTTCAGAATGTAAGTGCATAGTCTAAGCAGAGAGCAAGTAGCACATACAAAGGGAAATGAAGCAAGGTTTACAAAGCTATGACAAGCAATACCATCAAATCCATGTATACTAATAATTTATTCTCTCAGCAATCAGTTAAGTACGACTATGAAGTTTTGCAACATGAAATGGCTACATTTTGGTGCCAGTGGAAAATCTTTATTAATTCCATCTGCTTTAATCTTTTTAACAGGATTCATTTTAACTGTCAGCATTAACGTGACAGAATGTAAACTATTTGGGAGCCTTTCTTAATTGCAACATAATTATAAAGAGTAAAAAATTCTCTTGCATCAGGTTCATTATTAGAAAGGATAAGTAAATAAATCTATAAAATAATTTATTCTGTTAGTTGCTGGGAAACCTCATTGTTGATATGACAACCATGGCACAGTAAACCAGATTACAGCTTGCTTCTCATCTGTGTGCATTCTACATTTTCATTAAGGGAAGCATTTCCTATCTGCTATACTATAGTGACACCTACAGAAAAAAAAAAAGTATTTAAAATAGGGGACTTGGGAAGGAATTGGATTAGAAATATTTTTTAAGTGCTGCATAACAACACTTGTGAAAGTATGCAATAAACATATTGTTTAAAATCCAACAAGGAAGCTTTTGAATACTATATGTCAATCTCTTAAGACCCAATTTATAAATGTTTTCATGGTAGTCATGCCAAAAAAACATGCTAATTGCAAGTTTCCAAGTAATATTGGTTATTATAATTGCTGAATATATGTTGCTAACATTTCTTCAGAGGCAGAATTTTTACAGTTTTCAATGTATCAGCACTTTTTCCCCTGTAGCACTGCTGAATTTACAAAAAGAAACATCTTCAGAACCTTCTATTGATTTTATATTGTTGCATTGTATTGATGTTGTACAATGTATTTTCTCCTGAAAATGTACTCAAGACCTGGCTTCTGGTTTTTGCAGAAGGAAGAAATATTCTTTTCCCTAGGCCCCCTTTAATAACTCAAAATTAAATGCTCTAAGAAGTTATGCCATATCTTTTGAGGTTGACGACATCTTCAAAATCAGAAGCTATTTCAGTACTCTAATTCATTTAATATCACATTCTCAAATACTAAAACCTGACACTTTAAGCACTATTGTCATTTTCCTTTTCAACAAAAATCTGGCAGTACAACCTTCTCTTCTTTCTGTTCTTTTCCTAGTGGGCCTTAACACTTTCAGGTATTACAGATAATGAAGACTTAGATAGCAGCATAACATCAAAGGCTTCTATGAAAAGCTCTCTCTTAAAGAAAGATTTGATAGAAAATCCTGAATCAATTAAAAAAAGCCTTCATTACACTTCCAAATATTAAATTACAATTATTATATTATAAAATCAGTGTAATTTTCCTGGAGAGGAAGTTCAGCACTGAACTCTCTGTGTTAAAAAATATAACATCCAGAATAATCCTGCTTTTTAAGAATTACAGCATATACTAAACAGGTGAGATTGTAAGAAAAAGATACAATGTGTTAAACAATAACATTTTAGCATATCCATCATACAAACAGATTCTACTACTCAGAAATAAAAAGATGTTAGTGATATGCAACCTTAGAATCATAGATTAGTTAGGGTTGGAAAGGACCTCAAGATCATCTAGTTCCAACCCCCCCGCCATGGGCAGGGATACCTCACAGTAAACCATGTCACTCAAGGCTCTGTCCAACCTGGCCTTGAACACCACCAGGGATGGAGCATTCACAGCTTCCTTGGGCAACCCATTCCAGTGCCTCACCACCCTCACAGTAACGAACTTCTTCCTTATCTCCAATCTAAGCTTCCTCTGTTTCAGTTTTAACCCGTTACCCCTTGTCCTATCACTACAGTCCCTAGTGAAGGGTCCCTCTCCAGCATCCTTGTAGGCCCCCATCAGGTACTGGAAGACTGCTATTAGGTCCCCACGCAGCCTTCTCTTCTCCAGGCTGAACAGCCCCAACTTCCTCAGCCTGTCTTCATACGGGAGGTGCTCCAGTCCCCTGATCATCCCCGTGGCCCTCCTCTGGACTTGTTCCAACAGTTCCATGTCCTTTTTACGTTGAGGACACCAGAACTGTACACAATACTCCAGGTGAGGTCTCACAAGAGCAGAGTAGAGGGGCAGGATCACCTCCTTCGACCTGCTGGTCACACTCTTTTGATGCAGCCCAGGATACGGTTGGCTTTCTGGGCTGCGAGCGCACACTGAAGCTGGCTCATGTTCATTTTCTCACCGACCAGCACCCCCAAGCCCTCCTCCTCAGGGCTGCTCTGAATCTCTTCTCTGCCCAACCTGTAGCTGTGCCTGGGATTGCTCCAACCCAGGTGTAGGACCTTGCACTTGGCATGACAGAAATCTCACATGGGCTCACAGAATCTTGTGGAAAAAGGTTAGAAGGAATGACCACATTCTGGAGATATAACAATTCAAGGAATCTGCTGTTTTATTGACTTTATCTGGCATCCCCACTCAATAGAGGCATCCTGCTTGTAAGAAAGTTACTTTGCCTTTTAGTCAATAGCAGTTCCACAACCAGAGGGTAATAACTGTGTACTGTTTCTTCTCCCCCATGTCCAACATTTGGATATAATCAGAAGCAAAGGATTCATTTTATTTGAATTTTTTAAATATGTGGACTTGGACCTAAACGTAACACAACAAACGGCTCTTGCAGTTTCCTTTATTCACCCTTATTCATTTAACTTATTCCTTTTCCTTTAAGATAAAAGGATTTTTCAGAGTTTTCTCAATTAACTTGACCTCAATTTGTACCTTTCCTTGACATATGTATTTGCTAAATTGTACTGATGACTTTTATTTATACAGAGTAGCCACTACCATTAACCTGAGCAGACCATAAGGACTCCAGTGCTTGATTCCAGTCTTAGGACTGCAACAGTTCCAGGCTGGCAGCAGACAGCTTCTGTAGAGTTCTTTGTGAGTCTATGAATAATATAAATAGTCACAAAAAAGTTACTATCCATAAAACATTATTTTATTACTCATTACACTTAAGTGTTTATTCAAACTCACTGATGATCCTTTCTAAATCAAACGATAAGTGAAAAGAAATTATGTGGTTACACCATCAAGAGATAAGGGTTAGTTTCTATCCCAGTACCCAAACTGAAATGGAGACTGGAATAAATAAGCAAGAGGCAGAGACATTTTTGACAGACACTGTCTGTGAAGGCAAGAATTTTTTGCTGTGTACAGCAAGAGTTAAAACCAACTCCATTAGCTTCTTCCTTAGAAAGCTCCTCACATTCCACCTATGTTAAATTGCTCCCTGACTTCAGTAATCACCTCTTTCAAGCCCTTAAGCAATAATAACTGACTGGAGCTAGGGTGAGCGAAAACCAAATAACACCAGTATCAGTGGAGGTAACACAGCAGAAGCAGAAGTATTTCTGATACCAGCAAGTGCACAAAGTATTTGCAGTTTAGAAAGGAAAGAATCCTTTTACGTATTACAGACATACTGAAGCTAAAATATTAGATATCTGTGTGCTGCCCTAGGCCTCCCAAAGTTTGTTGCATGACATAATTAATTTTAACAATTCTCTCAGACATGGAAAGCAAAAATAAAATAACTAAAAAAATATCAAGTCAGGCATACCTGTGGTTTTGTGGAATCTAAGTCTGCAGTTCACCCAAAGTGTTGGTTCTCATCTAGACTCAGGTTCTCATCATCTCTGCTTTTCCTATGACAGCAAAGATAGCTTCTGGAGTCGGTGACGTGTCATGGCAGGTGTCTCCCTAGCAAAAGGAATGAAATAGCTCCTCCTTCTACAGCTATCTGCTGATGCTGCACATTTTTTTCCCCCATATTTGAAAGCACTGTGCTATCCATCTAGCCATAGGTCTCAGTGCAGCTGCATTACGGTATTCATAAAGTACTGTACTGTAGTTAATAGAGTCAAATGTCCAAGTGAATGCTTTGCATAAAAAGCACGTGGGTGTGGAGGTGTTCAAGTTTTTAAAGAAAGCACTGGTAGCAATAGGTGTCCATCACACATTACACCATATTGTTGCTGTCAGTGGATTTTTCATTTACTTCAGTATCTGAAGAACAGCAACTTTGGATTTGATTTTTTGGATCAAATAGTAGGGCTGCCTTAAGGCCCCTACACTGTGGCTCAACTCTCATACAAGTATACTGCTTTAGCTTCCATTATCTTTTCTGACTGTTTTAATTTTGTTCTGTTCATCACACACTGGTAAAGAGTCAGTTATTAGGTCTCCTCCTCTCCTAATCCTTAGCTGTAGCCTAGAGAAAGAGATCATGTACTATTTTTAAGCAGTATCCTGCAGCAACAGTAAAATAAAAAGGAGAAAATGTATTCCCAGATGTCTCACCTAGCTTTTCTGTACCACCAATTTTTAAATTCATCGCATCCAGGTCTGTTTATGGCAGTTTAGCATATTATGCAACAAGAAATGTCTTTGCTGTAAAGTGAGCTTTACACTTACTGTGATTACTTCTGCTCTTCATTTTGAGGGTTTGGACTGTGTATGCATGTAAAGGGCTGATCACACTTTTGGCAACTGAAATACTCACACCTCTGGACATCAGTATAATTTCATCTTCCCTCAAAGCAAATTATCTTGGTGGATTTGTTTGGTAACAGAGCTTTCAGGTTTCACTTTCTGACTGTGGTGAATTTTTATGTCAGAGTAGTATTTCAGCTAGTTCCTGCTCTTTTAATCATTCAGGATAAGAACAGGCTTATTTAATTCAGCTCACATTCCTTCCTTTATTTCATTTTCTTTTTTTTTTCCACAAATCAGATTCTCAAGTCCTATCTCAACATTCAAAATACACTACGGAATATGCAACACTGACCTAAAAGGAAATGCATATACAAATCCCCCCTCTATATTTAGCTAAGCACTCCTAACCAATAATTTCATTCCAGTAAAGTCCAAGCATAGCTTTAAACCTCTGCTTTATATGCTACCTATACATAAGCAACATCAATCACATCACAGACAGGACAACATTGCATGGGGTAGTAGTGCAGAATTTAGATTTCTATAATGCCACCTGCAAAGTTTAATTTTATCAATAGTTCTGGTTCTCACACATACCAGTATCAGTTCACCGATAGTCCACACTTCAGCTATCATATCTGAATATGCGGATTGAGACACTCTCAAGAAGTGTTAGACTAAGAAAACTACCAAGTGACATCTGCTTCAAATGCTCCTGAAAATCTCACTCTAAATGCCCTCTGAAATCCACCCTTTATATTACACGTGAAAGCAGATGAACAGTCACATAGTGAAAAGAAAATTTGTGATGCATGATCATGTTAGACACACAGAACACATGGCACAGAATTTAATATTACATATTGGATATGAATCTTCTCAGCTTTCAGAGGCAAACACCACATGCACCACATTCCTCAACAGGCTAATCTAAAACTCTTTGAAGTCATCTACAGATAGATATGTTTGGTCCTGAAAGAAGTCCAAAAATGTACACACAAATGAAGAATATTTTTGGCCACCACCACAACAGGTAAGTTCAGAAGAGTTCTGAATCCAATGAGGACCTGATAAAGCAAGCTATTCAAAAGAATAATAAGCCATCCAACCAAGAGAGGAAGGAGAAATGTCTGTAGTATCTCAGATAGTCTCCCTCTATTCACTGCCCTTACAGTTTCAGCTGACCTTAGCCAAGCACTGAGCAAGCAAAAATAGCTGAATAGTTTGAATATGATGAAAAAGCAAGACAGAGCAGTGCATCACAGGCATACTGATAGCATTATTATTCCAAGGACTTGGATAGTCACTGAACAAAGAAAATCACAAAAACATAAGTATTTGAGCTGAGATCAGGGGATACGTACCACATTATAGGAGACAACTGCTCTCCTCCTGGCCTCCCCCTCCAAAAGACTGGAACCAGTCAAATTATTTTCTCTAAATTATTAAATCAAGAAAACTGTATTAATACCATTATCAAAAAATAAGGAAAGATGTTTCAGTGTCTAGAAGACTAGTCAGTCAGTTCAGTTACTTTACTTTTTGTTTTGAATGCAATGGGACATGACTTTCACAGGAGATCACGGTAGCAAATACCACAGCAATGAAAGGCAATTGTCCTTCTAAACCAGAGTGCAGTAGTCATTCTACAAGCCTACTGAAACCCTATGAAAAAAAAAAAAAAAAAAATCAAGATTAAGTAACTCCAAACGTCTGAATTAAGCACCCAGCTGTTGTGGCAGGGCCAAGATCCTGAGCCAGCCCAAGGCGATCGTCCTCCTCAGAGAAATGAGTGCTTTCAAGACTAAAAAAAATTGTTCCCAGGTGGCCGGCAGTAAATAGGATATAAATCGGATTACAGAATTGTCAAACGCAAGATTAACTGTTCTCTGTGCAATGGGGGGAAAAGGTTCTCTCCATTGTTATGTTTGCTTAGGAAATTACAGAAATCACATCCCTGAAAAATACACAAATTCATTCTTATTTATTGAATAGCCTTAGCTTTGCAACAGAATACAGCCTTCAAACAGCAATGTAAGCTAAACTACTCCTTTAGCTTGGACACAAGAGTGTTGCCAGTTACTGAACTGCTAAAAAAGAAACTTATCTTTGCATAAGCACCGGATAGTGAGAAAATTATTTCGCTTCCACTTAGTTACAGAAAGTTCTTTGTCACATGCTACAGAAGACTATTCTTTTGTAGAGTTTTTTTTTTTTTTCAATTTAGGTTAATGGGGGGTGTTGTGTCTGTCTTAAACCCCTATTATTTAAAGCATCTTAAATCTGAATGTTAAATGTAACCATTCAGCTTTACTGGAGGAATAAGAAATTAAGAAGCTATACAGCAAACTTCCCTGCAAATTTTCAAAGTTCTGTTAATAAAAGCTTCATTCTTTCTCAAATTGTGTCATTATGTATTCTTATCACTCACTTGATGCTTTGCAGTATAATTTTCCATGAGCACCTTTGATCAAAAGCATCCAAATATTTTCTTCTACCTCTGCCAAACGTCAGATTTCACATCTAAGCAACAAATAAGCAATTTTATGAGCATTATATAGTCAGACTGCCTGGAATCTCAAATGCCATTCACTTCATCATGTGGATAGCTGCATTAAACCTCTTCTAAACCATTTAGCTACATTAACAAACAAAATATCTCACATATCTTTCATACCAAACATAGCTGTAATCATGAAAAGAAGAATTAGTCACATGCTGTTAGGAGGACCAAGGGGGAAAAGAGCATCTTATCTTTGGTTAGTTTAGTAAAGTACTGTCTTTTGGGTTTTAATTGCTGACTCTCATTAGATACAATGAACTGAAAGAAAAGCACTAATGGAGAGAGAAGATACATTCAAACTAAAAATGCTACTTAAAAATAAATTTCTGATGGTCAAAAAAATAAATAAAATCAAAGTTAACCTAGAAGCAAGATGAAGGTTCCAACTTGACTCAAAGCAGTGAGGTTCCAGAAGCACCTTGCAAACATGGTATCAACAGCAAAAAAAACAACCAACCAACAAAATTATGTGCTGCCTGCAAATAAGGATTAGACTTGCTGATACGGGACTGCTTCTTCTAGATCCTCTAATGGAGAATTTTTTTCCTAGAGCAGGCAGGGAATTTGAATCTTTCTTCTAACATTACATAACAGTGCCACTGTATACTGAACACTGTAGCAGAACTAGCATCCACATAAAGATTTAAATACATGGCAGTTTGACTGTCACTCAGGCTAACATTCAAGGAACTGTAGATCATTATTTCCCAACTAGCAAATTCAAAACTCATCCACAACTTTGACTAAGGTTCCTTCCCACCCACAGACAGTAACTCATTTATCAATATTCAATTTCCTCTATCATACAATAATTTCTGTAAACTTGCACAGTTAGTTTTAATTAGAATATTCCAAACCTTTTTGTATCAACAGCAAATTGTCACCCATTTAACTCCTTTTCCAGACCATATTTGTTACATAGCTGAGGCCTCGTAATTGTCCTTCACATGAAAACATACAGTCTTGTCCTCTGTTTTGGTTTTGTTTTTTTTTTTTTCCAAAAAAAGTTACATATGCATAAAAGGCCTGCTCTTCACTCCAGTACTTGCTCAACTTCCTAAAAGCTTTTTATAAAATTTGGGAAACTTTTTGGAAAAACCTAAACACAATATGTAAATTATGTTACCCACATTAACATATTTGTTAACTTCTCCAAGGATCTACAAGCTTCCAGGTACTGTTTATCTTCATAAATGTTACAGTGATGACTCTCCAACATATGTTTATCTGTTCCTCTGACGACCTTACTTTTTTATTATGCAGTACTAATAAGTCAGACTTCCTTGTATTTGAATTCAGCTACACACTTAAACACTAAAAAAGATGGTGTAATAGTTACTCCCTGCTATTCCTCCTGCACTGAGGCAGATTTAAGTGGTATACCACAGCAGCAGCCTGGTAATTTCACATTTTAATTCCCTTACAAGTATTGGATGAAGACCATCTGGTCTTCCTGAAGTGTTACTGCACAATTTATTGATTTGTTTCAAAAGCTGAGGATTGCTGAAGAGAATAAATCTGTGTTATAAAGGTCAATTCAGTTCAAACCCTACAGAAAAACTCATATTTTGCAATATCATTTACCTAGAAAAGCTCAACTACAGATGTGGTGGCTGTTTTTCCAGAAAACATAGCTTGTTTGCCATCTTTCTGGCTGGATTAAGTGAGATAAGTACCACAAAGAAATCTGACTGAAGTCACAATACTAAAACTACTGTATATCTTGCAATCATGATACAAATCATTTGCCTTTATTAGGGCATTTACTCTGCTTTTATACACACATGCTCTGAAATCATATGAACATAAGGTTAAGCATCTAGAAATACATCGCTGCTCTTGCCATACGTAATCTTTTAATATTAAATCTAGTTTCCTTGTGGGGGAACCTAACCAAACCAAAACCCAAAACAAAACAAAAAAAAGAAACCAAAAAAAAAAAAAACCACAACCCACAACACAAACCAGCTCCTTAGTTTCACAGTCATATACACATACTATACACATCCATACAAACAAACCTACTCTGCCCTTCTCTCTACCATTCTTTTCCCTACTCCCCTCGTCTTCTAAAAGAGAACCTGGAATCCAAGCTGATTTTGACAAGGCTTTGTCTACTGAATGCTATATATCTAAGTAAATCATTCTTATTTGATAGAAATGTACACAATTTCCAAAGTTTTAATTGGTATGAAAGAATCGTGTTGTGCGCATTTTGTGGAAGCTTTACTTCTTGACTGTCAAACACATAAAAGAATTGCAATCAATTATATTGGTTTCCTGACCCGAGATCTACATGAAGTATTTAGAAGGGGCTGCCTACCAAAGAGGAATACTGATGAACAGAACAAAGGCTGCAGCCAGAGAGATGGCTGAGGAACACAGATCCCTAGTGTCTAATAGTAGGGAATCAAGACAAAGAAAAATCAGGAGAACCTTCCCTTGACTGCAGCAAGGGTTGGGGTTGAGAGGGTTGTTGGGTGAGGGAGGAAGCCTGGGTATGCCAGGCCTGGAGACCAGAAATTTCTGTAACTAGTTCCCAAAACAGAAAACTTACCATTAAAGAACAGCTCTGCTCTGCAATCAGCCACATATTTTTTCTGGTGGTCTCTCTCTTTCATTTGTTCATTACCAGCTACAATAGGAAAGAAAAGGAGAGATTACGGGCAAGAAACAAAGTTTCAGGAACAAGCAGTAGATGCTTCCTATAGCAAAGGATAAAGGAAAAGAAGTGATTGTGCATGCTTACACAATAATGGTTTATTTGCTTTACCTTGCAATATTCTGCATCTTGATTAGCAACACTGGAATGAAAAGGGGCAAGGACAGTTGTAGGATGTGAAAAGAAAGCACAGAAGAATGTAGAATGAAACTGGGCAAATCTGTAATGGTGTTCAACACCCATAAAAGTCTGCACAGATTTTGGAAACAAGCAGCTTACTTAGAAACCTAGATAAAAGTTTGGCTTTTTACTCTTAAAGAGGGTTACTGAAAAAGGCATTTCTAAATTAAGTATTAAAATATACTTCCACTAAACAAAACAAACAGCTACAACATTCCTCAGTTATCTTTTATATAACATGAACCTAAGAATGGAACTGCTGCTACATTTGGCTGATGATCTGTTGGCGTTTTGACACACCATTCAAATTCAGAGCGTCAGAGCATTTTTCTTCTCTCTGAAGCAAACAGATTTTGCTTTAAATAGCCCATTTCACGCAGTGATACTTACAGGCACAAATCCTTGGTTGTCATTCATGAAAAATTGTTGCACTGATTTATAACTTATGAGTGACTTTTAGAAGTCCAGAGAGATTTTCACATTATAAGACAACAGAATTTAAATGAAAATGAAGAGTCAGATATAGAATAGGTATCAGTCAAAGAAGGAGACTTAATGCTCAGGTTTTAATAAAGAAAAAAATAGCAACAGCACACGTCAGGATATTTAGCACTTGTTGAATTCCTGGACGCAGGCACTGACACATAGCACTCCATGGGCAAAGTGGGCACCAACCACGCAACTCTGCAGCTCTGCAACATGAGCTACAGTGTGCAGCCAGAAACTGCGGAAAACTTTGAAACGTAAAAGCTCTGTCAGAGGATGCAATCATGTTCAGGTCAGCCTTACTGTACAAAAAACATGCGCTGCCAGTAACATATATACCACTCCGTTATGCTATTTCTTTCATAAAAATTTCTAAAAGTGTTTCAGTTTATTCCATTTCTTGAGTTTATGCCTATATCCCTATTTAATTTCTCATTTGGACTCAAATCCTATCATCCAATAACGTGCTTTTGAAAGTCACTCAAAATTGACAAATCAAATATTTTCACATGAAAAAAAGTTCATGCCTAGCCTTACAAGGCTTAGCTCCCTTCCTTCTCTTATTTACATTCAAACAAATACATTCTAGGATAATACAAAACATTTGTAAAAGGCTTTATTAACTTAAGGCTAGTTAACCTTTTGGAAATTGAAAGACTTTCAGAATACAGTCACACATAAAAGTAGCATGGGCAACAATAGTGGCAATAGAACTGGGGGCTCCCAAGAGAAAAGAAACAAATCTGCTCATCTCTGGCTTTTCAGAGATCAAGATATCTCCATTGGAGGAGGAATGCAAAGAAGTTGCCATTAAGGCATCAGAGGTTTTCCAGGTTACTTAGTTACCTGCTGGTGTTAAACCATGGTATCAGTGGAGCTCTTCCTCTTCCCAGCAGAGATTTCTTCAATAGGGTATCTGGCCGTAGTTATGTTCCTTCACTAGATGAACTGTTACTAAGCATTATTGCACTCAGTTGTTTTCTCACTGCCCAGAACGCACAGCAGAAAGCAGTAACAGCCTTAACACCAGGCAGAAGAAATATTGCATTACTCTGACAGTGATATTCCTATGCCTTGGCAGACTACTTAACACTGCTAATCCCTTGGAGTGGCCCATAACTTTTGTTGTGTGTTTTAAGTTGATTAGCTTCCTAGCCTGCTTTGGTTTCTGAGACATCTTTTTTATTTTGACAACATGCTGAGCATACAGCTGTCTGGGCAAGTTATCCACAACAAACAAAACTCTACAGTTATTTCTTTTTCTGATATTTGACTAAATTAAAACAAGCTTTTGTTGAGCAATAAGCATTCTATCTTGTTTAAAAAACTGTCAGAAAAAAAACTTCATCATTCTTCAGCTAGCGTGGTGAGTGTAGATGCTATACAAAGTAGTAATGATAAACACCCCACAGGCAGATCAAAGTCCTGTAAATGAGACAAAAGAAAACCCCACTGTTGTAAAATAGTTTGCATACTGTGTTTTTCTAAGCATAAGTGATACTCCCTAAGTGCTCTGCCATAAGACATGGTCCCTAGTACTGCTACACCATTCTTGTTTCTGCACCCTTATGCTGCAGAAACAGTGTAAATGCAAGAAACATTAACGCAGAAGTTGAACTTGCGAACTTCTACAGTTTCTGTATAAAATGCTTCAGGGAGGTGGAAGGAAGATGGTTTAAGATTATCAGTATATTTAAGTGCTATAAACAAGTTATATAAGCAAACTCATCAACTTTCCTGGAATTACATTGCCAAATATATTTAAGGTAGAAAATTAACATGCGAAGTATTCTCTAGAAAGCTATTTTGACTTTCAGAACAGAGTCATCTCATGCAGCATAAGAAATGTTACTTGGTGATGCTTATCTAAGAAAGTTGAGCAAGTTTCAATTTGTACTACAAAATGAAATTTCATGTAACTATAAAACACTGTCTTCTGAAGTGCCATAAGTTATAAATTTCTGTTAAATTATGAAAAGATACTTCATGTTCCCAGCGCAATATAGAAAAAAAAATAACACATTTCTGTATTGGTTTTTGATTAACAGCATTTTAAAGTGTAAACTCCTCAGAACACTAATCTCCTTATTCTCCCCAGCAGTTTGTAAAACACCAGGATGATTTCCAGCAGCCTTTAAATACAAATCATACTGCTAATTTCAAAAATTTGCTATGAAAATAGGTTCTTGCCAACAAGGTAAAATTAAAGCTGACTTATCAACAATAATATTCATAATTATTAATGTTACTTACAATTATTGCTAGTTAATCTATTGCAGTTGCTTCAATACCTCTGTTAAAAGTGTAAACTAGCAAAAAAATTCCATATGAATCAGGTTATTGTCTCTAGCCATGCTGCATTTCCTACAAACAGCAAATTATAATCTATTTCACTTAGCAATTGTCTTTCCATATTGGCTATGAAGCTTTTCAGCTTGAAAACTGAAAAATCTAATTAGCTTGCTTGGTATCTACATTAAAGTTTTATGCTGTACTCAATCAAAATGGAAATGTTGGGGTTTTTTCCCCTTTCCATCTCAAACCTATACAAGGCATGAAATTTCAAAGCATTCAACAGCAAGTTAGTTTGAGAAGGAAACAGAGCCACATGAACATAATTTAGAAGCACTCCTGCCCAGGTCTAGTTTACACACTCCTGGCTACATCACAAGGAGAAAAGACTAATTTATAACCAATCTCTTGTTAAATACTACAGCTGCCTGCATGGGAAACATTAGTCTACACACAACCAAGATTAGGATTTTATTTCAGTCCATGTAATTTTTGCAAGAACTGCAAATAAGCACAAGAAATTCAGACAGCAGAATGTAAAACCTTTTTGACTGTCATTCTTATCACCTGCTATGACAATACCTGCCAGTGAAATTTTGCATGTCTAGGGAGTTATTTTACAAGTCATATCACAGATTTAAATAAAAAAGAGGGACAGGAGTTTGTGAAAATTGGGTAATCTAAGGAAGTTTTAATGGTTAGTTTACAGCAAAAGTCAAGCCAGTCATGAGTTCACACCGGGCACAGTGTACAAGAGGTTTTTTTTCTTTTTTTTTTTTTTTAGAATTACTTCCTTAGCTTTCTCAGGCAGTTTATTAACCTGAACCCTGTCTCCTACACTTGACAAAGCTTATAGCAGTTGAAAGACTAGAAATTATTTCCAGGAGCACTTCCCTTAAACAGTACATAGGGGTACTGCTCTTGACAAGCCAAACCCCTCTTTTCAAGCAATCCTGTACATTAGGTTGAAAGACTAGGGTGAAAGCAGATGAAGTCCAGCAAGCGGTAGCTAATGAAGGCAGTGAAGTCCATTACAGTGATGCAGAAAGATACTGCAGTATGTAGCACAGTATACAAAATGGATTCCAAAGTAATTTAAACAGCAAAGGCAAAAATGTGACAGTGAACATTATGTGCTTTTTCATTGGCAAGACTCCCACAGACTTTATTAAGAACAGACAGGTTGTCCCTGAATGTTCTTCAGATTTCATCATTCAAAATTAAGGCATTTGCATAATCTGTGCTGAAAGGGAGCAGGATATTCTCCTTTTTACTAACGGCAGTAAAAAGTAATCAGTCCTTACCTCTGCTCCTGATGTGACCTTCTTTAAAAAAAAATAATAAAAACAAAAAACCCAAAACACACAAACAAAACAAAAAAAAAAAAACAACTCACAACAAAACCACTTGTCATCTTTTAAAGAGACACAGGTTCTCAAAGTCACCTTTAAAAACGCAAAAATCAAACGGTAATTAAAAACAGAATGGGGGGTGGGCAGGAGACGAGAGGTTGTATCTATCACCATAGCTTTTTTTATTTGATTAACTGTTGTCATAATTACTGGCTTGTTTTTGAGGCCCAACTTTTCTGAAGCACAGGCCATCTCACCTACAAAGAATGCTGTGTAGTAGAATGAGGCTTTAACCTTGATTAGCATCTTCCAGTGCTGTGCACACAGATACACTGACAATCACGCACGCAAATCACAAATACTAACAATCACACAATCACAAATACACAATTTGTGCGCATATACTAACAATATATGCAAGGAAAACCCAAACCAAAACATAACCAAAATGAGCATAAGAATAGCTTAGCCAACAAAGAAAGAATCTGTGAAAGCTTAATGACCAGAATTCAAGAGGTCCTCTCTTGGTACCTCATTGAATCAAAAGTTTCAGGGGTTTTTTAAAATATGTTCAATCTTTTTGTGGCATGGCTGGTGCTCTAATTGCAATCATAAAAGTTGTTTTCACAGCACTTCAACAGCTAAATGCAAATAATGCCAAGAACAGTAGCTGTGTTTTAAACAACACATGATGGCTCTAATTGATAATTTAATAGTACTTCTAATGGATTATAGTAAATAGGAAAAGGAAACATAGTAGTGGAAAAAGTACACATGTATTCAGCAAGCCACAGTAGCCAAACAGAAATGATGCAACTGAGCATAACCTTTTCAAGGTATTTCACAGTACATTAAAGAAAAGTGTTCACATTTTTTAAACAGAACCACATTTAATTAACTTATCTTCAGGTTTCCCTGCAGAAATTATTCAATTTTCAATAAAAAAAAAAAAAATAATTAAAAAGGCTTTGTCAGGGCTCTCATGCAGAAACAGCATTAGTAGGAACAGTTTGTGTGTACCCCACCATGGGCATGTATTTGTAAAAAGATTAGACATTACACGTATGAGACATCATACACAGATGAGTTCCCTGAGCCTGAGCAGTGAACCTGTACCCTCTCCAGGTCACAGTAACAGAGGCAGACATAAATGCCGCGACTATTTTCTTCCAAGCCCTGTGGGCCTGGCCTCCTTTACAACAGTGTCTCTCATGTTTCTGAGACGTATCTGTCCAGACTAGTTCCCTTGTTCCCTTGTAATTTCACCTTCCTGTGGGAAGTGTGAGCATAGAATTACAGGGAGCACAGATGTAAAGCAAATAAATACAGTTTATGTTTGTAATCTTCAACATATTAATAATAGATTTTTTTTGTTGTTGTATTAGGTTCACAGGGATGTTGTATGGACACATTTGGCCAGATCCTTAAAGATTTGCTGAAGGGGTTTTCTTGGGTTTGTTGGGGGCTTTTCCCCACCCCCCCAACTTTTTAGTTAAACTAGTGTACAGAATCTAATTCTAACCTACCAAAGTTTCACACTTGTCACTGCAAACTTCACCTTCCTTAATAGCCAATACTCAGAAGTGAACCTAAAATGACCTTTTGATACAGACTCAAAAACCTGACCTCTGCTTCTCAAAAAGCCTGTGCAAGTGCAAATTTTGACTGAAGTAAAACAAAACCACTGGAAAAGAAAAATACTTGTTTCTTAATATCTCTAATTCCTTTAGAAATCAGCATTTGAAATTCCTCCTTTTACTGAGATTAAAGATAGGGTGTTTTGAGAGCCTTTACATTCCTCAGTATGTGTGAAATGTTTTGGGGTTTTGAGGCTTCCATTTCTTGTGCTTGTTAACTGATCTGTAATATTAATAAAAAGTAAATTTTCATGTAACCCTCCAAGAAGCATAAGCATATTCAACAATCTAATTAATCCTAATTAAATAGAAAGTCATGCAACATTTCTCTTGACCAAAATAACTGAGAATTGCCCTTGTGTTTATGGCTTTCAAACCACAGAATTCATTTTTTAAATGAAAAAGACAGATGTATTTTTCCCTGATCTAAAGGATCTGGATAAATTAAAACTAATTGGGTTTATGTGTCTCTGATAACTGAATGAAATGCACATGAGCTATATTATGATGGAGGAAAGAACAACCCTTAATTTCTATAAACGAGATGCAGCAAATTACAACATCTTAAAGTCTCTTAAAGGTTAGAATCAAAACAGCCCTCTGCTCAAGAAGAATCAAAACAGTAAAACAGACCTCTGCTCTTGTTAGAGTCTCATATCAAGAGTATGTACCAGAGACCTTTACAGTAGAGCACAAGTAGAGTCACAAACAATGTTTTCAGTGCAATTCATTCATTGTCAGAACTGGTTGAAATGATACATGAACAGAAAAATCTCAGTTCTCATTTCCCAATCTTAGCAGAAATAGCACTTCACGTGGTTTCCATAACGTGACTACTTGGATGAGTACCCCTTCGATATAAAAAAATAACAAAGTTAAACATTATCAGGCAGTGAGCCAAATGACAGTCAATTAAAAATATTTCAAGGACTCCCAGGTTAATGCTTTAGAAATTAAACTGAAGTTAACAGCTGTTAAGTTCATCTGTATTTGAGAACAACACATTCATGTTACACTGCACATTTTTCATTCACGATCATGGAAACATGGCTGTTTCATATTAAGCAACTAGATAGACACATGTCAGAATCTGGCATAACAGCCCAGCACCCTGGATGGGTGGATAGTGCTGGTCTGATGCTACTTTACCAATGGTTGTTCCCTGAAATGTACTAAGATACCTAAAGGAAGACAAGAATAGAAGTATTGGAATTACATCACCTGGGAATAACATAAATTTAACATGATTCCTTTACCATTATGCTGGATATTCTCTTCTGGCAAGCTGAAGGAAGAACTGATATTTAAAACACAGATAACAGAAACTGACTGAAACATATTTGGCAACTTGCTACCAGCTGTAATTACCTGCAAAAGTCATTCACTGGTGCCAGGCAATCTGGCAGGTACACAGGGAAAGGCAATTTCAAAAGAATAGTATGAGCGTCACTTAATGCACTATTAGTTTGAGGTATAAGGAAAAAAAAAATGCTGACTGGTAGGAAAGAATTCTTTAACGAACTGGAACTAGTAAAGCTCAAAATCTTAATATATGGGTAGGGTTTCCCCATCAGACATGGGCAGAAGATCTCTGTGAAGCACAGGGCTTCCTCCAAGCATCCAAAAACATCTTAAAGATTTACAGTGCACAGAAGACATTTCCCAAATTATTCCATCCTCTGGTACCAAATATGTTTGCAACAAGTTTCTAAGCAAGAGTGGTAATGTGAGATTTTTCCTGGGTTTCACACCAAGCTCTTAATTAAAAAATCATGAGGGAAAAAATAAATAAAAAAAAAAAAATGCAGCTGCAGGTGTTGGAGTTCTAATATTTAAACTTCATGCACAAAAAACGTCCTTCATGTATCTTGTTTCTTTTCCGTCTTTTCAACTAAAGATTTTCTCCCAAGAGACGAGACAGACCTGTAGAGTCTGCCAGACTACCAGAAAAGCAGGTGTGTCCACATGAATTGTAGAATACTTTAATATATAAAGAACATGTTATCCTCTTTCAAAATTCAAACTGATTGTCAGGTTGATTCACAGGACTTCAGTTTTGTAATATCAGGCTACCAAAAGTTCATGTGCACAAAACCACAGGAAAGATAATTTTTCTGTGCAAATCCCTTGATACTTAGGTTTAGCTCTAGCCATCTCCACAACAGGCACAGAAGGAAATAAAAAAAATAAACAAAGAGAAAATCCCCCCAAATGAACATTACTATTTGCACACTGTATTTGTATCAAAGCAGAAATGCATATCATAACATCATAGCTTGCAACACTAGTTCTTTCTATTTGTAGCTGAAAGAACAAGCAATTGATGTCCCAGAAGTACATCAGGTTAGATACTGTTTTCGGTCTTCTAGCTAGGACATCAGTTCCACCACTACATCTTAAAGAGATGAAAAAAAAAAAAAAAAACAAACTCCACACAAGACAGACATCTGCAAGCATGGTAAACCTAGGAATACAAAACTGAGATGCATTTAAACCATCACTGACTAGCCATAGAGATTAATAACATATTGAAGGAAGCTTATTTTTAGTCCAAATTTTGTTAGAAGTATTGCCAGAAGCATTTTTTTTCTTTTAAGAAAAAGGAATGGGAAAGGAAAACTGCTAAAATCAGATGTTGAAAACAGTTAGTGAATTTCTAGTTATCTCAAACAAGCACAAAAACACAGGATTAGCCTCATTGTTGAGGGCCCTAGGCACACACTACAGTAGCACCGGCTTCATTGGTTTTCTAGTTAAAAAGGGCTGGGAACAGCATGGAAGCAGTCAACCTATGAGTGCAAGGGAAATGAGTGTAATAGGAGTATTTGTAAAAGTAACTCAAAAAGAAAGAAAATTTTCTTTCTTTTAGAAAGAAAAGTTATAATCATGAGAGAAAAGCACTAGCCTTAACCTACCAAGTAGAATACCTGCTTTCTGATTTTACTCTTAGAATTTCTAGCAAAGAACTACTATAATAAAACATCAATACATGGTAAACTCTATAAAGAAAACTGTAGTGGAAAATATACCCTCACCTTAAAGACAAGAAATGAGGCAGGAAATCAAATCAATGGTCTGTTCTGCCTGACAGCTCTAGTTTCTATGAATTAGGGTTACTCAAGTACTTTTTTCTGTAAAAGAAATTGTTGAAAATATTAAGTCTGTGTTGTTTGATATTAGTGTAAAGTGATGGGGTGAGGGCATATGACAAATGCATACTACATTAGAGTCCTCTGGTTTGGGAAGAATACAAACAAGTATGCGTTTAATTGTCAGAAACTAAATAATATATTGGAATGTTTCCACTGATACATTAGGGTCACTTGCCACCTCTGACTGCAGAATCACAAAGTTTGAGATGAGCACTCAACATTAAACATTTAAACATTTGAGGCTATAAACAAAATTACTTTCTTAAAACTACCTACATTTCCTAATTAACAAATTAGTGATGAAAATCATGACGTTTAATAAAAGCAGGATATGAAGCTTCCCTTTCTATACAAAAGTTTCTGTGAACAGTTACCATTGTTATGGTGTCAGGTAATTTACTCATAAATAGTTAAGAGCAATTCCCAGATAAAAGCTTTTCATTAACCCCATTTTCAAGGTTTCCCAGCACAATGAGACAGGAATCTTTGTGACTGTGATTTGATACACTTTTTTTGATCAAAACTGGGCAGGGGGCGTGGGCAGCTTTTAAGGTGGTTTGAAAATCATCTTAACAACCACAGTGGAAGAAACTATTTAAAAGAAGGAAGAAAAGTGTCCACTGCATCCGAATGGTACACAATGAAAGAAAAACCAAAAAACATTAATGAAAAGCTGAAGCCTGCTGCTGTGCCTGAGAACCCTACAGATTTTACCAAAAGACACAACCTAGACCATCTTGAAAGTATAACTTCTTGCCACCATGGAAAACCAGCAAACCCTCTTCGCATTCAAGTACCATGGCAGCACATAACAGTCAGTGACCTTTTACTGATGTTATATTAATTGCATTTAACTTTACATTAAACTGGGAAGGAGAGAAGAAGAGACTTTGCTATGTGTCGTGAATGCAGCAAGGTCAAAAGTACGGCTCAGGCTTCATCACAATTGGACAGAGAAACTGAAATGGTTTGGTGAAATCAAAACCACCCAAGATCAATTGTTAACTGTATTTAATCTTTGTTCTCTTAATCATGAAAGGCCTGGAAGATAGCAACCTACAGTACCGCTGAACATATGCCCCTATGAACTGCCATATTGTAACAGAGAAAACAGTACAATGCAGAAAGAGAATTGACTTGCCATCAATGCTGAACAGAGGGAGCAAAGTCTACCGCTAGTATCTTCTACCTTCTGAAATTAAGGAGTGTAGCCAAAAAAAGCAAAAAACTGTAAAATTGGTAATTTCTATTCTGCAAGACAAAAGTCTCTTGGTGGTAAAATTTATGACAAGGAATAAAGCATACTAGACCTTATTATGCTTTCCACTATGCATCTCACCATATAAACTTGGCCATATTGAGACCCCCTATTTAAGAACACTCCAGATCATTAATTCTCAGCTTGGCAGTGTAAAACTGCATTTGGAGACATAAAACTCAATCTGCAGGCAAGGAACCTTATACTGTATAAAAATAAAGGAATTTTAAAAGTCCTAAAAAGTAGCAGCACAAACCAGTTTTCTTTTATTCTGTTACTTCCTCATATCAGTAAAAAAAAGCCAAAAATCAAAGGATTTTAAAGGATTTTTATTCAAAATTTTACAAAATAATCTTATTACGTGCTGCTCAATAAGTTATTTAAGACACCTCTTCAACTGCTTCTTGCTTTTGTATAATACACAAAGATAGAAACTGCATTAAGTTCATTGCATGTTCACTGTAATGCAAGAACCTGTTGCTTATCCTCCAGAATTTCTTCCTCGTCATCCATTTGGTCATCCCAGCCCCTTAAAAGAAACACACCAGAATGATTTTCAGCAGCTCAAATTCCTCAAGCTACTCTGCTCTAAGCTGTAGTGACATATGTTCACATTTGTAAAATTAAAAGGCATGAAAATAGCTTTTTCTGCATATTTTACAAATATACATACAAGCAAATATATTCTCCCCCCTCCCCCCCCTTCAGTTTCTGTCACATACATTTTAACCTCTTAAACAAGTAAGAAGTAAATAACATTGTCACTAGTTTGCCTTACTAGAGAAATCCCACAACCTAGAACAGGTAAACTAGGGAAGTGGATCGTATTTATAGTACCTGCACTATTTGCAAACAGTGTTTTGTTTGTCACTGATCTGCAATTTTGATATTATGAACATTAAAAAACAAAAACAAACAAAACCCCAATCAACCAACCCTAACTAAACCCAAACAACCACAAGTCTCTGAATCAGCTATATTCATACAGAATGTAGTTAAATTCAATGATCTTGTACTAATTACAAGATCATAGTAATAAACCAATGGCAGACAGAACTTTGAGGAACTTGTTTCCAGTCATCTCCTTCACCTTTAAGGCACTATAACAGATATATCAGACCACAGACTATGGTGAACTAAATGTTATCGTCTCAGCTAATCACAACTGCTCTTTTTAAAGGTACCTTACAACCAAAGAACTTAGATGATTTGTAAGAAACATACTTTATAAATCTCAGTGCTATCTATTAACAAAACCTAATGCATTAAAAAAAGACATAAACCCAAAATTCATAATTTGGAGTCTCAACAACAAAATATATCACTTAATTCTTAATCTGAGTTGCCTGAGTACTGGTTTAGAGCACCAAGATACAAAATAGGTCATGCTGACCTTTGTAATCGCATGTAAAGTACAAGCAAAAAGTCCAGACTGTTCTTATTTCAGTTCTGGCAAGATGTTTGGCATATTGAGCATATTACAATATCATAAAAAAAACCTCAGCAAGTTTAACTAACCTGAAGGTATCAAGTCCGGTGTGGTCTGTTAGCTCCAGGTTTTTATAGAAATCTGTAGCATTTCTGCCAATCTTCTCTGAGTCTCTGATGGAGGGAGTTACATCTTCAGAAGTTAAGCAGTAATGTTTTTCAGGACCTGAAATATTTTAGGTCATTTCAGGAACAAACACAACAAATGAAAAAAAAACCCAAACAAAACAAAAAACAAACAAAACAAAACAAAAAAAACCAAAACAAAACAAAAAAAACACACACACACACACAAAAAAAAGCAGTATCTACCTTATGAATTTTACAGAATTTCATTGTATCAAAAACTTGCCATCTAAAGTCTCAACACAACTGTAGCTGATGAAGCTTGTCACTAAAAGCCCTAAAATAAATACTGACTTTTATTATATGGTTCTTGAATCATTTGAAGTACTGGAGAGAGTTTGCTTCTAAGATGCCTATGCCAGTAAAATAGAAAACCTCATATATAGGGCCCACTAATACCTATGTGACCTCAAAATAAATTGCAAGTGTAGAACTCGGGTAGCTGACTCATGGTAGTGCACACGTATTTAAAATGGAGTAACAGGATATATCCCATATCTACCAATATAGAAAGGTGATCAACTGGATCACAATCTATACTTCTCATACAACATGCATGCAAGCATGTTACTATTTTCCCAGCTAGCCATAAGTGTCTGCTATGAATGTGTAAGTAAATGAAAAGTATTCCAAAAAAGTGGAACAAAAAATGAAAGAATGGGATAGTTCAACATTAACTTCCCTCCCTATTCTACTCTGAGCATACTCAACACAGATGCTCATTCTTCAAGCATTAACAGAAACTTCTGAAAACACATGGGTTCTGGTGAGTAGGTATCAAAAAAGGAAGGACAATTGTCCTGAAATATGGTATTTGGAAGCCTTAGAAGAGCTGTGGGAAAAATGCAGCAAAAGCTAAGGTAAAAACATTTAAATGGTAGAACACACACTCTAGAATCCAGACTACTTTTGTTCACTGAAGACGCATCATAGCCAGGACCTACGAATATAAAAGCACCATAGCGACTCAGAAGGGATAGACCAAATTACAGTCTATCAAGGCTGCTTATTGCACAAAGTATCTTGGACTCTTGACAATGAAATGGAACAAAGCATCCCAGGGTTTTTTTTTCTCCTGTATTGAAAAAATAAAACCCAGACTCACCCATTCTATTCAACCATAATGAACTCATACTTGTCTGCATGCTGGCTCTTCCACACATGAAAAGCAAGGAGATGGGTTTAAAAAGACAGAGGAAAGGAAGCTGAGTCAGCCCCAAGGTGAGAGGTAATACCATGTCTACTGTGTCTTATTAGTGGCAGTTCTCGTCAGGGCAGATTTATAAAGCTTCCTGTCTGTCTTTTCCCCTTCTTGCTACCCTTTCATCAGATAACATCTAGTTTCCAACACTACCTGGCATGCTCATTATTAAATATCCAAGTAAAGGATACCTATTTAAAAGAAATTTATGATCTGAAGCAGTACCTAGCGCATCCTGAAGCTTTCTGCAACAAAAATGCAAGGGGTAAAAACTTAAAGTTGTGTGAAACTGCTTGCTTTCTCTACATTGCAGGTAGGTTAAAGTATGGTTGAATGGAAACTAATAATCACTGTTCAACCACAGAAGTCTTGCATTGTCAAGCAGTTTAGTAGATTTTTCCACCAAAAATCAGTTAAATCTCAGAAGGCAAATGAAACAGCTTCTTGTTTTCATTAAGCTACTTGTAAGCATGCAGGATTGCCACTTACCTGTGTAACTTCGTAATTCTTTTTCCAGAGTAAGTAGGGCTACTTGGTCAGCATCATATTCCCAAAGATAATCATCTTGTTTAGTTACATCATTGCACTTGTGTTTTGGTATCTCAGTATTAACTCTCGAGGTATGCACATGTGAACTCTTTGGTTTTGGTTGAGTGCTGGTTGGACAATTTCCAGTCAGTTTACAGTCTGGCATATTTGTTGACCAAGGTCCTCTAGAGTCATTCTCTGAAATAACAGGAACGGTCACAATTCCCAATAATTGAAGATTTCATGCAGAAGTTTTATCTCAGCTCATTAATGACATTAATTGTAGTTAAAATTATAAAATCATCGAATTGTTCGGGCTCAAAGGGACCTTAAAGATCATCTACATCCAACCCCCCTACCATGGGCAGGGACATTTTCTACTAGACAGGGCTCCTCAAAGGCCCATCTAACCTGGCTTTGAATTGATCTGAAGAGAATACTAATTTTGTTTAAGATTGTGATTTAATAATTCTTAATAATCAGATTAAAATTATATTAGGAAGTAGCCTCTCATACTTCAGGGGTACCTTTCAGAAAAGGTATTTTTAGATATTATGCACAACAGCACAACTTTTGTGTAGAAAGCTTAAAACTTTGGTTCTGTCTTTTTTTAACTTAAGGTAATGAATAAAATACAAGGAATCTCAAATATTTTTCTGGGATTCAAAATTGACAGTTTCAATTTCCACACATAATGTTTTTAAAATTAAAATGCCAAACTGGTTGCTTAAGATTAAAGAAATAATGTAAATACATTCTTTGAGATAGAGACAGTTTAAATTGAGAAAAGTAAGTAAAAAGTACAGATGCAGCTATGTCTTACTTGTTTCCTTTTGTTAGTTCGTGTACTAAGATTTATTTCAATAGTATGAAGAAATCTTATTAGATCAAAACGAAACTGTTGCAAAACACACAGTAATACATAACCTTGTTCTAGACAGCCTAAATATTCAAGCTAAGAGGAGAGTAATGGGGTAAGGCAGGAGTAGAAATTAAGCAAAATAAAAAATATTATTAGTGGCAGCTGGAAACTGCCACATGAAACCCCATTCTTACAAAAACAATAGCATGCATATAAGCCATTATACCCCAAATAAAAATACATAGATGATTCTGTTGAATTTAGGTCAATTTAAATCTTCAGAGACAGTGTTTCTACCTTTTACTAAGAAAAGGCAACTTGTCTAAGTAGGACCTCAAAGCTGCTGTTATCCTTACCTGGGTAGGACTGCCACACTGCCATTAGGGTTGAGATTCTACCTTGACCATCTAAACCACTTGAAGGTCTATTCAACTGACTTTCTAAGACACCTTGAACTACAGAGTCATCAGCATATTCACTTAAGCTCCTTTCAATATACCACTTCCCATCTCCTGAAATTAAGAAATATTAGAGGAAATTATTTGCAAGTTTTGTGTTAATATAAGTTTACTGTTACTGTACTTGCTGCATTTAATGTGTGTGATTTAAAGAAGAGATGCAACAAATTTCTACATATAATACATAAAAAGAAAAAAGTCACATATAACACTACCGTGCTTAAATTCAAGTGATATAATTAATCAAATTAGTATCCATTTGCACCATTCATTTCACATAGTTTCATACACACTACTAAAAGCAATAGGTACATACTGGAATAAAATTCTGAGGGGATATAAAGAAGCATAAAAATCTATGGTACTATATTGATGTAATTTACCTCAAGGTAGTAAGTTTATTTTATCATTACAGAGCAACAGTTGTGCGTGTTCATAAGGCTGCTACCCCTAAGTGACTTATAGAGGTAAGCTAGCTAGATCAAAGTTACATGAAGGATGTCTAAGAGCAACAGTTGTAAACATGTATCATTTGAGAACTTTATTTATATGCCTTTACCTGGAAATGAGATACTACACTCCACAGGGATAGAGTCAGAACACAATGAAGAACATGCTTCAGGCACTACTCGTTTAGGGTTTACACCTACAAAGAAACCTTCAAGTCCCCAGTACCATGCAGAAACAGGTTTCTGTCTTTTGGCTATATCCTGAAACTTGAATAAAACACAAAGACACTAGAAACAGGAAACTTAAAAAGTTGTCATTTCATAAAACTTTGAATGATTCTGACAGCCTAATTAATAGTTATTCATAAGGATGATGGTTTTGCATGATACATGCTTTAAAATCCTATAAACTTTGATTGCTAATGTTTTGAGAGTTTGAGTCTATTTTTCCACTGCGGAAATGAAAAGCAATTTTTCATTGCTTTCACTTACTTTTGTGTGCATCAACTAAAGTAACAGTGTTTAACAATAACTCCAAATCTAATGTCCCAACCCTCTCTATGCTGAAAATGAAACTGAAAGCAAAATATCAAAAGAACATGTAAATAATTTAGATTAGATAAAAGTATCTACAAATTTTGGCATTCAATCAAGAGGTGAAGCAATCGTGATAAAATATGGGAAAAGCTGCCTTCTCCCCCAGGACTCTTTTTTCGGTTTAGTCTGTTCTTTCATTTGTTTGTTGGTTTGTTTTTTTTTTCCGAACATCAGCAGAAGACAGACAATACACAGTGGAAAGTACAGAAGCCTTCATTCCCTACATAGGAAATATGGTTGGCAGTGACAAACCTCTGATTAAAACTATAATCTTGATTGTTTCAGGATTGTGTTTCTGAAGGAGAATTGGGAAAAGTTGTAGAGTATTTCATGGTAACTATACAACTATCACTATCTCCTAACTGATTCAGGAACATGTAATGCTGACTCGTGCTTAGTTGGGAAAATAGATTAAGCAAAACAGTTATAGATTTAGAAATCAAAGATATAATATTTTACCAATGAAGATTTTGTAATTACAGGCAAAATCAAACTCTGACTACTGCAGACACTGCCCAGTTCTTGGGAATCTTTATGGTTTTCCTGCATTTGTGTCTCAAGGAGAAATTTGCTGTTCATTAGTTCAGTCGGGTTAGACACCTTCTCAGGTAGTTTAGAAGACGTAAGTGATCTTCGCATAGTCTTTGCCTTAACAATCTCCTTTTGGACAACATTTCTTTGAAGACTGCAGACAGCCATTTTCTCTAGAAGAGCCCAACAAAAGAATCAAAATAGGATTATTTTTTAACAGAAATTAATATGAACTATAACCTGCAAGTCTACTATATTTTCTTCATGAACTTAAAATATGAAACCTCCAATGAAGTTACCCCTAAGCCATAAAGCTGCAAATAAGAATACCCAGCTTCCATTAGCTTCCTGACTGATATTCAGAGATGCCAACATACATAGACAAGACTTACCAGGAAGTAGTACCAGTTCCATATGTTCCTGTACATCACTGTCTATCAAAACATTAGATCTCAATAATAACCTTAACACATTTCCAAGTACTACTTTATGCTAATGTAAGTTATTACATTTAGAATGCTTTAATCTAACCAGAGCCAGTGTATTAACTGCAACAGTAGAAATTTCAAAAATTGTCTTTATGCGTACATGTAACGGTTTAAAATGCATACTGTGAGGCTGTGAATGATTCTGCAAGTTCTTTTTCTTTGTTTACAGAAGACAAAGCCATTTTAATTTTTATCAAGTGCCCAAAGAAACACATAAATCACATCTCATTAGTCAGCCATTGTTTTCCTTTTAACATTCTGAAGACTTACTTAAATAAGCAGTTTGAAGCAGAAAGAGAGCAACTGCTAGGTTCTGAAGTGCTGGAGTAATTGTTTGGTACTTGAAAAATGAGAACTGAATTACTACCACGTCCTATAAGAGAACGATGAAATTGTATACACTTATGTATATCGTACAAATACTTTCAGCATTTACCTTGAGAAATTTCTTTAGAAGAAACAGGATTTCTGTCAAAAGGAAAAGGGAAAAAATACTGTATGTCATCTGTAGAAGTTAAAGGACAATATAACTTTCTCATTACACCTACAGTTTCTCTTCGCAAAAGGTCTGGTAGGTACTGTGCCATTCTGATTTGCAGCTGCTGAATCACTTTGAGACAGAGGAAGAAGGAAAGACCAGAAGAATACAATGTAACAAAACAGATCACATCCCATCATAAACAATTTTTGGAGATCAGAACAATTGCACATTTATCATTAATTATTAGGAATCTTAGTTTTGCATGGAATGACAAGATTAGTAAAGTGAAAGTATCTGAAAAGTATACAACACTGACCAGTTACAAATGTGTCTCTAGCTAGTCCCCACTCCTACTCAGATGATACAAAAAAGAGAAATTCTACCTTTCACGACAGACACATATAAAGAAATGTATCTTACACAGTTTAACATTGGGGTGATCAAGCAAACAAAATAAATTTCAAAGGGAAACCTCTTTAATTACAGGCAACTAAATACACCTTTTGGGTCACTGACAAAGTTGAAGACACAAGCTCGCTATTCACTGACTTTGATGGTAAGCGTGTCCTGTGCTTGTTAACTGACAACCTGTTCTCAGATTGTCATTAAATCATCAGGTCATTCAAATGAAAACTTTCAAGGACAAAAAAAAAGCAGTCACAGACAGGATCTTGGAAGAAATGTAAAGGAAGGGAAAGCAGTAACGAAGTATTATGATACTGGCATTGTCTATGTCGTGCACTAAGGGTGAGATGTCTATCTTAACCACGCCTTAAAACAATTTACAATTTCCAGACAAGGATTCTCCCGTTCCATATGGAATATGACTGTCTGCAAATAAAAGCGCCTGTTTCTTAGGAATGTAGCTAAATCATAAAATAGGATTACTCCCTTTTCTCTTCCAAATAATCTCCACATTCCTGATACCTTCCACACTGCTTGAGTGGCTCAACTTTTCCTTGTTTATTCATGCCGACAGCCCCAGCTTCCATCACCAAAAGGTTAGATGATTCTTCCAAGTCCTTGTCATAAGACTAATTAAAAAACAATATTTCAAAAAAAGCAGCGATAAAAAATTTAAAACAAAAAACGCCACACACATACAAAAAAAAAAAAAAACCCACACAAAAAACATACAGAAAACCAGTAGCTCAAGTGATTAAAACCCTGAAGATTTTATTTCTCTATATAGCAAGGGTCCCTGGACACAACAGGAAAAATATAGGGAACCTTCTGAAAGATAAATTTTCCACATTTGTATGGAAAAGCTAAATAGTGCCCCAATATTTGTTTTAATTAGAAATTATTTAATTGTTCCTACCTCAAATATTTAACAGATCAACATTGATACAGATCACATTAGATCACTGCAAAGATTTGTGAACTCCTTTATTAAATACTTACTTCATCAAGGAATTTAATTTTCAAAGAGGACTCTGCACTTGCAGGAACAGTGTCAGGTACTTCTTCTCTAAAAACAGATGTCCAGTATCTCTTTACCTCTTCAACTATGAAATATAATTAATTTGATGCGTTTAATCCTTACTGTTCAAGATGCGCTTATAGAAATGCAAACTTTTTAATTAATAAAATTTTCCTTTCATTACTGTTACTTTTTTTTTAAGCAGAAACTGCTTAAATATGTAACTGTTCAGTAATCACAAGACAAAGATCTAAATAAAAATATTTAATAGTTAAATTCAATAAACAGAAGACTGTTACACCTGTTAAGTCATCGACATCATTGTCATCATCTTCTTCTCTCCCTCCATCAATCATAGCCTCATGTACATTCAGTGTTTGCGCAGGCCTTAAATCTTTAATGCAACTAACAGAAATTTGATCAACCAGAGCTCTAAAAAAGGAAAACAAATCAATCTTAAAAAGCCATCATTTTTTTTTTCCTATAATACCACAATCATTTAAAAACTAAACAAAACACCATACTAGTTACTGCATTAATTCTGAAATATTAAGTCATCAAGTCTGGTTATAACAGTTATTTTATTAAAATAAAGCACCTTTCATACAGTCACCTTAACTCTTGATAATATATCTAATAGTACTAAAGTTTCAATGGAATTTCTGTTAATGCTCTTAAGGATTTCTGACTTTTTATTAGTACCAGTGACTTCAACATTACCTTCTGTATTTCTTAAGCAAGAGTTTCTCCATGTAGCTCAGACCACCCTTCTTGAATTCAATTTGGATAGGTTTCTTCAGAACAGTAAGATTGGTTTGTACCTCACAAACACCCACAGATTCTATTAGAATTGTTAAAAAAGAAAAAAAAAAAAGATGTATACCATGTATACAGCTATTCAGACTTCAAACTTGCCACGTCTATAGTCTACGCCTAGCTATGTTTTCTCATGATTCCAAAATTAAAACTGCAAGCAGTATTATATTTACACAACACAGCAGGGGTAGCCAGTAAAAACTCATTTATTACAGCATGTCAATTAATGGAAGATTACCACATTGGAAATCCCTAACTCCACAGATAAAAATTCCATCATATAGAAGGAAAGAAGAAATAAAGAAAAAAAAAAATCAGTATAATACTTTTTGTACAAAAATACACGAATAACGAGCACCATCCAGGGACTAGAGGAAAAAGACTAGCTTGTACAAATCCAAACAGAAAAGAGGTTTTTTCCATATTTTTCCATGCATACTTCAACTGATTACATCTTTTCACTGGAACAAAGAAATATTAAGAGCCTGTGGAAGGCAAGCAGAAAACGTACTTTGATACAACGTGCAAAATCCTGAGCTATGCACATTCCTTGTCTCAGTTAAAAGCCACGAATTTATGCTTAAATATTAGAGTTCATATAAAAGTCTCACGTGAGAAACAAAGTCATGGAGAAGTTCGGGGACACAAGCTAAACAATCTGACCAGTCCACAGCTCATTACAGGAATTGGGATAAATACTAATCTGCATGTCATTAAAAAAAAAATATTATAAAAATTCAGAGGTTGTTGCTAATTTATAATGAAACACAGAGATAAAACTTAAGAAGAAACATTTACTAACAGAACACCTACCCTCACAAAATCTGCTAACTCACCAAAATGGCTCCTTATGTTTTAAAATGCAATTAAACCAGAAAAAAATTCATACCTGATAGGACACCACTGGCACACAGTTGTTCTCTGTACTGACGATTACCCTTTCTCCATTGAAGCAAAGCTTCCTGAAAAGACTCTGCAGATTCTTCCTCATTAAATGTACCATTTAGTAATAATCCTTTGTTGTGATATTCAGTGCTTGTACAGGTTGATGCTGAGGACAGTTCCTAAATCAGTTCAATGACAAAAACACAGCACTTCTTATGACTCTCCTCAGTTACATACAACAGCAACAATATTTTTAGTATCAACTATGGAAATGCAACACCCTGTTTTCTGGGCTTACACTATCTACCCTAGGAATCCAGACACCTCAGTTTTCATGTGGTCTTGCTCACAGTTAAACTGTGATGTTCTATCAAAATCAAAATAAGAAAAACAAAAATGTTTGCATAAGCACACACTAAAGAAATATCTAACTTAGATGTTTTTAGTAAGCAGAAAGCAGCAAACATGGACAACCCACATCCTATGGATAGGATGGATATTATATCGACAGATGTGAATAAGGGTCAATGGGCTCTGCAAGTCTGAGGGCCTGATCCCTCCCTTGACACCCTGCAGGAAAGCCTAAGGCCACTCTACTTAAGATGCCCTAACCAACAAATTTTTTTTTTTTTTTTTTTTTACCCTAAACTGCACACTACCTCAGCACTGCCCACTGACGCTAGCAGAGATGAAAACTTGTCCGATGTCACCTGATGCTTGCTATTTACTGTCTTTCGCTCTTGATTAATTTTCGATTCATTCAGATTTATTCCCTTGATGAAGTGATCAGCAACTTTCGATTTTCCAGCATGCATATCAGCTTCTGTCTGTTAATAAACCATTATTAACCCATTAATTTATTATAAACATACTCAAACATCCCACAAAACAGCACATTAAAAGCAAGCAGGTAGCCACATATTGAAGAGTGATGATGACCTAAGCACATCCTAATTTCAGCAATCAGTAGTGTGCAAATGCATGAGCAAATATTCAATATTCCATTAGGTACTATACCTGACAGAATAGGTGAAGCATTTTATGCAGCACATATCATTTAAACAAATCTATGAGCTATGTACTTTATTAATGAAGTCCTGCTTACTGAACTTTTTCAGTAGACAGAAACACATCTGTAGAGTTCAGCAAGAGGAAAATGTTCATCTAAGGGACTAACTGGAATACCTGTTCATACACACAAAAAAAAAATAGTCCTGGAAAGTCCAACCTATAAAGAACTAGAACTAGTTTGACTGAAACTGGCTACAGGAGAATAACAATTTTATTGCTGAGACATTACTGACTGGCAACCTTGATTAGAACAAAGAAAATTACTATGGAAATGTAACATGAAGGTTCTGACCACCACCTCCTGAATTATTAACAAGCACATGGAGAAATTAATCTTAACATTACAGTAGAAGTCACATTCCTCTGAAGGAGATAGTTTTGTTGGTGTAGTCTGACACACCTGCTCTCTTTGAGCAAGCATACCTGCATTATATATAGTCCTTTTGGTACTCTGGCCCACAGTATATAATAGGAGACCAATATTTAAAAGGCTCACCCTACTGTATTATTTGTCTAAAGGGCATCAACATATTCATTGAGATTTTGCTAAATTGCTTCAAAACACCTACGTAAGAATTGCAAAACTGATTTTAGAGAATACTTGCACACCTTATTTGTTCTGACCTCATGTTAAACTTCCCAGCAGTTTAACTCAGTCACCAGTTTTCTCCTACTTCAATGCCTACCCAACCTAAATTGGTTCAGCATCAAAAACACCTACTCCGAAAGCAGCAGTAAGGGAGAAGACAGGAAAGAGTCCAAGGCAGAAGCAACATGACCCATAACAAAAGTGAGAAAGCACTTCTCTGGACTATCACGCTAGAGTGACTGCCTTGCAATTTTCTATTGCATATTTTCTCTAAAAAACAGACTTCCCTCCTTACTCTAGACCAAGAAGTGCATAACCTCACTTGGACTGCAGTATCTTTTCCTCCCTTTGAAAAATGGAATTGCAGATACTCTTCTCTACTCCAAATACTAAAGACACCCTTTTCATTTCTCTACTTCCTGCACTCTTTTGCTAGTTCCCTTTATTAATAGCATTTTCTAATTTGTTTTAGAGTAGGACAGGAGAAAAGAAGGAAGATGACAAGGGGGGAGCAGAGAGAACCAAGACAACCAAGGTGGAATCCTCCTGATGCAGATGGAGCCATCACAGCCCCCCATGATTCTCTGTTTAAATCCTCATATTCTTCCATTGAACCACTGTATCACCTCTAATCCCCACAAATAAGCTTCCATCACCTTAATCCAGTTTTTTACCACCAAAAATGAGACAGGTGACTTATCCCTTAAAAAAAGGCCTAAAAGAGAACCTCTTACACATGTTAAGATTTATCGTTGTTATCTTACCGCTGCTACCACCCAGTTTTCAATTCTAAGCTTAAAGATCTGCTACAGTATATTAAAATAAAATAAAATCCTAAACAGTCTGCAATTAGATGTGTTTGGTGAAATATTTTTATATCAATGCAAAATAGCTCAGGGAAAAACTTTATACCCACTGCATAATTCAGTGCACATCATCCCCAACAGATTATTTATCACTGGCTTTTGGTTCCTCATGGGATGTTGTATCGTCCTGTAACTGTCTTAAATTCTCACCTGACGTTTCCCCACCAAAAGATGTAATCTTTCTACTAACATATTATAAGCAAGCATCGTGTCTACAGGGATGTATTTATCACACCAACAGCTTTAATAATTTACTGCATTACTAAAAGGATTATATTTCTGGGAAGACAGAATGAGATCATCAAATAAATTTTAGCAGGATAACAGAATGAGATACCCAGTGACATTATCAAAAAGCAAAATGCGCCTTCATGAAAATCTCATACAGTAGAACCAAAATAGTAAAATCAATTAATATCCACTCAAGACCCCATCTACCTATGCAGTCAGGTGAAGTTCCCGACAACTGGAAAAAGGGAAATATAATCCCCCTTTTCAAGAAGGGGAAAATGGAAGAGCCGGGGAATTACAGACCAGTCAGTCTCACCTCTGTGCCTTTCCAGCCCTAACTATTCTATGATTCTATGATTCTACCTTTTCTATGTTTAAGTTAGCTTGCATTCTCACAGTCAAGTAACTTCAATTATTTGTCATCATATGAATTAAATATGAATGCAAGCACTTTTTCGTAAGTTCCTGACATGGCTTCTTTTTCATTAAGTCCAGCTATAAACCAGTCATCATTAACACAGGAATGAAGGAAAATGAAAACAAGCAAATAACATGTATTTGAAAAAGTATTTTAAAACATAAACCATGGAATTGAGCAAAAACCATGGAATTCCAAATCTGGAATAACCTTGGAGAACAAAATAGCTGTTTTGCTTAAAAGAGAAAATCCAAAACGCATGCACACATTGGTCCAAAAAAAATTATTACAACCTATTTATGAAATGCAATCAAACATTATGCATGAGAAATTTAAGTTTGATACAATTAAGTGTTACACAATAAATCTACGGGGAAACTTTACTACCCTAACTATAAAATTTTAAAATTTTCATTTTCCAAAAAAAATACACAACAAAGTTGTATGTTAGAAACTGAATCTTACTATACCGCATAATAAAATCACGCACAACTGAGGTCTCCGCTATATTATATAACATTTTACTTTCATCATACTTTATTCCTTGCGACAGGAATCCAAGTATGAAAGAATCAGGAATGCTGAAAGTGGCATCTGTCAGAACAGACACAACTGTAAGCAGGAATTCAAAGTTTCAAGCTTCCTTATAACTACATTTAAATTACAGGTAACATTGCTATTTATATTCACCAGGGTATAAAAAAGTCTGATTAATGAACACTTCTGGCCATTTTTAGTACTTAACAAAACTTTTTCTAAACTGTTTTGACATCCAACAATCCAATAATTTGGAAAAGTCTCAAACATGGTAATAACAGTATTTCAAAGAGCCTGTGTAAAAAACTCCTGACCCAGCAATTTCTTATGTGTTTCCAACCAAGTAACCCTACCATTGGTTCAATTTAACTCACTTTTCTATGAGTGAGTTGAACTGAACCAATGAGGTGTGTGTGACTATCAAATCTATCAAGGCACAAGTAAAGAGAAGAGGGGGTAGGGAGTGGGCATCAGTAAGTGTTGTGACAAAACAGCTATGCTATTTGCTTCAATGAAAACTCTTCCTTTTTTTAACTGGAACACTTCCTACTGAATAAGAAAGTCCCATGTGATTGAGCAACCTGGTCTAATAGAAGGTGTCCCTTCCAACCCAAACCACCCTATGATTTCATTACAGTGTGAAAGTAACCCCTTTTAAACAGTGTAACAATGCCAAAGCAGCGTGAAAACAATGCCTTGTCACCCACCACTGTTGTCTCTCTTACAAGTTCAGGACCTATGATACTTTCTGGGCTCATGAATTTAGGAAGCATTAAGATGGGGGGGTGGGGGGAGAGGAGCTGCATTAAGGAAAAGGCAATTCGGAGTCGAACTCATCATGAAGATAACGATTTGCAGCCCGCCCACTGGAGAGGCTGAGCAGAACACAGGAGAGGTGCAAGAGCAGCCGCCTCGCAAGACAAGGAACAGCCGCGACCGCTGAGAGCAAGGGGGCTGGGCCAGGCAGGGCCGCGCGGCCGGCGGCAGCATCCCGTGGGGGCGCAGCGCCGCCTGCCGGTGCGGCGCGGCCGGGCAGCGCCCTCGGCGGTGCTCGTCGCAGCCGAGCGGGCCAGGCGGGGCCGCGGCGCTGCGGCTCCAGCCCGCCGCCTCCTGTGAACGCACCTACCAGGGGCAGGCTGCGAGGGCTGCCGCCCCACGGATCCCGCCGGGTACTGAACGTCAGGATCAGTGCATTCGTTTTTATACAAGCTTTACCGAAATCGGGGAGCAGGAGAAAATAAAGAAGCAAAAGAAGCAAAATCCCAGGGGCTTCGATGCCAAGTATCGTAACTGAAATTTAACATCCACGCATATGCTTTCCTAAGAAAAACCGTTAAAGACATACAAATAAAATGCCTGTTCCTCTTGGAGTGTTAGCAGTTCCAACTTCTTTAATCTGCCGTAAAAGCAATACAAATACATCACAGCATGTGTTACAGGGTGAGGGAGAATCTTTATAAGAGGAGCTACTTTATTAGAATGGAAATGTTATTTTATTACTTAACTACTCTATTTGCACAAGTTACTTCTAATATCAATTTTGGATTATGGTTTCCTATTTATACTTGCCAAAAGGCAAAATCTCTTTGGTGAATATAAATCACCTCATGTGTGATACTACCAATTTTCCAACCCAACACAGCCAGCATCAGAAAGCAATCAGAATTAAAAATTTACTTATCAAAGTGGGGTTTTTTTGTAATTTAAATTTATTTTTGTAATTTAAAATTACAAAATATTCACAGAGCACTCAATTTTGCCTTATTTGCCTACAACATTACATCTTATTTTAATCATATGGTAATGTCCTTTAGTAAGAGATGAGTTGCCTTCAATCACCACGCTGGGCAAGTTAATAAAAATACATCTTAAAGAAACTCCCTGTGAAAGAACTTCTAATAAGAGAATCATTTAATCTGTTTCCTTGCAATACAGGTAGATCAACATATAAAACCTCCCTTTACCTTACACACTAAGGGAACAACTAAGTAGTTATCACAGAAAGAAATCCAAGAATTAAAGTAGATATCACCACTTACTTTGGGAAACATGGGAAAAACTATTACCATGATTTCGATTCCAAAAAGATACTTAAATAAAGGAGGATTAAGTTTATCTCAAATATCTAAGTAATGTTTTCCACTTTTTAAGTTGTTGCACATGCAAGAGTCACTATGGCACCTCAAGCTGACCACCTCAGAGAAGTCACTTTTCCCAACAGAACAAACTGCCAAACTAAGGTATTTAAAATAAAAATCTTCACCAAAAAAAGTCAGGCTTCAAGTTCAATTGAACTTGACTTGATCATTGCAAAGTAGCAGTACTGCTGTCAAAATGATTCTTTGTTACAGAAAGGGCAGAGGCAGCTAGTACATCACCTTCCACAGACTACCACAGCACAACTGCACTGTACAAGAGAAGATGACGTACAGAAAGCTAATGGAGTATTTAGACTTCCACCTGTGTTTTAGGGATGTACGTATGTTTTTCTATACATCAGTCTCTTCATGAAGGAGCTTGGCAGTGAACTGGGAGTCAGAGAGCTTGTCTGTACAGACAACACACAGCTTACAGCCTGGGCAAACCCAAGGTAATTAATTTTACAACATATTATGCTAGATAAAATATACATGTCTAGATACTGCTACAAAGCTGTTATATATACATGTTATATTCTGTTGCTATAGAGTAGTTTTTAAACCATTTACTTACCAGCAGTGCACTCTTAATTTCACATGGTCCACGTGCTATCTCCTTCAATACTACAGCACTCGCCATTTCACTCTTAAATGGTTCTTTTGCTGGCTCTGGAAAAACAAACAAAGCAACTCTCCACTCCAGTCTCCAATTTCCTCATTGCTTAATTACAGCAGCCTCTAAGATGCAGACTCCACCAGAAACTGATGAGGTTTTAATTAGTTAAGAAAGATGTATTTACCTTGGATCTGTTCTTTGAGAATTTGCAACTTCACTTTTCCTGAAGAAACCTATATGGAAGAATATTTACATGCATATCTAAGGTGCTAACAAAAATTAATAAAAGTATAACTTTTGTAGAATTAAAATGTTATTGCTCCTGGGTAAATAAGCCTGTGACCAGCTTCCCTCCCCATTCATGAAATAGCATCATCCTTGTTTGCACAGCCAAGCATGCAGCAAGTGTTTCCTACTCATGTAGGCCTACGGAACATTCATAACCACAATGACTTAAACTCAAATGTCAATCAGTGAAGTCTACTGCACATATGCCTACCTATACCTACACCTATAGGGGAGGTGTTTTTCTCCTGTTTCTTCCTATTACCCTTCCACGATCTAGCACCCCAATAATATTAAATATAAATAATTTTCAGTATTTTTGCTCCTCAGTTTTTGCCAGCAGAGTCCACTCCACATATTCACTTACATCCCATCACCTCTCATACATCTGCAGGCATTTTAATTTTGCCCTTATGAGAATTCTGCCTCACACATCATCTTAGTCATCACAGCTGAAGTCTCTGAAGTAGTAACAACTCTGAGTTACTTGTCTCAGAGAAAGGGAAAGAGGTGGGTTAAAGGAAACCTTTATGTTCCAACCCTCTCTTCCGCTCCAGGAAAGCAAGCAATTTTATTGAAATTGAGAGTGCTGTCTGTGAAGACCTTCACACCAAACTGCTGCTGCTGCTTCAAAAGACTTCAAATAGCAACTGTGACTGCTTAGTCTGAAGTCACCTTTGTCTGTTTTTCTCTTCAGACTTATATAAGCTTTATTCAGCTAGTTTCAAATGGTCTCTCTTAATTAAGAAGGCTCATTTCAACACAGCATTCGTAGGGTGGGTTCCAGGAAAAAAAAAAAAAATTGTAAGATAAGAACTCTCTTTTTATGTCCCACTCAGCCAATTTGTATGCCCCTCCACACACATCAATGTCTATGAAAGGAAAGAAATATTTCTAAGTTGAATTAGTTTGGATTTGAGGATCCCCTGAAGATTTTTTCATACTAAGTCACTGAACAAGTAAAGAACATAAACTCTGTTATCTGTATTTTAACAGCACTCGTGAACATGGATACACCTAATGCTTGCTTCCATGATATATAAAGCCTCAAGGACAAAAACCTAAGCTATTAAAATATAAAATATTTATAATATATATATAAATAAAAATGCATACATATTTTATATATAAAACCATATATAAATAAAAAAGTATATAAAACAATTAATTCCTTTCACCAGAGAATGAAATATTAAGACTAGGTTATTAGTTAGAAGTGGTAACACTCCCTACAAGGTCCAAACTTCAACTATTTAAAAATTTGACCAACTTTCACCATTCTCATACATCTGCCTTATCCTTTACATTTTTTGAGAGTTTGACTAAAATTGCCCTTGGTATTTCCAAAAAGAAATGAGGGGAAAATACCCCATTGTTCATATATTAAAAAGAAAACAATTTTTGCAATGATTTAGCAGGGAGGTTCGGCATCCCTCCTTTTAGGTCTGAGCAAGGACATTATAGACCAAGAGTCAACTGATAAAACCAATCCACATTTTTAAACACTCAGAAGTACTCAGCCACAGCCCAACAGAATGGATTTAGTCCAGTTGTCACCCAAGAGAACTCTTGAAAGATCTGTTTAACCCACGCTTGATCACTAGCATCAGTCCTCAGGGCATAAATGTACTGTCTCAGTCTCATTCTGCACTTAATGGAAAAAATCCAGAAGCATCATAATAAAGATTACAGGACATGCAGAAGTAAGGGGAGGGGGGTGGAAAGAATGAACCAGAGTCATACGGAAGTTCTGGTGTTAATCATTATGCAGTGACTGAATTAAAGAAAATCTTTAACAGTACTATGTTTTAATGTTGTGTGTCCTTCTTATAGCATTTATCTATTACGGTACAGAACTTGTGTTCAAAACTTCACATGAAGCCTTTATTTCAGGTTCTCAATGGACGTCAGACATTGGAAAGAGAGGCTCCTGATGACGTACATCAGTACCAAATTAGACTCTTACAATATTAAATCCATAGAAGCAATCATAATTTCCTATCTATTGCAATTGAAAAAAAAAAACCAATCCAGTATATCACCAGACAGAATGTGATGTTCCTCCAGCTCAAAGGGAACCATAAGCTTAACATGGAAAAATAAACAATCAGAAATTTTACTCAGAAGGTGCTTAACCTTTTATTTTTACAGTATTTAAAATTCCCACGTTCCATAGCATATATCTAGTTCAAAAGCGTCTTTTTCAAATAGCTTTATCTGCAATTATATTGATAGTTTACTACCTTATTACTGTTTGCTTTGCTTTGTGACAAAACTCGGGCTTGGGTGGTCACTGGTCCTGCCCGTCCAGATTTCCAATGATAAGCACTTGATCTCCTACGAACCAAGCGCAAGAAAGAACTTACAAATTACATCTTCTAAAATCAACAGAAGAATAAAGGTTTTCCTTCATGTTGTTAAATAAGAGCAGAACATCACAAAAATTAACTACTTGTATGCAGGGTCATTAATTCTCCAAATCACAAGCATCTTATTTCCACTGAAACCTGCTTCACATCTACTTTAGTAGTAAATATATCACACATGTAAGTAAGTACTGAGATCATCAAATTGGTCTAAACTTTTAAAGATAAGAAAAACCCATAGATTCTCTAAGATTGGGTTTAGACAAATAAAAAAGTAACAGAAGTACACTTTAGATAAGTCTTCATTCTCCCAATTTACTCTAAGGCATTCATCCAGCACAAATGAAACACATCTTCTAATAAGCCAAGAATACACACTTTAATTCACTGAAATTAAGATTTCAGTAAATATTAGTTTAGATATTAACTACTTTGACAAACATGTAAGGTAGCGAGGAAGAAATTAAGACCAAGTGACATTAAGCAGCAATTTTCAGCTTTAGCACACTGCGTAATACATTATTGCATAATATTTATCAAATATTCAAATGACGGATCTACTTCGTTTCACAGAAAACCAAATACAGAGCAAAACAAACTAAAGCATAGATAACAAAAGGTAAGGAAAACATGTAGGAGGGAAGAGGAATGATCTTTCTACCAGTGGTGCAAATGCCATTGATTCCTGTCACGTGAATTCACCGTAACACTATCAGGGTTTGCAGGTATAAGGCTATGAGAACAGTGTAAGAACTACTGCATGAGAATAATATGGGGGGGGTGGGGTTAAAGGTGAAAGTGCCGCACAGTACCTGGAAAACAGTACTCCAACAGCTCAAGCAAAATTTTACCAAGCTGCAAACAGCAGGCCTTTAGCATTACCAAGACTAAGACAACGAAGTACCCAAGGCACTACTCATATCTCCAGTGACAAAGCATGTCAGCCAGAAATACAAAGAAATGAAAGCAGATGTTACAGGTATCTGCTAACATTCAGAGTGGGCTAGTAATGGAGGTGAGAGATCTGAACTCCCACCCTAACACCAGATTCACTACGTTATGCTTACTTTCCAAGCAATGTTTTCCATCATACAGAAAATATCTGTCTGAGAAGCTACACAGACCCATGCAAAACCAGACCAAAGCAATAATAAGAACATCATCCTCCTTAGAAACTTCCGAAATAACTCTAAAATAGTGCAAGTGAAACTACTTCCTGTCTGCTGCTTTAAAACTAAGGTGACAAATCCCATCAGACAGTGGAAAAAGGGAAAAGAGGGAATAAATGACGAAAAGGGGTCTTCACTGTTGAAAGAATATCCCTACCAGGAAGAATTTGTTAGTTTACTTGTGAATAAATAAAATCATAAAATTTCACATGGAAGTTTAAAAATAAGAAAGCTGTAGTTTATTAAAGCAAGTTTATCACTGGGAAGAAGGATCGAAGAGAAAAGAGTAAACACTACTGTGAATCCCAAACCTTCCTCCAAGGTGTGGAGGAAGCATCTTACTGGATTCCTTTTTTTGAAACAGAAATTTAACCTACTTTCTCTCTTGTTTTTCTCTGTTCATGTTTGACTGTAGTTGCTGTAATTTCTTCTCCATCTCTTCATTTTCCATTTCTAAATGTGCTTTCTCCAACTGCAATTCTCTAACAGTTCTGGAGGAGATAAGTAGTAAAATAGTCATTAGAAATTACACGGAAGACTGCAAGGCACCTGAAGAAGTTTAAAAAAACACCCTGACATTAAAGGCACATCACCCTTTTATCTCCCAACAAGACTGAAAACAGTTCTGGAAAATTCAGGGCAGGTCAGGTGGACCCAAGATTACCTCATCACAGAGGAGTATGCTGACAAGTGATATGGCTACTCCAAGGTAAGTTTTAGAGTAGCCTATTGGCTACTGATACAATTGTGTCTATATTTGGAAAGGTTTGTGTCTTGATTATATTAAAATAAACTATCCCAGTGAATTCTTTAGTATTGCTTGTTTTCAAATAGATATGCTAGATATACAGAGGTATAAGACCTATAACTGACTCAGAAAGTAGGTTAAAGCCTAAGAAAACAAAGGTTTAAGAATAAAAGTATTGGGAAAATACTAGAAAAGAATGATACTTCTCGCTCTTACAGAATTAAGCTCTTCTACCTAATGTTGCATGAAAAATTATGAAAAAATACCTCTACCACAATTAGATGAAATGCACTTACTTTGCTTTTAATCTCACTGAGGTTCCAGGTTTTGAGCCTGGGAGCATTACAAAATCGTTGACATTCATGACAACCAGTATAACCTCTTCTAAAAAAATAAATAAATAAATAAATAAATATTTCAATGAGCTATAGTTGGCAATCTGTTGAAATGTGAATTCAATTGAAGTTAAAATAAAAACCTGTTACAAATCAAAAAATATTGGTGTGTAGAAGAGAAACAGAGCACAGAACTTGTTTATATGAAGCACCAATAAAAATTCTAGAGCAACTTTAAATTAAATTTCACTGAAAGAAAAACCTTTTATTACATTTATGATACCCAAGGAAAGATTTACTTGTCTATTTAACTTGAGCAATTCCCTAAAGTTCAGTAAAAGCAGTTTAATATTAAATAAAATGCGGCTCCTTGAATCAGATGCCTGGAAAGCACAGAGAAGGAGAAAATTTTATCAATGGCTGTGAAGTCAAACCATCTCCACTGATCTGGAAAGATAAGTGCTTTGTGTCATATACAAATTGATAGAATAGGGTAACTAGCAGAGCACAATTATTCCCTACTCTCAAAACTCCAAGACAGTGGCATTTTAAAGACAATTTCCCCCCCTAGTTTGTTAAATACTCTTCCAAGAAGCAAGTTCATACATCACAGAAGCATGTTTCTCACTGTGCCAGAAAAGCCAAGCACTCCATTCTTTCTTGCCATTTTAAAACAATTATTCTTTTACCACATCTTAAAACAAACCAAGACTTTATTAATTTCAAATTGAAGAAAGTTCTAAAATTAAAGTCAACTTAATTTTAAAGTCTGCATTGCTAAATGAACACAAATTCCATACACCTTCTGTCTTAGCCTAGCTCAAATTTCTTCCTAATTAATATAAAAATAGCTTTATCGCTTAAAGACAGATGATGCAGTTTATTTCAAACTACAGGAATTTAACTAGAGAAGTATAAATTCCAACAGCTTTCTCACCTCTCGCATCAATAAATCTATAAAATCCAAAGGGATATTACCATATATGTACTAGCTCACATACAATTGTCATAACCGGGAACACAGAATTCACACCAGACTAAGTCCTATCCATTTACCAGTAATTCAAACCAAACTATTTCCTCCGAAGAACTTGTAGTTTAACAAAACCAACAACAAAAAATGACATAAAAAAAAAAAGACACAAACTTTGCTTGCCCTGTAAATTTGCTCCTAACACGTAGCCTAAATACAGCAGTCACATGTACTAATGTAATCTCACTCTCTCAGGATAAATTCATATTCTCCATGCCCCCATCCATGACAGCAACTATTTCAAACGTCACTTATTTTTAAACAAAACAAAATATCCTTTCCTATGTTTAGTGCCATATAACAAAGTAAGATCATGAAAACCAGATTAAAGTACTTAATGTTACTTTCCATAAGTTGTTTTCCCACACTTGACAACTTTGTTACACATTTGAAATACGTATTGTCTCAATGACTCTTGACAAGTCAACATCTGCTCCTACCAGTTGTGCATCTTCATGGCTCAACCAAGAACTATGATGTCAGCTGTATTTTAAGTAACTTCAAACAGAAAGGAGTACCAGATTAATCTCTGTCTCTCGATGAAATCTACCAAAAATAAAAAAACCCAAACAAAAAAATCACATTACCAAGTATGCGTCACAAGATAAATGCTGTACCATCCACATTATATAACTTCAGCAATTGCCCTGTGAACTCCTGCATTTGTTCAGAAGTAGGCAAAACCAGCAAAGAAGCAGGTGGTGGTAAGAACGGTTGAATAAATGGAGCAAAGTGAGTACTTGCCTTTAATGCTTCTATCAAACTCTGGTCTCTGCTAAGCAAAGCTCACAGATTTCAACCCTTCTAGACGACAGCTTTAAGAAAACACAGAGCAATACCCAAGTCAAGAAGGAAAACAAAACAAAACAAAAAACCAACCACCCACCCAAAACCCTTACGTCAAAGCAATGGGTTTTTTGTGTGTGTTGCGTTACCGATGGCTCACGGAGGAGAAAACTACCCCGAACTGTAACCTAAAACCAGAAAGCTGTACGGACGGGGGGAGGGACGATAAAGAGAAAAGCACAGCAGACGAATACAAACTCCTGCTGTAAGGGTGCGTGGTGCTGGCAGGGTCTGGGGCACTCCCAAGCACTCCCTCAGCCTTTCGGCGCTGGCCTCCTGGCGAGCACAACTCCCCGGCGGGACTCTTCGCGCCGAGGGGAACCCGTCACGGCGTGATGGGCCCTAGCCGCGCCACCCCGGGCCCGACACGCTTGGGCTCCGCCCCTGGGTCCCCGCGGACCCAGCGTCCGCCCGGGCCGGCGCCGAGAGCTGGCCCCCAGCCTCACCGCCACCACCGGCCAGCCCGGCCTGCTCCGGCGGCCGCCCCCGTGCTCCCCCCGCAGCCGCAGCCGCAGCCGCCGCCCGTCCCGCATAGCCGTGCGCGGTTCCCATGGCAGCGCGTGTGGAAGGAGAGTCCATTGGGCGCTGCAGGGCAGGGGCGTGGGGAGAGACGACTCCATGGGGCGGGGGAGAGGCTTCCGCGGGGGCTGCAGCAGCGTTGCGCCCGGCCCGGCCGCGCCGGCGCAGGGGCCCAGCTGCGCCCCGGGTTTTTGCAGGTGCCTGTGAGGCGCCGTGTGCTCATTCGGCTGAATTCAAACCACAGGCCAGCACAGCCGCTTGTGGGGCGCGGGTGCGCAGGCCAGGGGCTGACCCACAGGCAGACATCTCCGTGGGTGGCCCGGGAGCTCCGCACTCCAGCCACCGCTGGGGAGGAGCAAAGCCAGACGCTCCTCGCTCCTGCTCCCTACGGCTGGCCGGGCCTCTGAACTTTTCATTCACAGGCTTTAAAGCTAACCCTCAAAGTCCGTTTGCATCACGTAGAGCCGGTTCTGTTGCTGCCACACACACCATCAACATCCGTCAGGCCCATCGGGCAGGAACGAGGCCCTCCAAGAATCCCGCGGTACAGCAGTGCATTCACAACACATCTGCCCGCTGACTTGTCAGTTTTCAAGGTGTACTTTCTTCACTTTTTTCCCCACGATAACTACAAAGGCTTTTCTACAGTGAGAAACAAAAGTACGTTTGCTGTTTTCACACTACTGCATGGGGTAATGGTTGTTACGAACTGCATTCTCAGCAGAAGTGGTAGGGGATGCCCTGAAAGGCATGGAAATGGGGGACCTGGCCCAAATTATATTGACTGCCTTCCCATTCTAGCTGAGTCAGAGCAATCTTGGACCCACCTTTCAGTAGATAAACCCAACTGGTATGTGGCTGTGCTGCAAAAGGAAGCCATGTCAGAATCATAAAGTCATAGAATGGGCTGGCTGGAAGGACCTTAAATTAGTTCCAACCCCACTGCCACCAGCCAGGACACCTTCCACTAGACCATGTTGCTCAAAGCCCTGTCCAGCCTGGCCCTGAACACTGCCAGGGATGGGGCAGCCACAGCTTCTCTGGGCAGCCTGTGCCAGTGTCTCATCACCCTCACAGGGCAGAGCTTCTTTCTAATGTGTTATCTAAATCTTCTCTCTATCAGCTTAAAGCCATACCCCCACCCACCACCCCCCCCATCCTATGCCTTGTAAAAAGACCCTCTCCAGCTTTCTTATAAGGTCCCTTTAGGCACTGAAAGGTTGCTTTAAGGTCTCCGTGCAGCCTTCTCTAGGCTGAACAACACCAGCTCTCTCAGTGTGTCTCCATAGCAGAAGTGCCCCAGTCATCAGGGCATCTTTGTGGCCTCCTCTGGACTTGCTCCAACAGGTCCACATCCTCCTTATGCTGGGAGCCCCAGAGCTGAACCAGTACTCCAGTGGCTGGGTGTCTCACAAGAGCGGAGGGGGAGAATCACCTCTTTTGACCTTCTGGTTACACAGCTTGTGATGCAGTCCAGGAGACAGTTAACTTTCTGGGCTGCGAGCCTCTCCCCAGCACCCATACTGTTTCCACTGCAAATCTTCTCCTCTCAGCCCTTTCTCACAAAGCCACTGCAAAACATGCCTATATTTATCTTTGTATCTGGGGGGTTCTATGTTTTCAGTCTAACTTCTTATTTATTCAGAACTTTGTCTCTGGAGGAACCAGCATAATCTTCCTGCTGATTTAGTGCCATGCTTTAAGCAGCTAAATTTAAATCAACCTTCCTGAGTGCAAGGAGGATTTGAATAGCTTTTCAAACAAGTTATCCCATTATCCACTGCTAACACTAACTTTTAGTTATTGCTCGGGACCCAGGGAGCTGTAGGGCTTCCTTGTGACATTAATTTTTCAGGGAAGCTCTATCTATGCCGACCCTGTAGATATGTGCAGTTGTAGTTCGTGCATCACTTCCTGGCTATTACGGAGCACATATTTATGTATCTGCCAATAAGCAATAATTCCCATGCCATTCCCTCCAAGGATACCTAGAGTGCATGGTAAGATAATAATTTTTTAACCAATCATATTTTTCAGTTTATTTGCTTTGAGTCTAGACCTTCCAATTTTGGTGGTAGACCGTTATTTATAATTGATGCTTCTTTAGGGAAAAAAAAATAGTCTTTACAGAAAACCTGGTATTTCAGGAAAAAGCACTCTGCTTATGATCCAAGCCAAGACTTAATAAGTGCAAACTATAATCTCTTTGAAATTCGTGCATTCTAAGCTGAATTTCATTTGGGAAATTTGCATTTGTCCCATATGTATTCAAGCTAGGAGGCACAAAATAACTTACACCATTTTTCTTGACTATATAATCTGTCTGGCAATAATTTTCTTTCATCATCCATTGTGGTTACAGTACAGTTTTCAAGATTTTACTCTGACAGGCAATTTGTATTGAGAGCCTGTGGAAACATGTATGGATTTTTTGATCTTGAGAAGGAACAGTAGTTTGCGTCATGTATATCAATCTAAAAATATGTCCTAATGGTCTCTTATTTGAAACAAATTTGGAGTTGTTTTCTGTATGACCAAAATTGCTTGGTGTAAAAGTAGAAATTAATTATTTTCTCTTTTAACAAAATATTTCCAAAGACCACGCAAACTGAAGCCAGCTTAGCCTCTCTTACCTGGCAGGAGACGAGTACTTCAGAATGAAAAGGGACATAGGCATAAAGAAAAAATAGTCTTTTTAGAAGATGTTTACACAAACCTTGACTTTAAAAACAACCAGTTTCTGAATACACTGGAGGCTATATCATTCTAAACCCCTTCCGCCCTTTCTCAGTTGTAACAGAGCAGAGTGGTGTCCTCCACATTGCAACCATGTCATTAGCTACAGACCCTGTATATTCTGAACATTATTTGAAACACTGTATTGTACCATTTAAACATGTTCTTTCCCATAGGAAAACCATATTGCTAGTAGCCACGTAAATACAGTTCTTCATATAATATATTCCATAATAATGCCTTAAAGAAAGGCATTGTACATGGGATAGTTGACCTGTTATCTTTAAAGAATGTAGAAGTAATACATTATTCTAGATAAATTATGTTCCAGTCATTGTTACAATACTCAAAACTACTTTTAATTACAAAGAGTCCACTAGGAGAAGTGCAAGACTTTCCTTTAGTTTATATGTAAGATAATTTTCTAGACAAAAAAATTGCATGCTGCTCCAAAACTTGCATGATTCATACTGACTTTCTGAGCTCTGGATCAAGACTTCAGCTGGAAGAGTATCAAGAGCCTGCTTTATTTGAGGTTTGAACCATTAAATTTATATACATGGGAGATAAAGTAATGTAGAATTTGATGCTGGCATTCTATACCTCACCATATATGTAATTAGGTTGTTAAGTTTCAACAATTTTATGTGTCCTCTCTGGTGTTCAGGTGTTCAGTTCTATTTTTCTATTTCATTTACTTTAATCTGATTCGCATAATCAAATATAATTTCATATTTTTGCAATCAACTTTCTCAAATGTAGAACACACAAAATAAAAGAGTACATGCTTAATTTCTCCCAGAGTCACTTTTTTTTTTTTTTTGAAAGTAAATGTAAAGTTTATAAGAAAACAAACAAACAAACCCCCAAACAAACCCAACCTGAAATTCAACTAAAATCCATCTGGTGGAGTTGTGCTATAAGTTAGAAGCCTTCTGTGTTTCTTAAGACTATTCCTGTTGGCATTATCTGCCTTTGTTGTCATACTGCTCTTGGCAAGAAGGGAAACCAGATTTGTTTACTTTGTGGGTTTTCTCTATTTGATCCATATTAATATATTTTTAAACTGGTTTTGAAACTCCATATTTAAAGCTATAGTTAGAAAGAACACTCAAGCTCAGAGGCAAGAACCTTACCAAGACTGACTTTCAGGGTTTTGTTCCAACACACATTCCTGTTTCAATTTGCAATCCCTTAAGTTGGTTTAAAGCTTCAGTTTCAAACAAAATAAAAGACTGTTAATTCCTAGTGGAAGTAGCTTTTACTGCATCAGGACTGAGGAACTCCAAAACTCTAAAGAGGTTTTCAAATGGATTTCCTTCTTAAGTAAAGTACACAGGACTTGGCCCGCTTATTGCAGAAATGCGGAGCTGCAAGATGCATGGGAAAATAAGACTCTGATGAGTTCTGTACTGGGCAGCTTACAGATGGATGAAGACCAGGTATTTGGCCATTCCATTGTATTCCCTGACAGCATTTCCATACTGTAAGGCTCAGCCCTCAGGATAGATGACTGTTACACAGTTTGTGGCCCTCAGGCTTGCTTTGGCCAATTTTACTTCCATACAGACATTCACAGAGTCACTGCATGCCAGTCTGGAGAGGTGGGCTGGTGGGTGAAGTTGCCAATGGAAGAGAGAAGGCTCCTTTTCAGAAAAGTTCAGATACTTCCTGTATCTGTGGTGGGCTGTTGGACCAGCATGCCTACCGCAGAGACTGGCAAACAGGGAGACACTACCTTTGGGGAAAGTGCCTCCCAGACCCAAGATGTTAATACTGAAAATGAAGAAGGAACAGAAAACATAATTCTGTTTTTTATCAAGCTCCTTTTGTTCACTTTCCACAAACATTCATGCAGTTCAAATTCCATTTTCGTGAATATTTACCAAAAGCCAGTTTTAAAATCTCATAAACCGGTATTTGCAGGAAATGAATCTCAGATTTGCTCTGGAGCAGCTTGTTTTTATGAACAGGCAGAAATGGAAGTAACATCATTTTACTTACCTGACCATGAACTACCAAGAGACTTTCAATAAAATCGGGGTATTATTAGTCTTCAGGAGGAGACTGCATTACTTATTAGTTGTGGATTATTTGCTCCATTTTGTCACACAGCAACAAGCTTGTTTTCTCTCTTCCTCCACCAATTTTAGCAGCAGACACCTATATGGAATGAAAGTGACCAATCAGTCAGTTGTGAAGCATATTGTACTTTTTGTCATGTCAGATCCCATTTAACATGGTCTGGAGTGTTAAAGCTACTTAAATGCAGGTCAGTCCCTGAACAGCATAATCCCCTTTGCTTGATAGGAGAGAGCAGGTTAAAGTCTGCTGGAAAGACAGGTTGCATGCGCAAGGAAGACAGTGGTGAAAGCAGGCCAGTTATCCAAGGAGCTTACTTGACCCTTGTGGTCAGTGAGCAGAAGCTCATGCTCCATGTCATAGAATACTCCAGCTTTTCAGCTTGTCACTCAGTAAAAACCCTGAGATCAAAGTTGTATTACATGTCTGGTTTACTGTCAAAACTGTCTTTTGCACTTCACAGAACTCCAGGGCTACATTGTCATGTTCAATAATTTTTTAGCATTATTCATAAATAACGATTTCTTTGCTTAGCCAGAGCTCCTTGTTTGATTAAAAGCCTTGGGCTCAGCCTTGGGCTCAACCTTGGGCTCAGCTAAGCACACGTAGAAATGATCTCAAAACTGCACAGAGGAGCACATGTTGAAGCATCGGAGCTTAACTGACAAAAAAAGATACTGTTCACCTTGAGGAGTGGTGGGTGTAAAGACTAGGTAATTAATTTGTGTTCACAAATGTCTTGAAGAAAAGATACTCATTTATTGGCCCTGCTTCACCCAAGATTTTGTGGGACCAGGTGTTGCAGATTTCATTACCAAGTTTCAGGCAGCTGTATAATCTGTAGCCTACACATCTGAAGGTACAGCAGGCTGACACCTACAAAGAAAAGCACTTTTCAGTAATAAATGGAAGGGATTATCTTCAGTGCCTCCATGAATATAGCTGCAGGGTAGTGTTTTATTTGTTCACTTTGTAAGGATAAAAAACAAAATTAACTTGTCATAAACCATTCAGGTTTAAGACAGGCTTTATCTCCCTGGTTGGAGGGAAAGGTTAGCACTTACTAGAGCCTAATCTTAATCATATCCATTTATAAATAGGGCTTCAAATTGTCTAAAATATTTAAACAAGATGAAATGGAAAGACTTAAGACAGCTGAAGTCTTAAGAGCAAAAAAAAGTCAAAAACCTGGAGATTTATCTACAAAGATTAAAGAAGCTTTCATGGGAAAGTCCTAAGAAAATAAAAGACAATAACAGATCAGAAGGAAACCAACAGCTTTTGCTAGTATCTGTACAGAGGAAATTAAGATATAGACGTACTAAAATGACTTAAGAAATTATAAGTGCTTAACCACTGAGTTGCTGTTTCCTAGTCAAAGATGACACAACCATTTTTCTTTGTCTAATCATTCAGTTTTTGGGGTGTTTAGACAGTCCTTGCTTTTCATATGAAGGAGTGTTAAAACATTCAGGTGTATTCAAGTATTAAAAATAGAAATGTTACTTTTTCCCAAACTGCAACTTATTTTTCATATGCAGATATGGTGAAGAAGTAAGAGATTTGCTCACTGATCACAGGGTGAGGCCAGGTGGCAAGCATTGCCTTGAAGACATTACACATTTTAGCCCTCTGAAGTTTCGACCTCTGTCCAGGATCATGCTTCCCTTTTGCTCAAAAGCTTCACCATCATAAGTGAAAATGGTCTCTTATGCTGTCCTGGGTTCAGCAGTAGCAGTCATTTTCCTCCTTCTTAGTAGCTGGTGCAGTGCTGTGTTTCTGACTTTTGGCCTGGGAACAGCACTGATAACACCAATGTTTTCAGTTGCTGCTCAAATGTTTAGTCTGACCAAGGACTTTCTGAGCCTCATGCTCTGCAAGGAAGGAGGGGAAGCCAGGAGGAAGCAGAGACAGAACACCTGACCCAAACTATCCAAAGAGGGATTCCATACCACAGCACATCATGCCCAGGATGCAAACTGAGAGTTACCCGGAAGGGCAAGTGCACTGCTGGGTCAGGCTAGGTATCGGTTGGCAGGTGGTATTGTATTCTCTTCCCTTGTTATTTCCTTTATTATTATTATTATTGGTGGTAGCAGTAGTGATTTGTGTTATACCTTAGTTATTAAACTGTTCTTATCTCAACCCATGGGAGTTACATTCTTTCAGTTCTCCTTCCCATCCCTCCGGGAGCGGGGGGAAGAAAGGGGGGTGGTGGGGTGGAGTAGACTGCGTGGTTCTGATTTATAGCCTGGGTTTAAACCACAACACATGCCCAAACCTCTGAGGAGCATAGGTACAAAAGGCCTTTTCGTGAAGGCTTTTCAGTAGAGAATCACGGAATGATTTTGGTTAGAAGAGACTTTGAAGATCACATAGTTCCAACCCCCTTGGCATGGGCAGGGACACCTTCCACTAGACCAGGCTGGTCAAAGCCGCCTTCAACCTGGCCTTGAACACCGCCAGATATGGGGCAGCCACAGCTTCTCTGGACAGCCTGTTCCACTGCCTCACCACCCTCACAGTAAACTTCCTCGTTATATCTAATCTAAATCTCCTCTCTGCGGGTGTGAAGAGCAGGACGGAAATATAAGCACAGTGATATCCACTGCTGAGAGGTTTTACTATAGTATTTATTACAAAAAATGTCTTTTTCCAGGTGTGCTCATCATGAGATATATCCATCAAGCCTGAAGATTACTATGTCAGTACTGCTTTCAAAGAGATAGCATTTTTTTCTGGGTAGACAGCGGAATTGGCAGTTGGGTTTTTATGGAAAAGTAGGCTGAATTTGGCCTGCTCCTTCTCCTCACCAGTTACTGATCTACAATAGCACATTTTTAAATGCCCAAGATTATATAGATGTGCACCTGAACTCACCTTGCATCCGTTCTTTTCTTCCTCAGATTTGCAGCACTACTTGTCTTACATGAAAACCCAAAGTCTCTCAATGCTGCTTTTCATATAGCCATTTTTAAGACTGTTTCTGCCTTTCTGTCTTGGTTTAAACAAAGTCAGCCATAAACCATACAGCCCGTCCACTCACTCCCCCCCTTCTTGCACTCCCCCTACACCCGGAGGGACGGAGAGGAGAATCGAATGCAACTCCCATGGGCTGAGATAAGAACAGTTTAGTAACTAAGGTATAACACAAATCACTACTGCTACCACCAATAATAATAATGATGAAGGAAATAACAAGAGGAAATAATACAACACCTCAACACCAGCCGATCAATAACTCACCCCACTCCCCCAGCCAAGCACCGACCGATACCACATCCAACCCTGCCGTGCTAGCCCTTCCGGGTAACTCCCAGTTACATCCTGGGCATGACTTGCTGTGGTATGGAATACCTCTTTGGATAGTTTGGGTCAGGTGTCCTGTCTCTGCTTCCTCCCAGCTTTCCCTCCTCCCTGGCAGAGCATGAGGCTCAGAAAGTCCTTGGCCAGACCAAACACCTGAGCAGCAACTAAAAACATCGGTGTTATCAGCACTGTTCCCAGGCCAAAAAATCAAAACACAGCACTGCACTAGCTACTAAGAAGGAGAAAAATGACTGCTACTGCTGAACCCAGGACACTTTCCATGACTTTCCATTAATATAGGTCCCATATAGGTCTTAGCTGGTTTAGGGCAGCATTTACCTAAACTTAACTGAGCAGTTCGGGTGTTTGAAGTAGTTAACAACTTTTTGCTTCATGTTTCACAACTGCAGCATTTTAGATTCTTTCTATTCTGGAATAAAAAAAAAAAAAAGCAAACAAACAAAAACCCCCACAAAACCCAAGACCAAAACACCAAAAACCAGGAATCAGGAGATAGTATATCTAAGATTATTTTTTATTACAATGATATACATGATATTCCTAAAAGGACTGAAACTAAAAAATCCTCAACTGAACTTTATATATTGACATTCATTTGGTGTGGTTAGTGAGCGCACCTCAGTTTTGCAATTTGTTTCTCTAATAGCTTTGGAGAGTTTCTTTAAAGCCTTGTCAAGGTATTTTTATGTCATCATCAATATTTTAATCAAAAATTGGATATGAGAGGCAGTTACACATGAACAGCAATTAGCTTTAGCATCAATACCAAATTATTTCCCATAACCCTGGTAGAAATCGTTCAACAATTTCACATATATAAAAAAGTGAGAGAATATGATAAAAAAAAAAAATGCAGATCACAGTCTTGTTTTCCAGCCAGAATGCCGACATATCATCTTTTAAAGAACTATCACTTCAATTGCTTACAAATATGAGGAAATATGGCTTATTCAGCATGTCTGTAGGGGAAAGAAAGAGATGCTTCTCTAAAGAAGGTTTGAATATAATCATTGAAATAATTCTGTCTAGCAAAAGTTTGCAATTTTGCTTTTGCTAGCTTTGCAAGACTGAAGTCTTGCCAACTTTTGCTACATTTTTACTGTTCATTTGTTCCAGCTCCTGTATATTTAGTAGACTATGTGCGAAACGTGGTAAGAATGGTTTGGTCTGCTTGTATTAAAATCCTTTCATTGCTATACCACTGCAACAGCACATTGAAATAAATAAAAACAAAGGCTTACATGGATATCAGCTCTTAGAAGCGCGGGTCATATTGCTATCATTTCTAAATTGCTGAATACCTTTTAATAAGCTGTACAGAAAGCACTGTGATCACCAGACAAACGTTACTGGAGTCACATTGAAATCAGTGCTAGGCGGGTCGGAAAAGCTGACTGAGCAAAACTCAGTGTGTATTGTCAAGGCCTTTGTTATGTTAAAATAAGAACTCACCTGATTCTTGTGTTCAAGTTGCTGGGAAACTTTCCATTATAAAAGATCTTTGCTGCTTTTCCAGTTCTGTAATCAATTTTTGAATTGTTCTCAGCAGGCCTTCAGAATTCAGAAGGTCTAGAGAAATTACTTGTATTAGTTCTGTACAGGTTTGCAAGATGTAAACTTTCAAGACTTCTCTCCAACAATTTCATAACAGATATGCTTAGCTCCCTTTAGGCACACAGCTCCTAGGGTGGTATTCGTGTCTCTGGATAAGCTATCTAAATGCAGCGCACAATGGATGGGAGAAGAAAGCATCTCAGGAAGGTGATCTAAAGCAGTGATTGTGCAGATTCTTTCATTCTATGCAAGAATTTCTTGTTTTGGGTTTAAGAACTATAACTGTGAATATATCTGCCTCTAAAATACTCAGTTCCTTATCCCTCAAAAAAAGGGGGAGATTTTGGCCCTTGATCATCTCAAACAAAGAAGCCTCTAATAAACATTTTTTTGACCTCCCAGCAGACCCTCCTTTCCATAATTAGCAACTTAGAAGCATCCTTGGCTCTCCTATTAGCAAGCGGGTTTTCCCAGTCTCCTTCAGGCTCTGTTTCTGTGCTTTGTTCTGAACTGTCATTGTTGGCCTCTTTTTAAATTACCACCTTAATTTTTTTTTTCTAATTGTGCCTGCTTTGATAACAAAGAAGAGATAAAGCCTTCAAAACTTCAAAAAGAGATGTTTTATGAATCCCTGTTATGTTAGGCAACTGTGAACAGCAAGCTGCTCAGACCAGGACACCTTTGAGCAGAAACTGAGCTTCGGGAACATTAGTATCAATATCGGTGATCTATTTTCCCTTATTTTACATTATGATTCTGGACTTAGGTATCTCAGTTCTGCTGAATACTGGTAAAGATGCCAAAGGTCTTTACTAGATAGATTATCTACAAAATGCTATAATTAAGCGTAATCATTGTAAACACTGGTCACCCTACAAATGAGACCTCTCTCCAAGTAAAACTCTACTAAAGCCTACAAAAAAGTACTTGCTATCTCATAACTACATAACGGTGTGGCTGCTACAGTACAGGGGGGGCTGCTGTCTACATCTCTGTTAAAATTCCAGCCTTGGTCATGGCTCCACCAGAATTTGAGATGAAGCAATTAGCATATGTTAGGTATTTCAGTATAAACAAAGACATCTTTATAGTGTAAATTTTGTAGTCTAGTTATTGGATCATTACTGAGGAACAGTCCAAAAAAGGATGGAATATTTATCAGGAAATTGCTGACAATACCACAAATAAAGAAGAAAAAGATTCAAGTTGTGTGTCTAAAGAAAATTCAACAAATAAACAAACAAACACAAACCAGCTGTTGCACTAAGAACAAAAGAAGGAAAAAGGGGGAAAAAGGAAAGCTTCACTGTATAAGAGCTTCACTCAAGTCCTTTTGGTCCTGAAAAGCAATAGAAATTAATCATCTCTGCTGGCATGCCAGAGTTAGTTACAGACTAAAACATTAATCCTGAAAGTAAATACAAGTGAAGATTTTGCTTTTAGAAAACTCCTGTAAAAATCATTCTAGCAGAGAAATAAGATCAGGCGTTTTCTTCCAATTCCAGCAAGCTGACAAAGGAAAGAATTAGATACCAAGTCACAGTGTGCATGAATTAATCAATACAGAATTTGAATATATCTCCGTGATAGTTGTATTAAGATGAACAGAAAATTATTGCATGGGCAAAGAATAGGCTGCTAGAGAAACAGACTTTATATTCTTAGTAAAATACTTTGTTAAATCACAAGTTAAAGACAAATAAAAATTATAGGGAGAAAAACCTGCCTCAGTCTTTATATGGGTACTATGTAACATGCATTTTCCTTATGGACCTAGCACAAATAAGCAGCAATAGTAACTGACTTGAAACAGTGAGTGATTTTAACTTCTTCCACTCAAGACTTGGTATTTCATTATAAAACTTATGCACAGGGCATATTGTAACTATATTTGCAACTATATTATGTTTAAACTATAGTTATTACTTCCCCTGCAAGCATTTGGCAAAGAGAAGTATTTAAATGCCCCATTAAAGTGACAACGGATATGCTCAAGAGCAGTGGTTAACAACTGAAAATGACCTAGTAACAAATTAAAATTTGATACTAGCAAACTCCATCATTAAAAAAAAAAAAGGGGGGCAAGTTATCCCCAACTCCCTCTTAGCATCCTTGTTAAATGGAGTAAATCACATTTTCTGCAGTAGGGCAAGTTGACAAGCAGCTTAAGGACCAGAAAACTAGAACAGAAGTTAAAGGCAAAATTAATATTCCCAAGGTGTAATACAAAAGTGGTGCCAGCCGTCAGGGCCCAGCAGCCCAGAATTTACTGATGTTCCACAGTCCAGGACTCTTCCAATTCTTTGCTCCCATACCACAATATTTGGAAGTCGAGTGAGCAAGATTCTCAGTATGTACAGAGCCGGGGTTCTTGTCTTCCCTCAGGTGGATGGCAGTGAGTCCAGGATTGAGGACCTGGACCTTCTGCTTAGCAAAACCAATGGAAAAATTCTGATTAAATTATGAAAAGCAAGATGAGAGCTTGATACCTTTAATAGCATTGATACCATCCTAATAATTCTTTATGTTAAACCTTCAGTGTTTACATCATGAAAAAAAAAACCAACCAAAAAACACCAAAAACCAAAAGGTAATGGAAAGAAGTCCAATACCAAAAATATGATACTGAAGACTTACTTCTACTGCTTCCTCCTGAATTTCAGTAATTTAATATCAAATCAGATTAACTCTAATACTTTTTTCTACTAAGAGGAACATCTCCCTTATGAGGAGAGGCTGAGGGAGCTGGGTCTCTTTAGCTTGGAGAAGAGGAGACTGAGGGATGACCTCATCAATGTTTACAAATATGTAAAGGGTAGGTGTCAGGATGATGGAGCTAGGCTTTTTTCAGTGATATCCAGTGATAGGACAAGGGGCAGTGGGTGTAAACTAGAGCATAGGAAGTTCCACGTTAACATCAGGAAGAACTTCTTTACTGTAAGAGTGACAGAGCACTGGAACAGGTTGCCCAGGGGGGTTGTGGAGTCTCCTACACTGGAGATATTCAAGGCCCGCCTGGACAAGTTCCTGTGTGATGTACTGTAGGTTACCCTGCTCTTGCAGGGGGGTTTGACTAGATGATCTTTTGAGGTCCCTTCCAACCCTTGGGATTCTGTGATTCCTCTTTTGTGGCTGTTGCAAAATCTGATAGATGTCACAGTTTTCAGAAAAATGGCTAGAATAAAGGCAAAAAGATTTGTCTAGTAATTGACAATTAAGGCAATAACGAATACTTGATATATGTGGAGAACCCCATTTATGTTAAAATACCAGTTCAGGGAAAAATGCTGTATTGATACCTCAGTGACAGAGAACTCTTTCTTAGTAAAGCTGCTCATGAGCAGCACCTGTGCTGACACTGTTTCACTCTCCTGGGCGGTGGAACTCACTGGAACAAGCTTAACCTGACCAAAGTCTTCACTCAGAAGGAGGTATTTTTTATTATTTGTCCAGAAGAATTGTAACAAAATTTGCCAACATTTCATATGACAAAATTGCAATGGTATCAGCCATTATCTTTTAAATAACAATAAAATCTAAGAACAGGTACCACATGAAGTCTGTCCACAGAAGCCTGTCAAACCTGTCAGATACAAAAAATATCTTTGCTTGCATGAGGAGTATTGATAGGTGTGAAAATAGTTTGTGTTCACAGTAAGAAGTTGTGATACATGGCACTGTGTACCATTTTGCAGTAGACTATTATTGTTCTATTCGGAGAACACTACCCCTCAGAGTCCAAAACTCTTTATAGTAAAATAAAACTTTCCTGCTAAATGTTAAATTTCAGGTTGCAGTAATGGCAAGGTGTATCATTACGAATAATTTACAAGAAAGAGACATTTTGCTTGGTGAGTTCCCAATATCACAACTCCTTAAGCTTTAGAAAACACCATTCAGTATAACAGTATTAATGCTTTTGATGGCTGAAAATCTGAAGAAGATCACCAGTGTTTTCAGAGCAGCTTAGCAGCTTTCCTGCCCTTTACATGTTAGCTGTTCATGTGAACAGGCTACGGTGCTGCTGATTTCCAGTTCCACCTAGCAAAGTCTTGATCTGTCATGGATCACAAATTCATTGTAAACCAAACATTCAGGACATAGGGGAAAGAGAAGAATACTGGCAAAAAATGATTCCACAAAAGCTGCTGAGAATTTACCATCTGTTTTGTTCTCTATCCAGGTACTTCTGGGCTCTGAACAAGCTTTTGTGCCTTGGAAATTCAACAGTTTTATAGCCGTCTGAAAAAATTCCTCGTTGCTATGGCAATACCATTCTTTCACAACAAATCCTTCTTGAAGGTGAGGACATTGGCAAGATTAAATGTAAATCTTTTTATTTTTTTGATGGTGTGACAGACAAAAGTGGCCAGAGCAGGGAGAATTCCTCACCCCCAAAATAAACATTACTAGTATCATCTTCATTCAAACAACATAAAGCAGCTGCATGATAGTGTTGTTAGCCATCCACAAAATGCATCCATAATCCCCTGAAACTCACAGTATGGTACCGCTGATGCTGCTTTGTGAATGAATTGCAATGGCCTGAATGTTGCCTTCATGCGTGGAGGTCTGTTTTAATGAAACAGGAAGTTGAGAGAGATCAATACCGATCTCCCCTTCCAAACAGCCCATAAGTGCAATCTTTGTAAAGACAATAGGTAAGGAAATAAGATGTCTGTTAAAACTGGCAACATCCTTGGCAGGTTCACATAAAAGAGGATGCCCTGTCATTTTCTGGCAAACCCGAGCAGGAGGAAGGTACAGGCAAAGTAATGAAGGCTGAAGAGTGTGTGAAAAGAATGTGACAGTAAAGCTAACTCTCCCCCTGCCTTTTTTTTTCTGCATGCACACTCTGCCTGCATACCAGCACACCTCCAGCTAAAAGTACCCCAGGTCTGGGCCTCAAGTTGAGCAGTACAACAAAAAGACAGATACGGTAACACTTCATATCCTCCTCCTCATTCAGAACCCTCCTATAAATACAATCAGACGGCTACCAAAGCCACTGTCGACCCTGATTGTGTAGGGTGGAAAATAAAATGAAGCCACCCCTTCAGATCTAATCTATCCTTCTACAACTCAGACATCTGCAGTGATTTATGACCAAATTCATTCCATCCCTAAAATGCACTTAACATCACAAACAGGCTTAGGGGCCACTCAAAAAATTAAAATACAGCTCAGCATAAGCATGGCAAATCTGTCTGTTAACCTTATGACTTTCTTCAAAAGGCAATACTGAATAAAATTAATTTCAAAACATGAAAGAAAGCAATTTAAAGGTAGTGCACCAATGAGATCTTTTGGCTCTCTAATAAATTGATGCCAGGAGCTGCAAATTCAATGTGTTTGACTGATTGCTTTTCAGCATGGGTAGCATCTTAGAGAGACAGGTGATTTTTTAAGTCGCTTGTGTGCTTTAGCTGTCATTATCGAGAGTACTCGTATTTTGAAATCTTCAACTTACTGGCTACATGTTTCGTTCTAATTTTTATATTTGAAACCTGAATCAACTGCAGTTCCAAAGCATCTCTACTGATGTCACTAGCATTACAGCTAAACTGCTTTATGCCAGTCAATCATTAGTTCAGTTTATTACAGCCCGTTTTTTCCTCTCTTAAGTTCCATACTCATCTTACTCTATCCCTCTGATCTTGTCATTTTTACAGCCTTTGCAGGATATCAAATTCATTTAGGGTTGCAGCCACCTACTGTCACTGCTCTGCTCATACCATGTTATATCACAAAGCAGTCTGAAAAGAGACTTTCCCATCAGTGGCTGACTGCAGAAGTTAAAGAGGTGGTGTTCAATGCAGCTTGTCTGTTTAAGTATTTCTCATGGTGGGGAAACATTGTGATAGCTAGTAATCATCTGTCTGAATGAATAGGCCTGCATCATAGAATATTGGTCAGTGAATACATGATAAAAGACAGGTTATTCCTTGGTAATTTAATTGGTTTTACAGAGTAAGAAGGTAGGAAACAGTGGTTAAAAGCAGTATTAAACATACTGCAGACTTTTTATTCTCAGTGCAAATCAGTGACTGTACTTGTTAAGATTGTATTAGAATGATAAAAGTAATTAAAATAGATTTACTGCATTTCTAAGTTTTGAGATGCAAATACTCTTGATTTAAAAAACATTAGTTCATCTTTTCCATGCAGGTTGCACACATTTTAAAAGTATTATCAAAAAATGTAGAATTGCCTTTTGAAGTTTTGTTGTTTGTTGTTTTGGGTTTTTTTAAATCTTTCACTGTCTGTCGTACTTTTCTGAAACAAGTCATTTGAAAATACTCATTCTCTCATCTGAGAAGAGAGTGGAACTACATCCCCTTTCAGGCACAAGACCATAATTTGACTCCAGAAATCTCTTGTGATGGTAACAAATGTTTCATTCCCCCAGCAATTTTAACAGGGAGCCTGTGGGGAAAGTTTGTACACTGGGCTTCAGGCCATAACTGCACATGCATGGCCACAAACCTTTCATAGGTACCAAGTCCTTTGGCTGAGATGTTGTGGGAACTACAGCTTCCCTGCACAAGCTGGAGCTGAAGAAATGCAGCACAGCAGTCTCCAGCTGTAACCTGCCCCGTCCCATCATCAGTAAGACTGTAGCTGAAAGACTGCCTGCAGAACAGCAAACACACTCACACTGTCCATCAGAAAGTCACATCCCAGAATCCTAGAATGGTTTTGGTTGAAAGGGAAGACTACCTAGTTCCAACCCTCCTGCCACAGACAGGTACACTTTCCACTAGACCAGGTTGTTCAAAGCAGCTTGGCTTCCAAGTACTACGCTTATCTGAGAAAATTAAATAAAAACAGCTCTGATTTTCTTAAGTTTTATTGCTCAATGTCTTCAGCACATATATAAGGAACTTGTAACTATATGTTTTGGGAGCTCTATCTCTGACCTGCTGTAGGTCACTTTGTGCACCTCAGCTTTCTGAAGTAAACCTCTGTATTGGAACAGGTGTCAGATCTAATCACACAAAAATCCCTGCAAGTGAAAGGTAACATTTGTATTTACGGTTCTTAGAAGTATTATTTGGCTTAAGGTAACATATTCCTTGAAATGCCCCACTGACAGACACAATGAAGGTTGTTTCACAACTAAGAGAGAGTTTCTTCCCTCTTGAGAAACAAGTTTGGTGATTGATTTGTTTCCCTGACTAGGGCAGCAAATGCTACATACACAACTGTTGTATCACTCTTACACACAGTACCGAGCATGTACATTATTTTAGTTACAGTAAAATAGTCTGTTGCAAGTAGGGAGTGGCTCTCACAGCAAATATAACCTGGATTTTCAATTGTATAGGGCCTCCATCCATAATTTGTAACTCAAGATGACTAAAGACAATGGTATAAATCTGACCTTAACTGACCTTTAAAGAATAAGAATTTTTTCACTGAAGCTCATAAGTCCAAGTCAAACTTTCCTTCAGAAATGCTAGTTTCAGATATTGACTTAGAAGGTCACTTCAAAAGGATCACGCACACCCTATTCCTCCATTCAGAGAAATGACACAGCATGTTTATTTTCTTGGAAATCTTATTTATGACTGGACAAGTGCTGGACAGAGAAATAGGATATCTCTAATGTGTTAACCTGGAGTATAATCTTCAGTCACATTAGGGAGTAGAAAGCAGGGCTTTTGAAAGCCTCTCACTTCAACTTTTTTGAGAATCCTGCACCAAATCCATAATTCTGTTTATCACTTGCACTGTCCTAGAAGCATCCTCTGAACAAGAATAAAACCAATGAGACTCTTCCCATTTACTTTCATCAACTTTGGATCAGTGCCAATACACGTTAAGATAAATATATATTTAATTCAGTCAAATTTTCCAAAACCGCTTCTGTTGAGATCAATAGCAAACTCACTGGTCTTCTGGGAAATGATGAGACCTACATTCACTGCTCTGCTGTACTGCTGAAAGCTTAAGCAAAAGTAACCTGGATTTAGACAGCAGTAATACCAAACACAATTAAAAACATTTCTCTTTCTTCTGTTAATAGCTGTCATTACTTGCTGTTGCAACACTCTCCCATGTGAATAACCATCACTAGTACATTAACTGTTCCCAAAAGTCCTTTAAAGGATTAACATTTATGACTACCTGGAACAGTATCACACATCCCCACTGTTCAGTTTCAAGGTAGGTTTGCCTTGAAAACTAAAGACTACAAGGATACAGCTAAGCTTTTGGTGAAAAGCAATTTGATTAATGCATCAAGGCCCACAAGATGCAAGTGCCAGCTGTGTACCAAGAGGCTGCCGTCCTGAACCAAGCAGCATTAGCTGTGCTGCCTGGTCTGTCTTCGGTAAGAAATTAATGGAGGGAACAATATTTCAGTTTAATGGACTGATGAGGCCTTAAGAAATACTCACTTCTATCTCGCTTTATCTTACTTTTTTATTTACCTTACCGCCATTTCTGAAACAGAGTTCAGAGCTCTGTATTTGAAAGCAGTGTATTGCACCGGGTTTCTGATAATCTTGCCCTTCATGGCTCCATAAAGAGCTGCTTTGTCCATGTCCCTTTTCTTTCTTCCCATAGAAAGGAAACCAGAAGCAGCTTTGTCATCTTCCTTAGCCAGCAGAGGAGCTGCAATTCAGCCCAGCCTTTATCTGGGGCACACTCTGCAAATGCAAAAAAATATTCCTCAATCTATAACTAGCTGAACAGGCATACATGAACAAAACAACTTTAGCCTAAAAGCAATCCAGTCTAACCCAAAGAAATATTGTGACATTACAAGTGCTGGAAATACATGATAGAATGTCTAAAAAGCTTTTAATCTGGATAACTTTGAGATAAGGTTACTCTCACTTATGGGAGTCATCATGAGCACATTGCAAGTCAGTAATGAATTATTCAGTCTGTGTGTGCTTTATTCTACACCAAGAGCATTATTTGTGGCCACTTTATAAACATTCATGTCACTCTGCATATTTGAAATTCAGGCTTACTCAAGCTTTAAAGGAAGAGAATGCTGCAAATAATGTTTTAGAAACTTCTGAGATTGACCAGAAAATGTTTTTCTGTAGATAAAGGTGACACTAGTTTAAAGTTCAATATAGTTCCACCTCCTAGGACTAGAGGCAGGTCTTGTGGGAGGGCAGGAACCTTCTTTGTGCAAGAGTATAGAGATTAAATTTCAAGTGCTGAGGACAGAAATAATCAAAACTAAGTCACTGGTACAAGCAAAGCTGTTGCCCATTTGCACCTCAGAACTGCACAGCTCTGATCTGGGGCAGATGTGCAACAATTGCCTTCCATTTCTGGGAGGCAAGAAAGCGCACTGCTGCAGCAGAACAATTTTTAAAAATTGGCCTCTGCTTGAAACTCCTCAGGTTTGAAATCAAGTTTAACTGATATGAAGAAGTGTTTTGTGTGGGCATCAGGCAGCCAGAAAGGAAAGGAGCCTCTGCTCTGACTGTGTGGGCAGATACATCTTTCTGTCACCCTTTATGATAATAATCTCTGACTTTTCACACCATCTGACCGTACAGCAGCTGGGCAAAGCCTGCCTACTTCTACCCTGCAGTTATGACCCTCCTGTTGATCTTCGCCATACATACCTATCTATATACTCACCTGTAAGAACTGCTTGTTTCATTTCACTATGCCATTTTATTATTTTAATTATCTAAGTTAGAGTTTCTCAGGATAGTTTTTCACTGCTTAGAAAGCATCAAGCATCTAGTATGCTTGTAATTGAGGTCCTAAAGTCATTAAGGCAATAATACAAGGAGAGCTGTAAAAATATTATCAGAGAAAACACAGAGAGAAAATATGAGATACAGTTCTGGTGGGGGAAAAAAGACTTTAAAGTTCTATTCTTAACTCTCCTCAGCTTGCTTTAATTCATGAAATTGTGCCTGATTCTTATTTCCATGACGCTAGGTGCTAAAATGGCTCTGAATTAAGGAACATATATTTGATAATACCCATTATTGTGTTACTAGGCAACTATGTTCCTGTAGGAGGAGATTTTATTGACTTTGAAGTTTACATGATACTGGAAAAAACAAGTTTTGACCTTGTAAACAACTATGCACTTGAGGTTTTTTTTGAAGTATACTCAAACCAGAATAGTCCTACTGAATTCGCTGTTACTAATGTCTCAAATCTTTGCAGGAGTTGGTCTGGAAAATTACCTGATTATTATTCTACAACAGGATATTCTGCAGACTGACTTAAACTTGAGGATAAGCCAATATGCAAACATTATTTCAGTAAGATATGTAAAATGGTTTGAATAAAGTCCATTATCTAGTGACAAAGTATTTTCCAGTAGAAAGGATCAAATAAACACTCAACCATATACTGTGGAGAGCCGTATTTCCTGAGCAGAAGCTGAATCTGAGGCTGGCAACCAGCTCACTGTTTTCTTCCTGTAATCTGACCTTGCTTCTTAATGAATAGCAAAGATCCCAATGGAGAAAGAATTAGGGTTTGATTTTTTTTTTAGAAAAAAAACACCTCTTAAAATATTTCTGTCAGTTTAGGCAAGCACTTGAATAGTCAATTACTTTCCCCAAATTTATCCGGAACAGGTATTAAGCTGAAAAATGTAGGAAATTAGATTACCTAACAAAGTTTTCTCAACCTTCAGATTCAAAAAGGAGAGTAGAGTACAACAATATCAGAATATTGGGGGCGGGATGAAGGGAGATTCATATCTAAAGAAACACAAAATGTTTTTCTAATTTTTTAGCCCAAGGGAAAAAGAGCCATGATTGCCATGATTAATGGTTTGAAACCACGTAATCAAATCAAGCATCCAGCTCAGCCGCATGTGGCTTCACAGATACAAAGGGATGTCTGGTAGAAGTGTGAGATCAGCTTTAGGATCAGTACTTACTTAATCTGAATTTATGAATATCAAACCTCAGGGACAGCACATACTTAAGAAGAAAATCTCTGCAAACATCAGATTCTTCTCCGGCCTCACACTTGCATTTCTCTTGTTAGGGTTCGAACAGGAAACTCTTCCAGAAAACTTTAAATTTGGAAGAAGGTAAATAACTGACAAATAACTTTGCTGGACCATATTTGATTTAAATCAGATCTGGATTTGATTGCTCTCACTTTTAAGACTCTCCAAGAACATCCAAAAGCCTGGAAACTTCAGCTCTACTTCAGTCAAATGATTCGAAACAGACACACACACCCACAAAAAAAGCACCAAACACCAACTAATTGATTCAGTTACTTTGATGAAAACCACAGGACAAGCTAGAGAGACAGGACCCTAGTTAAGACCTAAGGGCTGTGTAAAGCCAAGTTCCCAAGTAATGGCTGAAACTGTTGCCCCTAAGAAAAAAGGGTGTGCATTGTAAAAACTAATAGCATGTAGCAAAGGCTGTTTCACTCTGTATATGGCATCCTTTATACACACCTTCCTTTGTAAGAGGAGATTTATTTTTCTTCCACCTTTGCTTGCTTCTGGTTTCTTTCTATCTTGCCTTCACAGCACACTCGCTCACAGAGTTGCCTTGCTTTTTGTTCATGATTGTGAATTTCTTTTGGGAACAGGCTCTTCTCCATCAAATACAGCTTTCAAGGCTACAAACCAGGAGTGAATTCCACATCAAAATCAGTTATACATTTGGTGAGGTACACTGTGAAAATCAGACTGCTGGAAGAGATTAAAAATATAGGCAGACCTCAAGCACCGTACTTCAGAGAGAACAATACTGAATTTCCTGGCTTCAGTTCTGCTGACAAGTTTAGGGTTTTGCTAATCTTTCTCCCAGTTAGAGATCTGAGGCTTGCTCAGTCCCAAGGACTGCGCTTGTATCCATCTCTCCCTTGCATACTTAGACTTAATTGGCCAGGTCTAACAAATCTGACAGAAGAGTGAAGATTTCAGAGAACTTAATTCCTACAAAACAGAAAAACAGATGGACTAGATGGAGAAGAAAAAGCCTTTCTCTTGCAGAAGTACAGCAAGGTAACTTTGGTTCCTACAAAGGAGCAGGGGAGGACAGCCCTTCTTTGGGGATGCCTCCATGCCTGGGAAATCCTCAGCCACAGCCAGCACCTTGTTGGGCACTGAAGTCAAACCCAGTCAGTCTGAAAGGAGAAATTCCTGGGAATGTGCCTTCACTGGTGCTTTTGTAACTGCTGGGGAATATTTTATTTCTTCTCCGCTTAAAGCTGTGCATTAAGTTAGCTGGGGGCACTGAAATGACGAAAGGGAGAGGCCTCCCTCCCTGAAGACCCTGCCCATACCAAACCCCTTCCAGGGTCAAGGAGAACTTTGCGTTTTTACTTTGTCACAGAGATAGTGAATCCCCTGCTCCTCTCAGGGAGACGAGACTGGCTTTTTGGCTTTTTTCCCTCCTCCAGATCTCCATTATTTTAATTTATTATAACTTCTATCCTGCCATTAAGGACTCAAAAAAAAAAAAAAAGAAAAAGGAAAAGATCCTCTATTGAAAGAAGAGACTGTTCACTGAACGTCTGCATGACTGTGCAGGTTTACCTTGCAACCATTTATTTACATATAGACAGCAGGCTGATCTTCAGGGATTCCTCCAGTCCCAGATTAAGGACAAGATTATTTCTTCTCATGTGTTTATATCCCTCCCACTAAAGTCAGACTAGTTTGTGAATAAGAATGAAATCATATTCTCCGAGCCGTTACTATGATACCTGATAGTATCTCAGTTGAGCAGTGTAGGCGAGGAGTCTGTAAAGCTTACTTTGGGAAAGAGGCCTGAGGAATTAACTTGTTAAGAATTTCATGCACTCATATATTGTTATCATCTAGATGATGAGTGTTAGCGCATCACAACATGGATGAGTTGCAGAGATCAAAATTGCCGCAACCATTTAAGCTGAAAGTTCACTTGCATTTAGCAAGCTATGAATCCAGCAGGCAAAGACTGAATTTTATTCCCAAGTGACTGTTAACATTGTTGAGGCCATTAAAAAACAACAAACCAAAGAATCAAAGGTACACAATACTCACTGAGTCCTGCTCATTATGCTTTGGCAGGACATGATACCCTTTGTCCAGGGTAGGCAAAAAAGAAGCAAAAAATTAAAGACAAGTTTTTGTCCAAACTTACAGTTATAATTACAGATACTTAGCTGTTGGGAGAGCTACAGGAGTTTTATTGTTTTCAGTAAGCTTCGTATTAAACTTGCAATCTTTTAAAGGATTAAAATTAAAGATGTAAGAAAGTGGCTTCAGTTAATTTAAAGCTACATTAAAAAAAAAAAAGGCTAATTAATACACTACCAGGGCTTAATACTTCATTTGAGATACAAGAAATCAATTTAAAAAGACACTTAAATGTGAGCAGTTTTGACTAGGAATTGTTAAAGTCAGCTATAAAAAGAATCTGATAAAAATTTACTGATACCCTGATCCAAAAGGCAGTAGAGTGCTCTTGGTTTTATTGGCAGATTGTTCAAAGTCCCAGAGAACAAATCAGTTCACAGTGCCTATGTCTACAGCGCAGCCATTGCAGTAAAACTCTCAATGATCAGTGTGCTTGAGGCAGGACTGTGTCCACAATACATTAATAATACTCAGTGGCACAAACTGGACCAATGTGGCAAAGATTTGGATTAACCATCCAGCTGTTTTCTCTCTATATAGTGGTCACTGAGAAGCCATGCCCACTTAGAAATAAAATACAGATTTAGTTTAAAAATGGTGATAGTCACACATAGTGATGACACTTCAAGTTTTGCTTTTAGAACTACACTGCCCACACTATTTTTACTACATTGTCTCTCATTTATCTCTCATTTTGAGCAAGTCACAGGAATGTGGAAGTGCAGGACTTAGTCTTATTTTGCTTGACAAGCATTTTTGGATAGTTTAAGTAGTGGGAACATTCTGAAATGCTGGAATCATCTTTATTAAAACCACAGTATTTTATACCGTGCCTTTCACAAGAAAAAGCAGAGAGAGGTGGAGAGAGATGTAAAGCAGGAGAGACACTGCTAATGAAATCCTTACTGAGAAGTAACTTCCCCTGGTCAGATGAAAACAGACACCTGATTAAGCAAAAATAAAGCTCATGTGACACTTTATTCAGCTTCAAAGTATTTAATGTAAAGATTGCACATTTGGCCTTGCTGAGTCAGGTGAAAAGTGTCTAAGCCAATCAGGTCCTTTCACCTAATTTCTTTCTGTGAGCTTAGCTATTGATCTTTGCTATCCATCTCACCAACAACTGATCAAGGTCTCACAGAAGAACACCAAATACTGACATTTGAATCACTGATATTTGTATCTACAAACATGATCAACTGAACTCAATAGCATGCATGGTTGTGTCATATACTCTTCACACTGTAGTCAGATTGCTAGCTGTTATGTTATGGGAGGAGCTTTTCCAAAGAATAAGAAAAAACCACAAAGCAAATTGCAAAGCCGTCAGAAAGGCTCATCAGAGATGCAAAGACACTAATGAATGCAGAAGTCAACTTCTTTAATGATTCATATTAAGCAGTTATACAAACTTTGCTATGAGCCAGCTTGACTTGAACAGTGGAAGGGTGTCTCTGACATCAAGATCACACACACCTATTTTAAGGAGACTGAGACTACTGTCATTTTACCAGGACCTTGCTTATTTAGTAGGAACAGGTAAAGCAGAATATTGTGTCTGGAGGTACTTGGTAAAGACAGGCTGCAGAAGTAATTGATTGTTTTGCCCCTGCCTCCCTTTTTTTCTTGAAAGTATGTTTACTTTCAAGACATTTCCAACTTCGTTCCGCTTCATCAAAAGTTCCTTTTTAATGAGCAATTAAGCCATCACCTGGCACTTAACACATGCAGTGTTCCTCAGGGAAATGAGTTGTCTGATGCTGACGGGTTTTGACTGTAACTACACTAAGGAAAAATGGGGCAGCCTCTTGCCCATCTTTCATTCTCCCATCTTCAGTCATTTGGCTGTTGCATGAAGCTTATGTTTTCCAAATGTTCTCTCATCAAACACCATACCTGAGAGTAAATCATCTGTTAAAAAATCCCAATATATTTTTCCTCTCATGAGCGTATGTTTTAAAAATCTGTTCACATATTAAAATCCTTTTTCTTTGGTTAAAAACATTCAGAAGTCAGTACTTCAGGCTCATTTTTTCGATTAACCTGTAAAGACTGATGAAAGAAGGTCTGATTTTTCCAATCAAATTCAGTGGGTTATGGAACATGCCCTTACAAAGTAAGAAGTTGTTGAGTTAGGATTATATGTCTTACTACTCACTTGAAGCCTTGAATCATCTGCTAAGCAATAAATCTAGAAGTTCTCTATTACCTTCATCTCATTTTAGCACAGATGGTAAAAGCTAGTGACCTTTATTTTTTGCCTTTCTGTGCTGAGAGCTTAAGTAATGAGAATATAATGAAGGTCTACTTATTTTCCAACAGACTAGGAAGATTCAGATTTTCAGAGCATTGCTCCTCTGTCTTTCCCCTAAAGTATTTCTCAGGGAGAAGAACAAAGTCAGACTGGTTTATGTCATCAATCTCTTTGAGGGCTCCAATATTCAAAGAACTAAGCACACCTAAAAAAGCCAGGTTAGATTGGATATAAGGAGGAAGTTCTTTATTGTAAGGGTGGTGAGGCACTGGAATGGGTTGCCCAGGGAAGCTGTGAATGCTCCATCCCTCACAGTGTTCAAGGCCAGGTTGGATGAAGCCTTGGGTGACATGATATAGTGTGAGGTGTCCCTGCCCATGGCAGGGGGGTTGGAACTAGATGATCGTGAGGTCCTTTTCAACCCTAACTATTCTATGATTCTATGATTCTAAATCGGGCCAGACTCTTGAAGATAACTAATAGTGCTACTTACTACTTTGTTTTGTGGAAACAATTCTGTACTGACAACATTTCATTTGCTGCTGAAATATTTAGATGTCATTTGAAACGATATGGAGAGAGTCAGCTGGGAATCAGTTTGGGCCCCTATCAAAAGCAAAAATCTCTGTGAAATAAAATATAAAAATGTCAGCTGAAATAATTCTATACCTCCCCACTTACAGACTCCCCAAACAAAGAATGCAAGCATCTCCCTCAAAGTCAGATTCGCAGGATGAACCTGTACAAATTATATAATTCTATACTGATCTGGGGAGCAGTTATCCACCATTTGCTTGCTATTGTCTACATTGAGATCTTGCACATGCTGTCACCTTCAGTCTTTTCCTTAGCTATAGAATGGTGAGATTCATCCATATTTGAAAAGCACTTGGGAGGGGATAGATTTTATATACATAAATTTTATATCTTTCTTTTAAAATACTTCAATAGTTATATAAATATGTAGGTATGGCATAAAGTAGATCTTTACGGAGGAATATAGAATAAATACTTTATTGCCTGACAGCTAAGTAGTAAGCTGTAAACAGCCACAACAACACTTAAGTAGTGTTCTGGTTTTAGGCAGATAACCTTTTATAACATGGCTTAAGAAAGAGGTTTGAAACTATAACAGTCCTTCAGTAGGAAGGCTCTTGTTCTTTTGGGGTTTTTCCCATTCTGAAAAGACAAAAACCAACCCCAAAATATTCTGTGCTTAGATATATACACGTAACTAGGGAAAATATGTCAAAAGAGCTTATTACCACTTCACTGCTTCATGTTGTTTTGGCATTTAACATGTTTCTTTCCACTGTGAATTTTTTCCCAGAAAAAAATTGAACACTTTTTGGCTGAAGTATAAAGAGAAAATCCAAAGGGCAGCATATACTCTATCCTTACCCTGAGATGCATCCCCCTTCCAAAAATAGCTACTGTTTTCCCAGTAGGGCAAAGGGATGGCACCTACAAAGTTGTTTGCAAGTCTGCGCATCTTCTTTCAGCAAGCATAAGCCACAGAACTAGCTGTAGCAATTTATGGTCAGATCAAAAGCCCCTTAAATTGAAGAGCAAGTTTATTCACAATTTTGGAGGGCTTCAGGTTAGGTAAATAGCCATGTCAAAATCATACATGAAATGACCTACTCATACAAATACAAGCTAGATGTTTAGTAAGTGAGCCAGAAATACAACTTACGTAAATAAGGCTCTTAATAATATTTTTAAATGAAATTTTAATTATGGAAATATTTGTGACTGGTCTAGAGGTTTATACGTTACCCTAAATGTCTCCAAAAAAGAACATACTCTAAGAAATGCCTCACAACTGCAGAATAGGAAATTAGGACATGTTGATGTGATCCCAAAGCAATTTTTACTAAAAGCACTGTTTCTAAAGAATCTGGCTCTAAGAAAAGAAAGGATCCCTCACGAGACCACTTTCTAGTAAAATAGTCACAAGAACACCCGAAAGCCAGTTTCTTTTACATGTGCTTGTGAAAATGTACCAAAAGTGGAATAACTGGATCTGTTTAGGACAAAAACCCTCTGCCACCCCTCCCTAAAGTACTCTGCCAAGGCATCTGTTGGGCTGGAGGATGGGAGAAGGGGCTTGCACCTCTCCATGTTAGATACAATGGCTGGGAAGAGGCAAAAATGGCAATGCCTCAGAAAAATGCAGACCTCAAAAAAGTGGCACTTCTTTAGAAAATTGCTATTTGCCTATCAGAATAATAAAAATCAGGTGTTGGACCCAATTCAGGTCGTATTTCTAACTGCTTTACAGAGTGAAATCTAGGGAGAATGCTCTGAAAATAGTCATGATCTAAAGTATACTAAAAACTGTTTTTCAGTTGGTGTTCTTTGTATCTGTGTTCAGCCTTTAACAAATAATTTCCCTCATCTAGAAATAACCCGACACACAAAAAAATTACCTTCAATTTGAAATCTGTTGATGACTCAGATGGCATTGCTAAAATGAAATTAGCAAATATCTAAAAAGTATTTAAATACTGAAAGCCTTTCAAAATTTCATGCATAAAGATTGAAGTATCTGCAATTATATTCTCATTGATTCTGCTATATTATATAATGGTAGGACACATACAGCTATACAACACGATATTCTATAACAGTACATGATATACAAGCATGATAGTAGAAGTAATAATGTATGACATAGTACATGACATAATATTGTAGAATGGAATGTATTACGTTTGATTCTAATGTGACTACATTGTGGGCTGCTAGAGTTTAGAAAGTTGCAGAATAGTCTATTAGTTACTGGAAGCCTAGCCTAGCCTAGCTTAGCCTGGCCTGGCCTGGCCTGGCCTAGCCAAGCCTAGGCAAGCCTGCTTGCTTTATGTTCCACACAGGGCAGGACCTGTTGCTCCACCTAGCCAACCCAGCCTAGTCTGCGTGCCTCGTGTTCACCACAGGGCAGGATGCTCTCCTCCACGTAGTGTAGCATAACGTAGCCTAGTCTAGCATTACCTGGCCTAACCTAGCCTAGCCTAGCCTGTGTGCCTTGTGTTCACCACAGGGCAGGATGCGGTCCTCTGCCTATTCTAGCCTAGCCTAGCCTGTGTGGCTTGTGTTCACCACAGGGTAGGACGCGCTCTTCCGCGTATCGTATCCTAGCCTAGCCTAGCCTTGCCTTGCCTAGCCTGCTTGCCTTGTGCTCAGCACAGGGCAGGACGTGCTCCTCTGCCTAGCCTAGCCTAGCCTAGCCTAGCCTGCGTGCCTTGTATTCACCACAGGGCAGGACGCGCTCCTCCATGTATCATATCCTAGTGTAGCCTAGCCTAGCCTAACCTGCTTGCTTTGTGTTCAACACAGGGCAGGACATGCTGCTCCGCCTAGCCTAGCCTAGCCTAGCCTAGCCTGCTTGCTTTGTGTTGGACACAGGGCAGGACATGCTGATCCGCCTAGCCTAGCCTAGCCTATCCTAGCCTGCCTGCCTTGTGTTCACCACAGGGCAGGACGCGCTCCTCTGCATACTGTAGTGTAGCGTCGCGTAGCCTAGCCCAGCCTACCCTACCCTAGCCTAGCCTGCTTCCCTTGTGTTCAGCACAGGGCAGGACACGCTGGGAAGCTGGGAGGAAGCAGAGACAGGACACCTGACCCAAACTAGCCAAAGAGGTATTCCATACCACAGCACGTCATGCCCAGGATGTAAACTGAGAGTTACCCAGAAGGGCGAGTGCACTGCTGGGTCAGGCTAGCTATCAGTCGGCGGATGGTATTGTATACTCTTCCCTTGTTATTTCCTTTATCATTATTATTATTGGTGGTAGCAGTAGTGATTTGTGTTATACCTTAGTTACTGAACTGTTCTTATCTCAACCAACAGGAGTTACATTCTTTCGATTCTTCTCCCATCCCTCTGGGAGCGGGGGGAGGAAGAAGACTGGGGGGGAGTGAGCGCACAAGACTGCATGGCTAACTGAGTTTAAACCACGACAGTTCTTTTTGAAAAAAGCCTACAGCACCTGGGATACCTGGGCCAGCATCTGATCAGGAGTCATCATCACATGACAAAGAAGAAAAAGGTGACTTCTCGACCTCGGACCTCAACCGAGCGACAGAATATGCGTAAAGAATTTATCCATCAACCAGGGTAGCTTATCATCACCTGGTTGCTCTGATGCTGGGACAATGGGGCCAATGGTCATGAGCTAGAAGGTACAGAAGCCATGCAGCTGGGATCACTTGCTAGAGAAGGCGGAATTGACAAAGCAATTGCATGAGAAAAAATGACTGCTACTGCTGAAACCAGGACAGTATCCACCCCTTATTCCATACCATTCATGTCATGCTCAGATCCCACATTTTCAATATATCATCATTCTTATCTCAGTGCACTCTTATCTTAGTGCATGGACCAATCCCTATAAAGCTGCTGAGTCCACCCGGTCCATGTTGTCAGGTTCCATCTCTTGTAACAGTCTTTCAGAGCAGGAGAGGCTGTGTGCAGTGTTCACACTCGTGCATAACCTGGGCAATAGTGTCCATTGCTAAGTCCACCCCTCGATCATGAATCCATCTATATGTTAAATCTCTGCCCTGATGGCCTGAAGTGTCATGGGCCCACCAAGCTCAAAATAATTGACCCTCCCTTTCAGCAGTTTCTGCAACTTGTCGCTGGGGATTCCATACAGCTGCCTTCCATCTCCGATGCTTCCAAAGCACTGGAGGGGCCCAGTGGACTAGATACTCGCCCATACTGTCCCACACACCCTGCCACTCGTGACTGTCCAACCTTGGGGAAAACCTCTTGGTCCTCCTATATCATCATCTAACCTTAGACAAGGCCCAAACCTGACTCTGGTTAACTTTCAAGATCAGACAAAATGGTCGTGGGTAAAACACACTCTGTATGTGTGCCAACATGCTGATCCCCATCACAGTCAGCAGTCAGGTCCCAAGGGTACCCAAAGGCCATTCAAAACCTTCAGAACTCTCAAATGATGCTGCTGTACTTGTCACTGGGGCTGGTGCAGCTGCTGTGCTTGCTGGCTCTCTCACCACCAGCTTCTCTTTTCCTGAGTCCGGATCTTCCTCCTCTGCCTTGCTGGGAAATGCTGTACGGTCTCCTGCATCCTCCACTTGTCCCAGGTCCCTGAGGCTGAACCCAGCTGTGGCTCCCAAAGGTGGCATCTTGCTCTCCATATCCTCCTGGGGCTCAGGCTCACGGGGCTCGGCAGGCAGTATTGTATTTTCTTCCCTTGTTATTTCCTTTATCATTATTATTATTGGTGGTAGCAAGAATGATTTCTGTTATACCTTTGTTACTAAACTGTTCTTATCTCATCCCGTGGGAGTTAAATTCTTTCAGTTCTCCTTCCCATCCCTCCGGGAGTGGGGAGAAGAAAGGTTGAGGGGGGAGTAGACCGCGTGGTTCTGATTTACAGCCTGGGCTTAAATCACGACACTTAGCCTAGCCTTGGCTATGCTAGCCTAGCACCTAACCTAGCCTAGCCTAGCCTAGCGCCTAGCCTTGCACAGGCTAGCGCCTAGCCTAGCCTAGCCTAGCCTAGCGCCTAGCCTAGCCTAGCCTGCTTGCCTTGTGTTCCCCACAGGGTGGGACGTGCTCCTCCGCCAAGCCAAGCCTAGCCTAGCCTAGCCTACTTACCTTGTGTTCACCACAGGGTGGGATGTGCTCCTTCGCCTAGCCTAGCCTAGCCTAGCACCTAGCCTTGCCTAGCCTAGATCAGCCTAGCCTAGCCTGCTTGCCTTGTGCTCCCTTCAGGGTGGGACATGCTCTTCCGCCAATCCTAACCTAGCCTAGCCTAGCCTGCTTACCTCATGTTCTGCACAAGGTGGGATGAGCTCCTCTGTCAAGCCCAGCCTAGCCTAGCCTAGCTTCTAGTCAAGCCTAGCCTAGCCTAGCCTGCTTGCCTTGTGTTCCCCACAGGGTTGGACGTCCTCCTCCGCCAAGCCTAGCCCAGCCTAGCCTACCCTAGCTCCCAGCCTAGCCTACCCTAGCTCCTAGCCTAGCCTAGCCTAGCCTTGGCTATACTAGCCTAGCACGTAGCCTAGCATCTAGCCTCGCCTAGGCTAGTGCCTAGCCATGCCTAGCCAAGCCTAGCCTAGCCTAGCCTCTCCAGCTTGCCTTGTGTTCCCCACAGGGAGAGACGTGCTCCTCCACCAAGCCTAGCCTAGCCTAGCCTGGCCAGGTCTAGCCTAGCATTTAGCCTAGCTTAGCCTAGCGCATAGCCTAGCCTAGCCTAACCTGCTTGCCTTGTGTTCCCCACAAGGCAGGATGTGCTCCTCCGCTAAGCCTGGCCTGGCCTACTGTAGCGTAGCCTAGCCTAGGCTGCTTACCTTGTGCTCCCCACAAGGTGGTATGAGCTCCTCCGCCTAGCCTAGCCTAGAGCCTAGCCTAGCTCATCCTAGCCTAGCCTAGCCTACCCTATCCTAGCTCCTAGCCTACCCTACCCTAACGCCTAGCCTAGCTTATCCTAGCTCCTAGCCTAGCCCAGCCTAGCCTAGCCTAGCCTAGCGCAGCCCAGTCCAGCCCAGCCTAGCCTATCCCAGCCGAGCCCACCCTAGCCCAGCGCAGCCCAGGCCAGCCTATAAGCAAGGAAGTATTTTAGTACATCTAATCATAGAATCATAGAATCATAGAATAGTTAGGGTTGGAAAGGACCTGAAGATCATCTTGTTCCAACCCCCCTGCCATGGGCAGGGACACCTCACACTAAACCATCCCACCCAAGGCTTCATCCAACCTGGCCTTGAACACTGCCAGGGATTAATGCAACAAAGTATTTTATTACATTTAATGGAAGGAAGTATTTTAGTACAGTTGCATTTTACTCTGCTTGTATTTTGTACAGTGCATGTTACAGAAGGTTATTGAAGAATTAAATGCTTAAATGCACACCAAAGCTACAAATATTAATACACCATATTCCCATCAGCTCCTTTGTAATGGCATCTAAAAAACCATACATCATTTTTGAGAAAACAGAATCCCTAAATGTCATAAATGTACACTACATTAGGAAACAGGCGTCACGCTGTACTATCCCTTTTCAGTTCGAAGAAGACACTTTCTAGGATATAGACTAGATGCACTCAACAGATTCAGTGCTGGGAAATTCCACTTGCTCTTTGTACGTCCCATGAATTCATGTTCCTAACTTAACTGGATGGCAGAGAAAGCAAAACATGAAAAACTTGGGAAAGCACATGAATTCACTTGAAATATAATTTCTGTTAGGTTAACAGACAACTGATTCAAATTGGAGACAATTTCAATGTTTTATTTTAACATAACATCTTGAATTCGTCCAACTTGAGCCTGAAATGTCCAGTATTTTTTGGCTTTTTATCCAATTTTGACATAATAGGTCAAATCATACCACTGCAAAAACTCACCTTTTTTAAGCTGCTTACAGGTAAAATTATTATTTATCCTCCATACCAAAACTGGGAGAGTCCTCTTCAAGAAAAACACTTTTCTTTTTGTCTTCATCCTCATCAGCATTTTTTCTTGTACTCATCTTTTGCAACATCCTTTATGTAAAAACCAAGATTTTCAATTTGCTGATTTTCTTCCTGAAAGTGTGGAGCAAAGACTTCTTTGAAGCTTGAATAATTTCTTGTAGTCTTCAAATAAGGAGACTCTCCTATATGTAAATGTATCAGTTGTCATCTTTTTCCTGAAAGAGACAAGGAAAGAAAACACATATCTCCCCTGAGACATATGTGGAGCTATAGTATTTATTTCTACCATGGCAGTTCTTAAAAGTGTTGGTTTTTAAAATAGAATAACTACCATACTACAGCTACTTTTATTTATATTTCATACTTCTACCCAAGTACTGCCTGAAGAAGGAAAAGTTATTCCTAAAATATTCCAGCCTTCCCCTGAAAGAGCTGGTACAGCTGAACAGGAGTGGGCTGGGTTCCTTCTCACAGGGACCCAGACAGCAATCCCAGTCAGAAAAGAAACTATCCAGGTATCTGAATACAGATGAGAGGAGTCTGAAAGCTTCCTGAGGACCACTGCTCACTACTCATAATCCTGGACTCAGAGGATTTATAAGGAAAAGTGTGCTAATCGCATTTTGTGGTGGGTGGGAGTGGGAAGTAGTTTTTTCTTTAGCTGCCCAGTTGAACACTCACAAAAGACAGGTAAAGGGCTCCCATGGGCTTCCCTCAATAGCTTAGATTTGAAGCTTGAAGCTTTGCTCCACTTTCCCTTTGCGAAAAATAAAACAAAACCCAAAACCAACAAAAAGAAAACAAAACCACAACTAACACCCAATTCTTTTGCATTTGTCCTACTGAATTAGAGAACAAAATATAAAGTGGACTGATTTTCTTGCACTCTACCTGTATTTTCTGTACTTTCACTTCCCTGACCTGTTAGTAGATACAAACTTGCTTTATCAGTACCCATAAGGGATCCAGCTCCTGTACCAGCAGCACACCCAGCCACCAGCTGCCTCCCCAGGGACTGCAAAGCTTCTAGGCAAAATGTTGGCTACATACCCCTCCTAAAACACAAGTACAGCCAAAAGGGCAGGCTCAGCAATTCTGCATTGAAGCAGCCTCTGTGCTGCACAAACTTATTGTTCCGGTCACTTTTTAAATATTGACTGGGACAAATCTTTCATCCAAATGAAATACATATTGTAAATTGGCTCCTAGAAACATTCACTTCCCTGAGCAGTGTGAAATGCAAAACAGTCACTGCACAAAAAACATTATTTCAGAAATGTAACCTTTATTTTCTATTCATGAATACTGTGATCCACAGTAAATCTCTCTGTAAGCAGATTTTTCTGTAGGATTGAAAGCAACTGGTGAAACAGAATATAGATGGTGCGGGTACATGTGTGCATGGAATCAATAGCCTTATGAACAGATTTCTTCAAACACAGCAAATAAAACAAATCCACAGCTTTTCAGGTCATTCTGTAGACATATAGAATCATAGAATCATAGAATAGTTAGCGTTGGAAAGGACCTCAAGATCATCTAGTTCCAACAGCCCTGCCGCAGATTTGAAGAATGCCCAGTAAAAATAACAGAGAATGTATTTTGCATTCTCAAGACAGAAAACAGTTAACAGTACAAACCCCAAATGTGCTGTGACATATATCCTATCCAACCTCACTGACTTTAGAGCAATTTCATGGGCTACAAATGTGTATATATTATAATTCTGTTTGTTGCCAGACTGGGTTTAGTATATTTATATTCCCTGCCGGTATCAGTTATGGTCAAATCATTTCACATAAAAAGTTAAATGGATCTGTAACAAGACTTAATGCTTTGTTGTTTGAAAAACTATTCCAATATGCAATTAACTCCAAGGTTTCTAATTGAACCGGGTGTTTTTAGGAATAGAAAATTAAAGATTGTTACATACTTAATAAATCAGGGTCATTTACAACCCCCCTTTTCCCTAAATATCATGTAATTCGTTATAGACAAATTGACCCAACCCAGTGTACAGAAAATACTTTAAAACACCTGACAAAGTGTTTCCATCCAGAAACGAAAGCTTCATAATAGCTTCCTGAAATTGGTGTCAGTCATTAAAACCACTAGCAGACATTATGCGCCTTCTAGAAGTCCTCCTTGAAGCACAACCCCATTGGTGTTTTAGGCATTGCGTATATACAAGATATATTCCCAGCTTTTAACAAGGAACTTGTGCTTGTAAACAGGCATTACAAAAACTCACAGCTAATTTTCCCATTTTTTGTACTTAACTGCTTCATGAATCCCAATCTCTTTTGAAGAGAATTTGCACATTCACACAATTTTATTATAATGAGCTAAATTCTGCCATCCTTCATCATGATAAAGAGAATCATATCCCGGAGATTAATCACTGAATTTCAGTAGAACTATTCATTGACTAATGATCAAACTCAACAAACAAGGCAGCAGATGGTGGCCATGAGATTTCTAGTGCCTTCTTTAATGAGCACAAAACATACTCTCTACCTCATTTGCACATCCCAGCCACTACATCAATGAGTTGTCTACGCACAAGCAGCTGTCTGAACAGAAAAAGTGTTTCCTAATACAGGGTCAGATCCTCAGCTAACGTAAACTGCCCTTGGTCCTTTCGGATCAGCAGAGATTGAGAATTTATATCACCTAAATACTGGGTTTGCAACTTCTGGAGAGGGTCCATGGGACTGCAAGATCAGTAGCAGGCTCCTTTTCCAGGGAGCCTCAGAGCTGCAACAACCAGCTCTCCAGAAGTGCTGGCCTTAACTTTACACTGGTCTACACAGAATACCAGCAGCAGACTGAAGAATAGACCCTATAAGCTCAATAAGCTTATTGCTCCTTTGACATATCAGTGACATTCACAGCATTGTATGCCTTCCTCATCTGAGATATTTAGCTCCTTAGAAGCAGTCAAACAGATACACATCCTAGCTGGCATACACACGTAGCAGATCACCAATTTATTTCTTACAGCTCTCCTGGGTGCTATATGTGCTGAAACAACTGCATTCACAGAAACAGACATAAATATCTGTATTTATTTTCCCGTCATACTGACTGGGGAGTTGGGGAGAGGGAGCCAGAACAAGAATCATACAGAGAAAACCGCTTGACAGATGATACTCTCTGTGAGCTTCCTTCAGTGGAGTTCTCATCTACTGTGCTGCATTTTAGAGTGTGCTATAATTACAGATTTCCAACTGGCATGATGATTATTATATATTAGATGTTAGCCTTTAAAGACTGTCAAACCAATGAAATTGTCAGGTTTTGAGTGGCCTCCAGGGTAGGGCTCTGCAAGACTTTGTTTCATGAGCAGTTGGCGTTATTTATAGTCTAGAACTAAACAAGGCAGAAATTAAGGGAATGCAGCTCACTGAAAGTAATGTTATGAAAATGCTGATGCAGGTCTGTGACAGCGGACAGAAACAATAGTCCTGAGAATATATTTTAAGTGTGGAGGTGAAAAAAGCAAGCACCACCTCAAGGCTGGTTTTTGTCACTCTGACAGGAGAAAGTCATAAATAATGCCTCCCCAGCCTACACTCAATTATCTGTAATTTAGTAGTACCCAGAATATTATATGCACAGAAGAATTTAGCATGTCAACTCCGATTGGATATAAGGAGGAAATTCTTTCCTGTTAGGGTGGTGAGACACTGGAATGGGTTGCCCAGGGAGGTTGTGAATGCTCCATTCCTGGTGGTGTTCAAGGCCAGGTTGGATGGAGCCTTGTGTGGGATGGTTTAGTGTGAGGTGTTCCTGTCCATGGCAGGGGGGTTGGAACTAGATGATCTTGAGGTCCTTTCCAACCCTAACTATTCTATGATTCTATGATTCTCAACAAAATCACTTAGATTTGTTGCTTTTCCACCCGATTCAGATTGCAGAAGCTTTGGAGGATTAAAGTGCGGTTTAAGATAGGCATTTTCCATACTGCTGTTCTAAACAACTTTTCCACCAGCTCCCTGGATTAAACACACTAGCTTTAAATGAAGCAGCCAATCTTGAGCCTAACTTACAGAAGAAACAAATTCTTACCAAACCTAATATATACATGTGCTGTATGAAAGTTCACCTTAAAAAGGGTAACAGAACTTGCATTCCTATATGGATTTAATGCTGGTCAATGAAAAAAAAAAGGGGGGGGGGGGAAACAGGTGCATTTTATAAAGATCAGAATATTTAAATATTGGTAAAGGTTTCCTAAGGAGTGAGAAATGGTTCTTAAAGCCTTTGCTGTTCTATATATTGCTAGCAACTGCCAATTACCCGCCCATTAAACCCCATCCTTGGAAGGGAAAGGGTTTCATTTCAGGTTATTACCTCAGAAAAAGACCGGTGTGTGAGTGTGTGTCACCTAAGGGTAATGTAGAGTTCTGACGTGAAAGCGAATCTCTGTGTTGGAAGGTTTACATTCCACACCATCTCAGAAATGCTCAGAGCTGACTGCCTGTAGACTTTGAACTAGTTTCCTGCCTGGATTTATTCCTTCAGTCTTTGAGATGGGAGGATGGAAAAAATGGGGAGGAGTGAAGCATTTCTACTGCCCCTGCTAGAACAGCAGTAAGGAACATAACCAAGGGCTTTCAATTCTGCCTACTTAAAGTCAGGACACAAGCTTTGGCTTATGTCTTCTTTCAGTGCCTGTGTAATTGCCAATTCTATTAGCAAAAATTGAACCTGCAATCTTCAGTAACAAAAGCATCTAAATTAAAGGCTGAAATGCCTTAACTGCTATCTCTGCTACAACAAGCTGCTAAGGAGTACACCCGGCTAAGAGAGTGAGTTACTTTAACAGATGAAAACATACTGATTCAAAATTAAATCAGTGAGGAGTAAAGATTACATGCAGCATTACTTTTGAATTTTTTTTTAAATATTTTGTGCATACATTGTACTTTCACACATGATGCACTACACAGAAAATGTTCTTTTGATGCTGTGCGATGGTATGAGCTCAACTATGCTTTCAGTCCCTCCACTGTAAATCACATTCAGCCCTACATGCCTCTGGTGAAAAAGAATTCTTGTATTTGAAAAACACACTTGTGCACAGTACACAAACTCAACATGAACATGCATTTGTCCTTGACTCTCAAAATGATCTGGTATCAACACAGGCTTGCCAGAGAACGGATTGAGAGCAGCCCTGAGGAGAAAATCTGGAGCTTGTTGGTTGATGAGAAGCTCAACATGACCTGTTGGTGTGTGCTCGCAACCCAGAAATCATAGAATAGTTAGGGCTGGAAAGGACCTTAAGATCACCTAGTTCCAAACCCCCTGCCATGGCAGGGACACCTCACACTAAACCATCCCACCCAAGGCTCTGTCCAACCTGGCCTTGAACACTGCCAGGAATGGAGCACTCACAACTTCCCTGGGCAACCCATTCCAGTGCCTCACCACCCTAACAGAAAAGAATTTCTTCCTTATACCTAACCTGAACTTCCCTGTGTAAGTTTTAACCCGTTACCCCTTGTCCTGTCACTACAGTCCCTGATGAAGAGTCCCTCCCCAGCATCCCTATAGGCCCCCTTCAGATACTGGAAGGCTGCTATGAGGTGTCCATGCAGCCTTCTCTTCTCCAGGCTGAACAGCCCCAACTTCCTCAGCCTGTCTTCATACGGGAGGTGCTCCAGTCCCCTGATCATCCCCGTGGCCCTCCTCTGGCCTTGCTCTGGACAGCTCAGCCCCTGCCGCAGGAGGGCCTCCCCCAGGGCGCACTCTCTGCCCCCGAGCTCCGCGCTGCCACCTCCCTCCCACCGGCTCCGCCTGGTGCCGACGCTGCCACGGCCGGGGCACGCGAGCACGCCTCATCCCACCCGCTGCCCGCTCGCGCCGCCGGTGCCAGCTGCCGCCCCGCGCGGACCCCGCGCTCCCCGGGGCCGTCCCCCCGGCTCCGCCCCCTGCGAGTCGCTGCTCCCCGCAGCGGAGCTGCCGGCCCCCGGGCACGGCCTGGCCAGGGCTGGAGGCTCCCGGTGCGCGGAGCTGAGGCTCCTGGGTGCGGGGACTCCCCGTCCCTCCGGGGTTGAAGGCTCCTCTCTGGAGCCGCTCACCTCGCAGATGACCGGAAACCAAAGATATGCTGCGGGGCATCCAAAGGAACCTGGCCAAGAGGTCAAGAGGGGGCATCCTCCACCTGTACTCTGCTCTGGTGAGACCCCACCTGGAGTTCTGCATGCAGCGCTCAGGCCCCCAGCGTAAAGAGGACATTGACCGCTTGGGGAAAGTTCAGAGTAGGGCTGGGAAGATGCTGCAAGGGCTTGAGCACCTATCCTATGGAGACAGGCTGAGAGAGCTGGGGTTGTTTAACATGGAGAAGGCTCCAGGGAGACTTCAGAGCCTTCTAGTACCTAAAGGGTCTAACAAGAAAGCTAAAGGGGGGCTTTTTACAAGAGCATGTAGGGACAGGACAAGGGGTAATGGCTTTAAACAGACAGAGGGTACATTTAGATTTAGATTAGATATTACAAAGAAGTTCTTCACTGTGAGAGTGTCAAGTCACTGGCACAGGCTGCCCAGAGAAGCTGTGGCTGCCCCATATCTGGCAGTGTTCAAGGCCAGGTTGAACAGGGCTTTGACCAGCCTGGTCTAGTGGAAGGTGTCCCTGCCCATGGCAGGGGGTTTGGAACTCAATGAGCTTTTAAGGTACCTTCCAACCCAAACCATTCTATGATACAGTTTGGGCATGTCTGGTATATAATTCAGCTTGGCCACCAGTCAGCTCCTAAGTCCTCTCACATACTGTTAGAGCCAGCCTTGTGTAATAACGAGGGCACATTCCTGGCTGATCTATTAGGCAATAAACATTCTGCTATCTGTAACAAGACTATGTGGCAGTAAAACGCAGCATGGAGGGTACTGTAACTGATACCAACTCCCCTTTCTTTTCTTCTGCGGAACAGAAAATTGCTTCACGTTATTCGGGTGGAAGGCTGTAATTACCCTCATAAAAGATGCACAAATAAACCAGTCACAAACAAATAAATCTAGTCATGCCTTACTACTACAGAGAAGTGTTTTATAAGTATTGTCTTAAACATGATTATTATTTCTAATAGGTTGAACTGAATTTTGAACTGAGTTGCCATATAAATGTTGTCTGCTGACATATCAAAGAATAAAACAGTAACTGCCACAAATACTGTTTCTCTGCCAGCAGTGATCATTGCACCCAGCCTGCAGCAGTACATTATGAGATGTACATTCTTATCGGCAGACATTGGCGATACTGTTGCTACAGTGACTCAGATATATAATCCTATGAGTGTCTCAACATCTGTTACCAACAAAGTACAACGACATCCTAACCCAAATGATACTCAGTTGACAACATGACTATGACAATCTTGCCACCTAAAGAAGAGGTGTTGATGTTTTTCTGACCATCAGGGCTTTGGAAGGTGTCAGTACTTATACAGAATTGTATGAAATTCAAGGAAATTTCAGTTAAATATTTCAGTGATTAAATTCTTTTAATTTCTGGTTTTGGTTGGAGACAAACTCCAGATATTAGAACCAGATACCAAAACTTATACCTCCTCAAGGGATCACAATAGCGAGATTATATAGGAAACAGGTGGATGTGGTAATGTTATAATCAGGGAAAACAGATAGTTGTCTTTGTACTTATGGTAATTTTATAGGCCGGATAGAAATAGGAGGTAGAAATAATCAATAACAATAATCTTTTCTTTAATTTCACCATTTGCCTTTAGGAAGAAAAAAGGCAAGTGACTCAAATGATCCTAGCTGAAAAATGATAGGCACAGTAGCCTGCTAGGGAGAAAAACAGACTGATCTTCACCAAAACAGAGGCCTTTAGTCCTGTTTAATGTGTACATTACAAGCAGAATTTAACCTGTCTGCAACAGTATTTTGGATAGTACAGCACTGTTTTAGTGTCCATAGATTAACACTGACTTTCTATGCACCATGCCAAGCAAAACAGTAGAAAATAAAACAACACCCATCACTCTAATTAGAGCCTTAAGTGCCTGTGCAAGAATACAGAGGAGCTGTTCTCATGCATAAGTCACCTGGGACATTGGCTTTGTTGCATGCCAGAAAGCCCAGGGGGACTGATGGGCTTCAGAAAGCTCAGGCAATCAGTGCTTGAAATCTACCAGCAAGTGTGCTGACAGCTAATCGGGATTCATTTCATCTTGTTGATCACCTGTATTTTGACCATATCTAAACCAGTTTCCTGGTCTCCTAGTATGGTCAATGATGCTTCAGAGAACAGTTTACCCCACCCATGTAAACAAGGTAAAAACACAGTCAGCCTGTGCTGGTTGGAGACAAAAAAAAAAAAAAAAAATTAAACACACACAAAAAAAAACCCACCAAAAAACCCCCACCAAACCAACCAAAAAAAAAACAAAACCAACCAACCAAAAAAACCCCAAACACCAACCAACCAAAAAACCCCACAAGCATTTAGATGATTACATTTGGATGAGGTGAAATTAGCCCCAGATCTCAACTGAAAACAAAGTAAAAATGAGTTTTATTCTTGCTTCGTTGTAAACGTGACGGATTCAGAGGTTCAAAGGGAGTTTTAGCTACTTATGAGCCGCAACTACTTTTCAGGCATGTGTGAACAGCAACAGTATGTTCCTACCTTGCAGCTGGGAGTTATTACATAAAAAGTGTAGGTACTATAAATGCACAGTGCAAAACAGAGAGAGAGGTAGTATGTACCACTAGTACTAAAAGGCATTTTACTCCATTTCCAAGTGCACTGCCAATGCACTGTATTGAGCATGGTTTTGGCCATGACTGGGTATTTTCCTTGCTGAATGTATATCCAAAAGGTATGGAAAGATACTTGTTTGGGAAGTTTTAAGGGAGATCAAAGCACAAAACCAGTTTATTCCTTTTTACTCATCATCTCACAGTGAGCAACTGCAGTCAACTCCATAGATAAAGCAACATCTGCATTCTTTGAAATTCTAAGTTTATAAATTGAATGTTTGCAAATTTTGTTTCAATATTTTTCATAATAATGGTATAAAAATTTGGCAGAGAAGTGATTTTTATCATTTCAGTTCTTTGATGACGTTGAACAATTTTAAAGTGCACTTCTCGACTATAAAGCTGAGAAAACAAAGCCTAAGGAAGCCAATATTGTGCAATCCTGTGCTGTAAACAACAATCTTACACTAGCCTGAATAGAGACCTGCAGCTGGAAACAGGATTCATTGTGCAGAACTGAGGCCTCAGTTTGCAAGAGATATGGTAAAGCAGTCCTTCAACTGTGCTGCAGCTTTTAAAGCATTATTTGGTAATGTGCAGCCAGACCTAAATCTTCCTCCTGAACCAAGTGCCAAGCAGCCAGTGAGTTACTAACCTCTGAGAAAATTAGACTCTGATAGTTTTTTATCGTTAAAAAAATGAAGCAAACAATACATTGCAAAAATATAAATTTGTTTGGCTTTTTAATGACATATACAGTACCTGTCCCAGCATATAACCCTTATCATCCTCTTTAGTACTAGGGTATGGGAAATGTCAACTGCTTTGTCTTTGCCAACACAAAGGTTTTGATGATAGTGAAATCAAACTTCTAATTAAAAAAAAAAAAAAAGTGAACAACTCCAAACTAAAACCCACCACAACGTACTACAGGCAAAGCAGAGAAGGGTTCTAGCCATTTCAGAGTCAATAAGGCAATGAAGGAATACAGGAAATAGAAAAAAAAGGCAAAAAGAAAGGCGATGGGAATTACTAACTGCTGTAGGTCACATGTAAGTAACACACATGGATTTTTTTCACCATAAAAACAAAAAAGGAGCACACTATCCCCCATTTTAATTGGGAGAGGAAGCAGAGAAAAATTACACATTGCAGGTCAAAGACAGTGACAAAACTGTGTATAAGTGGCAGGAGATGAACCAATGGATGCTAGTTAGGAGATAAAAATTTTATCCAAATCCCCATGCTTCTGTCTGCACAAGTCGGTGCTTTCAAGGAAACTCCTTTGTTTTTCAGGTAATCCTCTGCACATGTACGTATATGCATATAAACCTCTGAGAGCACTTCTTACTAGGCAAAGCCAAGAGTTTAATTCACATTAACCTCCACACCAGCATTCTGGATAATGGGGAAAGGCATAAGGGCATGTCATGGTTTAACTCCAGTGGGCAACTAAGTACTATGCAGCCACTCAATCACCCCCCAGTGAGCTATTATTAAATAATAATAATAATAAATAATAATTCATAATAATTGTAATGAAAGTGAGATGACAAAAAAAGAGAGAGGAATAAAACCCAAGACAGACGAGTGATGTACAATACAACTGCTCACCCTCCACTGATTGATACCCAGCCTGACCTGAGCAGTGATTGGTCCCTTCTGGGTGACTCCGCCAAATTTATATACTGGGCATGATGTGCTGTGGTATGGAATATCCCTTTGGCCAGTTTGGGTCAGGTGCCCTGTCTCTGCTCCCTCACAGGTTCTTGTGCCCCTCTTCCTTGCAGATCATGAGAGACTGAAAAATCCTTGATTGGGGTAAGAACTACTCAGCAACAACTAAAATATCAGTGTGTTATCAAAATTATTCACATACCAAATCCAAAACACAGCACTATACCAACTATTAAAAAGAAAATTTACCCTATGCCAGCCAAAACCATTACAAGGCATTAGCTTGATTTTTGTTACAAGACTGAGATCAAGGCAGCAAGAATGCAACATTTAAAAGAAATTGCGATTATATAGAGAAGTTTCTGCCTGTGAGGTACCACCAGATGCTAGAAATACTTTGAACATTTGGTTTAGCCTACTCTATTTCCTACAGCTACACAGCATACACCCAGCTTTCACCAACAGTCCTTTTGTCGAATGCCCAGGGTAAGGCACATGTATGGTGAGTTTGGAGACAAATCTAGTGACTTTCTAAAGCATCACCAGAGAAGTTAAGTAGCAGCATGGTCTAGTGAGCAAGCATCACACTGAGAACCGTGAGACAGATGCCTTCCCCAGCTCAGCCCCTGAATTTGTACATTAATTTTTTTTAAGCCAGCAGTCTTTCCACTATCACCCTTTGCTATACAGGACTATGGTCTGCATATGGATTTTCTGATAGCACCTGCTGATATATATGATGTGTTTTATTATAGAGCAAAATAAATGAAATTGCATGTGTCAGAGTTGGCCCCATGTGATGAAGTTAGAGTTTAGTGTGCATTCAGGTTAAAAATGAATAGTGCTATGTACTGGCCAGTTCATAGTGAAGCTGATATTTTCACCTGGAACATACATGCCAGTATTCTTAGTTCATGCAGTGGTTTGCAACATGACCAAACATTTGAGAATAAACCCATTAAATTGTTATTATCTATTAACACAAGCAGCATTTGAATACATACTGCCAGTATATGAACTAGCAGGTTATGATCTTTACCAACATAGCTCCCATTTCAGAATCTTGATCTTGCAGTGATAAATGTATTAATAAGCTGATAACACATTACTAATTGACGAGTACTCTAACTAAATGCCCTGCTTTCATTTTTGAGAATTTCATCCTACACAGGGCACAGCCCATTGTAGGGGCTGCTAGAAAGCTTCACTAAAGGGCAGCAAATCCCACTGAGGTCAGATCCTTTTTAAGGCTTCTGATAAAGCTTCTCTCACTTGGCTGACTGGAAATAACTGAGTAAGAAAAACAGGTTTTCTACCATATGTTGCACAGCCCTTGAAGCAAGGATTATGTGTCATGGTTTATGCGTGCATGTAGGGTTTTAGATGAGTGATGAAATCAAAATCCATTTTCCCAACAGCATTATGGCTTCAACATCTTTCTTAACAAGGCATTGGAAAATAATATGCTATTGTTTTGATATTTTGTATTCAAGAGAAGCCAATACCTTGAAAGGCTCTAGGAGAACGACCGGCTTTCCTATGCCTTTGTGGTCCCACTGATGCTCCTGGTAAAAAGGTAGTTGCTTCACAAGCAAATAGCATAATCAAGAGCACTGAACAGTACAACCACACAAACATGGAAGAATAAAAATGAAAATAAATAAATAAATGCAAATTCCACAATATACAATACAGCAAGAAACAACTTGCCAGAGTCAAAATTAGACGAGTAAGATGAAAACCAGGGAAAACGTTGGCTCAGTAGAGAGAGTAAGATTTCAGCAATGCCAAGATGACCAAAGTATTCAGTTTATTATTTAATTAATCTTATTAAAGATGTCAAGAAAATGGTTAACACCCCTGACAGAAGGGTAAGAGCTCTCCCCTGAAATAGGCCCGATCATAATCGGAAAAGACAAATGTTTTCAAAGTCTGAGCAGTGAACCTCAAAATCTTCACAGAAAAAGCATGAGAGCAGGAAAATTAATAAGGCAATTCCTGTCTGCTAGAAGAGGAAGAGAAGAGATGAAAAAAAGAAACCCCAAAACCATGATACCATTACTTCCATCCCAGAAAAAAAGAAATATGGAATAATATAATCATACTACTGGTAAGCAGCAAAGGGGAACAAGAGGTGAGCAATCTTCATCATTCACTTGTCATGAACAAAGCACATCTCATTTCCTTTCATAGCAACATAACAGAAAGAAGCAGTTAATTTATCTTGATAGTTGGGATTCTCCTAATTAGTTGTCAAGAAAAAGCTATTAAAAGAAGCAAAACAGGAGAGTAGATGTCATGATTTACTGCTGCAGTGGGAGGGCATGCAACATGGCTGTGTGTCACCCGGTGGACAGAGTTCTCTCTCTCTTCAATGACATCATTTACCGTCTGGATGATGGAGAGGATCTGGTGACACAGATCTGAGAGGTGGCACCTGTCAGTGGAGACAAAATGGGGAATCATGCTAATTTTAGCTGTTGTTCTTTTTCAGAACCCAGAGGTTGTGGATATATTTACATATCTGCAAGGCTTGTGAAGTATTAGAACTAGTTAGGTTTCCACTGCAACACCAGTCCAGTGCTATGGAGAAGTCCAGAAAAGGTCTGGATCAAGGAGAGCAACAAGGCATAGGTATGTCATTATTTTAGTGTAGGGAGAACTGAGGAAAGATATTATTACAATTCCAGAAGGCTGTTGCACTGTGAGAAGGGAACCACCTGCTGCTCATGACCCCAGGAGGATTGACAAGCATTGGGGACCACAAATTGCAGGAAAGAAAAATCTTGTTAGAGCTTAAAGAAAAGCATTTTAAAAGCTTTTTCTTTTCTCCCTTTTTTTTTTTTTTTTCCTTCCCCTCCAGGAGAACATAAGTGTAGAATACATTATTTGAAGAATTAATGAAGACTCCATTTACAGATGTTTTTAATATGTTCGAACAACTTTTAATGGCACAGCACTACCTCCAAAGACCCAATTTCTCCTCTGTGGCCAGCAGGCTGAGATTTGTGATCAATTCATCCGAAGCAATTTAAACGAGGAGTGTGAGGGAGAAATTCGTATCTAGTGATAAAGAAATGGGGGAAAAAATAAATTAAAAGAACTGGTATCAAGAAATGTAAGCTCTGATGCTGGCTATGTCGCAATTGTTAGATAAAAGGCACAACAGACCCGGAAAACACGGTTGTACCCCAGTATGAGACAAAGTCAGAAAGGTGGGAAGATCATTTTAGGGCTAGACAGTTATGATTACAGCTCCTGGCAACTTCTAAAAACTAAAGTTTTGTTATTGCTTTTATGAGATTTGATCACCAAAACAGTAAAATTCAAGATTTACTTGACCTAATAAGTAAAGGGTTCTGCATTTCATAGCAAGGTTAACAGACGGGTTACTTCTGGAAGGCTTACCTATTCAATCTAACCCATGGCCAGTGTGGGAGCAGTTCAGGATATGATCACTTGGGATGGTGAAGGCAGCATTGAATTCAGCATTAAATTCAATGCCTTGCTTCTTAGCTTTTGCAAAGAACACTTTTCTGGATGAGAGGTTATAAGAAGGTTTTTTTCTCCTTTTTAAGCAACTTCAAATAGATATTTTTATTAATACATTTATTGGTAATTGCGAACAATTTTCAGTGTATAGCTGCATAGTTAAATTTTGCTTTTTAAATCAAGCTGAGAGTATTCTAACTGGATAACTCCATTTTTGTAATACATGCTGGTGGAAACAGAGCACACTGCCCAACTTTGCCTGACCCTACACATGTGGTAGTGCTGTTTCAGTATTATAAGAAATGAACTTGTATATAATATAATTCTGTGTATATCAGTGGGTGATACTGAACATGACAAACTCAACAGACGTACTTACTTGAAGACAGATGCTGCTCAGTTAAAGAAAATCAGCATCTAAAATTGCTTGAGTAGAAGATTAAATAGTAGAGGAGAAAATAAAAACCAGGCAGGGAACATCAAAGGCCCATACACCAGTGTAAGTGAAGATGTACATTCAGTCAGCAAAACCCAAGTTTCATGGGTACCTGCCCTAGACGTACTTACCTTCACATTCTGGCATGGCTCCTAAAAAGCAAAAATAGTTTTAGTAATTTAAAACACAAGCCATGGGGCAAGAAACAAGTTTTAAATCTGGACATCAACTACTCTAAACATCTGAGGGAAATAGATTTGTAATCTATTGTAATCACATCCATTTGTAGATACGAGAGAGATTTGCTCTGTGGAAGAAGCCAATTCATCTTACCAGGCTTGTATTTTAAGCTTTTCTGAGATGATTCTGTTCTCCTTCACATGTGTATTATTTTATTATAAACTTTCTTAAATAAATGTTTAATTTCAGAAAACTGAACTAAAAATGCAAAATTTCATGTCAAATCCATGATGCTCATTGCAGCCAGAATTAGCATTGGTATTTAAGCATCTATTCCCAAACCACCATGCAGAAACATCTTAACTGGTTCCCCTGAGCCACCCCAGTAATTACGTGAAACGTTATATGCAGAAATAAGAAAGAGGCAGCTAAACAGTACACAGGAGTCAGGAAGATTTCTTACAACAAATAACCAACATTTTTTCCCAAATTCAGATAGGGATTTTTTCAAATTTAGGCTTAATTGCACAAAAAAAGCCCAGACTATTCAAACAGTAGCTGTTTCCATTTGGCCAGGGCATGATATTTTGCCATGAATTTTTGAAAACTGAAGGAAAAAGTACCCTTTCGCCTGTTCTTGGCTACCAGCTTTTCCATTACTCCTGTTTTAAGCATGAAAAAATTGCAGTAAGAGGCCCATAGAAGCATATAAACTAAAGAGATTGAGGTGAAGAACCATTGCTCAGCCCAGCACGGACACAGGTCTCCAAGTCAAGGGCTGCTCTGTGCTGCTGCATTGGTGTCACCTTCTTATCAGTGTTTTGTATCAAAAATTACTGTCTGTGCTTTAGGTATCTAACTTTTCAGTGTTACATCAGAACAAATCGATCATCCAAGTTCAGGCAGACATCTAGCTTCCACATACCACTACCAAAAAAACCTTACAGATGCTTTTGTCTCCAGAATAAAAGCATGTAGTGATGCTGCTGTCTTAAGGGAATTAGTCATCCTTTCCTTTTGATTCTGATTTTGTGGCTCAGAGAGCCGTCAGTTACAACAGCTAACCAGAAAAAATATGTACCTTGAGAACAGTGTTCCTTTGCTAAGTAACACTTTATTAATAACAAATTAATTTTATATTTAATATTCAAAATTCCTTTGAAATCTTAAACAGAAATCATAAAGGAACTGGTCCATGGCCCGGGAAACTTCTGCTGTGGCCATGATCAATGCATATGTATGTTTTATAGTATTAGGGTGGTAAAGGAAGAACTCTTAGTCAATTATAAATGAAAGATGACTTGCACTGGCAAAATACAACTGTCATCGTTGAAAACCAAGTAGGATACCAATGCTAAAGCTCAGGAATTTGCTCAGGTGTTGCATGCAGTTAGGCTTACCTACCACAGCTGAAAATTATTCCCTTCAGTAGCCCATTTACAGCAACATCAAGACTAAGTCCTCTATCTCCTTATCTGCTCAAACACCAACTTAAGTCCTTTTACATGTTCCTATAAGGTCTCACAGAAGGTTGCTATTATCTCTTTCTGCTCTAAGCCTGTGCCACTGTTTTTCTGTTACGGCATGATGCATCTATACTGAGCTAGAGACAAACAAATTTCCCCTTACATGCTATCAAGTGACATTTTGATTCAGCTTCCTGAGACAGGAAAAAACTCTCAAATACCAATCTCATCTTCGGAGTTCAATTGAAATAAAAGCTATGATAGATTTCAAGTGCACCATAAGCTATTTGGGAAAGACAATTCAGCCTACAATTTACCAGCATAAGCTTCAATGATTCTAAAAGCTGTTTTAGCACTGAGTGATGGCTAACAAAAAAATTGTCAAGGGATAATTGCAAGCCATACACATTCCAAAGAGATTGCATTAGTGTCCCTGCTAATGAAAGGGCAAAGAAACGTTTTGTAAACAGAGTTTAAAATAATATCAACCTCTCTTAAAGCTTTCGGAGGCATGTTTAAGAAACTTTTGTTTCTTTAACCTGAAAACACTTTCTGGCCAGAGGAGTCCAAATTGTGCTTTCAGAGGGTGGGCACAGGTAGATGGCTTAGCCAGTGAACTAGATCACTGGCTGCTTTTCTTTGGGGTTTTGTTTGTTTGGGTTTTAATCAGATTGTAGCACCGCTGCCATGCTATAAACATTCATTTGCACCAAAGTGATGAAAAGTCATGATACCCAGTATCAGACCACAATATGCTCTAAGGTTTGCACCTCAAGCAGTAGATAAAAGATGATGTTTGGACTGAGCTCAAGAAAACATTATCAGAGGCATTCCCCTCTATAGCAACCATGGCTCTTCATTGAGATGCAGGTAGTGCTTCGATACCAAAGACTGCAGTGCATCATTAAAGTATTGTGAAGACAAACAACGCTCATGCTGCATACCAAGTGGCATTACATTTAACAGAATCATTTTAGTGTGAATACATCCAGGCCGCTGTGAGCCACTTGTGTAAAACATGCTGGCAGAAATGGATCTGCACTAATTACATTTCATGCATATTTCAGAATTAACCTCAGGGGTATGGAAAGATGGCAATAAAGAGGAGTTTTATAACCAAGTTCATTTGCAATTGGCAGCCACATGATGACTAGCTTTCCTCAGAGATAACCCTAGAACATCTCAGATTAGGAGTTCTATTTGTTGTTTCACTGAAGCTCAGGACACATGAAGATTTTGTATCTCTTTGAAACACCAAACCTTCATCAGAAACTAAACGCCTTTCAAGTACGAAAGGCTAGAGGACTTCAGCTAGTATACCAGTTCCACTAAAACTGGAAAAGCAGACGACCCCTATTACTCTCCAGGGAGTGTCACAAAAGATCACAAGTAGGCTACATCACTATGAGATAATTTCCTTTCCAAAATAAAGAGTTGTTTCATTTCATCCCTCTAAACTTTCTGAAATACTTTCCAAGGACACACTCAAACTTTTTTTTAGGGGAACACAGAAAGCTCAGTTTGCCTTTCTCCTTTACCTGCTTCAAGACTGAATCACACAGGACACAACTAACAGCTTTTCTGCTGCATCTGACCCTCTTACTAGTTTCCTCCTGCATTTCCAGTAATGTCAGTTCATTATTAAATGAGATAAAAGAGCATCTCTGAGCTTCATTAAAACAGAGAGAAGAATGGGATTTCAGATCTCTGGGAAGAAGCCAGAAATCTTCTGGATGTGCAACTGATACTGAATGCTCCAGATCCTCTACACCTGTGAACATAATAGAGAAATCACCAATTATCTCCAGTTCTTGTTTCACGGTAGGATTCAGAAATTAATAGCTCACACAGCAGTAAGTTTGCCTTGCTTATTATTTTCCTCATTTGCTGCTAAACACATTTTGGTTTGCTTTATAAAGAGTTGTCAACCACCATTTTCCATTATTATTTGTTTTGTATAAATAGCCAGGGTCCTGTTGCACTATTATTCATCACATGAACACACAGCATATTGCAGCAATACCCTGTTCCTACTCTGGCATGTTACATTTTGAGGCTTTCATATTCCTTTACAAAATATGTTCTATTTGATGTGTAGAACTGCAGAGAGATATGACTTGCCATATGCATGGTTGTGAGGTGGGTGGGGACACCAGAAACAAAACACCTAGAGCAGAGGTGCCTGCAATTACCTGGCAATCATTCCGATGATCCCAGTTAGCCCAGTTAGGTCATCTATTCTCAAGACAGTCTTTGCCTATACAGGCTTATGTACCATGTGCTCAAAGGAGGGTGGAAAAAAGCCCAGAGGTGGTTTAACCAAGGTCACAAAGAAGATAAAAACACTGTTTGGCATCAGTCCTGTTTCTGATCTCAATACAATGTCTCAGCTAATCAATCATGCTCATTTTCTTTTCCAAAGTTTGTGCCTTTTGCATTTGATGTGTCTGCACTGAAATGTATTTGGTTTATAATCAGGCAAATGAGAGGAAGCAAAGCCATTACTTTTAAAACCTCTTGCTCTTGCACACAGAAAGAAATTAGAATTATCAGAGAAAAGTTGAAACATCAGCAGTGATAGACATATGTTTTTTAAGGGTCTCCAAAGACCTTGAAATACTACACAAGTTCTGCAGCCAATAAAGCCAGTTAGGAAACAATATGGTAAAAATCTCCTGTGGAATCCTATAGGGGCTGATGCAAGAGACTAGTGGCTTAGACTGAAATATCATGGTCTGTTGTGCACATAAATGAACAGGCAATTTCTAAACCAATATTTATTTGGTATGTTGTAGGGGGCTTTTAATAAGCCTATGACCGCAACGGCTGCAGACTATAGGAAATTGCCTGCTCTGCAGGGACGATCAGGGTCTATTCTTTCTAGCATTCCTGAAAATATATATCTGCAAGATATCCGTAGCTAAATGCAGACAGGTAATCAACATGCAGGCTCCTTCAAAACAGGGTTTGCCAAGCATTTTCTTTGGATCCCTTTCTGCAAGAGGCCATCCAGAACAGGCAGAGATTTTAGTTAATGAGCTATCCCATTTCTTAGAAAATAGGTGAGTGACATCCTTAATATATTATCTTCAAATCTAAACATTTGTTATGGTTGTAATCATACATATTTTTTTTTCTTTTAATTCTATCTTCAATTACCCAAATTCTCACCAAACTTTCTTTTTTCGAACTGAATCTTTTCTTTTTGCAAGTTATTTGTCTTTTGAAATCATAGCCACCATTTAACTGATGTGATAATTCACTCTGATGGGTAACATGCATACAGGTAAAAGAAATATTGGTAAAATATGCGATCATAGCCATCATAATTAACCATGGTAAATTAGTAAAGATAATTAATTTTAAACATTTTAGCATAATAATTAAGATGAGTTGAGAGTGAAAAGCAAGAGCATAAACTCCTTGAGTTCTAAAAGACAGAGCTGTAAGACTCTTGCCCTCTCTACATCAGCACTAGTATACTAATAACACTATTTGCACTTGCATTGAGGGCATTTAATGAAGACTTATATGCAACGATAAAAAAATTAAAATCAAGAAACCAATCCATACAGAACTAGGCACATAATTAAGAAATATATTAAACTTCAGCTGCAGGCTGATAGCAAGACACTCCAGAAGCTCCCCATTTATAATCCACATTATGGCGAGCTGCATTTAATTTGAGTAAGTCCCAGAGATGTTGGATCCTGCAAGGTACCCAGCACTCGTGCTTCAATTCCAGACGGCTCACACACTTCATTGTGTTTCTGGAAAACCCACCAGCATTCTTGGCATATATTAGATGACCCTACAGAGAGCAAGGACATGTACTTGACAGTGTGCTAGATAACGTACATTTAATCCTGTGAGGTACTCAATGGCATCAATCTGTAGAGGCTCAAAGTTGTAGGAGATTCTTTGTTTCAGAATGGACCAAGAAAAGGAATCCACTGTGGTGAAACACACTGCACTGCTATGCAGTGTGTATATATAGCTTACATAGTTAGTATTCATATAGAAAGAGTGATTGTGAGCCACTGCTTCTAAACCTTTGCTATGTCTTTCTAAATACAGCTCTGAAGTGATTTTTTATAAATGGCCTCAATTTTTTCCATGCTACCAGGTTAGTTATTCTTCACTCAAAGCAAAGCTGGCATCTGATGTTTACAATAGACAGAAATTATTCTTCAACAAATCCACAGCTACTCTATAGATGATAATGGGATCAAAAAACCTAGTTGATTCTATGAGTCTATGAAAATACGTAACTACCTGAGAAATTCCGGTGTTACTTCTTTCTAGATAAAACCCGAATGCATTTTTAATTTTTGCTCTGCAGTCTATACAGAAAGACAAATGAGGGAGTTTAAAAGCCTGATTGTTGCTTGAGGACTTAAATCTGCAAGGTTGTAAGTGGCATTTATGAGAAGTTGTGTTTCACAAGCTTGGTAATTTGCAGTTTGTTACAAAGACATAAATTCGTTTCTGACTAAATTGTATTGTAAGTCATGCTCCTCAGGGAATGTCTGAATAAAAGGTGATGTTAAAGTAATTTCCGTAACACCAAACTATGCAACGAATTAAAAATTTCCTAGAGGAGAAAACCGGGGAAAAGGAGCAGGCTGAGATGGAATTAATTTCTTGTGCTTGAAAGTGCTTGAAAACTGCAACGCTATCTGTTTTTAAAAGCACAGCATTTGATTTTCATCTGTTTGACAATGACTGGCTTCACCCTTAGAAATTGATTTTCAGCCACATCCAGATACTCAGCAACATCTTTGCCAAGGAGCAGACTCCTGTCAGGTACACACCAACACAGCTGCCATGGTTTGAGAGCTTCATAGCACAGAGATGTGGCCCTTACAGTTATCTTATTATAAGCAAGATGAAAACCAGTTCTCAGGTCCTACGTGAAGGACTGAATCTGCATGTACTCTGGCAACCACAACTGCTCACTACAATAATGGGATATTCTGAGGGGAAAGATCATTTGATCATTCAAGAAAAAAAAAAGAAATTTGCAGCCACCTTCTTAAGAAGAGAGAGCTGAAATAACTCGTACCTGCCAAAGGCCTAACTTTGGGGGAGGTGGGGGAAAGGTTCGGTCAACCTTGACATTTCAAATCAAGACATTTATCAAGGTAGTTGTATCAACTGCAGCAGGGAGATCCTGCCTTATTAACAACCCCTACCTGGCAGGTCTTTACATTTTAGTATCGTTGTGGCTATTTTCCTTGATGAGACAGAAGAGGGTTGTATTTTGAGAGACTGAAAAACCTAAATGCGTACAACTTGGGTATGTGACAAATAAGGGACTGCCGAAACGCGAGATCCATTGAAGGCAGCCAACATAAATAGGGAAAAAATACTATTTAGTATAGTACAATGATTATAAATGTGAAGAAAGTCACACAGCAAGGATGAGGGTAATTTATCCTGAATATTACAAAAAGCTCTAACAGTGAGACTGAATTCATGTTCTGTGTTGTCAAGGGAATGGACTAAATTACATTAAAGGATTTTTCCCCCTCCTGTAATTTTTATCATCTTATGATTCAGTGATATATTTCCTTCCTACCTTTGCACTTCATTCAGTTCATGTATAGGTACAATACCAGAACAAACTTCCTAAGCCAGTGGGTTGAAACCTCTGATCCTGTGAGCAATGTATTATACAGTCTTTTCAGAAATTTAATAACCTCTCACTTAAATGCAGTAATACCAGTTGACTATTTTCTTGCTGTTTGATAGTTGTATTTTCTTCTTACAGTTCCCACTGGACAGCTGTACTAAAACTATCTGCCCTAATGATAATTGCATATGTAAGTCATTCAAGGCCAACTGATGTATGTTCTTGTGCCAGTACTGTTCTTTTACCTGACTATTTTTCCATACCCCTTACTACCCTAAAATATCTTTGAACGCCATCACAACCTCTCTCAGCCTCAAAGGACTTGACTTACCTCTAGGTTTACAAAAGTTACCTATAGGTTTACGTGCACAAATCCATGGGACCTGATGGAATCCATCCGCGGGTCCTGAAGGAGCTGGCGAATGAAGTTGCTAAGCCACTGGCCATCGTATTTGAAAAATCATGGCAGTCAGGTGAAGTTCCCAACAACTGGAAAAAGGGAAATATAACCCCCATTTTCAAGAAGGGGAAAATGGATGATCTGGGGAACTACAGACCATTCAGTCTCACCTCTGTGTCTGGCAAAATCTCAAAATGACCAATTTGGTGGCCTTCTATGTTGGGGCTATGGAACTGATGGACAGGGGTAGAGCAGTTGACGGTATCTACCTGGACTTGTGTGAAGCATTCGACACTGTCCCACACAACATCCTTGTCTGTAAATTGGAGAGACATCAATTTGATAGGTGGAACACTTGGTGGATAAAGAATTGGCTGGAGGGCCGCATGCAAATAGTTGTGGTCAATGGCTCAATGTCCAGCTGGCGACCAGTAACAAGTATGTCTTCTATTGCTCTCAAATCTAAGACAGTATTTACCAAGGAGCCAAACCAACTTTACTCAGAGTTGTATCCATGCCACCAGCTCTTTAAAGATCCCAAAATATATTGATTGTTATCATACTTTAAATAATCCATCTGTAATTTTTAATTATGAGCACACACAAAAAAAAAAAACCTCAATAACCAAAACCCAAACCAACACATTCAAATGATAATCTTGTCATCCTTGTTTTTAAACACATACAGAGCTCTGAAGCTGACATGAAATTGTTCAGACTCATAAGACCAGTCCTGATCTCACCTTAAATAGCGAAAGTCCGTGCTAACATGTAATGATGATGCAGTAAGATCAGTATTTGAACAAAAATGAGGCACATGTATATATTTGTAAACTTCAGACAGAATTGAGCATTCTGGAACCTTCTCCAACCTTCAGGAATAAGTTTATTCCACTGTAAATATGCCATCACTTACTATAATGTACAGCAGTAATTGCAAGAGTGAATTTCATACATGCTATTTAGCTGAAAAACAAAAAAAACCCAAAACAAACAAACAAAAAAAGCCCCATTCCAATGCTTTTCAGTTCCATGGGGAACATACAGCGGCATTGCCTTCTCTGTGAGACAGTCATTCTGCTGAAACACTAACAGGTGTGAATTATAGAATCATAGAATAGTTAGGGTTGGAAAGGACCTCAAGATCATCTAGTTCCAACCCCCCTGCCATGGGCAGGGACACCTCACACTAAACCATCCCACACAAGGCTTCATCCAACCTGGCCTTGAACACCGCCAGGGATGGAGCACTCACAGCCTCCCTGGGCAACCCATTCCAGTGCCTCACCACCCTAACAGGAAAGAATTTCCTCCTTATATCCAATCTAAACTTCCCCTGTTTAAGTTTTAACCCGTTACCCCTTGTCCTGTCACTACAGTCCCTGAAAAAGAGTCCCTCCCCAGCATCCCTACAGGCCCCCTTCAGGTACTGGAAGGCTGCTATGAGGTCCCCACACAGCCTTCTCTTCTCCAGGCTGAACACCCCCAACTTTCTCAGCCTGTCTTCATACGGGAGGTGCTCCAGTCCCCTGATCATCCTCGTGGCCCTCCTCTGGACTTGTTCCAACAGTTCCATGTCCTTTTTATGTTGAGGACACCAGAACTGCACACAATACTCCAGGTGAGGTCTCACAAGAGCAGAGTAGAGGGGCAGGATCACCTCCTTCGACCTGCTGGTCACACTCCTTTTGATGCAGCCCAGGATACATTTGGCTTTCTGGGCTGCGAGCGCACACTGAAGCCGGCTCATGTTCATTTTCTCATTGACCAGCACCCCCAAGTCCTTCTCTGCAGGGCCGCTCTGAATCTCTTCTTTGCCCAGTCTGTAGCTGTGCCTGGGATTGCTCCGACCCAGGTGTAGGACCTTGCACTTGTCATGGTTGAACTTCATAAGGTTGGCATCAGCCCACCTCACAAGCGTGTCAAGGTCCCTCTGGATGGCATCCCTTCCCTCCAGCATATCAACCGGACCACACAGGTTGGTGTCATCGGCGAACTTGCTGAGGGTGCACTCAATCCCACTGTCCATGTCAGCGACAAAGATGTTAAACAAGACCGGTCCCAACACCGACCCCTGAGGGACACCACTCGTTACTGGTCTCCAGCCGGACATTGAGCCATTGACCACAACTATTTGTGTGCGGCCATCCAGCCAGTTCTTTAACCACCGAGTGGTCCATCCATCAAATTGATGTCTCTCCAATTTAGAGACAAGGATGTCGTGTGGGACAGTGTCAAATGCTTTGCACAAGTCCAGGTAGATGACATCAACTGCTTTACCCTTATCCATCAATTCTGTAGCCAGATGGTAATGACTCTTGGTTGCTGGGCTCAATATGATCTGGTGAAAATTGGCTCAAATCTTCTGTATCTTATTAGTAATCTCTTAAGCAATTATCCTACAGCACACGCTTCACCTTTATTTCTTTAGTTATACTTTACTAGCATGAAGTACGTACTCACTCTGGGCAAGGGGCAAGAGGATGGTGGTGGAGAATTAAGTTAGGAATACAATCCCATCTTTTCATGACAAATTCCTGTTTATACTAGTAAATGCTAACTTTTATCTTTATAAGTAAAAATGAGAAAGTAATATTTTACATTATCATGATAGTATAAAATTGCAAATTATGTATTTGAAGAATAACTTCTTTCAGTGATGAGAATAAGGATTCTCTTCTTTAAGAAATGTAAATATACATTGATTTTCTCAGGTGCTATGCAATCCACACTAAATGCTATGCCAGTGGGACAGTACGAGCAGAAAGAATAATTCACATTGTGTCTTGGTGGCTGAAACCTTCAAGAAGAAGCAAAACAAAATCATTTTTCTCATCATGATGTATAAAAGCTCTTCAAGCCTAATCATGAGTTATCTTCTACTAGAAATGTCTTAATTCAGACTTTAAAAGAAGTTTACACCTAAAAATTAAAGTTTTAGTATAAAGTTAAAAAAAAAATAAATAAAAAAAATCAGGATGACTTAGCTTAACACTTCCAAAAGCAAGTTTTACTCTTTTAAAATAATGTACACACTTTTATTTTGCTAGTTAAGTACAAACTGGGATCCATTTTTACAGCTAGCTTTCAATCAATCCGAAGTGGCACATTTCATTCCAAAAGAATTTTGTGTTCAATGAAGCTCACTTAGCTTTACACAAGAATGGAGCTTCAGTATACACACTCAACATCTCACCACACACTCCAGGTCACAGTTCTCTTCCAAGCAGTTTACAAAACCTCTTTAGAACGATAAAGGGAATTGCCATTTTCTTACCCCCCTGTAGTACATGATATACACGTACGAAATGAGTTCACCTACCCAGGCGCTTAAGCATTTACACCAATAGAACCACCAGCACTGTCTCTAGCTAGCTGCGGCCAAATTATTCACTTAGAAAGTGCAAAATGCCCAAAAATCTCCCTGCTACATACACACATACCAAAATTAAATAAGAACCCCTACACTATTCAAGGATAGGGAGAAGTGATTTCCTGGCCCTAACCAGTAACAGCATGCAATGGGTACAGTGCAAATATTTATGTGGGAAGCAGTTACTCAATAGCCTTTAACCCTCTTCCCTTAGGTATAAGATAAGCCTCAGGTATTTATAGACTTTATCTAATTTCCTGTCCCCAGACTCTCTTGCTGTTACACAATGTCTTGCAAGAACTTAAATTCCACCTTAAGGGCATTTAGCTTCTTCGTACTTACAAGGTGGTCAGAAAAACACACAACTTCTTCCTCAAATAAGGAAAAAGCCCCACTTCTAGTAGCTAACACGACTGTAGTTGTCATAGTCATAGCTTGATCATACAATCATATCAGCTTCTAGCGGAAGCAATTCTTTTTTTATCTATCCCAAATATTTAAGTAGAGATTCGTAATCTTTCTTCTGACCTTTATTAATTTTGAACAAACCAAACCCTTTATCTCTCTTCATTTAAAGATTAATCAGCTCCCTTGATCTTAACTGCACTACTCTGGGTCCATTCCCTTTCAAGGCAGTCTTTCTGAACAGAGGTAGTCAGAACCATGCATCCACTTTTCCAAGTCAACCTACCACTGTCCATTATAATTATAAAATATTTCCCTGACTTTAAAAGCACTGAGGGTACTTAATCTACTCTGTTTCAGGATGATAATCTTGGGATGCTTTCTCATGGCTTTCACGGGTGCCCACAGTTATTCTTCAATCAGAATATACCCAAGATGTTCTGCATGTAACCAATCTGTCTAGACTCACTCAGATACAAAAAAAATAATCTGCTTGTTTTCCAGCATGGGACTCTCACAATATCATCTTCAGGTCTAGTGGTGGTCAGGCTGCTTAGAAGTATTACTCTGTAGTAAAGACAAAGAATAGTTCTTAGTTACCACATGCATACCACTTCAAGAAAGTATTAGGGCAATGATTTCCCAAGATATCTGCCACAGTTTCATTTTTTTTTTTCATAAGACAGAGTATTTAAGCCTTGATTAAGCAAACCCAAACAATTTGGCATACTGTAAGCACACATTTAACCACAAAGAGAGGAGGTGCCAAAACATCTTCAGAGCTGGGTCTGTGCATCTGACCTACAAGGGTGTTTAAGGTAAAAACATCATCTTCTATCCCTTCTGATACCATCTTCCCCTCACTTTCCTCATTTTCCATACCATACTTCTTTGGTCAACTTGTCTCAACTAAAAAATGTAATTTTAAAATAAACTAATTCAGTAGAATTGCTGCCATCTCCTTCAAATAACCTCTAAAGCAAAAGATTAGGTACATTGTTCTCACACAGCCAATTTGCCCTGTTCTCCACTGTTTTCAGCCTAGTACCAGCATGTAATGCTAGCCAAGGATTAGGAAGAGGTAGAGTGTATGACTACACTGCAGCTTGAAGTCAAAGGTCATTCTTTTTCCCACCAACACCTTACATCAAGGGAATTATTTATTATTATTATTATTATTATTATTAAATGTGATACTGCAAGTTATACTACTTTTGTGGGATTTCTCTGTGACCACTGTCCAAACAGTCTTCATCACTGAAATAAAATATGACTTTCTCCCCTTACAGATGCAGGTTGGTCTATAAAGAAGCAACATGATCCAACTTTGGACAAAAGAAATCTGGTTTCTACTTAGATTATGCCAGTGATCTTTGTCAAAACTCCTTCCTTTCTTATTCTGTGAGTCCTACTGTTTTAAACTCCAAGCTCTTTCACCTTAATTTGCCTTCTATCTCTTCACAAATGAAGGGCATGAACTGACAACTACTACAGTACAATAAATAACCCTATTTCTGGAATAAGTTTGAAATAGAGACCACCTAAGAGTAATTTTCCATAACGATTAAGTACTCCAACTGTATTCTTGAAATAGGACAGTTGCCAAAGATGAAATTTTGTTCAAGCTCTCGATCTTTACAAAAAAAAGATGAAGCTCAGAAATTCTATCTGTGACATAAATAAAAGCTATTTTACCATATGGGATTGTGGGTAAGACACACACCACCCATCATTCCCCCTCTCCCCCCTTCACTTTTTGCTTCCCATTTCTCTCTTTAGCACAAGGGAGCTAGCACATTATACAGCAGCCCCAGAAGCCTTCATCTGGAACAGAGCAGACGTCTCAACCAGTATCATCTTGGAGGAGGACGTATGTGATGTCACTGCTTGAAGCCAGGAGAGGAAGGGCACACAGGCAGTAGCTACAGGTGGCCCCAAGATGTCCAAATAACATCACAGTCCACGCTGCAGCACAGAGCTGCAAGGAACTGCACGTCAGTTCCACCTGGCACCTCTGCAAGTACTGCAGTGAGGAACAAGCAATTTAAGATACCTTAGCATCTTCCCACTCCAGGAAGAAAACCTGCAGGAGACAGTTTAATGAGATAGTAAAAATTTCCACCTTCCAACCATTTTGTACAAACTATGACTATTCTCTCCCAGTATTTGCTTCTCTGATTTTCTTCTGGCATTATAATCCAGCAGAAAATTAGCTGAGCTCTTTAGCTGAAAGATACTGACTTGTTTATTTTGCCTCAACTCTAAAATATTTAGAGGATACCATCTAGCTTTTGAATGTTAAGTGATTTGCCTTTGCTCACATTAAAATATTTCTCATTCTAAAGACTATGCAGCACTCTAAAATATGAGACTCATTGGCTTGCAAATTTCTCTTTAACGCTTGGAAAAATTTATTATTATTAGAGTAAGGTAGCTGAAATCAGGGCCTCATTGTGTGTACTCCTTAAATAATGAACAGGAAGGAGACCGAGGTACAGAGAAATTAAGCACATTGATTGAGGTCAGACAAAGGTTAGGATCACTGGAACTACAGCAGGTGTTTGAGACCAGGCCACCCTTCTCCGACAGTCCTTGCCATGGTGCCAAAACTGCATTGAAACCAGAAACATAACAACTGATCCACCACTTTTAAGAAAAAGGGACCACTTATGCAAGCCATAAGCAGAAATGAGGAAAATAAGACCAATGCAGTGCAATGCTGATCGTAATTCTGGCTTAGGCATTGAATACTGTAGCAGAAAGGAGGGATTCTTCAAAACAAGCAAACTGGCCCTCTAACAACGGTGACTGATGGAAAAAGGAAACTGAATCCTCTCTGCACCCACAAATGATACTGGATTTGATTTTTCTTTTCAACTTAAGAGTTACCTATTGAGTGATGATCTACACATTGAGAAAAAGTTGATAAAGCTTGGATATGCAGTTAAATAGTGTGGTTGCAAATCAAGTAGTTCTATTAGCTACAGACATATCAAGACTATGTTTAAACTAGGAAGCAATTGTGAGGTTGTGAAGAAGAAGTGAAAGTTACACTCTTGCTAAAGCCGGTGCAGATTTCCCTATGTACCAACACCGTCCTACAGAAATGGGCTTCCAATTCTGGAAATCATTTAATAGTGACAAATGCAGCTCTCAGGAATCATGTTCTTCACACTTTTTGTGAGGAAAACTTCAATCCTTATTTTAATACATAATTATGGAATTTCAAATGTTGTCTTCCTAGTTTTCAAGTTACATTCTCCATAGCATGAATTTTTTTGTCCAACTTTGAGTTCTTTCACCGAGATGCATCAGCAGAAAAGCAGCCTCTTACTACAGAAAGACAGAGAATTTTAGGTACATCACCTGTGAGAGATGTAGATTGTATGCTCACTTTGAACTCTAATAGCTCAGGGATAAAATTCATGCAAAATTATCTCTTTGGTTTCTAGTGCTAATTCAGCTACAAAAACCTGAGATATGCAGCAGCTTTTACAACTCCTTTGCTTCATGAGGAGAGATTTCAGCAAAGCAGTCACAGTCTTGAAACTGATCCTAAACATAACCACTCAAACCATGTAAAATCCCCACACATTAATTTATGCTAATACACTGTAGTCTACAATACGCACACTGTATAGATGCTACCAACAGTAAAGGCAACTAGAAGTGAAGCAATGTCATCCTAAAAACTAGTGTGTACAGTATACAACAAAATAATCTTAACCAGCTTTCACTGTGTTAAGTAACCACGCATTTATGAAGTCAGATGGAAATGTCTTTAGACATTATTTAAAGGTACAACTAACTTGTAATCATTATTTCTTGACCTCCCCCTAAAAAACAAAAGGAAACAAAACCAAACCAAACCAATCAAAAAAAAAAAAAACCCCAACACAAGACTAACACCACTTTGGACAGTTTTCAGAGGTCAAGAAAACAAATGTAAAATGTTTTTCACTCATTTCTACCACATTGTTCTCTTCCAAATAGCTTTTTAGAAATACTGAAGTAATAAACAGCTTTGCCTGCAAGGCCCACAAGTAGCAGAAGATACAAGTTTTGAATTAGCTTTTCAGAAGTCAGAAAACCCACAAAGCTGCCAACTCTAAAAATTTAGTTCCAGGTACTAGATTCAGAGAGACAGTCATCATAGAGATGAACAGAAGCAACAGTAATTTACAGCTGGTACATTCCTTAGTAAAATCCATTTACTTAAGGCATTCCTGATGATGAACTTTTCCACTTGTTTGTAAAGTTAGGCTTAAAGGACAGTGACTAACAGCTTAGAGAAGAACTGAAATTGGAGCTCGCAGTCTGAACACATGACATGAAGCCCAATGACCGTTGCTATGAAAATAAATGGTCTTGTGTAGGTGTAACTTGTACAAACTAACTCCATCCATTTTAAACAGCCTCAAAGGCTACAGGAGCATAAGAGTCTGGAAAAATAAAGTCTGTGCTGAAAGTTATGGCCCTGAGCTAAGACTGTGTTGGTCTTGCACAGAATGGCTGTGGGCAGAGGACACAAATGCATTCTCTAGTCCATCTGCCCTCAACCCCTGACTTAGCAACCACAGAGGCTTGCTCTAAACTCAGAAGTCAAATTTGCAGCCTGTAGAGATAAAGAATGATTTTGTACCAAAATCATTACACAAACAGGGAGGTTTGTACCCGATTCTTCTTGCATTTTAGAATTGCAGTGTACATCGTGTGAAGCAAAATGTGGTACCTGCTAACTGACTGTTTTGAGAATTGGGTAAACAAATCAGTGTCAGCTCAGCCTGGGAGGGGGGGCTGTTGGTTTCCTCCCCCAGTAAAGATAGCACAAGAACAGCGAGCATGTCCCACTGGGCCCAGTGTCCTTGCTCAGGAAGCAGCAGTACAAGGTTACACATCACTCTTGACACCTCAAGTAAATAAGAATTGGCCAAATGACAGTTTTGATCTCTGATTATTCCAGTGCATCAGCCTCGCTGTTTAATTTGTGTCTAACAGACATGATTACAACAGGTTTTTTTTTCGCACCTCAGCCTTATTTTTCTTATGCATTACTCTCCTAATTCAAGTTGCTTCCTTGGCAGAGAATTACAGATCATTATTGCATGTTCATGAGAAAAAGCTCCAGATAGAAAAAGGTCAACAGGCTGAACTTCACTTACTTTGGCATCATCAGCAGTTGCTACTGCTTGTATTTCATGATTAAAAAAAAAGTCTCTCCTGATGCTGGAAGGATCCAAACAAAATAAAAACAAAAACATACTCAGCTTTTATGTCTTGATAATGCAGTCATTTGTTTTCTCTTTGAAAAGAACAGCTCAGTACTTACTCAGGTATTTCTGATAGAAAATATCAACTTGCACAAGGCTTTACTGTTAAATGCATGTTTTGGGTTTTACATTTACAGTCATGTAAAAAATGCAGGTAAAATTCAGCTCTAATTATGTTTTCCTTTGCCCCTTAAACTTGGTAATTATTACTGAATAGAAACAGGTAGGGCTTTTTTTTTGTCCTACTACCTGCAGCAGCCAAGGCTCTTTGTTTGGCTTCAGAGAAACTGGCATTAAATTTGAGTTTGACAAGAATCCAATCAGTAGCATGGCTGCCTGAATACTAGTGCTGATGGTTAAATGATCAGTTGGTCTACAATTTATCACAGGCATGAGAATTTTACTTAGATGTAGCTATTGCAGAGACTGCCTAATTCAGAGGAAGATTACAGCTAGGATTGAGTTTTGTTTAACCTTAACCTTCGTGGCAATATTTATTATTCTTACTGCATTACATCCTTGTTAGGAATTTCTGATCTCCCATTCCAAACCACCGAAGAGAAGTCTGTTTGTCACTCATTAAGCAGATGTAGAAAACCACACAAAAGTTTTAATACCACAAGGCTATGCAAACAGCAGCAAAAAACGGTTACCATATTTTCCCCTCTGTAAGCAAGGCAAAGTCCTTCCAATTAACATTTTCTTTAGAAAAATTACTTACCATGAAGGTTTCTGCATTTTCTTAAAGGTTGTAAATCAGTGTCCTTACAAATTCTTCCACAGCATTTTTCACTGTGGTTCTATCAGAGATTACATGCCCAGCAGCAAAAAGGGAGTTTGAGAGAACCATACTTCTAGCTCATATTTTATTCTCTTTACTTTAAAAGTTCAGGCACTCAGACTTCTATTTCACCCATCACTTGTCCTTGGAGGCTACTGCAGCTTTGGGGAAAAAAACCAATTATCTACTGTCTGTGAAAAATCTAGTAGTTACAATTACAAAATAGTAAGATGTCAAAGATACCTAATTTACACATACGGTTTTAAACTTCTTAGCTCAGTGAAATACCAAAATATATTGTCTAAAATCATTATATCCATCAGGTACAATGACCCCTTTGACTGTGATACCAAATGTAAATTCACAAACATTTATACAGTACATCTGAGTCTGCATTAGAAATCAGCAATTGAAAATCTATTTTGTTTACTTTGTCACCGGTAATGGAATTACAGCACTGAGAAACACATTTCCTTCTTCAACACATTTAGCAAGCAGAACACTTTTGTCTCTAGGGTGAGAAGAGTTTAATGTTCACAACGCTCAGTCTTTTGCTTCTCTTCCTCTTGGTGCTCACAAGTGTCACAGTCCCCTATGACAGCTAAGCCTCCTGCCACAGCTGCTTTTGGTAACTGCTTCAAAAAAGCACTATGAATCTTTAATAGCATGAAAGAAATTTCAAAGGAATAGAAATAGCAAAGTCTAACCAAAGACAAACTTTTAACTGAAATTTTCTGACCAAACTAATCTTTACTCAACAACGCACATTTTCTGGAATGTGTAGACTCCTAAATTGCAAATTCTTACTGCATATGCTGCAGGTAAAGCCATGCTGACCTTAACACAGTTTGATCTGTGATAAGAAGCACTGCAAGATGGCAGAAAAGGGGAAGAGATTAAACCCTTTATTCATATACTCTGATAGTGTCCAGATATTGTTATCACAGTCCGAGCTTTTCACAATGACTGCAATGCAGGGGTACAAACAATTCTTGCACCTTGAACATGGCCAAGCTGCACCCCTCATCCTTACAATGGGCATTAAAAAAGCCATGTACTTGCACAGATTTTGCAAAAATAGTTGTGAAGACGGCATTCAATATATGCTAGAGAGGAGAATCACACACGATCAGCCAGGAATCAACCCCGGTGTAGGTACCTTGAGAAGAGCTTCTCCTCCCCGTTACATGAGTCCTTGGCATGACAAGGTGCTGGCTATAGACCCCACAGCATGTGGGTTCTGCTTCCTGAGCTGTTACAGCACCCACAGTGCAGTTGTGAATTCTTCCATCACAAATTACATTTACACTGCATATTAAAATTAAATATTTGAAGAGGTTTTTTTTTCTTTCAGATCATTTTAAAATGACAGGAGGAATGAGGACAAAAGCTGGCTTTAAAATAAAATTTGACAGATTTATGACCAACACTATATGGCACATTTTAACCTCTGCAACATGAAACCAAACTTGATGGCCCAGAAGCATCTTTCAGCCCTAAATTTTTAGCACTAAGTTTGTTGCTAGGAAGTGGCTCTGCTGCTGAAGCACATTTCCAACAGTCCCTTTTGGAAGTAACATCTGCCTAGAGGAGTATGGATAAAACCAAAACAGTGGAGCAAAAAATTACAAAGTGAGTAAATGCACCATTATTAGGACATGGGAGAATGGCTTTAAACTGAAAGCAGGGAGATTTGGATTAGATATTAGGAAGTTCTTCACTGTAAGGGTGATGAGGCACTGGAATAGGTTTCCCAGAGACATAGATACCCCAGTCCCTAGCAGTGTTCAAGGCCAGGTTGGATGGGGCTTTCAGCAACCTGATCTAGTGGAAGGTGTCCCTGCTCATGGCAGGGGGTTGGAACTAGATGAGCTTTAAGGTCCTTTCCAACTCAAACTGTTCAAGGATTCTACAAGTTTGCAAAGCTCAAAGAGTTCCCATGCCTCACCAGCAGAAACTGCCTGCAGTACCTTTTTCGGAAGGCACAGTGTAGTTCTTGCGGGAAGATGCCAAGTTCTTGCTTGGCAGAGCAACTAAGAATAGCCAGTGCCTGCTCAAAGGTGGCAATCACTGCTGTACCAAATCCAGTTATTAGTATTGCACACATTAACTTACATTTATCTCCCTTTCATAATAGAATAATCTAAAACTTGTATTTGTGGCATATTTGCCTAGATAACCTTCTTTTCATTCCCTAATGCAGAGAAAAATACATACTGTTTTTGTAAAATAAAGAGAGCAGATACTACCTGCAGAATAAACAAGGCACACCTTCACTTGACATACAGCTAAAAATCTGAAAACTAAGGACCACTTCAGTGGCAATCACATGCAAAGACAATGCTTAATCAAGACTTACACTATCTCATCTTACTGTCTCATCTTCCATTCGTAAATGGAAGTTCTGACACCACACCACCATGAAATTTCATACTTACCACTTTATGTCAACTCAAGATAAAGCTTATATTGTGCTGGGCACCTGGCACTTCTTACAGACTTCTAAACAGAACTTTTTATCAGGATTAAAACAAGAAGCTTCTAACCAGAAATCCAACTTTTCTTCATTTCTTTATAGGCTGAGAAAGATCAAAACAAGCAATTAAGACATTTCTTTGCTTCATTAACAAATATACAAAGTTTTATTTTATTAGATTGGTTTTCTGTATATTAACATTATTGTATCAATTATAATCCACATTCACAGCAGAAATTTTCTAATGGCATTTTGCAACACTAACTGCTGTATTAGAAATCCTTAAGAGAAACTCATCTTTCGCTAGTCAGGTAGCTTGAATGAAGTGCAAAACCACAATAAAATTTGACAGACATATACCCAGCTCACACTCAGGGGAAAATGGAGTTTGTAAGACCAATAGATATGGATTCACTGCACACAAGAATGTGACCTGAAGACATCAGTTTTCAAGTTCTCCCATTACCACACATCGATTACAATGAGTTATTTTCCATTGCCCTTAAGAGCAACAAAACCAAAGCCCAATAAGGTTACAAATAAAACAAAACATGTTGGCCAGACTACCTGAAGCTTAGCCCTGTACTTGGTACCTTTTGCCCAATAAAGGTTTTAGGAAGAACTGATGAACAGCAACAGTTCCATTTCTTGATAGTCTCTTTAATTTTAACTTCAAGGATCAATTACTAGGACGTAACACAGCACCTTTCTTGGGACCCAACTCATAAAGGGCTTTTTTACATTTATTTATTTTACTATACTCGCAGACATAAACATGGTATCATTCAACTAGTGATTCCCAACACTAGATACTGACTCTCCCAAACCACAAAGATAGTAAAGCCTCCAAATTTGACTGGAATTAAGTCCAACTCACACAGTATAATTCAAGATATGTCTCCCTTTCCAGGCACTGGTGCTGTCTTCCCTGCACTCTTTTCAAGACAAATGAAGTATCAAAAACTCCAGGTGCCTTTCCCTTTCTTCTACATGAGTACTAGTTTTCATGAAGCCCTTGGTGCTATGACTTAACATCATCTGCAAGGAAGACTACTCAACCTTTTTACTTGTAGAATTCAACAAAGCAAACCAAATACTGCTCAAATGTAGTCAGACTACCTCCTTAGTAGCTGCTAACATTGCTTCTCTTCTACCACTTTCCAAGAAATGAGTTTAGCATAACAAGCTTTAACAAATAACGTTTTAGCCATAAATTGTGTATGCATCCCTTTGTCAATTTGCTAGTAAATACAAGACACCGTCAACACAGAAAACTGCCTCAACAAGAGGCTTTAAGGACCATGTCCTGATTACAGCTGTGTGTAACTGAAAAATCTGTAACATACATTCCCAAGAATTCATTTTTACGTAATTTTCTCCATCACATTGTTACTTCACTACAGGCAGTGCTTTCATCAAGGAAACACTTCCATGCACAGATATACAGAACGACCAGTGCCATTCCGGAGGGCTGCAGATCACGTTTTCCCCTTTTGGATCATTTAAGCAGATAACCAAATTCAAAGACCCATCTGTTGTACTCTGAATAAGGCACTTGACCCCAACAAGCCATACAGCACCAGGCCGGTGTGTGAAAAAAATCTGGGTGCAACTTTTCTTCATCATGTATACCTAAACAAGGAATAGTTCTGTAACAATTGTGCTCTTTCAGTCTGAAGTTATCTTCTTGCAACAGCTTGTGCAGATTTTATGAACTGCTTCACATTCTTCCCTAAACTTCCTAGTTATGGCCACATAAATATTTTGAAAGCTTTCAGAAGGTTATTCTAACAAAGATCCTATTCAAAATAAACTCAAGGTGCACTTCAAAGGGGCACGTAAGAAACTCATTAGAACTTGTGAAATATTACCATGAAATCACAATAATAAAATTTTAATCTGCCCATCAGCAGTTCTTAACCATCTATACTGGGAAGTTTTGTCAATCTAGGTCTCAGATGATTTCATTCCCTGAAAAAAGTTGCCCTGCGGCATGCATAGTATAGGCATCACTAGTGCTACCTGGAAAAGTTCTATCTTCTCTCCTTCTCCCTCCCAAAAGGGTACCAATATAAAACAGAATTATCATAATATTTTTAATAAATTCACCCTCTGCTGCATGTATTTTAAGTTATCCTCTGCTTAAAACCTTTGAGTAGTCTAGGAGTAAAACCCGTTAACTCATCACCAACAGGAAATTAATAAAGAAGTGAGGTTTGCTTTCTATCAAAACAAAAAGCATTTATCACTTCTGGGGTATTTTATAATTTCGTCAAAGACATTAATGGAATCTGGTATTCTGGTCTAGTATTAGGTCAGAGTCAAAAATCTCAGTTTTAAGGAAAACCCCTCATTCTATACTCACTTGAACTGCCAATACCTTCAAGCACCAGGGTAATTTTCATTTTTCCATTTAATGATGGTTCTGCAGTTCCAAAAAGACAAGTTATGCATCTTTGTTCACATACAAAAAGACAGTCTAACAGATGTAAACTATTTATTGAATATTTGCCACCAATATTGTTAAATACATAATCTTGCAGTTTTCCGCTTTCAAGTTAAAATGTCAGAAACAGAACACCAAATATTTACAATTCTTATAAGGAATGTTACATAATGACACATTAAGGCGTAAATTCTTTTGGCTTATAATTCTGAAAAGAATGATAATAGCAAAAAGTGATGCAAAATCTTCGTTGTGAGATTATGATTAAGCTACAATGTTTTACAAAAATATGGTGTAAGATGGCAATAATCCCATTCAAAATCCTGCATTAGGCCCCTCAAGAGGAGCTGATAATTTATACAGTCAAAACTTTAAAATTTACATATAAAGGTACCCTATCCACCATTTAAAAGTACAACTCTTAAACATATACAGTTTTCAGGCCACAGTTTTGAAGGTCTGGAGTATCAAGTTGGTTTGATGAATTAGTCGGTTGGCACTTACAAACACATTTATTGCCCTGTTGAAAGAGAAAGACATTGCTTCAGACATGTTTATAAACATCTCATTCAATAAATAGAATCATAGAATAGTTAGGGTTGGAAAGGACCTTAAGATCATCTAGTTCCAACCCCCCTGCCATGGGCAGGGACACCTCGCACTAAACCATCCCACACAAGGCTCTGTCCAACATGGCCTTGAACACCACCAGGGATGGAGCATTCACAACTTCCCTGGGCAGCCCATTCCAGTGCCTCACCACCCTTACAGTAAAGAACTTCCTCCTTATGTCCAATCAAAACTTCCCCTTCTTAAGTTTTAACCCATTACCCCTTGTCCTATCACTACAGTTCCTAATGAAGAGTCCCTCCCCAGCACCCCTGTAGGCCCCCTTCAGATACTGGAAGGCTGCTATGAGGTCTCCACGCAGCCTTCTCTTCTCCAGGCTAACAGCCCCAGCTTTCTCAGCCTATCTTCATACGGGAGGTGCTCCAGTCCCCTGATCATCCTTGTGGCCCTCCTCTGGACTTGTTCCAACAGTTCCATGTCCTTTTTATGTTGAGGACACCAGAACTGTACACAATACTCCAGGTGAGGACTCATGAGAGCAGAGTAGAGGGGCAGGATCACCTCCTTCAACCTGCTGGTCATGCTCCTTTTGATGCAGCCCAGTATACAGTTGGCTTTCTGGGCTGTGAGTGCACACTGCTGGCTCATGTTCATTTTCTCATTGACCAACACCCCCAAGACAAATGCATCATTAAGTTTGGGCAAATAAATATACTGGCATCTAGGCTCTGCAAATAGGAAGCATATTGATGTTTTACCATATCATGATCTACCTAAAGCTTACTGCTAGCAGACTTATGTGCATTGTTAACCTTAGAAAGACTGTATTTATTGGCTAGAACTTAAAGACTTTGGCTCTCAACCATCACTGACATCTCAATCATTTAATTCTGGGGTTTTAGCTAAGACTGGAGCAGATGATCATTAAACACCTGTTCTTTCAAAGCTGAACACCTCATCCCCTAGTCATTTCAGAATTTGCGACTCTTCCCTCAAGAAAGCAAGCATGCATATGGAAGCAACATACTGTTTTAGATATTTTTTGTTAACAGGTGTGGAGTCACTTTTTCAGCTCAGTAATGACATCTGTGAGCATGACTTTTATTTAGTGCTGATATCTTCTGGTCGGAGCAGAGCAACTTCAATGTGCAGTTCAGATTTAAATTACTTCTGATTCCACAAGGATATGAAATACAAGCCCTACCTGGGATTTCTTGCAATATTGATAATATGTAACACTTTAAGCTTATGCCTACAAAGTGCAGCATAGCATTCAGTTCACATAGGGCTACATAAAACTGCTCTCTTTCAGTATGGTTGGGGTACAAGCATAACACATGCATTCCTTTCTCCATTTTTTCAGTCAAATCATTTCTAATCAACCGAGATTGTTCATGTATAAACATACATCGGTTTGGTAATGATAAAGCTACCAGAAAGAAATTTAGACCTGGTATCATACTTAAATTCAGCCCTGATTTTGTTAATAAGAAAAAAAAAAGAAAAAAAAGAAAAAAGAATGCTTTCACAGGAGCAAGGTAGTATTCACAGCTGGTCTCAAGACTTCTCTCACCTTTAGTAATGCACCATTCCTTGGGTGCTCTTAGCCAAGCTCAACAAGACTGGACATGAAAGTCAGTCCAACCCAAACCATTCTATGCATCTATGATCTTTAAAACAGCAGCACACAGAACACTTTGGTACCATAAAAATCTTGGGGGGGATATGTTCATCCTAAACAGACATTACAGTGAAACACACAAGAACAGCGGCTTCAAAGCCCAGGGGAAAGACCTGAAAAAAGCCTCAGTTTGAAGGTTCAAATGAAAAGATGAATCAGCTAATTCCAAGTACTGTGAAGCACTATAATGAGCTATAAAGGAGAATGCAAATGTAAATCAAGGAAAACACTGCACAGATATTTAGTTATTACAAATGGTATTTCAAAAAAGTTTTTCAATAATTCAACACATAAGTTTTTGTCCTTATATATACACAGAAAAACCACACAAGGCCATGAAATTTAACTTCATATATTCAAGTTCAAAGCTAATACTGAACATGGGTGTTGTATGGTGGTGCATTTAACAAACTTCCCTTTCCTTAAAGGCATTACAAACGGAATAAAAGTTTTTTAAAGCAGACATGATGGTCTGTGGACACAGGTGAGAAAAAAAATTAGGCAGGTTCTTAAGAAGGCAGCTTATGCCCCACAGATTGTCCTATTTTCCCATTAGTCAACAAGGCTTTTAATTATGTAAAACGTTAGTACAAAAACATACTTACTTTCCATCTTTAAAATACGTTTTCAGAGTATCACTGAAACTTTTGGAGTACTTTACAAACTCTTTCTTTTGGTGCTCAAGTGCCTAAGAAAACAGAAGCACGAGGAGCATTCTTAGTTCACATACGGTGGAGTACAGTGAGAATCTTGAGGTTAAACTGGCAAGAAAATTGGCTAACATTATGGTAGGTATAGAAATTTTATTTTCTTACAAAAAACATGCAGAGAAATTATCTTTTTACTATTAAACTACCAGGACCTATCATACAATACTTTAACAGGATTGTCATGCCACTGACCATTTAAGCTCTCCTATTCATCCTGTGATCAAAAGGATATGCTTCCTCTTATACTATTAAAAAATATTGTGTAAAAGGAGTTACTGCACATACCCGCCGGTTCTGGTATTGGTATTTCTTGAAGACATTATTTACTGTGTCAAGAAGTTCCTTTATTGCACTCGCGATGTCCCTATTTTGCAATAAAAAGATAGTTGTAATATTCTTCAGCTATCCTATTTAAATGTCAGAATTTCCTAGTAGTCAAACACTTTTTAGAGCAGCCTACAAAACAAGAGTCAGACAGGATGTAGCAAGACCAAATGCAAAGACGTAGACCAGTGAAACACAAATTCAAACTAGGAATGAACACATGAAACTCAGTCTAGTAATGTGGAGCTCCCATCAAAAATCCTCAACTCTCTCTATATCCTCGCTTTATAAGCAAGGATCATGCTCTTTTCCAATGGGAACAGTGTTGCTAGCATCTCCTACGGCATTTGAATATTCAAACCCAAATGAAAAATTTTACCCCGCTATCTGCAGAAAAATACATAATATGGTACTTACTTGATTGTCTGAAGAAACCTCACTCTGTCATTGATCTCATCAGGAATCTTACTAAGAATCTGTTTAAGTGCTCGTGCCTTTTCATTAAGATCTTGGAATTCTGGTTCTGGTCTTTCAATCATATACTCTAACAAGAACAACATATGTAAAAGACTATTATTCTTCCTCAAGTATCTAGTGACACTAGAAACACTACTTCACAAAATGCAGCAGTATTGACAAGTTACATTTCAAAGTGAACAGCTCAGAAAGAGCCATGACCAGTAAACTGCAGTGAACACACACTGCATCAGCAGAAACACAGTGCAACAATAATCTTTATTATTGAAGTTGGAAAGAGAGTCCATGTTATTTTAATTGAGACACTGAAGACACTAATCAAATGTAGCATTAAAGTAACTTACTAAAGCCTACTGTATACTCCCCTTCTCTGACAGTGTAACTACTGCTTTTAATATGAAGCAAAGGACAGTGAATATTAAACTCCATATAAGTGGGTTTTTTTCTGTTTGTTAATATTGAAAAAGGTGAATTATGCACCCACATACATATAGTTCCAAATATTTGTTTTCCTTCTTTCTCTTATTAGTCAATTATGCTTTTTAAGGAGATTAAGCTTCTCCAAAAGAGTTATTCAGAAAATACAAATATTCTACTACCATGCTGAAAAAAAGTCCATAAAGAAACAAATAACCTCTTCTGTAAATAGGCATGGAGAAATGCATGTTCCTTATTAATAGTGTAATTAAAAATACACTTATTCAACATAAGAGATATTACCTTCTACATCATCAGCTGCCATACGCAGAAGAGACTCTGTGAAGTTCACATCCACACTTTTTTTCTCCAAGATTTTCATAATGATGTCTTGTGTAAGACCTGGATTTTCTTTTTCAGCCTGTATGGCAAAGAGAATTTTTATTCTTAAATACACGATACTGGAATATTGCGAGCACAAAGGAAGATTTTCATGTAACTTGCTTCCTATACTGCAAGAGTTCGCTAAAAACTTTTCTAATGGCTTTATACTAGCAAATTGTATTGAAAACCATTATTTCACTACATCTATTTTCTTTGATTATATCAGTGATTTTGTATAAGCAACTTTTCCAATAAGCCTTTCCACTCATTTCAATTTGAGTAATTAAGTTTTTAATGGAATTCTGTATTCTATTTTATTTTCATGAACTCTAAACTTTGAGACAAAGATATTGTATTCACTGGGAATTAATTCAAACACAGGTGCTACTGCCCCATCTTCCACGTGATGTTTTATAAATGTGCCACTTACGAATCATATCATATGATCAAACATCATCTTGGAATTGCTTGGGGGTTTTTTTTTAATCAACCAAACCAAAAAATCCCCAACCTTCTGACTGAAAACACAGCTAAGTAAAGCTAACGTAGACTACCTGTGCTGCTATCAAAAAGCACTGCTGTGTTGAATGACGGTGTGAGGTTTTTTTCAGCTACTGCTACCATTTCTACCAATATCTCAGTTTTTAAAGTATTTGCATTCAGTATAGCTCCCTATCACCTGCTGTAAAAGCATTTAACTTTTATGAGCTCCCCTTGAGACTAAAGACTGTCTAGGTAGACTTAAACCTAAGTGTAGAAACAGGAAAATGTTACTTAGCTGCACAGGTCACATGTATGTCATGTCTACAATTATTCTTGTTTAAAGATTTTCAAAAGATCACTACTTCAATCAAGCAATATAAAGGAATATCTGTGTTTTTATTCTCTAGGAATATAACAAAAGCTAGAAGATTCTTTTTCCCATTTACTGCTGGATGTAAATACATTGAATTTATCTTTATCCACAAAAAAAACCCCAACAAACCCATCACCAATCACTTTGTAAACCATTTTCAAGGTCTGCTACCTGCCTGTTTCTCAAAGCACCTATCTATTCTACATGATCTTACATTTGGACCAAGTTTATTATCTTTAATTCCACATTTAAGTTTTTGTACTACATGGAAAAAGATTTTTGTTTAAAATTGCTCAGTGTTTGTATCATTCAGATTTCTACTTGTAACATTTGCAGACATCTCAAACTTACAGTCCATGCAACTGTTCACATTATTTTTACAGCTACTGCATCAAGGATGCAGCCTTCAAACACAAAGACACAAGGAAACAAGACAGCTGAATATGTAGCTTCATCATATGTGGTTTACTTTTTAAACAATCATTCTTCAACACAAGTTATTTCTCACCTTAATAAAAGCTGCTCTCAGTGTCTGAGCTGCAGATAGATTTACTCTTTCTAGCTGCAATAAAAGTTTAAGAGTTATTATGAATTCTAATGTTATCAGAACAAAATAAATCAAGTATTCATGCCTTGCCTTACACATCATAATGAAAAAGGGAACTGACATGCATTCAAATTACTTGTCTCATTTGAGGGAGAGATATTATAAAATTAATCCCAAATAATAGAATTCCCCCCTAAATAAACCAAAACCCAAACATGTCACTGGGAGAGTTTTGCATTTATCCAGTCTACAGCTGAAGTCTGACAGAAGCTTTTGAGAACATCTTGACAACCTCTGATACTCACAAAAATCCAAATATCCTATTAAGTTAGCAGTAAAATTAAATTGTATTAAGCTGTTTAAAGGTACATGTTCAACTGCATGTTACTTCCTCCCACAGAACACCAAACCTAGCATTTTTGTGCCAATCCTCTGTAAAAGGTAAGAAAAATGATTAGGGCCGAACAATTCACAGAAAGAAGATGGTGTTAGATAAAGCTTTCCCAATCAAGATAAGCAAACCAGTATTGTGATCACATTTCCCAGTGTGAAGGGGATTCTTACATTCTAAAGCAAAAATGTAGCTTACCTCATTAAAGACAGGGTACATGACAGCATAGAGAGGCATGGAAACCATAGAAGTGGTCTCTGCTTCATTCTTCATCTCTTCCATTGTCATCCTCATTCAAAGACCCACTTCTCAAGGAAAACACTATAGAAGCAAAAAACTCCTCATTCACTGAAATGTTTCTTCTTTCTCCTCGTTGTGCCAGAATACTTGAAGAACTTGAAAAATAAATTGTCCTTATGTTGTGCAAGAAAGAAAAAAAAACAATTATGAATGCTCATGACTGACAGGTTCTAAAAATGAAAAAGGACAGAACAGCATTAGTTTGTTACTGCCTCGAAACTAGGTATTACTTATGATATGAGTTAATATGGAATGACTACTTCCTGTAACTTCAAAACCCTAATTTAAATCTATTAAGTGAACAGATATTTTAAAGAGGTACCACCTGCGAGTTCTTATGGAATTAATTTTCCTCAAAGAAGTGATTTTGATACGTATTACAAAAATCTTGCCATCATTCATGAGCAGCAGCATCAGGTTCCTAACAGTTCACATATAGAAAAAGCTTGAAAAGCATTACATGCTGTAAACCCAAACCTCATACAGATGCATTACAACAATCAACACGAAAACTACCTATAAATACTCCATATTTTTGCGTATGCAACAAGCTGTGATTCTGCTGGTGATCAATGCCTACTTTCTACCCATTTAAATTCTGAATACTACTTTGGTTTTCTACAAGCAAAAGTCTTCAGTCGTGTTTCCACTGAGGTTGTATTGACAGCTGTACTAGCTCCATGGAAAATTACTATTCCACTAACTGAACCTAGGTTTTAGAAGTTCTCCACCCAGCCCAGCTCACCATATCCGACACGGACCGATCATTGCTCAGGCACAGAAATTATTTGGAAAAGCAAAAAGATCACCCTACAGTTCATAAGAAATATTTGTTACAGCCTACATTTTCCATTCATCAGATTCTTTTAAAATGTTTTATATAACATAATTGAGTTTAAAGACCTGAAGTCTAAGCTAGGAATAAAGATTATATTTCCTTACAGTATTTAATGGACTAGGTAAGTTTGGGGTTTTTCTAGCTAACAAGCTTCAGACATCAGGCATTTGTACGTTCAGGTATTGATTTTATTGGTATTTTAGTAAGAACTGAAAAAAAGCGACATTTCTAAGAAGCAGCAGAAGCTACAACAGTGATAAATATAACTTCCCAGTAGTTTGAAGAAGATAAAAAAATGCCAAGATTGCCTCTTCAAGCTACATTCCTCATTATGCTCTGCACTGGCTAAAAATCTTCCAAGTTGTTTAAACAGAAGAATAGGTATTCTTTTTTGCCCAAGGCAGGTTATATATACCAGTTTAACTATAACTATACAAGTGAAATTTATTATTGATCACAGTAAGCATGGAGAAGAACTTGGATGACTACAAATATCTTGCATGTGTCATCGCAACTTGTGATTAGGCAGCATGAATGTACCCAAAGGTGAGAAATCAAGTGAAGAACTGGTCACATAACAGAAACAGCCAACAGTTAAGAAACGATCTGAAGTTAAATTTAACATGACTATAGTTACAAGCAGTAGCATTTCATAAAAAGTCTGACATGGACTATTTATTGCAGAATCTCTTTTTTGTTTCTCTTACTGTTCCAACCTTTCAATATGACATACATGAGCAGATCCCTATAGCCACAGAACACAATTACCAAGATTAAAAAAAAAGGCTATATAGATAAAACATGCCCACATGGATGGATTTGCAAAAAACAGCACTCTCCAATTTCCATCAGCTATCTGCAGACATTTCATGGCTGTCAAGAACATGGAAGATTACAAAAGAATATTCGTAATTCCTCAAAAAGCTGAGTCCCTCTAAAGAACGTGTTTCAGACTTATATAAATTCATGCAAGATCTACTCACATTGTCGGGGGGGAGGGGGAACTTGTCTGAACAAGTTTTCACTCACAACTGCAAGTACAAGCTGCCCCATTTATTATACATGCACATTCTCTGCTCTTAAGACTCTGGCATGTAAGGGGCAGGGTGGAAGAAGAGCTGTTTGGTTTACTGTTTAATTCTGCATTTCTAGAAGTTCAGCAAAAATATATACTTACTCAAGATACTACACTAACAAACACCACTGATGACTGCATTCACAGATTTAATTTACTACATGTTTTTATCTAGAAAACTGCAATCTCAGAATAAGTTTTTTAAATAGTTAAGAGAGATCATTGAACATTGTTCTAGTATACCCAAAAGATTTCTTATCATAGGAGGAAGGGCAAAAAAGGACAAAATAATCATTAGATATAATTACTTTGGTTTTATGGTTTATCAGTACCCACAAAGAAAAGGAAATACTAAGTGAAATTATGGATTTTTATGATGATGAAAACCTATTGCACTGTGGACTACCATGAAGAGCTCATTTTCTCCTGAAGAGCCATAAGCTATTATTACTAATCCACGATACAGTTAACTCCTCCCCATATAAAAAATATTATACACCATCTATCACCTCTTTAGCAGACACTGACACTCTTCAAACAAAACACAAAACCTTGGATTTATATTAACAAAAAGGATGTACGTGTTGCGACTGAATAGGTAGATTTAAATACACATGCACACAAACACATAAGAGCATCAAATACTTTTGATGCCAGTATATAAAAATATATTCAATATATCACACTGGTTGTTCATTATTCCAGAAATCTTCTCATTTTCCAGAAGATACACTAGGTAGTGTCATGGTGTCATGCAAGTATGTGACTATTAACATTGCCACACTACTTGTCTTTGCAGCCAGATGTAACTTGGATACACTAAAATCTTTGCTAGTGTTAAATAGCAGGAATAGTAACCTTAAAAAAAAAAATCAAGCTAAAAATAAATAAATAAATTAAAAAAGCAAATCCCAAACCTATTTATTTGCATTTCAGAAAGAGTTTGACATAGCTGCACTAAACCACATGTATGTACCTTTGAAGAAGGTCTCAATACTGATTATGGATCCAATCTCTATGAAAACTGAAATTTCCATTCTATTATTTAGATAGATTATATCAATTATCAGAAGTCCACTAGCCTTCAGAATGGCCTAACTAAAGCCAAAGTTTAACATGCATTATCATGCAGTAACTAGAAGATTTTGGTATTTCTTTTGGTATGTGATCAAAAGCAGTCAGCTGCATAGCTTCCAAACTTTATGACAACACTGTCTTCTAAAAGCTTAAGTTCACTATAACCTCAAAAGTGTCCTTCATTTGCGATGAGTTTACCATCCTTTCATCTGACAACTGGGTTGTTGGTTTGTTTGTTTTTTTTTAACATTAAAAAAAAAAAAAGGAAGAAGATTCAGTGAAAACGTGATCTATTAGAACAGCACAACATTATCATGCTGTTCAGAAAATCCTGGCAAAATGATATAAGAAGCAAAAAAGGTGTTATTGTACTGGTAAACTTGTTAATTGGTCAGGGGTAAGGGAAAAACCAAGTGAGACAAGGAGATTCTCCGAATCAGAAGATAGGATACTGTTAATCTGTGTGCAAGCCTATCTTTTTTTGTTACAACGATCCCATACATTCAAATCTGTGTATGTGCAATTAGAACCATGCTATATCAGATGAAATCAACCATCGGAGAGAATGTACAGGAGGTACAGGGAATTTAAAGTGCATCTAAATTAGCAAACTATGCTAAGGTGCCAGTTAATATAATCCTGGCTGCTCAGTCTTAAACCACCAAACGCATCAAGCTGAATTCCAAGAGATGTACTAACATGGAGAATTTATTCTCACTGTCAGTGTAAATCTTACATTCTACCCCTTAAGCTCCAGCACTAGAATATTACCCCAGCTATTCAGCAACCACCAAAAGAACTGATATGCTTTAGATAAGGAATTAGTTCGGAAGGATTCTGTGATAGATCTATACCCCCATATCCATCCAATCACATTTTACTGCATTCAACTGAACTTTATAAGGAAAAAGCCCTACATTAAGATAAGCTTCCTGTAAGCCAAAAGAGGTAAACAGCAAAAAACACCATGCTTACCAAAATGCACAACTATTGCTATCAGTATTTAAGATGGTAATGTGCTTTCTCTAATCTGTGTCATTTACTGGCAGACTTTTGGTCTGCATCAAGTAGCAGAACTGCAGAACTACTTTGTAAGAATATAACCAGCATAGTGTGACTACAGAGTGCAGTAGTCTTCCCCAGAGCCACATGTGCTCATTGGTCAGTGTGAAAACAAGCAAGTTACCCATCAAAGAAAGGTGTTTATTCAACACTATCTTTTGAAACAGTGTTTAAAGAGAGCAGTCTAATGATTACAACTTCTTAAGAGTTTTAAAATATCACACACATTAGATATCAATTGGCAGGATTTCAATCTTTAGTTATGTCATCAGCTGATCTACCTTTGCACTGATGTTTCTATTCCCCTCCCTAGGCTCCACCTTAGATCTCAAAAGCTTTAAGAGCATAGACATTAATATGCTTTTTTAGAAAAATACTTAAGAGGAACAAGGCGCAAGGCAATGATCTACCAGAATGTTTTTTAAATGTCTGGCTTCTAGCAAAAACTGCAGCTCTATTCCTGCTAGAAAAGGCTATCCTTCCTGCCAAGAAGTTTTGCTCCTCTTTTTTGCACTTAGGATTCAAAAAGAGGTTTTACCTTTAACCTGATCTGAGATCCAAGTTACCAGAAAAAACTAATTTAACATGAGGAGGAAAGCGCTGGGGAAGGGAAACAGCAGCATGAATTCTATCCTGAATTCAGAATCAAAGAGCTTGGCTCCTAATTTCAAGGCCAATGTGCACGGGAGGAGGGAGTTTAGGTAATTTACTAATCGCAGCTGCAAATTTTACAGAAGAAAAACAGTTGCAAAGCATGCCATTTTATCTCTGTCCACACCCTACACATAGCTTGGTAACTAAGTTTCCCTTATTAACGGTCACTTAAATTTAAAAACCACCACACTCTTTTTCCTTGTCAGACAGTAACTTACCTGCCAGCACTGTATTTCAGTTATAGTTTGCAATTATTTCCCATTGCATAACTTTACGGTACGAAGCTTAAAGTCTTTGTGCTTCATATACATAATTATGCTTCTTTTAAAAACTGAAGTGACTACATGCCAGTATGGCTGAATTGATTTGAATTGGCATATAGATCAACTGTTACAATAACAACCTTGCTATTTTAAAATCAGTAACAAGAAACTTTTTTCTTAAACTATTCTACTACTCTGATCCCATACTCTACTAGCACACCCAGCAGTTTCACTGAAGAGTTAATAGAAAGAATGTTATCAGAAAAATATCACTGAAGTTTTAAATATATCTTGACAGATTAGAGATATGCAGTTTTCAAACATCTCCACACACATAATAGCCACTTACAGTTGAGTTCACTCTCACAAAGCGTAACTGCTAACGCATTTTATTATTGTAAGCACAATTTGTATAACTAATTCAAAAATCACACAAGCTTGCAATAAACCCGATATCTATTTTTAGAACCATGTGAACTTAAAAAACCAAAATCCAAGCCTACTCTGAAGTCAGACTTAAAACTAGTTCACGTTTTTTGCTACGTTGAACTTTTATTTTGAAGTGATTTGGTCTATCCTAATAACACCCAGCTTTTGGGTCTGTCTACCACATTAGAAACTATCAGCTCCTGGACTGCACCCCAACTACACCGGGTAGCTACATACCAATTATGACATCGTATAACTGAAACAGGCTCTGCTTCTTAGCATATATAATTACAACAGTATATCCCTGTTCGGTTTTCTTCCTTTTTGGGACTGTGAAAGTAAAGCTATGACTCCAACAAACACTAACAGTTTTGATACAGCCACAGTTTCAAACATAAAAATACATCCCAACAAGTAAACAAACACCAGAGAACAATTAGTCCCTCTGATAAGTGAATCAGCAGAAACCTAGCCCAAGGTTTCAGCCATCCACCTGTGCCCCAGTATGTGTAATCTATGGAAAATGAACCAACCCAACTCACCAGTTAAGTTAGCAACTTAATGGGACTCAAGTGTGCCCAGACAGTTCGGTTACCAGTGGGAAGGCAGCCCAAAATACCTGCCGTCCCTGCCCGGTAGTTTCACTTTCTGCTGCTGAGCGCGGAGGCCCTGGAGCCGCCAAGTTTGCGGGAATGAGCTGCGATGCCTTTTTCTCCCCCCCCTACCTGAGAAGGCACCAACGGCGCCGCTGGCACTTGCCGCAGCCACCTGACATCGCTCCGTGCCGGCATGAGGACGAGCTAAAAATAATGCACATCCGGGCCTACGCTGCCCGGGCCCAGGCGTCGCCCCCGGCCGCCCTCCCGAGACCCGCCAGGCAGAGCGGGACGGGCAGGCCGAGGAGGCTCAACCCGGCCACAGCTCCCCCATACCCCGTAAAGAGAACCCAAAAGCACCCGTGGCGCCGGGGACGGGAGAGCTGCGAGAAGGACAGGGACAAGGACAAGCCCTCACCCCGCTGCGCCCCCGCCCTGGGGCCAGAGGAAACGGGTAGCACACCCGGCAGGGCCGGACCCGCTGTATGTCAGGGCGAGCAAGGGCACCCCCTCCCCGTCCTTTGCACACGGCGAGGGCCGAGGCCGCACTCACCTGCGGCGGGACCCACCGCCCCCCCCGCCCGCGCTGTCCTCCGCCCACCTCCCTGAGCCCGGCCCAGCTGCTGGGAAGAGTTTTAACGTTTCTAACGCGGCGCAGCCCGGAAGGGCGAGCCAGGCCACGCGCACACACACCCGCGGGCCCGCCACCCCCCAGACGCGCTCGCTGCCCCGCGGGTCCGCACCGAGAGCGGAAGGGCAGCGGCGAGGCACAGTGCAGCACCTCACCTTCCCCCAGCCCACAGAGCCCTCCAAGCTCTCGACTGAGCTCCACCACCACACCGGAAGCACCCGCGAAGAGGAAGCGTCCGCGGCTGTTACCACACACCAGGCGTTGTCCGGAAGCAACCGGCGGCCGCACGGGCCCCTGGGCTGCGTAGTTCACTCCCTGCGACCACAAGCCCCACAATGCTACGCGGCATCGGGGCGGGGGCGGAGACAGGCGGGGAGGAGGCGGTGGGGGCTGCCAATCGGACCGTGAGGCAGGCAGGGGGGAGGCGGAGCCTGTGCGGGGTGTTGAGACTGCCCGGGCGGTGGCAGCGGTAGTGCACCCGCGGCGGATCGCGGAGCGGCGGGTGCTGCGGCGGGGCAGGGGGAAGCGGGCGGGGGCGTGGTGGCTGTCACCCGGCCGGTGAGTGAGCGCGTTCCTGTGCTGCTGGGGCTGTATGTGCTGCGTGGCGGCGGTTCTGGTTTATTACTTGAGCGCAGCTTTTCGCTGCTCTGTTTCGGCGCGGGTGTCGGGCTGGAGGTGGCAGCTGCGCGGAGGAGCTCCTGTGCTGGAGCGTGAGGGGGCTGCTGGCCGTTAGCGGTGGCCCGGGCCGGGTTCGCGCCGCGCGGGGGCTGCCGCGGCGGTGTTCCGTTAGCGCCTCAGGGGAGGGCGGCTTCGCCCGCTGCGGCGGGGAGTGGGGGCTTTTGGGAACTGAGGTTCCTTCCCGCCGGTGGGAGAACTTCGGAGCAGGCGAAACAGAGCTCGGAACACCTGCAGGTGCTCCTTCAACTCCCGTTCTGTCTGCCGGCAGCGGCGGGGAGGAGGCGGCTGCCGCCTGCGCGGAGCCGCGGCGCCCCGCTCGTCGGCGGCCGCGCCTGAGCGGGAGTACTCGGCTTTCGAGTTAGTCTGTGGTGAGTGTTGTAGTGGGAGTTTCTGAAAACCCGTCAGTGGTGGATGGGGGATGCTGGGCAGGTCTTCGTGGCTTTTCTGGGCCGTTTCTACCAGCGGCCGTGATTTTGTGGGGTTTCTCTCGCGTGTGGCACGCTTCTCTGCCAGCTTGCTCGGTGATCTGCAGGATGCGTGCTTGTCCGCAGCGTTTGCTCTTTCGGGCGTTCAAAAAATAAACTTGTGTTTACTTAATTTTTGAGGTAATTGTGTTACCGGTGAGCTTTCAGATTTAAAGTTTTAAGTTATATTTTAAATTAGTTCAGCTGTTAAAGTGTTAACTCAGTTTTGGATTTGTATTTGTGTTAAAACTGGCTTCTTTTTTCAAATACTGAAAAGTGCTGCCTAAACTTAAGACGCGCAAATTCCAATGCGAACACGTGAATGAACGGCAAAAGTGTTAAACTTGTCAGACGTCGACTGTAACTTCCCGCAGTGCTGCAGTGGCAAAGTGGGAAGAATTCTGACGTCTGTGGGTACAGATCTTGTGCACTTATCCGTGTATGTTACCTCCACCTAGGTGAGCAAGAACGTCGGCTAGGATGAAAGAAGGAAAAGAGAAGGGCACCTGCGTTGTTACACTTTATTGTGTGCCCTGAATTTTCTCCTCTCCACACCACCTTGTTTTGTTTTAATCAGGTCTATGTGTGATCTCATATCAGATAACTCCACACCTTTTAGCATTAAAGGGCTACTGCATGGTGTGTATGAATTGTTCATTATTAATCTCCTACAATCTCAGATTTCCCATTTCCTGTTGGTTTTGATGTGATCGGTACTTTAGTATAACGGAAAATGATGCCATTCTACTTAGGTAAGAGACATTTACCAGAATTCGTAGCATAGATCGAGCCAAACATATCTAAGGTATTTTATCCTTTCAGTGAAATTAGTTTGCTTTAGCATAAATCTACAAAGCTGCAGTCCTACAGGTGCTAAAATGTAAAACAGTCTGTGTTATTCCCCTCCTTCAGTTTTGTGATACTCTCCCAGACTGTGTCTTGTGGGTTTTTTGTTGTGTTGAGGTTTTTATTGTTTGTTGGGGGGGGGGGGGGGGGGGGGATATCGTGGGGTTCTTTTCAGTTGGTTAGTCTTTTTTTTTTTTTTTTTTTTTTCTTAAAGCAGATCGGATTTGTATTTTCCTATTTTATGACCATTGTATTTTGATAATTGTGGATTGGCTTAGTGTGGTGAGGAATAATTGCTAAGGAAAGAAGAGAGGAAGTAGGAATGATTGATCTTTAGGGTATGGGTTGTCTACACGGGGCAACTGAAGAAGTAGTACAAGGTGAAGGCTTATGGCAATGTTAAGCTTGCTGCTAAATGAAGTCATGAATTCCAAAACTTAACTTAGCGAGACTGTCTATCCTGCATGTTCACATTCTCAAATTGAGTTTTAGTTTGGGTTTTCGAATTAGCTTTGACTTTGTCTCCCTGTTTACTGTTTTCAGTAAATGATTTGCTCACATGTATGTGAAAGTATTCATACTCATTGATGAAACCACACAGTATACTGTGTGTCTCTCTGCCTCCTGCATACCTTAGCTACAGTGCTGCTGCCTCCAAATGATTCAAAAATGGACTGAGATTAATGCACTTCTGAGCTGCTAAGTGATTTGCTTCCTCTGGGAGCATGCTGGTGTGGTTTTTTGTTCGTAAGACTTGTCTCGTTATCTCTTCTCATCTGTCATATGGAAGAATGTGTATACATACATATGTAGTCTAGCAGAGTTCTAAGAACACTACATTATTGCAGCAGCTCTTGAAATTTATTCTGTAGATGTAAATGTCATGTTTATGCACAGTTTAATTTGTCTTCTAATCTTACCTGTTTCAAAATGTAGTAGTGGACAGGGGTTAGTGCTGGTAGGCTTCTTCACATCAAGATCTAGCTACTTTTAACTCACTAAAGACCTTTTCAACTAACAGATCTATTTTTTTTTTCCATTTTCCTCTTCAAAATTTCAAATTTGTTTTTTGGTTGCTCATCATCCATGAAGACGCATTTTTTGTCATGGCTGAATACCTTTTAAAATTATTTCTGACAGTCCACGTTCTGTGTAGGCAGTACCTTATCCTGTCTTTGTAAAACACAAGCTGAATACAAATTAATATAGGGTACATCTGTCTTATACAGAGTCTTTAGGCTGTCCTCAATTAATGTTTTGTGTTCAAAAATAATGTTAAAAATTGATGTGTAAGCATGGCTTTAAAAAGTCTGGTTTTCTTTTTATACACTTGCATATCAGTATATCTGGTTGCACATCAGTATAATGGACAGATGGTAGGGAAAGACATCTATATAGTCAATCGCGAATAGTGAGAATTCTATATTTTTATTCAAATAAATTAAAGACCATTGGAGGAAAGTTAAATTTGGAAACATCTTTTAAATTCTTGAGTTTAATTCATGTCTTTTGCGTACTGGCTGTCTTGTGAACTGGATGACAAAAGGTATCGGAACTTGGTGGGGGGAAGATACAATGTAATGTATTCCTGCCGGAGAGAAGGAAATACTTGCTGAATTGTGAATTGTTGACTTGACAGAACCCCTTTTTCTTTAAATGTAAAATTGTGCTGGGTATAATGATGCTGCCCATTTCATGACAAAAAAAGATAATACCGCGATTCAATAATAACTGTGAAGTTTTGGACTTAATTTCCCACTTGGTATTTAAAGCAGTACAAAATGACAGGGATGTAAGTAACTTGCATCAGTCACGGTAGTAATATTTTTTTTATATATAGTGTAAATACCTTAATACAGTCATTAGTAAGGGGATCTGTGTTGGAGAAGATCTCTTAACACCACCATACTCTGAGAATTCAAGTAGGATGAATTTCTACATGAAATACCTTAAGTTGCCTGACTTCACTGTAGAACGTTATATCATCTCTCTTCACTTTCCCTCCCCTAAATACTATTTCTAAAACCATAATTGCATATCGCACTAAATATAAATGTAGATAAGATAATCTGTGTGTTTGCTAATCGGTAAAGCTACACAACATTATCATTTTAAAACCAAAAGCTTAATTTTTTATTTTTTTTCTATTAGTCTTGTACACATGCATACATTCAGCTTCTGTTGATGCTTCAGCCTATCCAAAGTCAGATTCGTGCTGGAAGTTGTTAGGTAACACTGCATTTGGAAGCACAAACCCTCCTTGTAGCATGGTCACTGCCTGGCCTCATTTGGGTATGCAACAGTACCGTTCTGTTCTCCTTTTTGGTGTTTTTTGAGTAGTGCTGAATAGCATCTCGTTTGCTGGCCTTAATGTATGCATGATAAAGAATTTGTGGTATGTGGTATGATTAAAATACCAACTGTAAGGTCATGTTCTGCTTTGTTTAGTATGCTTCAAAGTGAATGATTATGCAAACTGCAGACTGTGGCTAATGTGATAAAAGCTTTGTGAGTTATCTGCGTCCTTTTTGGTCTTTTAGAGTCATTGCAAAGCAGCTGTAGCTATGAGATGGGAGAAGAGAAAATTTCCTATTGATACAAGCTAATGAGTTAAATATGCATCTGCCTTTAGGTTAATAAGATTTGACCTCCTGTGTTGCAAAGGATTTTTTGTTTAGTTGAGTGTTTAAATATTATAATTCTTGAGAAATACTTTTTTAGACCTTGAGACTATTCTTTTGAGAAGAATCATTAATAGCAAGTAACATACTGTCTAGAAGAAGACAGTTAAAACCATGTGGCTGTGTTCAGTTTTAACCAAATAACTAGCCTATTAATTGAAACATATTTCCACTGATTTATGTAATTGAGCCCTGCAGTCTTTCACCATTACCATTACATCTAAACAAATAATTACTTAATGATGTAAACAATTTCTCATGTGCTGTGTGTCTGACAATTCTAAACCTATGATGACTTACTGAAGCTAATGGACATTTGCTGCTTCTAGGAAGATTAATTTTGTCAGAATTGAAACGGAAATTGTGCTATGTGTGCAGTGGGATTTCTTAAATACACAAAAATAGGCACTTGTTAAGAGTGATTTCTCCAAACCTTGGAAAGACTTCAATTCCCATGCTTTTCTGTTTTCATCTATTTTTGTCATCCATGTTCCTGTATGAGCTGTGGGCCTGGGGATAAAGACAGGCCAAGATAATTTGGGCTGTTCAGCCTGGAAGAAAGAGGGCTTTACAGAGACCTTGTAGCAGCCTTCCAGTATCTGAAGGGGGCCTACTCAGATGCTGGAGAGGGATGCTTCATCAGGGACTGTAGCGACAGGACAAGAGGTAATGGCTTCAAATTTAAACAGGGGAAGTTTAGGTTAGATAAAAGGAATAAATTCTTTACTGTGAGAGTGGCGAGGCATTGGAACAGGTTGTCCAAGGAAGTTTGGAATGCTTCATAGCTGACTCTGTTTAAGGACAGGTTGGATAGGGCCTTGAGCAGCCTGATCTAGTGTGAGGGGTCTCTGTCCATGTCAGGGGGGTTAGAAGAAGATGATCTTAAGGTCCTTTCTAAACTTAACTATTCTGTGACTTCCTCATCTGCAAAGGGAGAACTATAATTACCTTTCTAACTTTTTTTGAATAACATATTTAAGATTTTGTTTTGCTTTTGGAATTCTGACTGAATTCTGAGAATTTTGCTCAGACATCACAGGAAAACAAATGCTTTAGTTGCCCTTTCAATAAGGTAATATGCCCGAACTACACTAGCTGCATTTTGCATCTGGTACCTTTTGAGCAACAATGTCATTCTAGCTCTTGGTTCTCTTGTCGATGTTTGGAGTAAGCTGGAGAGCTTGAGCATCTACTTTTCAACATGGTTTTTAACTGATCATGTCATGGCAAGATAATGTTAGGAGCATGAATACTTAATCAAAGACAGCCCGTCTGAACTCTTCATAATCACTTAGACAGTGGAGATTGCCTCCTTCTTTGGCAGTATAGCAAAATGTCGTTTTCCAGTCACTGTAACTATGTCTGTGGTAACATTCACTGCCCCAGTTTTTCCCCATACATCTCAGTTATGTAATTTGTGGCTAGAAAGAAAATAGGTTTAAAGATTTCTTACTTTTTTTTTTTTTTTCATTTGGTACACTAAAACTGCCCTTTTGAATGCTTTTCTTTCCACGTTTAAATTTAAGCAGTTCTTGGAGCACTTAATTATTGTGTACTTCACATAGCAATTTGAGTTCACTGAAGCAGCTCATGTTTTGTTTCTTGGGTGTCTTTTTCGAAAAGAAGCATTTGGTCTAGTTTCTGTATGCATTTAAAGCTATTAATCAAAACCTAAGACAACACACACAGCCTATTGTAGCATCAGGTTTTCAACTTGAGATCCTGTTGATGTAAGGAAAAATGCCTAGGTACATACCCAAATTTCTAAGTATATGTAAAGTCTGTAAGTGAATGATAACCTTTTCATCTGCAAAGAGAAATATGAGAAGTGGGAGGAAAAAGAGAGGGAAGCCAAGTTATTTTTACTGTAAATATGTCAGTTTATTGACTTGAAATTTCAGATTTATTCAAAAAAGCAGGAGGAGGAAACAGTAATGTCTGCCAAAAACAAAGTAATTAGTGGGAGTGGAAAGATGTCTAATGATTCTCACAAGTACTAAAGAGGAATAAACTAGTCTCTTATTAAACTGGATATGGACTTTTAAAACACTGTAGTAATTCTGTTTTGTCTTTAAAAGCATGTGCACTTACATATGGTGAATAAAAACCTCTTCATTAAAGTAACATTGTTTGTTCACAGTAATGTTAAAGGCAGCAGGTGTTTTTCATAGTAAAAAATCAAAGCTGACTCCACACTTCTGAAATAAAGGTTCAGATAATATTTGACAAACTTGATGTTTTAGTTGAAGATGACGGAAGAGACTTTTAATTTAAAATTTAAATGTGCTTGCTACACCTCCAATGTCTAGTGTGAAAAATAAGATGTTGCTTCATGACTACATTCACTATGGAAACATCTTTTTCCCTTGTCCTGTGACTCTGGCTATGATTAGTCTAGTCACAGAATGCACAAACATGTCTGTTCTCCCAGGTCTTTCTATCCAAAGAAGCTATTAGTGAAGGTCTATGATCTTATTTTCATCCTGCAGTAATGTTGACTTCTAAGTATCATGGGTGGTGAATATGTGTTGTCCATAACCCATAGTAGTGAAAAAGGTGTTTTGCCTTTGCCTTAGGTTATTCGTCTGTATCGGAACTGGGCCTTCTCTATTCATCTGCTCGCTTGTTTTATCTGTCTCCCTCAGTGCCCAGCCCTCACCATAAGATCTCCTTGCTCATCATGCTCTAGCGTTTCCTCTGCTGTGCCCATGGTGCTCTGTGCTCCTGCGGTGTGTACATATGGATCTTTGCTTCTTTTAATCTCCAGGAGACATTGCCTGCCTCCTTACTTCTGCTGTCTGAATATGCCATTCCAAGGAAGTAGAACTGTGAGAAGTAACAATTGTGGCTTTCTGTTTTGAAGTAAGCCATAGTTCTATTGCTACCAGATCAAACAGTAGTCTGTGAAATATCCCACCCCACATGAACTTGTCCAGAAGTGGTTTGGGTTTGGTTTTGTGGTTTGTCTGGTAGGTTTTTTTATGTTGTTGTTTGTGTTGGGTTTTTTGGAGGCTTGTTTGGTTGATTGTTTGTTTTAAGCCAGAGACAAGAGAATGGCTAATATAGAACTTCCCTCATTTCCCCCGCCTGTCATGTGACAACCTCAGGTGGCTCAGGTGTGTAAAGAGCATGTCTAAATAGGTATCGAGAATTCCGTAAGACCTGAGGTAACACTCCTAATAGAAGGGTAATGACCAGACAGGAGACTAATCAGCCTGAAACAATGTATGTGGTGCTTTGTAGCTCTAACTGTTCTGGTTCTTCCTGGGGACAGGTTCTGAAGTGTCATGTGCCATGCATGCCTGAATGCAGCTCCTCAATTCACTCTCACCTGTATGGTCATTGCATGCAACAACTATACTTGTTCTCAATTTGCTGTAAGAGAGTGCCTTTGATTAGTTCTGCCCAGCATCTCTGAGGCATAACAAATGCCATGGTAGCATAAAAATATGTGTGGATTTTAGAGCTTTTTGGAGACTCCACTTCGCAAAAGCTACTTGGATCATCTGTAGCTGGCAGTTTCATCTGCTCTCCCTACCTTGCATGTGTTGAAAGAAAGCAGGATATTAGATTTAAAAGTAGATACCAAGAAAAACAAATATCAGAAAAACAAGCAAGCAGGAATGTCTAATTACGGGGCATATAGAGCAGCACGGCATACACAGATGATGCCTATGGAAGTAAGAAACAAATTGACTGAAAGTAGATATATTTTGAGGGGATGATATGCATGAAGTGAAAAAATGCCATTGGTAATCTTTCATACATGAATGCAAGGGAGGAAAATGTACATACAGTATCAGAACTTAGTACATTTGTAAATTTGAAATAACTGATAGCAGGTCTCCATATATGAAATCACAGCAAAACAGCCTTCAGCCTCAAGATCTGAAGCTTTCACTCAGTCACAGTGAAAATAAGTTCTTGAAGTAATGGAAGCATATTTCTCAATGACAACACTTAGATATATTGTCTTTGGAAGTAGAAAGCGACATGTATTCAAGTCTGCATATAAAAATTGTTACAAGGAACTTGGTCTTAAACAGTATCATCTTCACCTGTAGTAAAAAACATGCGGAGGCACATGTGTGATAATATGAGTTCCCACAGTTTGTTATTTCAGGATGGATAGAGTCTAATTGAATTGATATTTACTATCCTTTCCTATCCTTATCTATGTAAATAGCGTATCTTTGAATTATTACTTAATTCCTTAATTAAAAGGCTTTAGAAAAATATTGCCAAAGCACTAAGAAACAAGGGCAAAATTAATTTTTGCTTTCAAAAACTCTAGGATTGTCTTGGGAGCTCAGAGAGGGTAACACCAATGAATAAAACAGTTTTAAAGAAATAAGGAAAAAACCTTACTTGGTTTTAGATCCTTTGATAGTGGACAAGTCATTTAATCTATACTTAACCTGTATTTTTCCATCAGACTCTTCCTACTCATAAAATAAAATCCAGTGATGAGTGTGTCATCGGACTATTAGTTTGTTAAAAAGTGAAGGTCTATTTGAATGTGATTAATACTTTTAACAACCTTAATGTATTGTGTATAAGCCATATAAGCAACTAGGTGGTCACATCATTCATCAGGCATGGCAGTCTGTGCTATCCTGGAGCAGCTTGGTATAGATTTTTAGACATATTGGATCATTCATATTACTTTAAGGGTAAATGGTAACATTTATCATAGACTTCCCATTTTTATTTTGTGAATATTTCAATACAGTATTTTTATGCTTAAAGGGAGTAGATCAGAAGTCAGTCTGCTCAAGAAAAATAGCAATTTTGAACTACTTTGCAGAGCTCGCTTGAGTCAATGTGCTCTTGCTTGTTCACTTTAAATATTGATTATAGAGACTACTGAAGATTTTTTTGCGTATTTAAATTGCTACTAGTTTTATTTTCTTAGGTTTTACCTGGTTGACTAGGGAAATAATTTTCTTTTTTTCTGACTATCTTCTACATCATACAAAATACAGTTAATTAAGTCATGCTATGCTTTCTCCCTAGACTCAAAAGTATAATGTTCAGCTGGCCAACGTGCATGAATCATTAATTTAGAAGGCAAGCTGTGGTAATTGGTGTCTTAATGCAAGCAGTGGAAATGCTTAGGGAAATCACTCTTTTTAGCACATTTTTTTTTTCCTTTTTTTAGTTGTTTTACTATATTTCTAGGCCTGAGTAGTGTTTGGTTATGGCTGTAAAACAGAATCACCTGAGATTAACTGTTTCTGTGGGAATGTGATTGGGGTTTTTTTCTTGGTTTTAAGTAGAAAGCTGAATATTTTAATTCTGAAAAAAATATGGAATTTTAATACTTAATCTTGGGCTAATATGCATGCGTGCAGTTTTCATGTGTGCAAAATATGATAGAATTAAAGCCTTTCTGTTTACCTTAATGGGTTTTGGGCTGTAAGTACATTGTACTGTGATGTCCTCTGTTCCACAGTGGAAACTTCTTAAATACTTAATTCTGTGTTCAGTAACTCAAATGCAAAGTGGGCCACTTCTACCCATAGTGTTTAAAATTTAACAGTTCTGAAAATGAGCAAGGATACTTTTTTGTGTGTTTTTGGTGGGGTGGGTGGGTTGGATTTTTTGTATGTCTTTTGTGGTTTGGGTTTTAATTTACTGGTTTAGGTGTTTGTATTGGGGTCTGGTTTTCTTAATGTTTTGGTTTGGGGCTGGTTTTGTTGTTGTTTGCTTGGGTGGGTTTTTTTGTGTGGTATTTTTTGTTTGTGTTGGCTTGTTTGTTTGTTTTCACTTCCAGAAATCCAGCCCTAAATTTCGACATTGTATACAAGAAAAAAAGAGAACATGTTCACAGTAAACAGGCATTTGAGCTATATTCAAATAGACTTTGCCATCTTTGTTAAATTTTATAAAATATGAGAAGTATAATACTGTTCATAGCTTCAGTTACTTAAAAAATGGTAATCTCAACTTTTATGAAGTGAGACCAACCATGTTTATTAATATTTCCTGCAGGCATACAGTGACTTTGCCCTGGGACACTAAATGCCTAATTGGGTTGTGTGATTAACTTTATTCCCCTCATGGATTGAGCTGCTAAACATGCAAAATTTTCTGAGTAGCTCAAAATAGTTCTGCAATATTTGTTCAAGCCTAAGTGAAAAAAATTATCAATTTTCAGGCCTTTTAAATAAAAAAAAAAAAAAGATTCATAGTGAACAGAACTTGATTCCTAGTGGGGCTTATATGCAAGCCATAAAACTCATAAAACAGTGACTACTTCCGTTTCATACCTGACACGGTGCAGAGATTTGAGCCTTACTTGCCAGCTTTACCAAAGAATCCTAAAATTACTGAACCAAAAGAGATTTTGAGATGTACCTTTATCTCTTTTCCCTTAATAGTTGTTTCATTTTGCATAGAACATAGATTAAGCGCATGTTTATATAGTCTCTTCCTCTGGCTTTCCCTCTCATGCATCTTCCATGTGAGAACACTCCATTCATTAAAGTCCTTCTCAGCATTGTTTTTCAGTATTTAAGAGGTACATAGTTTAATGGCTCTTAAAATTGGGCCATAAAATGTGTATGGGTAGAGATGTGTGTGTGTATGTATGCCTGTATGTATACGTTTAACATACATACCTGTATGTTATGTTCCGTTTTTCAGAATGTGGATAATGGAGAAAATGTGTGCTGCATAGGAGGAACTTTGAAACTCACTCCTCTAGTTCATCTACTTTTCCAAGTTACAGTCAGCACTCTCCTGACTGCTGACATGCTTGTCTAAGCTTCTCAAAGCAATATAGTGGATATGGGTAAATCTAGAGACCTCCCCAAGCAGCTTGTTCCAAAGCTTCATTGTCTTTGCCAGCAAAATGCTGTCACTAGAAGTCCAGCCTGACATTTTGTCACTACAATCTGAGACATTTCTTGTCCCATCCACTATGTGTACACAATCAGAATAGTATTTTAATTTCTTTTCTTTGTTGTCCCTGCATCATTGATATCTAAGAGACTGAAATAAAACATCCCCCAATGGCAAAATTTGAGCTTTTAAATCCACATTGCTTTCATACGTGGCTTCCTTAACTGTCATCATTGTTATTCCTGTTAAAAAATAAGCATCTGATTAAAGAATTCATAGCTGGACTGGTGTCGCAGTCAAGTTTAGGAGAAGATTACTTAGAAAATACTTTTGGTTTTTGAAAGATACTGTTTGAGAACATAAGCTTTTATTTCACAGTAACCAGCTTGACCTCTGACAATTCATTAGCAATATCATAAAGACACTGAGACATCCACCATTTGATTGGGACATTACAGGGAAAAGTTTCTGGTATGCATTCCTGGATAAAGGAATCCCAGCAATTGCTGGAGTAGCAAGTTGCTTATGTCAAACAGCAGGTGAATATGGTTGCCGTTTTCTTCCTGAAACAATTCAGCAAAAAGGTGGTGGTGAGACCTGTGAAAATCTGAAAAACCTGAGGCGTTCAAGGTCGTTAGTGCTATAATTTGGTAATGTCATGATGTGACTCCTTAGGAACAGGTTAAACTCGTAAAACCCTTAAAACAGGTACAAGGAAATTGTTGTTTAAAAAAGCCACAGTAAATAATTTTTTCCTAATGCAGACTCACTGACTGGGATTGTAAGCAGTGTTAGGGAGGTGTAAGAGGTTAGGGATCAGCTGTGGCCATTCAGGCTTGTAATTACAGCTGTGATAAGTGTGTTTTCAAGTCTTGCTGTACTGAGAGTTTTCTTAATCCATTATTTTACTAGGCCTTTCTTCGCCCCTCCTAGTACATTGTAATAATTCCTGAAACCCTATGAATCATGGAAAAACAAATGTTAGTCTATTAATTTCTGGTGATGTAGAGACATAAATTTGAGTCTTACCTAGGCAAGTGCGTGGTTATGTCTGACATCATTAATGATGAGTAGGTGCAGTATGCAATCCAATATTACAACTCTATACAACCAGAATATTTAAAGTCTAGCTTTTTAATTTATCATTGGGGCAAAAAAGATGTAGTGAACTTGTAGCACATTATTATTAATAGTCTTGGTTGATGCAGACTTTGGAAGCTGGAAAAGACATGTCCCATGTTTAATGTTTGCTGCAGTTGGCTTCCCTATATTTTTTATGAAAACAAGGATGAAGCTGATTTCTCAGCTGATTAGTTTGCTCTTTAACTCATGCAGAAATCCATGCTATTGAATGTCAAACAGGATTGGACACTTGATACAATTGAACTGCTTACACCTGTGCACAGGCCAGTTTCAAACAAATCTGTGAGCATTACTCTTCAGTTAAAGAAAGCCTGTATATTCTGCCTTGAATGAACAAAGAAGCATGCTTAAAAAGAACTTCAGATGGATAATTTAATACTTTAAGTGATGTTTTCCTTTTAAATTCTACCACCACGCCTACTTTTCTCCCTTTAAGAGCTAGGCTAGCCATAATTTTGAACAGTAGCTCATGTATCACAGTGATACACTTCCTGATTATGAGACAGAGAGGTGGCTGCAGTATGCAGTCTAGTTTCTGCAAGGTGTACAGCTGATCTCAGTGTGCTCCTTCAAGGATTAACATGCGATTAGAGATCAGCATTTGCCCATTTACACATTGGGGTAATGTTATGTGGTGAATGACTAAAAAAATGTGCATGTTTTGGTCAACATTTCTCATACAGCTGCACCAGCTTCAGGAGGTCTGAAGGAGGCAAGCATCCTGGTTGATTGTTGGCTAATGAGTTAGATGCTGAGATATACTGATGGAAAATCTTTCCTGCTGTGGCTGTGTTAATGGACCTGGTTGGCACAAACTAGGTGTAAATTCCTTGCTTTGAGGTACAGCTGTCCATCTTGCTTATTTAGCAGCTTAATTTAGATGTAACAATTGGATAACCTGTGGAAAGCTTGAAAACTGGGATCTTAGAAAGGCACAGGAATGCAGGTTAGCTTATTTGGTTTCCAAAGCCACGCTTATTAAAAAGATTAACCTAATTTTTAATAAGAATGTATATATTACCCATCAGTGTAAAATCTTAGGAGTGCATGACTCATAGCTTATAATACAAAAAATGGGGTAGTATTATACTATTGCTAACAAAAGGTAGAATTAATATCAACTTACTACAGGAAATCGTAGAGGAAACACCTAAGACTTGCTGGAAAACAGGTAGTCTCTTTTTGGGAGGGGGACACAATGAGGTTTCAACCCTTATTTTTCATCCTGGGTGGGGGAAATGACTTGATTACTTTCCATAAGGTATTGGAGTTTTTGAATGATAAAAACCTATTCAAAAAGTTTAAAAGAAAACCAAGCCAAAACCAAATCCCCACAAAACAAAACCAACCACAAAAAAAAAAATAATCTGACCCCCCCTCTGTACAACATACCACAAATGTGTTCATACAGCCACAGGGGGATTGTGTAGATGCGATCCAGTGACTGACAAGTGGACTGTTTCTTTGGTGCTTCATGATTGCTCCTGTTCATGTGAATTGCTTTAGCATTTAGAATCAGATCTAACAGGATACAAACTTCTCTGGGTGGGAGAATAAGCAAGATTATGACGAATTCAGCTCCCTACATGTGGTGTTTTAATGGCTCATCATTGAGTGGATACTTGAAACAGCATCATTTCTTATAAACACAAACCAATGAAGCTTGAACAGTGACCTGCAGAAGTGTGCTTCAAGCCCACATTCCACTGTCTAGGCACAGCTTGAATACTGGACTCTGAACTGAGCTGTTTTGTCCATGGTGAGCCAAGAGGGATATATCAACAGCTACAGGTCTCCGAGGCCACAGTAGACAAAAGTATTAGAAGAAAAATGTGAATATTCGTTACAAGTGAAATGAGTCTTGTTTTTTGTCTCTGAGGAAGCTATATTTCTTTGGTTGTTGAATATCTTCTCTTGTAGATAAAATAACTGCACAGCGGGGGCTCTTTTTTTTTTTTTTCTTCTCTGCCTTTCTTTTTCTGACTTTCCTATTTATCCCTTGAAACTGCTGCTGTTCCAAATATTCTCTCTGAACAATTTCAATAACACACGCAAGGAGCTGAGGTTGCTTCTTGTCTTTCTACCCTGCCAGCTCATCCGGTTTGAACAGTATGAGGCTACTACTGTTTCCTTTTTTTTTGCCTTAAACTGCCAAGTTGATGGATGCTTATGAAGAAGCAAGGAGGAGGAAGGACTTGAACGATGATGTCGAGAAAATGTGAGGATTTTGGTGTCAATCCTATACACTAGGTCACACTAGCTGGTTTTTCCTCCTGTGCAGACATGGTGTGAGCTGATCAATTGCCTGTGTTGGTGTCTGTAATCAGTGTTAAATTTTTCTCTGATACAGATTTTGATGAAATATACTTGCCTATTGACTCCATTTTGCTGGTTCAGGACTAAACACTGAGCCTTGTTTTTCATCCTTTTGTGTCTGAAGTTTTTGTGGAAGCCCAGCTTTACAGGCTGTTTTCATTTTGATTTTTGCATCAACTGTGGCTCTGTTGGTCAGGCTAAGCACACTTGCCAAAACAGCTCTTTCAACTGGTGTCAAAACGAATCTTTCACCAGTCCTGTCCAACTTCAGCTGCTGTGCCAGGACAGCTCTATTAACTGCTGGTAATGGCCTGGCCAGCTCTGCCAGCATGGTCCCCTGGCCAGCTCCAGGGCAGCTGCCAATGTGGAAGGTGCCAGGGCTGCCCGGGTGGCTGGGGAGCTCTGCTGGCATACTGCTGTGCTCGGGAGCTGGTGTGGGCCAGCGTTTAATACCATTCTGTTGCTGGCTGTCAGGACTATGGCTGTCATGACAGTTTGTCTGATATATGCAGTTATTTCTGAGAGTAATTGTAGCTGCCTGGAAGCTCACCAATGGCTGCAGCTGCTGCAGTCTTGCATCTTCTGTGTAGAAATGGACTATGAAGCTGAAAAGTGTTAGAGAACCAAGGTCTGTCACAAATAACAAACCTTGCAATTATGAATTGCCATTTGCAATTAATCAGGGTATGATATCTACTTTAAATGCTGGAGTTAATTGTTATTTCTTTTTCTAAAGTAATCTATATATCTTATTACTGTACTGTAAGAAACTAATTCTGATCTAAGTAGTGTTAATGTAAGTGAATAATAGCTCTCCTGGCAATAGTGACAATCCCCAAATGTAAATGCAGCCCAGTGTCAACTGCAACTCTGAAGCCAATATTGTTTTGTAGGAAAGCAAGCTGTTTCGTATATTACACTTGCATTCAGCTTATGAAGTGATAGACTCCTTTTCTGAAATCCTGATACATTTTAATTTACTTTCTTCATCTTCTTGACATACTTATACTATAGCCTGATCATTTTTTTTCTTCTAAAGTCCTTGCAAAGGAAGATGAACAATGGACTGAAAAATTTAACTTCTGCTTTGAACTTTGGAAATACTGTTTCAGAGCTAATATATACCTTGTCTATTTAGTTATTCTAGGATGATTTAAAACCTATCATTCTTCATTGCATTTTGTTAAAGACATTTATAAATTTTCCTGAGCTGGCTGGTAGGCTTTTGAAATGCATTCATCAAGTCTCTTCCAAAGAGGCACAATTCTAAGGTACCTGTGATGCAGTATTCCTGATTCCTGCCTGCCAATCACTGAATAGCAAAGGGCTTCTGGTTTTGTTTATACCTAAGTAGTTGCATCCTTTCATCCTTCAACTTTTGAAGATTTAAAATTGGCTGTAAGAGCTTGTATAATGCCAGGCAAACTATATAGTCTTAATGTTTCATATCTCAAGTGAGTTCATGATAAATATGGAGTTGCAAAAAAGTGTATGGCACTTAAAATGTTGTTCCAAATTCATTTGCTGTAAATGCTTTCACAAAATGTATTATTAATATTTTTTTGGTTCGGCTGAAACTGCAGCATAATGCCTTACAGCAATATCTGTGACATAAGTGACAGCTTTCATCACTTATAAAACTATGCTTCAGTACATGCAGTAACGTCGCCTTTAGACTTAAACTCCAATGATTGCATCTGGCAGTTGCATATGGTGAAACTTAGCTACTGCCCTTTTAATTAAATTATACTTGGGAGCTTGCTGATCAACTAAATCTCACTGTAAGATAACAGAAATGTGACTTATTGTAAGCAAGAGAATTTGCAGTACATGCATGAGCAGGCAAGAAATTATTCTTGCATCTAAAGTAACTGATCGCATTGTGCCAACTCTGCTGCTTCTGATAGAAAATGACTTCTACAGAATTGGATCACACCGTTCCTTTCCCAAACAGCCCTAAGGAGATCTGAGGGAGGAAAAATAATGCTACTGTCACATTTAGGATATCTTCACTTCATGGCTGCACTGTGAGTGGAGTACTGTGTTGGCCTTTTCGCTGAAAATTAAAAAAAATAAATCCAAAAGTGGAGCTTGTCAGAATTGGTTCTTGTGAGCTTCTAAGACCAAACTTCACCTTCTGTGTCTACACATTGTCCTTCCATAGTAAAATCAGGTCAACATCTTCACCACAAGACCAACATGCATGAAGGTGACCTCATTGAGTAGTGTACAGGACTGACAACCAGTAAACCAACAAAACAAACAGTGGTCTGTGTCAGATTGAACTGCTTATATGGAACTTCACAGGTAGGACCCCCCTTTTGATCTACTGAAGATACTTCAATCTCTAGCCTAGAAGGTCTTCCTAGTCAGGCTTTGTCACCTTTCAGAAGGGCCACGTGTATCCCCAGTTTGAGCCTTTACCCCAAATTCTATAGTACTTAAAATTTTCTCCTTTGCAAAGCTTGTTTGGCTTGTGTTTTCTTATTTATAGCTTTTGCTTTGTGGGGCACATTGTAGCTGTCACAAATAAAAATACTCTGCCAAACGATTTCTAGAATTTCTTCTTCTAGACAGAAGAAAACATCTAAATACTAATTTGTCAAAATCAAATTTGCAAGATTTGCTGCAACAAGGCTATTCAGAGGTTCACAGGAATAATAACACACTCATTTACTTAAGGGAAATTCAGCATTCACCAAAAATGTTAGACTGACCATCCTGAGGAGTTAAACCGCCGCTTTGTAATGCTGCAAAGATGTAGCAACTACAGTGGCCTTCAGAGCCATCTCATTTGTGTGTCTTTTCCTTGAAAACTGCAGCATGGGGTAGGAAGGCAGCACCGTGGAGTGTGTATATATATATTTATTTATTCATTTAATTTTTTTTTTACCATGAAAAATTTGTGGCAATAAATTTTGTGGTCAGCGATTTTCATAGGATTTGTCCCAGAATTTCTGTCTTCTTTTAATTCGGTTTATAAAACATGATGTGGTCTAAGCAGCTGTCTAACTTTACAGATTGCCATGTCTGTCTAGCAGTTGGTGAGCAGCAGTAAGCCCCATCTGACCTCCAAGCACAAACTGGATATATTGTACTTTTAGCTGGCCCCCCCTTCTGCTGCCAGTGCTACAGGAGCACAGAGTCCCTAGGGCATGTGACCATGACACATGTGAGGGCTTTAAGACAGGGGAGATTCAAATTATATGCTAGGAAAAAATTCTTCCCTATGAGGGTGCTGAGGCACTGGAACAGGTTGCCAAGAAGTTTTGGTTGCCCTGTCCTTGGAAGTGTTCAAGGCCAGGTTGGATGGGACCTTGAGCAATTCAGCCTAGTGGAAGGCGTCTGCCTGTGGCAAGAAGGTTGCAACTAGATGATCCTAAAGGTCCCTTGCATTAGAAGCCATTCTGTGATTCTAAGAAACAAATAGAAAAATTTTATGTGAGCTACAGTAGTAGTTTTTTGAAATAAGATCATCTTTTCTTAGTTGTCTAGGCATGATTTTAAATGTTAAAGGATATTCAAATTTAAGTATTTTGGACATGGCTTCTTGGCATCTCTTTTTATTTTTTAATTGGAGCTGAGGGATTATGCTCGAGGAAGCTCAATTAAGACAACTTTGGCTTGCATAATTACCTCAGCAGGTTAGTGACTCCATGCCAAGCTCCATGAAAGTTTAAAAACACTTGGGACTCAATGGTAGAAATTGTCAACATGCAAGTTTTCAGCATACCATTTTTCTTTCAGGTTTTCTCAAAGCTGCTGGCATTATGGGGTCATTTTAAAAGATATGAATGAAGACTCCTGAGGGGCATGCCTTGCTGTATATTGGAAAGCAGAGTATGGTCCAAAGACTCTTCTTTGTTGTAGTCGCTATGTGCTAGAGGTTTACGTACCCCAATATTTTATATGTTGTTACGGTTCTGCTTTCTAATGAAATTAACCTGAAGGTTTCCTGTTCCAGAAGGCAATGACTCTATAATTGACAGATGGTGATAAAATCCTATAACTTTATTGCTAGTGTTTGTGCAGATTGAAATATGGATGTCATTGCACATCTCTGAAACAGATTCAGACAAGCCTAATGATTCTAGATGTGTCTGTAGAATCTCTGACAAGGTCATATGTTCACATAAGCTGAAGATAAAAACATTTTTTAGGGATAAACATTTTTTGCTACACAGAAATATAAATACATACCGTGATATGAAGGCCTTAACTTGGTAGCTAAATTTAACACGTGTGGTAGCTCGTATTTATGTGCCCACCTGTTATCAAAAGGCATGTGTAGTTTCACATGATTGTACCACTTCTAGTAACCAAACTACTTCTAATTACCTATGTACTTTGTAGGTACCATAATGTACTGCTTTCACTATCCATGATAGCCATAACTTAAATTGTTACGGACATCTAGTTATTCTATCATTTCCTTGGGTATATTCTTCTGATTATAAGCAGTAGTACCTCATGGATTGCATATCTGTTGCTCTGAGAACTGGTACTTTCATTTACCTCCTATCACCTTCAGACAGGCTTTCCAGTATCTCAACTGCACACTTAAGCATGCCCTAGTGTTTTGTGTAAGGAGACCCTTAAAGCACTTGGTAGGATGTAGATTTCCCATGTACATGCTTGATTACAGCAGTTAGCCTTTGCACTGCTGTTGCCAGCATACCTGCCTGTTTTCAGTTGTTATGTGAAAAACTATTTCTCAGATTAAGTCAACTCAGGTTGTAGGTTTGTTTCACAGTACACTGGCTGTCATTCCCTGTGCTGGAGAGAGAGAGAGTGGTTGAATTACTGGGGAGAAAAGGATGAGGAACAAAGTAAGCACCTGATGGGAGGAAGTGCCGCATTAGTTCTATGGGATTTTCTAGAGGTAAAACCACAATGCTGTAGGTGGGAGGATACTTTTGCTCCAGTAATGCTGGCAGGAGATGCAGTTTTTGCCTGATCTTTAAATAAAAATCTGAAATCTTGGATACCTGCACAACACAGAAGGGATTAAAAAAAAAACCCAATTATTACATTGTTGTGCAGTACAAAGTGCTCAAGTGGATTTGTAAGATTTTTGAGATTTGTGGTAGCAGCCACGTTCCCCTGTTTTTGCAGGGCAGTGTGCTCGAGGCAAGCCTAAACTAGTCTGAGAGCTCTTCCTACGGCTGTGCACTACCTTTGCACATCCTTTGGGGTAGCCATGACAACCACCGCCTGGTCCTGGTGAACAGCTGATGATCTTGCTAGCTGCTCCAGCTCAGCTGGTGATCACTGCCTGCTTTTTGCAGGGAGTGTTTATTGATTTTCCAAATTGTTGTTCTAGTTAGGCAGTCCCTCCCTCTTTGATGTTTTGTTTGGTATGATTGCCAACCAGAAATCATGGAGACTAAAAGTGCCTGTGACAGTTACCGTGTTTACTAACTGGCCCAGCAGTAGGGACTGAATTTAACCATCTCGTATCTTTTCATGATTAATCTGCCATAAACATGACACAATTCTGTTTGGGTATGAGGGAAAGGAGGAAGCACCCAACTCCTACCTAGATACATAGGGTTTTTTTAGCTCTGATCAGCAGGGCCTCCTCCCTAATTAAATTCATCTCTCACATTATAAAATTGGTCTGCCAGACTTCTGTCTGTTCCTGCAGATGCTCTTCTTTCCAGAAGAGAATTAAATCAGTCCTGTTACCATACTTGTTTTTCTTCCCAAGCTTTTCCTATCCTATTCTGATAGGAACAAATCAGCTTTTTTTTTTTTTTTTTCCATTTGTGCTTCCTAAAGCTTTAGTGTTTAGGTTGCATGTAGCCAAGAGTAATCTTTGAGGCAACTAATCTTAATTACGTCTGTTTACTGAGAAACTAAGGCAATGTATCACACCTTTATTTAGGAGGTTTTTAAAGCTATATGTGAGTTTCTTTATAAAACCCACAGTCTGTAAAGGTGTAAAAGACAAATTATAATCCCTTGTTTTTCAACCTGTCTGACATGTACAAGGTACAGGAATTCAACCCTTGATTGAATTTTGGTACTTTCCTACATGAAGTCCAATTCCACAATTCATAGTACTTCATGTCTGTGAACTCAGTTTGAATTTGTTGATATGATATTAGGAAGAAATTCTTTCCTGTGAGGGTGGTGAGGTGCTGGCACAGGTTGCTCAGAGAAGCTGTGCCTGCCCCATCCCTGGCAGTGTTCAGGTCTAGGTTGGACAGGGCTTTACGTATTCTGGCCCACAGCAGGGGGGTTGAAATTAAATGGTCTTTAAGGTTCCTTCCAAGCCAAACCATTCTATGCTATCTCTCAAAATATCTTGGCTTGGAGAGGATGTTTGCCCCTTTTGCATTTCTCTGAAAGCATATGCAGTGAATTGAATAGTTCAGAGTTTGTGGGTGTGAGGGGGTGATGTTCTACTTCCTCTTAGTCATTCCAGCCTTATGCTTAGGGAAAAGCAGGAGCTATAGTTAATCAGTCCTGAATTCTAGTCTGTCTGTGTTTTTCTTTAAATGTTACTTAAACTGGTGTTCCCTCTGCCTGCCTACAGGATTACATCTCTGGTGGCCACAGGGCAAACAGGAATGCTGCCCTTAAACTGAGCTGGTTGTGAGCTGTTGTAGAAAAGTGTTAAGCTGGATTTCAGGACTGATGAAACCTTTACAGAAGGTTTCTGAAACTTTGAATGAAAAAGTTTCCTGGGAATTCAGCTAGTCATGACCTCTCTGCCAGTACCTACCTAATGTCATATACCTGGAGTCTCTTTTTTAATTAAGTAATGTGTGAGGGAAGTGGAAAAAAAAAAAAAGAGAAAATCAAAGATGTCTTTCAGTTATGTTGTCTCCAAGAAACTCTCAAACACTGCACAGAAGAGTGTCCAAAGGCAAAAAAAGCCCCCAGACAAGACAGGCATGTCTCTGTACCCAGAGCAGAACCACCAGAAGAACCACGCAGGAATATCAAACTTAATGGAACTGATACTCAGATAAAGAAGTGTGTTTATGTTGGAGAAGCCAATTTACATTGATATTGTGGTACAAGTTGCCTGGTAATATCAGGTATAACTGTGCAATGAGGTCTCATCTGGAGGTACAGTTGTTTCTCAGATGTTTGAAGCATTGTTTAGTGTTCTGTTACTGCATTTTCCCCCCATGAACAGTTGTAAGAAAGGACAAAACTAATGCTCTGACAGAACTGTATAGCAAGCAATGGTTTGTGATAACGCAATTGTTTTTCAAGAAGAGGCTATTACAAGGAGAGTGTTTTGTCTTTTTGCACTAACTCATCAATTGCCTTGTAGGGGAGAGTGGTGTTAATGCATCCTTAAAGATAAAATAAAATAAAATGTAGATTCTGCCTGAGACTGGCCCTCAAACAAGAAATTTGTATCTTTCCACTTAACATTGGCGTAATGGAGAAGTCAAAGTAATTTGAATAGCTTTTTTTGTGTTCATATAGATAGCCAATAAATGCAAAATGTGTGCAGTAATATTTGAAACTGATAGTTCTTGATTTTTTAAAACATTGTTCGATGTGAATTTTGTCTCCTTTTCAGCTGATCCAATATATTTAGCTAAATTTCATTGATGCAGAAAGCAGTGACGAACTATACTGGTGAGAACTCTGAGGAAGAGTCTAAAAAGTTTTATGATACTTACGGGGTTTGTTTAAGTTCCTGGACATGCACTACATAATATTCAGCTTCATTTCCTTCACTTGAAGTATATTTGTGAATAGGGTACAGTCAGTTTTAGAAATGCTCTCTATACTGCTGCGGAAACAAAACAGAGTGCCCTGTGCTCTGAGGAGAGATGCTGAGAACATGCCGCACCATAGTGAGCGCTCAGCTGTTTTTTTGGATCAAGGCCTGCTCATGAGGAGGCATGAGGAAGCATAAACCAGAAGTAATACAGCCTAAAGTAAGGCAGAATCAGAGAAGCAGTAACTGTTATGACTAGAATGATAATTAAGAGCTGGATTCCCTGTTGTCAGTAGAACACTGTACGTTTGTACCAGAAGTGCAAGAAGGATTAAACTGAAGAATTTACCGCAGACATTTCAGTTTGGATAGATGAGATTAGACTGTTTTCACATTGGCTGGCAAGGACTGACCAAATGTCTGTCCTGCTTTACAGCCTTCTCCCCACTATAACCCACAGATCTTCAGTTTGCAAGGGAAGATGCTTTAATGCATTGTACTTTTAGTCATACATTGTGAGGCGCATTTTTCACAAATATCTTGAGAACACTGCCAGCAAAAGATCTGGTCACATCCTCTGCCTATACCTGGGTGTTCATTCCTGTCTCTCTGGCTCTCTTCCTTTTCCTTGGACATGTGTATGGGGAACTTCACAATGAATTCTATTAGAAAACCTCTCTAGACTAAAAGCGGGGACAAAATCTAAGTTACTTGGCTTTAATTTACTCCTACTGGGGACTTAAATTCTGTACAGCTTAACCTCTTTTATTGCCATCCATGGGATTTAAGCAAGTATTAAAAAACTGAGTTTGTTTGGTGCTTTGTCATGCAAAATCATTTCAGTACGAATTTTATTTGTCCCCATCTATGTTCCTACTCTATTTTCTGTCCAACTAAATAGTTGCAAATTTTATAACTTGATTGTCTCACATGAAGAGCTTTTCTGCAGGAGGAAAGATGACTTTGATCTGTTGGGGTTTTTTAGCATTGTCTGATACCAAATAGACTATTCAAATGCTAATAAAATAACCTACACGTTAAGCACTTAATGAAGATGTATAAATTTTCTCCCTTGTTCCCTCCTGCAGTTATTTAAGTCTGTCTGGCAGTAGTACATATGACAAAAATCAGTGATGGAGTGCTGAATAGCTGCCTCTGCAACCAAATGGGGAAATTTCCTTTTTTAAAGATTCTTATATCTGTTGTAACCTTGTCAGGTCTCAAAGTGAACTCAAACAGTTCTTGATACTGGGGGGTGAAGCTTAGCTACCTGTATAATTGCATCAACATTGAACAACACTATTTCTTCGCTTAGATTAGGATGTGAGATTCCCCAGACTTGCAGGCCATTTTAAAAGCCATGATGATGCTTTGGGTTCATCCTCAACAAAAGAAAGATAAGCTTTTGCTTGTTTATTTTTAGAGTATTGGTTTTAACACTGCTACTGTTCTTTACCTCCTGCGTGCCATAACTTTATAAACCAGTTTTTAGGATCCTAAAATAGGAGACTAATACCTGGGCTCAGTCTGTCACAGTGATGTGCTGAATGAAGTCTTATATTATACATATAATACACTGGGAGAGTGCTATGCTCTGCCCTTTTTTTTTTTTTTTCTTTTTTTTTTTTAATAAATCTAGAATGCCTGTGATCACAAGGAAAACAAATCCAGTTATTTCCTGTGACAGAAACACTAATAACCTAAAGTCAATAATTAATAAATGGGCAGGTTAAAAAGTTAACTGCTGTAAGAAAAGCAGTTATTAGGAAAGTTTGTGGGATGTTGATGTTTTGGACTGCTTCAGTCTTTGTGTAATAAATAGCAATGGTCATGGCTCTGGTTGAACTGTTTTCCATTGGATGGCAGTGAAGTAATGGGTAGTTTTGTAAGTGTACTGAAGTATGTAGTCATCAAGTAATAAGCACAATATGAAGCTGGTGCTTTAGGCTTATATGACTTACAGTGCTGTTCTTAAATGGAATAAGAGCCTTTGGTGGAGATTTTTGATATCTTGCTAAGAATGAGAGAAAGATTGATCAGGTAGTCCAGAGAGATGAAGTGAAGCCAGCATAGAGGAGGGCTTATTAGAAATTGAGAAAAGGGGCATATTTCTTACATATATGGAAGCAAATGTCAGAAAGGAGATGTGAGGTAGGGGAGAAGCAAGGCTCCAGCAGCCGTGTCGCCCTAGGATTCCCTAAGGCATGAGTGATTGCTGCACCAGTTCACCTATTTAATTTTTTCAGTGCAAAAATAAACAAAAAGCTGCTCCATGGATAGGGGACAGGAAATACCTTAACTAGTGACTGCATAAGCTACTACCAAGGCATGTATGTGTACCCTGTTGCTTTTTATGTTTTCTCAGCTGTAAAATATGAGTACTAATGCTTAAATTACATATTGTTCAGTGTTGTGTGAGTTAATCAGATAATGCTACATAGGCCTTTGAAGATAAAATGTGTACTGTAAGTATTGTATAACACTTACTAAGGGTTTCCGTCAGGTATTTGGAAGCACACAGTAAGTGCGGGCACAGGAGAGCTGGGAAGCATAAGGCAGAGGCACTGGGGTTGACTACATGCGTGTTGACTTCAGTCGAGCAACAGAATAACACATTCACAGAAATTTGTCCCATGCTGACAAGACCTGCAGGCTGGCACAACAACGTGTAGGCGCTTCTGGACTAAAGCTTTTAGTCTTTCACTGTCTAACTTTCTCCTTTGGGAATCTTTGTTTCGTATGTGTTAGAGAATAAGTGGTGAAGAGAAGGAATTGAAATGCAAGCTCTGTCGGCTTGGTATTTCTGACCCAAGACGCATGGCAGTAGTGGGTCAGATGCCAAGGTAGCTTGGAGTTTAAAGGGAAAAAATGGAAGGATGGAGATAGATGCACACTACTCCAGGAGCTGGAATTTTAAAATCAGTAGTTGTGTGATGAGCTGTACTGTGGTAGGGTGAGAATTGTTGCTTACTGAAACATTTTAGCAAAGCTTGGAGGATGGATTAGTCAGAATCATTAATGCTAACCTCTTTTTGCTATTTTGTTTACTTCCTTGTTTCCCCAGTAGATATTTCTCACTGATGTGTACAGTAACTTTATCCTCTAAAGATCTCTGAGGGGGTGTTGTCTCTTAGCTAGCGTAACTACCTAACTTTTCACCATTATTTAAGGGATTCCATTGGTAACTACGTCAAGATTTTTTTTCAAAGAATTTTTGGCTGCTTGTCATGTCTTTTACAACTGAGCAACATCACGGTACATTTCAGTTGTCACCCGTGTCCACAAATTCTGTTATGGTGCTTGAAATAGGAATTAGCATCTGGGGCTTAGAGTGACTTGGATGAATAAATTGTATCTTACTGGAAGGTCAAATGAAAGTAAAGTAGATTTGTAGGTCTCCCAGGTGAAGAAGTACAGGAACACATACCGATTCCAGATCAGCATTGCTAACAATTACAACAGTATTAAAAAGTAGAAGCTGTTGCTATGTCTTTGAGGCCTTTTTCTGTACAGGCAATGTTTTGTTAATCTGTGGCTGAAAGACTTGAAAAACTTTTACGTCCATAATGAAGTAGTCTGTTTTTTTATGTATATAGATTTTTACTTCTGTTTGAACAGTACATCTTTTAGTGTTGCTTCCAAATAACTGAACCGTGCACTGAACTCCAGTTAGGTTTTTTTTTTTTTCCTCATAGATTTAAGACTAAAAAGTTTACTATTCTTTTTTTTTCCTCATGTTGAATATATTACTACTTAAACAAGATTAACCTATTTTCTCTAAAATTTATCTTGCAGATCTTAGAATCTCAAGACATGTATTTCCTTGGACTGTTGTCTTTGCTTGCTTTGCAAAGCAAAGCCTTCAAGATAAATTTTCCTGATGAAACCATTGCTGAGCTTTCTGTGAATGTTTACAATCAGCTACGAGCTGCAAGAGAAGATGAGAATATTCTTTTCTCTCCTCTGAGCATTGCAATAGCCATGGGAATGGTAGAGCTTGGAGCCCATGGAACCACTCTGAAAGAAATTCGGCATTCATTGGGTTTTGACAGCTTAAAAAATGGTAAGTCCTTTTAATCATGTTTTACTATGGAGCTTTTTATCTGAAAGAAACAGATGGCAATGCCTGAACAATGATGCAAGTGGCCCGGTCATGTCCATGGGTTATTAATCAGTAGGCTTCTTGGCATCCTGTTTGATGGCCTGAGCATGCTGAAGCATCCTTTACTGGGTTCTGCATAAACTGAGAGATGAGAACATCAGGTGCTTGGCTTGGGCACCTGAATTTGCACTTGAGCAACCTGAAGCAGTTGCAGGTGACTGTTGATCTTGGTTTCTGTCTGTGAAATAAGCTTGTCTTTGCCTTGAGAGTTATAAGAAGATTTTTAGGAACATCTGATTATAATGAAGCCAGAAAAGAAAACTAGTGGCTCCAACAATGTTGCTTATAAGAAAATATGAAAAGCATAGTAATTTAGCTGAAAATGTCTCTTACTTTATGCACAAATTGTTTGGTTCTTGTAGGTAGAACCTGTAGGTTCTTTACCCTGATTCTGTGTCACTAATGTTCTTTCTACATTGCATAATGTCCCATGCAGATATACAAGCTAATCAGGAAATATAAGCATTGTGGCTATTTCAGTACAATATGCCATGTGATCCCATCAGCCTTTCTGAGAAGCAGGATTCAGTTCTTCAGCAGAAAACATTACTACCATGCTGTTCCATTTGTAGTATGGGATGGGATAATTCATGGACCTGGATGTACTGCTGAATGCGAGTTTCAACTGTTAGTGCACGTGACTGTAATGTGACTGCAAATGGACAATATTGGTGAATGGCAAAAAAAATTGCTTGGAAGAGGCAATTTCTGTTAATTTTGATATAAAAGTAATTGGTTTAAAACCTGAATGATAATTCTTACTCACATAATGTGCTGGATTTCTAAGTCTTTGATAAAAGGATCCTGGGGAGGAATTTCTGAATATAGTGTTCAAGATGTGTTCAACAGTACCACTGCACAGATGATGTCTCTCTGTGGAGACTACAGCACGTATTTGGTTCCACAGTGTGTCTTTAAAACATTGATAAATTATCCCTTAGCACAAGACACACAAGTGTGACTTGTAAGAATGATTTTTTTTACTTTTTTTTTTTAATTCCTCTTTTGGTGGTGAAAGAATTACTGTTGATAACTTTGTCTGTGATGGAATTCAAATGTCTCATTAATTATGCTAATTATAGATAATAGAAAAAATAAGCTCTAAATAACATGTTCTGCATTGTAGATTGTTCTTTCAGATCTCAAGGTGTTTGGAAAAAAGACTGCGAACTTCAGCAGAAAAAAAACCCTTCCTCTTCTGAAACAGAAAATCTGTTTTTGTTTCCTTAGGTGAAGAGTTTACATTCTTAAAGGACCTTTCTGATATGGCAACTACTGAAGAAAGTCATTATGTTCTGAATGTTGCTAATTCTCTCTATGTGCAAAATGGATTTCATATCAGTGACAAATTTCTGCAGCTGGTGAAAAAATATTTTAGAGCTGAAGTAGAGAATGTAGATTTCAGCCAAAGTGCAGCTGTAGCTACCCAAATCAATAGATGGGTGGAGAATCATACAAATAGTAAGTCCATGTGATTCTTTTGTATACTTCCTGCAGTAAGTGTTTGTGTTTCTGAAGTATTACAGTGGTGTTGAATTGTTGCCTTGGCTTTTATCTCTTACATTTGAGACTACAGTATCTCTTTGCGTAAAAAGAATTCTAGTATCTGTTCTTTGTGAAATTATAATTTTTTTCCTGTAAAGGTATGATCTCTCTTAAGTAATGTTAGCCATGGCTAATCATGTAGTAGTATCTGAATATTTTTTTCACCTGTCTGCTATCTTAAAGAACCTGTAATATTTACTGAAGGAGAATGTTTTACTGGTAGACTTTTTAATAGTATTTGAATACTGATTTTGGTATTAAATTACAAAAAATTAGGTAAGTACTGTTACTAACTGCAGACAAGTTGTCTACAAAGGGGTTATTGGTGTATGCTTTGAATGGCTGGAGTTGATCTCTAAGAAACTCAGTCGCAAGGTAGTAAGAACAGAATACAAAGGAATACAGAAGATAATTTTAAACCACAAAATCAGACCCTGTAATGTAATCTTTTCCAATGCAAGGAACTGTCAACAGGGCTTCACAACAAAAATTTGCAGCAGGGGAATAAACACAAAATTACTGTTGTAAATATGCATATTCAGATCTGCATGATTTAGGTCTTGCTTCGCCTGTGGAATCCCAAATAAGTGACGTTTTCTGAATACATGCAGAGCCTCAAGGTATGGGAGTGAGGTTAGTCCCTTGTTGTGGGGATCAAAGCATTATCGCATTCTACTTCATCTGACATGCTCTGGAGGTTGATATTTTAATAGTAATTCAACAGGGGTCTCACTCTAGCATCAGTTATACGCTTGTGAATGTGAAGGTACTGGAATCCTCTATAATGACTTAACACATCACCATTTAGTCTGAACATTTAAGAGTCCACAATGCTTAATGGAAATGTATGGCACTAAAGTGGAAAAACACCTTATATATTAATTCATTTCATTTTGAATATTCTCTGGGTTTTTTTTTTTCCAAGGGAAAATAGCAGCTACTATATTCATACTAAATTCTGCCCTTTATCTGAAGTTACAGAAATAGAGGGAATTTAAGTGATGCAACAGATTGCAGAGTGTTTTCAGAGAAACATGGTGTCTATCTGAAGAAAAATTAGAATTCTTTCTTTTAGAAGGAACAGCAAGAGTTCTACTTAACACCTGCCATGTGCTGACCGAGTTCCTAACCTTGCCCTGGAAGGAGCTATGTAGAGCTAACAAAGGCAGCTATGGGTCTCTTAGGGGTGGGTTGCATAGTAACAGTGCCTCAGCCTGGTCTCTGACCACTAGAACTCATTCTCTCCTGCCTGCTAGCTCATACGGTAGAGGCTCATTTTCTCATTAGAAAAGGGGTACAAGACGGGCAGGTTTCCAATTCTAGCGTGTTAAGCATAATGGGAGGGTCAGAGAAGAAAATACAACTGTCCAGGGTTTTTCTGGCCAGGAAAATTCTTAGTGTTACATTAGTCTATTAACAAGATGTGACTGAAAATATAAGGGAATATGATGTATTAAATATAAATAGAAAAATTGGAAGTGTGTTTCTTCTTAATCCTTTGTTTGTTTGTGTTTTTGTTTTTTCTTTCTCAGTTACAGAGAATGAGTGTAGCAGTATTGGTCACATCTCATTTCTATGAATGCTCTAGATAAAATGAAGTACAAACAGCGACCCAGAAGAAATACTGCCCTTTGATACATAAATTTCACAGCAGTTAGTGTCATATGCTCCAGAAAGCAAAATTAATTTGTATTTTAAACCATGGATTAAGAAGTAATAATCTGAGAAATGTGTTTATTTTAACACCTTGCTTTGCAATATCGGTTAAAATAAAAGTGAGCAAGAAAGCTATCGGAAGTAAGCTGTAATTCTTTAGGAATAGTGACAAATTGGACAGTGCACCAAATTTAAACAAGTCTAAATTATTCTGCTTAAAAGCAAGCCATTTAAGATGAACTAAAGCAGGTAACAGACTGTATTCTGATGTAAATGACCTGAGAGTTAGGAGCAAAGCAGCTGCCATGCTCAGCTGGTACCTCCCATGAATAGAGCAGATGCTAAACGGTTGGGGTTTTTTGCTTTTCAAGAGCTAATGTCAGCAGAACAAATGCTACGAATTTATGGGGGATTTTATAATTATTCTGTACTTAGAAGTCAGTATGATATTACTGAAAGTGAATGCTTCCTTCAGAATTGCCCAGGTGAAGGTTCCAGTGGGTACACTTATGCGCTTTAAATGAAGCATATGTTTTAAGTGCTTCTTTGTATTGGAGCCAGAGTTTGTAGAAGTTTTGGTGTTAAGACAGTAGTGCTGAACTGTATTATAGCACCAGTACAAACATTGCTTATGTGAGTGACCCCTTTTCCACTTGGTTCTATTGTGTGTATATTTACGTAGTGATCAAGAAACAGTTGACCTAACATGTCCTTAATGGAAGGGTTTACACACCTACACTGTGATTTAGGTTTACAAAACATTGGCAGTTTAATTCGAGATTTAATGAAACATCTGAATTGGAAATGACATGGTAGCACAGCTTTTTTTTTTTTTTTTTTTTTTTCATTTTTCAAGCTGTCTTAGGTTTTCATTTAATGCTCAATTTGATATACAGACTGACATTTGGTTTTCTTCTTAGATATGATCAAGGATTTTGTGTCTTCAGGAGATTTTGGTTCTCCAACTCATTTGGCTCTCATCAACGCAATCTACTTTAAAGGCAATTGGAAATCACAGTTCAGACCTGAAAATACAAGAACTTTTTCTTTCACTAAAGACGATGAAAGTGAAGTGCAGATTCCGATGATGTACCAGCAGGGAGAGTTTTACTATGGTGAGTTGGAGCCTTAGCAGCTTTAAAGCTAATAAATCTTTCCTGAATAGGTATGTTGCAGTAATACTCGTTTGTGGTGTTGTCTGTTCTTTCACCTAGAACTTTAAATGTGGTGTTTGTCCAGTGAAATATCTCTGGTTTTGGCGTCTTTTTGTAGTGTGCGTTCTTGTGTGTTATATAGCAGCATCTATAAAGAGCTCTTTCTTGATAACTTTTTAGGTATGTGTGTGATGCCACATGGCAGATTTCAGAATGTTTATCCATTAAATCTAACCTCTTTACAATTCCTGAGCTAGTCTTGCTTCTTGCAAAATATTTTTCTTATTCTGTGCTAAATATTTAAACAAATGTTTGCTTGTTACTGTTGTAGTATCCTTAGGGAGGTAAAATAGGGGTTCTTTGAACAGCAGAACTAAGGATCATTTTTTCTTGAGCTTGAGCCCTAAGTGAGTTCTACAGTGTCTCACACTGCAGTATTTTGCTCAGTCTCATCATTGAAAAATTCTCTTGAATAGAAAACCTCTGCCTGTTTCCATGAAAGTCTTGGCAGCCTTAACAACTTTCCTACTTCTCTCTAACCAATTGAAGTTAGGTAATAGGTTAAAAAGTTTGATTATTTACAACCTGATTGCTTGTTTCTGTAAGAAAGCAGATGGTAAGCCTCAAATCTTATGATGAAGACACCAATATAAATTTCATACAGAAAAAAGAGGGTCACTTTTGGTTCTACACCTAGTAAATACTGCCTAGCATTAGCCTTTGGTTTTTTTCCCTGTCTCCAGTGAAAACAAAAGAAAATACTTCTACTAGCTTTTGCTGTTTTTGTTTTTCTCTTGTAGGAGAGTTCAGTGATGGATCCAACGAAGCAGGCGGTATCTATCAAGTTCTGGAAATACCATATGAGGGAGATGAGATTAGTATGATGATCGTTCTTTCCAGACAGGAAGTTCCACTGGTCTCATTGGAACCACTGGTTAAAGCCTCATTGATTAATGAATGGGCTAATTCTGTAAAGAAGCAAAAAGTGGAAGTATATTTACCAAGGTGAGAATATGCTCCTGTGTCAATAGAAGGGGAAGAAGGACTGCCTTCAAATTGATCAGAGTAGCAGAGTAGGTAAAACTTGAACACCTTGAACAAGCCTGCAGTTAGGTAGCACCCGCATGGAGGTTGCTTTGACAATAAAGCCCAGGGGGTGTGCAGTGCCGGGTGATCGTTTGAGCAACAGATGAACACTGTGTGTTTTGCATCTTTTTCCTATATGAGTTCTAGAAAGGAAAATTTCATTGTCGGGACCATAGCCATTCTGAATGATGTTCAGAGTATTGCAGAACTCATTATGGCTAAGTTCCATTTAGACAGGAACCATAGAAATATTGCAAGTCTGAATTAACAAAAGCTAAAGTGTTTCATTTAGTTCCTAATTAGATTTCTGTATTCTGCTAATTTAAAAAGTTCCAATGGTGTGTGTCTGTGTAGATACAAATGGTTGAGTGTTGAGAAGTAATTCCAATCAATTTGTCTTTTGTCTATTTTCTTAGTTGTAGTAACTGATATTTTCTCTTAGAGGAGCAATAGAACAGCAAGATGCTGCTACCAGAAGGGATGCAACTTCTGTCAGTTTATTTGTAGACATAAGTTGTGTATGCTTCATAACTTATTTGCTCACATCTATCTCTTAGTTATCTTGCCCAGAATTTGGTTTCATCTGCCTTCAAGTATTTTTCATGCTTGCCCTACACTTGACTTAGTAATGGAGTTGTTTACTACTAAATGTCACTGATGTGTAGTTAGATCATGATGTCCTTTCAAGTGATTCATAATGATTTCATTAAAGTGTTTGTATAACAATATGGCATGAGTTTGATGTGGATCACTTCTATTTATTCTACTTTTTTGGCACTGTACAGTGAGTACATGGCAGCACTTAAAAATGCTTTAGATGGTGTTGAAATAATGTTTTCTTAGGTTAAGGTTGTTTTCTAAAACAAAAACAAAAACAAAACCCAAACAAAATTAAAAAGAAAACCACACACATGCACAAAAAAAGTTTTAAGTGAATTCTTTTAATCATTAAAATAGTTTTTGGTTGCCAGGTTACTTGCAGAGCTGAGAGGGACTTCAGACCACTTTCAAGAAGCTAACTACAGCTGAGCACAATAAAACAAGGCTAGCCAGGATAAATTAGGTTGAGACGGACTCCATTGTGGCATGCTCCAATTTCAATTCAAGGTGGAATTCGAGTTCTCTTTTAAGCTCTTATGCTTAGTGTCAGAGTAGCAAGGGAGCAGCAGCATTTTGGGGCTGGTTTTGTCCCGTAGAAAGAGTTCTTTTCTTTTTTAAGCAGCATTTACTTTGAAGAAGCGGAGAGAGCAGCAAAGAGCTGCACTGCGGGTTTTATCCAAACTGTACACTGTTCCTGTGATTTTGATTTGTTTTTCTCTTGGAGCTTCAGGTCCCAAGAGCTGTAGTGTTAACAGTCCATTAAGGTGCAGGGAAAGGGCGTTTCTCCTGCAGGCTTGGGCAAATCTTAATAGATGTTAATGAGAGGTAAAATATGAGGGTTTTTCTATCCCTTAAGCTTTCCTTTTATAATTGGAGCATACCGCAGCCTGTGCATCAGGTGCTGAAGTTGGACACCTTCTCTCAAAGAATTTCTAGTGTGTGAAATTCACAACAGGAGTCTCTCGGCATGGATTATATAGGGAATCCGTAAAAACTGGCTTCCAAATTCAACAAGCTCAGGCATCTAAAGTTAAATACATTAATGCAATTGAAAACATGTTATTTATGTTTATATTGTGAATTAAATTTGTAGAGGTAGTTTGGGGGTTTATTTGGTTTTAACCAAAAGCAGAGGCTCCGGGATTCTCTGTAGCCAGGTTTTCAGACATGAGTTTGAGGCCTAGGTATTGTGTGGTCATAAAATGTCCTTATTTATTCCATCCATGTGCTAGTCTGTCACTCTTACCTAAGAATCTCAAAACATTTGGTAAGTATTTCTGAACTGGGGCTATACAAAGGCAAAAAACTTACAATCAGTTGCTCATTACCGTCAGTATTTTCAGATTATAAAAGATGACTGTCACGAGCTTGAAATGCTGTATAGTAAACCTGCAGTTCCCTTACAAAAAATCCAAACATTAATTACATGCTCCCAATGTGTTGGGATTTCTGTTAGGGATTCAGAGGTAATCTACAGGATTTTATCAATCCTCTAAATAAAAACTTCATAAATATTTAATATTATGACTCAGAAAGGCATGTTATGAAATGTGGCCTGCAGGCTTTGTCCACTGAGAAACTGAAAGCAGCAGTGGAATGAAATTAAATTTTTATATCCTGAAAGATGCTATCCAATTATAAAGTGAACATTTTTTAAACTTAAACATTTGTAATAGGACCTGAATGACTAGCCAAAGCAGAAGCAGAGTTAATCACAACTTTCCAATTTCTGTCTGCTTTATCTGTGTGCAAATGAAATTGTGTATTATTCCTCTTAATAGCAAAGGAGAGACTTGTACAGAATTGTTAAGTTATACATTCTCGTTTTCATTTTCAGTCATTGTTTCCAGCTTAACCCAGACTAAAATGATCAACATTTTAATCCACTTTTTGCATAGGAGTGAAACAGACCATGAATCTAATTTACAAAGCTGTCTTTCTAACAAAAATTATTTTAAGAGCGTAGGAGAAACTAGTATCTAACGATAGTGCTAAAGTCTGCAGATGTTAAGGATTGCTACATTATGCCCAACTCTCCATAATGATTCCCTTGCCTTTTTTTACATTTAAAATACCATATAAATGCCTTAGATGATGTTGAAATGATAATGCCCTATACAAAACCTAAAGGTTCAGATACATAACTAAGGAGACTGTCAATGACAAAAATGCATCATTTTAATCTAATGTTTGTGTAAGTTTTAAATTTCATGAAAATACCATAGTTCTGTGCTAAACTGTTTGTTAGTTTTTCACTCTAATTCTGCTTCCTAAGCATCTCATTCTGTTCTTCATTTCATATGGGAGAGATTCAAAGATTGTGGAAAACAAGGGAAATATTTTTGTTAAGCTGTTTGGACTTCATTTTACATGTAGGAAGTAGAGAGACTTTAAAAATGAACAGTGTAAAAATAAATAATAACTCACATGTTCACTTCTCCTTGACTTTGGGTAAAACCTGGTAGGCAGAGTTACTGTCCTTTATTAGTTGTTTTCTGGTCTGTTGAAGCATACATCAATGAACATGTATGTTAATGAACCTTCTAGAACTGCTTAAGTGTAGAAGGTCTCTTGACTCAACAGAGCCGTCATTCTGTTCTGGTCCTGTGGTGAAAATATCTCATCTTTTCTTCAGTGTCTATTTCTCAGAATTCCCCTTGTAGTTTCTAATGCTCCCAGTTGCAACTATTCCATGACTTCTAGTATTGAAACTTTTTTTTTATATAGTATTTTTAAAATCAGAAGCACCTTGTTTGTTAAAAAACATACAACCAGCTGGTTTATTATATGCAACAAACACTGCAAATAATCATGTGTCAGGACTAGTATCACGTAGCTTGGCATTTTCAAAGTCTGAGGTACAGTAAATGCCTGGCTTGGGAAATGAGATCGAATGTCTCTTATGTGTTCTAGGTTGTCAGCTTTGATTTTTGAATACCTACATCGCTGTCCGTAAGGAATGCAAAGAAATCCAAATATAACTAGAGGATAACTCACACCAAATTTTTACATCAGATTGCATAGCCTGAAATTAAATTTCAAGGTGTAAAGCAGCATTATTATTGTTCAAAAGAGGATAGTTCTAATGTCAGATAAAATATTTGAGATGTCGTTAATACCTTATCTGTAACTCTAGCTGAGCTTCATAGCATGTGAGAAAGGAGGGAGATACTGGTTTAAATAGTGGTTTAGAGTGGGGGTTTTATCATATGACAAAAACAAAAGGGGAGAAGGGAAGTAATTAGTTTTATTTTTGTAAAAGGATATTTTGGTATTTATACAGCTGATGTGATATTTTTGGTGTCCTTTATTTGCATCAAAAGTAGAAACTCACTTGTATAGATATTGTAGAGACCTTTGCTCATCTTGATATATTTAATACTGTGTGAAATAAAAGCCAAAAAAGGAAAAATATACCGCTGTGAAATTTTTATAAAATACATTTTAACGTACTTTTTTTTGTTGTTTGTAAGGTAGATACAATTGGATGTGTTTTTCAAAATGTTATAATACAGTTTTAATGTAAAAGGAAATATTTCTGGATTTATTCACTCTGGATTTATTCAGTGTGCACAGTCAGGACCTCTGTACTGGTTAAGTCTAACTAGCATTAGGAATCGAATCTCGATTCTTCTATCTTAGGGGTTTTACCTAAGTCTTTAAAATAGATCTGGGCATACCTTACAAGTGTGTAGGGAAACTTAAAACTGGTCTATAGTTCTGGAACCTAGAAGCCAGGGAAATTTGAATGAATGAGCAACTTGTAGGTTTGTCTCTTGAAACTAAAATCGTGGATAACATCTTGAGAGCGTAGGTTTTGACAGTAGTGTGTGTGTCCAGAGCTTTCTAAGAGAAGAAATCTTAACAGGGCACATCCCCATTTTCTAAAATCCTATTGGGTGTTTTCAGGTCATCTCATGCAAGTACCTACATCTCATTCATTAAGGTAATGTCTTCTTTGGTTTGTTTTTTTTTTTTTTTTTTGGGGGGGGGGTTGTTGTTTTTTTTTAAAACCAACCGTTACCACACTGATGCGGAATATGCCAGAACACCATGAGAAGCTTCCTCCAGTGCATAAATCATTGTTGGTCTCTTCTGATTCTTTTGAGAGCTGCCAAAAGAATAAAACCACAAGAATTAGGCCTTCTGGTTTTATTCCAAGCATATCCTGGAATTCATATGGACTGGGTACACAAAGACTTGCAATGCCACCTGTGATTTATCAATCCTGAACTATCTCCAGATCTTATTTAACATGCATAAAATTCTTCTCTGGGTAATGACTAACATCTATTCCATCATAGATTTTTGGCTTCTAATGAAATTTCTAAGTTCATTACAAATGTAGGTTCTGTATTAGATTTTTTTTTTTTTTTTATTCTGTGTAAATGTTGTAAGTGAGAAAGATCCACTTGACTCTTATCCAGTTGCTTTTTGATGTCCAGATTATTGTTTTTCAAGCTGCCAAGGCTTTTACATGCCAAGGTGTCACACAGCCTTTCATCAGCTGTTCTCTGCTCAGAGTTCTGGCTATATTTTCTCCTGAAAAGAGTGTGTTCTTCCTTGTAGCTGAAGAAGCTTAATCCTGGAAAAGGAAATTGCACAGAAGCACCTATTAATTTATTTGGTTCTAGTGCGGGTAAGACCTGTCAGCAGGGACTGCAGTGTAACTGCAGAATTGTTTCTGACTGAATGGCTCGCTGGAGAATCTGTAGCAACACCTGACTGTATTTGGTGTTGTGTAGTTATAACCAATCACTGTCAGCAAATGTAAATCACTAATAATTTGATAATTCTACAGAGAATCCATAACTCGCCCATAACAAACATTTATGATTAGTCTTTTGTATTTGTAGACTTCTAGTATTTTCTGGTTGGGGCTGCCATTCTTTTTTTTAATATAATTCTGACATGTTTCTTTGTTTCTCCGGCTCTCCAGTCTGTTTCTGGCAACACACGAAGGACTTGAGTCTTTTTTTTTTTTTTTGGTCTTACTGACACTAGGCGTAACTTACAATGTTTGAAGAAGTCTTTATAAACAGAACAAGCTTTTGACCAAAATCTTGCCCTCAGGTTAAATCTCAATTTGTCCTTCTAGCCCAGTAACTTAGTCTAGAACATGGCTTTGCAAGCTAACACTGAAATCCTGCCAGCTTATACTCACATATGCATTTGCATTAACTATTTGTTTTCCCTGTTCTTTATTCGCAGTCAAAACCCAGTTAAAGTTTTGCCACAAGAGTAATTAGAAGCTGAGTCAGAAATGCTTTATATTCATGTTCATAACTGCTGGTCTTTGCTTATACTGTCTAAACAAAAAGAATATCCTTCTTACTTTCCTACTCCTTTACCAACAGCTTTTTCATGAATTTGTGCTGTCCTTTGCATTATTTGATATTCTGTTCTAGTATGTGTACAGGTAAATCCAATTTTTATAATAAACCTGTTGTATATGAAGTAAACATTTACATTAGCTACTTCATAATTTTGCACTGAGTTTTTATTATCAGGGGCTGTACATAACTTTAGCATATTTTTGCTTCTGCATTAGGAAAAAAAGAATTGAGTCATAGGAGCAAATTAAATTGAAGTGTTTTTATAGAAGGTGTGTCACTGTAGTACTAGCAGTGAATCTCCTACTTTACATTATTTACCTCAGTGTTTCAGTTGTCATAACCTCACTATTGTAACTGTCATAACAAAAAAGCTCTGCTTATGTCTGGGCTTTTTGTAATTTTCTGTTAAATTTTCCAGGTTCACAGTAGAACAGGAAATTGATCTGAAAGATGTCTGGAGGGGTCTTGGAATTACAGAGCTGTTCAGCAGTAGTGCTGATCTCACTGCAATGTCTGGTAAGAAAGAGGTTCTTGTGTTGTCTCCAAGAGTATAGGAGGAAGTACTGAAATCACCTAAAGATAACCAACGAGCTCAAACCAAAACCTGCTAGCAGTTTTCAGATCCTTCATTATTTTTGTATGATGTAAGAGTGTGCTTGCTGTAGGAGCAATTGAGACAGAGGAGAAAACTATCAGGGGGGTGTATTTGAGGTGTGAGATTTTTGACCTGAGAAAGTTCACTCTGGGTATTTAAGAATTGAATCTCGTTAGAAATGTGGTGAAAGTATAATATGATGCAAGAGGCAGATCCACATTGGAGCAATATATGTCTTCAGTGACTTGATGGCAAATGGTATTCACACAGCAAGGGGCTTGTCATCTTTTGTCTCCAGAGGCTGTTTGTTCATATCCTTAGGAGCATTAAGCTGTTGTACAATTAGTCATCTCCCCAGATACCTGCTTTATAGAAGTACCATAGGAAAGAAAGTGTTCTGATAAAAGCAATTTAGTCACATATGTTGACAACACTTTATTTTCAGAAGTTAAAATATTCAATACATTCAGAAATCCAGGTGGAAATGAGATATTTATGCTTTTAATACCTCCTGAAAGTTACTGAAGTGGCACAAAAGGTAACAGAGTCATCTTTGCCTGCAAAGTAGTTTTACTTTTGTGTAACAAAAGTAGCCAACAAGCAGTGTATTTAGCATGATCTGTCTACCCCCAGATTTTGGTAAACCCAGTTGTTCTCTATCTAGAAGCATGTGCCTGTGTGAAATTGCTGTCATTGTTCTTGTAATATGTGCTTATATACTGCTCCCTGTATGGTGCGCTATGGATTACTGCCTAATTGGCCAGATGGACCCTTAGCTGATGGGAAATACCTGTTCTTAATTGCCTCTCTCTGGAAGCAAACACAGCTGGGTAGTTTATTCAAAATAGTGGTAATGAAGGCAAATACTCCTTTAAAATCTACAGCAGAAATATTTGCAATTTTCATATCCTTTTTACTTTTGCTAAGTTTGAAATATTGTTTATAGTATAACATGTAGCTTATTCCACTGTTTTGCCGCTTTCACTTTTCCAGTGAAATTGTGGGAAAAGCTAGAGTTAGACAATGTGCAAAGAATTTAAATAAACAAAAAAGTCCTACTTTAAAGAAATACCCTTTTTCTGAAGAAAAAAACCTTCAATTTCTCTGCCACCACAAATAAAAGTAAGCTTTTCAATAAATTCTGATGTATATATGGAAAAGTATTTACTGGAGGAAAGGTACTATGGAGAATGGAGAATACACGTGGAGACTGAACCACCAAGTCAGTGTTTGTCTCTTTTATAAAATGTCATGTAAAATTCACCTCTATATAGGGGACTAACTCTGTGGTGGAGAGGCTAGCAGAAAGATTGGAATGTGCTCGTGTTTTAATCCACATGACTACTGATTTGTTTCATGGTTTACATTTTTGACAATTGTTCTGTACAAAATCAAAATATCATGTTTTGCATGACTGAATTAACGCCTCTGCCATTTAAAGATTAACTTGTTTGTTAAGCAGTGTAGAGCACTGTATAGAAAGAATTCTTCAGTTGTACTGTAACTTTCATGCTTTTCACTTAAAAGGGCAGGTGCTGCCAGGTGATGAAAAGGTCATTACACACAGAATCACAGAATCCCAAGGGTTGGAAGGGACCTAAAAAGATCATCTAGTCCAACCCCCCCACAAGAGCAGGGTAACCTACAGTACATCACACAGGAACTTGTCCAGGCGGGCCTTGAATATCTCCAGTGTAGGAGACTCCACAACCCCCCTGGGCAACCTGTTCCAGTGCTCTGTCACTCTTACAGTAAAGAAGTTCTTCCTGATGTTAACGTGGAACTTCCTATGTTCCAGTTTACACCCATTGCCCCTTGTCCTATCACTGGATATCACTGAAAAAAGCCTAGCTCCATCATCCTGACACCTACCCTTTACATATTTGTAAACATTGATGAGGTCACCCCTCAGTCTCCTCTTTTGCAAGCTAAAGAGACCCAGCTCCCTCAGCCTCTCCTCATAAGGGAGATGTTCCACTCCCTTAATCATCTTTGTGGCTCTGCGCTGGACTCCTTCAAGCAATTCCCTGTCCTTCTTGAACAGAGGGGCCCAGAACTGGACGCAATATTCCAGATGCGGCCTCACCAAGGCTGAGTAGAGGGGGAGGAGAACCTCTCTTGACCTACTAACCACTCCCTTTCTAATGCATCCTAAGATTCCATTTGCCTTCTTGGCCACAAGAGCACATTGCTGGCTCATGGTCATCCTCCTATCCACCAGGACCCCATTCATTAATTAAGAATAAGAACATATTTGAAGTAATGTCTTTAATGAAAACATTACTATTGAAGCTATGCAAATTAAATTTTAAGTAAGTAAAATACAGAATAATTATCCTATTTCTAGTTTTCATAATGTAAAATGGGGAGGGAAGAGCAAGGGGGAAGAATGTGAAGAAAAATGTTGAAAGCTTGTTTTTACAAATACATGAATAGTACTTCAGTTAACAGGGAAGTTTGAAGCCAGTAGTTTACATGCATCTCGGTGTCAGGCTTCTGGAAACTTCATGGCACTTCATTAAACCTTAAATGAAAGGTTTACATTTTGAACAAAATGTTTGTCTGGACACTTTAGGAAGATAGCAAATCCTAAAAAAGAAAAATCTAAGGAGATTTTTGAGAAATTCTGATGCTTTTTAAAATACTTTCCTTCCCCTCCCATTGCTCTTGCTTTTGGATTATTGTCAAGGAAAGCTGCCTGCAATTTCAACAATAGCTGTAATCCTACAATCAGATCCAGGCACAGATTGTTGACTTCAGTGAAATTCTATGTGGGTTTAGTGGATATAAATCAAATTGCAGGATTACAGACTTATTTTTCAATATTTAGAATTTTTTGCTTTTTGCACTCAATCTAAAAAAATGGAAATAGAGAAGTCGGCTTTACCTTCCATGATGTCTAGATTGGTAGCAGTCAAAGTATTAATCCAGATGCACATTTTAAATGTTACCCTCTTGCAGAAACTGTCAATTAACACAGGTGGGTAGGAGGACATTCCTGTTTGGCTGTCTAATTCGTGTATTCTGACTCTCAGCAAAAGGCTTTAACAGGTTTTGCTTGTATCTCTAATTCTGTCAGGTATACAAAATAATCTTGAAATGACTTCTAGTATTTGGGGTTTTATAATTTACACAGCATGCAAACTTGCTATTTGAGTATTTTGACATCACTTATGACTTACCCTTGAACTAATTAAAATACTGAAATTCCCCTTCTCTTTCAAATGCTTATAGTATTTCTTATTGTTGTACAATGCCTTAAATGGCAACCACCTTTAACCTCAAGGTGACCTGAATTTCTGTGAGCAGCCCAGTGATATTAATGAGTTACTTTCCTAATATAAAGTAATTAGAAGAGCATCAGTAAATAGCTCTTTGAAGTCTTGACTGATATACATATAAATTTTCTGGGACAGCCTAAGCTAGAAAAGCCAATAAACCTGCATTCTTTTTTAAAATGAGACTTCAGAGCAACCAGTTAGCAGCTGTGAGTAGGAGTTTGCAAGCATATGGAGTGTAATGACAAATGCAGTGTGATGCTAACGGAGTCATGTACATTAGAAGTAAGCTTCAGATTACTCCCACACGTTAATGGATATCTCGGCTGTGGTCCTGCAGAAAGCTTAAACTTTGATACTAAATCTCCAAGAGACTTTTCTGAGATGCTAACAGTCAAATCATATTGGCTCTTATGAAAATCCAGATTTAAAGAAGCTACTAGAGAAAAATGATATGATAGTAGATACTTGGTAAGCCCCACCTTATCCAGCAAAAGCCATAACAATAAGATGTGTAATGATGACAAGATGAATATGATATTGAGGTATTTCAGTCAGTGATTTGACAATCATAAAACAGAAGAAAGAGAAAACTACCTGAATACTCAGTGATGACATTATGCTTTGATGGGAAAATAGAATCATTTACTTCAGGGAGAGATGAATAAGAGGGATATGATAGTGGCAATATAAAGGGAAGAATCTAGAGAAAGTTAAGTGGGCTGTGGACTTACTCATTTCACCATCCAAGAACAAAGGTATCCAATGAAGCGAAAGTCAACAAATTAAAACCAAATAGAAAGCACTTCTCTTATGGAAAATGTAACCACAGAGATCATTACTGGCTATTCTTTGAGGTCATGAGATTGGTGGGATTAAAAAAAAATTCTTCAGAGCAATAAAAACCATCTATACTACACTGAAGAAAGGCATTCTTTATATTCAGTGGATTAGAAACTTGGGCTAGGGTATAAGGCATGTGCTGGGTGAGAGGATATTTTTCTCTTCTAAGTTGTGCTGTAGTTTTCATCTGTAAGGCTTCTTTAACCTTGTTATGAAACAACAATAATGCTATCACTGGTACAGCGTGCTGAGCTGATTGGGCATACTGGTCTCGTCTGTAGTGGCACTCCTTGTATTCCTGTCAGCAAAATGTTGGTGGTTTGTTTTTTGTGGGTTTGGTTTGGTTTGATGGTGGTTTTGTGGGGGTTTTTTGTTGTTGTTTGTTTTTGGTTTTTTATTAATACCCAGATATATTTACAAATAAGCCTGCTGTTATATCTGGTGGTAAATATTAGTGTTTACGCTGTCTATAAACTTGTCAGATGGAGACCACAGTTCTGAGGTGCTAAGAGTTCTGACCAGATATATACCTTGCAGTACTGTAACCACCACCACACTATGCAAAATAAAGCTTTCAGGAATAAGATATAGAGTATTGCTGTGAATATTACAGGTCACAGGAACAGGCTTAAGTGCTGTAATCAAAAAGGTGATCGAGATACATGATTAAGCAAAGTGGGTAGTTCTTTGACTGTTATTAAACACAAAATTTTATTTGGGTTTAAGATAAGGAACTCCAGTATTTGTCTATAAAGGCTGCAAATTTGTTTTTTTTTCTTTTGGTATGTGCAGTATAGCTCAGATGTTTAATAGAGCTTTGAAATGGACTCATGCAAGGATAGCAAAATATAGCTTGATAGAAGGTGAAATATGTAGGACTGACCAGTAAACTCACAAAGAATCCTGGTAACTGACATGTTCACAAAGGCAGCACTCTCATAGCATGAGACATGCACAGCAGGAATTACTGATTTGTGGATCTGTTGCCCTTTTTGCCTTGGGTATCTGTCCATTATTACCTAAGTACTCTTGCACATCCAGTGTTTGTTCTAAAGCAGTTTTTGAAAACTTGAGTCTTAATGGGTCCATAATGGAATGGAAGCTTTAGGGGATGACTATTGAACACCTGATTGTACTATTTACTTAGGTTGTCATTTATTTTTCACAGGTAATGCTTGAGGTTTAAAGGTGGTGTTAGTGTTGGAATGCATCCAACCAAGTTGTGTTTTCAGGTGGCCTTTCTGTTAACAGTTACAGAGACAAAAGCTGTGAGGATTGTATTGTGTTCAAGATAAGTAGATGCTGCAAATCCTTTGTTTTGAAGTAATGCAGTTGGAACTTGCAGTTGGAACTTTATCCTAGCTTTCAAGACAGCATTACTGAAGGTTTAGAACTGAAGCCTAGAACTACAGTTTTTAGGATTCTAGGACATTTTACTACACACAGTCTCAAAGGGGATGACTTTGGGCTTTTGCTGGTGAGATTGAAGTTAAGCAGCTGAGCTAGGAAGCTCAAGAGTGTATTTTGTAGTAATGAGATCTGCTGGGGGGAGACATTTTAAACTGTTGTCTCGTATGGTTTTAGCTTCCATTAGTATTAGAACTAGTAGTTATCATTGAGAGCCAAAATAAATGGGTAATAATTACATGAATAGTCCCAAGCTTTCCTTTCTTAGCCTTCAGCGAGTTTTGGTGTTGAACATTTTGTGAAGGATCAGAAATACATGATGGTATAGCTGTCTCACTGGGGTGATTAGATTTTCATGGTTGTGTATCTCCCTGTTGAGAAAGCCTTTATTCCTTTCTTAACTGCCAGTCGTGCTCTGTCATTACTGTGGATTTTATGCAGGTACGATAAATGTATATCTAACCCTTATCATGTCTTACTGACGAAACTTAGTCAAACAGATCAAATGGTGTTACGTGTCTTGCTTCCTGCAAGTTCCTGAGGATTACAGTAGATCTGGTCATTTAGCCACTAAAGAAAAGTAATGAGACATCCACTGAATTAAGTACGAGTAGGCTTGGACCAAAAATAAAATAGTGACAAAGAAGGATGGAAAATGAATAATTGAAAAACGCCTAGTTCCATGGCGGTTTTTGCATTAACTATTTATCTTCAGCTTTTTTAAAATATGAATTACAAGGGAGAAAATACCTAATTTTGCTGGAGGAAGTTTATACTGCACATGATGCAGAAATAAAATTGTTTGTTACACACATTTGCCCTATAATGTCATAATCATTTTTCCCAGTACTTGCATTTAAAATCTTCTGTTAAAGGACTGTCTTCTACTCTGTCTGGTATGCTGGTGCTCTAGACAGTGCCAAGCTATTTTAATACCATAGTGTAGGAGAGGGCTACAAATTTCAGTGAGGTAAATGGTGCAATTTTAATAGTATAATAAATAGTATTGGCAGAAGGTATTTTAATGCAACTGCTATGTACAAAGCTCTTGTACTTGCCTACTTGGGACAGAAGATGGGTAATAGTTTGGGAGGTTTTGGCAGTTTTGTGGGTTTTTTTGGATACTTCAGTCTTACTGTTGAGCCGCTTGAAATATGTTTCCTTTTCCACTCCAGATAACAAGGAACTTTACCTTGCAAAGGCATTTCACAAGGCATTTCTAGAAGTTAATGAGGAGGGATCAGAAGCTGCAGCTGCCTCAGGTACGTGACTGAAAAGCAGAACTAAATCTAATGTCTGGTTATTTTGTGTTAGTTAATTTTTCAAAACTGACTTGCTGTACGAGCAGAAGAGCTAAATAGCATACAGCATGAAGACAGCATAGCTAGTATACTGCTTTTCAGAAGAAAATTCTGGAAATGAAAAGTGTTAGCATTTTTATTTTTTTTTAACGAGGTGTGTTGCACAATGCTTCTTTTCTGTGGAATGATTAAAATCTTCCTTACTTTGCCTCTGATTGTCAGGAGGGTGCAGACTGCAGCTTGTATTTTCTTTACAGAACTTCTGCATTCATGATTTTTTATCTGGTAATTGAGATGGCCAGAGGTATTTGATCCAGAATAGCTAAGAGGAGAATAAGAGTTGTGGCAATTGCACTTTTATAAGCTTGTACACAGAGGTGTAAGATTTGAAGTACTAAGTGCAGAAACATAGCTGGCTCATGCTAGGAGGCCAGGTGGTTGGTTTACTTGGTTATCATATGCTTTTCCTGATAATAAGTTACATTAGTGGCCAATATGTATTGTTAGGTGATTTCTAATTGCCTCTACTTGTACCAGTCTTTGAAGAAAAGAAGAGTTACTTCCCTGGTTATGAATGTCAGTAACTGGGTTAAATTGTAACATTAATATGGACAGAGATTATGGGCATGCATGAGTCTTTATTAACATTGCAGTGAAAATGTCAAGTAAATGAAGCACTGGGAACTAATAATAATGTCATGGAGGAGGAGTCTATGTATCTCCAAATAAAAATAACGAAGAGCCAAATTATGCCTGATTTCCAGTTAATTTTACTTTCTGCATTATTTAAAGTAAATAACTCTGCATTATTTAAAGACTCAAGCTCAAAGCTTCAAGATCAGCCCATTTAGTTGTCATATTCTGTAGTTATTAAGGGTTAACTTTTACTGTCAGCTGCAGTCTTGTAGCTGTTTAAAACAGGTCAGCAGTGCTGTCTAATGTAATGCATTTTCTTTCTACAAGTGAGCAGGAGTCATAACTCCTCTTAGAGTTCTGGATCTTAAAGTTTATAGGCTGCTCCCTCAGCCTGGAAAATTGCGGCACTCTATTGTTAATCATTCTTAAAGCTTAAATAGGCATGCAATTAATCTATCGGACTTTCCTGTTTTCAGTTAGATTTTTCATGATATTTCATGGTGATGCTTAGTGCTGAGTGTGGGACTTCAGTGTCTGCTCATGAGCTTCACAAGTATCTCTCATGAAGAGCAGGAGAATGTGCAGTGATATTTAACAAGTTGTCTATGTTCTTCTTCCTTTAGGAATGATTGCCATTAGCAGAATGGCAGTGCTGTATCCCCAAGTTATAGTTGACCATCCCTTTTTCTTTTTGGTCAGAAACAGAAGAACAGGTGAGAATAATGCAGACTCTTCCACATTTTTCACAGTACATCATCAAGTATACAAAAGAAAATCACATATTTTAATCAGTGAACTAGCCTTATATAATGAATTTTCCTTAATTTGCCTTAAAATACCCAATATTGAAAGATTCACCTTTTCTGTGTCTCCTTAATGCCTCTCCAAGTAAGATATCAAAATCTGACATAATCCTGGAAAATATTCACAACTATGTGATTAAAAACCCCAGAGAAGAAAAATTCACCATTTTTCCTCAGAGAACACAGTGTTATTGCCCTGAATATCCATAATCATGCATTCTGTGAGATCTTGGCTGTAGTAAGACCAGTGAGATATGTTCCTGGTACTGAACGATTTGCATAATAGACAGATATTACAGCTATGAATAATTCTGTTGTGGTCTTGAAGCGTTCTGTGGCAAGCAAGGGAATAGAACAGCACTCAGTAGCAAAATGGGCAATGATTAATGAATTCCTTAGTTTCATATTTGTAATTTGTTTTAATGATGTGCATGTGACTGGATGACAAAAGATTACTATGCACCCACCGACTATCATACATGTGTTCCAGTATTTTTCATTTTCTATAAGCAAACTGGTAGGTTCAGTTGGAAGGGCTTTTTAACTATATTTGAGAACCCTGTCGTAAATATCAACATATGTTAATCCATTTAGATTGCACTAATACAGCCTAACTAGGTAGAGTCATTTGTGTACAAGGAATGATACCAGCTCTTAAAGTGTTTTTAACCAAATCTAAGTTGAGGATCACTGCTTTGTAGACCGAATTAAGCAAAAATGTGAGGAGATAACGTTCTTTTCCCTGCTCAATATACAAAATTCTTCTCAAAAAGAAAAGCTTAAATCAGAACAGAGTAGAGCTTGGTAGCTTTTATGCAGTTCTTAATGTTCATAGGGATTGCTGTTGCATGCAGAAAGAGGAATTGCCAACAACTATAGTTAAATCCTGAAAGCCTTTTGCTAATTTAGACATCTGAGAAACCTTTTGAAAAAACAATCTGTGATGGTTACTCTTTGCAAGAATACCCTAAGTGTTCATGATTGATTACTGTATTTAAATAGGTTAGAAATGTGTAAAATAAGAAAGATGTAAATGGTGATTAAACAGTGTAGAGGAGCAGTATTTATATATGAGTTCCTTGTTGTGGGTTGCATGCTCTAATGTGGAGTAAATCTGTGAACACAAAGTATCTATCTATTAATCATTAACTGATTGGTGTGTAGTTTCTGGGGCTCACTTTTAATTCTGTGAGGAATGTTGTCCAGCAGGCACGTGGCGGTCAGAAACGGTCAATAAGGCTACTCTGGTTAGGTATTCGCATTTCAGTTAGGGTCAGCTGCCACCTTTGAAGCACCCCAGCCTACTGTGTCATAACCATTAAGATGTCAGGGACAGTACTTCATAGGCCCTCATCAGAACCATTGAAATGAAAGTGAACATTTCTGTTGATTTGTGATGGGTTTTCAATCAAGCCTTTAGAATAAGCAGAGGGGCACTGAAATGCAGAAGACTTCGATATTCTTGTCTGTCCTGTATCAGTTCTGAATACAAAAAGGTCCTCTTCTCTAGGAATATTGATCCACTGCCTTTTATGGCTACTAAGTCCTCCAAGGCTTATATTCCTATAAAAATTGTGAATCACATGCTAACTTATTATCAGTATTCATCATCTTACAGCCTCAACTTTTCCTTTTGGTTCTGACATTTTCCCTTCCTTCCTCCCTTTCCACAGGTACTGTGCTATTCATGGGAAGGGTAATGCACCCTGAAGCAATGAGTGCAAGTGGCCATGACTTTGAAAAGCTTTAACCACCACCAGCTACCAAAAGAGGAGATAAGCACATAAAGTTTGAATATATTTAAGGTTTTCTGTGTTTTCCCCCAAGATATTGTTTAAAATGCTTTCAGATCTAACTGTGCAAGTCAATTTCCAGAGGAAAGCTTACAGTATTACAGTAATGCTTCTGTTTCTGTCATTGTGATTTTCATGTCCTTAAAATAAAGTTGTGTACATGTCAACAACTGTTTCTTGTTCTAGAGAATTGTAAAGCAAAAAAATGCAAATCCATTACTGGTAATTTTTTTACAGTCCAAAGACTGACTTGCTTAATGAGACAGGAGTGGAATGCGTGCAGCTTTGAATAATGCAAATGGCAAACCTTGATGATAATTTATAGTGTTGAAGAACTACATCTGGAAAATGTAATCTCTTCCTGTTCCTGTAAAAATAGTAAACAGACTGCAATACGCTGTCTCATCAAAGTTAATGGAACAACTTAAGGCTAGTCAATTTTATTCTATAACATAACCTGCGGTAGACTTTGTGTGAACTCTCTCACATGTGATTCTGAAATGTTGCTTTTATGAATGCTCCTGCATGTTACTCTGCAGTTGACCTTCCGTAACTGTTGATGCCAATAAAATTTGATTGCATGAATATTTGAGACTAGTCAGTGTAGAATAGCTATGTATGTGACTGAAGTAAAATAGTTGAATAGTAGTGTCATTCATGTGAATGTACTTTTCTCCCCAGAAGTTGTTGTTCTACTCTAACCTAAGCTTTGCAGTATCTCACTTCAGAGATTTAGAATGAGCTTTCTTCAAAGTAAAACAAAAACCCCGTAATTTTAAGTGTCTAAAAATGTTCTATTAATAAATAAATTCTAAAGGAACAACATCATCCTTCTGTTCCCTAACTTTTTATTGCGAATAAAGTGACAGAGAGGAGGGTGACACATACCACAAGTAAATACTAGCAGGGGATTTAGTTGTTGTTTCCATTTACAAGAGGAGAAGTACCAGTTGTCACGGGAAAGGCATATAATTATTCCTCCCTCACTGTGCAAATATAAAGTGAACAGAAGTTATTAAAAAGGTAAGAGAGAATAGGAGAAAAGAAGGGAGGAGCTGCTTTGAAACATATAATAAAAACAAACTTTTGGATAATAAGTGGGTTTCTTCTCAGTCAATAGGAGTTTTCTCTTTTGAATTCTATGGGAACAAATGTGTATTGGCTGCACTTTAGTTACAGGCTTCTCTGGCATATATTCACTTCAGAACAGCATAGATATTGCTACCAAAGTTGTTCATGCAAGGAGAACTTCCAAAATCTGACACAATATTTCTTTTTTTTTTTTTTTTTTTTGTAATGCTGGTGAAACTCATGCAGGTCAAACTCCAAAGTGATGGATGTTCCCCGTGGAGGCTGATTACACTCCCTCAGAAAGGACATTTGAACACATTTCTAGCCCTGCCTCTTTGGATTGTTTAGTTCTGTTGCACAGACAAAAAAATGAAGCTCCTTAGTGTATTGGTGCTGCTTTTTACCCTTTGTGTATTATAGTCTGGACTTGGTGAGACAATTTTTGTATTCATATTTAGACAAAAGAAGTGTAATTTTTATTCTGTGTAGCTAGAAATATTATGCTTGGAGGGAAAACAAGAGAGTGCTTCTAAAAAGGAGCAGGGAGTAATTTTATCAACATGTAGAACTAGTCTCCCTGAAGGTAAAACCAGCTTCCTTGACACAAGGATTGGTTCTTCATCTTTAAATGACTCTATGAACATCATCTAACATCTGTAAAAGTAACCCATGTGCTAAGGATCTCTTGTGATTTTAACCTTATGGGAGCCTTTTTTTTTAAGCTATTACATTTTTTCAGGCTAGTTTTTGAGATTTTTCACTCTGATTTGGAAAGAAATAAGAAAGCAGATGACAACCCTCAGTCGTGTTATTTTCAGTTCATAGAAAGTTCTTCCTGACCAATTTTGTGTTTCTTTGCATTAGTTCCTTGCAGCATAGATGTTTCTCACCAAGGGAAGGACTGAAGATAGATTGGAACTAAAGCTATATAATTATGGAAGGACAGCTGCCAGTCAGATTTATAGAGGATATCAGGCAACTGTACAGTCTTCCCTAGCAGTTAGGCTGAGCGTAAGTATAAGTGGAGTAATGCAAAATTGCCTATTCCAAATCTGATTTTAAGAATTGCCTAAATGGGAATATAGGAAAACCAGCAGAAATACAAGCACTAGTTATTTTGCTTCATACTCTCCTAGTCTTTACAGATGCAAAACAGCTATTTCATGTTTTCTTGAAAATTGAGAATTACCTGGTTTTCAACAACATGAATTGATTTATTAGGAAATTATGCGAAGATGTTAGTTGTAGACCGCAACTAGAACAGCTCTCAATACTGGTTTTAGTAGTGATAGTATCTTAAGTATTGTTACCAATTTATTAAGTAACATGAATACTATTCCATTGTGGGTTTTCATCTGGATTTTGTATAATGTTCCTTTCAGACTCTATTGCTTTTCAAGACAAAAACCAGCAAAATAATTTTGTCTTTTTGTGTTTGATATTTTGTAAGGGGAATTTGTCAATAGTAGTTCTTAGGTGTGTAGTCTTACAAAAAAAAATTAAGAATTGTATTTTGTGTTGGAAGCTATATCAGAAAATAAATTACTGAAACTTCTACAGTTGTGCTGTGTAAGTGACCCATGATGTGACACTGTCTACTGGGATCCTTCTGTGATGCAGATGGAGTTAAAGCATGAAATGCAGTTGCCTGATGCTATCATCGTCTTCTTTCTTTCTTGCATACATATACTGGAGTCCAGGTGGAAATGCTTTTCAGAGCTGGAGATGGAAAGAGTAGTTTTCCTATGAATTCTTTCAGTAGCAGTGCTGCCACTGCCATTATTAAAGAAGATCCCATTTGTACATGACCTTGAACACCATGTTTTCTGTATTAGTGCTGCATTCTAAGAAAAAATTGCCATGTTGTATAAATTAGAATGAAACAGCAACAAAAACAAGCACTAATTTTCACTGTCCTTTCACAAGCCTTGGTGCTGGCAAAGTAAACTGTTGTATACGTTTCTCTGATTCAGGTGTATATTTCTAAAAATAGTAAGGTCTTACTGCTATACAAGAAACAAACAACAACAACAAAAAAAGTAGTTAAAGCTTTTATGGCTAATTTTTGTTTTTCAATGCTGGTCAAAAGAAGAAACCACAAGATGTCACTCTATCCTAAGAAGTTGAGAAGTACTTTCCCACTGACAGTAATCCTATGGAAGTGTTGAAAAGCTGAATATCCTGAATGGGACTCAGTATATTTAAGTTTTAGTAAAATTAATGAGAGTTGCTTGAGTTTGAGAGCATAATTAGACCCAGGTGCCTGAGATTAATAATAGGGGGCAGGGGGCACAAACCCCCAGAAAACTTGCTTTGTGTTGCAGACTTTTCTCTGGTTCTTGAAAACAGATTGCTGCGTTATGTTTGTTGCTCATAGGGGACTTTCTTTTGTCCAGTTCATAGCCTGCACGATTGCATTGTGTACTTGATGGGGGGTGAAATAAAATAAAAGGCCTGTTCTTTCAATCTATCTCCATGGACAGCAGTAGAGCTGTACTGTGGTTACTTCAGAAAGTCAATTCTGCAATAGGAGGCATTTTTTTGACTACAAGGGAGAAGTAACTGGGGTTAAAATCCTTGATATGATAGTCTGTTGTTCTCTTTTTACTTACCTTTATTTCTCCTCTCCCTTGTTACCTTATATACACTTACTAGAATTACTTCAGGAGCAGATTGCCAGTGTGTTCTCCCCTTGTACATTGAGGTTACATCACTGTCTGTTCTACTCTCTCCTGGGGAGGAGGCAATATTGTTCCTTTGGGGATTTTCTAAAACAGACAACAAGGCATACTCCAAAAATGGTGTTTGCAAGTGAGTTCTTGAGTTGTGTCCCTTTTAATGGGCAATCTTTGCTTTGTCCTTACAGTGGAAAATGGAAATATATGGATTGAAGAGAGATGGATAATTTACCCCCAAACCCCAGTGCCAGGGAGGAGGAAAATAGTACCTTAGTAACTCAGATAATACCAGCAAAAAGTGAGTTGACTTCCTGTGTGAACTACTCTGTATCTACTGCCACAGTGGGTGAGAAATCGTAGATTAATTTAGCTTGTAAAACTGTCTGCAGTTCCCAAGAATTTTGGATCAAGCTGCAGTAGTTATAGGGGTCCAGACAGAATGAAGATTTTGCCTGCTGCCTAGGGACCTTTGTTAACTGATTCAGTAGCTTGTCTTTCACATCCAGCTGGCCTTGGTTAAGGACTATAAAGTGAAGTTGCATATGAGAAACCATCTGCGATACGCAAGCATATTTTGTAATATAAACTCAACAGCGCTACATCTCTGTTACCCCATCTATGAGGACTTCTCAAGTGGTAGTCCCTTTATATAGTACTGCTCTTACAATAACATTCACATTAATGTTTTTCATTCCACAGCATTAATTAGAAGCCTGAGTCATGGGCCAGTTGTTTTAGTCATTAGGCAAACTGTGAATGAAGACAGACAAAAGTAATGTACGAAAATGCAGTTTAAATTGCAGTTTATGGACAATAGCACAGTGCAATAGTCAAGGCTGTGTAAAGCTAATGAAGGATATCAGATTTATTCACAGTCACTCAGGCGGGCAGGTAGGTGGAGAAAAGTGGTAAAGATAAATGTATTATCCAAAAAATAGGTGACTTGCACTTCACTGATAACTTTCTTTACTGTCTCTCTCATAAACCTGTATCTTCTCTTCCATATGGAAGAGTCATCTTCTGGGCAAACTGAAGGAAGAATTCCTACAGAAAAATTATTCTGTATTTGTGTAAAAATGCTTCTGAGTGAGGAAGAAAAAATAGAAAGGAAAGCTGATTGTGTCTAAATCATGTTGTCTGTGCTCCCATTAACAGGTTGGAACTGGCCATAGAAAAATAACCTGTTTTTTCTTTAAGAACAATTTCTTTAGATGGTCTTCAACTATTCCTTCAAGTATTATAATGTTACCAAAAGTTTAGATGAAATCAGTTTAACATTTGTACTCTGTTTACATGTATTTGTTGAGTCATGTTTTAAAACCAAGTAACTTACACTGCTAGAATGCTTGCAAACAGTAACTGTCTGATAGCATTGCCTGAACAGAATGAAATATGTCAAAACATGCTAAGGAATAAGACATCAAGAAGTCGATCTTGCCCTGAGATCTATAGGGATCATGGTCCGGACAATGCTAAAGGTCACCAGTCACCAGCAGTCTGATACAAAAGCCTATTTGTTTTAGGCTTTTGTCATTGTTAATGTATGATGTAAATGGAATGTTTCTGAAAGTAACAGCCAAAAAGCTGACATATTTTAATGCAGAAATTAGTAACATTTCTTAAGTTTATTACAAGAGAAACACTGGTCTTAAAATTCATTGGGTTTCTTTGGAAATGTTTTCTTTGGGTCAGGCTGCAACTTGGAATTACCAGTGTGTAGTAACAGTCTGTCGTTTCCCTGTATAGAACACTCCTGCCAACTCTGAACCAAGGATATGTCTTCATCAGCTGAGCTGCTATAGAGCCCTTGGTGAAACCCACAGAGAGGTAAAAGAGGTCAATTCTGATGTTGCTGCTGCCTTTTTTACACATGCCTCCACTGATTTTTCCACTACAGAATTTTCTCCTTGGTCTAATCAAAAAGAGAATCAGAGACAATGTACTGCAGTTTGTAAGTTCACTTCAGAGTTTTTTTAGCAGAAGTTATTTGGGAATTGTCACAGTATTTTGGAGTTATTTGTACTGATAACAGTTTCATAGGATGCAAGTTGAACCATCTGAACTTGAATACTTTTAATTCATTTATTTTCCAGTGTCGATCCAAGTTTAAAGTGTAAACCTGTATGTAACAGTGATCTGAGGTGATTTCTTGATTACTGTTATTTTGAATCATAGTACATGTGGGACAGAGAGCTTGGAACCATGTGTAAAATAGCTTGCCTTGTATCAAACACAAAAGCTGAGGACATAGAATCATAGAATAGTTAGGGTTGGAAAGGACCTTAAGATCATCAAGTTCCAACCTCCCCGCCGTGGGCAGGGACACCTTACACTAAACGATGTGACCCAAGGCTCTGTCCAGCCTGGCCTTGAACACCACCAGGAATGGAGCATTCACAACTTCCCTGGGCAGCCCATTCCAGTGCCTCACCACCCTTACAGTAAAGAACTTCCTCCTTATATCCAATCAAAACTTCCCCTGTTTAAGTCTGAACCCATTACCCCTTGTCCTATCACTACAGTTCCTAATGAAGAGTCCCTCCACAGCATCCTTATACCCACCCTTCAGATACTGGAAGGCTGCTATGAGGTCTCCATGCAGCCTTCTCTTCTCCAGGCTGAACAGCCCCAACTTCCTCAGCCTGTCTTCATACGGGAGGTGCTCCAGTCCCCTGATCATCCTCGTGGCCCTCCTCTGGACTTGTTCCAACAGTTCCATGTCCTTTTTATGTTGAGGACACCAGAACTGCACACAATACTCCAGGTGAGGTCTCATGAGAGCAGAGGGGCAGGATCACCTCCTTCGACCTGCTGGTCACGCTCCTTTTGATGCAGCCCAGGATATGGTTGGCTTTTGGGGCTGCAAGCACACACTGCCGGCTCATGTTCATTTTCTCATCGACCAGCACCCCCAAGTCCTTCTCCACAGGGCTGCTCTGAATCTCTTCTCTGCCCAACCTGTGGCTGTGCCTGGGATTGCTCCAACCCAGGTGTAGGACCTTGCACTTGTCATGGTTAAGCTTCATAAGGTTGGCATCAGCCCACCTCACAAGCGTGTCAAGGTCCCTCTGGATGGCATCCCTTCCCTGCAGTGTATCAACTGGACCACACAGCTTGGTGTCATCAGCAAACTTGCTGAGGGCGCACTCAATCCCACTGTCCATGTCACTGACAAAGATGTTGAACAAGACCAGTCCCAACACTGATCCCTGAGGATCAGTAACCTCGTTACTGGTCTCCAGCTGGACATTGAGCATTTGTCCACAACTCTTGCATGCGGCCGTCCAGCCAGTTCTTTATCCACCGAGTGGTCCATCCATCAAATTGATGTCTCTCCGGTTTAGAGACAAGGATGTTGTGCGGGATAGCGTCAAATGCTTTGCACAAGTCCAGGTAGATGGCATCAACTGCTTTACCCTTATCCATCAATTCTGTAGCCCCATCATAGAAGGCCACCAAATTGGTCAGGCAGGATTTCTCTCATTAGTGAAGCCATGCTGGCTGTCACCAAGCACCTTGTTGCTTTTCTTGTGCCTTAGCATGCTTAAAATCAAGTGAACAATCAAGTCGTGTCCAAACACCCATAGCAAAGACAATCATCAGAAAAGCTAAATTTGATCAGAGTCATTTGGAGCCTGTTCCAAATCCCTTTGTGGTCCAAAAAAACAACAACAAAAAAAAAAAAGTTGCTGTTAGTTTCAGTTTGGACCAAGTGCAGATGTCTCTCAGGCTGTGCCGTGCATGAGTACTGGGTGGGAACTCACATACCCGTGTTTTTTTCTGATTAGCAAGAACTCATTTTTTTTGCCCTATTTGCAAAAATATGTTCTGGCCACTTACCTTATGTTCTAATCACTGGCGTTCTAACCACAGTGTCTCTACAAAAACAAAACAAAACAAAAACTACTATATTCATGCAAGATGTAAAAATTATTAGGTGGGTTTTGTGTTTACATATGTGTATTCACTCCATTTAAATGTGGACATGGTATGAGTATGACAAATGTTACTGTTTTACTATTATGTTATTAAAAGTAAGCAAAACCCAACTGAAGTATCTTAGCATGAAACCATAAGATAATACAGTAGAAAATAATGAAGCCACTGTTTGTCTCTTGGTTTACAGGCTGGAGGGTTTTTCCTCGTTACGGGATGCCTATAATGGAATAAAAAGGTTGTTTGCCCCTCTCACTTTCTCAGTAGCTAGGCTTGGCTAGGTTCTTGTCTTTAGGTCCCTGAAGTTAAATGAGATTAATTCAGGGCTCTTGAAACAATTGGCAGCATATTCCTCTGCCTGTAACATTGCGCAGAGAATTCATAAGGTAAATACAAGTAGATAGATAAAGGCAGAGAATCCTGGGGAAATAAAGGGATATCAGGTCTTAACACAGTGGGCAGTGGCCAAGCTCACCAACTATCCATCCGGTCAGCACAGAGGGTCCTGAAAAGGAGCCATGACCCACGTTTGAGGAGATGGCAGAACTCATTCTTTTACATGCTGCCTCTGTATTTGCATGTAATTCTTAGATATCACAACTTGGTAGGTTTATTGGCAGTGCACAAAGAAGTATCTTTAAGACAAGTTAATTCAGGCTGTCTTAGCCTTGATAACGCCTGCTTAAAATCTGCTTCCTTCTATGAACAGCAAGAATACAGACATTATGTTGTGATAGTTCCATTACAAGTGACTTCCACAAAGCAATGTGGAAGGCTATTTTTTCAGAAGGGCCATTAACCATCTGGCAGCCCATTTTCTACCCTTCAGGGTAAGCATGATACTCTGAACAGCATTCAAGAAAAAGGCAGATCGACATCTTTGCTGTTTCCCCAGGAAATACATCCTGATGACTTCATAGACAAAGATTTTCAAGTGGAAAACATGTTTTATATTTGTATCTCCTTTGGTGCTGTAAAGCCCTGCTTATTTTATAGACTTTCTGTACAAAGCCTTTTTTTATTCTTTTTTTATTTATTTTTTTTATTAATGGAACTTGGAGATTTTTAATTTTTTCAGGTGTGTTTGCATTCAGCACAGACATAGGGAAGACCCTAATAAATTAAGGGGAATCTGTGACAGTCGAGTGCTTTTGTGTGTCTTGAGTAAGAACGGCAATAATGCTGCTGGTGACTTAAGCTTCTGTAATGCTGTCTAAACCTGCACAGGCATAGCAACCAGGAATTAGTTTTTTTCCTCAACACAGTATAAAATCACAAACTTTATTCCTGTCCTCAATCTCAGAAATCTCAGGAAAATGCTATTTGACTGGCTTGTCAGCTCAGATCTGAGATCTGGAGAGAGATGGCGGCTCTGCCTCTCCTGTGAGGCTGGTACTCCTTTCAGCTTCCCCTCTTTCCTGTGCCTGCAATGTGGTACAGTCCAGTGGTTTGCATGCCTGTTATTCCTTTCGATGGAGGGGAAGATGCAGAGGGATGGTGGTTTGAATTACCTGGTTTTGTTCCAGTGTGCAGCTGAGGCACTGCCAGTGCATGCACTGGACTCGGAACTGGTCTCTGGTTCATCTATTTGACTGTAGCCCAAGTGATTCATTCCACAGAAAATAATGCTGCTGGAGCAGAGAAACTAACCCTCATGCTAAGTGACCAACAAGTACAATTGGCCTAACGCTGTTGCAGCAGAGAAGGAAGAATCCTGCTAGTTTGGCACTGAATTAAGTTCCCTTTTAAACTGCTGTGATGTCTTTCTGAGACTGAAAATTGGAACAATATGATGTTGTAAATTGCTGATCATAAAACAAAATGGAGGCTGAGGTGCAGCTATCCACCATGTCCCAAGCTACTGTCCGAGTCACTGAGTCACCTTGTTGGGCCAAAGTGTCAGTGGATTTATGTGATGGGAAAATCCAGTGAACAATCAAAGCATTTAAAAACAAACCAAGAAGTATGAAGCATTTGGGAGCAGCAGCTTATGTTCCCTCAGAGATGTAACACGATTTCTATAATCATAAAAATATATTTAATTTTGTTTATTTAAACCAGCCTGTGTTTTGCTGTGAGCATTAATCATCTGGTGTCACACAATAGCACACTAAGTGTCACACACTGAATCACTTCTGCGACACTGTTATGATTATTCTGGATGTAATCCACAGCTGTAGAAAGAAGTACTTCATGCCTTGCTAGCTGTAGAGCAAATACGCACTTGCAGCTTCATTTTGTATTCAGTAGCTCTACAAAACAGCGAAGGCAGCATGCAAAATGAAGAATACTGATGAAGCTCAACTGCTGATCTTTCACAATTCAACTGTAAAAGCTATGAGGTCTAAGAGAAGGCATTGAAGTGCAAGTATCAGCAGAAATATTAACCTTAATCAAGAGAATTACACCTGGATTTTTAATAAGTTTTGTTTGCCTGAAGAAGCAACAACAGCACATAATGTTTCCTGCTGTAGACAGGGCCCCCTTCTTCTCCCAGTGGGAGTCAAGGAGAAAACAGAATTCCTATTTCCCAACTGCTGGAATACAACATCGAGCTGGCAGAGCAAGACAGAGAGGAGCAGCTGAAAGAGGGGTATCATTTATGCCTGGGACTAGTTCAGTGGTCTGGCAGATCTGTGACTGGAGAATATAGTAATATGAAGTATTTTAACAGCACCTTCATAACGCCCCTTTACACCAGCAGTGGACTTAGCTTCTTTGAAGTCCAAAGATCAGGATGAAATAGTATGGGGTTTAGTTTTGTTCTTTTTTTTCTTGCAGAAAAGCTGCTGCTTCCATCACTTCATCTCTGTTAAAGCAAAAATGTGAGGGGGGTGGGGATGGGATTAGGGGGGAACAAACCTATAGGTTTGTCTTCAGAGGGGATTTTGCATGAAAATAGCTAAAGCAGAAGGAGGCACTGGATGAAGTCATTCTGCTTCAAGACAGCAGATTGCCTTTACTGGACTCTGATTAAAACTAATCAGTTGGCAGGAAAGATTAATGCATATTGAGGGTAACCGCCCTTATCAGTGATTACAAAAAGATGCTCTGGGAAGACCCACCAACAGATTTAGTGTGCTACAGTACCAGAACTTGAGTGGAAAGACAGCGTTGCAGAGAGCAAGGGGAAGGTGCATCATCTGGCTGCAGATACTATATTGTCTTCCTGTGTCTTGAATATGTATGAGTCAAGAATCCCTTCTCTACTGAAGTCGGTAGATCTGAATTAAAATAAGTATTTCTATCATGCCTTGTGAATGCAAAATGTTTGTTGCTCAGAAATCCCCATTTGGTGATGCTAGTACTCATCTTCTTACCAGCAGATACAAATGCTTCACAATGGAACATCAGTCCCAAGAATTAGAAATATCCCCAGTACTTCTGGAAGGAGGATGTTGTGTAGCCCGCAGGATGCGTATACTGTTATACAGCAAACGCAGTCTCCGACTTTGACCAGAAACACATTTTCATTACATTTAATTTCTTTTGGCAAGACATGCCAGTGTCCAACTTTAAATGTAGGAATTGTAGACAGCGATAGTGCATCTGTCTCCTTCCTATAAAAGATGCAGTGGAGAGAAACAAGGCTGTTTCTCCTTTCTTGCAGCACAAGGCTGCCAATTTTTTTTTTTTAACTGAAAGCAAGTGGGAGTGAATCATTTGGATTTCCTGACAAAAACTGCATCAACACAACACCTTTTATAAGAATAGATGGTTCTTCTCATAATGTTTCTTTCTTTTCCTCATGGTCATAGGAGGCCCTGCTTTCTGTTTTCAGCTGGGGAGCATCTTTATTATTGTTGCAGACAGTAAATAACAAGACATTCATTTAACTCCTTTTCTTTTTTTTTCAGTAAGACTCAGGAGAAGAATAGTTTAAAAACCAGAGGTGTCAGGAGCAATTTCTGCCTGTAAATACACATCCGTAGTCCTCAGCTCCTTCTTTGGTTGCAGTGGGGGCAGGGGTATCTGAATTTTAAAAAACTAAACTATCATGCAACTGTATTGCTTTTGCATGCTTTCCTGTTCTCTCACTCCTTTCTTAGCATGTGTAAAGCTGGGTAGTTTTTACCATGTTGGCCCAGCAATGAAGTAGCATCAACCAGAACAATCAAACTGCTGTTCAGTAAAATATATTGTATTATTGAAGCAAAAGGAAGAAAGGATAGATGTTTGAAAGAGAGCAGGTATGTTTTAAAGCACATTTGTAGTGAAATTCGGTGGTCTTCCGTAAAATTTTCATCTGCATAAGAATACCTACACTCTGTTTCCCTGCCTGGTTTTGCACATTAGTTACAGATATGTGTGTATGTGTGTGTAAACATGCACACACACATCCACACACATATATACATGTACAAATATGCATAGCTGTAAATATGCACATAAAATGGGTTTGCTGTGCAGGTGGAGTTTGGTATGTTGTGTGTGCATGCATACAACTAAACATAATTCAGAATACAAATGAAACACGCATATCTGAGGAAGGAAGGTACTGGGGAGAAAGGGAGGGAAAAGTGAAAGGTATTGCAGCCGAAAGAAAAGGCTTCCCAGTATAAAAAATTTGAGAACTGCTGGTGTTGATAATGAGACTGAATTAGTCCAATGTATTATGAGTAGTTTTCACATTCCACGCATAAAGAGATTATGCCTATTTATCTTACATATCTAACATACGACAACTTAATAAAGCCAGTTTAGTAAAGGAGTGTTCTAGTGACTCCTAAGTGTTCCCATATTTGCTAGATCTGAGTTTTAAGAAAGCAAGAGTTTGCTGAATTAAGTGAAATAAGTTTTGCAGTGTAACTCAGGTAATCAATTCTTCACAAAGAAGGAAACATAACTCTAGCAGTTGGCAGCAGTTACATAAATGAACACAATAATTTATGGAAATATGGTGGCATCTGCAATGATGAAAGTTAGGAGGGAGAACAACTAGAGATTCTGCTTCAAATGACACAGTTTAGAAGGAAGTTTACGGGACTACAACAGGAAATTGTTTATCAAAATGAATTAAAAATGATTTTCATATGATTAAAATTACCTGATGAGATATATGTTCAATAAATTAGGAAGTACTTAATGAATGTTGTGTTCCATCAGGAATTATTAACAATTAACATATGAAAAGGTGAAACATGAGATTCATAATAAAGATGTGGATGGAGGCGAATGAGAGTGCCCTCATTCCAGAGTTTTCATCTCTCGATGGCTTTATCAAATGCCTGTTCTTGTTTGTTTTGGCAGCTTTTGATCACATACTTAAAATTTTGAGAATTACACAGAAATGGCGTTTGGACAAGTGAAGACTGACAGGAAGCTCATTAAGATGGATGGCAGTTTGCCTATCAATTTCAGTGAGCTCTAAACCATGACCTCTGTAAAAGAATGCTTGGTTCAATCTCTTGTGAAAAATCTGGCAAGTATCTGGCATATACCTTTTAGGGGTTTTTCTGTATGCATCATACAAGTTTGATTCTGCTCCAGTCAAATTCAGTGGCATTACTTTTAAGGGTAAGCATAAGTGCTCTTAAAAGGATAAGCATAAGTTTATGCGCATCTGTGGAGTAGGGATGCAGTAATTTTATTCAATATAAAAAGCCGTGGTTTGAGATGAAAGGGGAACTATATCTCTTCTTAGACATATAATGAGAGAAATCACCATTGCACATCAATCAAGAGGAGTGCTGTGTACCACTGACTTCACTTGGGATATGATTTAGTTTTCTCTTTCATACATTCACAGGTATGTTGCTAAATGCAAAAGAAGGCAAGTTATGTCTTTTTCTTTTTTCTTTTTTCTTTTTTTTTTTTTTTTTTTTTTGGTTTGGAAAAAGAAGGAAGAAACTTTCAGGAAAAAAATACTCAAAATATAACTTATTTGTGATCTTTCTTTACTGTCAGAAAAAGCCTACGTCCAGAAATTGTTGACGTACATTTTAGTAGAAAAGTCAGATTTGATACTGCACTAAGAAGTCACTCCTAAACCGAATGAAAATGCCATTCTTCACTCCATAAACATCTGGGTTTTTGGCTTGATTCCAAAGACCATAAGATTTGTGGACAGAATCAATCTTCAGTGCCAAATATTGCCATTATGACTCGCAAGCCCATTGTTCTTCCAGAAAAGAGAACCAAGTTGCAGTACTTGTTGCTTGGTTACAGCCACTTCAACCTTATTGTAATTCCTGGGTTTATAACACCTTAGAAAACCAGACCGGTTTGCACTTCAATTATTTATGCAGCTAGTTGTAGATTCTTTTTTGCCTAGTAACCCTGATGACATGTTTCACTAACTCTGCTCTTCTTCTGTCCAAGGGTTTATTCTGCTGTACTTGGCTTTTCCTTTTCATGCTCTCCAAGTCCTGGCACTGGGAGTCAAAGAGTTTACAAGTATCCTGAATGGGCAGGGCAGAAAGAAATTTGTTGCCTAGGTAACTGAGCAAAATAACCAGTTAGCTTGTGTAAGTGTGCCTGCTTAACTGCTGAAGCACAGATGAACATATATGCATTTAATACTGCGTTCCTTTTGTAGTTCTTCCTATAAGTATGCATGCAGATTATCCTAATGAAATATTCAAAGAAGTTTTCTCTAACTGATTCATCCAACACAAATGCCATGGATTCCTGGATATAGTCAAACCAGGTAAGATCAATATAGAAATTAACTTTCTGCTGTTGCTCCAATGTTAAGTTTTTAGATCTTATTTTACTGATGGCATCAAACCAGTGGTGTGATACTGCCAATAAGTGTTAATCTAACACTAAGTAAGAATTTTACATAATGAGCATGAAATTACATCAACAAGCTGATTTTTAGAAGTTCCTGTATCCCTTAATCAGAAAAATGTTGTAATAGAGGAGTATAATCTAAGTATTCTTTAAAGACGATTCCTATGTCAGATCAGAAAAACTCAGCCATTTAAATGCATTGACTTTAAAGCCAGAATGTTCATCTAGTCTGATCTTGAGGGAGTCAGTCTCTATACGAATCCTGTATGAATTATGATATTCACATTATTGGAATTTTTGCTGTTGACTGCCACAGCACCAGGATTTCATGGTACAAGTATTTCACTTATTTCTGTATAAAAGGGGAAGGGATAATATTATTTCCTTTCCCTTATTTTTGTCTGACTGCTTTGTTCAGTTATACTACAAACTTTCTGGAGCAAACTCTATTTTGCCTGCTTTCTATGGTGTCCCAAACTATAGGGCCTCTTGTGGACTGCAGCAGTCATAATAATTTGAATTGTTTCCACTATTAATCAGATCTCAGGATGAGATGTATTCTGCCCAGTTCATACATATTTCATGTGACTGTAGGACTTTCAGGGAAGCATCCAATCAGTTGAATGTAGATGGGAGAGACGCATGGTTGAGACTGATTCTGACCCTGTATTTGTCCTGCTGAGGCATTTCAAAGACAAAATTAGTCTTCAAAATTGGATAAAGTGGGAAAAAAATATTTCTTTCTTGCAGGCATGGGGCTTGCTGCCAAATTTCTTAGCAGAAACACAGTTTTATGGGCAGGTTGTAAAGATCTAAAAAATTGTATTTATAATAGAAAGGCCAACTGAAGTATCATATAGGTAGTTTTTCATGTGCTTTATGAGGAATGTATTTGCCATAGAAGATCTGAAGCCCATTAGACTGTGATGTGGACCAATACTTCTCATTTTATATACCAAGGAAAAGAGCAAAGTAGAAAGCCCCCAGATTACAGTCTTGTTTAATTTAGAAATTTATTTTTTTTTTGTCTTAGGGGGTAAAGATAAGCTCAAGTGACCTCAAAAACTCTTAATACCCTATCCTCTGCTCACCCTGTAATAAACTGAGCCTGTACCACCTAAAGTGGAATGATTACTTTGTTAAATTTCAGATAATGAGCTGATAATTCAGTATTTGGAACCACAAAACCCCTCAGACTTTCAGATAAACATTATGTTCCGGTGGTTTACTGGCACAGTCAAGTTTGCCAGCAGAACTTTTAAGAGAATGTTTTGGCAACTTCAGTCGATGTTGGGAAAAGCATATGCCTTTCTATACAGAAAGATTTTATAATGATCAGCCTTTATAACAACCAAGAAAAGAGAAATCAGACGGGAAGAGAGGATAGGGAATATTTTTTCTGTGAAGAAATTGAAAGATAGGATGTCTGAACCATAGAGGTTTGTGACTATAGGGAATTTCCAGTTGCATATTCCTGGGCAGAGGGGTTTACTGTGTGCTTTGTTCTGTATTGATCTTAATTTATTTTTTCCATCTTCTTTCTGTATGAAGCCTAAGAGCTCAAGTGAAGAAGGAACTGTGCCTGTTTGTGGGAGATGCAGATCAATAGGGCATGATTGACTGCTCTATTATAACTTTACACAGCAAGCACTGAAACTTGGTTCCCATAACTACTGTTAGAGTTTAAAAGCCAGCTGTAAATTTCAGCAGGGACCAGTCAATGCAGGTAACAATATTGGGCTGTTGCAGTTCCATCAGTGGCACACTTCCAGCGTCTACACTTTGAGTGAACCAAATAAACATTATATCAAATGCATTTTGAAGTGAACAGCTTCACTAGACTTATTCTCAAAACTTACAGCTTTAGTGTTTTAAGTAACATATATTATAAAAATAGGCACACAAAACTGACCTGTCAGTTCCCACCAAGAGAAGTCTCTTGATGGAATCTTGAAGAACAAAGCCTGGGAGACTGTTCATAAAATGGCTGAGCATGTTCAAGTGAGTCAAGGTTATTCAACAGTGAAGAGATGCTCATGAAGAACTTTCACGAACATTACACAAAATATGAGACTCTAAGTATGTCTTTTCTTTTCATCCAAAGTTCTTGGATAAACTGATAAGACTTTTAACAGCTATTAATGAAGCAGGGCATATTTTAAGCAAAGAAAAGATGAACTTCAAGTAGGCAAAAATGTGACAGCAATTCAGAAAATAGCAGTCTCTGGAGTGAACACACCAGAGATTCATCTAACTGATCATGTATCTTGCTACAGGTATCACCAGCCTGTCTTTAGCCACGTTCTGGAAAGACAGTTCATTGATACCAGCTAGATCAGCACAGGAATTTGTTTGATGTGCTTAAGAGATCAGTAACAATAGCTCCTAACGTGACTGCGTTGCGAGGTGACAGTGTTTCCTTGGAGACAGTGAATCCATACAGCCCCGGCCAGGATCCTGGCAGGTTACATTTCTTCAGAGGATGTAGAACTACTGTTCTGTGCAGGGGTAAAGATGGGAAGATAAGCTTTGACTGTAGACAAGTAGCCTTATGCAAGATGTGAGGATTTTATGCAACAGCAAGACATGTCTGAAAGGTAGGAGGGTGAAAGAAGAGAAGTAACTGTAGTCATTGCACAGCTGGCTTGACAAGCTTTGACAACAAAGATAGTGTTACAGGATTGAGTATCTTTTTAAAATATACCAACCTGTATTGCTGATGCAGACGGTTGTGCAGAAATCAGGAAGAAAAATGTTTTTTCTCTTGGTGTCATTAGCTGATTACTGAAAGACAATGGGTGTCTCAACAAAAATGCGTAATTTGTTGTAAAAATGTGTGAAAAGCACATTGGTTGAGATGTGGAATTTGTTTCGTTGCAAGTTAGATCCATGAACAGCTGCATGGAATGTTAGTTAATATGCTAGGAATGTATAATTACGGTGATAAGACCTAATTATGTTAATTATGTCTTTTGGGGGGGGGCAATTTTATGATGCATAAAGCAAGATAATTGATGATACAGCTACCAGCAAGGATACATTGTAGCCATAACTTATGGGTGTGTTTGTCACTGAATTATGCTCAAAAGAATTGTTTCAAGATGTCTCATAAAATTCCTTTAAAAATTAATTGAAAGGTAATAGAGCATAGAAACACCATGTCCAAGTCCTCTACTATTCTAAGTTCAGAGTTCTTATCATAAATATTTGCCTACAAGCAACAGCTGCAATGTAGCAGTAAATTGTGTGAATTCTGAACTAAGCACAGCCTGCTTTCTAAGTTTGCTGTCTTTTAAATACCTGTACAAATTGGGTTTGGAATTCAACCCTGCAGTTCATTTATGTTGACTGACTTTGGCACGTTCAATTGACTGAGACAACATAAATAATGGGGTGTTTGTATCATGCAAGCAAACAGCTATTTGTGCAAGTGGTTTGGACAGGTCCATAAACAGATCTCCTATAATCTCATAGAACCTATGCAAATTCAGCAGTTCTAACCTAGATATAAGAACTCTTTGCTTCAGTTTTGTTTGTTTGTTTTCTTTTTTTTTTTTAAGATAATGTTAAAACACATTAGATTCAGATCTTTTAGACTGGTCCATATTTTCACTTCTGTAGTAGCAGGACTGAAAGAGGTTGGAGCCCTTTGCTGTCTCACCAGATTTCCACTGAGATCACCTCCAGGAAACCAAGGGCTTTTCTATATCTTAGAATAATAAAATCATAAAATAATAGAATCACAGAATCATAGAATGGGTTGTGTTGGGAGGGACCTTAAAGATCATCTAGGTCCAACCCCCCTGCCATGGGCAGGGACACGTTCCACTAGACTGGGTTGCTCAAAGCCCTGTCCAGCCTGGTCTTGAACTACTTGGGATGGGGCAGCCACAGCTTCTCTGGAAAACCTGTTCCATTGCTTCATCACCCTCATAGTAAAAGCTTCCTCCTAATGTCTAATCTAAATCTGCCCTCTTTCAGTTTGAAGCCATTCCCCTTCTTCCAGTATCTACATGCCCTTGTAAAAAGTCTTTCAGCTTTCTTGTTGACCCCTGTATGTACTGGAAAGCTGGTCTAATGTTTCCCTGGAGCTTTCTCTTCTCCAGGCTGAACAACCCCAGCTCTATCAGCCTGGTTCCATAGATGAGATGCTCCAGCCCTCAGATCATCTCATGCCATCCTCTGGATTTCCTCTGGCATGTTCATCATACATGTTCTGTGATTTGGTGAGATGTGAAGCTGTAGCAAGCAGCATAGGAGTTCTGTTTCTGAATAAGTGAAGAGATAGTATTAATAGCCCTGCTATTTGTTCCCAAATCTTTTATCAAGGACATTTCAGATCTATGGGAAAAGCAGCCATGGTTCAGTGAAAGCTAAGCCTTCTTAAGGCTGCTCATTCATGAAGAGTAGCTTGGGATAAAACTGCTGGAAGCTAGGCCAGACCCCAGAACTGCTCAGAACACTGGGGTAAAACCTTTTAAATCCCAAATTGCAAGTTTGCTTGCTTTCCATTTGCCATTTTTTGTAAGACAAAGCTGAACCTGTGCTGTAGTCTGAGATGTTTGTTTATCAAGTCTGCCAGTTACATCAGGAGAAAAAAGTCTTTCGACTGACAGTCTTTTCTTAACAGCCAAGCATATAATAATACATAGGAGTAATGTTTTTCACACAAAATATCTTTCACTGGTGTAGTTTCAGAAGTAGCTCAGTTAGAGCTCTTCAAAGTATTTAATGTACTTTTAATATATTCTACCCTTAAAGTCAGCTGGACTCAAATGTGCTTGCACTGCAGTTAGGAAATTTACAGCATTTTGTTGCCTATGAAAATTTTGCCAAGATGTCAGTGGGAGGAGAAGCAGACCCATTTCATGGACACACGACTGACACTGACATCTTGATAGAGTGTGACTTTAATCAGAGAACTCTATAGGAGTGCATGATTTTCCAAGATATGCCCTGATATCTCATAAATCATGTTTTGAAAAATGCAGTAGCTGTTCTGTACTCATTCCTTCCAGTTTACAAAATATTTCAGCCACTTAATTCCCCACTGGGACTTCCACTGAGGAAAATGCATAAAATACATTGGGTTAGTCATGAGTAATTTCACTTACCCCCATCGTCCTGCTATTTCAAAGCACCCTTTGGGCACTTAAAGTGAGATCCTCATCATCAGACTTCAGATGCTCTGAAGTGGTGTTCACTCTCAGGAAAGCCCATGGGCTTCTCATGTAGACAGTGCAGACTGTGGTTCTTTCCAGATGAGAATAATATCCATCGAGGCTCAGTGTCTGAACATAGCCTCTTGTCTCCACTGACTGTAGAGGGAGCCAAGAAAATTTGTGAAGCCTGGTTTTGCAGGCTGGCAACTCCAGTTGGGTGGGAGAAATCATACTTCAACCAGATGGATGATTTAGATGTTTGACACTGTCTTGAACATTCTGAATTTTTGTACATGGATTTGATATTAGTGGCAAAATTGTAGCCATGATATGAGCACCTAGACTGAGGGTCAGGTTTAGAAGTTGTTCACACACAAGTTTTTTCACCCTTACCATTTTAAGTTTCCTTTCTGATCCTCTTTTATAATATTCTTAAAATATAGTCAAGTATCTTTGCTTCAAAGACATTACAGATACCCTCCCACAAAAGAAGAGAGAATGGAGGAATGAAATTGCCACAGAGGGTTTCCATTAGTGAAATTAATTCCTCTCTCATAAGAATTTAGGTCTATGATTTATGATAACAACCAATTTCTCACTGCAGGCAAAGTGAGAGGAAATGACTCAGCCTGGACAGACATCATGAATCTATTTTTTTTCCCCCCTAATGCTTGACATAATCTAGTGTGCGGCTCCCAGAGGTGTCATTGGAGATTCATATCCAGCCAAAGGGCCTCACAATCAAGGCAGAAAATGTTGTTACTTTCATGTATTGTGTGATCTGTAATTGTTTGAAATTGCATCCTGCCTCATTCACTGACATTTCTTTTGCATCAATTTTGCAGCAAAATAGTAAGGAAAACAAAGAAAGGGAGAGCAAAGCAGTGTTGCACTTGCTCCGTCAGAAAGATCTGTGACATCATGTTAGGGTCCAGCTGGTGCTTATTAAACTCAGGCAGTTTTGAGATGGAAAATATTTCCTTCTGTCACTCTTTCCAATAGAAATCTCACTACTCACCAGATTGAAGAAGTCTTATGTATCACATATTGATTCTGGAATTTTATGTTTTATTTTCTATCAACAATACAGAATTTTGTGAGTAGGTTTCTGCCAAAAGATGAGAATAGTTACTGTGTTAAATGGCTCAGCTAAAATATTTCTTCCCACATTTCAAGGGACTAGGACTGTATATTCATGTCTCAGCAGAGGAGGTAATATCTAGCTGAGAGGAAGGTAGGTTTTGAAAAGTCTTGCATTTGTAAATACTCATTTGTTTACATGCTAACGGATGTATTTCCTCACTTGCAAAACTGAGTGTAACATACCTGTTTCTTAAATATAAAAGAATATTTACATATTTATCTGGAACAACCTCATTGAACATGCAAGGAACCAGAAGCAAAAGAAATATCAAGATAGGGCTAAGCGAAAGACCTCAGTAATTTTTTTTGGCATGTGTGTGAGAGCCTGCTGATCTGTATCAGCACAGATACATGAAAATGGTCTGTTTGCCTCAAGATGAACTCTAAAAATGCCTAAGTAATTAGATGATATTTTCAGAAATGCTGAGCTTGCTCAGCTTCTTTTAAGTTGCCTGCAGTTTGTTGTGGCTGGTTTGATTCCATTTAAAAAAACAAAGCAAAATAAAACAAAACAAAAACCATAAAGCATGAGGGGAGCTGTAGTTCTTTCTGTCAGTACTGTTATGTGCAGTCTGTGTGCTCTTTAAGGCAAAAGCCAGGAAAGATATAATATTGGTTTTTACCAATATTTAAAAAAGGCAAAACAATCTTAGTAAAGTCAACAGTACACATCACTACATGATTATTTGCCAGTAATCTTTAATCGTAGGTTTTAACTGATGTTCTGTTTAGCTTGTCTGTTACACTCAATAGGAAATTTTCATTACCATCCTCACTAGACCATTTTGAAGCTGCATTTTTATTCTCCATTAGTGCTCCTGACTATAATTGTTTTAATGGTGCTTACTGACAGCTGATACTTTCTGGCAAGCTCTCATCAAGCTTGTACAGTAGAAGTCAAGTTAGAGCACTGCATGCACACACTTAGTAAATTAATTATTTTAATTTTATTTTTTTTTTTAGTATTCCATGGTAAATTTCTAAATTCCAGCTGCCAGTCTGCAAATTATTCGATTTCTCTGAAGCACAATTGGAGAAATTGCATCATCTAGTATATATAAAATGTACACTTGAAAGTGTTCTGAGGCAATGAACTAGCAAAACACATAAGCACATGACTTCAAGACTCTGTTGAACAAAGTTCAGCTTTTCTGCAGAGCCTTGATATTCTACTAAAACATACTCAAGGTATTAAAATTAAAATGCAGTTGATGTATCTTTTCATACAACCTGGATCCATAAAAACAGGACTATACAGGATATAAGGGAACAGTATCATGCTATTGAACAAGTTCAGTTCTTCATTTTCTCGAAGACTGAGTTTTTCTAACAAAGTGCCAGTAAGTTCCTCTTTCAAATGTTTGGACATACATACATCTGAAAGCCTTGTACATATAAATAAGGGGTCCTTAGGTGAGAGGTGAAATTAAGGGACTAGAGTGGATTACCTATGGTTTGACCTCAAGATCATGTGGCTATTGTCTGGTGGTAAGTCCCACCCCTTACTACTCTGTATTTTCTATTATTACAAAATAGCTTGCATTTCCCTGAACAGAAACAATTGCTGGTTTAACATCTCCTCTCTAGTTCTTCAGGTCTGGCTACAGGCAGTCAAAAGTTCTGTAAATCGTATTCATCCTGCTGCTCCATCCTAAGTGATACACACACTGTTCCACTGGTTCTATCACAAAATAGAAGAATCAACAGGCAGATCTGTGATTCTGAACTACCTTCCCCAGTAAGTGCTTGTCATACCAGTCTGATTACAAGTTTATAGATGAGAGAAAAAGACAAAGAGTAACTAAGGCAGAAATCACTTCCTCAGCTTTGAAGCTGATTATGGTTTACCTACTTCTATCCTTCCAAGCTAGTTCAGATTATAAATAAGATTATATGATATGGTGGCAACAGTGGCAAGGGATTTGACTCAGCCTTTGAGCAGTATGCACAGAACTGGATGCAATGGGTGAATATATATTAAGTTCTCAAGAGGCTATAAAATGTCATAGCCATGAGTGCTGGTGTGAGAAGACCTCTCTCCAGTATTTGAGCCAATTCATAGAAGTAAACCAGGATGGACTGTGGTAAACTACACCTAAACTGTGGCTTTTCACTGCATTTACCAGCTTCTGTATGTGGCTTTAACTGGTGGGGTCGAGTCAGAGGTGCATGCTCCACTTCTCTTCCTGCCTCCTCAAGTCCACCATTATGGCCTCCAGTGACAGAAACACTGGAAATTCAAGCAAATGCCAAACTGTATTGCCCTGAGAGATTCCCCCAATATAGGCAATCATGGTGCTATATCTGTTAGGCATGGCACAAATCACACCTACTCCATATGCTACAGGCAGAGTTAGACTTTGTTCCTTGCTCCTTCCTGGGAGACTGATGACCTGGAAACTACAGAACATGTTTTAGTGGAAAAGCAAAATGGGCATAAACCTTGTATTCTTGAATGCAATGGCAGGTTTTCTGTATTTAGATTTAGTTCCCCAGTTGCATCCAGGATATATTGTATGTAAACTTGTCCAGAAATGTGTTTACATGTATATACATACACAAATATATGCCATTGTCTCCTCACTTCCATACAGAATTTTTCTATTCAGCAGATGGTATTAAGGCAAAAGACATTGTAAACATGTATGAATATTATTTTTACTGTAACAGGGACAGAAATATGGAAAAATACGAAAAATCTTAACTGATTCTTTTATACATTTATTTTGCCTTTTTTTTAAGCTTCCTTCTGATTGCTTCAAGTATGTCAGCTGGTGTGACATAGAGGAACATGATGTTCAAGGAAATCTGCTTCATTGTCCCCGAGTGAGAGAAGGTAAAGATCAAAAAGATGTATTCATGTTGAAGGCTCAACTCTATTTACTCAAACAGTACATCCTGAAATGTTATGACCTTAAGTCTTGGAGCTTGCCATTGTTTTGAAAAGGGGCAGGATTTCATCCCATATTGAACATGTTTGCTTTATTTTAATCACTAGGAAAATGCCTTCATAATTTTGAAAATGTGAAACAAAAGCAAAAGCTGTAATGTGAAAATTTTTAGTTTCAATGTGATGCCAATTACTTCTCTCTAAAGTTCCTTAGCATTTAAATACTGTTGAGAAAACAATAGTCTTTTGCCAAACAAGAAACCAAGACTGAAATCCAGTCCTTCAAGCCACTGTTTTATACATTTTATTTTAGGACTGAATTGGCCCAATTACAATCTATAGGCACACCCAAGAACAGAGAATGGAAGGTGGATTTTAAAATCTAGTGTTTGAATGTTTGGAACTAAACAATGGAAAAAGTCCACGCTGTACTTGTCTTTGTTAGGAATTTGAAGATGTCCATAGCTGTAAACATTTCAGTAGACCTTAAAATTTTAAGTCTTCAGTGTGTGTTGTTCTTAATATAACTGAGGTTTTGAATATGGCTGTTGATCCCAGTTGCAGTTGTTATCAGTAGTATGGAATTCGCAAACATACCCATTTCTTGGGAAAATTATAGTATTAATACATAACCAGTATATAAACTCATAGCATGTGAAACAGTGTTTTAGAATTCAAATGTTTGTGCTCAGCTATTTAAGAAAAGCTTTTATTCTTAGCTGTAGAAGAAATGTCATTTAGTAACCATATACCAAATCATCATGGCCTTATATTGCTTGCTGAATTATGAGGCCAGAAATGATAGAAAAATCTTCAATTTGCATTGTAGAAGCTTGGGAACCCACACACCTATAATATTATATATATTTCATCATTTCAGATACCTTCTAAGCTATATATGTAGTCTTTCAGCAAGTAACTAAGTGCCAGTTCACTGTCACATCCGCTATCTTAAATGAGTTTTTTTCTGACCAGGGCCCTCAGAAGAAGAGCTGTTTTTCAGAGGAGAAGAACATACTTTGAAAAAAGGAAAACATACAACTGACACAGAGAAGTGGCAAAAGAAACTGCAAGAGAACTGGGAAGACTGTGCTGTAAAACTTTCTCATTAATCTTTTGTACTGTAGTACATAAGCCAAATAATAATGTGCTGGCTGCTCACTGCAGTTAGCAGTTTTGAAGCCCTGGTTGGCACCATGACATTGTAAAAGGAAGAAACACTGGAATATGCTATTATTTGGGTTGTGACCCAAAAGAGTAAACTTCTGTGTTGTGACGGGGGCTTCATTTGTGCTTGGGCATGTGAGAACTAGTGACGTTCTTTGCCTGCTTAGTGCCTTCTTCAAAAATTGATGATAAATTAATGGTTAGAGAATGGATTAGTTTCATTTCAGCTCTTTCACTCTCTCCTTATAGCAGCCTGAGCAGTTCTTTTTGGCTGGAGGTACTGCATTATTGCTGGTTCTGATCAGCCGCAGGTTATGACCTCTGTAAGATGAAGGAGAAAGCCAGGTAGTAATCTAACACCAAGATCCAGTACTCTGAATCACACCTCTCCCTGTGCATAAACATCTGACACAGACCAGGGAGTATTGGTATCTGATTGCTGCACAACATTTTTTATTTCAGGTGAGTTTAGAAGCCAAACCAATAAGCCACGATCACTTAGTCCTGCTTTCTCCACCCAAAACACACACACACACTGGCAACCCCACTCAAAGAGGGAGGAGAGGCTGGACAGTAAGATTCACATGCTTAAGAGATGATTTCTTTCTTCTTTTCTTTCAAAGGATTATGCAGTGTGTCACTATGATTCTAGGGTGAATTTGGCAACTGGCAGTACCAATTGTTATGAGAACAGCATAATAAAATAAATTCACCTTTTAACTAATGCTGACATTGCAAAGATTTAATGATATAGTTATTAGAAAGCAAGAAAAAAAAAAGTAAATTGTTTTGCTTATTTTTCCCTTCCCAGGAGTTGAACCTTTCATTTCAGGACCTGGGTGATCTTTACCAGGTGGGAAACTTCAAAAGGATTCTCCAAAGATTAATCCGGGTGGAAAAACTTTGGTTGGTGGACAATTCTTTGACAGACCTAAGTGCCATAAGGTTGCCAAGGTAGACAAAATGTCCTGTTTCTCTTTTTATGCAATATCATAGAAATCAAAATTATTATTTACTTAAGTAATAGCTGGAGTAGCCTCTTGAGGACTGCCAAAATATGACATTTTGTGGGTATTATATCAAGAATCCATCACTATATTGATATTCTGAGTTCATGTCGTTCCCAAGTTGAAAATATTCAGCAAGGATATCGAATGATGTCCGTTTATTCCTGGCAAACAATTAATGAATCTCTTTAAAATCAGTGATATTTATGCTGAAAAGGAGAGTTTCTGAACACTGAAGGGATCCTGGAACATAACCCATGCAAAGAAGGTTTTTATAATCCATTTATTGCTACTATGTTGTCATATGTCTAGGCTTATGAAAAGTTGTAATATTGAGAACAAGAATAATGATCTATCCATTGTACAATATAAAGAAAGCTGAGACTATAAAGTGTAGGGATCTGATCTTGCAGTCCATCAGTAGGTAAAAATAGCACTAATGTAAAACTAGTGTGAAAGCAGGTCCCAAGGAATCCAATTCTTGTATCTCTCATTGGAAGCTATAAGTTGCCAGGTCATTGACTACTATGTCCTGTTTTGACTTACAGGTATATACTACTACAGATGTGATCAGTGATGTCTTACATTTTATACTTTACAGATGCAGAGAACTAAATGTCAATAAAAACCACTTTACATCCTTCAAACAGCTGCCAAGGATACCTCAGATTCAGCACTTATCAATTGCTGAAAATAACATTATGACACTAAGTGGAATATCAGATTTCAGACATACTCCACTTGAATCCCTTATACTCAAGAGGAATCCCTGTGAGTTTCAAGAAAGATACAGACAACTGTAAGTCTTACCATCTCATGGCTGGTTGATCAACACAAAGAAGTGTTTGTGAGAGAGTTCTGAAAGATATGATCTCAAATGCAACAAGCTCTCTGTAATAATCTTTTTATTTTCCCATAGTCTTAACTATCATAAATGCTCCAGAAACATGGGCGGGTGGGCCAGTTTCTGCTGATAGCCACAAAATATTCAGAAGCTGCCTATGAGGCTTTCTACTCACGACTGGCAGTTCTTGAACTGAGATAAGTCTGTGGATCACATTTAGAGACAGTGAGTAGGGCATATAAATTAGATTCCCTTTTATTAATAGAAACTACTTATTACTCAAACTCTCTTCAGTCTCATTGCATCCCTTGTGTATTCTGAAAGGAGTCTAAATTGCATTGCATCTTAGAGATGGAATCAGAAGGATGTGGTGAAAAATGGGAGCTAAAGCAAAAGAAAACTAAGTTGCCTTAATTTGATTTTTCTGGATTCTCTCCTCTCTCTGTGGCAGCGCTGTAGAATTTGCACTGCATTGATACCCTATTTGGCATAGGTGTATGTTGCAGGCAGTGTAGTGTAGTGTGAACTTAATAGACCTGCCTCAGGCACTGGAAATGAACATTCAAATCCAAGACAGAGAATTCAGGGGAAGATAATTTATACTGTCTCACGAGTGTTTTGACACTCATACCCCAATTCCATTCTTCCCCAGTTGCTTTGACTCCAAAACGCTGTTGCCAGGAAAAAAGTTGTGCACGGGTCGGAAAGGGGGACAAAGCGTGTTCCTTCCGAACTCCTCAGAAGTATGCATGGTTGCATGTTTTTCGCACTACACAGAGTCGTGTCAGCCATCTACAGAAGGCGTTGATTTTTTGAGATCAACCTTACAGCACGTGTCCAAGAAGTCATCTCTTTCTGAGAGGGGGGAAAAAAGGAGACATTTGAAAGAAAGTGTTTAATGAAAACCTGTCTGAGTTTCCAGTATGGTTTTTCCTTCAGTCTAGAGGCATCAGTTTGGCAGTGTGATGGTGATGCTTGTGCTGTCTAAAGTTAGCAGGCAGAGAGCAAAGTAAAAGCTAAAAAGTAAATTTAAAATTATGGATTTCACATTTTATTTGCATATCAAAGGTCCAGGAGAACAAAAGCTTAAAAGCACCTCTTGGCAATTACTAATTATGTTTCTGCTCCACATCCTACCTATTCTTAAGTCAATTGAACATTGGTATTACTCTGGTATTACTTTCATTGCCAGTGTTGGAAGACAGAATTAATCAGTTTCAAGCACAGACAAAGCCCTGATGATAAATACATGCTGAGATTTGAGCACTGGAGTCCACACTTACCTTAAAAGGCACAGAAGCAAACATCATAGCACGTGGGCTGACAGCCTTTGCATGCTTGTGGAGGGGCTCTGGCTCCACTACACTCCTCTGAAGAGGAAAACAGCAGTCTTCAAGACTGAGGTTAGAGATACTGATGTGCTGTTTAAAAGGGACAGTATATCAGGAGGTAGAGCCATTTGTTTCGGTTTGGCATCATGCCACAAAACAAGGACTTTTCTTTGGGAGAAACAGGAGTGCAAAAGGTTTGCAGAGAGCCTGCTTTCTCTGTCACAGAAGGATAAAAGTTGCACTTCTTGCAGTCTGAATCTTTGCTTTTCAGAAGTCTAGGAAATTCAGTCGAGGCTAACAGTGTCCTCTCTTTTGCATTAGACAACTGGTTTGGTTCTTCTCTATTAAAAATGTAGATATTTGCAGTGTGTTACTGAGTCTGAGGACATAAAACTTGTGCAACAGAGCAAAACCTGAAGAATTTTAATTAGCTCTTTATCAGATAAATTCTGCAACAAGTGAAAAATCAAGGTTTCCAGTAATACAAATCTATTTTGGATATGCTGGAATCCACAATTTGTTATTTATCAGTGTCTATTTTGTTCTAAATATTTCCCAAGATTATTTATCTCAGTTTCTGTTTTTCTTTTGTCTCTCTTTAAGTGTGTTCTCCAGTTTGCCAAATCTGAAAATGCTGGATGGTATCCCAAAACTGCCAGAGGACTGCTCATCTCCAGATATCAGGGTTTTTTTCAAAATGTGTACTATACTCTAGCACTGTATTTTTGTAGGATTAAAACTGTGCTAGAAACACCTCGTTTAAAAGATACAACAGTTCGTGTGTATGGAAGTTACTCTTTTTTTCTGATGAAAGAAATAATGAAGCAGAAATATGTATTTTTTTAATGTGTTTGTGATACCACATACTTCAAGTAAGTATGGATAAATTATATGTAAATAAGATGTAGCATGTATACTGAGTGTAATGACTTTGGTGTATTAAAAATATTGGATGACATTCTTGTCTAGGAAATCTATGTAGACAACAACTCACAATTACTGACTCCCGTTGCATTTACTTAAAACACGTCCAAGTTCAGACCATAATGTACCATGACGTTCATGTTCATTATGGGAAATGGTACAGGGATTAATATCCAGCTGCAAAGAAAAGAAAATAAACCAAAACCAACCTCCTCCTTCAGGTCCCACCAATGTCCTAGTGCTCTTTAATGTGCTTTGTAGATGGGAAAGGCAGAACCACTCCAACCATTTTGACCCTTGGAAATCATAGATTAAATAAAATAAAAATAATGGAAAAAGTTCTTGCTTGGGAGTCTGGTATGGCTAGAGAGCAGTGGGGAGGTAAATGATGAAACAGGAAAGAAGTCTTTTCACACATTGCTGGCACTGTTAGGAATGTCTTGTCGCTCAGTACAGGTTCCTCAAACCAAAACCACAACGAGGGAAAAGAGCTGTGGAAACTGAAAAGGGATTTGTAAGGGCTCCCCGGGATATCTGAATGTAATTATCTTTGAGAGGTATCTGTCCTTGTCTTTGATTGATTTGCTGTTCAGTTCTAGCTTCTTTTCCAGGCAGCTCATGCTGGCACACAAATAGCTGTGCCACTAACGGTTCAGGAAAAGAATGACAGAGTCCTGGAAAATGAAGACAATTAACAGAATTGCCTAATTCCAGAGACAATCAATAAATTTTCTGCTGTGTATTGGCTGCAGGCGTGCTTTAGTTCAGTTACACAGGGAGGAGTAATGACTGCTCAGGCCTGTAGAGCTCTGCAGAGCAATGACAGCAGAAAGGTCACAACAGCTCTGTGTAATGTCTGTATTGGATCTCGGCAAGAGAAATGACCAGCTTGAAAAGTTTCCAGGCTCTCCTTTAAGACTGTCCTTACCTCTCCCTAGTATTCAGAAAAGTTGATCAAAATATTGCATGAACTAGATCACAAGAGTTTGAATGTATAACAGTATCCAGCTCGAAGTGTTTTTTAAAGCTGTGAAAGGAAACAGATAATGGACCACTGCAGAGAGGTGTCAGGTTCAGGGCTCAAACTCAGAAAACATTCTTGCAATTCACAGAAACAGGCCAATTCCTTTCCAGTATTTACGTGCTCACAGGGTTTGATAACTAGATCCAGTCAGTGTAGTCCACCCTGCAATGGGAACAGACCACGCTATGGCAAACGCCTCCGTAAACATACTACAGAATCAATAGGGTACAATTCAGTGATACATGGCAACACACTTTTACAGATTCAGAGAGATGATGTGGTTTACACAGCAACAAGGCAACCATATCTTTGAAAGAAAAAAAGCAGAACACTGTGTGCTGTACAGCATGCATGGCAAATTGGTCCAGAAGAATTGAAATGTTTCATATGGGGAAGGATAAGAACAAAAAGCATGAAAGCTTTCTAAGGAGTGAGGCTAGCAGTCTACCTCAGATCTAGAATTTAATCCAGATACAGTATAATACAGTTATCAACATAAAAATCTCACTGTTGTGTCTGGGAATGGAAAGGGTAAAAACAAAGGATGAAATATATTCTTCTCCTGAGGATATATGTGAGAAAACATCATCTCCTCAGAAGCAAGGCAGGGAGCTAAAGCAGACAGGAAACAGAGCCTGGAGGATTGCTTATTGACCAAGCCAGAGACAGACAGCAGTGACCAGCTGAATACCCACTGCTGCAAGGCTGTGCATCTGGAGATGGGAAAGGCAAACAGTCTTTCCGTAAGGTATCAGACACAAAGGAGCATTCATATCAGTGATGGTCAAATCACAGCAAAAAGTACTTGAGGGCTAGGCTCTCTTCCCAGAATTCAGCATTAGAAATTGAGGCTGAGATAGGAAATTACTTCAGTCCCGTGGGTAGTTCTTTCAGTCACAAGCTCCTAATGAAGTTACCACCCACTTCTTGCATATATAATTAAGAGCTGGTTGAATCTCTCCTGAGAACATGGTCAGAGGCTTTGCTCTTAAGATCTGAGTCATGGGTCAGTCACAAGAAAGAGGCACAGACAGTGATTTATTATTTCCAGACAGTAAGTTGATTCTGCTCTCATATATTTTCCTTTTGTTTTTTTAATCTTCTGGCTTTGGAATCCCAGAGAAATACAAGGTAATATCTGGGGAGTGTTCTGATGTTATTTAAAGTACATCCAGGAGCAAGAATGTACTGGTTATGTTTGAGTCACTTTGCTGAAGTGAGATTTAAATGAGATCATAGAATCATAAAGCCATTGGGTAGGAACGGACTTTAAAGCTCTTCAAGCTCCACCCCCTCTGCCTTAGGCAGGGACACCTTCCACTAGACCAGGTTGCTCAAAGTCCCATCCAGCCTGGCCTTGAACCCCGGCAGGGATAGGGCATCCACAGCTTCTCTGGGCAAATTGTTCCAGTGCCTCACTACCCTCACAGTGAAGACCTACTTCCTCATCTAAATCTTCCCTTTGTCAGTTTAAAGCCATTCCCCCTTGTCCTATGCCCTTATTAAAAGTCCCTCTTCAGATTTCTTGTAAGGCCCCTTTAAGTATTGGAAGCTGCTCTAAGGTCTCCCTGGAGCCATCTCTTCTCCAGGCTGAACAAGCCCAGCTCTCTCAGCCTGTCTTTATAGGAGAGGTGCTCCAGCGCTCTGATCATCTCTGTGGCCTCCTCTGGAATCACTCTAGCAGGTCCATGTCCTTCTTGTGTTGTGCACCTTCAGGTTCCTTAGATGTTCTTGAACCTGATCTTCTCACACAGGGGGCAGTTCTTCTTTCTCTCAGTTCCTGCCTTAGCCTTCCATGACTTGGGCAATGTGGATGGAGCACTTCCCGGTGAAGACTGAGGCAAATAAGTCATTGATTACATCAGCTTTCTCCAAGTCTCAGGTAACCAGGTCTCCTGTTTCCTTCCAGAGAGGGGCACGTTTTGTCTAGCCTTCCTTTTATCACCGCCGTTACGTGTAGAAGTCCTTTGTGTTGCCCTTGATGTTCCTGGCCAGATTTAATTCTGTGAAGACTTTGGCTTTCTTAACCCGGTCCATGGCTGCTCAGACACTTTCTCTGTGTTTCTCACAGGCTACTTGTCCTTTTTTCCACCCTCTTTAGGCTTTATTTTGGTGTTTGAGTTTTTCCAGGAGCTCCTTGTTCATACATGCTGACATCCTGGTGTTTTTGCCTGACTTTCTGTTTGTTGGGACCCGTCACTCCTGGCCTTAGAGGAGATGATCCTTGAATATTAACCTGCTTTCTTGGGCCCTTCTTCCTTCCAGGGCTTTATCCCATGGAACACTACCAAGCAGATCCCCAAAGAGGCCAAAGTATGCTCTTAGGCGAACCCATTACTATCACCCGTCACCTTTGTAGATGTTCACTATTAGCAGTATCACATGGGAAACTGGGAAAAAGGGCAATTAGATTCCAGCTAGGACAACAGACATAAGACAGAGGAAGCACACTGGATACACTGCAACATTACCAGTCAACTAAAAACCCCAGCAGCAGGAGCCTTTTGAAACTGGCCTCAAGCTCATGCCAAACCAAGCATAAATTATTATGCATTTTGTGTTCTAAATTAGATTATTACTATCTGACTTTCTTTTCCTGCCAAACATATACTTACATTCAATCCAGAAAAAATGGGCCTGCAGCAAATTACTCTGAAGTTTCACTCTCTCGCTTTTCCACAGTTAGGTTATGGAATGGTCTAATCTAAGCTGAATCTGTGACTTCAAGTAAATCTGCAGGGAGTGGAACAATAGCTTTTGAGATTTCATCTATTGTGATTGCACTCTGAAATCGAAAATAATCGCTACCACCTGTGAACTCGGTATCAAAGTATCATGACACCAGTTACCAATTACTCACACGGAATCCCTCAAACCTGATATTTCATGAAAATTTAGCAAAGAGCTCCCAAAGTCTTGCCTAACATCATGGGACAGTTCCAGGGCTGATAAAGCTCAGAACTAAGTTCCCAAGTCTCATTTTACCCATCCTTTCATTTCTTATTATATCTAAATCTCTCAATACAAAATACAAAGTGAACAATATGAAATCAAAAGACATACCTTAAATTATCAGAGAGAAAGCAAGACTTTTCATCTAATCCATTTATTATGAAGCCAGGAATTCCAGAGCAAAGTTTAAAAATTCCCCTTTTTATAGCACATGGGTCAGGGGAGCAAAGAAATTTGTAACAGAAGAGAAATCATCAGCTACTGATGAGCATTTCAAAGACTGTTTGCTCATATACACATTAACCTTGTAGAACATGAAGCAGAAACACCGTGTGTTCATGTTGGTCCAAATTATTTAGAACACCCAGAAAATAAAGATTTTGAGCCAGTCTCCTTCTCCGGGACTGTATATTGCAGCATCTGTATTAGATGTGAATATAGTGAAGAGGAAAGTGATGGCTTTCCTTGGAAAAGGAGACCTTGCAAATAATTCCTTACACAGCCTCAGAAGCTGAGAGAGTGCATCAGAGGCAAATCAGAGCTGTTCAGTTCAGCTGTAATTCATCATCATGAATGTTAAAGCAAATGCCTTAAGCCCAAATTTATACACCTAGATGGAGAAATCACTCATCAGTGATTCCCTAGAGGTTAGCCTGGTAGTGCTAGAGCACAGAATGGTTCTAACAATGTCACAAGTGACTTCTTCAGGTCCTTGTCAACTCTCAGGTGACTGTATCTATAAGAAATCTGCCTGGCACAAACTGTGAAATATGGGAAAGGATCTGGGTGATCTAGGATCTAGGTCGTGGTGCTTGCTGCATCACCATAGGCCATGAAAGAGCTGGTGCAAAAGGCAGTGCTCAAAATGGTTGCAGCAAGCTCTGCTTTTGCTGCTGCTGAGGATGGTCTAGCTCTTCCTCCATGGTCCAACTTGTATGTTCCTGTGGCCAGGAAGGGAGTTAGTTTTCTTTTGTTGCCTTAGCTTCTTTCCATGGTATTTATGCCAGAATGCCAGGACACCAGAGCTTTCAGTGCTTGCTTATTCCCTCACCAAACACAAGTAACTACGAAAGTCTTTCCTTCTTTAACACCAAAACTTAGAGTGACTTCAAAGCTGCAGAAGCACAATTTTATGCTTCTGTATGGAAGGAAGAAAACTTCACAAATCATGGATCAGGTTACCAAGAAGGGCACTAGGGAGGCTGTTAACCTTTGAGAAGCAGAACACTCTCCCCTTTCCCTGGAGAACCTTTTTGTGAAGATCAGAGTACATTCATTTGTTTTACCATTTCCTTCCTGACTGTTAAAATCAAATACCTTCTGATCTGTGTAAGGCAGCTTTCGATCACTGCCACTTAAGTTTTGCTGTTCATTGAAGAACCTTTACCAATTTTTTATGATTCCCTTGCTATCATCACTAAAAGAAAAAAAAATAATTTAGTGAATATACTGACTGATGTTTTAATCTATTTGGATACATGTATGAGACACACAGAGATGCACTGGCAGGAAGCATGGCTGGAAATAAGATATTAACGTTCATTTTTTACTTGTAATCTCTCACCCAAGATACATTTTCCTTGGAATTGCTGGGTACCATGCTACATTATGCAACTGAAAACAGTGAAGATAAAGAAAGAAGGCCATTGACAACATATGCTTTGGATAAAAGCAGCTATAAAAATAAATGTAATGACCATAACAAGGACAAGATAAGCATGGACAGTAACGAATTGGGAATGACCGGAAAGTTCAGGAATAGTCAAGTTACAGGAAGTGGTGCAGCAAGACTTGGGGAGTGAAATCCAAGCCATTTTTTAATTTGTTTTTACACTGATCATTTTATTTTTAATATGCGTTAACATATTAGATTTCCCATTCTTATTCTAATTGCAGTCTATTTGCTTTTGGATAGATTGCTATAATTACTCTTTGCAGCCTGAGCACTGAACCAGTTTAAGGATGCTCCTATTAAGAGGCATGAATGATGAAGTCAGATGTTCCTTTGATGCAGTTTTAATTTTCTGTGTAAAATGTACAAGTTCCATTTTTTCTGAACCCAATGAAAATCAAACAAGATACTGCATCTGTGCTCAGGTCTCCAAGCCCTTTTAAGCCAGTACTTAGTTCTCACCTTTTCTCAGAGTAATGCATCTTTGAGCTTTACTTTCCTGGATTTTAACTTGCTTCTTTTTCTGTGTTAGCTCAGTCACGCTCTGTGGCCACAAAGATCTTTACCATGTTGGGCTAATGCTTCCCATGAGCCTGAAGCTGCAGCCCAGGCTGTCTCTGGTCACTCAGGCTGCTTCGAGCCTTTCCTTACCTCTCAGGACAAGCTGTTGTCTCCTTGCTCATGTCTCTGGTCAAGGACTGCATATAGATATGGAAGAGAGGACTGAGCCAGGGCAAGGGCTGAAAATGTACTGTTACAACAAAGCTAAAGAGGCACATGTCAGCAGGAGCTTCACAAGATGATGCCTCGCTGGTCTAGAAGATGTATTGCGGTGCCTTCGTTGTGGGTGATGCAGTACGGTTATCTTCAAGTTTAGAACTATAAGCATGGACAGAAAGGTAATGTCTGTTGTCCTTATCAGTGTAAAATCTGGATGAGTAATAAAAGCCCCAGATACCTCAATCATCTACATTCACAGCAAAATATAATGTGAGATAATAAATGTGTGTGTGTATTTAATGTCAAGCAAGTTCCTGTCAAGCTGGACAGGACAGTGCATAATGCAAGAGAAGGACGGGTTGGGGGTGGTGGCATTGCTTGCTTAGTAAATGTGTGTGAATAGTCACCTCTGAAAGAAACTACGTATTTCTGAAAATTAAATACAGTGAAAAGTATTACATGACAGTATTAGGAGAAAACAAACATCTCAGGTTCTGATTCTAATTGTAAACATCTGTGTTTAAATGAAAGCCATTTCTCCCTCTATAAGCATATCTCCTCCATGTGCCCAATTCCTCTCAAGGGCAGGAATCCAGTATGGATGCTGTAATGTCCACCATTAAGTGAGGGGGACTGATCTGCTCATATTCCCGTTGCTACTGGTCTTCCTGTTACTCCCTCTCTTCCCCCTGCCTGCGAATCAAAAAATATGCTGCCCTCCGGGCCTGGGGCCCATGCAGCTATCTCCAGACACAAGGCAGCCCTCCTAACATGGGAAGGGTTTTTGTTAGGCTTTCTGAGAAGCTGAGGACAGGGGTCAATAGTCTCCTACAAAGCAGAATGGGTGAAAGGCATATAAATAAAGCCCAGATAAGAAGCATAGCCAGCTACAGCCAGTGGGCCAAGACAAGCGTGGCCTGCCTAACAAGGTAAAACTTTGTGAACTGAACTTTGGAGTCTCTGAAGAAAGAGTAGATGAAAGGCTAATGGGTGCATGGAGTGGCTGGGAAGGGGGAGATCACTGAGGCTGAATTTGTTTTGTGTAAGTGCTTGCTACACAGGACTTACTATGATTTGCTTCTCCAGCCTCAGCAGGTTTGCTGAAGCCTCAGTTCTTCCTAATAGTCTGAGGACAACTAGCAACTTACAAGTGGAAACAAATAAGAAGACAACATGCTGCTGAACAAGGTAAGCTAATTATTGCACACTTTCTCGTAGCACATAAAGCTTGGATTATTAACTACTGAATGTGACTTTGCTGGAGAAAAGCAGCTGGTAAACTAGCTTCTTGAAAGACTATATATTGCTGAAGTTTAACACGCTCCTTGCATTTATCTAATTTCCAAGAGTACTGCTTGCTTTCCCGCATGGGACAGCATCTGAAACACCTTCTTTGGCTACCGCACTGTAAGTTATGGGTGCGTTTTATGGCTATGCAAATGGAATGTCTTTTGTTCTGCCTGCTGCGACTTTAAATCTTTCAGAAACAGACTGGTGCTGTGTTCCCGTTCAATCTCTCTTCCTTTTTGTTTCGAAATACAAACTGACTTTGTAGTAAAGTGATTTCTGTGCTTGGGAAGTGTGCTGTAGTAAAGAGGTGTATTTGTGAAGCCATCTACCTGAGGAGAGTCATGCCTCCTGGGAATAACTAATGGAAATTCTTGTGCTGATGATGTATGGTACCTGAATATCTGCTCTCAAAGTGCTGCAAGGACTGGAGCTCCCTTAGGACTGGTCTGAATTGTTCCTTTCTTCTCCAGACTTCTTATGTTGTTTTAATTAAGTTGTACTTTGTCTTTAAAACATATTGTTTTCCTAATTTATTTGGAGATGCATCCTTTAATTTGAGGTAGGCCTAAACGCTTGATACACTATTTGCAGTAAAGCCAAGGTGCACACTTTCAAAGAAAATGAACAGGGTTTTTCAGATATGTGTTTAGCCTTGTCCTTTTTCTAGACAAGTGAAGGGCAAGTCTGACTCACCAGCCGATGCATGGCTCATTCCTGAAGCATGGGGCTTTGTAACTACCTTAGTACTGATTTTAGCTACTCTCCATAGAATCTCCTTTTATTCATTTCAGTGTATAATCCTGTTTTAACAAAGACCATTGATTGGAAGAAAAGATATCCACAGGATTAAGGGCTTATCTATTAGATAGATATCTGTATAAGCACTGAGAACTGTCACAGCAATTAATATTGTCTTGGGTGAAATAATATGACCTGAACAATAAGAACTGTAAAGAGCAGAGCAGGCACCAAGCCAATAAACTGCAGTGCAACTGCCAAAAGTTAAAATTAATTAGAAATATAGAGGTGGGTTGTTTTTTTTTTTTTTCAGTGGAATGAATTACAGCCAAAAGAACACATTTCAAAGAGAAATACTGAACTTTTTGACCATAACGATCAGCTACAATTTGCTGCTCTTCCTAAAGTTATTCTGGGTCTTTTGGTTGCTGATTTTTTTGCTTAAAGTGTAGGCTGTTGTGTCCAGCATGCCTGAAAGAGCCTACCTGAGGTAGCTGGTGTCAGGCCTTGGAGTTAAAGTGTTTTTTTTCCCTCTGTGATGATTTTATAGGCTGTGCAAATGATTCTCCGAGGCTTCCTGCAGGTCTCAAAAATTCTGTTCCATATGACTCCCAAAAGAATAAAACCCCTTTATCGTGGTGCTTTTTAAAATTAAGTAGATGCTCATTTTAAAGGTCTCTCTTTAGATTCACAGATGCCATTTCTGTGCAGAAATATTCAACTCCCACTAAATACTGTAGGCCTGAGTGCTTTCAGCTCCTCAAAGCACCCATGTACAACCACAAACTGTTTCCATTGTGCATTGTTTAACCATTTCTTCCTACAAAATGGTGAAATTTAAGTTTCCCTCCACTAATTTCCACTTCAAATGAAGTGGAAATATCAGTATTTCCACTCCTCAGGTTGGGGGTGTGTTAGGGAACGGTCACTGTTGCTGCATGTTTGCACTTGGTGGTTTTTTTCCTTACCAAAGGCAGCTGGGTTTGATTGCCTGCCTCAGGTGTATCTTGTTGCTGGAGTACATCATAGTGGTCAGGAGAAGGCAACTTGGCATTAATGTTTGTGTTACAAAGGTTGTGATGAAGATCATGTTGTAACATAGTTTGGGTTGGAATGGACCCATCTGGAGTTCATCTGGTCTGGCCTTATCCAGGTAAGGGAAAATCCTGTACCTAAAAGGCTTTTTTTTGCCCAGATTGGTAGTACAAACTGATTGGTCTTACCAATGTTTGGGATTTGGTACTAATTATACCAGGGATTTCTGTCTTCATATGATATCTGTATCGAGTGTGTTGGAAATCAACTGTGCAGTGGAGCACTAAGCTGTGATTTGAGAGCAGGATCTAAGCAATAATGTCAAAGTAATGATGTACTCTATTTTGTTTTTTGCAAGATGAAAAGGACTTTAGACAAATAGGTATTTACCTTACTATTGTCTTAGATATCATAATGTCCAGTATAGCTTTTCCATCTACTCTGCTGCCAGTGTGGATTAAGGTGTTATATATGGGGAAAAATAGTTCTCACAATCTGGTTTTGAGGGCTTTTGTCATCAGGTTTTTGTTGTATAATGGAAAGTCCAGGTTTCTTTAATGTTATACAATATCTTAGCTAATTCAGCTGTCTGTATTTCCTAATCCTTTCACAACGTAGCAAATATTTTTTCCTTGCTTGAGAGATAACAGAAATCCCACTGAAAACACAAAGCAAAGCTAAGCCAAAATGTATTCCAGTAAATTTACATTGAATGCAGTGAAACTGAGAAGGCATTTCAAAGACAGTGAAGCCTATACAGCCAGCGACTGCTGTCTGCAAGAATGGTTTTAAAGTATTTCCACGTTTTTCACACTGTTCTTTGACCTTTAGTTCAAGGCCATCTGTGCTGAGCAGCAGACTTTCTTGGTCCCTTGAGTGGCTGTTTGAAGATAGGCTTCAGTATATGTAATGAGGAACAAAACTGTTGGCAGAGTTCATTTTTAAACTTTCCCCCTTCCAGATGAAGTTTGATAAAACTAATTTAGCCCTTGAAGGAACAAGTCTATTAGCTCTTTGAGACCTAATTTAATTCTTGATAATTTGTTCTGCTGTATGAGCTGGTAAAACAGATTCAAATGCCTTTTGGTGGGTAATAAGAAATCATTATCAGGAAAAAAGAAAAAGGCAAAATAATAAAACTCTATGGAAAATATGGAAAAGAGTTGAAAGTTTAAGTGGAGAGATATGGAAGTGCCCTCCTGACATGGGGTGCGCAAGGTTGCCACCTTGAATGTGGGAATTGAAGGCAGATGCAATATCTGGGGAGAAGATGAGGTGAAGAAATTGGTTTGAGGGAAAACACATTCTGTTTTTAGGCTGGTTTGTCATCTTGAGGTTTCAGAAGTTCATGCTTTTCACTGCCAGATAGAAAGGCCTGGTTTAATGTCATAGAATCATAGAATAGTTAGGGTTGGAAAGGACTTCAAGATCATCTAGTTCCAACCCCCCTGCCATGGGCAGGGACACCTCCCTATAAACTATGTTGCGCAAGGCTTCATTCAAACTGGCCTTGAACACTGCCAGGGATGGAGCATTCACAGCTTCCTTGGGCAACCCATTCCAGTGCCTCACCACCCTTACAGTAAAGAACTTCCTCCTTATATCTAACCTGAACTTCCCTTGCTTAAGTTTTAAGCTGTTACCCCTTGTCCTATCACTACAGTCCCTGATGAAGAGACCCACCCCAGCATCCCTATAGGCCCCCTTCAGGTACTGGAAGGCTGCTATGAGGTCTCCACGCAGCCTTCTCTTCTCCAGGCTGAACAGCCCCAACTTTCTCAGCCTGTCTTCATACGGGAGGTGCTCCAGTCCCCTGATCATCCTCGTGGCCCTCCTCTGGACTTGTTCCAACAGTTCCATGTCCTTTTTATGTTGAGGACACCAGAACTGCACACAATGCTCCAGGTGAGGCCTCACAAGAGCAGAGTAGAGGGGCAGGATCACCTCCTTCGACCTGCTGGTCACGCTCCTTTTGATGCAGCCCAGGATACGGTTGGCTTTCTGGGCTGCGAGCACACACTGCAGCCGGCTCATGTTCATTTTCTCATTGACCAGCACCCCCAAGTCCTTCTCTGCAGGGCTGCTCTGAATCTGTTCTCCACCCAACCTGTAGCTGTGCCTGGGATTGCTCCGACTCAGGTCTAGGACCTTATGTGAAGAAGTAGGGGGCAATGATTAAATCTGAGTCTGTTTTGTTTGGGTTTTTTTTTCGGGGGGGGGGGGGGGAGAGGGGGGTGGGTTTGTTTTTTTTTTTTTTTTTCCCCGCAAACCTCAGGGATTTATGTAATTTATTTGATTTTTATTTATTGTTCCCCTAAACTTTTATCTCTAAGTATGGCTACAAAATGCGGTTTGTGTAGACCCCTGTTGGCTTTTATTGTTTTATCTGGAGGATGGCACTATGCTCCCTTAGTGAATTGACAGCATCAAAACAAGTAATTTGTATGGTAATCCAAAAAGAGGTAATTTATTGGCACACATTAGGTTTCTGGCATGCAAGAGTAGGTGAATGTTCTGCCAGCAAGCTAAGGGAGCAGCAAAGCTACTCATGTTTGCAGGACATCTTGCATATTAATATGCATTTTCCTCAAATTCAACCATCCTGCCTGTTGGGTGATCACAGCACAGTCACCCAAGTCTATGCCTCTGAAACGTGCATCTTTTTCTCTTGTAATGTATTTTGTAGCACCACAGTTCCTGCCAATCTTAGCTAGTGATTGCCATGTGTTAACAATTTTCCTAACACAAAACCAGCTAGCTAACACTGCGTCTTTCTGCTTTGGTTAGACCCTGGACCAGGACACAGATTTCAAAGCATGTGGGAGCCCTGCTCCCATTTAATTTATTAGTCTTGTCATAGGTTTTTCTGTTTGTTTTCAGGCAGGCTGCTTTCTCTCTTGGTGCCACCTTCTTTAAAGTGGAGCGATAGCATTATTAGAGAATCGCTTGTTTGAAACGTAAGATTGTTAGGCAGAGAGCAGGGCACATAAAATAACCACCACAGTTTAAAGAGGTTTTTGCACAGCTTGCCTGAATGATGCTTCCTTCACTCCAGCATCTTCTTTACTGCAGCTTTTTGTGGGGTGAGCTCTGTGAGGCTCAAGAGGCTTTCTTCCATCTTGCAGTGTTTTGGGGACCAGACACCATACGGGCATATCCCTGTCTGTGGCTAATGCTCCAGCCTGTGTTTCCTTGTGAAAGGGTAGGGCTGACTGTGTGTGGAGGCAACTGCGGTGGGAGGGGAACTGCTGCCTGAAGGAGCAGGTCCAGGGAACAGAGGCTGTGGTGGCAGCAATGCCCAAGAAGCCAGTTCTTTCCAGAGGCAAGCTGACAGATTGGTAAGAGATTAATTTTCACTTATGAGCCATGAAATAAAGCTCATATAATAAAGCAATTTACTACTGTGCAGTCCCACTGATTTTTATAGGAGTTGCCTGGTGTTTCACAGCAGAATGGAATTCTGCTTTCTTCTGGACATTTCTGATTTGTCTACCATTCACTCAGTGGTTCAGTCAGGAGCCCGCTGAGCTTTTTGTAGTATTCAAATGGGAGACATTAGCATAGCATGGGTGCTTTAATGCACTTATATATGTATCTTTCATATGTTCTTCTTGATCAAGTCCTTGTATGCTAACAAAGTGTTGTCCTCCCCATTTCCACAGACAAAACTGAAATACAGAAGGGAAACTAATTGCAAATGTCATATGCAGGCTTTAGCAACAAAGACTGAATCCTACATATTCCAAATCTAGCATCCTACCTCTGGGATCGTTCTTTTTCCTTTGAGAAGGTTTTTTGCTACTGTTTGTAGGTGTCAGAGTTGATTGTGCACAGAAGGAGTCATGTCTCTCTCTTTATTTATGTGCAGTTCTCTTTGATTTGGTGAGACTTAATCCTGCTCTGTGCTGAGTCTTGATTTATAATTAGAATTGTTGCAACGGAGCTAAATTGGGTTCTAGGGTTTAAAAGGCCCTAAAAGCCATTATTAATTTACGAGGGTAAATTGTTGGTAAGATTATGTGAGCATGTGGAAACAACTCTTGGGGTCATTAAAAAACAAGAACGGATTTATTGACTGATCAGATGTCAATAAGCTTCCCTTACAAGCATAGACATTGTATCCTGTGAGACATTTAGAATGCGAAGGGAAGGTATCTGCTCTTACTAATACAATATTAAATAGAAATTCTCTCTACTTAATCCTCTTATTAGGTATTGTGTTACTTTGGCTGCTAGCACATTTGCTACTTGTTGGTAAGAGCAAGTAATGAAGTGATCTGTCATTTTCTGAGAACATTTAAATGGCTTGTATAAGAAGGGCTGATATAGCAATCAACATCTGTACAGTGCGAGAGGTGATATCCATATGGGTCCAAATCTTGTGAGGAATGGGAAAAAATTAGTAAAAGTTTAACATCTTAACTGTCAGAGACAGAAAATGGATGTCCTGTCTTGCAGGGGATGAACACAGTTTGCTCGCTGGTGGCTAAGGTTTATTTTAATATGGGCCTGGTAATATAAAATGTGGAAAGCCGCTAACCTCCCTGTGTAATTGTAAGGAACTGAGCAAATCAGGCCCCTCCTGGGATGGCTAAAGCCTTGTTTCTTTGTTTCTCTGTGTTTCTGTTGTGTGTGTTCACTGTAATGAAATTCATGGGTTTCAGAGGCAGAGAGTGGGGGCCGAATTCAGTCATATTACAAATCCCATTCCTCTCACCAGGCTTGCAATGATATGGTGCTGTGCAGTTTGGTGGCTCTGCAGATGGGGTGCTAAATGGTGTCTGAGTGATCAGTAAACAGGAACAGGCAGGGAGCCTCTGCAGGGTGATCAGGAGAACTGATGTGGCAGCTTCTTTGGCTTCTGGGCACAACTGTCCCAAGAAAACAGCATCAGAAGAAAAAACACCATTTCATGGAGGCAAGGAAACAAGAACTTCTGAAAACTGGAACCTGACTCTGTACTTGTACTCCAGTTGAATGCTACTTTCTATAAAGACACTTGTAGTAACAAAATTCAGCTGGCTGTGAACAGAGTAAGAGACTATGTAGGATGAGCAAATCGTACAGACCAGGTTCTGTGCAAATGTGAATTTGGCTATGGAAAATGTTAATCTCAAAATGAATTGGTGATTTGTGAAAATGCAGTTGTTGTGTGTTCACATGAACCAACTGAGCAAGGCCTGGGATTGTCCTATAGGAAGAATAATCCTGATTTTAATTTTTGGTTTTTTCCGCTGATGATTTATAGAATAGTTAGGGTTGGAAAGGACCTTACAATCATCTAGTTCCAACCCCCTGCCATGGGCAGGGACACCTCACACTAAACCATCCCACCCAAGACTTCATCCAACCTGGTCTTGAACACTGCCAGGGATGGAGCACTCACAACCTCCCTGGGCAACCGATTCCAGTGCCTCACCACCCTAACAGGAAAGAATTTCCTCCTTATATCCAGTCTAAACTTCCCCTGTTTAAGTTTTAACCCATTGCCCCTTGTCCTGTCACTACAAAATAGTGACACTATTTTGTGACACTAATAGTGACACTATTATTTAGTGACACTAAAAAAATAATTTAAATATAGTCAACCCACGCTAGATCTTAATCGATGCATCTGTGGTGCTGTGCTTGGTATGAAAAAATCCCCATCTGTAGCACACCCAAGAGAACCAGGAACTCTTCTAGAAAGCCAGGGCTCTTTGAAATATTCATGAATCTTTAGCAGTTTCCCAAGATAGAATTTTAAATTCCTTTTCTTTTCCTTACTATAACATGTAATAGTTTACAAGATGTGAAACCTTTATTGTCCAACAAGATGAAAATGCCCCCTCCTTGCCTTCACTCCTTACAATGCTCATTATGATTCCTATAATGCAGATGGTCCACTAGCAACATGGATTAGATGTGTGCAACTGAAATTTTGAGTTTAGGTTGATTTAATGGTGACATTATCTGCAAAGGGCTTGAATCCATGCGGCTCAGTAAAGCAGTTTAGAGCATAAGGGGAAGACCTGACGTAGCAGAGTCATTTGTGTAATTTTCATGAAGTATAAAAGCAGTATAAAAACAGTATAAATAAAAACAGGGTAAGAAAGTATAGGAAAACAGTGCTCCCTATCATATTTAAGTAATGGTAGGCCAACAGTTCTTCATGTTAACTGAAACAATATGACACTACGGTTTGTCTGGATGGGGGACGTAGCAAGCACTAAGGTAAATTACGAGTTTAACGACGTTTTCTGTAAGGACAAGCCCTAAGGGGAATGTCTGACAGTGTGGAACCACCATGCAGAGTAACCTGCTGAACTACTAATTACATTACGGTCAAAATCAATATGGAAAATCGAAGCAAGGCTAGAAGCTGTGACACGTTCTTTCCTCATACTTGCACTGAGTCACCTTGCTTTGTAACAGAAACATCAAATAACTTGCACGATCTCTTCGGGTTTTTTGGTGTCTGGGCTAGCAGAGCTGGATATGTTTCCTGGTAGGGTTTATGAACCTTTGTACAAAACCAGCAATGTGAAACTGCTCTCTAAATAACTTTCCTATTACTTTTAAACTGCAGAAGGGAACCAGGTTGTCCAATATCCTAATTTCAAATAACCTTTCTCCAGAATAAATCTCAATGTCTCTTTGGTAATAACATGGTTTGTGGCTTTGCACATTTATTGCTGTGAATTATAAAACCTCAATTACAGCATTATTTTCAACAGATTTATTTTAAACCCCATGAAAATATTGATCTTGAGATTGGAAACACCTCAACATGTTTCACTACTGTACCACATCCCCCTGTTTTACAAGCAAATTGACCTGGTAACATGGTCATCTGGCATAGCAGTAAAACAAGGAGTGGAACCACTTCTGTTTTCTAGAGCACCTGGAAGCCCATGTAGCATAAGGGGGTGCAGTTGTCTCTTCTGTGCCACATAACATTACTGTTTTTCAGCTAAAGAGGCCAGCAGGGTGTAGATATTGACAAAGGTCTAACTCAAGTTGTAGGAGAAAGGCAGTACTTGAAACTCGGGGCTGAGATCAGCTACAGGAGGTTTTGCCCAATGTTCAGGTTCACCACAAAGCATTTCTGAATGTAATACATATTTCTGTATACCTGTCTATTCTTTTTAGACACCTGTAGAATTTCAAGGTGACACAAATTGCTCCACAGACATGAGAGCAAATGAAATCCGTTGCCAGGTGGTTTTATGTCCTTGCTCCCTATGCCTTTTCTGGCACAGAAACCGTGGCTATGTCTCCAGTTACTCTGCTCCTGCCCACCTCCTCCAGTCCCGTTCATATCCCCTGGTTCCCAGCAGTGCTCCAGCATGATGGCTGGTGCTGAATTAAGCTTGTCCTTTGTGGCTGATAAAACATCTGTGATGTCCAATACTTGCCATGAGGTCACTCTTAAGCTGTCAGAGGTGTAGCTGCTGTGGTGGGCATTTGCACATGTTCATTTCTAATACCTGTTGGTTATTCCTGTAGGGAAATAGAAAAGTCCTTTAATCTTTCTTTAATACCGTTTTCCTGGCACAGGCCCTGACTTAAATACAGCCGTTTTCATTGGCACCACTATTGCTTTTAATAGGTCATTCTGAGGTGTACCGAGGTGTCTGGCTATATTCCACCTCCCATTTGTGCTCTGCTCCAACTTTTAAATGAATACTCTGATTCCTTCTATGTCTTCCCAGATACTGATTTTAATTTTTGGCAGTACAGTATGAAACTACAAATAAAGCCAAATCCAGGTAGAATTTATTTTTGTGTGAGGACACTGCTTAGTATTGTAAACCATCTCAGCTTAATAGGAGCTATTGCATTTCTCACCTGTCACAATAAATGACCAGAACATTGGCTCCCTGGGATGCGAGAGGGCTGTTTGCCTTCCATGTGCAGTATCTCCTGTATGCAAACAGGTCAGGGCTTCTACAATCAGGAGTATCTTGTGTTGGCTGACCTGGGTTATTTGCCAAAATTACTACTTTAGAAAGGTACTTCGCAGCTCCTGCTAGGAAAGATTGAGCATGTTTTTTCTATAGGTCAGGGAGAAACCGCAGCTCTTGCAGTTCTCTCTGATACCAGTGGAATAATGGATCCCAAATAGTCTCTAAACTAATTTCATAATCTCATTTTTACACAGTTTTGGCTATTTCATTCTGATGAACAGCTAATGATACCATTCCTTCATTGATTAGGGATGCTGCCTTTTCCAAAATGTCATCTAGGACTTTTTTATTCCCTTTACATAAGGCAGTGTATAAAATTTCCTATGAAGTTTAACCTCACATTAAAGCTCACCTTTTTTATCTACTTCAATTCATAGTTACAGCCTTAATTGCACCTCCTGAACAAATGTAAAATTTGGGAGAATCTCTCTTTCAAGTGAGAAACTGTGCAAACTTACTAGTGATGAAACCCTACTAAAGGGGAGATTCTGGCATGCAGGAAGGCTCCACAGGCCCTGGGGGCTGCCCACTCTTTATGGAGAAAGATGACTGACTCCTAGTCATGTGTGCATCCCATCTACAGAAATGTGGTTTGAGTCAGACCTTGACCAGGATTATGGATGGGAGGTGGTGGTGCACATGGTTCACAATAGCCCTTGGCTGTTGTGTTATCTGTCTCTTTGGCTTGTGTCTCTCCCAAATCGGCCATCGTGACCCCTTAGAAGTGATGGTGATAAGAAAATACAAGGGCATGTAGTGATAGGACAAGGGGGAATAGTTTTAAGCTGACAGAGGGTAGATTTAGATTAGAGATAAGGAAGAAGTTCTTCCCTGCAAGGGTGGTGAGGCACTGGAACAGACACAGCTGTGGCTGCCCCATCCCTGGCAGTGTTCAAGGCCAGGCTGGATGGGCCTTTGAGCAACCTGGTCTAGTGGAAGGTGTCCCTGCCCATGGCAGGGGGGGTTGGAACTACGTGATCTTTAAGGTCTCTTCCAACATAAACCATTCCATGAGTCTATGAAAGGATGAATAATTTTGCATATGAACCAGCAAAGAACTGTTCCAAGAGCTATGGAAGAGAAAGGAAACCTGTTTGAAGGCTGATGATGTGTCAAGTGTACTGAAGATAACTTTTCTTCTCGCTCTGGATATGAAGCTTTGGGTTTATCATTCCTTTTACACTTCTAGTATTTTAGCTGTAACAATATAAATTATTTTCCCTGCAAGTAGCAGACTAAGAAGTTCTGTGCACAGAGTAAACCCATTTTACGTGCTCAACCTTGGGAAGCTGAATGAAGGTCATTTTTATCAATGACTGCATTGCGGCTCCTTTGTCATGAAAACCTGTGGCAAAAGTGGATAAAGTTTGTCAGAAACTAGTTTGTACTTCAATGACAAGTGTATCTCTGTGTTCATTCCTAATCGAAGCAATTTTCCTAATGTTCACTGTAAAGCAGAGCTATCTAAGTCCCTTTCCAGCTTGGGTTACAGCCAGTCTTAACTTAGCCCACTGGCATTTAGTAGATTTTAGTAGATTTAGCTGTTGCTCGAGTGATTGCTGAGGCATGTTACTAAGATTACACATGGTTGTTGTCAACCACACCTGAAGCCTTATGTGGAAAGCTGGTCTTCAGTCAACTAACTCTTTTCTGAAGTGAACAAGCCCTTGGCTAAGGACAGAACAGGCTTTAGTTAGGACTTTCTTGGCCTAATCACATTAGATGTGAACTTGTTATGCTTGCTGTAGTAAATACAGCATCTGCTGTGAATACTGGCTCATACAATACACAATAGAAGCCTTATTCTGCCTCTTCCTATTTCGGCAGTAGTTTGTCCCTCTGGACTCTTTCTGGAGCTGTAAGTTACCCAAGCAAAGCCCTGCAGCCTGACAATAAGCAAAAGTACATCATCAAAGCTGATTAATAAACATGCTATGTGCCCAGGGATATTGGGCAGGCCACGTGAACACCTCAATGGCACCAGCAGCCAGTGAATTGCTGAAACAATTGCAGAAAAGGAGGAGCTAATTTTGGTGTGAAGAACCTGCGCCGGTAGATAACTTTGTCCCTGTAGGTGACTTTGGAAGTGGCTTTTTCCACATGGTAAATGTGGTACAAGGCAGTCTGTTCCCCACATCTGCCCAGGCAATACCGTACCCACTAATGTAAGTGCTTGCAGTATAGAGCTCGTCCCAAGTACAAGGTAGTACTGTGGCATGTGCCCACACCTTCAGTGGCTTGTCTCTTCCCTCTGCCAGGGAAGAAAAGCTGTCTTCCTGCCACCACTGAGCTCTACCCAGACAGCATGCATGGCTTCCCACACCATGGAGGAGGCAGAAGTGAGCATAACTGGTCCTGTTAGGGGGGAAAAAACGTGCGGAAATGGGCTTGAGCTCTCCTTCCTTCATCCCTCCACCTTTCTCACAGATGTGCTTGATGCAATAGGCCAAGAAGCTTTACTGCTCTAGCTGAAGCAGGATTTCAATTGCAATGACTACCAAAGAGTGCATCTACAGAAGGCGAAAGCTGCCGTTACTGTTGGTTCCAACCCTGCTCCTCCTTGCCAAAAATGCTGTTGTGGCTCCCTCCTGTTTCTGTGCTGGGCTTTGTTAACAAACTAAACCAAACCGTCACACGTGTGAAAGATCAGTAACTACATTCTAGTTTATTGACTGCAGTCAAGTTTTATTATGCCTCAAATAATTAAATACCGCAACCATGACATTAAAAATACATGCCAATTTACCAAAATAATTGTATTCTGAAGATTATGTACATATTATACATTTTACAGTATCATGTAAACTTTTTTTATACATAAATTTGATTTACGGTAGCTTAAAACCCCAAAATACTTGCTGACAAAAATCTTCCCATGAAATGTAAGCACTGTGTCTGGGACACTTTAGAAAACTGCAAAGAATGGAAACCAATTATAAAACATAATATAATTCAGTTAGTAGAAAAATGAATTAAATTACATTCATATAAGAAGTTAAACTAAAACCGTTGCTATGTGTCATTATTAAACAAGGGAAAAGCCTAAACCCTCTTCTTTTATATATTATCACACACTTTGATGGGAAGCTACCGTGTGCCTCATTTCCAGCAATGGGGCAGAGCCTGGGAGATACAGATTCCCAATCTCCTTTTAACATACATTAAGTAACAAGGGTTTGTACCAATACAAACACTGTATCTACTCGCGCACTGTGATTAGATTCATAGTAGCCTACCAAGGCACAGGTTTCGCATCATTCCCCCCACCCCTACATTTTGGCATGTGGTACTAGAGATGTTCACTGTTCAAAAAGGTTCCATGGTATTTGTCTCTCAGCTATTTTCACACTCAGGGATGCAGAAATCCCTCAGCATAGACTTAAAAATAAATAAGTAAAAGGAGCTAAAAGCCTTAGTTCAACATCTTGCACCAATCACAGCAATTTGGTCACCACACCTTAACCTTCTCTCCGGTCTCCAGCAGGCATGTCACCAAGGCGATACAATTATACTTCTCTGGTCAAATATTTTAATACATTAACTAGGAGAACAAAATTGTTCCTTCTGTAAATCTTCATTCACATGACAGCTGTAGTGTTTTGATTTGGCATAACGGCTCTTCAAGTCTAAATTGGTTTCTAGTTCACATCTCAGCATACCACCACTTGCATTATCTGCTATGTAGTGCATGTAATTGCAGTACCTAGGTATGCTCATTAAAATAAATGCATAATTTATCTGTATATAAACAGCTGCCAAAATTAACAGCTGTTAACCTGGCTGTATTTTGAAGGTTTGTAGAACTTGCATATTTTGTAAGTGTTCTGCACCTATAAAAGGCCTGGTTCTAAATGAGCTAGGCATGTGCTTATCTTCAAGGATTTGAAGAATCTCATGAGATTCTAATGAATGGAAGTACCCCAGAACCCCTACAAGCACCACAGATTGTGCCTTGGCTGGGAGGTTTCCCGGCCGTTAGTCACAGAAGTTGTGTCATGGAAGACAGGGAGAGCTGGAATGACTAATGGCAACTGGGTGTAGGCACTAGAGATATTCCCTCAGGTGTTGAATGTGTCTGAAATGAGAACAAATGTCTCGGGCTCGGACAAGGTGAAAGTGTATTCCAAAATGGCCTTCATAAAACATGCCCAGAATTACAAGAATTAAACCTATATGATGGCTGTTTATGTACAGCTTTAATAGAAAAGAAATCCTAATCTAGAGTATCAAAATACCATATTCATATAAACGTATGAGAGCATCTAATAGAAAAGTAAAAAGCGTAAAACAAACTTTTTTGGGAAATTAAATATCCTAAAAAAGTTGTTGGGTTTTAAAAACCAAAACAATAAAACCAGGGCTTTGAATGCTGAAAAAAGGGAGACTACATCTCCCCTCGTCTATGAGTTTTTGCTGCAACAGCTCTGCCTTCCTCCTCCTCCTCCTCTTCCTCCTCATAATTTTCTTCACGAACTTCTTTCCGGTTGTTTTCTTGGATTTCTTGCTCTTGATCTGCCCCTCTGTTATTCTTTTCATCCACCTGATTGGGGGGGGGGGCAGGAACAAACACACAAACGAACAACCCCAAACCACAGATTCAGTGCTACTGCCTTATAGTTCCTTAAAATGTATTTTAGGGCAATGAGATGAAGTTAAGGAAAGAGAGAAATGACTGTCAGTGGAGTTGTCAGAGCTGACGGACAGAAAGAGGAAAAGATTTTCAAAGGCTTCTAGGCAGCAAGAACGGATGTGCGGGTGGAAGGATGAGCAAAAGGAAGTTGGGACAGCATGAAATATTATGGTCTATGATCTAAAGCAAGCTACAATGATTACTATATAATGTCACTGTGAGATGATCACAGCTATGGTAAGGGTTTAGTCATGTCACAGAGTTTGGGGGTTTACAGAGTACTTACATTTTCGTCGTTTTCACCATATGGCTCTTCGGCATTGCGTTCCAGTTCTCTTTTCTTCTCTTCAGTCAAATCTTCCTGAATCTACAAAGCACAGGAATAATCTGTGTATTTTTAATTTTCTTTAAAAGAAAACAGCAATTAAGTATGTACTGAAGCACTGCAGGACGGCTTATGCTAATGCATGCAGAACGACTATGCCATTCAACATACCAAGGAAAAAGTCCTTTCCTTTTCTCCTCCAGTTTAAGCAACAGTGCTGACAGCCTCCCTACCCACCCTATGAACAGTGGGGGCTTACATAACTTGGATTGCTTGGGAGGAGCACAGATAAATCAAAGCCAGAGCTAAAGAGTAACTGGCCAAGGAAGCAGTTTGTGCAGAACAACAGTGTGTGACTACAGATGCAAACTTAATGAGGTTTCAGTGACCTTCAGAGAGGGCTTGAAGTTTTCAGCAATTTCACCTTGTGCTGTGAATGGCTTCACCTTATTAATTATTGTACGATTAATACCGTGTTGCATGGAAGACTAATGGATTGCAGCATATAAGCATAAGTAACACTAAATGTGTCCAGAAGTGGTCAGCAAAGTAATGGCAAAGACGGCCCAGGTTTCTTAGTCAGACAAAGCAATTTGGATTCATCTTGCAGTTATAAAAGATACCAGTGCTGAATGTTAATGGAGGTGTGCTCTGACCTGAATCCACATATACTTTATGTCTGTTTTCCTACCTCCTCTTCTCCCTCCTCCTGGTATTGCTCATCCACATTATCTTCCTGCTGGTCAGGATTTCCTGCCATCTGCAGAAAGATCATATAAAAATTGAGTTCTCTGTGCATGCCTATTAACTTTTAGAAGGCTGAAGGTTAAAGCTTCTTGTTCTGGAAATAAAACTTTGTGTAAAGCTAAAGTAACAATAATAGTGTAAGAAGTTATAGCGCATTCATTAGCATTAATGATAGCGCTGCTACATGATTTAGAACTGCCCTAAATTAAAAAGTAGACAGAAGAATAATACAAATCACTTCACAGAATAAAGCAAGACTTTCCATATTAAGCAGGAAGACAACGAAATATTCACGCTACTAAAGACTATTGCCATAAAAATAAAGATTATCTCTGCCTAGAGGAGTTTACAGTATAAACGCAGTTGAAATGCGCAACATTCACTGGAATGGCCATAGAAGAAAAGTGGCATCACTGCTCACAGTTGATTGAGTGTGATGGCATGGAAGTAGTGTACAAAGGATTTGTGCAAAAACATGACAATTGTATGAATGAGTGTTCTCGCAGGGGCTTGTGTGAAGGTAAATATAGGGGTCCTTTCCCTTTACTGACCACCAGGTGCTCTTCCATTCCTGGATGTTCTTGTTTCTGACTGGTTTGCTTGTGCTCTTCATTTTCATTTGGTACATTTTCTTCTCTCTCTTGCTCAGCTTCTTCAAATTCATCTTCTCCCTGATTGTTGGGGTCATCAGCAGGATTCACATCTTCCATGGCTGCCTTCTGTAATTTTCAGATATTAAACATGTATTTTCATCTCACAGTCAAATTCCACTTCACATAAAAGCTACCTTAGCATGAGCTACATTAGAGCCAACTCCATGCCCACTGAAACCACCTGGAATCTTCTTACAGGCATCAGGGTTCACTAGGTTAAGCCATAGCCAATACAGAAGCATCAGTTTTTGAAAGGAAAGGTACCTCAACACGGAACACAGACAGAACTGCAGCATGGGTATGTGTCTGCTAAAAACCTAATAGAATCTGATGACTTATTTCACAGAGGCTGTTAAACTACTGTTGTTTACTGACTGTATGACAACTGACAATGCCCGATAAGAGCAGATGAAAAAAGATAAGATTTGAAATACGCATGGCTCTAAAGAGCTGATGTGATCTTTCAGTACGAGCCTGCCCTGCAATATTGACCTTGTCTATGTCTATAATAAAACAAGAGAAAGCAACACTCGCTTTTCATCACATGCTGCCCTTCAGAAAACATGTATTTTTCTTTCTACCATTCAGTAAAAGTAGTTCTGATATCTTTATAGCTGACAAGTAAAAGATGCCTTAGAAATACTAAACAATTTAATTTGCTGGGGGGGGGGGGGAATAAAGATGATACGCTTCATGTTCAACACCACCAAATAAGGTACAACTTATGGGATGTTACAGGACTGCAATCTTCTGCATCCAGATCTCTGTACAATTGGTATGACAGCTGTGTCCAGTGCTGAGGTATGTCTTCTTCCAAGATCTCACACTTCTTTTCTACTGACTTCAGCTGGTTTCAGTGGCTACTGAGTTGGCTCTTACCTTGGCAACTAATGATAGCATGAAAAATACCATCACCACTCTGACCACTCCTTAAGTTTAGCTGTTCAAGTCCCAGCTAAGTCCAAATCCTTTACTCCACGTAAAGTACAGGTCAAAGGCATGTAGAAAAAGAAGCAATTTGCTTCAAACAAGGAAGCACGTTTTTTTTTTTTTTATTTCTGCCCAAATCAATAAGGACAACTTTAAATAAACCTTAGATGTCTTCCTACCAGATCTCCACTTCCTTTTATTTCTGTAATGCACAATTATGTTAAATGAGACTTCTCAGTTTTCACTCCAGTAATGACTGCAATCCATAGCATCTTAATTCATACTCACTGATTGATCAGCCTGCTGATTTTCTACTTGATGTTCTGGTTCTTGCTGTTCATTTGCATTATTTTGATCATCATCTTCACCTTCATCCTGGTGCTGGTTGTCACGTTCATAAACTGACAAATTTTTTATGTTATTATTGTATTACAGCAGTTTCTGGTTAGCCTTTCTAAAAGCCTCCTATATACCAACTTCCACATGTGCTTTTAGGAGTAGGTAGCTTTTACCTAAAAAGTTTACCTAAACATGTAATGCTAACAGAATTGATTTATTGCTAGTAGGAAACTTGGCACTAAAAGATTATACAATTTGAAGGGATCAAACAAAATCATAGGCAGAGCCCATCCTAGTAGCTCAATCAAAAGGACACTTCTGCTTTCAGGAATATGGATATGATCTTTATTAATTCCTGTACTTCACTCAGTCAGCTCAGCCAGTGTTATATGAGCTACTGGTTTTAAATTGCATGTCTGTATTTCACTTGAATCCAAACTGGACGTGAAATGAGTATTAAAATCTTGCATGAAAGACAGTACACAGGGAACCTCTGAGTATGCTAGGGACATAAGTTTTATCTTACCTCCTTCCTCTTCCTGAATACCTTGCTCTTCTTCCCCCTGTACAATATCGTGGTCCACATTATCATAATGAGCCTGTTGGCTGAGAAAATTCAATGCCAGTACATCATTTCAGTTTCAAAATGTGTGTTTCTGCTTTAATAAACACACCATCCTACTGAATCTCTGTCTTTCCCAACTCCTGCCAGAATAGGTACCATGAAGACCTTATTGTGGCCTTTCAGCACTTAAAGGGGACTTGCAATAAAGATGGGCACAACTTTTTATCACAGCCTGTTGTGCTATGGCAAGGGCTAATGGTTTTACACTAAGAGGGGATATTCAGACCAGATATAAGGAAGAAATTTTTTTTATGATGAGGGTGGTGAAAACACTGGCACAGGTGGCCCAGACAGGAGGTAGACGCCCCATCCCTGGAAACATTCAAGGCCATGCTGGACAGGGCTCTGAGCAACCCAATCTAGTTGAAGATGCCCATGCTCACTGCAGGGGATTGGACTAGATGAGCTTTAAAGGTCCCTTCCAACCCAAAGTATTCTGTAATTCTATAGATTGATGGGATCTGCCTTGTATTTGTAAAACTCCTAAGGTAGTATATTCCATAATTAAAGTATCAATACTATGAACTGGACCCCTCTCAGATAAAGGGTCTTAAAGACAGACTACACAATTGGTTACTTGGATGAATAAGCAGTTTTAGCTTTCATCTTGAAAGGGATTTACTTGCGTGATTGTTCTTGCAGGACTGAATATTTCGACTATCAATTTAAAAAAGGGTTTCTCATACCAAAATCCTTTTAGAACACAGGTCAAGTTAATGTTTCAGTGTTTCAGCAAAGAAAATGGGCTTAAGATTCAAAAAGACAAAAAATTGTCACTAACAATTTTAAAATAAGCAGAAGCATAAGGAAGCATGACGGAGAGGGTGAAAGGCATGCAGAAGATATAATATAATGAATATAACTGCAATCGCAGTAACTTTGACACCAACAGGGTGTTGGTTTCTCCTGAAATCATGCTTTTGTCTTTACAATGGAAATAACATTGGTCACTCTTGTCCAGAAAGTCCTAGTGGAATTACTTAAAAACAGTGTCTCACGTTTAAGAGGAACTTTAGCTTAGGTAAATGAATATCTGATATTGGAGCTCCTCAGTACTACCATATCATAATTGCTGCTTAGTGGAAAATAATTACTAATTTAAAGCAAGCTTTAAGTCAAGGGGCATTGTAAGCCAGAAGCTCCTAACCTCTCCCAAGGATGTGCAGGGCAATATGCACTCCAGACTTCACAGGCTTCCACAGTGGAAGGAAGAAAACAGGAAGGAAAAACCTTAGAATAGCTATCAGATTTATCCTTGGAAAGGAGATGAGGCTCACTGAACTTAATTTCTCGGTAGTCTAGGTTTATAGCATTAAAACACGCTCTTTTCAAAGGTGGTATGGTGGATGCCATAAAACCTAGAGCACAGACCATGACAAACTCATGTAAAAGAATTTAACCTTAGACGGCTTTTATAGAGTTTCTCTCCCTGCTCTGCCTGTTTTTGCAGCTGAAGCTCTCTCTCTTGAAGCTGTTGATGCCGTAACAGCTGTCCTCGCAGTCTTTGCTGGTGTAGTGATTCCTGATATTCTCGGAGCTCACTGGCCTCCTCGGCTCTCTCGGCTGCAAGATGTTGCTGCTCTAGTTGCTGTTCATAAGCTGGTTTATGTCTATTTGTTACAGCTTTCACTGATGTTACCTGTCAAAGACACATGTTAGTCATAGATTAATCATAATTTCACTGATCGGAAAACAAGCATGCATAAGCCTGTCAAGAGGGAAAAAAAATACGAAGATGCAATATGCAATAGGCAAAATGACATCGAAGTTATTTTAACTTTTCTTGTCACTGCTTAATTAGTTTTTTGAACATAAACTGGAAGTGCTGGGGTATTTGCGGAGGACATGGGGAAGGAAGAGGAGATGGTGGGCTGGGGGCAGCCAGGCTTTTCTTACACATCAATAATAATAACTAACCCAACATATTTGCCAGTAAATTTTAATGGCTAGCAATTAAGACAGCAAATAGGGTTTCTCTGAGCCTTAAGTGAGGCACTGCACATTTTTTAGTCAGCAGTAGCTTTAACTCCAGTTTCACAGCTTAACTTGTTGTGAGTGTTCTAATCCACTGCACCTCTTCAACAATAGCTTCTCATCACACTGGAGTTACACACTTATTCTGCTAGGTGAGTATTAACAAAGCCTAAGGTGAGATCAGTAAAATATATATTTCCACTGGAGATGCATCTGCAACGTAAACCTAAGATTTGCTGGCTTTATTTAGAGCTGCATAAAGCAAGACTTGCCATTGCTGCGCGCTGATTTCCCCTGGCTATTTTGGTCATGTTCATCTTGCAGTTAAAATTTCCTGTCAAACAACATTTAGATGGAAAGGTATTTACAGAAGGTAGGCATATCTGACAAGGAAACAAGCTGCAATTTGCTGAGATGCATCAAATTAGTAAGGCAGGACAGCTCTCTAATAAAGTGATGAAGTTAAGTCTCCTCATTAGCTATCTTCTTCCCTATCAGCTACCACAGGCCTCAAATTTAGAGGAGACGGAATTCAACCTGACTGCTCCTTTTTTTTCCATCTGTTACTTTTTATCAGCAGAATTAATGTTCACTAAGCTGCATTTGGACAGCCCTGCAGTATATATGTGCTGAAGTTGAGCCTGAATGCTATGCATAAAAGTGCTTTGAATCCCAAATTTTCTACAAATATGACAATTTTATCTAAAAACCAAGATGTGCTCTGAATACCAAACTTTCTGTAAATATGACACTGATTTTACCTAGAAACAGGCAACTGCAATACAGGGCCAGCAATCACAAGAGATGCCTCCACTTAAACAGCAAGTCTAATCCAAGAGCTCCATACCTCTGAATGAACCTGATCACCTAACATGTTAGTTTCCTCTTCTTTCTGTTCCTGTTTTTTCCATTCATGCTCTTCTGGAACCTGATCCTGTTCCTCCTCTAAGTGCTCCGGCTGACCTGCCTGCTCCATTTCTTCTTCTTCAAGTTCTTTTTTGCGTTCCTCTTCAACTTGATCAACATGTTGCTCATCACCCTCTCCAGCTTCTTGTTGCTCATGAATATTTAGTTCTTTGGCATGCTGGTCCTCATTAGGCCTTCTTTGCAGATGAAAAGGCTCAGCTCTGTCATCTTTTTCCTCAGTATTTATTTCTTCTCTCCCTTGTGGCTTATCATTCTGTAAAACATACACAAAATTATGTGTGCATAGAATATTGATTTCATATTGTCATGAGAGCCAAGGACCAGATAGGGATGCCTTTATTCCAGACTGCAGTAGCAAACCTGTCTTCAGGATAGCCAAATGCCTGCTTTGGAACAAGCTACTCATTCTGCCACATGCTATTCTCAGCTCTGCACAGCTACACAAGGTGCTGCACAACTGCATCACAAAGTAGGTCAAGCCTCCTTTTATCTGAAGTGGAACAAAACCTCTTGCAATTCTGTGTCTACAAGGGAAGCTTTGTATTTTCTTTTCCCGTAGGTTCTGCGGCCAAGAACTCTTGTAAAACAAAACCACAACTGATTCGGTAACTTTTAGACTTTACCCACAACTTTGCTGTTTATCTTTTTGAACAGTGGACAATGTGCCCATTTTAAATATAATGACTTCAAGTGTGCCACTGAAACTTCACAAAACTCACAAAGTCAGTTTCTTCAGAACCTGTTAAAGCTCTTCTGTAACACGAGATACCTGAAGTCTTACAGACTGCTTATTCAAAAAAACTAAGATTTTTTAGCAACTTAAGACAGCTACATAAGCCAGTTTTAAATGCATTTAGCCATGTGAGAAAACATCATGAATATATTTTTCTCTCACTCATTAAGAGTAAACTGTTCCTTACTACTTTACTCAAGAACTGACTAATTTGTACAATTAAATATAAGTTTCTAATAGTCACTAAGCACATAGCTAGTATTTTGCTGAATAAGAACCACTTCCTATAGGGTCAGTAGCCAGTCAGTACTTTATACCTCCTTCTGCTCTTCAGTCGCAGCTTCACGGTGCCTTGGGAGGTCACTGACGGGAGACTGCGCTCGCACCTCTGGTTGATCATTTGGTTGTTCTGACCTCTCAGGCTGTCGGAAACTTGGTATTTTGTTGAGTGTGTCCTTCAACTGTTTGTATTCCTCCACCTGGGACTAAAGTCAACACATTAGAGGGTGTCAAAATTAGTTTCTTAATAAAACACAGTCACCTTGGAATAAACTCGCTGGCAAGACACGTGGCAGAAAGACTCGATATTCACATGACAGCAAATACTAGGGAGAAGAAGAGATGGGAGCTTTTAAAATTGGTCATTTCCACACGCTAGGTAACACTGATCACGATCTTTTCAGCCAAAGTGCGCATGCACACAAAGTGTATTAGAAAAATCTCTGTGGGACAAAGTCAACAATTTGTTTTATTCATGCCAAGCAGCAGAATTATCTAAAAGGGATGATGCAGTTTTCCTGGCAGACTAAAGCGAGGGCAACTGAGAACACAACTTCTTTATGGCAGAAAGAAGTGCAGTTCTTTCAGAAACAGTAGCCTTAAAGTAAGTATACATATGTGTAATGAAAACACCAAATCCTCAACATTTAGACAGGTGTTACACAAGACAACAGCCAACATACAGAATTGAGGCAAATAAAGTCATAGTATACTGGTGGTGAAAAGGAAAAAGAGCAGAAAAAAAGGAAAATGAAGAGGAAAAAAAAAAGTAAATTTCTAATGTCTTCCTGAAATGCAACAGTAAAATGTTGTAATTTGATTTGCTGTTTAACTTCGTACAAGATGAGGGTATTCTTAAAATGCTTTAAGGTCCAGTATAAGAATCCAGGCTGGTTGGTGCACCAGTCCCTGTCTATACAGCAGAGGTACAAGAAACATCATCTTGTAAAGTAAGATTTTTGAGATGACCAGCTGCATATATAAAAGGTGGGTTTCTTTGTTTCTGTGGAGGTAGTGGGTATATTTACTACCCATTCTGAAGGCAGAGGTGCATTTCATAATCCTGTTAAAAATTCAGGCTAAAACCTGGCTACAGTTTCCACTCAGTGACTGTGTATGTCATTTTGTGTGTTATGCGATATCATAGCAATCAATAGTACAGCAGACAGGCATGATGCATTGATGTACAATGCATAATACTAATACAAAACAATATCCACAGTGCTACAGATTGACATGATGCAATGCGTAACAGCTCCAAAGCTAGACGCACCTCAAAACATCTTCAAAAGACTATGGCATCCATTAAAACAGACGGGCCTAAAAGCAAAGCAGAATGCAAAGTAATTACTCTTGTCATTCCAGAGGGATACTTCTGCTTCCTGATTAACTGCTGGAGAGTCCAATAAGAAATTTTAGAGGAAAAAATTAATATTTACTTAACATTAAGACTAACTTACAAAAATAAGACATACTTACTCTGATTATTTCTTCCCCCCCGCTCACTGACCATGCAGAGAGGATAATGGGCTGGGCTATTTAAAAAGTGCACGTCCAGATCAGAATTCAAGTACTCCATTCTGCTGCATGAGTCACTAAACTGAACATTGCAATTCAAGGCCACAGCTTAAAAGGCATTAATACTGGCAGAAAGACAGGGTTTATAAAAATATATAATGAATCTGTCTGCTGTCTGAGCAATGGAAAAGTACAAAGATTATAACGCCTTAAAGATTCAGGTCACAAATTCATTAGTGCGGTACTGACTACTGATATTTAATGTCTAGAAGACACTTACAAATAGAGGGGTCATTTATTGAGCTGTGTTTCTAAGCAGTAATCCTTTCTGAACTTTTTATAGCTGGTTTACAGGAGAAACCATGCAACTGTGATAAATATCTTCTGTTCTGAAAGAATGTGCAATCTTTTCTTAAGGAAAGGTTCTCCATACTCTAAATGCCACATTCTGATGGCAGATAGAAAGGCTTTGTGTGACATGGGTTTTCTAATTAAAGAACTGAATCAAAGCCAGGAGAAGTATATGGAGCTTCCCTTTGGATTCGGTGAACCTTAAATCAGACCCTGCATCTGCCCTTGTGGAATTTCAGATGTTAGCAGACACATACCAAGTATCTAACGTGGCCAGTGGGAGAAGAGTTTAAAATTAGCTGCCAGCATATTTTAGTAGTGGAAATTAGGATTCTTCATATACTTACTCTATGAGGGACTTTCCTAGTCCTTCCTTGGTTTTTTTTAATATCTACACATATTGACATGCCCAACAAGGAAAATGGGTCAGGGGGAAAAGCCAATGTTTTAATGCTGCAAATGATTTTGTGGACCATGAAAATACTTAAATGAGGAAAATTAGTCAGGAATAAAAATAACTTCACACTGCCTCATTGCCTTTCCCTCCAATCTTTCACCAAAAGTCTTCCTCTGCTCCAACATTATTCCTACTTTCAGATTCCCTGTGGCCTACACAGCTTGTAGTAGCACAGCTGACTAAATCTGCAGTAGCCTACTAAAGCTTGTGCTTCGTGGATAGTTCACTTGAAAATGACATTTAAGAAAGGTAATACTGTTGCTTGTTTTAAACTATTTTGGGTTCCACCTGGAGTTTACATTCCTCCATATATACTTCTGCTGCACTGATGTATATATATACATGGTTTATACGTAGCTTTATAAACCTTCCAGTCTACACAAAAACAGACTTTATAGTATACCAGCATCCAGGTCTTTATAAGGGATACATGTGAATGTCAGTGTGTGGGATGTTAAACTAACAGTTCTATCAGAGAAGACAGAGAAAGGAAGGTATCTGACAGCTCTCACTGAAGCAGAGATACTTTTTTTTTTTCAGTAACGCATGCACTCTGGGCCTATAACACTGGTTTTTATTTTCTGACAGCCCTATGATTTGTTGCAGCTTACTCTTAAGAGCAACCCTTTAAGTCATGCATTTCCCTACAGTGTGCAGCATGGTGCTAGCTGCAGATTCCCCATGCGAAAGGCTACATGCATAACATTACAGTCAGCTGAACTAGAAGAAAGAAGTTTTAGGAAGGTTAGAGCTAGTAGAAGCTGCTTTCCTTGCTGACCTGTGCAGCAGCTAGTGCACTCTTGTGGTCTTCCAGTGTCACTACAAGTTGGTTGTGTTGGGAGAGTAAGTTCTTATGCTGTTGCTACACAAAAAGAAGAACATTACATGTTTCACATAAAGTTCATTCTAAAGGTAAATTAGGTAGCCTGGGGGATTTTGACCTAGAAAGGTAATTCAATTTATTTAGAAAAGAAAATCCTGACTTGGAATGACAGCATTTATTTAACATGGAATACATAATTAAACAGAGAAAGCAAGCACACCAGGAAAGAAAACTTGGAGGCTAGGATTTGCATAACTGAAATAAAGTTAAAAGTTGGAGTGGCTGTTGATGAACAGTTTAAGAAAAAAATAAAATTGGAAAACATAAATTTCAGCAAACTTAGTTTGTCACAACACAATTTTTAACTTGCAAAAACAGATTTCCGATTTCTATACAAAATACTTCTCCCTTCACACCCCACACCCCCCTCTGTTTTTGTGGTCTTTAAATGCGCATGTACCTCAAGTGCAAGTGGCAAAATACAAGAAATCCAGTTCAGCCATATTTCTCTCCTTTTTGCCACATAACAGAAATTACAAGAATTCAGCATGGCCCATTTCTGGCTTGTTAGAACTTCAGAAAATTTCTCAGTTTCATAATGGTCTTTAAAGTTCTCCTCAAAGCAAAGCCTACCTTGACATCTTGTAGCTGGGTGTGAATGTCTTGGTGAGCTTTTCTCAACTGTCTGTTCTCCTCCCGTAAGTTATAAAGGGATTCTGTTTAAAAGAAATGACATACAGAGTTTAAACCCAGTCAGATTTATACTACTAAATTAAGCATCAAAATTAAGACTATAACACAAACTACATAAAATGCCACACATATAAAATAAACACATATTATAAAATAAACCATATATATAAAAGCCATATATATAAACCAGCCCTATAAAACGCTTTATAGTTTCAAGCATAAAATTGTAAAAAATTGTCTAAATTTTATATTAGTGCATCCAGTCTGCAACAGGAATTATGCATCGCTGTTCACACTGGGGACTGAAGACAGCAAAATTCATTATGGTAATGTGGATCTTTAAAGGGCAGAGAGGAAGCCACCCTCCTCTCTTCCCCCACATTGCATCTGGTGAGTGAGAATTTCATGTCATAGGACTAAGCTATTCTTTTGGAAGAGGTGCCCAGATGGCCAGCATACTAAAAAAAGCTTTACGTTCTGGGACAAGGGAGAGGGGCTTCTCTTCCCCGTTCTTACATTATGTTGATGTAGAATATTGCAAGCAGACAAAGGCAAGCTCTTCCCACACTCCAAGCTGCTAGGCTGCAATCCAGCTGAGTCCAAGAGCTAGCTGTATGACTTCACTGGTATGGTGCCAAGGCAGAACTAACAAACACAGCCTCTGCCTGCAAAATACTGTGCAGACAAAACTGCAGACAGCTCCAAAACTAACTCATATGTTAGTGACGCATGGTAGAAAGTGGCTGAAGGCCCTTCATGGGGAAAACCCATCCTTCTGTTCTATGCAATTGTGTAACTAGGGTTGAAGAGGCCTGCGAACTGCAAAGAATCTCTTTAATAAGAAACTGGATATGGAGAGTAAAAATAAATGAGTTTCCATCATCTAAGTATAGTGCAACATGTTTCATAGAAGCTGATATATACATAAAATGAGGTCTAAAAAGTACATAAAGTCACTTCATAAAGAGACACAACTAAATCTCTGATTGAAGTGGCAAATATTCATCCATTGCCTTTGAATTACAAAAAAAGACTAAAGAGGCGAACCTATTTTCCAGGTTTACACAAGTCTTAGAACTAAAAATGAAAAACCGGATAAATCAGCCTGTGACACCTGATGGGCTTTTACATGCTGTGTTTCCTATTGTTTCTCTAATATAGATAGAAACACGAAGCACACATGTGAATACATTTCAGAAAGAGGCCCCAGAAAATCATCAGTAAAATGTAACTTATCAGGAGGCATAAGATGCATGAATAACTTGTTAGCAAGAACAGAAAAAATACCTTTCTGTCTCACATCACACGAAACACAGTGACAAATACACATTTTAATATGGGTGGCCAGACACAGGTTACTTTTACCCTTCAGCTTAGAGATCTCCTGCTCCTTTTCCTGCTGCAGTTGTAAGTATCGCTCTTTGTGATCACTGAATGTTCTGCTAAACTCTTCTCCTTGCTTTCGGTGATCTTCCTCAAGGTCAGCATGCTGTTTCTTTAGTTCTTCATGTTGACTCTGCAAATACCAAGTTGGGACACTGGAACAGTGCTGTATCTGCGTATCTAGCTAATATTGTCTTTGGCAATTTGTTAAGTCCAGATGAATAGGAAGCATTCATAACAAGAAGTTTATTATTCAAAGCATGTATATCACAGCTCCTTTCAAACACAAAATGATCTCTGCAATGAGTAGTTAGTTCTAGGGCTGTATCACCTCACCTTGCTGTTGCACTGTCCCAGTGGGAGCTGCTGAATGTGTGGAAGAAATGCCTTACATGCCAAACTATGTAAAGTCTGATAAGTCAACATTCCATACAAATAACGCACTCAATAAGATTACATTACCCACTGGAAAGCCTGACTAGGAAAAACTGTAGTAAATCATCTTTTAACAGTACTGTTGTAAGAGGAAAGCACCATCAATGCACTGACACTCTGGAATGAACTACCAGAAGCCAGTGAGGCCGTATCTCCCTGATGTAGCAGAAGACCCATGTCCTGTGAAACTGGCTATCTCAGCTACCTACCTTCAACATCTGGTGTTGTACACTCAGTGCACTGTACCGGCTATTTGAGTCTTGCTGTAAAAGGAAAACACTAGTGTTAAACAGTGTTACTATCATTCCTCTAACCTCTCCACACGCACTTATTTAGGAGTCACAAGCCAAAGGACCGAACTCCCCAGGAAACAAATTCTTCCACTTGCTTTGGAACATGGCAAGAACATACACTTTGCACTTACTGCAGCAGCAATGTTATTTAACTTGGGTTACTTAGCTCACAAACTGCTCCCCAGTTTCTACACATAGTGGTCATAATATCCTAATTTACTTGCTTTTATAAGGAGTTCTCTACAGGTTTCTGGGTCTTTTGCCAGACACAGCTTTCATTCCAGCATTTGGTATATAAAACAAAGTTTCTTGATGTTTTTATACTTTGCAGTTAAAAGACCATGCATTAGAAAGTTGTCACTGTCCTTTTCTCTGTGGACTAAGCTACAAAAAGATTTCCAGTGCCTTCTTCTTCTTTCTTCCTCTTAAAAATAGTAAAATTATGTTTGCACTACCATATATAAACAGGAAGATATTTTCTAAATTAATTTTCTGAAAAAATATTAGTATCTCCTACTACTGCTCAAATAACCAGGAACTGCAAAGCACTTAGACATGCAGATTAGAAGCCAGAGCTCTTTCAATTAGTATTTTGTAAGACCTTTTCCTTTGACGAGTTAAAATTGCAAAGCATTCTCTTTTTCTTGCAACTCAAATACCATCAACTATTAAAATCTTGAACTGGGAATGATGACTTACCCTTCCTTTATTTAGTGTTTCCTGTGCTTCTAGTTTATAAACAAGAAAATCTATAACATAAAAGGGAAAATACTGATGAAAAAAAACCCCAGGAATTTAGAAACTGTACTTAAATGACATAATTGTTGCATACATAAACTCTCTTAAGATCTGAATACTTATGCAGTTAATTTTCCAAAGGAGCTTAAAAAAAATCCAACCCTACAGAGTGTTTAACAAAACGCTCAAATTTTGAAAAAAATATTTTAAGACTTTCATAATTTCATAAAATATTTTCATTAAACAATTTCATATCTTAGTGTAGGACATCACAGGCTCAAGTCTATGGATAGGTAAATAAATCTATTGCATGAACTCTCTTAGTGAAGGCCCAGTAGTATTATTCAAAAGGAAAAGTACATTTATGAATTGTGTATTCTTGTTTTAGGATAAAAACTTACATACTTAAAAAAACATGAAAGCCTAGGCTAAGTTTAAATGAAACAAAAAATTCCCCTGTTGCGCCTTTATCCTCTTTTCAGGATTTGAAAAAACTGACTCAGCTTCACATAGCAATGGGACAGCTTTACACTAGATGGCACCAGAAAGCCATCGAGAACTGCATTGTAAGAGTCATCTCACTCGTTTTTAATCTTTGCTTAGCAGTTGTTTTAATTCAGCGCCTTAGTCCTCAGTTTTAGGAAGAATACAGGCTTTACTCTGGACATTGTGGTGAATTTAGAGCAACAAAAGGCTCAGAGAAAACTCAGGGGACTGCATTCTGCTGAAGTTTCATAGAAGGTAAATGTGAAAGAAGTAAGACATGTACAAACACTTTCCCTGCACAAACACCTTGAATGTAGTTTTAGTTAGAATAAGGTATGTAAGCATGTGTAAAAATACTGATTGAGAGTCTAATTTCACACTGATGGAATGGAGGGAAAAAAAAAAACATGGTTTTGGTACAAGTTTTAAATTTGCAGCATGCCAGAATGGGATTTACACAAGCCCACACTCCACATACACGTAAAGTTTATACACGTCAATATTCACATATTCTCTGTGTATATTATGCTATGTTGCAGGGATCTGCAAAAAATACTTTTTAAAAAGATTGAATTAAATAAGCAAACAAAGAGATTTACTGAAGAGATCACCACAGCTCTGCCAAGGTGGTCCCGCTAATGTGTTAAACGTGGAAAACTTGTTTAAAATCAAACAAAATCCATCTGAAGTTACTTTCTAAAATAATCAAGTGATCTTAAACATTAAAGTGAAAAGCACATTCTTACCTTCTTTTGCTTTCTTATGTTCAAGCCTTTCCTTTTGTAATGACTTTTCTAATCTTGACCTGTGCTCATACACAACTGTAAGAGAAATTTTGTAGACAATTAATTTTAAAAGTAACACGTACAAAACCCACCACCCACCTCCAGCACACCCAGAGAGCATTGGCACGCAATATACCAGGAAAATGCAAGTGGGATGAGGTCACAGGAGAAAGGACTGTTTGTATCACTTGGGACAGCAACTTTTGTTCTTTTTCGCATGCCTGAATTCTGGGTTATTTCTACTGCATAGATTGTGATATCCCTGTGATTTGTTTATGGAGACAGTCAGCTATGGTGTGTCTACATGAAAGCTACCAAATCCTCCTTCCTTCTTAGGTTTGCAGGTACACATTTTCCCATGCTTTCATTCTCTCCTTCCGTGTTTGTAATGAGATAAGGAAACAAAGAGAGATGTGCAAGAGCAGGACAGCTTCAAAGATGCAGAAGCACACTAGATAGGCAGCTTAGGCCAAGATGTACAACCTGAGTTCCATTCCTAAATTGTTCCAAAAACTTGGGACAATCCAGTTTTCTGTGATCTTCTTTTCAGTAAAGCCTGGGAAACAGTATCCTTAGTGCAGCACAGCACTGTTAAAGACTCACAGACTGCACAATGAACACTTAGGTATAACATCCTGCACTTCTTAGTAAGTGGGTGCTAACAGCAAGTATATATATGTCGTACTCACAATATCCATATAATCCTAGTAGGATTGAATGGGGTTTGAGTTTCTTTTTCACCCCCCAGTTACAGAGATAAGGCAAGAACATAAGAAATCATCTGAAAGGCTTGGATAGCAAAAGTATAAAGCTCAGTCAGATCCTTCTTTGTAAGGCTATGGTATCAGAGACTGCTCATCAGGAAATCATTTCCATTTGACAGTAAAATTTAACCTTCACTGATTTTTAAATGCATTTATCTATTTTCCCTAATTGAGTCAAAATACCTGTACAATAGTCTAGAGATGAATGAAGAAATGGTCTGCATACAGCGCTTTAGCCAAAAAGCAACAAGCTGAGGCTTTAGGGGCACCAGTCAGTACAACCCCCAGCATCCTCAGCAGCCCAGGTAACCGCAGTCATGCAGCGTGTCACGTAGTGTGTTGCTGTCCCAAAAAGTCACTGACTACAAAAGAATGCATGTGATTTTTGGAAAGGTTCTCTGACATCTTTGCCAAACTCTACAAACAAGACCTTTGAGCTGAGACTACAACTGGAAGAGGTGGTTCTGCTGCTTCTGCTTGTACTGTTCTTCCCTTTGCTCTTAATGCTGGGGGTGGTGGACAGCAGGACCTAGCAGTTGGGGTCAGGATGTGCAACAATTTCTGATGACAGTGCCAGCTTGCACAGTTTTTAAGAGAGCAGCAGGGACAACTGCCAGTGACCTACAATGTTGGGTGGCATGGCAGGGGGCAGACAGCTCCAGGTTTGATAACACAAAGCAGAGATAACCTTATTTTCAGGTTTTACAGTGTGACAACCACTCTTGGTCCTACCAGTGGTCCAACAGACCAGCTATGCCACCTCTCAAGAACTGAATGAACAGACGCCTAATACAGAATACAGTCAGCTTACAGTATTTCTTTGGCATTGTCTCCCAGCAATTTATGGCTCCCCAAGACTGTTGGAGGCGCCTGCAGTTCTTTTGTGTACACCAAATTTGTCTAATTGTTTGTTGTATCTATGTGTATTTAGGATATTGAATATCCTCTGGCAGAAATCCCACCATTTAGCTGCCAGTAAAACAGCATTTAATTCGGCTTGGGTTTTGAACATCTAGTTTCAGATGTCTCTCACAAGGAATGGGGCACATCAGTCCCTATTTACCCTTTCCTCACCACTCACTAGACTTAAGAATCATTATGTGAAACAGCCCACCAAGTTTGCAGCAAAGGAAAAATATTCAGTAAAACTTCTGCAAGTGTACAATTACATTTGTTCAAGCTCAGTTTAATAAAAGTACCTTTCGCTGCTCAAATTATAATTTGCACTCTTGTAAAGAGTTATTACTTTGTTTAACGGAATGTGTGATTTTTCCTTCAAAACTTGGAAACTCATTTTCTGAGAAATAAACCACTGGTGAACATAAACCTTCAAGAGGAAGCATCAAATGAAGATTCGTATCTTGGCAGGCACAGAAAACTCCTGCCCCTTAAAACGTGTTGTTAATTCCACCAAGGTGCATTTTGCAGGCTTGGCTTATCTATAAGCGTTTATGTTCTGGTTTAGAAGCTGCACTGCTAATCAATCCTTGTCACCTATCTCTACTTTGCTATTTATCTTTTAACGTCAAGGGCATCAGTCAAGATGAACTAATGTATCAACTCCTCTGCAACAAAACAAGCATGTAATGAATATTTAAGAAGTCACCAGAAAGTAAGCTTTCGGAGAAGGAAAAAAATAATAGCAGCACCACAGTAATGGTTTTATCTAGGCACCAAAGACAGCAAATACCAAATCACATTGCAAAAGGAACAGTGGCTGTACCATAGCAACTCAACAGAGAAATGAAAATCTGTAACAGGTTTCCCCTCCTACACAATCAGGGGTGGAAACAGGCTTTTTGGCAAACAGACTAAACCACAAACAGGTTCAGAGGTAACATTTGCCATTTCACCTCTTTGTCTGCAAGGCCATCTTTTTCAACTCCTCCCAGTGTTTTAACAACTGGGAGTGGTGGGAAACCCTGCACACCAAACTCATAGTGCAATAAGACAGGAGAAAGAGAATGCAACAGGTTGTGGTTTCAGGACCACAGTGCTCTGTACCCTTCACAGCTAATTGCACCACTTCTGAGCTTTGGCTTTCCTGTCTTCACCCTGCACTTCCAAGCCATGTCTCTACATTTATCTGAGGTAGTGCATCCTCAAGCTACCTTCTGTGTGCTAACCTCTCAAATATTGGAACAAAACTGGCTATGCCTTAAAATAGATCTCAGAGGGCCAAAACCAGCTAAAAACACCCCCCTCCTACACCTCTCCCCTTCTAGTTCATTTACTGGTTGGTTCAGCAATGTTTTAATCTGATACAAGTCCATAATGTGCAACATAAGATTTTGATTAAGAATAGTTAAAGAAAGCGTAGCTGCCATATTTTCTCACTTGCTCTTTTAGGGAATAGGTTGCAGGTCAGATTTTCTAAGTACGTATCGGAATTTATCTCCCATAAACATGTATTATTTCCACCAGTCAGGAACTTCTAGGCAAGAAGAGTCCAAACTACAAGGCTCTTTTTACTACAGCAGGGGATTTCTACTTCTTCACTACTAGACAAGATACAAGATTCCTGAGCAAGAATCTCAAAGAATAAATACACTGAAAACCAGGTTTTCTATTACAGGTTTCACAGCTGGGGGTTGGAACCTATATAAGGAATCTGACAAATTCCTGCTGGTGTAATGCACTGAAAGGGCACTTCACAAATAATTGTTTCCTAGGGCAAGTTCTTAATTTTGTACTGATATTTGCACAGATAATATAATTTTGTTCCTATGTTATATTTAATAGGATGGTACAAAAAAAGGGGAAAAGCATTGTCATATTACAGCAAATATGCACTATTCCAAAGCTGGAATGATTGCGGGTATCAGTTTAATTCTTTACATAACCTATATAATGTAACCTACATGAACAAATAAAGAACAACCTAAACTCAGAGAGGTGATCCGGCCTCAAAGAGCAGATCTGGTAACGTCACTGCTAGTTAAAACACCTTTCACCTTCAACAAGGAAATCTTTAACAGTTATTGAATTAATCCCAATTAAATAAATTTCTTCATGTAAGAGTTTTCTCATGCTCTTCCACAGGAAAAGTAGAAGGGAAGGGTGTGAGATGCTCTGTCGGTTGTCGGTTCTCAGCAGATTACACCACTTTGATCATCACTGAACGTTAGATTGCAACACAGGAGTCAAGCCGATGTGACAAAAGTAAGCTCATTTAACAAACATGGCTATTTCTCTTATCTTTGCTTTGCACCTCCATGCAATAAAACCATAGTAAAATAAGCCATTAGTATGTATTTAAAAGAAAGTAGTTTCTATGTCACTTTATTAGCAATTTTGCAACTATGTTACTTTGGTATTTGGGCCTGTCCAAAGCAGATTGCAGAGTCTAAAATACCCTAGCTCCCACTTTGTTGCATACTGGAAAATTAAGGTTACACTGAGATTTAAATATACATGATGCAAGAAGTTGTATTAATTTCAGTTTTATTGTTTCTTATGCAATTCTGCAATCTTCCTGTGAGCTTACAGTAATACCTTTCCTGTAAAACCAGCAGATTTCAGTAGTCTTGGCAACCATACTGGTCACAGTGTACGCTTCATCTATTTCAAAGACTCTAAATTGAGAGTTTAAGCAATAAACGGATATTCCAGTGACACTGAAAACATCTAAGAAACAGTAGAAGCATTCCCACAATGAAGACTAGGAAAACCGTGTTTTAAGTACAGCACAAGAAAACAACATTATGGAAATGATATACTTAAAACATATTGAATAAAATATTGAACTATTTCAGATTTTATGCCCTTGTAGTTTTCTGGTTTGTATTTAGACAAAAAAAAGGCAGAAATAGAAGCCAAGATAATCTGAAACTCTGAGTGAAAAACAAGCATTTTCCTGGCTTAATTATGGAAAAATTTTGCATACAGTCAGGGATGGACTGCTCTCCTTTTGCTTACATAAAACCAAAACTAGCACTGTATGAGGTATGTTGACACATTTATTTTAAAACAAACTGCTATACTTATCAATTTACTCATGCAAAGAATAATCAAATAATAGCTTTGTCAAAATATAGCCAGTCACTGCAAAAGAACAAAATTCCTCCTAGTAAACTAAACCATGCATTAGCTGTTGCGTTCCAAAATAACCACTGCTTTAATTCTCTGGTCATTTATGTTGCTCAGAGTATTAATTATTTTAAGTGAGAATTTTGTATTTAATATCTGGGTCTTCATATTCAGAGGGTTTATAGTGTCTGTCATAGATCACTGACTTCAACTGCATAAGGAGAAAGTGTAACCTCTGCTTTCAAATACCCAGCACAAAAAATAACTTACCACTTAAAATACACCTGTTCCTCCAACTTAGTCAATACTCCAATAAGAAACTAGAACTGGAGAATGGGACTTGAGCAAATTATGGAGATTTTGGTCTTACTAGCTTGAATGCAGGCACCTAGCTAAACCAGAGTCACCAGACTCCCAGTGCGGAGTGGTTCTACAAGAACAAGAGGCACTACTGCTACTAAACCAGCTCTACACAGAGCTGTAGGTGGAAAATCATCAACTGCTTGCACTTAGGTCAAAGTTTAGCCATAAACCAAATAAGATCTGTCCAAAGATAACAGAGAACAGACTACATGCATTTTTATATGACATTTTCAACCTTGGAAAAGATTTCTTTATTGTTGGAATACATCTGGAAAAATACAAAACACACACACACACAAAACAAACAAAAAAAACCCACAAAAAAAACAAAACAACAACAAAAAACAAACAAACAAACAAAAAAACCCCAAATAAACCAAACCAAAGAATAATTTGGGAATTGTCTGTATCCTGGTAGTTGACATGACACTGTTTGGAATCCACTAATGTTCATAGCTGATTCCTTAACTAAAGCTGTGAGACTCCTGCTTTTGGCTCTACAAACTCTAATGTTGTCTCTGGTGTCTTGCCCAGGACAGGAATTAGCACCGGTGCTTCCGATGAAACATGCCTTCTGTCCAGGGGTTTTCCCCACACTGAAACTGCAGAGCTGGGTAACAGATTAGACAAGGTATCAGAACTAACCATAAGAGGACTTCAGAAAGCTCCGAAATGCCTGCAGAGTTCTGATAAGCATAGAAGAAAATTCATACTTATCAAGCCTTCAGTTTTGCATCCTCAAAAAGAAAAGAGAAAATCTGAAGCAAAATGTGAAGTGTTGCATAAAGTGCTGCTTTCAGTGCAGTCCTGGAAACACAGGAATGCTGCGGAATTTGGCACACTAATGCAGTTTGCCCAAGAAACACATGCTTGTATTTCTAAGACATGGTTGTGGCCTCTATTCAATTATAAGGATGACAGGAAAATGAATTCCTAAACTGGAGTAAACATCTAAATTTAATAGAATCCCTTTACTCTACCATGCCTCATGTACTCCCTTTCTTCAAAGTCAATAATCCCTCTAGGAAACAACAGATTTAAAAACAAATTGCAAGATATGTTGGGATATAGAGAGGTATTTATCATATTGAAGCAGTAACTGTAATAGCTTCTGCTAAAAATAAAAGTTTGACATGGGGTATTAAATGCGATTAAATTTTTAATCCCTATTTTAATCCCTTTTACTAGGAAAGAGATCCTGTCTTCCATCCCAGAAAAGATTTCGAGTGCACTCCACAAAAGATTTCTGCCAACCTTTGGTGCCACCAGTGGTTAGAAAATGCTGGGTCAGGTTAGCATCTCACCTTGCATATGCTGTTTTCTATACACCTATATATGCTAAGGATTTCATTTATGAAGTGATGATAAATGCAAACAGCTCAAACAAAACCTGTGTAGCGATTTTAGACTTAAATTCATAAGGCTAGCAGATTTACTTCTAAACAAATTCCTTTCCCTCTTCTTCTTATTTTCTTCTCTCCATTATTCTGCCATTTTTGTCTTGACGCACCAGATCATTTTGAAGAAAACACACAGGCATTCAAAAGAGTTGCAGAGACAACAGTTTCCTTCTCACATGATTTCTGAATGTCTGGGTCTGCTCAACTCTCAGCGCCAGGAAAAAAGGGCCTGTTCTTTCTCTCAAAAATTTTTTTAGACTTTTTTCAATTTTATGCAGAAGCCAAGTGTTTCTGTCTACATGATGTTAGGATATTTATAAAAATATATATATTCAGAAACTACTGAAAAGCCAACATTGAAAAACAATGTAATAATACATATACACGTGTTGTTTTAACAGCCTCTCCTAACTGAAACATAATTTGTACTTTTATCATAATGGAATATGGCAAAAACTGATGTAATAGCGTGGTTGTCACCTTACAAAACTCTTAAACCGCTTCCTTAAATTAGTTCTCTACCCAAGAGCTCTAACACAGGGGACTTGGAGTCCGCTCCACTTGTATGTTTTAAGAAACTGCATACAGAAATCAATAGTCTGAGTTAGTGGCTCATGATTTACTTTTGGGTTTTTTTTTTTTGGTAACAGAAGGTCACTCAAACCTCAGAGTATGCATCTGAGTATGACAGGTTAACTGAAACGCTGAAAAAGGCATTCTTTAGCACAGTGTCATGGACAGGAAGAAACTGCTCACTGTGCCCTGCAGGCCACACTTCTTCCAACATCTCTGTAATTAAGCCCTGGAAATGACTGCCAAACTCAGGGATCTGAGTCACCTCAGGAAAATAAGATACTAGGATAATTTCAGATACCTCAGGGGAGAGAAAAAAAAAAATGTAGAGGAAAAGGTGAGGTAATTGCAGATTTCTTAATAAATGATACATAGTACAAAATCTCAGGAAGTTGGTTGATGCTAGATACCAGAAAAACATCAGAACTGCATCTAGCTTTGAAGACCCTTCTTTAAACAAGGAACAGCATCCAAACAGGCTGAATTCCTTAAGCATTTACCTTAGGCTCTAAGTAGAAACTCACGCCCCTGAATCCTAAAAATTCCAAGAAAAATCACCCAACAAATATTCTGCCTTAATTAGTTTTTCTGTATATTTCTTTTTTTTTTTTTTTTTGGGGGGGGGGGGGTAACCTGAATTATTTAGCTTTCATTAAGCCTCAAAATCAGCACCTGACTTTCAGCCAGACAGATTTAATTACTTTTTCTATGCAAGGATCCTATTCCAAAATGAGTATTAGCCACAGATTGCTGGGAATATCCTAAGATGCTATAATATGTACTCAAATCTCAGTGTGTGGAAGCCTTGGTGTGCCCCACCCAGATACACAGGCTGACAAGCCTATATCCAGCCCAATGAGACAATGTGTTTGGAACATCGTATTTAAAACTTAAGAATTCAATCAGTTTTACTCATGTAGGATGTATAAAGAAGTCATTCAACTCTGTTATTTAGGCTTTGGTTTTACCAGGAACACAACAATCTTAACTACTCCAGGAGTGCCTAACTCTTCAGGTATTAACCTTGAAGTTTTGTCAGTACAACTGCAAAGTTATAATCACCCTGAGACTCTCCCCACATCATGTGCCTAGCCCAGCCAGGTATCACTTAAACTATGCTGTTACCTACAGGATTTCTGGCTCAGTTTGCAGCTACAATTGTCAGATCATGGCTGTGGCTGTTTCATCCTCTGCTTCTCTCCTGGTCTTCCTTCATGATGTTTTAGGTGATGCAGAAGCTTCTGTCAAAGCTCTGCCGGCTAGGAATGTGTAACAGAAGAGGACTGTCAAAGAAGCCAAAAGGCAAACCCACCAAAGCATCCACCCATCTTGCCTTCCTCCTCTTCTCTCAGCTCTGAAGGGTTCATAAACCCAGACACATCAATCACTGACAAGCTTTAAGAGATTTAAATCATCATCAGAAACAAACAGTTTCAGGATATTTGGCCCTATACTAATATTCAGGATATTATTCTGTTAAACTGGAGAGTGGGAACAACAAAACCCAGGGAACAAAACCACCCCATTACCTCATGCTGCTTAATATTCCTTTAGACCATATGCTCTGTGATCTTCAGCCCAGACTCGAAGTTGGATGTGGATGCAACACTAGAGCACTGGTAGAAATTTATCCTAGAAAAATTATGTCCACACAGAAAGCAATTTAACAGAATTCGGACACGGATTACAGGTATAAAAAAAAACAACAAGTAAATATGAGCATTTGCTCACTTTAATAGTCATGAAATTCTGCTGTTGGGCTTCTTACTCACTATGGACTTGGAAGTGACAAACCAACTCCCCAAGTTAACTGAATAAAGCTCTAGCACCTTTTCTGTACTTGGATTATGAAGAAATCTTGATGATTCCAGATAACATGAAATCGTCAGGTTGAGCTGCAAACCAGACATGTATCTATCTAGATACACATTTATACATACATATATGTACATGCAAATGCATATATGAATATGCTTTTACAGCACATAGATCTTACTAAATTTTGTCCAAATAATTTCAAACGTGTAACATGCTTTAAGTATTCAGAACATTAAATACCCAGTGGTTAATGTGAATGGAAGTACAAAAGACAGATTCTTCGATGAGGTTACTATAAACCAAAGTGTACCAGGGGGTTTTCCTCCTTATGGCAGGGGGTTGAAAGTAGATGATCATAAAAATTACAGCATTTATTGGGTTGGAAGGGACTTTAAGATAATCCAGTTCCAAGCCCCCTGACATGGGTAGGAACACTTTCCACTAGATCAGGTTGCTCAAAGCCCCATCCAACCCGGCCTTGAACACTTCCAGGGATGGGGCAGCCACAGCTTCTCTGGGCAACCTTTGCCAGTGCCTTATCCACTCTCTTAAAGGATCTTTTAATGATACTCAAGGTCCCTTCCAACCCAAACCATTCATGATTCTATGACTTCAGGAAGCCAGGCAGCAGAATTAGAGAAGCTGCAATTGCCACTTCATGCAGTATGGTACTTGATATGAAATACACCTGTGTGCAAACTGTACACAGAGAACTAACCTCCACTATTACAGTGCTACCACAGATTTTTCATATCTCAGATAGCAACAAAACAATCAAAACAAGCACTGTAGTGTTACGTGCAATCTGAAGCTAACAGGAATGACAGGAATTCAGGCTGCTGTTATTATGGAGAACAAACCATAGAGGAGCTGCCGAGATGCAACTTTACTTGTCTGACTCAGGTGAAAAATAAGCCATCAAAAAGTACTGTGAAGTTCTTCCTAGTTTTGCCAAGATACAAGTTTAAATAAATTACTATAAAAGAGGGCTGCGATGGTAAAGTACATCCACATATAGCAAACCTCCAGTACCTAAAGGGAGCTACAAGAAAGGTGGAGAGTGGCTTTTTACAACAGTATGTAGGGACAAGGGGGAATGACTTTAAACTGAAGGAGAGTAGATTTAGGTTAGATGAGGAAGAAGTTCTTCACTGTGAGGGTGGTGAGACACTGGCACAGGTTCCCCAGAGAAGTTGTGGTTGTCCCAGCCCTGACAGTGTTCAAGGCCAGGTTAGACAGGGCTTTGAGCAACCTGGTCTAGTGGAAGGTGTCCCTGCCCATGGCAGGCGCGTTGGAAATAGATGAGCTTTAAGGTCCCTTCCAACACAAACCATTCTGTGATTCTATGAGATAATGAATAATTTTGTATTTGAACCAGCAAGAACTATTAAACATAGGACAAATGGCACAACAGGCATAAGAGGAAGTCAGTGTTTGCTGGTGCTTTCTATTGCTGGATCAGGAAGCTTTGAGGAAATCCACACCTTGTCTACAGGAGGGCAAACTCTGAACTCTCAACTTCAGAGTCACTGCTGCATTGGCTCCCAAGCTTACAGTACGGTGTCAGACTGCACAGATAATGCTTGAAGCCATCAGATACATTAAGACTCTTAAGTGAAAGAGCAGGAATAATAAGGTAGTAAAAGGCACTAAATGTAGGCTCTTATTAGGATTAAGGATTTAAGGAACAGATTAAACAGATTAAAATAGTACACAAGAGGTTATCTAATACCCAGACAGTGAGAAGGCAGAAGCTGTAAGTGCTAAAGAGACACTTGTAGATACATTCAATCTTGAAGCAGTCAAAGATAAGATCAGGTTCTTCTACAGCAGTCAATATGTTTGTTATAGCAACTGAAGTCCGTTCCTATACAGCCAATAGATTAAGATTAGTTTGACACATCCTTGTAGGAGACAAAGACTGTCAAGTTTTATTTTTATAATTTTAAGATATTATAAAGAAGATTATGTTCACGTTTTGGAGATACAATGCTTAGAAGAATTAGATTTTAAAATAATCAGCTTACTAGAAAGATCAGCTTCTCTATGAAAGACCTTACAGATAACAATGACTTTAAATTTTCTTTGCAGACAAGACATTTTGTGTCATCTCTGAATTTTGCCTCTGGTATTCCCTTTGTGGGTTACGAAAGCAGCCCTACTTTCTCCATGTCCAAGAGAACTTTATTAAAGAGATAAAAATGCCAAAGTTTGACATTTCTTTTTTTCTGAGAAGTTTAGCTTTCAAACACCAAATCTTCTATGATGTGAACTGTCCAAAGGGGGCAAGCTTAAGATCTCAGCCCCTCCACACCAGATATTCTCACCACATTCCCCAAGTCTGCCATCCTTCCAATCGCACACTGGTCTTACTACAGGAGGCACAAGTACTTCTCAGCTGAGTAGTATGCAAACAACATAAAAAAGCAGAAGTCCCTACAAAAGGGAGCAACACGCAGCTGTATTCAGATCAGGTGCATGAGTTAAATGGTTTTGAGACCTTTTCCTGCACCATTTTTAATTGATCTGTACATTTTGCCTCAGTAGAAGAGGGCTATTTTCCCACATATACACAAAATTTAGCCAGCTTCATTCGAGCAAAATGAAGCAAAGTAACAGATAAAATTATAAGACGACTGGCTTTTCAAGCAAAACCAGAAAGCTCTGTTCATTCAGCAAATGTACCAAAAGGTTATTACTAACAAGGATGAAAAACCTAAAAAACTGTGCAGAGATAGAAAAACAGTAGAAAAGATGCTTTCTACTTCTTTTTCAGTAGAAAAGACTCTGAGGTTCATCCTGAAGATTTTGGGCAGACCAAAGGAATTGAGATCCAAAACTGTGACTTTATACATAAACTTAAGAGTTGCATATGATCCCAGAGACTGACTCAAGTTTCACCCAGAAGCCCTAACAGTGTTCCTCTGTCTAAAATCAGGAAAGCAACTGTCTTTACAAGCACCAGCAGTCACAACAAAACCTAGGAAAAATTCAGGTAACAGGTGATATTTCACTGCCCTCCAAGCATTTAAATCCAGCCAGCCTGGCACAAAACAGTGTCAGGATTCTCAAAAGGACAACTTGAAAAAGCCCCGCCTCACACTCTCCCCTTTTAATTTAAAACAAAAGCCTACTGATGAAATGGCTGTTCAGGAAGTTCATGTCCAAAGTTCAGTTCTCTCCTCAGCTTGTAATGAAATTCAAAGTCTTAATTAATCACCCGGAAGAGAGCTGTAAACACTAAAAAATCAATCGCCGTTGCTACAGCCCCCTCATTCCACCTGGCAACACCATGTCAAAGACCCTGCCCTTTAGCTGGTTCCTGTCCAAAAGACTTCAGTGGCCCCCTTCATACTTCAAGCCCTGAAGTTACCTTGAGACCAGTACCTATAGAGAAACTATTATGGTGCATGGAAAAGATAAGCTGCACTGTTAGCCGTCATAGTACTTCTTGTTCTCATAAAAAAATAAGCTCAAGGAATAAGGTCATGTTAAGGACAGCAAAGAGATGTAGACTAGATATTCTCAGAGGTTGGATTTGGGTTTTTTGTTAGTTTTGTTTGGCAACAGAAACTTTTCTGCTTTAAAAACCTGGCCATTTAAAATCAAAAGTTCAAAGTGCAGTCAGATACTGCACCTGCAGTCACACAATTTTGTGTCAGCATTTCATGTTGTTTCAAAGTCTGTTTAAAGAAAACTCCTTCCTGTTGTTCCATATCAAAGAGTTAACTATGAAAGGCTAAGAAATGGGGTTTGGTAGTGTATATCACTAGTTAGCATGGTGCTTGTGTATCTCCAGGTGAGTTGGACGTAGGCACAGGTTCTGAATTCATGTTCTCCTCACTAATAAGCTCCTACTGCAAAAATCCAAGTGATCATACAAAGCAGGCCATCCTGGAAAGATGTCATTAAATGTTCAAGGAAAGACAGAGAAAAAAAGTTTATTTCTAGCTCACTAGGGCCAAATCGTCCGAGGTCTTCAGGCACAGAGGTTCCATTTACTTTAGTGGGAAATCACACACTTAATGCTTGCTGCTGCATTTAGTATGTCTCTGGGCTCTCAGCCTCACCCTCTTTTAGGTACATTAACAACTGCCATAATTTAAAGAACCAATTTTATTGATACATTATATTTTTCCTTGTTCTCTGTGACTTAATTGCTAGTAATTATTTTTTTTAAACAAGGTTTACTGCTACCATACCAGGCATAGATAAGTTTCTGCTCAATAGGCTTGATACACCAGCATGGGTTACAGAACATCAGCATCTCTTCAGTTTCAAGTACAGGACACCCACATGATGCACCAGATATGGTGCATCCTAAAAGTAAGATACACAAGAATTTGTATTTATGGGGCAGCTTTAAGCCAAGAAATTCAAAGTTCCAAAGCAAAAGAACAGCCATATCGAAATAACTTATTTGCACTTTATTTTCAAAATATCCTTTATAAAAAAGGCTTTATTAGAATATCTCTCTCCTCCCTCCTGGAGCTGTTTGAGGTTTTTGCTGCTTAATGTCTCAGCAGTATAAAATTAATACTGACAAAATAACATGAAGCATGCAGAAAGTCCCATAACTGGATGTGGTCACTACAGTTAGATGAGTGTATGCCTGCCTTTTCCCTTTGTACCAGGGATTGCAAACTGATGTGAAGTCCTTTTGAAATAAGCAAATGTGTGGGAGTGAGGGAGAATGAGAGGCCTCCAAGAGTCCCTAACAGAAACTCCCCCTTCAGCAGGGGTAGGATCCTACCCACGGTTAGGTATCAAAACCCCGCAGTCTGTAAGGGGAGAAGAAGCTCCTAAGCAGCAAAACTTTGTTGTAAGAGAGTTGGAGCCCAGACCTCCCCGGAGGAGGGCATTCCACAAGCCTTAGGAAAGGGAGGCAGAGGCTTCTGCCGAGGTAAGTACCTTGTAACTGAGCTGAGAGGGACTCTTGATGCTGCTGGTACTTGAGCGCCGTGGCCTCAGCCTTCCTCAGCTGGCCCTGCAGCTCGTAGTAGAGCATCGCCCCGTAGAGGAAACCGAACACCACAGTCAAGAGCAGGAGGGTCTGGAAAATCCGCTTCTGTTTCCGGGAGCACATCCCGTTGCCCATGTCCCCGGAGGGGTCCCGAGGGTCCCCGCCCCTCACGGCTTAGCAACAGGCTGCAGGAAGCGGCCGACGACGAGGCGGAGACATCGGAGGCCCCGGGCCCGCGCCGGGAAGGAGGGACTGAAGGGAGGAGGGGCCGGCCGAGAGCCTCAGTCCCTGGGCGGCGCCGCCGCGGCCGCGACTCCCCGTGCGGCTTCCCGCTGCGTGCGGGCCCTGCGCCTCGGAGCTGAGCCTGCGGGACTTTGCGCAGCACGGGGCGGGCGCCCCAGCTGCATGCTGCGGCCGCAAGGCTGCCCGGCCCTCCGGCGGCGGGAGGGGGCGGCCCCGGCCAACTGTCCCGGCCCCTGGGTTACCGCGGCGGGGCGGGAGGCGGCACTGGCTACTGCTGCCGGCGAGGTGGGAGCTGCGGTGGCGGCAGCTCTCTGCACTCCTCAGGCGGTGGCTTCAGCCTAGCCCCGCCGAGGGGACTCGCCCGGCCGGTGCTGGTGCTGCCGCTGCCGCTGCCGCTACCTGAAAAGAACAAAGGCAACTTCTCTGGCCCCTCACTTACGTGTCACCTCCGCTCCGCCTCACCTCCCCGCCGCGGGATCCCCGAAGGAAGTCCCGCTCCGGGCGCGGCCTCATTGGGCCCAACTGCGGGTCTCTCTCCTCCCTTCGGGGCGGCAGCGTCTGAGCGCATTGGGTGCCCGCCGCGTCCGTCCGGCCCGCCGGGCGCTTCGCTTCCCTCCGCCCGCCCCTCTCCACACTCTCGGTCCAGGCCGGCCGTACCCGGGGTGTCGGGGTGCGGGGCTGGTATGAGCAGGCGGGGGGTCAGAGTAGAGGCGTGTGACACCGGGTGGGACGAGGAGCGCGGCCGGTGCGGCGCGGCTGGGCAGGGGCTGCCGAAGCCTGAGGCAGCCAGGGGGTCCTTGCCCCCACGGTGCAGCGGGGCCTGCGGGGTGCCTAGCGCCTGGGGATCCTTGAACTGAGAAGGCGAAGTGTCAAAGCACCTGCTTTTATAACCGAGGGCCTGATTTATTTACACTCTTCTGCAGATTAATGTATTTTTACCATAGGTCGTTTGCTGTACTTTGTTTCGGGGTGCCGGCTGCACCCGAGAGGTACTGCGTATGGCAGCCTTCGCTGCTCTTTGGCTTTTCCTTCTTCGAGAGCTGAGCTCAGACCTTTGGTGGAGCTTAATTCAGGCCCAGGGTTATGTCTGTGATAATGCTGTGCTCCTCAATGCTGCTGTTGTGCATTAAAGGTGAGACAGGTCTTAAAGTATGCTTGCAGATTTAGCAGAACTAGAGTTCTCCCTACGAGTATATCTTATTGCAGAAAAAAAACCCCAAACACAACAAAACACCCACCCAAGACTGCAGCTAAACTAGAAGCAATAATTAAAAAAATCAAAGACATACCCCCAAATTATTTTTGCTAAATGTATCTTAACTCATTGATCTGTGTTTTTCACAGACATTATTCCGTGCTTAAAAGAAAAACTACATCAAAGAGGCTTAAAAATTTGTTATTCAAATATTTAACATATACCAGTAATTAATAGCAGCCTGTACCATAAGCTGGTATGACTCCAATCTAAATGTATTTCAAATTTAACGGAATGCCTTGCTCTCCATTTGAGGAACTAAGGATTCAAAATTAAGAGTTAGGCACCCAGGCAGTAATTGTAAGTGCTTTTAGGAAGCTTTGCCTTTAAGAAGCTTCCTGAAGTTCTCGAAGTTGCATTTAAAAACTTTTGTTCAAAACCATGAGTGTTTCAAATTGACTCATATTCATGCATGTTTATAGTACCCATTTCTTTCTCAAAATAGATCCTAAGGAACCTAGTGGGACTTCACTACTGGAGGAGACTCCAGTTTTCTTTCTTCTCGAGACTCCTTCAGAAACTCATTTTTGCATTACCAGGCTCCTCAGACTGAGCTCAGTTTACCAGAATAAGACAATCCTTTATTTCTAGACTGAGACTTTGAAATCACTTGAGATTTATACTTCAGTATTGCAGGTACTCATATTATTTAATTTCTTGTGTTGCCACCTGTTGCTTCCATTACCTGTCATAAAAACCAGTCTACGCCTTTACTTTTTGTTCACTTTGCACTGGAGAACAATTGCCTAACCAGGAACTTCATTGGATTATGGTATTCACTTTGGGTTATCATTATGATGAACAGACATCATAAATTTACGAGGACAATGAATTGGCATCGTTATTTAATGCCTATTCCAAACACATTAAATCGATTATGTTGTAAATATACTGTATCTGCTCATAGAAATTGGCCATATCATTAACAAATGCTGAGAAAAAAGCAAATTAGTATCTGCTTTTGCTTAATCAAATATTACTTATATTCACTAATAGCTAGTGATATATCTCCTCTTCAGCTCATTTAAATTGTGATTCTTCATGAGCAAAGCAATTAGAGTTAAAATGAGGAATTTATTGGGAGCAAGGGACTATTATATGAAGCTATTAGGCAAATTTGAATTGGAATTCCCAAAATAGAAAGGTTTGGATCTAAAAGAGACCATAATATGTTAAAAAAGCATTAAATTAGTTGCTAGGTTAGGAATGTTACTAATCACTGAGTAAGTTACTGATATAATCAGAAAAGATGGGGAGATGAACGCTTTCTGAGCTATGTTGTACCATGGGAGGAATTCTTGGAGGCTGCAACAGGGAGTTCATGGGCAGGCATTTCTACACACCTATGTAGCTTAATTTCCTAAGCAAATGAGGCATGTGCAGTCGAACTGTCTTGTCAGTTTGTGCCTTATAAATGCAAGCAGTTGGCCAGCACATTTGCCAATTCCAGACAAATTTAACTGGGTTGTAAAAATGTTGAGCAAAACAAAGTTCCTTTAAGTTTTGAGAATTAGAGGAGCAATATATAAAGTAAACCCCCGTAAGTTTCCTAACAGAAGTAAACATGATCAGACTCAACTTGGTAACAGAGAACCTGTTCAGGGAGAGATGTTAGAAGTGGCCCGTTTCTTTGGAACCTTGACCTCTAACCACAAGATGTGGGAAGCCAGTCCTCGGTTTGGACATCACAGAACTACTTGGGTTTTCACTCCCTTTGCATTCCTCCTCTTAATATAATTCTCTTGCACTTTCTTTCACTTCTTCGCTGTCGGTTTTAATATGCTATGATTATTTGCACCTAGGGATACCAGTTTCTAATGAAAATGACTATTGAACATCTTTGAGTTTTTCTGGAATGATCCAATGAATACAGCAGTTAAATAGATCAGGCATCAGGTCTTTCATATTTTTTTTAAACCTACCAATCAGTGAATCAGAGATCCACAGTGATGATGGAAATGTACAGTGAAGGTTGTCCCATACATGTTACAGCCCATTTATTTGGTTTCCAGAAGTTAAGGCATGTACTGGCAAGGCATATGTTATTATCTCTCCAGCTACAAAGTATATTCCAACTGCAGATGATTAGGCAAGGAGGATCTTTTTGTCCAGTGACTAAAGCTTACTAATGGGTACAAAGATTGTTTTCACATTTGGTGTCTTTTATTAGTGGTCGGGAACTGAAGGAATAAGAACGTTGGACTTCAAGAGATGAGTGCTCCTGGGAAAATTGAATTGTATCTTGCCTGAGGTCATAGCTTTTGACATTAGGGGAAGTCAGGCTTTTTATAGCTGACCTATCAGCTGTGTGTGTCTGAGTGTCCAGCTTCAGTAATCAGTTGAACTCTGCTGATGTCCTAATTTGTGTTCAGGACAAGGAGAGCTGTGTTTTAATAGTGAAAATGCTGTGCTACTTAATATTCTGAAAATAAAACCCTAACATAAGGTATCCCAAACTGGACACTCAACACAGCTTTGACATTTGTTTTCTGGTGCCCCAGTTCTGGCTGTAAATCAGTAGATGATGACTGACTTCTACCTCATTGATACATTTTTCTAAATCACTCGGCATTCATGGTAGGAATGGGGGTAAAACACTGGTAAGAAAATTCTGTGTATGCACATATAATAATTTAAACAGCATTCCATGATGAGGTAAGAAAATGTCGTTACTAGTGGAGATGAATAAGGAGGCCATCCTCTGACTTTGAACATCTTGTTTCTGGTGCTTCCTGACTTAAACAGTCTTGTCATTTTACTGGCTCCAAAACATTATCCTTTTTAAATAATTAATGCAGGTAAGCAGATGCATTAAAATGTACAGTTGTTTTAATAGGACTAGGAAGTAATGAGCTATGTATGCCACAGATCTGCACTGTCGCCTTTCATGTGACACATACAGGGCTCACCTGGAGTTGCCATACATTGTGTCATTGTCATACAGCCACCACAAACGAACTTCAAGGGGCAGTACTCCAGTGTGTCCTGTGTTGGAGTTATTAGTTGCCTGTCAAGGCAGAACAACTTCTATGAAACACTGGAATTTGATCAACCTTTTGTTGCAATCTCCAGAAAAATGTCATTATACCGTTACATGCTTCATTGTTCTTAACTTGACAGCTGCCATAAAAACTGATAGTAAACACTGACATATTAGGATCCAAAATAATTTAAATACTATGTTTAATTATGAATGGACTTTAAAAAAAGGTCAGATGATCTACCTTGAAAAAACTTGCGATTGGAAACCCCTGTGTTCCTGAGGGTTGGCATTTTACAACAAAGAAAAATAATAATGTTTTGAGTGCTAACAATAATATGAATGCTCTTACGATTAAGGGGCTGGATATTTAAGCCTTTCAGCACTTACCTAACAACATATTATTTACATTGAACAGAAGTGCTCTGAGACAGGAATCCGTGTGCATTTTGCTTTATGCTATAGATCAATCTGAACCACTAAGTGAAATGCATACAACAGTAATGCGAACACAGCCTGCCCTTTGTAGAAAGATGTGTTTTGTAGTATGAGTAACTACACATAAAAAGACACGGGGCTGTGCCTGCAGTGAGGTGGGACAAGGAGAAAAATCCAACTCCTGAAGGAGCAACATGCAAATACAAGAACAGTTTGGACACAGGAGGCAGGTGGTTTTCCATTCAGTAGAGTATTGGGAAATCCTGCATCCTGGCTAAAAAATTTTGTGAGGGAAGTGGGTTTCCCTATTTTACTATTTCAAAAGATGATAGTTTCATTCCGTATTGTACAAGTTAGAGGAAAATATTGAAGCTTGGGAACATGGACTACAGACATTGTTTTTTTCTGATACATACAATAATCCATAGTAATTACATTTTCCTGGTGCATTTCCCATTGGGCTGTCCAGATTGGAAGCTATGGCAGATGGAGAAGTAAATAAGTCAATGAATTTTGAATTGCTCCATCCTCTGCTTTTTCCAGTCTTATTGGCTTGTCTGTTTTTTCACAGTCTTTGTTTTTCCAGTACCTAAATAAAAGCCAGGGTCTGATATCCTACAGCTGTAGAACTTCCTGGCCTTCCAGGAAAAAGAAATCCCATCTTCAAAATTGTTTTCATTATCATTTTGCTATAATAAGGTAGTTCCACATGAACTAATGAAAATTTCATTGATGTTTATATCTATGATATCTGATTTCTTAAGGATTTGAAATAGATGTTTTTAGGCAGAGTTTGGAAATAACTGTTTACTTTGTAGAGTTAATTTGAGAAGAGAAAACAAGCACTGGGGAATTTATATATAAAATCTCAAGAAATGTAGATAAAGAAATTTAAATGAGATTGAAATGAAACTGGGACTTTTAACAGCCAGATTCTTATTCATTTTCATCTTCATGGGACTGCCATCTCTGTTAGTGATATTATCATGGCCTTCCAGACTCCGAATAGAAACTATTTTTCCAGTCAGTTACAGGGTTATGCCTGAATTGTAGTTTTATTTTAATTTTGGTTATTTACTTCTAGCTTTTGTACTGCTCTTATACACCAGGAAAATGTGTGCAGGCTTCTCTCACAAAGCATCACTCTCTGTCCTAATTGTTAGTCTTGGAGGTGCTTTACTGTTACATTACAAAATAAAATTAGTTCCAGAGCAAGGAAATTTACAGTTTTGTTTGGGAACAGAAAACAGTACAGAGGGGTGGAGAAAATAGCTGAATTTGAGAAAAACCTGTCAGAAAAAAATTAAGCTCTTCTCCTCAGAGATTTGTAACATTTTGTGTTTCAAGTGTCACTGTTGAACTTGTTAGGAGTGGTTGCACTTAATACGTATGTACTTGTTTGCAGTGTTTAGGCGTCAGTTTCTGAAAGGCTACCTAGGAACTAACTGAGCTCTTGCTAAAGAAAACAAGTCCTTAATTTCAGTGGAAGCCCTCCTCATTTGTGGTGTTTCAGAATATTCTGCAGTTTCCTCAATTATTTTTTTTCCTAGTCTTTAGGACTTCATCGTGTGTCTAGGGGGGAGAGTGGAGGGGTGGTGGTTGGGGGGGCAGTTGGGTGGGTTTTGTTAGTGTTTACCTTTTGTACAAGTATTTGTCTTATCAGGAGCTCAAGTGCCTTGAAGACTGTGAGTAGGATTCTTTACCATGTGAGCTGCTGTAAGGTTGACATGGTCCTGGTGTTCAGATGGCTCCATGCACATGAGTGGGCACTTTAACGGATGTGATGATCCTGGTCCCCAGGTTTGCAAACCCTTTCTCCATTTCAGTGATACAAGTATAGCTCTTCAATGTGTTTTAAATTGTTTATCTTTGTGCCCTGTGTATATTTTATGTCTGAGATACCCCAAGTTACTTCAGGCCTATTGACAGTAATTTCTGCTGAGAGAATTACTTGGGGTTTTTGTTTGCCTTCAAGCCTCATTTTACCTGATTCAGTTTCTGAGTTCCCTTCAAAGAGTTTTGTATAGGACACTCTCTCCATCCTCTTGATTACTACAAGAGAAATGCCTACTGGCAGTTCTCAGTCACTGCCACATCAGTTTTCCTTGCAGCTTTACCTGCTTGCCCAGCTTGTCAGTCTGCCTGGGATAACAGGTATTCTTGCAGAGGTAGGTTTATTATTCATGCACATGTGAGGATGACAAAGTAAAGAGCCACTAAGGACTATGAAGATGGTTCTGAAAGAAGCAATTAATGGTTATACCAGTAAGGTGCTTGAACTAGCTGTAGAAATTACATTGGAAATTGATATTTTTCTCTGTGAAAAAGCTTGTCTTTTGGCTTGGATCCGTGCAGCACTGAAAGGACAAAAAAAAAAAAAAAAAAAAATCCCAGGAGCTGTTTGTTTTTGCAGTTGTTAAAACCGATGAGCTCAGTGTTTGGAAATGCTGCAAAAAGGGAGGGAAGACCTGGAGCCAAGCAAGGGAAATTCGTATTTAGAGTGGACAGAGGAATGTCAGATAGCTGGTGCCACCTAGTGGGAGCTCTCCAGAAGGTTGAGTGGAACCAGGCTGATGCTTTTACGCCCTAAAGAAATTTCAGAGGTCAGGCAGTGAAATAAAGACATCATTGATGAGGGTATGGGTGCTCAGCAGCATCAGTAAGCAAGGCAGGGAGTGTGTGAGATGAAGGCAACTAATGGTGGATCCTGTTTGGGTGAAAAAAGAAATAAAAAATAGAAAGTTAATTACATCTCTGATACAGCTTCAAGGGGACTTGTGTCTTTTGGAGTTAGCTAACAAAAAGAACCCCAGCCCTTCTAAATGAACATAGAGGACTCTTTGGCTGTGATGTGACGCAAACCAACTGAAGTATTGCCCTGAAAGGTTAGGGAGAGACATGAGACAGTGTGCACATGCATGATTTATTAATCATACCTGAATTGTAAGTGCTTTGAGGCAATGGCACTCATAAAGTTTTATAAGCATTTACACAGCACATTTACACTGTGAATAAAGAAGTGCTATGGCTGCTATTTAAACCCTTTGTATGGAATTATTGCATAATAATGATCCTTGAGAGTAAAAACTACTAATCTGTGTTATCAGAGACTTTGTGTTCTGGCCACAGTGATAGAAAGATTCTGAGAGGCATGGAGTCCAGCACAGTGCATCACTTTTTGTCTGATTATGTTTTTTATGTAACTATTTATCTAGTTTCCTTAGAAAATGATGCTGCAATCAGCCAAGTGTGTTGTGTTTGTGTATTGTTCTCTTTAAAACCTTATAATTCCTTGTCTGATTCAAGCAGACTTATCAGAGGGCAGCAATCTCAGATATTACATTCCTGAAAGTTTCGTGCAAATAGGTGGCTGGGTAGAGGAGAGTGAGTCACCAGGAAAAGGCTGAAATGTGGCATCAACTAGCATCAAACAACATGGAAAATTATAAATACTGGAAGCACAGGAAAAACTACCATTACTTTTCAAAGTAAACTATAAACCACAAGATTTTCAAAGATAAGATTCTGTTGGAACTGTTTGTTTAGGCAAAAGTAACAGAAAACTGGTAGCAAAACAGGAATGTGAACAGGATTAGGGCATTAAACAGCATCAGTGGTTTTGCTCCTGATTACGCTCTGAAGTGGAATCATATTGCTAGACAGTCATCATCATACTCCAGCATGCTGCCTGGTACCCTGGCACCATTTAATGATACAGAAGTTCTTAGCTGGAATACATTTATATCAGGAACCGAAAGGCAGCATTTGTCTTCACTAGATTTCTCTCACTGTTTCATAGAGTATCTTAGTATACGATGAACATATCCATGCTATTTTCCACTTGTTCTGTTTTAAATGTACAATAACCTTGTCCCTAGGTGGGAGTTCAGAACTACAGTATGTGACTGCCAGCAGACTGATGGTCCTTCATGAATTTGGGAGACCTGTGATTTGAAAGAAGGTGGTAATTCATGCAGTCCTAGAAAGAACAAATAGGAATACACTGAATTTTCACTTTCTATGCTGCCCCTGGGACTCCTTCGCCTCTGTTGTCTCCAGGCTCAGAGATATAAGTCAGGCAAATCCTTAGAGAGGGGGAGAGAGATGTCAGCAACCCAGTGCTCCAGGTCATTGGTAAATATCACTGGTAAAACCCCAGTCCATTGTTTTGGTAAATATCCCAAGTCTCCACAGCATCACGTACACTTGTGAATTCTGAACAGACCTGATTCTCTGTTGTTTCTCTTTGGATGTTTTGTGGGGTTTTTGGAATTTTACTTATGCTGGCCTGCTAGAGGGCTGGGGCATGAGATTTTGTAAGACTGGTTGTACATGCATGTTATTTCTAGCATGTTGTTCATTATCTATTCTTCAAAAGGAATCTCCTTTTCAAACAGCCCCACAGAAGTTCCTGTATTTAAAAATAGGAACCATAAAGAGTTTGCATTCTCCTTTTGGCTTTTCTTCTTACACATTGCATGATTCAAGAAAAAGCCTGAACATATAAGGAGGAAGTGACACAGAGATGTTGCTCATTATACGAACACTAAGCAAATGGGAAACAGAAAACAGAAATTTGGCAGAAGCAGTGAGGGAGATTAAAGTACATCTGGAGTAGAGTTGTGTTATTCCAAGAGGATAAATGACCAAAACAACTGGAAATCAATATACATTATTGGGTATTTAAGCATTCAAATACTAGCAACGAGGACAGTGAATTTGCCAAATTCTGGTAAAATAACATTTTATTATGGTGAGCTTTCTACAGCGACTCCGGAAAACTTCCTGGTTGCTTAGAATTAACTTATCTGTAAAGTGCCTTAAAGAATGGCGATGGCTACTGCAACGAATCAACTTGGCTTTTGAGTTCATATAGTGCATGCAGAATAAACATAATAGTAAGAAAGCTGATGTTTTCCTCCAGTTTCAGATAGCAGAAACGTCCAAGCCTGAAGGTTACAGTTAATAAAATAATTCATGACCTACTACCCTTAAGAATGTTTGATTAAAAGTGCAATTCCTAATCAAATCAAGTGTGTGTATATATTTACCTAAAGTCTTCATCTCTCAAAAGAGAAGCATACGATATAATGCATGTTATGCATATAAAAGACTTGAATTCCTGCAGTTTTCTGGGTGACATACTGTTTTTTTTAAAGTCACCATCAGATTACTGAATATAGTATACTCAAGATTTCACTTTTGCTTTTTTTTTACTTCAAAATTTAATATGTGATTACTTTGTTTTGACTTGACTTATAACCTAATGCATGACTAATGCTGATATGCAGTGATAAAACTTCCTGTTAGAGTAAATCCCAAGAAACTCTAGTAATTTTATTGTCAATTTGGACTCATACCAATGTTACAGTGGAGAATTTTTTCATTTTTATTTCCACAGTAAAAGTAAGAGGCCCCAGCTGAAATATGACAGCCAGACTGCATGTTGGAGCACTTGAGGTCCAGAGCCAGCCCTGTACTATGCAGTCTGAATCTTTTTCTAATTAAAATGCACTTGATCTACTGTTACAGTGTTGAAGAGCTTTTGAAGTCATACTCTCGCTTTTTCAATTTTGCAGGGTATTCTGAGGAAAGAGGCTTGTCTGTTTTGGGACACATAAATGAAGTTTGGTTAATAGATTACAGTGACCACAGAGTAGATCACATTGTAAGTCTCACACTCCACTTTGATTTGTTTATCCTAAAACCCTGGCTGGTTTGTTTTGGTTTTTTTTTTTCCTTTTCCTGCACTTATCACAGTGATATCTGGAGGCATATTAGGTTTTGAAGTCAGCTTACTAAACTTTCTGAATCTGTCTTTTTTTTCCCTCAGGTCACCATACAATGTCTTTTCAGGATCTGTTCATGTGTTTCAGTACAAATTTTGAAACTAGCTCAAGAAGTAGGTTTTATGTGATTTTCTGAAGACATAAAGCTTCAGGATCAGTCAGGATTACCCATCCTCTTTGAACACATCACTTAATCCAAATATGCCAGTATTTCTCTATAAATATCAAAGGCACGTGGCCTGTTCTGAAACAAAGTAAATTTTTGAAAATGGAAAAATAAATTTACTTTTTTTTGAGTAGGAATTATGATAGCTAGGATATTTTGCTTCAAAACAGGTTCCTTTCCTTATTTGAAGGGAAAAGCTAAAACCCTTACTTTCCAGGTTCACACTGTTAGCAATGTACTTTTTACAGCTTACTTCAAAACCTGTGTTAGCTCATTTGTGTGTAATAGAACCCACAATAGAAAATTTCAAGGTTCTCAGAGGCTGGACAACACTTCATAATGTCACTTTTGGGGAAAGCAGTTGTTCCAGAAGAGCAGGGTTTGGTTTAAACTTGCTGTTTGGCATAACAGATATTAGGAACAAGTTCTTCACTGTGAGAGCAGTGAGGCACTGGCACAGGTTGCCCAGAGGAGCTGTGGCTTCCCCATCCCTGGCAGTGTTCAAGGCCAGGTTGGATGGGGCTTTGAGTACCCTGGCCTAGTGGAAGGTGTCCCTGCCTGTGGCAGGGGGTAGATGATCTTTAAGGTCCCTTCCAACCCAAACCGTTCTATGATTCTGTGAAAACTCCTGCCTGGCAGATATTGATCTGTAATCTTCCTGGGATAGCAGAGTGCTCTGGGTGACCTGTATTTGCATGTATGGAAGCTACGGCATCCACCAGGTTGTTTTGCTGGGTGCTGTTGAGGAACCAAAGCACAACTGGGCATACAGACACCTTGTTGCTGAAGGAGAGTGGGCTGCCCTTAACACCCCTCCATCTCTGGCTTCTCAATCCTCAGAGAAAACATAATAGTTGTTTCAAGAGCTAACTTGGAACATTAAAATTTCCTGGTTCTAATAGACAAGTTACTTTTATGACTATTACAGTTTTTCTCACTTTGGACCTTACTGTCCCGAAGGTATCTGTCCTTCTCCTGCTGCCACAGGGTCAAAGAATTTTGTCTCTTCCATTGTGTTAGCCTAGCCCTATTATCCCTTCTTTTCACAAAGTTCCAGCACCTTCTTTCTCACTGTAGTTGAGTAAAGCAGCTTGGTAAACTTCTTCCTTTGCGTACACAGCTTAAAGGTTGGTGCTTCTGGCTCAGCATGTGAACAATATGGAAGATGTATACGAAATGGAACTCAAGCTAAATGAGAAGCAGTAAAGAAACAAACATGAGATATCATTTGCCTTCTAAAAGGCATATGTAGAGTATCCTCTGATGGTAACCCTGTAAGTGGTATATACCCAATATTTTTAGCTAGCTCAGGATTTTTTTCTGGCAATAATAAACACTATTGAGAGTGCCAAAACTGTTACCACTAGTCACAACTTCTGTATGCAATCATGTGAAAAATTGCAGACTGTGTTCCAGCTGGGTGGTGCTTACCCAGGTATTATGACAGACTGCAAAGCCACAGACTAATGATAATATTTCTGGGGTTTTTTTTTTCACTCACAAAGGCAATTGTGCAATTAAGCATATGTATAGCAGTCTTGTATAATAGCAAATTCACCCACAAGATCTGGCCTGAAGTCTTGAAATCACTGGGAATCTTTTCAGTATGGCATGGGCCTCAAACCTTCTATTTATAAAACTGATCCAGAGCATGCATCCAAGCTTTCTGTCCTGTTTCTGTGCCATAGTGCTTTGTTGGGACACAATTTAAATTCTTCTGAACTCAAATTCTCCTTGACTACAAGAAACATTGTCTGGGATCCTGCCTTTAAAAACAGCAAAGTAAACGAGCCTCTATGCTCAATCACAAATTTTGTCTTTGTTATCTGAGCTCCATTATCTGAGCTGCTTTTAACATAAAGATTGGTATGCAAAAAAGAAAAAAAAGGAACACACTATTTGTCAAAGCTCTGTTTCTGAGATGGAGGGGTAAGTCTTATCGGAGTCCACAGCAAGGCAGCTCACAGATAAAACTTACCTGAGAGATTGGAGATGGAGGTTACAGTCATCTCTGAATCAGGGAAAGGAAGAATTCAACCATGGCTTCTGCACACTATGTTAATACTGTAGCTGCTGGTCTTTTGACTGTTTTGGATACCATGTTGAAAAGTCTTGATGTCATCCAAAGCCAGATGGTGGCTGTACTGTAAATCTCCAGTTCTTGTAGGCTGGGGGAGAGTTTCTCACTTCAAATAATGAGCTGCTTTTACTGAAAAAAACCCAACAATTAGGAATGTCCTCCTGCCAACTTAAGTTGTTTTTCTTTGCACCTAAAGATTGAGCCTGGTTTTTGATGTTGTAATTTGTTATACTTCTTTTCTGTCCAATATCTTATAAACGACTTCTGCCTTGAAGTTTATACAGACTTCGAGGCCATATTGACCCCTGAGATCAGGGCCCTGTTTCTCAGTCGAATTTGGAAATATAGGGTATGAGCACGTCATTTGGGATGTGATTAATGTGCGGTAAAGAGCTTTTAACTAGCATATCTCCATCACTAGAACCCGTCCAGTAATGGCCAATAATGCTGATACAACTGAAGAGAAGAGTATAATGGAGAGGGCAAAAAGAAGAGGCAAACAGGTTGATTGATGATACCCATCTCCTTAGTAAGCTTTTTAAAAGGAGAAGAACACACTAAAAGAATCCCTACTCCAACTTTCCTGGTGTGTCTTATTTTCTGTGTTCCTTCTAGAATGCAGCTGCCTTCTGGACAAAGACCACCTATGTTATCCATATTCACCTATGTTATCCATATTCACCTGTGTTATCCATATTCCATGATCCCAGAGAGGGATTCCTTATCAGGGACTGAAGCAATAGGACAAGGGGTAATGGGTTAAAACTTAAACAGGGAAAGTTCACATTAGATAAAAGGAAGAAGTTCTTTACCATAAGGGTGCTGAGGCACTGGAATAGGTTGCCCAAAGAAGTGATAAATGCTCCCTCCCTGGCAGTGTTCAAGGTCAGGTTGGACAGAGCCTTGGGTGACATGGTTTAGTGTGAGGTGTCCCCACCAATGGCAGGGGGGTTGGAACTAGGTGATCTTAAGGTCCTTTCCAACCCTAACCATTCTATGATTCTATATGTTTCTGATGCATATTCATCAGCAAAGACACTTATCCAAGCTTTTTTAGGAATCTCCATTTGGATTGAGAGGTGTATGACCTATAATTTCATCTTTTCATGATAGTAACTGGCACAAAAGTAAATTACTGAAGTATATTTGTGGCAATATTTGCAGAAACAAATCCTTCTGGGGTTCTTAGTAGGCACTCAAATGCTGAATAATGACTCCTTTGAAGTAAGTATATAATGGTTTTTTGGGGTTTTCAATGAAATACAACTTCATGTTTCAAGATGTGGCAGTGATATGGAAGCCTCTGCATGCAAATGAACTGCAGCAATTATTTTGTGCCAATGAAAAATTGTTTTACTTCTTAATGAGACAAGAAACAGTGACTAAAGTACAGTCATGTTATACATTAAACAGGAGCAGTATATTTGTTAGCCAATTTTAACACCTTGTAATGAGAATATGTAGTGACAGAAATAGTTCTTACAGTTACAACCTGGTGGTAAAATGCTGAGATGTTCTGGCTCCCAATTAACACACTACAATTCTACTTTATATAGGTATGTGCGCTGTCATGATGGGTCGGTTGCTCTTGAAACTATCCAGGCATGGTTCCAGTGTTCATTTTTACATTATGTTTATCCATTACAGTATATGGATGGCACTGATGTGTGAACTTCTCAGCAAAAGCAGAGCATACCTGATCACCACAGAATAAACTACTCCAGTCCATTTGGCACTTCTCTCTGACGTAAGGCTTTTCCCAGTAATTCTGTTTTCTGCCTTTCAGTCATCCAAGCTGAGCCAGTTTGAGATTTACTCTTCCTCTTCTTTTTCTCCTTGTCCAATTATCTTAACTACAACTCCTTTAAATTTCCGTTCTGTTTACCTTCTATGATTCCTCAACAGCAACAGCATGTGTTCTGCTTTAGACTTCTACATGGAATATAGTCTGAAGGATTAAGCAGGTGTAATTCTGAAAACACTGTTTTATGTGGCTGTTCAGTTATGATATTTTGGAGCTTCTTGCAAGCCCAAGGACCTTGTATATTGTTCCTGCAGACTACAGAAGGCACAGGAGTGTGTTACTCCCTATGGATGTTACATCCTTACAGATGTCCTTCTGTCACACAATCCATCTGAGAGAGAAACTGCAGAGCCTGGACTGGATGATCTTTTGAAGTCTCTGGCCCTGGGCTGTCCTATGGCTGTGGTGCTGTGCAGGTGTTGCAGGTGGCTTCCAGCTGCTCTCTGCCCCATGGAACCAAGTCCTTGGTGCTATGATGCTGCACCCAAATAGTAAAAATTCCTGGTTACAGAGTTCCATAAGGCAGCATATATGTTTCACAGAGATACATGGAAGTGCTGGAGAAGTCTCCCGATCTGAATGATCTTTGTGAGAGGATCTTTCAACCCATCTACCCTTCTGTTCCAGGACACCTTTGTGGAAAGCTGTTGGCTCTCATGAGCCCATCCTTGGCTTCCTTCTCTTGTGCCACAGGTTTCCTGCACATCTGTAGCTGAATGTATTCTGCCCACTAGGTGGATTCTTCCCTGTAGGACAGCTACCGCTGTTCTCTGTTCCTCTCTCCGCACATCTGCAATTTTATTTCAGAGCCAAACCAGAAACAGTGAATAGGAAATAGAAAAAAAACCCAAACCTTCCCCAGCTGGTGGAGGTTTCATCATAGAGTTCAAAGATATTCGCTGTGTCACTGAACAAGAAACTGTAACTGCATGTAATGTCTGTCTAAACTTCGCATCAGCTGATGCACTTCTATGTATAAATTATATGCCCTTTACTATCTTAAAAAAAAAAAAACCTAACAAAAACCAAAAAAAAACAAAAGAAAAGAACATTCTATTGCACTATACTTATGGCTTGGGCACTGGCATGGGCCTCAAGATAACTGTGCTCTGAGCATCCTATCTCTGCTTCTGCTTGACTTTGGATGTATTAAATATTGCCTTTTTATTCCATGTGAATTAGGAATGGTTATTTGCTTCTTCTCATGTGCTATTTATTCTATAAAAATTTAATCTCTCACTGTATGTTTTTTCAGAACTGATTTTGTCTCAGTGGGTATCCCTAGATGTTAATGTAACAGAAAAAAGTATTTGACTGCTATGAGTTTTTACTGCGGGGGGTGGGGGGTTGTTTGTTTCTTTGTTTTCTTTCTGTCTATAAACTGCTGATAACATTCAGGAAAACTTTTCCAGAACTTTAAGGCAGCCTTTGATAGAGGTTTATAAAGTGTTTTGAGATCGACAGGATGGACATACTAAAGAAGTTCCAAGTGAGATAATAGTAGAGTATATTAATTTCCTTGATACAATCCATAGAGTTTCAGTGGAAACAAGTCATAAAGTCATACCTAACTGATAGAAACTGGGGTCTTACAAAACTTTCTAATTCCCTTCCTCTCCCCACCCTGGCTCTTTGTGCTGTTTTACACTGACCTGCTGTTCTCAGTGTGCTGGTGAGTTGCATGTTTTCAGTGCAGACTTGATTCCCACAGCCGAAAGCCTGCATTGTAAGTAAAGCACTTTGGTTTATGTTGCCTCATTATTTTTCTTCACAGTACACCATGACACAAGGGTGTTTTTCTGAAGATTAATTGAAACCAACAGGTAACTGACCTGCGCTAGTTAGAAATGACCTACTAGGTATCAATTTAGTATACTTCAACTGCTTTTTTGGCTTGTGCACAAGTATTTTTGGCAAATTGATTTAAAACCTGTTGTATTAGGGTTGCTGTAGCACTGTAGGATTATTTATGTCTCAGAATTGCACTCCTTACAACCTAGGTTTTATTTCACAAAAGAAAATGCATCTGTTCAGTTCTGCTAAATGAACATTTTACTACTGTGCAGTCCCACATTTGCTGGGAACTGCTTGAGCTGGAGGTTTTTTCATGGTGCTAAAAGTGGTAATCTGTGTACATGGAGACTCACCAAGGCAGCTCCGAACGGGGCTTTTGGTCACTCACTTTTCTCAGGAACAGCTTCTATAGGAAACGTTTGTGGAAGAAAAATCCTACGAATTTTAAAGCATTGGAAACATATTTTATTTTCAATTGACATCTCTGTGCAAAAGAGAAAACATGGCTTAGAAAATAATGATGCGTCTATACCTCCATATTATTTTCATTGTTCGTATATACCCAGAACAAACCGTATTTGTCAAAAGTTTTGTGAAGTATCAGTAAGTGTTGATGTAAGTACAATGTGCTGAATTGTGCTTGTAGAAATCACATAATAATTCATAGAAATATAAGCAAAACCTAGAGCATCCACAACAGTCTGCAGTTCACAGTGCTAGAAGGGAGCTCTTAATTCTTAGGAAAATTATTAATGATTCTGGAAGCAACTTCTGCAACTTTCATTTTTCATCTCTAAACTTGTTGACTGTGCTTTATTGGCAACTACAAGCAAGTCAGTTACAGCATGAGGAATGTGCTGAAAAAGGTCAAGAACATTTTAAGGCAGCAATTTCTTTCCTTGGTAACATAAGGCATAGATGTTTCAGTAGCTCAGTAAAGGTGATTCAGGGTCAGCCTTTAAAGCGCTGCCTTAAAAGAGTAATAAACACACAATGGCCTACAATTTTCAACTGTACAGCTGTTCTTACAGCATGAGCATAGTCAGTAATCCTAGAAAGTCCTGTTTGGTTTACACCTACAGGGAGAAGAACATAGTAATGATTTTCTGGAATACCCATATTTTGGTATGTCACAATCATGCTAGAAAAGCTCTTTGCAGTATGAAAATTTCTTGTGGAATAGGAGTTAAAAATTGGCTAGACTAGGTAGTGACAGGCATTCTTACAGCTTCAGCAGAAGTTGGTCATAGTCCCTTTTTCTGGAAGATAAAATTATAGGCATTTTGTTTGCTAGAAGAAGAAATTTCTTTGTGAGAGAACAATTTATGTTTCCTAAGTATGCCACTTTTTTTTTTTTTTTTCAGTATGCCTTTTCTACAATCAAAATGTAGCTGTGTCCTCTCCACCATCTGTCCTAGAAATGGGAAAATAAGTGATGCTTCACTTTGCCAGGTCAGATTTATAAATCTCTGGATTCTGGAACCCTAACTAAATATTAGTGGGATAGCATTTGCTCCATATAACCACCCACTAGAACTGGAGTTTGCTCAGCAAAATTGTCATCTCCCACCTCCAAAGATCAGATACTTTCTGAACATCCTGATCTGTCTAAGGCTTAATAGTAATAAATTTGTTTTACATCTCTTAAGGCTAATAAGATCATTGCAGTAGGGAACAGGTGGAAACATTTATGTCCTCTGAAGTTTAGACTTGTGTATCACAACAGATAGTGATTTCTAGAGACAGATAGTTTATTATTAGTTTATTTCTCATAATTAGTCTGTCTGTGTGCTTGCATGGACTTCATGAATCACATCTTAGCTCATTATCTGTGGAAACAGACCTATTATTTTTGAAAGCCATCCAGTCAGTAAATTAGCTTGGAAGAAGTGATAGTCCAAAACACCTTTTCAATAGATTACTGTCATGCTTGGTTCCTATCAAAGGGAAGCCTGAATTTTTTGTCGTGACATATGGATTAACTGAGCCTTCCCTGCTGTGGGGAAACAAAAGACAATTGGTGATGCATGGAACAAACTGATCTTAAAACAGACATCAACAAAGAAACATGAGAGCATGAAAAGACAGAGTACAGTCTGCTGTCCACATTTACAAAGTCATTCTGTTTGCAGCTCCAACATACATCTATTGTCTATTTTTTTCTCAAAGTGATACTGTTCCTTAACTACAGCATCTCAAAACCCCTGCACCTCAGACAGAAGTAGGGGTGTGTTAACCAGTTTCTTTTGGTCTCTATCATGCTTTCGTGCTTGCCATTGAGCCACAATAAACTCACACAGTGTCACCACGAAATAATTCTCCAAGCACAGTTCCTTTCTTTGCTCTGCCTTTCATTTGTTCTTCTACACTGCGACCATACAGAAATTTCAGTGTGATTAAATAGAAAAAGCTGATTGTCATATTTTTCCCTCATTATTTATGCATGAACATTCCTTTTACCTGATTTTTTTTTTCTGTTATACATGCTTATAATGTATTTAAATGGCTCACTATATACCATGTAATGTGAGTTTGTAATTGCCAATTACAGTTTTATGATGCATCCAGATATATTAAGGCACCGTAACACAGCTGGTTCTCATCTGGTGTAAGACAATGGTTCTGTGCTGGCTCCCCTCATGTCTTTCACCAGATCCTGAGGCTCAGAGGCTTGACAGACTGTGAATGAGGAAAAGTCCTTGTTTGACAGTAGAAGTGACACAGCCATGGGCTTCCTTCTAGGAGCACAACTTGAAATTTGAACTTCCTGATATGACTGAAAAAAATTTCATTCAAATGAATTTTGGTTATTATCTAATGTCCTTGTTCAGGTGGACTGAATTTGTATGATGTTTTTTATCCCTGAAGAAACTGAGCATTTTTCAGTGTCTTCAGTAATACATGCTTAGTATTTTCTTGATTTTTAGAGAAATGGATATTTATTTCCTATCTCTTTAAAAGTATCCCTTTTCTCTGAAATTCGGGGTATTTGTGTAAAAAAGGTATTTGTACATCGTTCAGTTGCTGTCATACTGACTGTTGCTTATAAGTGTGATTGATTCTTGAAGAACAGCTAATAGAGCTCTTTGCCCACTATCCTCTTGTCATTGCTGTAGACAGAATGAAATCTTTCAGCAAAAGAAACTATTGATTTTATTTCATCTTGTAAGATCGTCATCAGAATGAGAAAGCTTGAGCCTTCCCTTACTAATCCCTATTTTACATTGGTAATTCTTCTAGTTTCTTTCTATGACAAATAGGTGAGAGAGGCTCACATAGCTTCTGTAAATGGGAGGACTGGAACCATCATCCCTTAAAACATTGCCTCTTAGAATTATTCACAAGAAAAGCATATGGACAGTGTGACTAGCACAGAAACTCTGAGAAGCTAGAAGAAGAAAATGGTCACATCTTACTTTACCCATAAGACTTTAATTATTGATGAGATCTACCTGCTTACATAATTCCCATAATGTAAATAAACTTGCATATCACATGCATTAATGGATTTGTCCTTAGGCCACCTTGGCAAGGCAGGAAATTCAAAATTAAAACACAACCCCCCAGTGCCTTAGGACACTGAGGTGAAATACAGGTACTTAAATCCTCGCAGTACAGGGAGAATTGCAAGCATAAAGCTCATAATGGTCGTGGTTTTGAAAGTGATGTTTCCCTAGTGCTTACCATTCTGTTTCAGCTGTGTCCAAAACTGTCTCTGCCTTAGCAGGGCTCATCAGCATTGCCTGTACCATGCTGACATCCCTCTGCAGATTGATACCTGAGATAACCTCTACAGAAGACATGAAGCCAGTATTTGTCTTCACTAGAAATTATGCTACAGTATACAGGTCTCTATTCTTGCCCAACTGTTCAAAAGAAGAGCCTTTTGCTCAGTGTTTCCTGTACATTTGCCAGTCTTCCTTTACAGAAGCACCTGACAAAGGAGAAATAAAGATGAGAAATTGGGGATTTCTGGCAAAATGCTGGGAGAAAGAGGAAGCCAAGGCAGGACCGTAGATGGATGAAGCTGTTTTGAACAGACTCTGACTCCTCAGTGCAGTGCAGTGTGGTGCAGGAACAGACGGAAGCACTAAGCTGAAAAAGAGATTGCTTGGTCTTGTTCACTCTTCTAAAGCTGGCCAATTTATACAGTGATCACTTGATGTAAAGATCAGGGTGATCCCAGGCTGAAATTCCAAGCAGGCATAATCATTTTTTCATACGGCAGTACTTAAGCCCTGAGGGAGGGGAGATTTTGGACACCTCTTTGCCATTTGTATTTTTCTATAGGACAATTTATATAGCTTCCTTCTTGGTGATGCTGAGAATCCATTTCTTCTCTGCTGCAAGATTAGCTGTTGCTAACTCTACTTCAGGAGCTAACCAGGCTGAGGTTAATTTGTTTAGAACTTTACAACTCTTAGAATCATAGAATAGTCAGGGTTGGAAAGGACCTTAAGATAATCAAATTCCAACCGCTCTGCCATGGGCAGGGACACCTCACACTAGACCATGTCACCCAAGTCTCTGTCCAGTCTGGCCTTGAACACTGCCAGGGTGGGAGCATTTACCACTTCTTTGGGCAACCTGTTCCAGCGCCTCAACACCCTTACGATAAAGAACTTCTTCCTTTTATCTAACAACATGAACTTTCCCTGTTTAAGTTTTAACCCATTACCCCTTGTCCTATTGCTACAGTTCCAGATGAAGAGCCCCTCTCCAGCATCTCATGAATTCTTTCAGGTCACCTACAAATTTGGTGAGAGAAAATAAACCAAATGTTCCATATAATTTTAATGCCTAAGCTATTAAATTCTGGTTCCTGTGCTGTATTTACTGACTTTCATGTGAAAACAAATCCTGAAGATGGACAAAATAATTTAATAGTTAATAATGTATATCCAAATATCACTGCTATGCTCAACAGTTATAGAAAGCAAATATTAAAACCACAATGAATTTGAAGTTTCAAGTTCAGTAATGCTGCAATAGCCAAAATACATTCCAGCAGTTTAGGATGCAAACTCCATTTTCACAGAGAGTTATTAAAAATGTATACAAAGAGAAACTGCTTTTCAAACTAAATTTTACCACATTGCTGTAATTTGTAATAACAGGAGCAGATGTCCTCAGGGGTTGCTACATACTTCAACAGACACATAGTTAAGTGACAGGGGAGGAGCGACACAGCTGCAGAGGCATCCCCCTTTATCTATATCATGTCCAGACCAAGCTCTGAATGTCAATTGCATATTGCCCTGGTCCAAATTATCAGCTATAGTACAAGCTAATTGGTGTTAAGTGAATGCTATCTACCATATCGGTTTAATGAAATTAAAGGTTTCTGTCAGATTTTCCTACCATAAATTTAGTACAGAAGTGGGAAAATTGCTGCTACAAGGAATAACATAGTAGGAGTGAGATTTTCTTCTGTAGTTGTTTAGATCTGCAAAATCAACTTTGCTATTGCTGATCAATCACTAGTCTATTTCCTGCATGCGCCATTGCTAGAGATAAAGGTCTTGTAAAGAAAATTTAGGAGGCAACTTGCTGATAGTGTACAAAGATACAGTAGAAGCTCTCTTGTTTTTCTGTTAGCCCTGCAGTGCTAACCTCAGTAGATTTGGCTTATCAGTAAATATATGGTTGCAAAAGAAGGATGCAGCTATACTGAAAAGAAAGTTGGCAGATATTATTTTTCTATTTCTAATTAAAATATAAAACCTGATCATTCCCCATGACCAGTAACATTGCAAATAAACTTAGCCATCAGGTTTAGACTGTCTTGACACCACAGGTGTAATTGCCCATGCTATCACAATAGATAGGTGCATGCTAATTTGTATTTTTAGAATGTAGCTGGTCTATGTTTTTATTCAGTCTCTAGATGTTCTTCTGTGATCTAAAAGACAAATATATTCCTCTCTTAAGAGAAAGCATCATAGCATGCTATAATGTCAGAGTTAGTCTGCCAGGGTTTTTTTTTTTTTGTTATTATTTATATTAGTGTAAGGCTAAAGTTCCCTAAGCAAGGTTCAGGATTCTATTGCACCCTAAAAACAAACCACAAAGATTATTCCTACTTCGGGGAGCAAAAGGGTTGGTTACTGGAACTCACTGAAAGTTAGTGAAATTGGCAACCTCCAAAGCTATTTCATATAGTTACTTAAGGTAGAACCTCTTTCTCTAGTAACTCCATTCAGGAGTTACTCCATTCAGGAGTTACTAGTGAAAGACCAGTGTGTCATTCTTGTACCTGAGTCTGCAACACACTATGGCTATAGTGATAGGATCCATAATTAAAGGATGAAAATCAGCAAGGAACATAGGATTGAAAGGCACTGCTGGTGAGCAAATCTAGTTTCCTATTATAAAAATATATTTTAGAATTATTTTAATGAACTTACACATTTCCATCATGTAGCTAGTTTTTTAATTTGTTCCTATTGCTTGTCTTAGGAGGATATTCGAGACACTTACTGTTTGAACATATATGTATGGCTAGTTTGGAGTGGCTTGTTCTTATGCCAGCATTATTTTCTAGCTTTGCCAACTTTCTTGTGTGACCCTGATACTTATCCTGTCCCACCCTGCCTTTCAAACTGTGTTTTAAAAGAGCAGTCACATAACCATCTTTGTCTCTGCCCTAGCCTTCATTCTACTCGTTTAAAGAAGCCTCATTTTTGCTTGTCTAAACAGATCAAATTCTCTCTAGTTTCCTGGCTTCCTATTCTCTTCATCCTAATAGGTGCATGAGTGACTCCATTTCTTCTCTTTGTGTGTCATGGCAAAACCAGCAAAGATTGTTGTTATTATTAGTCCCCAAGTGTATAATCTAGCTTCTTGTGGTTTTAAATTTCATCCTTGTCTTACTTCAGCCTCAAAGTCATCTTGTGTTTCCAACATGATATTTTCATTCTCTTCAACTATTCTTACTCTTTCTCCAGCAAACTCCATGAGGTTATGCCTATCATTTGTGCCATGTGCAGAGATTATACTACTTTTTTCCCCAAGTCTCGTCCTTCAGAGATTCATTAGTGAGCTTACCATAACTAAACAATTCCCTTTTGAACACTACTCCCTATTATACTCTTCTTAGCTTTTCTTGTACAGTAAGCTGCTTAATGTTAAAATAGTAATTTTCCACATATAGTAAACGTTTCACTGAAGTCTGTATAGGTTAGAGTTTGCATCTAAAAAGGCACTAATAAAAAAAAGAATGTTGAGTTCATTTGGCATGATTTAGCTTCATAAACTTTTTAGAATTTTATAGCATTTGCATTTATCTTTAATTATAGTAACCCTCAGAAATATTTTTGATTTTTAGACAAATTTTGAGGTCAGTCTAAAAAGCTTGTAACTGCTCACAGTGCCTTTTCCCTCCATATATCTAGGTTCTTAATTTCTTATTGTCTTGATACTTAAATTAATAAAACATCAGTACTTAGTTCAATCAATGCTGATTTAGTTGGAGTGAAGACTGCTTTTTTGACTGTTCAATATTCTCCTCTGATACTTTCCACGTAAGTCTTTGTAGCAATGTGGGTTTCTCCACAAGTTAATAATAAGCACAGAATTATTAGTTGGGGATTCCATTCCAACACCATTTTGTTGTTCTTGGACATGATCACAGTACAACCCTTTAAGCTTTAGATAAACAGACATGCAGGCATGTGTGAAATATTTAATTGCTACTTTCTTGGTGCAGTTCTCCGCTTGCTGTTTCATGAAGCATGGTCAGCGCAATTCCCATACTCAAAATGATTTTATTTGCGTTTAGCAACAAATACTGCTGATGCTAATATCTGTCTCCCTTAAGAATTTGAAAAGAAAGCTTATTAAACTATTTTCAGTTCATCAGCTCCCAGTAGACAAGAGTTTAAATCCTGCCTTGAAATATGTAAATACCTATATATATTTGCATGGCAGTATGAGGTTAACTCTTATGTATTAAGAGAGCTGTTCCAGAACACGTGTCCTTGAGAATAAAAGAAATTAAATACCTTTTCGTGTATCGCAGTTATTACAAAGACAAGAATCCCCTTTGCTTCTCAAATATCCGTGAGTAGGAAAACAGAATCTATCTTCTGCTAACTTTCGTAATGGCTCATTTATGCTTTTAAGAGATCTTGGTTGCTAACCTTTGATAGAGTAATATGAGGGAAAGCCTGCAAACACCGTCAACTGCAGTGTGCAGGCATCATCTCCTAGAGCTGACATTTGAAAAGAAGGCCTGCTAAAAGTTTAGGAGTTAGGGAAGGATCTGGAGCAAAGTGCTTCAGCAGCATAAGGGAAAAATTTGCCTGTGTGATTTTTGTTTCTTAAATCATGGACCCTGATGAGTACTTTGGAATACATATTTTAGCATGAGGCATTCCCTTTCCTCATGTATTTGGTCTGAGACTAAACTAACTGTGGCGTTTAAACAGTATGTTTGTGCACCTGAGTTGGACCCATTTTAGTTAGAAAGAAATCCAGATAAATTTTTGTGTTTGTAGATGACATGGGTCATTCTTGTCTATGGGGAGAGAGCCCAGAAGGAGGGGAGGAGGGATAAAACCTTCTTTCTTTATTAAAATATGACAAAATTTTCTGGATTTTAAAACATCTATTTTAGTTCTAAAATAATCTGAAAATATAGGTCAGGTCTTGTAGTTTCTACTAATTCAAAATATATACTGCAGTTTGTAATAGGGGAAAAATAAATAAAAAACCTTATATTGTTTTTGCTTAGATTTTGGTTTCATCATTCCCATAAATTCTCCTGCTTTCTGTTAATAGTTGGTAAATAGGTTTATGGTAGGTGAGCTGTCTCTCAGAAGACAAAAGTACAGACAAATGCTCCTTTATGCTATGGATAAAGCACCTTTCAAAGGCAATAAAGACATGAAGAATACGGAAAAAACTCTTCTTTCATTTCAGCCTTCCCTCCCACTTTCCCTCCAAGCCACTACATTAATTAGCTGTCTGACTGATTACTCAGTCAAGGACTTAAAAGATCAATGGTGACAGTAGCCAGGTGGGTAATTTAGAGGAAAAAACAGCAAAGTAATGTTCTAATGCCTTTCTGAGAATGAAGTGTGGTCTAGTTGTGTCAGCAGAACAGAGAGGAAAGCTGCACAGAGAAACACACTATTGAGTTTCAGTTCTTCTGTGACAAATTACCTGGAAGTGTATTCCTGGGATTTCATTAGGTCCTAATTGGAAGCAAACAAACAAAGCATTTATTCCTGTGAATTTTAATATTTTAAGTACCAGTGATGTACTTAGCTCTTTATTAGACAAAGGAATAAATACAGTCTTTCCAAGCAGCTCACATCTGAAATACATGAGCAATTCCAAAGGGATGGGGAAACTCTGAGGAGAATTCTACTTCTGAGCATTTTCTTGATATATTTTGCGACTGCATTTTCAGTGATGTAAATGAGAGTTACTAGTTTTAATATCTAAAACCCAAATTTTGAGGGGGCTGCCTACCCCAGAGGGTAAATTAGAATGCTTGAAGTATTAGCACCAGTTAAGACTAGTTTTACAGGCAGCGCTTGCTGGAGTGTTGTTATTGCCTGTTTTGTGTTGACTGAGTTCATCCCTTTAGTATAGCCCTGACACTCACTGAACTATGCTGTGGACTAACTGAAAAATTCATTAGGTGGAATAGACCTCTTTCATGACATTTTTTTTTTTTTTTGAGCCTATTTGTTTAAATTTTCTTGGAGAATAGCTCTTTGAAATTTTCTACCCTATGGATAGATCAAGAGTATTTGAAAATCAGATTGTGTTGTCTAGCTGTGGTTGGTTGGCTAAGTCTCAAAGGGCTGTCTGTATTTCCTGACTTGGTGAGCCCTTAAACAACCCGCGCATGAATACCCCAAATTTGATTTATCTGAACACATAAACACGCAGGCACTCTGCTGAGTTTCTGAATGAGTTGATTGTTCAGCTGTTTGCAGATTTTTCAGGTGAGTAGCAGCATGACCGAAAGAAAATCACTCAGATAAAAACTATTCAAAAATAAAAAGGTACTTCCTCATAGAAAACATTTTGTAATAATTGCTCTGCTCTGCAAAATAGTGGATTGCTCTGACGTTTCTAACCCCTAATTCTTTTCTTTGTATTGAGATGAGGCTGGAATAGTTCCATTAAGTTTATTTGAGTTACATGTGGCTCTCACTTGCATAGGTCAGAGAAGATGCGAGTATCCCCCCAAATGTTTTAATTTGAATGTATACAAGGACACTTGTATACATTGTATACTTGTATAGATGAGACATTGGAGTGTCATTATCCCAAATCCAGAAATAGATACAAGTATTTCCAGTTATTGCCTGCCAACATAAAACTTACTTTAGGATTATATTGTCAATAGCATGTTTTTTCTAGGGTTTTGGTTAACTAATGCTAAAGAGAAAAGCTAAGAAATGACACCAGCAATCTTTATATAAGTAATTGTCAATGTGGGTAACATTTTATTTTCTCAATCATATGTAATAGCTCCATACAGAAATATACTCCTGACTTGAATATCAATGGTTTCTTATTCTTACAAAAAGTAATACTGTATTTGAAGTTATTTTCTCTTTTAGAGAGACTGCTATGGCTTCAGACTGTTGAGGCCCCCTTTATTTTCCCTCCCTTCTAACCCCTCCTGGCCTCTCCTCCGAATGATCCTCAGACATCAATGAAAACATGCTTCTATCATGCAAATGGGAGAGCATGGTTGGTGACTGTTGGATGGGTAGGGTTGAAATGACTGGGGAATGAGTAGGTTGTTGGCAATAAATTCCCTTACAAGGCAAATGTGCTGAACTATGCATGCCCTGCCTCTCATCATTGCCTGCGCTACTAGGACTTGCAAAGCAGTGCCTGCTGCAGGCAGGACTCCTGCCAGGTTCCTGGTTCCCATTCCCAGCCAGGTTTGCTCAAACACATAACAAGTTTGTCACTACTCTTACTGAGGGGCTTTGGCTCTTTTTGGCAGTTAATGTTTGTGGATGGTTGTGTTGCTACCAAGTAATGAAAGAGGCGGTCAGAGGGCAGAAATGCCCAGAAAGATAGAAATGAAGCAGGAATTTCAATTCAGAGCTAATGGATGGGGTTTGGAGGCTTCTATTAGCAGAAATTATCACTGTATTAATGTATTTCAGGCAGCGTTTTTCACAGTTGAATATGGTGTTATTTTCCTTGTGATCCATTCCCTGACAAGTGGTTATAATCAAAGCTGTCTGTGAGCACTATTATCAGAAACTTACTATTATGTGCTGTAGGAAAAAATATCAGAGAATGATGCAGTGCCAGAAATCTATTATATGTTTTAAAGATCTAGTGCAACACTAAGCGTTTATTTATGTACTACTTTTACCTCCTGTGGAAGAAAATAATTTGAACTTAATTTTCTTGTCTTACTCAACTGCTTTAGAAACTATACCTTCCAAAGTAAGCCCATAATTATGATTAACAACACTGGCTAGATCCTCAGTTACTGTAAATTAGCATTCCCCTATTCACTGCAATGAAACAATGCCAATTCATGACAACAGAGAATGCTTCCAGTGGCCTTGGGATGCTGTTTTACATCTTTAAGGGTATTATCAAACCTTCTTTAATTCAGCATTGTACAGAGTTTGCTCTGGCCAGAACAAACTTGAAAAAGGGAAAAATCTAGCATAGTGGTGCTAAAAGTCTTCACAATTATCTTGTAAGCAAAAATAATCCTTCAATATATTCTGTTAACTAATTGAATCAGCAAAAGTGCTATTGCTCTGTCATCTGGTCTGGCTTTGCAGAACAACTTTATTTTCGTCTTAAATTTCAGGTTAGCCATATACTTAAAAATATTACAGTAATTCTGGTGAAGCTCTTACCTCCCTTGTGGAGGAAGGAACTCCAGTGAGACATCATTCAAAGAAAGTAATTACTTAGAAATGTTTATATCTATACAGTTGACTATGAAACATGAATTAAAAAAAATCATAAACCATAGGGATTTTGAGGTTGAGTTTGAGTTGGCAATAATAAATTCTGCACTTTTCAGCTAATAAATCCACAAGAAGGCTAAAGATTAATCAGATTAATTTGAGCAACAGGTAATCAATACATCTTTGAAAACATTCTCTGTTTCAGGCTGGTCTGCCATGCTCTCCATCCAGTTGGTGCTGATGAAAATGATGATCCAAGACTAAGACAAGTAAAGAAAAATTCAGAATTCCTGAGGACATGCTGATAGAGAGTTCACATCTGAAAACAGGTACTATCCCTGCAACTTTCCAAATCTCCCTTTCTCAGCATCCCCTCTTTTTCATCTTACACCTGGGAATTGAAAACACAAAGTTCAAAAAGGTTTTGGAACAATCCTAAATCAGGGATACTGTGAAGACAAATGGTACATGTCTGTTATCCCAGCTGCTAAGTTAATTATTGTAATGGAAACATCTTGAGAGAAGCATTGCATATGGTTATTAGCAATTAACCCACCACTCCAAAAATCACAATTCCTGCTAATAACAGACCACAGCACAGCCTTCCTAATTACAATCTCTGCACAGTTTTTTCTTTTTCTATCAGAAAGGAATGTTAAATCCTGTAACTAGCTATGACTGAAAAAGACTGAGAATGGAGACTTTGAGTATTAGACAGAAAAATGAAAATAGAAAAGAGTGGTGTGTTACTGACTTAAAGTTGGGGACACATTCATTCATGCTTGAGGATGCACACCAACTGTCACAACATCTTTGTAGGGAGAGAAAATCATAAATCAAAATTAAAATGTTAATGAGGAGGGAAATATGCTTTAAAATTGAGATGATAGGCTGGATCTTCATGAGAGGTACGAACTTTTCTACAGAATCCACGATCTGGACAGTGTTGTAAACAATGTGCTGAAGTTGGATTGCACTGGAATCTCTCAGAAAAAAATCTGGTCAACAAGAGAGGATAATAATAAAAATTATATATTTTCCATCCATAGAAAGACATTCAGTGCTACATGGAGGACACAAGCTATTTTTTTCTAACTGTATTCTATGTGATTGAGTTAGATTATGTCTCACCTGCACCAACAGGAACCAGCACTTTAGCTGCTCAGTTCAAAAGTTGCTTTAGCAGAGCAAGATTCAATTTAATTTACTCATTTCGCCATTCTGGAAGGGAACTCTTTTGTTAACATGTTCAGCAATTGGTTTGGTGGTGGCCACTATGTGGTTTGTAGTTATCAATATCAAAGATGCACAGTTGCATAGCAAATAAGATTCAGGACAGTAGACACGTGTGTAGTTGATCAAGGCAGGGATGTGGAATATAAAGAAGTCACTGATGCTGTATCCACTACCTTTTTTTTCTATGACCTAGCCCACTGTTGCCACTGTAAGAATCAGAATAAATTAGTTTGCTTTTATCTCTGTATTATCTGTGTCAGGTCTGAAGATTTAACTGACTTGGGCACAGTCAAATCAATTATCCCAGCAGGCTTTTGAAACTGCTTCACCAATGCTGTAACTCCTACTCACGTGAACTGTCCCATTCGAGTCAACAGCTTTTCAGGATATTCTCAGTTAAAATACAGCTGAGGATAAAACATTAGATAGTATTTGTAAGAAGGGCACATTGCCCTGGGTTTACATTTCAGTTCAGGCAAATGTCAGTGTCACAGTTGCTGAAGCAGGGCCTGCAAAGCTTTCTGCATAGATTGCAGGGAAATTGTACACTGCTCTATTCTCAGAATTTGGCTGCAGCTGTATTTTGCTGTGTGGCCCTTAGGCAAAGGTGTCATCTATTAAGTAGCCTTCACTGACTAAGATACTCTGCACTTTGATACCTCCCAATTTGCATGTTGCTATTCCATTATTCAATAAATGGATGTGTATAATTTGAATGATCACGTGCAGGTTTGAAAAGTAATGTTGAACAGTTGATTTTTGAGTTCTTTAAGGTGGAAGAAATTAGAATATTTTTTAAAGACTGATTTACTTCTCCTGGAAAAAACAGCCAAGCAGTAAGATCCTTTGCTATTTTGCCATGATGTGATCCCGAAAATAATCCAGGTTGGGACATAATGAACACTCTGTCTTGACATAATGAAGGTCTATTACTTTACAAAAAAAGATTTTCTGGGATTGAAGAAATGAAATGATTAGAAAACTATGTGCTCTGTGGGAGGTAATGAGATTAGCTCAACACAAGGTCCTGCAGAGTTAGAACTTCTCCATACACAAGAGTGGCTTAGCCATTCAGTGGAAATTTCAGGGTACTATTAATCTGCTCTAAGGTCAGATGAAGGCTATATGTTTTCTTCACCATGAAAAAGAAATCAGTCAATAAAATCTCAAGGGGCTCATGCCAATGCAAGCTTCAAAGCAATGAACAATATAAAACAAGCTTTCTTGTTATGATTGGTAAATGTTTACCCAATTTAGCAAAGGCCTTAGAAAATAAAAACCATACAGGAAACTGTGCTTGTGAAGCAGGTGTAAAGAAGAAGCCAGTGTATCTTCTTACAGGACTGAAAGGGAGACAAATTAATGCACTGTAAAACTGAGGCTGACTCCTAACCCAGGAGGGTGTCAGTGTACCCAGCAGTTCTCTCTGTCACAGATGTGTACAGGAGCTAATTTGCAGCAACTAAAGACCAAGCCCATTCCACTGGAATAGAAGGAAATCACAGTTGTCTTTAGCATCAGTTGGCTCAGGACCCATCTGCTTGGTCACAGCCCAACGGCTGGCTAGTCATGGCTCTTTAGAGAGAGGAGAATTGTGGTGTAATGGACCCTGAGTTATACATTAGATCATAAAATGCTTAAGGTGTGTTTTTCTCATTTTTTATTTGCTACTATGCACAGTTCCTTTTCCAGGTCAGCTGGTCTTCCTTCTCTTGCCAGGAAAGGGAAAAGACTTGCTGTTTGACAGCAGTAAAGGTCTAGAGAGATTATAAAGATGACAAGATGGATGGTTTAGGGGATAGCAGGAAAGGCAGGGATTTAAGAAACTACTCCTTGGTTCCCAGCCTTACATTCTTGCTGTCACTAACTCTCAGCAGTGGTGGTGCGAGCCTTCCCTCATGATGTTAAATGCATTTATTTCGTGGTGACCTCTTTGAAGTGCTCAGATGTGATTGCAATGGATGTCACACACAGAACAAAGAAGGACCAGAGAAAAAAAGAGAAGCCAAGATGTGTCTCGCAGTGAAGCAGAAATGGCTTGGCATCCTTGCACAGAGGGAGAGAGTGCGGGGGCTGGTCAGCTCTTCTGAGAGCTAGTAACCGGCGTGAACATGAGGTTGCGCATAACTTCATCTGCTATCGAGTGAAAACAAATTCCTCCTGATCTCCACCTCTCCATGCTGTACCCAACAGAAATTTGGACCAGGAGGAAAGTCCCTTTCAAACAGGGGAACCAAAAAGACATTGCAGAGAAGGAGAGGTGAGGCTGGAAGGACATGGACAGAGCTGGGCAGGAGAAGACCCAGTGGCAATCATGAATAAAAAAAGGAAGGAGGAGAGATTTAGATTAGACAGTACGAAAAAGTTCTTTACTACGATGGTGGTGAGGCACTGGAACAAGTTGCCCAGAGAAGCTGTGGCTGCCCCATCCCTGGCAGTGTTCAAGGTCAGGCTGGATGGGGCTTTGAGCAACCCGGTGTAGTGGAAGGAGGAGGTAGCGGCGAAGGAGGGGGCGGGCACTAGGGTCCCCCCGCCCCGGGGAGCGGCCGGGGCGGTCCGGTACCGCCCTGCCAGTGGCGCGCCTCGCCGCCGCTTTAAATGATTTGGAGCACCGGCGGGTGCTGGGCTGTTGCTGCTCCTGCGGCGGGCGGTATTCCTGGTGCCGGGGCCGCCGGGCCGCGGCCGCCCTCGTCTCCCCGGCTTTGGCGGCGCGATGGGAGCGGGGCCGGCGGGCCTGTACCTTGGTCTGTGCTGGGCGCTGGCTGCCCGGGCGAGCGGCGCGACGGAGCCGCGGCTGCAGCGGGGCATGTGAGTGCGGCGCGGCGGGACCGGGGCTTTGTCTGTGGCCGGGTGGGGGCCTGTGCCCCTCCGGCCCCCCGCGGGGCTGCCCGTCGGAGCGCACCTCCGCGGTCATCCACGCAGAAAGTTTAGCCGGGTGCGCCTTTAACTTGCCCAAGCGCCCCAGCATCGTAGGTTTGTGATCCGCGGGGTTGTCTTTAAGTGGGTATTGGTGAGACCCGCAGCCGCCGGGGGAAGGCGGAGGGGCTGGCTCGAGTTTGATTCGAGATCCGAAGTGAGCTTCTAGAGAGCGCGTCGGTATCACCGAGTCGGTTTCTTCTCGTTTAAAAAGCGAACGAGTGGCGGAGCTGAGGCTTGTACGGCCGCACAGGTTCGTGCTTCCTGAAGGGCTGCGTTGAGCTTGACCTTAACAGCAATAGAAAAATCGGTGTAGTAAAACCTAGATGTAGTCAGGAGGAGCAGAGACCGGGAGGAGATAGAGGTGAGAGTGATGGAAAGCACCCACCAGGGGCTGTGAGCACCGCTCGTTTGCAGACACAAAGGAGTTGGGACCACATATACGTGTGGAAGTTTCTATGAGGTGTATTGCATGGCATGAGCAACAAATGTACTTTGTTGTAAATGTAATATAACGTTTTTGACAACAGGTAGTATTCTGGGCAAATCTAAAGCAGAATAGGTGGCAACATGCTCAAAGTCAAACAGTTTAAGTTTTTGCTCACTGAAATAGAAAATAAAATTGCTGGAGACTGTTCCCTGCTTTGTGTTGAGCACCTGGTTCTCTGCAAACCTCCTCTTGTATTTTTAAGGAATGTCATGTCCCCAAAACTGCAGCAGCCTGACAACAGCCTGTTCAGGTGCCAATGTGTACCCTAATTTCTAACCTCTTTTCTCTTCCTATTTGACTTGATCAACTTCCACCCTTTTATAATTTGTCTTTTGTTTGGTTTGATTCTACTTATTTCTTCTGTTACAAAATTAAAAATTTCTAAGCCTGTTTCTCATTGGTTTTCTATGCATTATCATGTAAATATGTATTTACCAGAAGTGCTTTTAAGGTGGTTTATGTTACTCCGTTTTCTTAGAGCGCTATATATCACAGTGTTTTGAGAAGTCAAGTTGATTTTCTGGTAAAGCATTTTTCTATTAAAAGTGCTCTGTGTTTCTTTCAGGCATGTTTCTTGCTCTCTTTGTAAGCCATTACTCTGCTGTGAGGAAGAATACTGTTGTCATACATTAATCTGTTTGCATTAGACATTGGTAATAACTAGGTTTCTGTGCTTTTGAAGCTGAAGGTGATGTTAACTGCAAATTGCCTCCAAACAATTTGTGTTTGCTTTTACCTTTTTAAATGCAGTGTCACTGAAAGAATACATGAAATATTTCCTTCTGGAAATGACACCATATGTGGATATTGCTGTTGGGCTCGAGTCATTGGTAGCAGCAGTGCAGTGTTATCCAAAAGCAACATGAAAGCCCACCAAACCCATCCATACCCATGGCAGAGCCTCAAGTGCTTTTCCCAAGAAGCATATTCTTGCAATTACTGTAGTTCTTATTACTTTTGCTGAGCTAGGGCAAGTATACATATTACTCCAAGCTTGCTTTACACTACTTACCTTTGATGTGACCAAATGCAAGATGTGATAACCCGTTAGGAGTGAGCCTGCCAGCTTTCACCAAGAAACAGTGAAATACTCAAAGGATACCTAATGAATCACCTTTTTTGTAGTAATTCTGGTTTGGGTTTTTTTGACACTGGTTATCTGCAGTCAATGGGATAAGAACAACAAATGTATTCCTTGGAACATACCATGTTGTGTGCTTTCTTTAGCATTTGCTGTTGTTTTGATTGAGATCTTTTGTGGCTGAGGATATACAGGATATTCTTCATAATTGTTTTTGTTCCGCTGCTAGCTTGAGTATTTGCTCCCAGCTAAAAATGAAAGGGATCTGTGTGGATGTTGGTATTCTTCTTCCAAGCCCCCTGAGGAGATTTAATGTAGAACAGATTATATAGGATGACTAGCTATTTCCATCAACTACATTTCCAGACAATTAGCCCTTGATGATCTTCTAATAGAAGTTTAGAGAACATTGGAACAACTAGAGAACAAATACACAGTTTTCATCAAAAAGCATGCTATTTAGGCCTTGAAACAAGGATTTAACCATCTCTCATCATAAAAAGCATATTTTTAGCAGCTTACTTGGCAGTGAGCTTTGTAATTTAAAACTGCAGTACATAATGATGTTGTATGTGTGATGTGTGGTTATCTAGTGTTGAGTTTGCTTTCAGGATTGTGCATCCCAGAAGGATGGGATAGTTGTGGGGCAGTGCAGAAATCGGAGCTAATTGTAGAGGGCTTGAACTGCTGTCAGAATTGGTAAATCCTCTCCTAGAGAAATATTCCACTGCAAGTTTTAGAAGTGCAGATGCTGGCTCACAGTTGCAATACGGGACAGAGCAAAAGTCAGGAATGGTTATGAGGTATGTGCTGGGAATCCCCTTTGTGTGATAAATATTACCTTTCATAGTGAAGACTCGGATGTGGCTCAAGAATGGATTTTTCTGTTCCCAAGTGGCATGAATGAGAACTTCTTTGAAAAAGTCATGAGAGAAGCTTCATCCCCGTCTATGTTAAGCCTGTTGACTTGCTTTGTGGTTTAGCAGGTCCAGGATGACTCTTAAAATGTGTGATTTGGTTTTGAAGGATCCAGTAGAAATCCGGGAATAAACAAATTTTGTTTAGATTTCTTTGACTGCTCAAGTGTTGCAGCTGCATATTTTCATTCTATCCATAAGCAAGTAAATTTGGTCACATTCCAAGGAACACCTGGATTTAGAGCTGGATTCATGCCTGAGTAACTGTTTTCCAGCTTCTTCAGTCCTGCGGGGCACTGCAGGCTTGTTTGTGCTCCTCCAGATAAATCCTACTCCCAAAAGGAAAACGCAGTATTTGGATGGTATCTACATTTGCAACACTCAAACTTGATCTTTTAATTGTACCAGTTATTGGTCTACAAAGATACAGGACTATTTTAGCACCATGTCTCACTGCAACCGGATGTGGCTGTGGACACTATTTTAGTGTCTTTCAAAATAAGTTATTGTTGTACAAATAATGTTCATATAAAGAGGTGCTTCTGAGTTTTGATTGCTATAGTGGAACAAATTGCATGTGACTTTGAGTATGCTGGAATGCAGTACAAAAAACAAAGTAACACAAAAATTGCTTCTATATAGTATTTGGCTACAGGCTAAAGCTGTATCACCTGGAGTTTTGTCATAATTCTGTCCAAATGATGTGAAAAGCTGGTTGTGTAGTAATTTGTTGGTGAAAAATTGTCTTAGTGTATTGGCTGTTTAGCCAATACACTGTGTTTTCCTCTCCAGTGATACCAATTTGCAAGCGTGAGGAAAGTTTGTATTCCTAGTGGTAAATAAGGGCTCAGAGCATGTTTGGTTCTTGGAGCTGAGTAATGTAGAATTTCCATCAATTTCACTGAATAAGATATCCTTTGTTCAGAGACTTGATAGTTAAAAGAAGACTGCAGGTTTTCTGGTGATGGGAAGGACCTGACTTTCCACTAATGTATTTAAAATTTTTCTACTTTTTTTTTTTAATTTTTTTTTTTTAACATTGGTTGAAATGATGCTGGCACTCCAGAGTTGCTGCCAAATTCTGATTTAGGCTACTGAATTTTACCTAACAGATGTTTTTTCAGCTGAAACCTCAAATACTACTTCCCAGTCCTGTCTGCCTAGAATCTGTAAGGTTGCAGTAAACCCTCAGTACTTTTGGATAGTAGCTACCTCTAGCCTTTGAGGTTTAGATAATGTGATTCCAGGATTCTAGTAATCATGGTTTAAATGCTTTGGTGTAAAAGATACAACAGTGCCATGTCCTCTACCATTCCCTCCCCTCCACCCCCTTCCCGCCTCCCTTTCTCCTGCTAATCTTTTAATATTCAGTAGTTCTTTCTAGGAAAGAAAAATACATGTTGAAAACTGAGATGCTTCTCATCTTCATGAACGTGAATATTATGATGGGTATCTTTCTAGCCTGTGCATTACAGTATCTGGCCACCAGATAGAGCTCGTGCTGGTCAGCATTAAAACACAAAATCAGTTTGTCTGGAGTTTGGACTTAAAGCCTCTGTTTCAGAGTTTCTAAAGGAAACTTCATTTTAATTTAGTCTTTTAACAGATGGAAAAGGGCTATATGTAGTTTTTTCCTGATTTGACATTTGTCTCCTGCTTTTCAGGGGAAAAATGAGATCAAGACTTCTTGCTAAATTTTGAAATAGCTGTAAGACTGCAAATACAAAATCATAAAGTGTGACAGCCTGAACTAGCTGTATTTATTAAAGATGAGCTTGATCTCATGATGGACTGTAAAATACCAGTTTTATAAATGTTTGTATAAAATATTTATAAATGATTTTCATATTGGGTATCACATAATGTCCCTACAAGAAGCTTAGACATTGCTGCCCATAATCACAATAGCTTATATATACTATCTGATTCTTAAATCTGCAAGTTTAAGGTAGGTAAGCCCTAGTTCTCATTCACTTTTAATGGGATTTGACTTCCTAAGTTACTTCTCAAAAATGCACCCTAAGAGGGGAGAACTTGTCAGTGTTTCTTTAGGTTTAATTGTGCTGCTCTTTGAAATACTGATACAGTTTAGTCATTTATGCATGTGCATTTATTATGTGCATCTATTATGTGCATTTAGTCCGTGTTTGCAGTATTTCTGATTACTAGGAGAATTACCACCTTCTCGTTTCAGCTTTTTTTCTTCATGGTTCATATCTGGTGCTGCTTTCTTATCATAGTTCTAGATATGCCGTGATCTAGATATGGCAGAGAACATGGAAAATTTTTAGTAAATTTAAAGAAAAGTCTGAATGAGAAGGGGTAAGATTATTTGGTAATGTAAATCCCAGTCTTTGGATGACTTGTCAGCAGCACCTTCTTTGATGGAAGCAATGCTTTGGCTCTCCGAGTTAACAGACCATATTGCAGACTTGTGTTATTCACCAATTAAATACCTTCTCTCTTTGAACACAGTTAATAGATTTCCTCTTTCTGAAATTCAAGCCTGTTATTGCTTACGTCTTCTCTAAAATCTGACTTTTTTTATTTCTGAGCAGAAAGAAATTTCCTTTCATTATTGCTAAATCAAAGCATTTCAAAATTGCATACTGAACATATGTAGTCTTGGTTTTATACTTTGGATTCCATGCTGCTCTCGGTTTAAAACTAGTCATTAATTGTTCTGGAGGTAAACTTGAGTTTTCTGCCATTGGCATAAGAAGTTGTGTGCTTCTGGATATAATGTGGGCTGAGCTTTTTTAAGCTGAGTGGTGTGCTGTATTTTTCTCAGTGCCTTTGACCTATGGGTAAATACTTGCCTTTATGTGTGTGAAAAAGGGAATGTTATTTAGTAAGAGTGCTGACTTCTTTTTTTCTATTCTGTAGTAGAAACACCATACTGCTTTCCCTTTGTAAGTCGGAGCAGAACTTGGTTCAAATTGTTGCTTGATAGGGAACACTCTGCCCAGACTGTGTTTCTATGTACACAAATTAATTCATTATTAAAAATATACTATTTCAGGCTATGCTGGAGAAGGAGGCTTTGTAAGGTGCTTTGTATTGCTTTATAACTCACAAAATATCGAAGATGAAACACTTGTTTATTTTGGGCCTAGTTTTTCAGGTGAGGATATTGCTGTGTAGGAAATGAGTTTTTGTACACCTCGACCCATATAATACTCTTTGGGGGCTATTGTTCTGTTTGTTTTTGCTAGCATTCTCCCTGCCTGACAGATGCATCATCAAAGGTGAGAAATACAGTTGCATGAACTGATCACTTATAATTGTATTCTTCATGAGGCAAGGCCTGTCCACCCTTTTCTGTCTGTAAAGTAACACGAGGAAACTGTGGGTTATTTAGAACTTCACTATTGGTTTCTAATATTTCAGATACAAATGTTTGAGTTTTATTTCCCTGTTTACCACTATTGAAAACATTTAGCTCTAACAAAATTACTTAATGTTTTTAAAATAGTCAAATGGGCACTTGCATAAGTGGTACCGATAAAAGCCTTGGAATATTTAACACTTAAAACCTTTGTATGTAGGGACTTTTTTTGCATATATTGCATGCTACCTCATAAGTAAGCTTTCAAGAAAAGAGGTTTTGGCTCTAAACTGTTAAAATCTGACACACACCAGAAAGGCAGTGAACAATTCCTAAACACTGGTTGCCAAACCGAAACTGAGGATTTTGCTACCTTCTAACTAGTTTCACTGTCAAACAATGTGGCACTTGCTGAAAACCAAAATGAGATTTTTCTCCTTATGACACAAATGGTATAACATTTTTTTTGTGATTCGTATTTTAATATTTTTAGCATCAGGCCCTCTGGTGCGTTCTTGCCAAAAGAAGCTGGGGGGGTGTGTATCTGGCAGATTTACTGGAGTGACTTTTGGTACATACTTTTCTGCAATGGAATGGTAATGGAGATGGGTGTAGTTAATGTGAAATGGCATCCAGAGATGACTGATGCTGTATGATTGCTTTCCTCTTATAATTTCACATTTTTTAATGCTTGGTATTGTCTGAATTCTGGACAACTTGTGTTTTTTTGTTTTTTTTTTTTAACAATGAGTAGGTGCAAACTATTTCTTAGCTTCTTTGTGTGTGACCTCCAATACGGTTTTCTAATTACATTGGAGTTGGATCCTTGGGACAAAGGTTCTTAAATTATCTGTAAGGCAGGGTGTGTGCTGGAAGGATTTGTCAGTGCTATCTGAGGCTTGCTAGGCCTCACCACTTGCAGTGATGCTGACAAGCTCCTGGATGCTGTTCTTTAAGTCATGTGCTTAGAAATAACCCCAGTGTAGACATCTGTAGAGGTGCACAGAAGGTACCAGTAAAGTGTATAATGGTTGTAAGAAGATGGTAATACCTGGTAGTCTCTGAAATTATTGTACCATTGTTTTGGTAGTGAATTTTCTTTGTTTATAATAAAACTCATGCCAAAGCAATGATATTCTGGGATAATCAACTGTTTTGGGTACAGTAGATACAAGTAATATGCATGCTTCTCTGAGCATGAACGGGGATGGGTATTTGGAGGTTACTGGCGGTGTGTGCTAAAGTGGTGATAATACATTTGCTGTCTTGTGGTTGTGTTCTTTGATGCCTTCCTCTCCTGATCTTGCAGATGCCCCTTAGTGCCTGGAGAGGTCAGCCAGCAGAAGAAACCATAAAACTGAATGTTCCAGGGGACTGAGGCTATGTGAAACTATTAAAATAAATAAATAATTGTCTCAATTTAAAATGCAAAGCAAAAGATGACCTAGCAAACCATAGTTGAATGGTCTGGATGTGCACGCTTATCTTCTGCTTCTCTTGCTAAGCAAAACAGATTATTCTGTCTTGGGGGAAGGAGGAGGATAGTTAAATAGAAGCTAAACGACAGACCCTGCACTTTGATAGCAGTAGGAACTAAAAATCTTATTGTTGTTATAATAGCTGTGTGTAATTAATCATCTCATATTGATTTGCTCTTAATCTAGATGCAGTGCACAAAGGTTGGAAGGACCCTCATGTTATTTAGCTGCACCATGTAATCGGAGAGAGGATGTGAATAAGACGCAGCAGTGCATTAGTAACCTGTGGGCTTAGGAGAGTCTTCTGCGGTGGACCTTTGTCCACAGATCCAGAAAATAGTAGTGATAATGAGATCTAATCTAAATGAGCTTGGTGCTTACAAGCCGTATCCCAGAGGGCATATAAACATCACAAATATTGATACAGGATCAGTAGAGAGCAGGGATTGATTAGTGGTCAAGGGAGCAGGGTGTCCTAATTGTCTCTGGTAGGGCTGATTAATTTTATCAGGGAAATGTGGGAAAATGAGCCTTAAAATAGATTAAGGGTAGAAGGGCAGTGTGGCATTTTAAAAAGGAAGAAAAGCCTTTTCTGTCATTTCAGCCTTTGTGAATTATTGTTGCTATTGAGCAATACATATCTAGAGACAAGTTTTATCTTTATCTTTGCTTACATGTATATATGTGTATACATATAGATAACTTGTCTTTTGGATCTTTTGTTTCTGTGGCCTATTTCCTAATTTGACTTTTTTTGTGTTCAGATAAAACTTGCTTTTCCTTCCTTTCCACTTGAGATGTTATTTATAGCAAACCAATTAATATATTGTTTGCATACATCATGTTGCTAACCAGTTCTCCCCTGCAGTGTAGCATGTTTGTACATGGTGCCAACCTGCCTTTCTAGAGGTCTCCCTTATAATAAGCTAGGAATGTTCTGCTTGGGTAGCTGGAGGTATGAGGAGATTCAGACAATTTTATACCCTGAGACAGTTCTAAGCAAAGCCATTGTCGAAATGTACAACTGTGTTCTGATCAACATTAGTTTATCTCCGCAGCAAAACCATTGTCATCACAGGAGTAGATAATTTAGCCCTGACAGTAATCTTGGTTTCCTTAAGGAAAGTTCTTATTTGATCTTTTCAAACTGAAACTGGGAAAGCATGTAGACTGTGCTTTTCTAAGCTTTTAATAACAGCATAAAGGAAAGGAGCACCGACCAATTAGTGTTTTGAAAATACAGAATTCTGGCAAGTCACTTATGACAGATTTCGTCTATTGACTGTTTCATGAGAAGATCGACAGTGTTCATGCTGCAGATTCTTCAGCTGAGGCAGTGCAGGCTACAACATACCATTTTTAGGAAGATGTTAACAGCCTTCTGGCTTAGTGTAGAAAGTGGTGTCATTCACTTAGTCTCTGTGGAAAGACCTAAAATCAGACAGCCAAATCATGTTTTCCTGCTTACACATTAATGTTTTGATTTAAAGTTTGCGCTGTTGAAATAAACCTTTGGGGATATCTTGATGTGTGTTTGCTCTCTCTCTTTGTCTCCCATTAAATCTACCTACCTTAACCTCTTGATTTGAGCTGGAAAAAGGTGGATTGAATGAGAGATTTACTTTGTTAGAGAGCCAGGTGTTAGGCCCATGCTAAGCATACTAACAAAATACCCCTGTCATAGAGATATGATGGGCCTCTTGAAATGGTGAGCTGTTCCCTGTCTACCTCTTGTGTGTTCAGATATCTTCCCATCTCCTCGCCTCTGTTTGCTGCATTTGGACCACATGTGCCAGGAGTGTGTGCAGAAAGCTGCCTCTGCTCCAGATGGCCTGGACCTGTAACCGTCTTTTCCTTTGTTACACAAAAACCGTGTGCACTTCTTCATGAGAGGTCATCTCTTGCTATATAAAATCATTTATGCTCTGGCGAGTGTGTGTAAAAGACCTAGCTACACTGATGTCCTTCTCAGACTTGCAGAATCATGGAAAAGGATAAAACTGCCAACAACCTCACCTGGGACATTGTAGACAGGCTGTTTGTGTTGTGTTTTTTCTTGCCATGAGTAGTGGGAAGGCTACAATCACTTCCTGGGGGAGCTCAGTTGAGGTGATACTGGTGGTGACAGCTTGAGGTGGAAGATGTAGGACTGCAGGTCAGGATAAATGACTACAACTGCCAGTGATTTGGAGGACTTCAAGGATGCTCTCTGTATGTCCAGGTGCTGGGTGGTTGAGATCGGAGTCCACTCAGCTTGTGGGCTGCTTACTGGAATGGGCAGCAAATGGCTGGTGAGGAGAGTAAGCCAAGGGGTGGGCATGCAGCAAGTCTTTGCCTGAATAATTGCCTCAGCCTCATAACTTGAGGCTTATAGACTTGGAAGAACAACCCCATGTACCAGTACAGGTTGGGGGGTGACCTGCTGGAAAGTAGCGAAGGGGAAAGGGACCTGGGGGTCCTGGTGGATAGGAGGATGACCATGAGCCAGCAATGTGCTCTTGTGGCCAAGAAGGCAAATGGCATCTTAGGGTGCATTAGAAAGGGAGTGGTTAGTAGGTCAAGAGAGGTTCTCCTCCCCCTCTACTCAGCCTTGGTGAGGCCGCATCTGGAATATTGCGTCCAGTTCTGGGCCCCTCTGTTCAAGAAGGACAGGGAATTGCTTGAAGGAGTCCGGCGCAGAGCCACAAAGATGATTAAGGGAGTGGAACATCTCCCTTATGAGGAGAGGCTGAGGGAGCTGGGTCTCTTTAGCTTGGAGAAGAGGAGACTGAGGGGTGACCTGATCAATGTTTACAAATATGTGAAGGGTAGGTGTCAGGATGATGGAGCTAGGCTTTTTTCAGTGATATCCAGTGATAGGACAAGGGGCAATGGGTGTAAACTGGAGCATAGGAAGTTCCACGTTAACATCAGGAAGAACTTCTTTACTGTAAGAGTGACAGAGCACTGGAACAGGTTGCCCGGGGGGGTTGTGGAGTCTCCTACACTGGAGATATTCAAGGCCCGCCTGGACAAGTTCCTGTGTGATGTACTGTAGGTTACCCTGCTCTTGCAGGGGGGTTGGACTAGATGATCTTTTGAGGTCCCTTCCAACCCTTGGGATTCTGTGATTCTGTGATTCCCGAGCCAGGTTTGCCATCTTTGTATTATTTAAACTTCTGTGGGAGCTATTTTGACTTTTTTTTGTGTGTGTGTGAAGATGCAAACTCCTTTTAAAATTCTAAATGCAGGAATGAATTATATCCTGCCTGGAGATATTTTTAATTTTCTCTGAACTTTTCCTCTTGTGCAGTGGTTCACAGGGATCACAGCCATATGATTAGCCAAGGCTGCTCCTGCTTCATGTTGGTCTAATTATCTGTTCATTAGAATCTTCAGTCTTGAGCTGGGGCTGTGTAGGGTGTCTTTGTTTAAAGTGCAGTCTCCTAATGCAAATATTAAAAGAGAGCTTTCGGGCTTGCCTGAGTCAGACTGACAAGCTAATAATAGCCTTCATGTTAGTCTTGGCTAACAGAGAGCATCAGTATAAAAAGGTTTTACAGGGCTGGTATATCAATCAAATCATGGAACATAATATGCATTTGTGAATTTTGCTTGTTTTAATGCTTAAGCTTCCATTAAGAGATATTTTCTGAATGCAAAGGGCATGGGAGTAAAAATTTCTTCCTCTAAATATACCATTACATCCACTTGAGATTTCAAATCGGTCTTAGATGGCCGCCAATTACTAGAATGCCATAATACAAAACTGTTTTCAATAGCTGTAGTCTTGTTCAAGAAACTCTTAAGTTTATAGGTAACGTGTCAGAGCAGTGAGTCAGATGGCTTAAAAACTAGTGTGTTGAATGTGTGGGGGAGTTGTGAGGATGGCTAATTGTTGGAGAGGGCATGTTTTATTTCCCAGCTTTGCCAGCAGAGGATTACATGTTATGCAATTGCTGCAGTTTAATTACAGTGTAGCAGAGGTTTTGATATCTGCCTTTAAATTATCCCAAGGGCATCTAGGAGGAATGGCTTACTTTGAATAAATCTTAATAAACATATGACTTTATGCTGCTGGCTTGTTTTGTTCTGAGTGTCATTTGTTCCTATTAACTATATCATAGAAGTCAATACAGCTATTCCTGCAAACATGGCAATATCACGAGTAAGTATTTGTAGGATGGGCTTGGTATTGTCATTGCAACAATTGTCAGCTTCTCTCCTTTATTTGTGGAAGAGCAATGCATATGAATGTACCTTTATCTGGAAAGTTTTAGGCAATTCTAATAAAAGGAGATATGCATGAATTATCAGTACATGATGTTCTATTCACTAGAGGGAGAGTCATTTTAAAAAGCCTGCTAAGTGAGGCATGGTTGCTAAGTAAGGCAAGGGTTTTATTAGACCAGCTGACGTAATGGAAAAAAGCAGGCAAGATCCTGAGAGTACAAAGATCTCCTTTGGATGTGAAACAAATGGCAGACTGCGCTAAGAATGGTTTCGGAACAATAGCTCTAAACTTAAGCTAAATACGTTAAATGGTGATGAAATATGAGAGGAAGGGGTAGCTGAGACACGTGGGAAGAATTGTTAGGTAATGGAGATGACATGGGAACATAGAGCAAGGGGTGGTTTCTGGAGGAATTTAAGGCTGTTTGGAACTACAGTGCTACTGTCTTCTGTCTTGCTTCACAGTGTTGGCAACTGCAGTTAGGGCAAACTCAAGGAATGGCAAATAAGGAACAGTATAAAAATGGACTGAGTGGAGGAGGCAGAATATGAAGCAATGTGGGAGGGATGATGTCCACTGAAAGTGTGCTTTAGAATGATAAAGATGAGCAGTTCCTCCAAAGTCTGGGAGAAACAGGCATTCAAGTTCAGGAAACAAGCAATGCCGGTAGGGGGCTTTTGACAAAGGCATGTAGGGATAGGATAAGGCAGAATGTCTTTAAACTGAAAGAGGGTAGACTTAAGTTAGGTGTTAGGAAGAAGTTCTTAGCTGGGAGGGCAGTGAGGCCCTGGAATGAGTTGCTCAGAGAAGCTGTCATTGCCCCATTCCTGTCAGTGTTTAAGGCCAGGTTGGATGGGGCTTGAAGCAACCTGGTCTAATGGGAGGTGTCCCCACCCATGGCAGGGAATTGGAACTGCGTGAGCTTTAAGGTCCCTTCCAACCCAAACCATATATATTTTAAGTTGGCTACCTGGAATTCCCTGGGGGGGGTGGTTGGTTGATTTTTAAATCTTTTTTTTTTTTTTCCTCTCTACATAAGTGTCCTGCTTAAGTGTCCTTGTTGGGTGAAGGTCCTTGTTGAGGCGGGTATCTTGGGTATTACCTTTAGCTGGGGAGAGCTGTACTACATTTGGAGACCTGGCTGGGTTTCTCATTCTGTGTGTGATTTGCATGACTGGCATCTGCAAGTACTGAGTGTCTTCTGCACGGTTCTGGGAATATTGTGGAGTGGACTTGATGTAGGCAGGCAGGGTTTCTTCTGAGTATTTAGCTCAGCAGTAAAAATGACCATGCTTACCATATTTTCTTGTGCTGCACAGGCTTAATTTAAACTACCTGAAGACCTGCAGATGAAAGACTTACTTTTTCATTAGAAAGGCTAGCTTGCATGGTGTTCAGGCATAATAGGGAGGTGTAAAGTACTTTGGGCCTCTGAGATAAAAAAAACACCATAAAGCTGGAAAGAGCTATTAAGAATATCCAGTATAACTAATGGTAACCTTAACTGCCAGGTAGCTGTTGGGCCAGAGCAGTTCTTTCTTATTAATGCAAAAAACCCTCTCCTGTCTTCCAGCACAGGCTCACATTCATACCTCTGATGACTGACAGAGGAAACAAGTGTATTACTCTTTGTTACTTTCTGGCCTGAAGAGGGATCTCAAATGTGAATTTGGGGAAGGACTTGTCTGCTGGCCACTGTGACACAACTGGTCAATGTTGTTTTACCATTTACCAGAGGGGGTAGGCAAGGATGCTGCTTTTAGCCCCACTGTGCTTAAATTTGCAAAGCCTCACCAACTAGAACAGGCTGTCTTGCGGAATTCATGATTTAATTATGTTAACAATCTGTAGCCTACTAAAAATCACTATCATTTTGTTACAGAAGGCTCCTACCTTAAAAGATAACAAACTGCACCATGTTCGGTAGCTTTAGGTAGACCTTACAAGTTTTATGCAGTCATTATCTGGCATACTGCATTTCCTAAATTACAGCACAGCAAAGAAATCTTAATAATGATGACAGTCTTTGCAAAACCATCAGCATGTAAGTTTGTCATTTTGTTTTTTGTTTCTTTTTTTTACCCTCCATGCCTCCTGAAATCCTACTGTTTTTCTAGCTAGGGCTCAGTAGCAGGATGGAGATTACATGCCATCCTACAAAGCAATGCTTTTATTTTGGTCTTCTTATTTTAGGAATAATCAGCAGAGAACAACACACTTCCTGTTACAAATTACGTGTGCTTCCCTGAGGGGGCTAATAGCAGAGAGGGGCTCTTACAGAATATGAATTTGCTGTAACAAATAGTTTAGATTAGATAAATCGCATCTGCCCTTGAATCCAGTGTAAATCTTCCATTGACTTGTATGGAGCCTGAGTTTCATTGTATGTTTGTGTACTGTTTATAAGGCGGGCACTGTCAGTTCCTAAAGCTTTGATTCCTGCCCTTGCATGTCAACTGAAATAGGGGCTGTTGCATGTACAAGACCTAGTGGTGGGACTTGCAGTGGTCTTAGTGTAGGAAGAGCCTCTCAAGCTGCCTAGCCTCAGTCATCTGCTCCTCAGTTTGTGAGGCACCATCCTTTGTCAGGCAGTACCTCATCTGAAAGAGTTGCTGTAGATCAGTGGTTTTGAGGGAGAGGGAAGAGCATCTGCTGGGTTGTCGGTCACATTGTGCTTCAACACTTGAGCTCATTTTCTGGGAACAGCATACAGTAGTGTTTTGCTAGCTGGGGCATTCATGTAAAAATTGCCAGCAGGATGTGTTTGTGCTCATGACTTGGACAACCAATACATTAATGAAGTCTTGGCTTCATTAATACCTGTGGACAATTTGCCATTCTGAAGTCATGGGATCATGATTTGTCAATTGGTTATCGATACTGGATTTTTAGCAAGGTGGCTGTTTGATCAGGTCAAGGTGAAAAAAGTCATAGAACTAGGTTGTTTTTTTTTTTTTTTTAAATAGCTATTTAAAAACCTGTTTCAAATTTTATTAAATGTAAGACACAACATGCTTTTCTGTATTTCTCTAGACTAAATTTTGTGCTAGAAATAATAAAGTATATCTTTCTTTCCCTCAAGGCCAAATGTCTGTCCAGTGTTTGAGTTGGCATTGGTAGGACACCCACAGCCATGTGTCCAAGCCTTTAGTCGAATGGTGAAGATGTGGAAACAAGGTTGCGCAAAGAGGAGGTGGTGTACCCGCTATGAGAGAAGGTAGTCCATTATCTATAATTATAAATTGATTCTTTTACTGAGCTTAATGCAAATTCTTTATAACTTTTTTTTTGTGAGGGAAGCTGTAAAATACTTCATCAGAGATGTGCGATGTAGTTATGAATATAGTTGGTGTCCTGCTGAGGTTTTACTTTGTCTATTATTACTGAGTAGAAAATGCAGCTATTTTTTGTTTTGCTTTGGGTGTGTCATGAACTTCTTGGCTTGCTTTAGATCATAATTATATATTACTGGAGAGTGTTCCTGTCTTTTTCAGGTCAAGTCTAGCTGTCAAGTTACCTACTTCGAAAAATTGAACTTTCCTATTTCTGTCATGCTTAGAACTGATGGATCTGACTCCCCCAATAACTAAACCTCAAACTGATTATAAACCAAAATTACTCACCTTTGACTAGTCTGAATACAAATTAATCAGAAAATATGTGGACATGACATAATAGAGCATTGGATGTTATCAGGATGCGTTTTACTCTTTGTTTCATTTTTAACAACTACTCTTAGGGGCTGAAAAAAGGTATCGTAAATATTACATGAATACATTTTATTCCTGATGAGAGGTAAATAACTGGAATAGAAGTTGAGTGTTCTCTTAAACTTACTCTCTTTAAAGGTCTGGGTACTACACAATTTACAAGCAGGTGTACAGATTGGAGCGTCAGACTGTCTATAAATGCTGCCCTGGATGGGTCCAACATGACAATGAACCTGGCTGTTTGCATTGTAAGTTGATGGCAAAACCTTGACAAACAAAGAGAGGTGACATGCTTAGATCTTACTTTCCTATGCTTAATTCTAGAAAGATGGGGTTTGTTTCTTGCTATTTGTAACTGGGATTTCCAGTTAAAAGGAGGCAATCTATTGATGGGTAAGAAAACTTCATTTTAAAATACAAAAGCTGTCATAGGCAGTACTATCAAGTATCTCTAAACAGTGGAAACTGAATTTTTTTATTATATTTGTTGCAGCACTTTTGTGCCAGCCTGACTTTAACAGGCCAACCAAATTTATTGCTGTTACCCAAATTATGCAAAGAAATCTGCTGTAAGGCATTTGTTTCTTAGATATAGCACTTACTGCAGAGTCTAACTGGTTTTGGCTTTTTCACTGCTGCTGTTGCCATTGAAGCAATTGTGTTCCTACACTAGGGTCCTCCATCTGAGAACCTGTTCCTATCAGTAATTTTTAATCATGACTGGATGTTTTTCTGAAAGATGGAATTTAATTTAAATGATAAGGCTGCAATTTAGCCACTGTTAACAATGAGTAGAAGATAGCAATCTACTTGGTGTTTAGTTTTGTTTCTGTTTTGTCAGTAATTGTATTTTCTGTTTGAAAGTTAGCATCTGTTCCTCTGTATCTTTTAATCTTCATACCAACTCGAGGGATACACTCAAAAAGCCTGCTTTTATGTTTGTCTCTGTTTTTAAAAAAGTCTAAGAGGTATTCCTGTTAGTTTCAGACTGAATCTACATATTTAGTGTGCACCTGTTTAGTTGTAAGAAGTCTGTAAGAGATGTTTACAATCTCTTTTTTAATCTCTGGTGTAAAGGAGTTTTAAGTATTTGAACACCAATAGCAATATAAAATCCCTTTCTTCCTGAAAGAGCAGTGCAGGCTTGCTTTGAATTCTTTAAAGGCACAAAAGAGGTTGAATTAGTCTTTTATATTTTGGTACTCTTTGCAAGTTTGTCTCAAGTATGTTGAATTTAATTTATAGTAAATAAATAATGTTTGGTGTTGGAGGAAAGGAAATATTTTAATTCCCTTCGATATATATAACATCTTTTAGTACACCAGTGCTTCTTAACCATTGCTGCATTATTCTCTGGCAGTTCATGTCATCTTTAATACTGGATTCAGGCATTGCTTTGAGTCCCAAGAAACTGTCTTTGGCCTCTGAAGCATACTCAGGTTAAACTGCATTATCTTAGTCTTATTTCTCACTTAAAGTCAAATTTTTTCATATCAATGTGGTACCTCCAAACATGATGATAATTTCTACTGCAGTCTAACCTCTCCACTTAAATAAAAAGCTTCTTATTTGGAAGTTCCTGTTACAGCAGGACTATGACAGGAAGAGGCAATTCTGGAAGACCCTTGGCACAAAAACCAGTAACACACCCACCCTCATTTCATTCTATTTGTGTGTCCTAGTGCTGTGCACTGTTGGCACTTGTTTCAATGGAGGGAAGTGTTCAGAAGCAGGATCCCAGGTTTGCCAGTGTCCTGCAGGATTTCAGGGTCCTCGCTGCCAGTATGGTGAGTCAAACTAAATGTCTCAAATGCATCTGGTGCTTGGGTAAAAAGCATGCTTAACAATGTTTGTTACAGCATGAGCATTTTATTAATGTAGACTTAAAGTTGCCTTTGCACTCTAACTTGTTATTTGGTCACTCTCTTATTTTCCAGAATTTGCCTTGTTTGGTATTGAATTTTAACAAAGCAAGAAGAAATTTAACTTGGTTGATATCAGATGAGTTTCTGTAGTGGATAATACCACTGAATATCATCAGTGGTATCCAGTGGAGTATTTTCTATTGCTTCTGAACTTGGATGTTCTCGTGATGCTCTTGCTAAGTTTCTCTGCATTGCTTTTTACCTTTGTGAGAATAAATTCTGAGTCAAAACAGCTTGGACAGCAGGTTAAAAAAAAAAAATGCAGCAAATGAACTGAATGTATTTTTTCATGTTTTTTTTTTTTTTGGTGCATCTGTAAGTAAGAAGGCTGATTTTGCAGATCACTGGCATGTATTTCCTAGTGTTCTTGAAATAACTCATGCACCAATCGTTCATTTCAGTAACTGTGTCCTAGCTTATTAGAGACTAAATTCTATGAATTTATACTATCACCCACTCTTAGTGGGAATCTTTCTCTCATATGCTGGTTCATAATCTAATAAACCCACAATGGGTTGTCTTGTAATTTACGTGGAATAAGATGATCACATACTGTGTAAAGCTCCCTAAAATTACAAGACTGCATCCATCTGGCTTCTTATGGGAGGAGGAAAAAGTTATTCCTTCAGAGTAGGCTGTGACTGGGACAAAGGACTTCTTTTGTATTAGGAAAACGATAATTTCCTTTTCAACTGAATCACATTGTGTTTCTTTCAAAGAAAGACAGATTTTTGAATATTTAAGTCTTTCACTTTTAAATTCCCATATGTTCACATCCTCACCTGCCTCATTTCTCATGAAGTATAAGTTGGAAGGAACGTAACTGTTTACAACAATCCGTTTAAGAGCTGAAAAGCTAAAGCTAAGCTCTGTACTTGATATGTGGCTTCTCATGCTTGTTTCATAACCTTTGTCATATTCTGATCTCTGGGCTCCACCAAGGCTTATGTGATAGTGTGGGCTCACTACACCAAAGCAGCTGCATCTGTATGGGTAGCAGCCTCCCTCAGTAAAGGTATAAAGCAGCTGGAGTTGCAACAGGCATGGTAAGTGGGAAATGTAAAAAGTCAACAAATGTTGCAGCAGTTTCATGGTTCATTTATGTATTTTATTTATTCATGCCTAGTCATAGATGACATCTTTCACTATAAGGAAGTGTTTAAATAAAATGCAGAGCTCTTTACAAGGAAACGTCTATTCACATCAGACCACAGTGTGCCAATATCTGTCTTCAGGCATGAGTTCAGTTGAGCACATTCTAAGGGAGATGGTGTAATTGTGTTTTTCTTTACTGCCCATAGAAACAAGCTTATGTATGTCACTTGATATGAACCAGAGTGACACCAATGCAGGTTACTTTGTTATTGACTTACAGTAAAGCTGCTGGTTCAAGGTAAGTAGGATCAGGATCTCTAAGGAGCCCATATAATAAGCTTTTGCCAAATACAATGTAAGTCTCAGCAAATTCTAAACAGTCTTTGCTAGTTTGACTCTCCTGTTTCTAGCTAATGCCTACAGCACTAAGGCATTTCTAAGAGGCAGATTATGTGGGTGTGACATGTGGATAACACAGGTCAGATTTTCAAACTGAAATGAGATTGTTTGGCCTCTGTGTCACAGGTTCTTGACTGTAGATACTAAAACCAGTGTGAGGTATTCTGAGATTCTTGCTTTTTGCAGTGGGGTGGATTTTTATTTTCGTGGTTTGTCTGCTTTCTATTGATTCCTGAGGTTTGAATGGAATTTCGGTAGTCGTAATTTTCAGGTTTATACAGTTGCTGCTATTGCAGTCTGGCAGGGGTAAGTTTATAAATTAAATTCTGAAGGGAAAAAACTACTTTCATGGACAACTCGCTTATCTAACAAAAACAAGGTAACTTTAGAGTGCAAGGCCTCTTTAACTGTTGCAGGCATCTCCAGTTAGATGTTGGTGAGGTTTGTACTGTATTTGTTCTAAGCAGAACTAAAGAAAATGTACTGAGGAATCAGAAGCTATAGACTGTTTTTGTGTCTGATGTTGGAATATTGCTCTTGTAAATTGGTTTGAATTTAATGTGACTGCATTACTTAGCAGTAATATCTTGAGCTTATAGGCAGTTTAGTCTGTCCCCTCCTCCCCACTTGTCTGTGCAGCCTGACTGTAAATAAACTGTTTTCCTTCCAATGCTTAACCCAAAGGAAAAGGAATCTCTCCTACCAGCATCTTTTGCTTTGAGGAACAGGTGGGTGTCAGGAAAACCGTGGTTTATAATCTTGGAACATGTGCTATAAAATATTAGTAGAAAAGATTATAGTATAATGCATGAAGCTATCAAAGAGCACTGTGGTACAGAGGCACACTTCTACCTCTCAACTGTGTTCCTCAATTGAGTCTTCGGTAGGATTGTTCAGGTAGTACTTTGGGGGCTTTACAGGGAAAGAGAGGCTCTAACTGGATATGAGACCACAAACTTCTGGCCAAAAGCTGCCCATCAGGCATTCCTTGGTTGTAATCTTTGTTTCCATCACTCTTGGTGGTGTGGCCTCCTGTTAGCCTCTTGGCACAGGGGGAACCATGAGCATTTCCTAACTATACGTACACTCATTTAAGCAAAATTGTGCTATGTATTCCATTTTATAGCTCCCCTCTCAAACCTCTTTGCTCATCTTTATTCTGTTTCTGTCATTCAGTAGTGATAGCTAATTCTGAAGTTTCACTTGTGAAGTGGATCTCATTATCTCTCTCCTGGGCACTACGATCCACAGACAATAAACTGTTATAAAAATATTATTAAAGTCAGTTAATCTAAAAGATAAATGGGAGCATACATTCCTAATCTATTTTTTCTGTTTGTCACCTTTATATTTGCCATAAAGTTAGTAGGTAGGCCAGCCTCCTGCAAATCAAATTGCTACATGCTTTGTCCTGGTCTGTCCTGCAGAAAGTTTGATATGGATCATTGAGCATGACTTATAATAGCCAAGTGCATCATAGCAATCTGCAGCTGAGACAACTATTCACAATTGATATGATTGCATCTAACGACTTTATCATGTCGTGCTTTAGCAGCCTGCAGCACAATGTTATGAGTCCTGTAATGAACTTTAGGTAATTGTGACTAGAAATGTATTGCTGCATTGCTTCCACAGTGTACTCCATAGTTTTATTATTTTACCCTCACAAGTAGCAATAAAAAGTTAGAAGAAAGATTTATTGGTGAAATGGTCGAGCCCTTCATATAGCCATTACAAGGATTCAGTAACAGATTGAGCCATCTCTTACATTGTCTGCTGCAATTTGTCTTGTGATAATAGACTTACATCCATTACAATGTAAACTTGCAAGCTGTATTTCCTTCTATATTTCTTTACTTGCTTGAGAGTTGAGATTCCTGTTACTCTTGAGCCCAGTGAAGGGGAGGAAGAAATACATGTAACAGAGAAGAGAAATGGTAAAAGCCACTGCCAAGAATCAAATCTGCTGCAGTGCTGGTTTCATTGTTATTCGTTAGTTGTGCTGGTAATCTTGTTCAAGGCCTGCTAGCCAGCTGAGCTGGACATCACAGTAAATTAACTTCATTCAGCTTGTTTAATTTGGCCCTGAGACTTGTACTTGGATATGCAGCTACTGAAAGCATGCCACGTTCTATAAACAAGAGTAGCTTTATGTACTCCTTGTATACATAAAATTGTTCAATTTAAAATGAAGGGCTAGTTTTGATTCTTAAAATCAAACCTCAAGTTCTTACAGGTTTTACCAAGTGCCTCCTGCTGGTTTTAATAATTAAAGTAAAACCAAGAATGAGAACTGAATAAGCTTTAGAATTTCATGACTGAAACAAAATACCAGCATTACAAAGGTTTTGTAAGAGGCTACCGTAATTAGGAAAGAGTAACTGCAACTGAGCACCTCCTGAGATGATGAGTGTTATCAGAAGACATATAAAAGTAGGTAAGGAATGACCAAGGCAGACTTGTCAGGGAAGTTATCTTACAATGACAGGATGTTTGTCATCTGAGCTTAATAATTTGAAGAAAGCTGAACACAGTATTCCAGTGTTTAACAGATTATCAAGTGTCAATATATTTCAGTTTTACAATGTGGTGTTGGCTGTAATGCAGGTGGAATTTTAAATTAATTCTCTTGCAATGCCTGATGTAGATGACTAAAGATTTCATGCTTGGGAAACTCTACATGTTGAGAGGCAGTGTAGTCTGCTGAATATAGTGCTCGCCTGATATTTGAGATAAGGGCTTTGCTTTTTGCTTGCCACTGACCTTGGATATTAGTTCAGTAACTTTTAGCAAGTTATACCGCTATGCCTCAATTTCTTTGTATATGGAATGTTGATAATGATAGCTCATTCCTTTGTGAAGCGCTTTGAGACCTAAGTAATTAAGCATAAGGTAATAGCATTAGAATGTGTATATAGAAGCAAAATGCACAGTGAATGGGTAGCTAAAATGAAATGCTTACGAGATATTAATCAGTTCATTGACTAGCTGTCAATCTTTTCCTTACCTCTGGTCACATGCTATTAACATGTTGAACTATATAAACAAAAATCCTAATCCAAGTAGATCAGAGTTTAAATTACAGAACTACCTAAAGGCTTGGTTGTATTTTGTTTTTCTATTTGGGTGTTTTTGTTTGTGGTCTTTGGGGTTGTTTTTTTTTTTTGAGTTTTTTTTGTTTTGGGGTTTTTTTTGTATTTTTTTTTTTTTTTAACCATTGAGTCAAATGGCAGGCATTTGGCTGGATCTTCTCACAACTCAAAATACTCATTCACTGTGAAAAAAGAGTTTTCTTCAATTTTCCTCTAGGAAATATTTTTTCCTGCAAAGTCATTTGATAGAACTTCTGATTATTGTTCTGACTGCCATTTTGATCTCTTCTAGAGATGCATATTTTATTATTTGAGATGGAGACCTAGGTAAGCCTTACAGGGCAGTATATATCCATGAAACAGTATTACAAGTTTTCATTCTTTGTAGGTTCCTTAAAATGTCAAGCTTAAAACTCCCATGGGTCTGTTACCCATAGAGATGTCTTTAGTTTTCATGGATCTTTGTTTCCCAGTGGAACTACCTAATGTCTGAGTATTTGTGAGGGTAAATTAGTTGTTAAAAGTACTTAAGCAGTGTTGCTGATAGAAAGGCTTTCACTATTGCCAGTGGTTCTTTCATTTTGTGTTCATATTTTGGCTATGAAATTTTATATTCATATTTTGGCCACGCAGTTTTACCGAAGACAAGATTTTTAACATGAACATTATCATTAGCCCATAGGAGGGTGGAAGAAGATCACACAAAGGTCATTTATTCAGATTAGAGTAGTGCATGTAATCTCTTTAAGATAATCAGGAATTTTTTGTTTTAGTACAGTCATTCTGCTCCAAATGACTTAGTCTCACTAGTGAAGAGCTAGCAAGCCAGTCATTGCAAGGGAAGCAGAGATGACTGATTAGGCTGCTTAGGTACCTGTTCTGTGGTAGAAAGAAACCTTGTGATTATCCTCTCCTTCTAGTGGGCCCTGCTGTTCTTTCTCTGCTCCTTTTCAGCTCCTAGGAAAAATGACCCATCACCCCTGTAACTTTTTCTTTGGCTACCATACTTTTCTGATTTTGTGATTAAGAAGCACTGGCTGACAGAAAATATGAATGTGTAGATGCTTTTGTTCCTTTGTATTGCTGAAAAGAAGCACTAGTGTCATGTGAGCTTCTGACAGCTTGAGAGCATCCTGTTGGTTTGGTACGTGCTCTTGAAAGTTGTACAACCGCTTGTGCCTGCATTAGGGGCTATGGTAATGAGTGTCTTTTTCAGCACTTGTCAAAGTAGTAAGTGGGGTTGTACTAGAGTATCCAAAACCCTTCCAAGTAGTGAAATTTGAAAACGTGGATGTGTTTTAAACAAGCACAGCTAACAAGGTGTGTTGACATGTTTCATCTTATCTGAAGCGTAGAGTAGACCATGATGCTTCCCTTCCTGTGTGAACCGCACAGGAGAGATGAGCAGCATGAGGCAGTTCAGTGTGATGGTGCTTTACTGTCGTCTTATGTGGCAGGCTGGTTGTAGGCAGCAACTAATGCTTGATGTTGCTAAGGAAGTAGACAGTGCAGACATCTCAGCCAGTTCTAAAGCAAATTGCTTTCTTTCAATGAAATAGCAGGCAGTCTAGACTTCAAACAACCTTAATATAAATAGGGCATATTACAAATGCAGAAGCTCTTGATTTAGATGAAGTGACCTGAGAATCCAGTATTTGTCTTTTCTATATGTCATTCCAACACGGAAGGTTTTACAGTTCCTTTAAAACTGTTTCAAAGCCTGTTTCAGGTGCTTTTTGTTTAGTGCTAAGTGTGCTTTGCTACTTAAGATGCATTTGAAAAATCCCCATTGTTTAACTTATTTTAAATGTTTTTCGATTTAAAGTCCTACTTCAGTTGTCTAGCCAGCTTTGCCCTTGCTAAAATTGGTAGATGCATATTCGTATAGCCTGGCAAGCTGTATGTTTAACTCATGTAGAGTGGTCCTGTAGGCAAGAAAGTTAACCTAAAAGGAGATCTAGAAATCTGCTTGGTCTCAAATCAGGATAACATTTTCAAATTTCCCTGCATTAACTAAAAATCAGTGTCTTATTTCATATGAAGATACCTCTGTTACTAGGGTGTTAGTCCTCTTTCACCTTGCTTGATATTGTCAGTAGCATACTGGCATCAGGTGAGTTCATACCAAATTCAGCCTTTGTATTTCTTGGTGTAATCCTGTATATCATCAGCCTCTGTCAGCTTAGAGTTGTCAGGGTTAAATTGGTGTTCTGCCATCACTGCTGCATTCATTCCTGTGCTGCTTGTGTGATCTGCTTCTTGGTGACCTTGAAAGCTGCTGTCAGCACTGCCTGTTTCTGACTCGGACTGGGGCTGCAAAGCCTCACAAAATCTACAAATCTGGTTTTGGCCCTTGCAGAAGCAAGAGGAGACAAATGCTGGTGTCTTGTTCATTCAGTCCATAATTGGTTTATCAACTTTAATGAAATTTTAGCCATGGTAAAGTCTTCTGATGTAACAGTTTAGCAGGTTCTGGTCTCACTGGGTAGTTGGAGACATTCAGCACTTCAGTGACCTGATTGCCTTGAAAACCTAAGAAACAAATATACAGTGGTTAATTCTTCTTCTCCCATGCATCCTCCAAGCCTTAATGTAGCATATAAATTTCACATTAGATTCTTAAATATTTTAAAAGAAAAAGCAAGCAAGCAAACAAACAAAAACCCCCAAACCAACAAAGTATTGTAAGTATTACAACAAGCAAACAAAAAAAACCCAACAAACCAACCAACCAAATAAATATTAAAAAAAAAAGGCAAAACACAAATCCATTTCTATGAAAATGCCAACCTCTAAATGTAGGTCTATCAAAACATTTGTCTGCTGTCATTGAATAATGCCTTCTGGGTGTGGTCTCATGGTAATACACCTTTCTCTAATCTGTCTCCTGTATTCTGCACTTTGATAGCAACTGATAGGTATCCTGACACTTAAGAGATTGTGATTTGAATAATAAATTACAGACATATATAGTCACAAATTAATACCAATAAAATGTTGGACCTAAATATAAAATGTCACAGAGCTGGAGCTGATTAGAAACTCTTGGGAAAGATGAGTTGAATGTTATTCCATGCAGCTCTTCTATGCAGAGACGTGCAAAAGACAAACATAGTGCACAAAACACTGCAAAATGTCCAAGCTACGTGTAATCTTAAGAAAAAAGTTAATGGCATAATCTGTCCTAATGATCGATAACAGTTGATTCAGAGATTATTTTCAGTTTTTATTTCAGCAAACAAGATCCTATGATGGATTAAAAAAAACCAACCCAAAATCATAGCTTCCTTCAGCCTTTCCATTCTTTCTTCTTTGGCCATTCCTCTATGTTCAGTTCCCTCTTGACACACACTTAGTTTTTGCCAGCATCATCTTATAGTAACACCTTTCAGCATTGGTGAGATATGAACCTCTACAGATCAAAAAGCTCTTTTAAGTAGCCACTGAAAGGTTAGGAGGAATAAAAGCTTTTTCACTTTAATATGGGAATGGTAAAACACTGATTTTAAAAATCAAGCCTGGCTCTTGCCTAGATATGACCGGATGTAATAATCAGCCGATCTTGCTGAAATGCTCTTGAGTGCCTGGGCTTCACAGCCATTAGTACAAAGCGACAGGTAGACAGATGACAGGAGTGAAACAGCAAACAAATATGTCAAAAGTAAATGAACCTAAGAATAACCACTTGAGAGCATATTCATTCTTACTGTGTTTGGTACAAAAGGCTCTTTACTTTTTCCTTGCTAGAAAAAGTAATGGAAGAAAACCTGCTTTCTAGCTACTAGCATTTATTTGATGTTGGTTCAGGAAATGTGATAGTAAACCAGAGAAAAGATGTACCTGCAAGCATCTCTGTGCTATGTTTATTTTATTTCCCTCCCTTCCTATCAAAAGGCAGGTGAGCAGACCTTGAGTCTCTAGAAACATCTGGATTCTATTTCATAACTCCTGCAGGTCTCTGTGACCATGGGCAAATTTATTTGGGTATTCAGCCTGTCTGCTTCAGTGCAGTGCAGAGGTATCTGAACTGGATTACAGTCAATTAGGTCAAGTAATACAGGTGAGTTTAAATAGCCAGTGGTACTGTGGCTAGACTTTTCCCAGCACTCAGTTAATGCAGTTTTTATGTAGATCTGTAGGTAACCCCTATATTGAAATTATCTGGGTAACCTAGGGTTTTAACTGATTTGGCAGAATATCCAGCAGAGATTGTCGCTATGCATCTCATTCTTATCTCAACAGATAGATCTCACCTTTCTTTAACCTTCTTATGCTTGGAGTCGGAGGTCAGGCACTTCTGTCTTTGGTTGTGTTATCTTACCCATTCTTGGAAGTGATTGCACTGTCATGTGTTTCCAAAGAGGTACAAATAATGAGAACTCTTCACAAAGCAAGCTCTATTGACTGTCGCTTTCTACTTCAGCAGCATTACTGTAGCATGTTGTTGCTGATTGCTTTTACTCCCGTGGAATGTTCTTGAGGCACTGTCATTACAACGTTTCTTACAGAAGTGAGGAAATGGAGGCTTCTTGAGCAGCACTTCAGGGGTTATGACTGAGAGTCAGATTTAGGTTGCTAATTATTTTTGCTGGCCTAAACACTTTAACATGTGGATATGAAGAGTTTTTGACTGTAGAAGGAAAAAACTGTACTTCTGGAAATGAGCATATGCAGCTGCCCAGTCAGGCTGTATCTCTAGGTCTGATTTAAGACACAATGGCTTTCAAGAAATGATCTTGCTGGTAAAGGAAGGCCTGTTCCTTTTCTGGTTTCTTTCCAGCCCTTTCCTGCAATTCTCTCAAGCTGGGTATTGATGTTTGCTTTATTTTAGAGTTTGTGTTTTAAAGTTGACAAACAGATCTGTTAATGTGTGTCTTGTTATACCTCCTTTCTACACAGAATTCCTTCCGCCCTGTGCCTTATGTCTCCTTGGGTGTCCTCTCAGTGCTTTCAAGGAAACAGCTATTTTCTTTTAGCCATCATCCACCTAGAAATTTGTTTGCTCAGGTGTGATGACTGCAACAGACTTCAATATAAATACTACTTTACAGTCATTTAACAGTGTTCTTCAATGCTGATGTTTATTTCATCTAAAAGGGGCAAAAGAGTTAATTACATTGTCTAGAAATTGAGACGGAATCTTGCCAGCAACCACAAGCCATTGCTGCTCACTTCGATATAACTGAACTCACAGTAGTGGCAGCTGGATTTAATTATAAGTTTGCAACCCTGTGGTTTTGGCAGCAGCTGCTGAAGAATGGATAATGCAAGTAGCCTTCAAAGCCATTCACATTAGAGATAAAACCTTGTCATTCATGGAGACAGCTGACTGAACAAGTATTGAAATGAACAAAGATTTCCCCAGGGTGTTTGTGGTATGAGGTTGTTGGTTTTTTTTTTTTCTGTCTGGCTTTTGCTCCCACATGCCAGGCATGCAGCATTTTATTCTGTGTTTCCACCCAAAAATGAGAGTAATCACAAATGTCATAGAATAGAATCATAGAATGGTTAGGGTTGGACAGGACCTGAAGATCATCTATTTCCAACCTGCCTGCCATTGGTAGGGATGCCTCACACTAGACCATGTTGCCCAAGGCTCTGTCCAACCTGGCCTTGAACACTGCTAGGGATGGAGTATTTACCACTTCCTTGGGCAACCTCTTCCAGTGCCTTACCATCCTCATAGTAAAGAGCTTCTTCCTTGTATCTAAACTGAACTTCCCTTGTTTTTAGTTTGAAACTATTACCCCTTGTTCTGTCACTACAGTCCTTAATGAAGAGTCCCTACCCAGAATCCTTGTAGGCTTCCTTCAGATACTGGAAGGCTGCTATGAGGTCTCTGTGCAGACTTCTCTTCTCCAGGCTGAACAGCCTCAATTTGCTCAGCTTGTCTTCATATGTCCTTAGAACACCTAATATTCTAAGGTATTGAACTTACTAAATAGCAATGTGTGTGCATGTGTTTTGTGTTCTGAGTGACTTCTCTAATGCTGAGCAGTCTAGGCTAAGTATCAGTTGTGTGATCAACATGTAGCTAAACAAGTTCAAAAAGAAATAATACTCTTACTAGATTTTATTGTATTTCTGTAGTAGTCTTATGAAGTAAGCATTATCCTTGCTTGAAATATGAGGAGGGAGAGGGATGGGAGAAGGCTAAACACGTGCAAAAGGCACTATAAAGTTTGACCTTATTTGTTACTTTATTCAGTGATATATTGGGAGTAGACTACTGTGATTGGCAAACTATAGAAAAAATTGAATTTCAGGGTTTTTTTGGTTGTTTTCTAGTTTTTATAAAATGGAAATCTTCAAATTCTAAAATGAACTTGAGTCTTGAAAAAATGAAAACTAGAAGCTACAACCTCCACAGACAACTTCAAATATTTTTCCAAGTAGGATTTGAACAAGAGCTGGGTCTAAATGATGTGAAAAATCTAAGTGTGATACAGATTATACTCCTGGTTTCAAGTTTGGCAGTATTGGTGCCATTCGGTATAACATGCCATTTACCCCAAAAAACTGTTGGCTGCTATGACTTCTTTCTCAAGGCAAATCTGCCTCTTCTGTGTAACTAGACACATTGTCAGGGTCCGAATGGGGAAAAACCCAGTGTTAGAAATATTTCATTTGTGATCCCAGGGTGAAATTAAGACACAAATGAGGTCAAGTACAGCGATCAGTCAATTTGTTTAATTATAAAAAGACAATTAAAAAAAGAAAATTATTAAAAAAGGACAGATTAGAAAAAAGATAAAAGTTAAGTAATCATTCAGAGTGCAGACAGATAGTTGTCCCAAGGGTCTGTAGTTGTCATCTTTGGAAGGTGCCACCCAGGATCTGTAGTAATCAGTGCTGGAAGGTGTTCACCATTGTGATTACCTTTTTCTCTTTTTATTATATGCTGGGGAGAGTACCTCTGTTCTTAATGTCATGTACTGCACATTCTTTGTGGATCATGTGCATCCATTTTTGTTGGTCTTGCAGCCAGCTCTTCAACTGCACATCTGTCAGCAGTCCTTGAGATAATGGACAGCACTTCCTCACACCAGTCCTCGAGATAATGGATGGAGGAGTCTTGGCTCCTCCCACCCATCTCTCAGACAGTGGATGGTGGAGTCCCATCTCAGCTTCTCATATCAATCTTTTAAGACAGTGGACAGTGGATTCTGATTTCAGTTCAGTCTGTCACACACATGCACACCAGTGTGTTTTCAGGAGAAGATATTAAGCAAATCTGCAGGATTTTGTGTATGTTGTAGACCCTGTGGTGTCATCTTTTTCGCTGAGCTGTGGCTGTCCCATACCTTGGAAGTGTTCAAGGCCAGGTTAGATAGAGCTTTGAGCAACCTGGTCTAGTGGAAGGTGTCCCTGCACATAGCAAGCGGTTGTCTGAGATTTCTTTTCTCATGTTATATCACTGGGAAGTTGCTATCTTACTCCCAGCAGTTTTGGTAGTTTTTTCAATGATAATATGGGCATATAACCCATAATGTTTTTAATTAATCTCTGGAAGTTGTGGTATGAGCTTAATGTTAGTATTGCTTGTAGGCAATGATCAGTTTGAAGGTGAATTCTAGAAGGAAAATGGTCAGGACTTTATACAAATTTGATTTGTATACACATTAATTAGGTGAAACAAGTTTAACTACTCTTGCTTAATTTTGTCCTGCTCAGAAAGGCCTTCTAGCATCTCTAAAATGGTAACAACTGTACAGTACAAACCCCAACAATTAGGCTTGCATTGTGGTGCAGGCTTTCCAGTTACTCAGTTCAGACATTCTCTGCTGTCATTTTCTAACACCATTGGTCACAGCTGCTTTCTAAAATGACTTTCTGTGCTCTCTTAAATTTTGAGGTGAGGAATGCTTTGGAATATTTGAAATCCTTTTCTGTTTTCTCTGCTACAAGACTTGCTGTTCTCTGAAAATAGGCCCCAGTTAAGGTATGTTTTGTTGAGCACATGAAGACGGATGAATATCTGTCAAATTCCAGACTTGACTGTTTCAAAGCTCAGCCTCGCATGGTACTTCTTAGGCCATTCTTAGGTGCCACCCTTTTTTCCCTAGTAATAATGAAACATTGAATTGCACTGCTTAAAGCACAGTTTGTATTTGCCTTGGTAGAAATCTGTCACTTTTGCTTTTTCACCTCTCCTGTGAAGGACAAGGCAGCTACAGAGGACATGGTCTCTGGAGGTGCTAGCCCTATGATTTTTCGAAATATTTTTATTCCTATTGAATGTCTTGATCATTCCTCCTTCTCTTCCTTCTCTTTATTATATTTTTTTTTTTTTTGTTCCCTGTCCTTGCTACTTTCCAAGCCTGAAGTTGTGACTTAAACTTTAGATCCAGTTATTTCAAAACTGTTTTCTGCTTCTCCAGGTACTTCCTAATAACCTCTTTTTAAGTACAACCAAAGTTGAAAAGGCCAAATTTATTTTGTGGCTGTCTGTAATAAAAGTGGCTACTCTTATTTTTAAGACGCTTGGTAGATTCTGGTAGTGTACATCACTTGTACGGTACTGAAGTGTCTTTGATATCCTTCTAAAGGAAACTTATTTCTAACCGTTTCCTTTTTTGTAAAATCTAATTGCTTTTGGTTCAGTGAGAATTCATGGGCAATTGCTTTTCTCACAATTACCTACACTGCAAGTACAGCTTTTGTTATCAGGGCTGCTGACCTGAATTTTTCTCTCTCCATAAGCTCATACTGTTTTGGAGTTCAGAAAAGCTGACGGGAGCTAGGGGAAGCAGTACTGATCCATTAGAGGGTAGATGTCTTTCATAGTTTACTTCACATGTGAATACTAGAAATCCTGTTAGTATACAACCAAAAGCTAACAGGGATGGGGGGAAACAGCTCATTCCAGTGGAGATTTTTAGGGCTGCTCTTGTCCATCCATCTGTTCTTCTGCACCTCTGCCTCAGTCTGAAATGTACAATGTACACTTGCATGTGCAAGTGTGACTTTATTTTTCTTTTATTTTTCTCCACATCACCCTGCAACTCTTTCTATGGTCTCTACATCCCAGTGCTGCATTTATGCTGTAAATAATGTAGAAACTGTAAATGTAACTCATTTGGGACGGGGTGGGGAAGCCACATTCAACATGATGTTAAGCCTTCTGAATATTTTTCTCATTTTCGATGTTTGTACCCTATGGAACATAGTCTTGAAAGTGTGTTTAGTGCTTGCTTAATTCAATAGCTTTGTCTGCTCATTGTGGTACTGCTATAAATATAGAGAGTTTATATAAGTGTTTTCCAAACTGCTGTCTGCAACGTTTTTCTTCTGGGTCTTTGCACAGTCAAAGAGGTTGAGAGTTCAGTTAAATCCTTTCTTTCCCTGATTTCTCTGCTTTGTGGTTAAAATCTGTTTTTGTTGACTTGGAGGTGGTACTATAGGAATGTATTTTGGAACTGAATTTGGAGTTCTTTTTAACCTTAGCACAGTAAAGCAACAATCTCCACTTGTAGTAATCTTTTTAGTTTTATGTAGTGTGGGAAGCAACAGGAAGGCGAATGTGCTAACAGAGTAGATAACAGATATATGTTTATAAGAGGGCAAATTGAGTAACTGTGAAGTAAGTGAATATATTAACAATGCTTGCTAAATTTTTCACTCCCAGGGCAAATTCATCTGTGACATGACTGTACAATCATACATTGATTGCAGTGGGATTTACTTCACACTTCTAGAGAATTTAGCCACAATTTATGTTCCACCTCTGTTCCAGCCAAGCAAATTTGAGACAGAAGAAAATTGCACGACACACGGGGAAAAACTGGAAAAAGAAACTGTAGGTGTAGCTCTAAGTGTTGCTCTTGTAGTCATCTTTGAATTTCAGATAGCTTTATGTGACAATTCATTTATCATGGCAGTTGTTCATTATCCCGCCAGCCACTTGGCATTATCATTTATTCTGACAAGCACATAATAAAGCCGAGAGTTTTAGAGCTGATGAACTACTGTATATGTGAATAAATTCTTTAGAATTTTTGTGTTAAGCAGTTAATTTAGTTTCATTGAAAACATTTTCTTTTGGTCTCATCTAATTCTATGAGAAAATGGGATGGCAAATCAAACAATTCACCAACAACTGCAATGTTATCAATCCTATCATAGAATATGGACAGCTTTTTGGAGGTGAAGGATAAAGCTAACCAGTAATTTTGAAATGTACGAATCACTAAAACTGATGAGAATTTTACCTGTCCAGAACAGTTCAAACTGAGGTTGGCTCAGTACCTAATGACTTCTTTCATTTTCTCGGAATTCCTGTGTATTCTTAAATAAGCACTTGTAATGTCAATATGCTGTCTTCATTTAAAATTAAACAAAAAAAAAAAAGAAAAAAGAATTGTCTGACTTGCAGTATGATACATGCATGCTTTAGTAAAAGTCTAGCTGGGCAGTTAGTGAACTCTAGCACTTTGCAGAGTTCAGTTACTGCATCCCAGTAATGATTCATTCTGCATGCGTTAGTCGTAAGGAAGGCTGTCTAAAGAAAAAAGCTTGAGCAACCCCAGAATATGCAGTCCTCATACTTACTGAATGTACCTAAACATTTAAAAAGGAGAAATGCACAAGTTGTAGTGGGGGAAAACTTGTGGGAGAGGAACTGTGTGAGATTAAACATGCTGTGACATGGCCTCTGTTAGCCATAAGTTCTTGAAATGGAGCTACTCTGTCACTGCAAGTTTTCCTTATTAATTGATGTATTGCTCTTGTGCCCTCTTTATGAATGCTCATTTACATAAGCTTTCAAAAATGCAAATTCAGTGTCAGTATCCTTTTCTTTTACTGGAAAGCGTGTATAGGAACAGCACATTCAGATCTGTAACCAGATAAAAATACGTTATCGGGGCAACATTGTACTCTGGAATTCCGAAGTTGAATATGCTTGAAGTATGGTTCGTTGTAGTGGAGGTTATAGGCCAGTTACCTTGCACAAACATTTCTGGCTGACCTGCAATGCAGTTCAGTCTGTCTGTACAGTTCATGGGATAAAATGTCTTGGGCCTATTTTCCCCTTTATCCTGATATAGGTACTTAGTAACTATTACCTGATTGATTTATTGGCTTGTTCCCTTCCAATAACAAATTTCCTGACTGTAGTTTTAAACAGACCCCCCCCCCCCTTTTTTCCATTGTTGGGATACTCATTTCTGTCACCATTTTCACCATTTGAGAGGTTTTCTCTGTGGTCAGTATTAACCTTATTCATTGCTTTACATAACATACTATTTGAAAAATGTGCTGGTCTCTCCCTAATGGCAGTCTAATGTGTATAGGCTAAATTAGTTGATGACTTGCACTAAGGCACAACAGCACTGGAGCAACATCTATTTACTCTGCTCTCATGCAATGAAGCTATATTCATTTTCCTTTTTGCAGGTAAGTGGCTTTATTTGATAGTCCCTAGGACATGGGCTACAGCATATTGCAATCTCCCATGGAACATGTCTTCTGCATTGCATTTTATTGCACTGGACTATCATTAAAGTTGGAGAGCATGTAGGAAGCACTTGTCACTTCTGGCTTTGGAAGGAGATTATGTTGCTGCACCAGCAACTCAAATTTGCAAAGGCAAATGCTTAATAGCATGATGTCCTCTGCCCTGTTCTTCCCCACATCTTTCCTTCCACTATAAAAGATTGTTGTCGTGTTTCTGTCACTCAGCTTTTGGGGATTAGACCGGTAACGAGTGGTGTCCCTCAGGGATTGGTGTTGGGACCAGTCTTGTTAAACATCTTCGTCGCTGACATGGACAGTGGGATTGAGTGCGCCCTCAGCAAGTTTGCCAATGACACCAAGCTGTGTGGTCCGGTTGATATGCTGGAGGGAAGCGATGCCATCCAGAGGGACCTTGACACGCTTGTAAGGTGGGCTGATGCCAACCTTATGAAGTTCAACCACGACAAGTGCAAGGTCCTATACCTGGGTCAGAGCAATCCCAGGTACAGCTACAGACTGGGCAAAGAAGAGATTCAGAGTGGCCCTGCAGAGAAGGACTTGGGGGTGCTGGTTGATGAGAAAATTAACATGAGCCGGCAGTGTGCGCTCGCAGCCCAGAAAGCCAACCGTATCCTGGGCTGCATCAAAAGGAGTGTGACCAGCAGGTTGAAGGAAGTGGTCCTGGCCCTCTACTCTGCTCTCGTGAGACCTCGCTTGGAGTATTGTGTGCAGTTCTGGTGTCCTCAGCATAAAAAGGACGTGGAACTGCTGGAACAAGTCCAGAGGAGGGCCACGAGGATGATCAGGGGACTGGAGCACCTCCCGTATGAAGAGAGGCTGAGGAAGTTGGGGCTGTTCAGCCTGGAGAAGAGAAGGCTGCGTGGAGACCTCATAGCAGCCTTCCAGTATCTGAAGGGGCCTATAGGGATGCTGGGGAGGGACTCTTCGTCAGGGACTGTAGTGACAGGACAAGGGGTAACGGGTTAAAACTTAAACAGGGGAAGTTTAGATTGGATATAAGGAGGAAATTCTTTCCTGTTAGGGTGGTGAGGCACTGGAATCGGTTGCCCAGGGAGTGCTCCATCCCTGGCGGTGTTCTACGCCAGGTTGGATGAAGCCTTGTGTGGGATGGTTTAGTGTGAGGTGTCCCTGTCTGTGGCAGGGGGGTTGGAACTAGATGATCTTGAGGTCCTTTCCAACCCTAACTATTCTATGATTCTATGATTCTAAGTGCTTCCTCAGAGCAGCTGAGAACTATATAGGCCTTCATGTAGTTCTCCAGACCTTAAAGAATTGGCAGCCTGTGTTAAGAGAACAGTGGCTTTGAGTGTACCCACCAAGAGAACTGTGGAAGTGTTCTTTTTTTTTTTCTTGATGAGCACTTGCCCCACCTCTGCTTTTGCGCAGCCTAGCAGAAGCCGTTTGCATTGCACTTGATCTCTCATACCCTCTGTTTAAAGGTTTTGTGTAGCAGGTATTTCACGATGCTTAAACTCCTAAATCTGGTTATTTATTTTTTTCCTAAAGAATATAGGCACTTAACATTTCAACAAATTATGTGTAAGAAAATTAGATCAAACCCAGTATGTTTTTCTTATTGTTGCAATCTGCAGCCAGATTTTAGATTGCAAAAATAGGTCTTGGTGCTCAAAAGTACCATATGCACATACTGACATGAAGGGAAGACTGACTCAGTTGCACATCAGTCCTATGTCAAATGGAGGCAGTGAAGATATGGTCCAAACGCAGTGTGGGAAGGATAAGTTGACAGCGTTTTCCTGCGAGAGAACACGTTATTCTGAGAATTTACTGGTAAAGGATAGGGAGTATTTTTGGTTTAGCTCCTGTGTTTTCTACAGGATGAGGATGGATCATTTTAATAGTATTGAGATCCATTCTTCTAGCCCCTCTGAAAATTAGACACTTGGGTGAATGATATTTATCTAGAGACCCTGCAAGTAATTTATGAGAAGTTAATTTCTATAGGGAAAAAGGTGTCTTTACATGTCTGGATAGATGCAGAGCCAGTAGCGCCTAAGACGACAAAGATCTCTTCCTGAAAAGCTACTACTCCTCTCATTTCTACCTTTGCATGCATAGATCATTATATAAAGGCTCATGGTTGTCTGTAAGTAACTTTAACTGGTAACAGTCTCTCTTGGAATAGATAATAGGGGTGAGTCTGAGAAACTTCTGCAAGTTTAAGGGCTTTTTATTATTTTTTCCTGGATCAGCTTCTGATTTAAAGCTTATAATGGCTGGGACTAGTATGTGGTGCTTCCATTCCTTCATTAGGAGTAATCTTAACTGCAGTGTGGGTTTGTTTTTTTTTGTGGTGGTGGTGTTGTTTTTTGTTTGGTTTGTTTTTTGTGTGTGTGTGGTGCTTGTTTGTGTTGTGATTTTGGGGTGGGTTTTGTGTTTTGGGTTGTTTTGTTTTTTGTTTTTTGTTTTTTTTAATAAAAAGCAGACTTAAAACTAGTGATGAAAACCAAACATCCCCCACAACAGTCCCACTGATGAATATCAATCAAAAACATTCTGAACCCATAAATGTGGAGAAGGTAAATTAGTATTTATTCCTTTTCTTGTCTCATTACTGTCTCTTGTTCCTAGATGAGAACAAGAAACCATATTTTTAGTTCTAATCATGCATATTTTTCTCCCTCTCCCTTCAATATCCTGAATCAGACTAATCTGCTCTTCTTCACTTCTTGTAATACTGCTTTTAAATGTCAAAATATTAAACTGGCCTTCCTCAAAGTTTCTTTTGACCTTTTCTGCTGAGCAGTCTGATCTTGTTTTGGATAAATATGAAGGTTTTGATATGCAAAGCATATCACATTTTTTTTTCATACTACTTTTCTCAAATGACACTGTTGTACACCTGACCACCTCTTGGGGATGACCAGCAGATAACTGCAGAGTGGCTTGGAACTTGTCCTACCTCTTACCACTGCTAGAAATAGCAGCAAGTAAAATTTATATTCCTTTTAAAAGTATGGAGTAATAGAGTTTTTCTTGGAGGTAGGAAAGGAACAGAGTGAACAGTTGTGTAGAGGTCCAGCCAAGCCTTCAAAAAAACTGAGAACAATGGCTGTTCTAGCCAGAGACTCTCAACTGTCCTATCCTTTTCCACATCCTATTCAGCCCAGTTGTCCTCCTTGGCTCTCTGTTGAAGGTGGTGTTAGCCATTCTATAGGACTCCTGCAACATTACTGAGACAAGGGGTAATGGCTTTGAACTGAAAAAGGGTAGATTTAGGCTAGATATTAGGAAGATAATTCTTCATTATGAGGGTGGTCAGGCACTGGCACAGGTTTCCCAGAGCTGTGGCTGCCCCATCCCAGCAGTGTTCAAGGCCAGGTTGAATGGGGCTTCGAGCAACCTGGTTTAGTGGAAGGTGTCCCTGGCAGGAGGATGAAACTAGATGATCTAACCCAAACCATGCTATGATTCCCTGATTTCCTGACAATGTAGCATAAATCTCCCTGTATCTGGGCTTACAGGTAGGAATAAATGTTACTGAAAAATAGATGGCTGATCCTACAAACTGTATTTCTGAGCACAGAAGGGGTGAAATGATGCTGTAAAACTTACGAATTTTTATCATGACCTGTGTTATGTCTGGGAGCAAGCAGCCTCATCTTATTCATTTATGAACTACATGTTATGAATGTTTGGAGTTTTTTTTCCTAATAATAGCAAAGCCTTCCCAAATCTTAGATATTTTCTTCTTATAAAGAATTTTATCTGTATAGTGAAACACTTATGAAAAGCCTATTGTGTTCACAGTGAAGAAAGATTCTGTGGTTTAAAACCCACTCCTTTCAAAATTTTCTCTAAAGTATTGCAACAAATGTGTTAAAACTGAGGAGGTCTATCGATTTATTACATACAACAGTATGGTGGTGTGCTATGTTAGATTTGTCTTTTAGTAGAAAGGTATTATTGATTGTTTTCATTTTGACCAGATGGCAATGACTAGCAAAGTAAGTCTGCACAATTTGCCAATATTGGAAAATATTTGAAAACTTCTTTGCCATTTTGCTTGACTGTAGTGTACTTGTCAGGATATCATTCTTTCTCATACTTAAGAAAATAATTGTTTCATTTCATTGAGAAAAGATTTTAAGGTTAAAATGCAACTTTATATAAATGTCAGTACTCTGTAACTTCCTGGTACATTCCTTAGGTAGGAAAAAAATGAATGCTGCAAATAATTGAAGAAACTTTGACTGAAATTACCTTGACTTACACTGTTTTCAGCCGTGCTGGCTTTGAGGGAGGGATATGAGGCAAAAGAGGACTTGATGCACAGTTAGCCTCAATAAAATAGAGGAACTTTTTGATTCTTACACACTTGCAGTTCCTATTGAAATTGCTGGGAAGTCTTAGTGAGTAACAATGTATCTTTGGGTTCAGATGAATGGACCTGAAACAAATTGTCCCAGCAGAATCTGGGAGGGCAGGAACAAAGTGATAAAATACCATGTTACATATGATGGATCTGTCTAGCAGGGTCCTTGTTAACTGCATGCACCCTAAACGTGATTTGAAGCTTCAGAATAATTTTGCAAGTGATGTGCTGTCACCATGCAGTAAATCAGAAATGATCACCTTCTAGCAGAGGTTATGCTGGACTTCATAGACAGAAGGTATGACTGAACCTTTCTGTCCAGTGACTTCAAGCTGGTGCCCAGTCACCATGGCAGGAAAGTATATGCTAGTTCAGGCGGAGAGGGTAGAAAAATCACATAGAAGGGAAAAAGGAGTTTTCACTTAAGTGGATGGCAGTGTTACGTGATGTGGAATGAGTTCTTCAATTATGTTGATCTGGGACTATGCAGGCAGAGGGAATAGTCCTGAAGCCAGAGGAGAAAACTAGGAATACGAGCCAGTATTATGGATGATTATTCCATTTTAGTTACATTATTTTTTTTATGTAGTTTTTTCTTATTTATTTATTTTTATTTTTTTATTTCCTAGTTGAAGCCAGAAAGTTGGTGGTTTCTGATACAAACTAGTGTTCTGGTCTTGGCAATGAAATGCAGCTATAGTCATCTGTCTAGGATTTTGGCCGCACAACTTGCTTAACTCTACCCATCTGTCATCAACATCCTTTATTCTGTGGCAGAAAGAAACTGGGAGTTTTGACTTCAGAGATACTTGTTATGCCTGGCATGTCACTGTGCATGACAGATCTGATGTACTCATATAGCAATTAATGGTGGTGCAGACTTTCTTTTGGCACCATTGTGTTTCATGAGTTTCATCATCTCATACTTAGTTTGAAGTGAACAAAATACTGAATATTAGACTGTGAGGGCTGAGATGACACATGCCTTTGCAAATAGCACAAGAGAAAATGTCCATAGTGTAGGGCTAGCCAGGCAACAATATTTCTGTTCTGTGATTGTTTTCAAGACCAGAGAGTTGTTTTGTTTTGATCTTGCTCTAATTCAGAACAGAGCAACACAATTAAAGTGTTTCTGGATCTTAAGATCTTCATTATTCTGCTTTGGTAAAGTACATGTGTTACTTGAAGACAGTTTGGGCAGGTATTGAAAAACCTGAAGTAATCTTTGCAGTTACCATTATACTCATTAATATAATGAAGAGCTGTTCAGTGGCACAGTATGACATGTCCGTGGCTCTGCACAAGCCTTGCAGCTTGGCTGTTTTGGGACCCTGGCCAGCATGGCGTCTAGACGCAGGGGATGTATCCCTAGAATGTCTCAGTTCTGTGACTGAAGGAAAATCCCATGGTTTCAAGGTCCATAACCCTTCCAGATGGGCTCTTATGGGTTATTGCAGACTAAGGATCTCTAGCAGCCATCTGAATGAGCTGCTGAGCATCTATACTCTGCACTAGCATATGCCTCCTCCATGTTTCATCAGAATTTGATTTCAACTCATGTGCTTTCTGGAAGATGCTTATTTCAGTGAATGATCTAAAACTGAATAAGCTTGTTTTTCTTGGAAAGTTCTCAGTAGCCTTTATTTTATATCAAATTCTGCTCATGTTTCCAGCAGAAATTTTAGCCTAAATACATATACTCAATTTCCTTCTGAGACAAAGTGGTTTATTTCATGTTTTATTTTACTAGTTTGACATTTAAAAAGTAGTTTCAGCAGAAGATATTTTAGGCTAAAATATGAAATGTTTTTAAGCAAGATGCTTAAGCAAAATTCAGCATCTGTTCCCATAGAAGGAGGTAGTAAAACAAAACTTATCTTCACCAAATAAAAAAAAAATCCACAATGCTTATGTCACTTAAGCCTATATAAATAATTACTCTGAATTAATTTTAGGTTTCTGTTTATTCTGCAATGTGATTGTCAGACAACTGTTTAAATGCAATTGTAGCTTTATAGCCTAATTTTGATGCTATTGATGTGAATGTCAGACTTAGTGGAAGGAGAATTGGACCCTGAGCTTAATGTCAAGAGTGAGAATACACACCCAAGTTTTTACTTTGCAAGAATAAATTAATACAGAAAACCTTCCTGACTAGGTTTTCAGCGAGTAGAATGTGTTTTCCATATTCAAACTGTAAAGATTAACAAGTTGAAACTTCCATTACCTTTTCTGGTTTTGCTGAGTATTACAGCATATTTCCAAACCGCTTTATAGGCATAATATTTTATGATTTTGCTTATTGTAGTCTTTAAACTAAAAAATGGTCTTCTAGAGTTGAGCTGTCTCTAGTCCAGTTTGGCAGCTGTTCCACCTTAGGCTTGTATGCTTCTCATTTTAAATCTTGTTGATTGAGTTATTCCATATTGCATTACAGATTTCTTACATAAATAAAATTAATTCTCAAAGGGACTGAAACAGCAGTTGTGGCAGCTGACTCTGGACTGTGACTTTTCTGATCTTTTTATGCCTTTGCTGGCAGCAAATGTGTGTATTGGTCCTGACTCAGCTACTGTGCTCTTCTTTCTGCTTTTTTATTTTTGTTTGTCTTTTCCATTATTAACAATATTGGAGGACCATTTAGTCACCTCAGCCTAGGTCTGAATAACCTATATGCTGGCCACTTTTGGCCTTTCACCCTGGAAGGCCTGAATCATCTAGGCTTTAGAAAAGGCTTAAAGTAGATCTTTAATATAGGAAAAAAAGTCCTTGAAGCTCAGACTTCCTTATTTTATTTCTTTTGCCAGTGTTGTGTGACAGCTGAAATCCACAATAATAATAGTTTCAAGCCATCATTGTTAGTTAGTTTTCCCCAAACACTATGTAATTCTTTCTCTGTGTCCTGGCTAGTGATAGGATGGAAAGGACGGGTATTAGATGTGGTCGATTCATTTTGCCATTTACATAATAACCAGAAGCATTTAGTAAAAAATCACTTTTTGCTGTACAGTAATTTAATATGCGGAAATGAGCAAATATCTTTAAAATGTTTGTACCTTTTAATTAGCAAAGCTATGTGCCAGTATTCTTTCTGTGAACATCTTCTGTGGAAGAAATTTTTTATGCCTCCTTTTCAGGTGTGGGGGAGTGGATCTCAAGATACACTTCAGCAAAAACCTTTTCTGGGATTGTACATATATATCTGCAGAAAGGTGGTGATGCGTGTCATTGAACTGAGTGATTGATTGGTGGTTATGTGGATCAAAGTATGTTAGAAAATATTCTGGTTTTTAAGTAAGCCTTTCTGGTTTCACTAAAGGTGGGGGGTGAATGGTGTTTCTCTGCTTTTCTTAGGGAGTTTTGTTTGCATACATATACAAGTATACTCTGGTAAAAACAAGCCTGAGCTCACTATTACTAAATAGTCCCTGTGCTTCCTGTATTTCATACAAGGAAATTCTTTAAGGCTTGCTTCTTCCCAGCTACCCTTCTGACAAATGCTTACAAAAAGAGAAGAACCTTTCTAGACAATCTTTTTTCAGAGGATCTGTTTCTCAGCTGAGTGTCCTTTAGGACTAATGCTTTAGCCCTAGCCTAGATACTGAAATCTAGGCATCATTAGCTAGAGTGTCCCAATTACTTTAATTGACACAGACATATCTGAGGAGAGAGGCTGTTTCCAAGGTTACCAGGATTTGAATTACAGCATCATTTTTTAAAAAAGAAGTGGAAAAAAAAAAGGCAAAAGGAAAAAAAAAAGCATCACCCTTCCCGTGAAATTCTAGTCCTATTAGAAGTCAAAGAAACTGTAGTAAGAGTGGAGTAGGCTCTTCCCAGCAATAGTAAATATGGTCCTGAGCAAAATTATCCAATGTCTTATCTAATGCGGTGGCCGTTTCATTTGCTTTTGATTTATTTGTGAAGTACTGTTGTTATGACTAAATACTCTTAAAGGGCTGGTTGCTGGATCATGCCTGCAGCCACTGGGGAATATTGTGAAACACTTTCTTCAGTATCGGATCCATGTGCGTGTCTGGCATTGAGAAAAACCACATCTTCCCTTTTCACCCATTTTCTGGAGAAACGTGTGTTACAGTCAATAGAAATGAGAGTTGAGTCTACAGCTGTGTTGTATATTTATGTTTAAATCTTCATCTTATTATAAGTTGGCATAATTCTAGAAATACTGTCTTCCAAACACTTTTTTAATAATTCTTCAAAATAATTTCTGTGCCATGATGCAACTCTTAGTTCCCTTGCTGCATTCCAACATCTGTTTCACTTTAGTGGGAATTTCAGATGCTTATCCTCAATGTGGACTGTGAAGTTTTTAGAGTGTAGTTTTACCTAGTTTTCCAGGAATGACTAGTACTGGAAATGCCAGCAGAGCACGTGTAGATTTTGAGATTGTCCTGGATTACAGGAGGAGATACAAGAAAGGTAATGCTTAAGCATGTTCTGTTTCAGTTGTCCTTTTGCCCCACTGCTGTCAACTTCACTCTGCATACTGGACTGGAACACTGAACAGGAGTTTCTTGTGACAGCTGGTGCTCCTGTCTGTCAGATTGGTGGCTTACTTTCCTCCAAAATGTACTTACATATTTGAGTTATCCACCCCTTTGCCCCACAGGCCCCCTTCTCTTTAGGCTCGCTAGAAGTCATGGAAACCTTAAGGACCTGGCAATGATGGCTGCTAAAGGAAGAGAAAATGTTGGAAGCATGGAGGGGAAAATGCAGCAGTGGCAGGGGAGCAACTATAAAATACACATTAATCTCTGTCCTCTGGCAGTCAGTTTAAGGATGATCATTGTGGGAATTGACTTGGTCAGTGTTGGAGGTGAACAATTACTGTTGTATCCCCTTCTGTTGTCTTGTAGACTCAGTTGTGCTCGGAGGTTCAGAGGATCATTTGGTCTTAATTCTATATTTTCTGTAACAGCCTAATGGAGAAAAACTCTCTCTGTAAGTTCAGCCAGTTAACTTTCTGTGAACTCTTGCTAAATTTTCCTCTATTTCCATCATTTTAAGTCAGGAGCAGCTTTCCTGGCCCCAGTCTGAAGCCACCTTATGTTACTGAAACTGGAGAGTTTCAAAACCAGTCTGCAAAAGGTTTTGTGGTAGAAAGTAAGAATGAGCTTTTTCTCCTGTTATGGAGATGCTGTGTTGAGCATCTAGTCCTTACGTTGTGGAATGGAGAAAGGTATCCAGTTAATTTATACCTTGGTATCTCCTGTAGATCTGATACCTTCTGCAAATTCAGTTTGCTGGTTGGACAGGTCCAGTACCATTTTGCCTAGTCCTCCGGCAGACCTGTGTTCCCAAAGTCCCTGATTGTCTGGAGCATAAAACAGCAAAAGACAGTGAAAGCCTCGCTACTGGGTCAAACCTATTGATAAGTGTCTGGAAGTAAAATGAGAGAAATTCTGGAAGTAAAATGAGAGAAATTCCATGAGAGCAATTATATAGCTTCTATGAGTTTAAATAAAGTTCAGTAGGACACACTGGACTTAAACCCTTTTATGATAATCAGTCATCTGTGTGGATGACAGTGCAGTTGTCATGGGCATGCTGTCAAACCTCTAAGACTCTAGTGAGGAATAGTTTGCAAGACAGGATCATCATAAATCTTGTCATGTAAGTGAAACAAATTTTCTTCTTATTGGACAAAACTGAAATGTACATGGATCTTATCCAGTAGGTATCTCCTTTTAAAGCCTTTCTGGATTATATCTGCTTTATTGACCTATAACCATTAAATAACATGCTGTTCTTGAAGTCTGAGATCTTTTCATTAGAGAATTGGAGAATATTACAATAGGTGGGAAGAGCTTGTGATAAATTTCCTTTCTAGTCTATGGTTCAGGTGTTTACAGGAAATTATTTATGAGATTAATCTAGATTTTGGACTTTGGCAAGGAAAAGAGACAAGAACACTGTCTGAATAGCATAATGAAACTAAGGCATTTAATTTTTTAATAAGTGAAGCCTGCCAGTTTTAGACGTGTGCCATCATTGATTTAATCGTATGAAGGTACATACACAGAAATGATACACAAGTCGTGTATTTGGAATTATTGAGAGTTATTTATACCACTTCTGTGAAAAAAAAAATAAATGAAAAAACCTTTTGAAATAAATTTTAGAGGTCTGAGTAGAGAATTGTATTCCTTAGTGTTGAACTGGAGAGTCTAGACACTCTAACATGAATCAGAAGCTTGGGTTAAGAACTGGAAAAACACTGAGTGAAAAGATATATTCCCCATATAGGGAAGGCTTACAAAGAGAAAAAAAATTTCTTTATGAAACTAAATATACAAAGGCTATCTTCTTTTGAGCGTATTTGTTTCTTAATTTTAAAATTCAGTCACCTTTTTCTTCCCATACAGAATCGAAGACTTTGGATGAATAAATTGTAAATAAGATCAATTCCTTTAATTGCACTGGTGCATGGTCTTCTTCCAGTACTTTTATATGGGGACCAGTGTTGCTGAATGTGTATTTGGTTGGGACCCAGTGCAAGCTACACCAGCAAGGAATTGCTTCTGAATGTGTTTGAGAGGGTGTTGTATGCAAAATGACTATGGCAGCAGAGCCCTACTGTCCATATTCACTTAGTATAAAAGCCAAAAAGGTGCAGAAATACTTTGAGGGTTCTAGTTAAAGGCTGGCAAAAATCCCCTCTATGAGACTATTGCAAGAGTAATGCATATAATCATAACTTAAGTTGTTGAATCAGAGAATGGTTTGGGTTGTAAGGCACCATATAGGCCATATATATTCTGCCATGGGCAGGGACACCTTCCACTAGACCAGGTTGCTCCAATCCCTGTCCGGCTTGGCCTTAAATGCTGCCAGGGATGGGACAGCCACAGCTTCTCTGGGCAACCTATGCAGGGCATCAGCACTCTCAAGCCCCCTTAGGTACTGGAAGGCTACTGTAAGGTCTCCCTGGAGCCTTTTCTTCTCGAGGCTGAACACACCCAGCTCTCAGCCCTTTGATCATCTCAGCTTTTCAGCCCTCTGATTATCTGCGTGGCCCTCCTTTGGACTTCTTCCAACAGGCCTGTGTCCCTCTTGTGTTGGGTGCCCCAGAGCTGCATGCAGTACTCCAGGTGGGGTCTCATTAGAATGGAATAGAGGGGGAGAATCCCATCCCTTGACCTGCTGGTCACACTCCTTTTGATGCAGCCCAGGATACACAGTTGGCCAAGAGGCCAAAGTAAAAAAAAAAAAGGGGGGGGGGGGGGGGCAAAATACCAATCCAGAAGGTGCCCCACAAACAAATAAAAGAATCCAAGCAAACACAAAACCCTGTACAGTTGCAGCTATTCCCCCCCCCCCCAAAAAAAAAAAAATGGCAGTAGAGACCTTATTGCAAAAGAATTACAGAATTTACTGGGTTTGAAGTGCTTTTTGTTTTGACACTGTTTAAGTACTGTCCTCCTATAGTAAATATGGTTGTGCATAATGTGTATGCTTCACAGACATACTGTAGGAATTGCTTATCAAATACATTGAGACTGTTCAGTCAACCAGTGAGACACCTACCCATACCAAACCATTATTTTCTAGTCCCAGTTTCACAAAAACTACGTTGGGCACGTGGAGTGAGATTACAAACTTTGGTTTTATTCCAACCTATTGAAAAATTTCTTTAACACACTTTTCATCATTTATCACATATCTCATTCATATTCAACTGCTGTTCTGGGATTTGCCAGATTCTAAGGTTTCTCATTTTATAATGCTTCTGCTTGTTTCTTTTAAATAGCTGGTTGCACTTCATAACTGTCTGGGGGTGAAGTCATGGCTTCCCTGAAATTTATGGAAAAACTCTCATGGACTGTAGTGAAACTGAGTTTTCCTTCTGAAATCTGTTTTTAATTATGAAAACAAACCTTACCCTTTCATTTCCTTTGCCTTCTCTCTCCTTGCTTGACTCCTCAGCCCTGCTAACCTGCCTTATGTTCAAATGCTCTTACTTCCATGTTGTAGCAACAAGAACCTTTATTTCTTTTGGATGATCAGTTTTTCTCACTGATTTTTGTGCCTTTTGAAGAGAAGAAATAGACCAATAATTTTTGATGCTGACAGCAAGTAGAACATGCTAGGTAAGTCTAAAAAAGTATACTTAGGTTCATCTCTGGGGGAGTTACTGAAAGCCCAAGGGATCTACATTCCTGAGTAAAGGTATTAGAGTGTACATAAGTCTGTGAGATCTCACCGTTATGTTATTCCTAACCCTGGGGGGACCAGGCAGGGACACAACATTCTCTGAACAAGACTAAATTATATCCCATCTTCAAAAAATACCTCCAAGTTACTTTGTCTTGCTGAGAACTCAATTGTCCTACTGAAGTAAAAACTGAATTTAGCATTGCTATAAGTTCTTAAGCAGTTGGTAGAGTGGAAGCTTGTTTTATAACTACAGTGTTTTTGCTTCCCCAGTTAAAGCTATTTTATGTTGTCTTTGAAGATTCTACTTAAAATAGCTGACAAGTATTTGGAGAAAACAGATAGCTATGTGGTCTAAATGCATATATGGTAAATAAAGCACAGTAGTTGCTTTAGTGAGCATTGTTCTGTTGCAAGCCCTGGTTTTGTAATGCCTTTGTAAAAGAGGGAATTGGATGTACAACTTACTCCATTGTTAGGTAACCTCAGCAACCAGTTCCTATGAAAGTGAACATGAAAGAGGCTTGTGTCTCTAGATGTTGCCTTCCTGCAATTGTGTTTCTATAACAACTTGAGGAATCATTAATAAATTTGAAACATAGGTTTTCCCCCTTGCAGTAGAATGGGGTTCATACTGGATTTCAAAGAGGGAGCACAGTGTTTACAATTTATTTCAGGAGTAAAATAAACTACTCTTTCAAGCAGAATTCAGCGTATATATCATATTAAAAAACCCCACTGATATCTCTAGAAGTTGTCCAGTGGGTAGCTTATTTTAAAGTAAACATTTTAAACGATCTTTAACTCCTTCAAAACATGAAAACATTTGTCTGTTGGACTGTTCTTGTAATGTTTTTTTTTTCTTCCAATGTTATTTTCCTCTTACGTATCTGGAGATTTGAAAATAGCTGAAGATATGTCAGGTTTTATGCCTTATATATATTGCTCACCTCTTAGAACAAAGTTTCAAAGGTTGCTTCTGAGAAAATTCTTCAATGATGCTTTTTTGAGATATGCATTTTATGGGATTATAATAAGCAGCTTCTGATCTCATTTCTTACTACGTTTGTGCTTAGGGTTATTAGTTAATCTGTGTTCCTCACTTTCTGAAATAAAACTGAGCTTATCTTGTAGTGCGATGTTTGATAACTTTTACATAGCTAACCAGAATGAGAGAGGCTGCTAATGGAAAGATTTTTTTAGAAATTCTAGTAACATTGTGCTTAATATGCTCATGTTCTTACGGTGCTTCAAAGGGTGTAGCTTTGTGGCTGCTATCCTTTAAAGAAAGCAAGAAAGTAAATCTAGAAAACAGTCTTCTGCATGTTAGCATTTGGTATATTGCATCTGGAAGTTCCCCAGAATTTTGGGAAAAATAATTATTATTAAGCTAAATAATTTATGAATTTAGGCATATTGCAGCATCTTCCTGTTTGTGCTTTTATTTGATAATGCTACATCTGTTCACTGGCTATCATTTACAAAAGACTATGATTTAGAGTAATAAATACTAGCCAGTACTCGTACTAATCTGACCTTCAGTTGGAATTATTCTTCCAATTTAATCTTTAGAGATAGCAGATTTCATTGCAGATACATTGTCTTCCCCAGTAATGGCAACATTTCCATGGTGAAAATGGAATATTCTGAAGGATTTGTAATTATGACAGGTTTGATCAATATGTACTTCCTCAGAGATTTACTATAGCTTTCTTGTTAGGAAGCTAGAGAAATGATTTACCTTCTGTAGGACTGCCGTGTTGAAATGCACCAAGCACAGCATCACAAAAACAGATAAGACAGTTAATCTAAAAGTCCACTGTAAAATAACAAATGTTGCTATTATGGCTTATGTAGAATGGTCCAGTGTATTCCTAGAGAGCAACTTAGATGATTCATATAGTCCTGATTTCCATTACTGCTGTCTGTGATGAGTAACAGTGTGCTGTCCAGAACACAGAATTTCTACAACTTCTCTTTGTAAAAATCTGTTGCTCTGCACCAGCCATATCTGTTGTTATTTACATGTCTCAAATACGTACTTTTAGAGGACAAAAATATACAGGCTTTGCCGAGTAAAGTTGAGAGAAACTCTGGTAATTCTTCTTTCTTATTTTCACTCAGGCTCATTCCTGAAATCTTGGGATGCGGGACACAAGTCAGTCCACTTAGATCTCTGTTGCTGATGAATATAAAATGCCAGCTCAGAGCTGTCTCGTGTTTGCCGTATAACTTTCAACCATTCAGTGTTCTATGATGCCCTCAAGAGGTTATTAAGAAAGTAAATCATTATGGGAATCCAAAGTGTAGTGCTAATAGTTTTCCGTAAGCTGCATAATGGAAGAATTTTATTGATTGTTAAAGTTCATTTTAAGATTCCTTATTCTATTTTCTGCTTTGGATTAATGCAAAGACCACTGTAGACAAAGGATGGATGGTTGCTACTGGATTCATGAACTTTGGATCAGGGTGCATAGGAGTCAATGAAAAGAAGCAGATGGTTCCTATTGAGCAAACAGGTTCTGGGAAATCAAGTGTGTGTGTGTTTTTACTCGTATTTTTTGCCAGTAGCAAGAGCACTAGTCATGATTTCAAGGCCCCTAGCGTGTTTTTACCAGATGCTTCCAATGAGAAATTCTTACGTTTTCTGGCAGTAAAATTAATGCACGCTACCTGTCCAGCACATTCTGTATACTCCATAGTTAATAATGTTAGAAGACTAGAAAATATTGGTAGGTGTAATAAAACCGTATTAGCATAAGCAAGTACACAGTTGGTCAGAGCCTGTACTGGAGAGGGTTGAGGTGGTTTACTGGGAAATACAATAGTTCATATATCAACATATAGTAGTGCCAAAATAGAAACTTTGGGTGGAGGCCAGAGGAGGAGGAACATATTCCTGGTGATCTGGGGAAAAGAGACAAAAATACAGGGGACATCTAGCTATACTGAACTTACAGATGCAACACAGTAGTTTCTTTTCTTGTATAACTTGTACAGATAAGAAATATTTCACTTTTTTGACAGGATTTCATGTTAAAATTATTCCTGTGGCCTTTAGTTATGGATGAGGTCCTCAAAGTGGTGAAAATACAAAGGATTTTTGCTTATCCCTGCCCAATTGCATCTTAAATATAAAAGGCAATAGACACTAACAGAGAGGGAGATAGAAATTTAAACTATTTCTTGTTTTAGATTGTGGTTTTCTCATATCCATGTCTTAATTTTTGAGCTTCTTCAAAACCAAGTAAGTTGGTAGAGGGATTTTTTGAAGGGATATGATTTAGTTTTGTTTAGGAAAAGTTGTGTCCCTGCCTGTTCCTGCAAGGTGGGGAATGACATATAAGACCCTGTGTAAGGAGAGATGTTTGCTTTTATTTTTATCATATGGGTAATGAAGTCTGACATCGTGATTGATAGGACTACTGGGGACCTTGAAGTATGGTAAGGCAAGAAAAAATATTTTGGATGTTGCAGAGAAAAATGGAGCCAGTTGAAGAAACAGCACTGAGATATGGCTGTAAATAGCGCTGAGTTTAGCTGTATTTATCTGGACTGGTGTTTTCAGAAGTGTGTATGGATATCAGCAAGGGAAATAGTAACATGGGGTGGAGGGGGGGGAAGGGGGAATTAAATCCTTTCTACAGTAGTCAACATGTAAAAATAGGAGTCTCAAGAAGAATTTAAGCTTTCCACATGAATATTCTGTTATTGATGATGGTAGACAACCAGGTCTGGCAGCTGGGATCTGCAGACAGACCCAGATGATGTGCAGATTAGCAGGTTGCCTGACAGGATGGTTTAGTACCCGATAGATGAGAGAAGATGTACCAGTAACTTTTTTTTTTTTTTACTCGGGCAGAAAACATGTCTGGAGCTGGAGACCTCATTAAAACATCAAAACAATTTGTTAATTAGCTTGCCCATTCAAAAGTACGTACCTAGGAGTCCAATGAAATAAATGGACTGGAGTAACTGTCATTTGTGTGGGAAAGCAGGTATAGAATTTTAAATGTAAACAACAGTCAGCAGTAAACTAGCTCCTGTTTTGAGCGAAATTGTTTGAAAATTAGAAAAGAGATGAAACTACTGATAAACCAAATATCAAGCAATTTGTTTAACAGAAAAAGGTACCCCAGGGGTCTGGATGGGTCTCAACAGGTTGTTCACTTTCAGTACATGCAACATGGGCTGTCTTTGCATTTTATTTCTCCTCTTTATATTTTATTTTGTAATTGCTAACCATTTTCTTGACCTTCATTTTCCCCACCTTGTCACTTTGAGAAAAGTAATCAAATGCCTGACAGTGATCAGAACAATTAATCTCTTGTGCTTTATCATTTGATTTTTTTTCTTTTTTGCATTTTCTTTTTCTAAAGCCAGATCATATTTAGCTTCAGACCTGTGTAGCTGACATGTTACTCCTCCATAAGGCTTCTCTATTTTAGAAATCCACTGAGACTTTCAAATAAATTGAATTGACCTGTGCAGCTCACTGCTTGTCTCTTTCCTGACCCTCCTCTCATACAGCATGCATACAGATCTGAATGAGTATAATTATATAGGAAAGCAAGTTCTCTGTTTATAATTAGTTTTAATTGCTATTGCTTGGCACTGGAAAGCATCAATACTGATTTTATCAGAAATGTGTTTTCTACAGGAACTTTTGTTTGAAACAATGATCATCTCAGCTGTTTAGTCCAATCACTAAGCCATGGCTAGTTACTAGACACTGTAATTGGTAGCTAATGGCAGGCTTTGGTTGTGTGTGTGACACTTTGTTTATTCAGAAGCAAATGTACCTTTCTTCAGGTAAGTATGATTCTGGCTTGGGTGAAATTAGTAGCTCAGTATGCTGTTATTCTTTCCTGTGATCATCACCCCTGCAAATTCAGCTTTCCCTTTTGTGTGCTATCTATAGAAAATCTGTCCAAGGATGTCTCCGTTTCATCAGGTGTCCACAATAATTTTGTGTTATGTGGGAAGTCTCGGAAGAGGAATTTGTCCATTCGTTTGGGTTGGGGATCTCCTCCCTGTGTAGTATTTTCAACCCAGCTATTGCAATATTATGCAAACACTCGTAAACTGGAAGGTGTAACATGCTGTAAACAAGGGTGATGTTTGTTAATGTAGTATTGCCTGTGCAATCAATAAACAATAATAATGATGCAGTATCTGAAACAGTAAACTGTGGGGGTTCCTTGTTGGTTATTTTTTGGGTTTATTTTAATAAAAGTATGATCTATATGACATCTCACTAAAAAAGCAAGGGATTTCATTTTAAAATTTATGTATGTATGTCCTACTTTCCAGTGATTTGATTCACTAGTTAAATCCCTATAACTTTTTTTTTTTGTCTCACTCCTGATTGTGGTACTTTCAGGGCAATTTTTGTATATAAAACTTAAGTAGTTATTTTAATGAAAATTTAATGGTTTTTTTCTGCATAGACAACACTGAATTATTTTCCCTTTTAAGCAGCCTACTATAATGTAAAAGAACTTGTTAAGCTCTTCAGATAGCTAGAGCAAAGCTAAAGGTTGAATAGAAATCTCTCTTGCTGCTGCTGCTAGTACTGACAGTGATTCTCCTATTTTTGTGGCAATTTGTTTACCAAGTGGAAATATTTCATTCACTGCTATGTTTTTTCTTAGTTTTCTTTTTTTGTCACAAAGAAGAGAATTGGACTACATCTCTTAATAATGGTTAAGTAGACATAATACAAGGACACTAAACGGTGGTGCTGAGAGGGCTGGTTAATTTAGCACTTATTTTTTTAAAAGAAAAATGAACTTGCCTATGTGAAAATCAAACTTTCTTCCCACCTTATCTTCATGTTTAATCATAGACCTTGCTGCTGCCATTCTCCTTCTCTGGTGCTTACAATTTTTATATGATAACTCATACCATTTTCCAAACTGGAAACCTCAAGGGAATGCCTGTAAGCACATATTAACGTTACAGGATTTCTGGATTAAATTCACTATATCTTTCCTAAAAGAGGAGATAAGTTTGAATTGGGAAATCTGCCCAGTTTCTCTGTAATGCAGTGTCTTCTTTTTGCCTCAGATAAAGGGAAAGTGGGAGACATGGCTTTATTTAAAATGAAATTAATATTTAGGAAATAGAGATGCAATAGTTTTCCCATGTCCTCTAGGAGAGGAGCATACTGTTTTACTGAAATGACTGTTACAAGGTTTGAAGACTTACCTAGTCTGAACTGAATGTACAGTGTTAATTTTGGCTATGTTTTTCTTCTGTTAGCCTGAGAATTTGAGCCTGGAAAGTGCTTACAAGGATCTTACTACCATCTTTTTAAGTGAATCCTTCTAATTACTTCATTCAGTCCACACTTCATATTCCTCGTGATATGTATGAAAAGAAAATGAAATCATGTGAAATATCAGGTCTGGATCCTTCTATTTGTCTCAGGAGTAGGGAAGCTGCCTTTCAAGTTACTGGATCACCAATGTGCCTCAATCATGCTGTCTCTGGTGGAAGCTTTTCCAAGGAGGGGAGTTATCTTTGTTCCCACTTCAGGCTTCCTGTACGGTGATTTGTGTAAACTGATGTTTTCAGTGTTAGTGAGCTATTAGCTGTAAAATGGGTTAAAGCCATTTATGTTTGGCACTAGTATTGGTAGTATAGTACTTACTTGTCTAGGAGCTGTATTTATTTTCAGGGTGTGCAGGATAAAGTAAACATAGGAAATGCTGGTTATCTTTATTCCTTACTGCTTCAAAACAGTGGTGCTCTCAGCACTATACTTACTTGAAAGCTCAAAGGCTGTTTCACATTAGACAGCTTTATTCTCTGAAAGTGTATTCTTGCACCAAAAGAAATATGGAAGTCTCAGACCTCCCTGCTTGGTCGTAAGTCCTCTAAGCTTCCATCACCCTTTCCAACAATGCTTTTAATGAGTCTGCAGTTCACATCTGGCTTTTACTACTGTGAATGTGTGACAGAAAACAAAGGGTTCATTGTTTAAAAATGAAGACCTAAGGCTTGTAAGAAAGCACTAGGAGTTGAAAGTGACTCTAAACAAAATCCATTTTATATGAATTCAAGTCTTCACGAGTATTTCTTGTATATCAAAGGCCTTCATTTCTTATTTGTGATAGGCAGAAACTGTATAGGCCTTTGCTTGGTATTGTTTTGTCCTTACTTTGCTATATTACTGCTGGGTGCTGGGTTACTTTAGTGTAGCATCTGTGTTCAGTAAATCTGTTTATCATTCTTATCCATAAAGAGCCAGTGAGTCTACGTTCTCTGTTAGGGAAAGTATCTTTATGGTTACACACAACCAAATATTGTTAGCCTTGGTGACAAGTAATGAATAATATTTGCAATGGAAACAGTATAGCTTTCTGTTTTATGGGCAGACTCTGCAGAGGAGGGCTGTATCCACTGGAAATTTCCCACGCATTTTGCATAAGGAGGCAGAGAGGGGCAGGTCTAGTGGGGGTTGACTGGCTGATGGATCCAAGCAGTTGCAGGAGGGATTGCTAATCCTGCAAGCTAAAACCTCTCATTTTTTTTTTGAAAGAGAAAGAGAGTGGGCATTTTAGAAGGCACTTTTCCGTATGAAGGCGACATCTGTGGCATAACTTTAATCGGTAGTTGCGAAGAATGTTATGATCTTTTATTGCTGTCCCACAAAAGGTACTTGCCCAAAGTCCCTCTTGCAAAGTGCAGAAATATGTTAACTTCAAGAATCAGAATTGTTATAATTCATTAGTACTCTATCAGAATTTCACCACATGTTATGGGAGCAATATATTGGGCAAGCAAAGGGAGTCAGGAAACCTGGCTCTGTGTTGGTGTGCTGTAGGATTATGTACTCTGTGTTGGTGGGTTCTTTTTGCTTTGCTGTACTGTTGCTGTCCTCCTACCATTTTGTTCTGGTTCATTTGAACTAATTCAGAATGGGGACAGTTTCAGCCTGCTATGTGCTCTCAGCTGTGTTAGCTTGGATTTTTTCCCCAGGCTATCTCTAAGAGATTCAGTAATGGTGGAGGAGGGGAAGCTCTTCGGATATATACAGGCGCTAATTTTATTTTAGGTAATTTTGAAGTTGGAAACTAAAAAAGAGTGGAGGGGGGAAATATTACGTTTATATCTTCATAGATGGTTTTACTTAAATAGTAGCCTAAAGAGCCTTTCCGTAACTGCTGGGGGTTACCAGGAATCCTGGCTCAATTTCAGCTCATTCTGTTTAGTTGAAGCCTTTGCTTTAATGTATGGAGTTGGTAAGTGCCATGGTTATTGTTGGTATTAAGAGAATCATCTGTGAGGGAGATGATGGGATTTAGAATCATAAAATCATAGAATAGTTAGGGTTGGAAAAGACCTTAAGGTCATCTAGTTCCAAACCCCCTGCCATGGGCAGGGACACCTCACACTAAACCATGTCACCCAAGGCTTCATCCAACCTGGCCTTGAACACCACCAGGGATGGAGCATTCACAACTTCACTGGGCAACCCATTCCAGTGACTCACCACCTTTACAGGAAAGAATTTCCTCCTTATATCCAATCTAAACTTCCCCTGTTTAAGTTTTAACCCGTTCCCCCTTGTCCTGTCACTAGAGTCCCCAATGAACAATCAATCCCCAGCATCCCTATAGCCCCCCCTTCAGATACTGGAAGGCTGCTATGAGGTCTCCATGCAGCCTTTTCTTCTCCAGGCCGAACAGCCCCAACTTTCTCAGCCTATCTTCATACGGGAGGTGCTCCAGTCCCCTGATCATCCTCGTGACCCTCCTCTGGACTTGTTCCAACAGTTCCATGTCCTTTTTATGCTGAGGACACCAGAACTGCACACAATACTCCAGGTGAGGTCTCACAAGAGCAGAGTGGAGGGGCAGGATCACCTCCTTCGACCTGCTGGTCACGCTCCTTTTGATGCAGCCCAGGATACGGTTGGCTTTCTGGGCTGTGAGCGCCCACTGAAGCCGGCTCATGTTCATTTTCTCATTGACCAACACCCCCAAGTCCTTCTCCGCAGGGCCGCTCTGAGTCTTTTCTTTGCCCAGTCTGTAACTGTGACTGGAATTGCGGAATTGCTCCGACCCAGGTATAGGACCTTGCACTTGTCATGGTTGAACTTCATAAGGTTGGCATCAGCCCACCTCACAAGTGTGTCAAGGTCCCTCTGGATGGCATCCCTTCCCTCCAGCATATCAACCGAACCACACATCTTGGTGTCATCGGCAAACTTGCTGAGGGCGCACTCAATCCCACTGTCCGTGTCACCGACAAAGATGTTGAACAAGGCCAGTTCCAACACCGATCCCTGAGGGACACCACTTGTTACTGGTCTCCAGCCGGACATTGAGCCATTGACCAAAACTCTGTGTGCGGCCATCCAGCCAGTTATTTATCCACTGAGTGGTCCACCTATCAAATTGATGTCTCTCCAATTTATAGACAAGGATGTCGTGTGTGATAGTGTCGAACGCTTTACACAATCCCAGGTAGATGACATCAACTACTTTACCCTTGTCCATCAGTTCCATAGCCCCATCATAGAAGGCCACCAAATTGGTCAGGCAGGATTTCCCCTTAGTGAAGCCATGCTGGCTGTCACCAAGCACCTTGTTGTTTTTCATGTGCCGTAGCATGCCTTCCAGGAGAATGTGCTCCAAGATTTTGCCAGGCACAGAGGTGAGACTGACTGGTCTGTAGTTCCCTGGGTCATCTCTTTTCCCCTTCTTGAAAATGGGGGTTACATTTCCCTTTTTCCAGTTGTCTGGAACTTCACCCAGCTGCCGTGATTTTTCAAATATGGTGGACAGTTGTCGTGGTTTAAACCCAGCCACGCAGCTCGTTCACTCCCTCCCCCTCTTCTTGCTCCTGGAGGGATGGGAAGGAGAATCGAAAGAATGCAACTCCCACGGGTTCAGATAAGAACAGTTTAGTAACTAAGGTATAACACAAACCACTATTGCTACCACCAATAATAATAATGATAAGGGAAATAACAAAGGAAGAGAACACAACACCTCACCACCAGCCGACCGAGCACTGACCGATAGCTAGTCCAACCCTGCAGAGCACTAGCCCTCCTGGGTAACTCTCGGTTACTTCCCCGGGCATGACGTGCTGTGGTATGGGATACCTCTTTGGCTAGCTTGGGTCAGGTGTCCTGTCTCTGCTTCCTCCTGACCTCCCCTTCTCCCTGGCAGAGCATGAGGCTCACAAAGTCCTTGGTCAGAGTAAATGTTATTTAGCAACAATTAGAAACTTCAGTGTTATCAGCTCTGTTCCCAGGCTGAAAGTCAAAACACAGCGCTCCACCAGCTACTAAGAAGGAGAAAAACTGACTGCTACTGCTAAACACAGGACAACAGTGGCTTAGCAACTTCATTTGACGGCTCCTTCAGGACCCGTGGATGGATTTCATCAGGTCCCATGGACTTGTGTATGTTCAGGTTTTTAAGATGGTCTTGAACCAGATCCTCTCCTACAGTGGGCCCAAGGTCTTCATTCTCACAGTCCCTGCATCTGCCTTCCAAGACTTGGGTGGTGTGGTCAGAGCCTTTGCCAGTGAAGACCAAAGCAAAGAAGTCATTCAGAACCTCAGCCTTTTCCAAATCATGGATAGCCAGTTCTCCTTATAGACTAGGGACAACAGGGGCCCCCTCCAGAACCTGTTTTTTCTTCACTACATACCTATAGAATCCCTTCCTGTTATCCTTAATATTCCTAGCCAAGTTTAATTCTAACTGGGCCTTAGCCTTCCTAACCCGGTCCCTAGCTTCCCGGACAACATCCCTGTATTCTTCCCAGGCCACCTGTCCTTGCTTCTACCTTTTATAAGCCTCTTTTTTCCCCTCAAAGTTTCCTCAGCAGCTCCTTATCCATCCAAGGAGGTCTCCTGGCCCTGCTGTTGCACTTCCTTCTAGTTGGGATGCAGCACTCCTGAGCCTGTAGCAGGTGATCCTTGAATATCAACCAAGAGTCTTGGGCCCCCCTGCCCTCCAGGGCTATATCCCCTGGAACCTTACTAAGCATGCTCCGGAAGAGGCCAAAGTCTGCTCTCGTGAAGTCCAGGGCAGTGAGCTTGCTGCACACTCTTCTCACTGTCCTGAGGATCTCGAACTTGACCATCTCATGATTGCTGCATCCAAGGCTGCCCTGGAGCTTCACATTTCCAACCAGCCCCTTCCCTGTTGGTGAGCACGAGGTCAAGCATGGCACCTCTCCTTGTCGGCTCCTCTATTATTTGCAAGAGGAAGTTGTCTTCCGCACTTGAGGAACCTCCTGGATTGCTTGTGCCGGGCCGTACCATTCCTCCAACAGGTAGTTGAAGTCCCCCATGAGAGCAGGGGCCTGTGAGCATGAGGCTTTTCCTATTTGTCTGTAGAGTGCTTCATCCACAGGTTCCTCTTGATCAGGCGGCCTGTAACAGATCCCCACAGTAATGTCTCTCATAGCTGTTCTCCCTTTAACCCTGACCCACAAACTCTCTGTCGACTGCTCACCTGTCCCCAGACAGAGGTCCATACTCTCCAGCCTATCCCTAACATAAATAGCAACTCCCCTTCCCTGCCTACCGGGCCTGCCTTTTCTAAAGAGCCTGTAACCTTCCATTCCAACACTCCAGTCATAGGAGCCATCCCACCATGTTTCTGTGATTTCCATTATATCATACCCCTGTAGATGTGGACACATCTCTAATTCCTCGTTTGTTCCCCATGCTATGGGTGTTTGTATAGAGGCATCTGAGCCGAGCTCCAAATGAAGCTGGCTCATTGGCTGTAGAGGCTGGAATATCTCTACATTGCTCCGAGCATTTATTATAGGTGCTGGCAACTGACTGGGTGTGTTGGGATGGAATGATGCTCCCCTCCCCTGACACATCTAGTTTAAAGCATCCTTGACCAGTCTGGCAGGCCTCCTACCAAAGCCACTCTTCCCCTTTATCAGAGCAGCTCCACCAGCCCCCAGTAGACCTGGCCTACAAACTTGGGTTCTGTGTTCAAGACACCCAAACCCCTGACTATGACACCACCCTTTAAACCATTTATTAACCTGGCCAATCCTCCTAGCTTTTTTAAGGTCCTCCCCTGTACCCTGTAGAACTGATGAAAAGACTATCTGAGCTCCAGAGCCCCTAACCAGGGCTCTGTAGTCATTTAGGGGGCATGTAAGGTGCCCCGAAGCTGTAGAGTCTTTAGAAATTAATCCCAAGCATGCTACTGTAGCCTTTGATTCAGTGAAGAATGAAAACAATTTGTAGACAGGCTTGAATAAAATATGAAGAGGTTAACTTCATTGCAAATTTTCAACAATTTTGTTTTTCACCTGCAAACAACTGATGGGCACAATTTGTAGGTCAGAGTGTGAGTTTTGTTTGGCAGCTTGTTCATGGTACACTTGGCTGGACTGTAGTACCCATCACAGGGACTGCTGCCAGCTTGACCTTGTTGGGGTTGGCAATCTCCAAATTAGTCCCATCTGTGAGATTAAAGGTTTGTGTGTCTCTGTGCTCATGGATACTTGGTCTGCTCATCTTCACTTGTCTGAGATGTGACAGATGAGGTCCTGCAAATTTGTTTTCTTGGAAATAACATTGTATCTCCTTTTTGTTATATAGAGATTGATTTCCTTTCAGGAATTCTTGACAGAAAAGGGAAATTTAGAAGTCTTGGTTCTCTAAAGTGAAAGCAACTCCTGTGGTTTGGCATCTGACTCTATTCCAAAGCAAGAAAGACTTAGCCTCCCCTTTGGATTTGCTTGGCATATTACAAGAGCTTTCAATCCAGGCAGAGAGAGATATTTTAAGAATAGTCAATACGAACAGATTTGTACAAATGTAGTTTGACCTATTGTTGTGATGCAGGTGTGTATTTTTAGTTAAATTTTCTTAGGTAATAAATGGCAGAGACAGTCTGTAGCAATAAAATTTTGTATTGCATCGTTCCATTTATCAGCTGCCATGAAGTGGTGAGAAAACCTTTTGATCATTTGTGATTATCTGTACTCTTGTTGCACCATACTCCGTAGCATTGGTGCTCTTGGGGACATCGATGCATACACTTGATATAAAATACTGTTCACTGTGAGTGAGGTTACTGTGATCTGTCCTTAAAATTCAAGATAAGGAGTTTCAGCACTGCCAAGTCCTGAATAGTTGCTTTTGTTATAGAGATGAGCAATTGAATACAGGAAAGATCACCAAGGTCTAAGGGAAACAAATACAAAAGAAAGTACTATGCTGAACAAGCAGAAGCCTTCCCATTGAACAGGCAGCAGAAACTTTATCTTCTGGGAGCAAATTGTGCTATCTCTGACTGTTTTCTGCTTCTGGAGCAGGTAACTGCTTTGGCCAGGAAGGTTTCTTTTTTCTTTATAGTCTCTCATAATGTGGCCTGATTTTTGCCTGTTAACCTTTCATGCTTACACAAGGTTAGAGCTTTGAGGACGTTTTGCTTTCCCCACTAAAAGTTCCAATATGAGGAAAGAACAGAATGTAGCTTCATCTGTTGCAGCCCCTCAGCTAATACAAACCGCCGCAGAGCTACTGAAATTGTAGGGCTGACTGCCAAAATGTTTTTGTCTGCCTCCTCTCTTTCAAGGGTGAGGTGTAGGCATCAATACACTAATGTTATGGGTTTTTTTTGAACATCATCCCCTTATCACCTTATCTCTAGCACATGGCAGTTTTATTCTATAAACTTTGTGATAAATGGGAGAAATTGAGGCACATTGATCAGTTTGTGGACGTACAATGACTTAGTGAAACTGGCAATAATTTAGCTAAATTTCCTTAAGCTATTTTTGTAACTCCTGGGTGCTAGTTCATTCAGTGTTTAAACCTTGCTGTCAAAGGGTATCTATTTTGATGGTAATCTGCTCATCTTCCTTAGGAACAGGTAGCTACTGTAGCTTTTTTCAGCAATGCCAGTTACCTAATTAATTTGGGAAGTCATCTGGGGTATGTGAGCTTGACCACTGTGAAAATAAGACTTCTGGGTTGTAGAATGATGCCCACAGTCTTCTGAAGTGCAGTCAGCTCCAGAAGGAGAGTTTTGTTGTTGGTTTTTGTTTTTGGTATTTTTTTTCTTTTTTCTTTGTCTAAACTCTTGAATATTTACAACTGCTATAGCACCAGTAAAAGTTCTTTGGATTGAGTAAAATGCAGCTTGGCATAAATGAGATCTTGAAGATTAAACGTTTCTGATGCTAATATGTAGTTCCTCCTGCCTCAGCCCTACCCTGCCAGATTAATGACACCATAAACTGAAACTATAATCTGATATATGTATCTGGGTCAGGCCTTCTCTGCTCCTCCTGTCTTCAGTTTGATCCAAGTACTCTTAAGTCTTTCTTTCCGTTGTCTACTTTGGGAATAGACCAGGCTCTAATTGTACCTTTAGTGAGAAAGGTGATCTCCTGACTAATGATTTTTCTTTTACTGAATTAATTTCTTTGTGTTTGAAAAGAGACTTTGTTTGCCACTGAAATGACTCTGTTATACAAAGGGAACTGAGATTTAATAATGATAATGCTTCTCTTGTACTTCCTTTTAATGTTTCTTATAGGAATGTTTTGGTACAATCATACGTGGAAGTCACTAGAGTCTTCCCATTAACCTAACCAAGGTCATACAAAAAATAAACAGTCTTTTTTGTGAAGCTTGAGCTATATCTTAAAGTACTTTTCTTTAGTCTGGTCTATAACAGATTGATAAAGGAATTGGCTGTAAGGAGACTAAAATACTTGTCTATTACAGCCAACTTTTTTCAGAACTGAAGCATCCTAGGTTTTTCTTGTTGAAGCTTGACAACATGAAAGGTCTTGGAAAACTTACGTGTGTTAATGAATGTATGGATTTTATAAACTAATAAAGTAGTTATATATTAGCATTAGAGAAACATTATTAAGAAAAATAACACACCTCAATTGCGACTTTGTGACATTTCCATACTTTAAGTAATACTGTTTTAATTGGGAATTCTAAGAAACTGCAACCCTTACATTTTCTGAATTTTGAGGGTCAAAAGGGATGTAGAGGTCACCCACTTCCTTGAATAAATGTCTTCTTTCTTTCTAAATCACAAGCACTGCTCTTTAAAAAGAGCAAGAACAGTAACAAGATGCCACCTTCTTCCCTGAGAAATTTGGAGCCAGGAAAGAAACTCTGTGGGAAAACTAAATATAACTATCTAATATTTTATGAAGGATGATTGCTCCTCCAGGGTAACTCTTTCACGTTTTTATTCTAATAAATCTTATTAAACAATGAGGCAGGTAACTCGATCCTTACTTTTAATGACTGGTTTCAAAAAAGTGCTGCTGTTCATCAAGTTAAGTGCTTAATTATTGTTCCCTAGGCTGTTTACGAATATGCCCTGAAACAGTCTATCAGTGTAAAGATTAATTGAAGTAATTACGTTGTCTTGCGAAAATTTGAAATAATTTTGTTGTCTACAGAGAATTTCAGAAACTTTTCCTTGATGTTCCCTGATATTAAGAGTAGACTTGCAGGTAAGGTGTGGGCTGGTGTTGGGGTTATCCTGTATGACAACTTATTTTTCAGCTTTAGACAGTAAAAGCTGTCAGCATTCCTTAAAACTACATACCTTTGGTCAGGAGCTGATCCAAGCACATATCTCAGACTTTCAGTCAACCCGTGGCTTGTGTGTTGTTTTCCTGCAGGACTCAGAGGACCAAAAGAGTATCTACTGTATTGATCAACAGGTTATAATAATAAGAAAGAATGAAGAGACAGTGATTTTTCTTTTAACAACTAGCAAAAGTTGCTTCATTAAAGCAACATCAGTACAAAAAATGTCTGTTCAAATAGACAATGTCTATCTGTTACGAGGTTGGCATCCTGAGTTACGTTTTATATTTGATGTATATTCTGCTTTTCATCAGTGCCCGTGGGCTTTATGAAGTGTTTATGAACTTCCTTCTTTCTCTTATGAAAATGCATTAACCTCTAGGCTGGAGCTCCCCAGTCATGACATTGTGTGCTGGTAGCAATAGACAAAACTGAGAGAGAACTTTAAAAATTTTATTCTCTTCTTTTAGTAGGGTATAAAGGTCCTGGTCATACTTGGGCCCCTGCTTTGCAGAGCAATGTACAGCTATATAACAGGAAGATAGTTTCTTTCTCAGATACTGTAATAAGATGAATATAAACTTAACAATAACAGGTGGAGGCAACAGATTGAGAGAGCACAAGTTAATGATGATATTGCTATAATTAATGTATTAGCAGTGATTATTTTACAGCAGCTGCTTAGTTGTCTAAAACAACCTATTCAGCTAAAGTAACAATGACATAGGTGAGAACGTAGCTTATAATAATAAAAAAACCAAACTCAGGATGGCATTAGTTACCATCCTGTCATTAATGCAAACTCATCTTACCATTTCCTTGCAGTCATTAGTGATTTTGAATAATTTCTACACCTCTTCAAAATCTGATCCAGAAGATGGTTCTTGTGATAATCTCGGAGCATCTGATGTTGTAGTGATACGTGGATTTTTTTCTCACCCATGTTACTTTTGACATGTATTTTTCTAAATTCCTGGTAATATCTGTGCTTTTGGGGGAGATTTTTTTTTAAGCTTAAATAATGAATTTTTAAAGAATTGTCTGTTATTGGTCACACTCCTGGAGTCTATAATTTTAAAAGTTGGTGGAGAGACAAAGGGAGTTCACATCTCTGTGAAACCATGCTGAGTGAAACCCTCGCATAAAGAAGTGTAAGTTAAGGTGGAAAGACATCCATTTCATCTCTTGGAAAGCTTGGAGATATGGTGCTTGATGGCTTGAAAACCAAGCCAAATAATACAGTGACAAATGTCCCTTTAACTGTATGCAAATGCCTCATATTTGTCCATACTTCTTTACACTGAAATAGTATCAGCCAGAGAAAGTTAGAGTTGCTGTGGCCATAAAAATGGGAGCAGCATCAAGGAAAGTACCCCCTTTGAAAGAGACTGTCTGACCATGCAAAAGCCACAGGTTAACATTGTTTCAGTTTAGGTTTCAGAAGGTAATAGTCAAGTGTAGGCAGCTTAGACTAAGGAGCCCATGGACTAAGGAAGGCGAGGTTCATTGTGCTCATCCATTGCTGTCATTCTTTCTTCAGAATTGTGGCAGAAAGTTATGACACACAAATGTTTCTTACTTTAGTCATTGACCTCATCAATATACCTGTGAAGCTAATGTCTTGCCATTAAGAAGATAAGGACTATCTCTCTGTGAGATGTGTGTAAAGTCCAGAATCTAATAAAATCTGGGAGCTTGTTCCCACCTGGTTGTAATTGCTTTAGTTCTCAACCCAGCTAATTTGCAGGCAATAAATTATTGGAACAAGCATATTAGTAAATTAAATACTTACTATAGCTCTTTCTAAAATAGTGACAACTCCTGGAACAGATTAGGGGAGTTAGAATTGTTATGTACATACTCCTTAGTTTTTCCTTTGCTTCAAGAAAGTGCTGCCATACATGTTCACTGCAGGTGAGCTGGTGAAGCTCTTGGCATCGGTCTGTATGAGGAGAATCAGCAAGTCCATAAATCATGGTGGCCTGTTCAGTCCTTGCAACAAATAAAGAAGTAGCTGTTCACTGAGAATGATTGCAAGACCTAGAGTATGTTATCTTTGCTCAGCACATCACATGTATTAATAATTAAAGTTGGATTTCAAGGGACAACTGGGCTTTGATACACAACTTCTCTGCCTCCTCACTTTTTTGTTCATTAGGGACCTTTGGAGCGAGAGAGGATAAAGAAAGATATTTTCATTGAACTTATGCTTTGCACAGTGAAAGGGCAGGTTTTGAACTGCATTTACGAAATTATTTTTTTCATTGGACTTGCTGATTGGATTAGCAATACTGCTGGCTTTATTACCCCTGATTAAAGTCAAGGCACTGGGGATCTGACAAATGAATTCTGTCTGTAGTTCACCCAATACGCAGTTTAATCCTGTTGATTGCAAGGCTCACCAAAATTGTTACGTCACAAAGCTAGTTCTGTAAGTCAGCAAGGAGAATAAAGGTAAATAAAGGATGACTTTGGAAGAAAAGAGCTTGCAAATTATGCATACCCATACAGCCTATACTGAAAGTCTAGGAAATCAGTGTTAAAAGTTAGAGCTCTGGATGACCCTTCAGTCATCTGGTCAGTCCCTGTACTGTTGCAAGATTGTTTCTTATGGTATACATTTTCTGAAGTACTTGGAGGAATGAGTTTAGGTCTGAGTACTCTGCCCATAAAAATACACTTGATGGCAAGGCAGAAAGAAACAAAGTATGTATGTCATTGTTACTGTCTTCTGTGTTCTTTGAAACTCCAATTTCCTAAATGTGGAGGAATGATTAAATTAGTTTGCTCCCATTAAAGATTTTAGATTTTTTTTTTCTCCATAAAACTGAACAGTAGTGGTTCTTCTTTAAGCATATTAGTGGCAGACAAATTAATAAGCAACTATTTTCAGTTATAATTACTTTGTGGTTTGGGGTTGTCATTGTTCTCCAAATGCCTTATGTCTGCAGTCCTCAATTTCTTCTATGTTTTTCGGGTGGCAGCCCTGCTTGTCTCCCACCATGTGCTGTGAAGTAATTAGGCAGACTGAAGCCAGATTTAATGGTGATCCTTCTATTTTGCCAAGAGTTTTGCACTGCACCATTCAATCTGGCCTGCTAGCCGCTGCTCCTGGCTTCTCCTGCTTTTTCACTGTGAGAACAACTGGTTTGGTGTTTTTTCAGAGTTCTGGTTTGCCAGCCCTTGGGAGTCATAAGAACACATGATAGGCCCTAGTGGGGACAGAAGACTAAAACCTGCACTGAGTAGTTGCTGAGAGTGCAAGTTAAATAGCAGAGATGATGTATTTCATGACTTCTTCAGAAGAAGGCTAGTCTTAAAATACATTGCTAAAGACTAAAAGGACATGCTGAGGCTCACCTTAAAAGGTCAACATCTGGAGCCCCTGTCATTCTTCAGGTGAACATGACTGACTGTTCCTGCATCTGATTATGCTCCTGAATTGAAAATGAGGAGGTGCAAGTGAACATTCAGACTCTTTGTTTGTTGTGCCCTGCTCAAAAACGCTGCTTTGGGAGCTGAGAGTTGATCCTGACTTTTTAGCATTATTGCTTAATTCAGTGCAGTATCATTGGAAATCTGCTAGAAAGCACTAAATTAGCTTCAGACTATAGAGGGAGGTTATATAAATGAGACGTGATAAATCAAAGCTTTTTTTAAGGGTGTAATTTGTACTGAACACTCTTGGAAAGAGTTTTGTGGATTTGGAGGCTGAATATTACAATTTCAGTGTGGCAGAAGTATATTTTGGTGAGAAATGATTCCTGAGTAACAGAATTATGTTTAATGTCTACTCAGCTTCTATTCTGTCCAGGGCAGCATCTGGTTTATCCTCCTTCCCAATTTAACATTTGAATAAAGTCTGAGTAAGAAAGCTCAGTTGTACTGCAGTTCACCAAGTGACTTGGGGATCCAGTCCTGCTTTTAGGTCCTTTTCTAGCTCTCAGCTTGCTGCTGTATGGGTTGTGGAAAGTCTCTGTCTACCCAGATAGAGGGCTGATATTTTTGTTTCTCATTTTCTGACTTCCTGTGAGAATTCACGGCATAGCTTGACCAGATTTGCAGATGACAGGCCCAGTCTAAATGAAGGATCAGGGAGAACTTTTACTGTAGCAGCTTCTCATACTTAGATTTGTGTTGTGCTGTGGGGAATGGGCTCTTCTGCCTCTTGCTGTTGCCTATCAGATGAGAGTCATGGGAAGGCTGGTAGGAATGAGCTGCCTTGGATTCCCTTTGTGCCTCTGTTTCATCAGCAGCTGTTGCATGTTTAATAATCCTGCAATAATGAAGCAGGAGAGCTGGAAGCATGTCTATTCCTGTTAAGACAGGGAATGATATTGGCCCAACAAGGCTGTTCTCACCTCTGCTCTTCATTAAATGCCTTTTCCACTGCTTCTTGTCATGTTTGGGGGTGCGGTTTCTATATTTTTTGCAAATAAATTGAAAATACACAGTAGTACTCAAATCTTCTTAAATGATGTTTGTGTTGCCTTGTAAAATAGGATAATTGTGCAATCACAGAATAGCTTAAACATCTGATTTGTATTTGAAACAAAAATGTTGTATAATTGCTCTCTAAAACTTGTAACTCACACATGAAATGGATGTTATCAGGCAGATGTTCTTTTATTCGCCAGCATACTCAGTATCTCTGTCTCTTAAGTGTCAGGATAAGCGAAACATGCTCAGTTAGCTTAATTATTTGTGGCTAGCTGTTATGCCCAGTTTCTGGTTTCTAGATACAGCAATGCAATAACTCCTGACGGTTTTCTCATGCACTTGATCATGTTATACCAGTCAACTGAGCCAGTGCTGAAGGACATAAAAGATGTGGGAACACTGGCACTTAACTATGATTGAGGATTTTCTGTTAAATAGACTTAACATTGCATCAATATGTAAAACAATTTGCACCTTGCGACAGGGTTATTTATACGGAAACCTTTTTTCTCATCAAGACAGAAAGGATTTTAAAATCTTTAATTATTTCAGGAGTAAAACTTTAAAACCTACCTTAATTTTTTGCTGACCTAAAAGTGAATGCTGTCACTTTTGTATGCACTTTCTCCTTTATTTTCTACCCATTCGCATTTTCTGAAGTAATTTCATTAACTGTCATTAACATTTCCTGGGGGAGGGACAACTCCCAAGCAAATGCCACCTCTTCCACCAATCTGTGAGCAAATTCCAAAGAAAGCATAGTCATTAAGTAGTGTGCGAGATGGCTGTTGACAGGTCTGAAAGTATTATCCTGATAAAGTACAATTCCAGTTGTCCTTTTAAAGTTTCTCTTCTGAGAGACTCTAAGCACTTTGAAGTTCTCAGAACTGTGGAGTAGGTAGTTGAAGATGACTGGAAAAAAAATTCCTGCTACCCAGGATTTCTTTTGGTATCTCTAGTGCATGTTAGTGGGTTTCCCCTGGTCTTGTTCCATGATTGTAGCCAGGTCTTCCTGCACATTATTTCACTATCAAATTTTCTTTCACTTCCTGTAATCCATTGCTCTGTCACCAGATTAGCAGCACATGGGTCTCTAGTCAAGCACACACTTGCCCTGACTTTAGCAGTTCCTTGCCTTTGAGCTGCAGCTTCTTATTTTTTCCACTGGCTGCTGTACCATGAGATATGTCCGTCATCCTGTTGACTGCATTTGAAAGGCATAGATTCTCTGTTGTTCTCCTAATCGGAAAAATAGTAATAAATATCTTCTTGCCAAAGAAATGAACAATAAGTAACTGGATTTTTTTTCTTCCTTTTGTCCTACAGTTCATATTTATATTTTTTCTAAAACTTACCATGTTGCAAAACACTCCAAGACTAGTAAAATTAAGCAAAACAAAAGGAACTTGACCATCTAAGTTTCCGGGTTTGGAAGAGTTGGTGCAGACAAATAACCCAACAGTAGCTTCAGTTCTTAAAGCTAATTTATGTCAGATTTTGTTAGCAGTTAGATGAGCAAGCACAGGATGAGGCAGAAATTGCTTTTAAAGGTAGTGTGGTGAGCAGAGATTGTATCAGGTTCTCTATTGAACAAAAGCCTGACCTTGGAAGTAAAAGCACAGGAGAGTAGTAGGTGTTGGGCTTTAGGAACCTTGAAACCCACAACTTTATTCTTGTTGCCCTTTTATGCTGTGTTAACCAGCTGAGATCTAAATTGAGATGTTTAATTTGTCTAGCTAAATTTCTGTTGAGGATTCAGATGCGACTGCCCCCAGCTCTCTGCTGCTGATTGCTGGTAGATTTTTTTTTCTATCCGTTTGTCACAAATGTAAGAAGAAATTAATATCCTCAAACATAAACTCTTATGGCATGGATGGGATCATCTTTCAAGTTCATTTTCTTTGTTGTACATCAGCTCCCGGAGGCATCATACATGATTCTAAAAATTAGAAAGGCAGATATGGTGACTAAGGTCCGCATTACTCATGGTTCTAAATAAAGCACGTTCCTGAGCTGTAGATAAGAGTAGCTGTGGATACAGTGAAGCAGCACGAAGTGTGCACATAGGCATCTCTGTCCTCTGCAGGACAAGAGCTATCAGGAATCCTCCTTCCTCCAGGATAACTATGAAATCCTGTTGCTGAATTAATTAATTACTAGGAGAGGGAAGTTTAGGTCTTAAAAGAAAACTAAAAATAATAAACACCACAAAAGAAAGCACCGTCTGTTAGCAGAAATACTGATCACACTTGGAAGTGGTTTTTTATAGGAAAACTTTTCAAGTAAAATTAGGACCAAAAAAAAAAAAAAGTTCAAGCAAGGTATCCAAACTAATTTTAGGAGACTAAAACAATGAGGAGATCGCAAGGTGCCATATAAGACTATAAAGGGAATGTAACTTGTATAGTTGATAGTCTGAGAATCCATGTGCAGTCATCCTGGAATATTGTTAAATTAACATAACTTTAACTCATTATAAAGATTGCTGTTTTTTTCTCCTTAGTAAACTTTTGTACTTTTTTTTTTTTCCTTCAAAAGAAAGAAAACCAATGTCATATATTGCATTTAAAGTATGCCTCGGCACCTTGAAATCTAGTTTGTGGGTTAAAAGAATGAGGGATAAACACAGATTTATTTCTGATCAAAACAGAATTACTGTGAAATTTCTGTGGTGTTTTTTCTTGTTTTTCTGGGGGCCTGCTCGTGCTGTGTCGGGCAAGTCTGCTAAAGAAAGCTGTGGCTGTGTTATGCAGGAATGTCAAATTCATGGTTCTTATTAACCTGTGAGGGATCTCTGACAATGGGCAGTAACAACATCATGGAAATACAGCACTTCCTTGCAGGACTTTTTTTTTGTGCATTTGCATACTTGTACTGATCTAAATGGGCAATTTAACCTTTCTAGCAAATTCAGATCTACCCAGCAGTGAAAATGGGACAGCTCTTAAAATCCTCTATCACTTTATGCACTCTCATAGTAAAAGCATTGCTCTGGGGGAGCTGAAGGTGAGTGCTGCAGGGGAGGCCTGTCCTGGGGGTCTGCCACAGGCTGCTCTTGGCTGCAAGGAGTGGCAGCTGGTTTGCTTTAACATTCCTTAGTGGCAGAAGATGGATTTCTGTGATTTGAAGCTCACTGCTTGAATCAGGCTGCAAAACAGGAAGGTGGTTATGAATCTTTAGCAGCTGGAGGACTAGATAATTTTGCAGCTAATTTTTCTGCTGTTTTTAATGCCTGACTGATTACCTTATAAAGGAATTAGAATTAAAGTTTCATTTAAGCCACTGTGCTACTTCCTTTAATAAGATTGTCTTCCTTTGGGGTGGGACGTAAGCAAGTGACTTTGCACACAGAACCTGCTATACATAAGTTCATGTAGGTTGGCCTGGGCTCTGGGGACTTGGGGAGCACTCAGGATTTGAGCTTTGTGCTTGGAAATTGGATACCTGCCACACTTAGCATTATTCTCATTCCACTTATTAGTATCCCTATGAGGGTACCTTTGGAGAAGGCAAGGAGATGAGAACAGAGAGAAACCTGAGAGAGGACAGTAGCATTGGAACAATATGAAATGAAAATCAAACCCCTTCAGTATGTTGACGTTTAGTATTTTAAGATGAGGGATACCATTTAATAATGCTGTGGTACATCCTAAACCCAGCTGGTAGTGCTTGTGTCTTTATATTGCAAGTGATCAAGACTCTTCTGTAGGTTAACCCAAGTTCAGATACTAATCTAAAAACATGACCTCTTTTTGAAAGCTGGATATTTCAAGATAGTTCTTCCTGGCTTTTTGTTATGTCTGTCTGGTCTTTTGGCAATTCCTGCTTGTTGATTGGTACCACACACCAGAAACAGAGCAGCCAACTTTTTGCAGACTTAAAAACAGTTTATGCCCTATATTTTGTATACATTTATGTTCTTGGGTGCATAGAGAAAGAATTTCATTTGGCAAAACTAAACTGTACATAGCAGTATTTAAACCCCTTCCATCCAGAAGCTTCTGCTGGCTTGTTAACAAGATTATGGAAGATTCAGGAAATTTTTTTGATATTGTGTGCTATGATAAGAGAATTCACTAATGACGGCTGATTGAGATTCACTGATCTTTGAAAAGGTAGGAGAATAGTTAATTTATTTCAGAGAACACTAAACCACATAGGGAAAAAGGGGTGATGGGATGAGTTTTTGGTTTTTGTGGGATCATGTTGTTATTCAGGAACACAGCATCCCTATGAGGTTGGAAGGGGGTTGAAAATGTGCTAAATCAGGGAAGGGGAAAAACAAGCGGCTAGTATTTGCTAAAGCAAATAGTAATAGAAATGAGGTTGTAAGATCTGGGAGAACTTGAAAGCACGAATGTTACTAGACTTTCTAACACTTAAGATGACAATGAATAACTCTGAATGCATGCAGTATGCAGATGTCTAGCGGCAGCCAGTGGAATTTGAGACTTCACTGTAGGTAAAAGAACAGAAGAAGTGTTTCAACAGGGAAACATTCACCAGTATGTGAAAGATTGAAAGGAGGCCATGTGAGATCTCGGCATGGTGTGTATACTTACTGGGGCAGCAGCTCTCTTCTTTCTCTGTAAGCCCAGACAGTGCCCTCAGTCTCCCCCTTGGTAAAATAGAAAGATCTGTGTTTTCCTGCCTCACAAGAGAATGTTGATGGCAAATATGTTAGAGACTAAGAGATTCCCATCAAATAGTATAGACCTAGGTCTGGAAGAAAGCTCCTGGGCCACTGGTAGGATTTCCAGCTAGCATAAGCAGATGTGTCTTATTAATCCCTATATAAAGTTGTTGAGTGATTGCTTTAAAAGCCTTATGTTCTAGTGTTTGTATCTTTGTTTCAGATCTTATGGTCATTAAATTTTTATTTTTATTTTTTTCAGTTCTGTTGCTGTTAATCCATCTGGCAGTGGGCACAGTTTTATCAAGGTTTTCCTCTTTTCCTGTTGGATTTTGGTTTCCTGGTTTAGTACAGAAATAAATCCAAAGAAATTAAAAACTGAGGGGCTAAACCACTAATCATGCTCTTATTTTATGACCTACATGCAGGCAGCTCTCACTGAAAACATAGACTGAACCTTAACTTGCTTTTTTTCATTGTGTTTAGTTAGAACAAACATTTCGGAGCACAAAATTTTATAGATCTTGGCTTTCTTGCATAAAGTCTGGTTTGGGATTTTTCTTTGCGGGGGGAAGGGGGTGTTGTTTGTTTTTTTTAGGAAGTTATAGAAAATATGGAAGGAAAGAGGGGAGGAAATCCTATTCCTTTACCTGCCCAGTTTACCTTCATGCCAGTAAGAGCATTGCTGTCTGTGTAGAAGTGGCTGTGAAGGAGTGTTCTCAGAAAGAGGGTAAGGCAGCCCTGTTGTGCAACTGCCGTTTCTTGTAGAACAGGACAAAAAGATGAGTGTCTCTTAAACGCACCACACTCCACAAATTTTGTATCTCTGTTTCAATTAAAAAATTTAAGTGAAACTTCATGCTAATGCAAGCCATGACAGAACATCTGTGGGTGACTGATCAGCTTGTGTGTTGCAATAGCTAACTGGGGAATAAAGATGTGGTAGATCTGGGAAGGGGAGCAATGGGAGAAGGGCATCCTGTGCATTATTTTAGAACAAATGCAGATATTCATTAACAGGAATATCAAAGGTAAGCATTATAATATTGAATGGGAGAGAAGAAAAAGGGATAGATGAAACACATAAAATTATGTTTGAAGATGGTATTTTTAGTTTAAAAATTTTAGATGTGCTGCTATAGATTAAGTGCAAAATATAAAAAAATGATTGGTTTGTACAATGTGCTTGGACACAAGTTACAAGTTTTCATGTTGTGTTACAATTTTTTGCTGTCTTTTTGTGTTTAACTAAACCCCAGTACATTATTTCTGATTTTCAGAAGGATTTGTGGCATTAATTAAACACTCCTTGGTACTCTATCAAATGGGCAGTGGCCAAAATGCAAGACAAACTTCTTTGTTGTTGTATGTTAAAGCCAATTGTATTCACCCAGGGAAAGATTAGCTACAATAAAAGATGTTAGCTAATGTTTTTCTTTCCCCCATTCAGGGTTGAGTGCAGTTCTTTCCTCTCTGATCCAAGAGGAAGCAAAAGTGGTCTCTTCCCATTTCTCACTTCATCTTTTGATTAACTGTTTTATTCAGGTTCACTTTTACTTGGGCTAGTGAAGGTCACACACTGATGTAGTTACCTGTGTGACACTTTTAAAGCCTTAATTTCTGTAACAGATCTCAGAAATGTCAACTTGAATGTGGGATAAAGTCCTTTTGTTCTCCTTTCATATTTGCATGTTGTTATTTTGTGGACTGAAATTACACTCTCTATTTTCTTTACTCACAAGGTCAACATGTGACCCCTCTTTCCACCTTCTCGTCCTAGTTTGTATTGCAGCTCCAGCAGTTAATGCTGACGTTAGATATATCTGCTTCCCCTCAAACAACTGTAAGAATAGAAAAGTCAACTGAGCAGTAATATCAGGTTCTGTTGATGCCACTCTTTCTTTAGGCAAGTTTGAATAAACTAGATAAACATTTCTGACCAGAGATTTTGTACATGTTTTCTATTGGCATATCAAATTTTTACTTATATTTGTATTCTCTTGTGAAGTATCTATTTGAAGCAAAATTGGCTCCAAGTAAAACTCTTTAAAAACTCCATTTTTGTGCTCAAGGCTGCACAGTTGGTTATGCATCCTGTCTACCACTTTGATTTTTGGATCCTCTTCTAACAAGTAACCCACAGACTGGCATCAGACTTCCAAGAAGGTCTTGGAATGAGCCACACAGCCTCCACCCTGGAGCTGTGATGTGTACAGCTGCACTGATCCTCGTTATTTAGCAAAATGATCAATGTGGAAGAAGAGACATCCCTGTGGCAGCTGCTGCTGTTCTGGTTTTTTGGCCAGGATGACAGCAGAAGTGCACATCAGCATCCTTGGTGCCATACGGCTTGAGACTGTTGTGTTGCACAGCATGCGGAACATAAGAGAGAATAATTTCAGCCGAGTATTTAGGGAAGGCTGCTAGGTATTTTAGGTGCCTCTGTGTCCTCATATTGACCCTTTCTCTACAGTGTATCTGCTTAGTTAATTCTTGTCAGCATGAGGGTATGTGACGCGTACTTTTCCTTATGTTGAATAAATTAGTCTTGTGAGAATATTACTCCAATAATAAATTTTACCCTATGTCTCCCTAACCTTATCCCTCCTTCATATTGTGACCAGGCTTTACATACTGACATCCCCTTTAAACGTCTTACAAACAACTGGATTAAACTTTCTTTTGTGACTCTTATCCTGCATGTTAGATGAGACTGTCATTGTTGGTGGAACTGCCTTTTAGCTAAATGACTTGTATTTAATATCAGATGCCTTATTTTAAATGCAAACAAAACATACCCTGCCTAAATGAAAACAAGCATGTTAAGCAAAGACCAGGCACACAGGGCTCGATTGATGTTCAGAAGTCATTTTTTTTCTCTGTGAACTCTTGTCGAAGTCTAGAATTCATGAAAGCAAAAAAAGTCTTGATTCACTTTGTGTGCCCTGGGAGAATATATAGGGCAAAAAGATTTAAAATTCTGATGCAGCAGCTTCAGATATGTGGCATCTGAAATAAATTATTTTTGCTACATAGCAGCAAGTGAACTTTTACATCAGAATTATTCCTTTTGAACTTCTGTGCGCAACACAACTGTATCAATCCATGCAGCACCAAGCAAACACTGTCTTTCAGTGCTTTAGCCTTTCTGGCTCAGATTTGTACCAACAGCTGCTAGACTGCTGTCTCTTTTTTTTTTTTGTATTGATCATTTGACTGGAAAATGAGAAGATAATTAACAATCTGATATTTAAGAGGGCATTGTATTAAAAGCAAAGCAAAACCTAGATGGAAGGGATTCCTGCTGGAAATCACCTGGAGATCGTATATTTCACTTAACTGCAAATTTGCCTCATAAATCTTAATGGTTCTGTTCCATATTAAATGAACTTAGTGTCAGCAAATTTTAAAACTGTGTCTAAAGTGTCTAATGAGTTTATAAGCCACTAGAGAAGATAGGATGCTTTGCTTGCACTGTGGAGCTTAATTTGATATTCAAGGTCAGCACATCAAACTTCTTAATCAAGACCATAATGAGGAAAACATTTCTACTCAAGCAAAAGAGCGAAAAATAGGAGTAGCGCAAGAAGGAGCATTTACGCAGCTGATTCACATGTTCTTGTTTTAGTTTCCTGTCAAAATTGAACCAGCACTCTCATATGTTCTATTAAACTTGTGCATTTAAAATGTAAAGAAATAAAACAAAATAAAAAATAAAAAAACAAACAAAAAAAAAACCACCCAAAAACCCCTTAGTTTCCAAGGAATTGGTGAATGAATGTGAAACCACATCATTCCATTTTATTAGCAGGCTGACAATGTTCTAGTGCCCTCCATTTCAAATGGAAACTGAAGCTTTCAAGATTTAATGCATTAAACGTTCTCTTAAATTGTGGCACAATAGAAGCAGAACACAGGAAAAGAACTTGAGGAACGCTCTGTAAAGGAGCTGGGAGCTGCTTTGGGGAATTACTGAAGGTATTCTGTTTATATTAGCAAATAAAGATAAGAACTCTTCAGTTCTTCAGCAGCAGAGTTAAAATCTCAGTCCTTAGGGCAGTCTTTTTGATGGAAAAACAGTCTGAAGGTTTAGTAATTTTATTTGTACAGTTGATAACAGGAATTGCTTCTGTCTTCACTAACTGATGACCAAGGGTTGAGGCAGTCGGGGTGTAGTGTATCTGCTTTTTTGAGTGCTTTAGGCATTTGACCTTCACTTTGCCCTTCAACTGTGTGTTTTTGGCTCTGTAGCCACAGACTACATAAGCAGTGTGTCCAAAATTACTCCATTCTGAGATACTGTCAATATGTCATCAACTACAGCCCTACTGGGGGAGTTTTAAAATTCTTCCCAACACATAATGGATAGATCTGTTTAAGCAGCTCTTAAAATTCTGAGGAGATAGACAAATCTGGCAGGAAATCAATAGTGTGTTGCTAGTGGCTCTATTATTTATTAATTTCAACACAACCCAGTGTACTCTTCACTGTCGGTGAATATCAAAGGCCAGGGTTGGGTTTTTTTTTCAGTACATTATAGGGGTAATATCTTAAGGGGGAGGGGGCTGATTTGACAGATAAATATCTCCAGAAGGTCTGTCAAATAGACTGTGTTCCTTTTGAAGTCTGACCTACATCTGTGCAATTCAGAACCAAACATGGGCATATAAACTGATATTTGCATGGATTTCTGTAGAGATCCCTCTCTTTAGTGTTTTATTTACTCTGAAATTATTTAGACTATGTAGCTTTTAGTGTGATCCTTGCATCAATGATGTTCTGTAATCTTTCTAGGAAGCGAAGTGAGAAGCCCGATACATAGAAATATTTTCTTTCATTTATTGGGTTACTTGATGGGTCTCATAAATAAAGATTTAAGAAAAGCTGTAAGTATATTTCTATGGAGGATAAATCTATTTTATATTTCTATGGAGGATAAATCTATTTTATTGCAGTACAAGCAATTATTGCTCAGCATGGGTGTCTGCTAGAAACTGGCAATACGTTGGGGTACCTTTCAAATGTTAAATTGTGATTATGAAGATATTAAAGCCTGGCATTATCCTGAAAATAAGTATGTACCGATCACACCTTCTTACTTGTGGATGGATGTACTTCCTACATGTATTTACAGTCCAACCTTCTAATGGAAAAAACTAAAATAGATTGTTTCTAGGTCTGCAGTCAGCATGCTTCTGGAAATACAAGTTAGGCTTTCCTCAGGGCTAAGCGAATCCACCCATACTCAAAGGCCTGATAGCAGGGCCTTCATGGACAGTAATACACACAGCATGAAAATAAAAGTGGTTTTTTTAGATTCAAAATGAAGTTGCTAGGCTGATGGGAATCAATGGGAGGAAGCCAATGAGCTGATCAAGATAAATCTAAAGGTCTCCTGGAAGTGAGACAGTCTCCTGGGAATCTCCTAGAGCACTCTATATGTAGAAAGAAACAGCATTCACGTACTCAGAATTACTGGGAAGTATATTTCTTTGCAGCAGAAATTGCTAATTGTAGGGAATTTTTTTGTGTGTATTTTTTTCCCCAGATGCAAAATGCAAATCTGATTGCACGATGCTAGAAAGGAAAATTAAGCCTCAGAGTGAAAAATTGGTTCTTGTGCTGTATTCCTAGAACTGTGCGAGTGTGCTGGGGTAGGACAGAATGGGACCTTTTGGGGACTATGATGCCTGTTTTATGGAAATTTAGGATAGCTGGATCAGCCTGGGTAATGAGGTCCTGTTTTCTGCTACCATAGGCCAGTCACATCAAGTAAGTCCTTCAAAGTTTTTGTCTTTAGACTACCTTTGTTTTTTCAGTTTCCTTCTCTTCCCTTTCTGTTTTCTAAATGAGTGACCAGAGATAAAGGACACACTTTCAGTACTTTTGCTGGGCCACCAAACCATGCAGTTCACTTCTCTAATCTCAGGAGTTTAATGAGAAGCCTTCCAAGTATGAGTCCTTATTTCCAGTACAACTGATGGAAGCAGGCAGATGAAGCAATGCAAAACTTCCATCTCCCTGTTTAAATTAATAAAATAATTGTAGCCTGGATCTGAAATCAGCTCCAGGTGCATGGACATCACTCAAGGCTCTTGTTCACCTCCTGAGCAGCGTACTTCCCTTGGCCTCTGGTTTGTATTTTTTCTCAGTTGCTGGTAGGTGCCAGCGGGTGTTCATAAACTGGTGATCAGGTATTTACATTAAATTTTTTAAATGTTTCCTTGCAACTCTCCAAGAACTTTGCAGAGAGAGGTGCGAAAAGTACCGGCTTTCACAGCAACTGTTGCTTCCCCGCACTGGTTGAGATTCAAGCCTTGTGGCTCATTCTCACCTTATGTTAGGGATGCTGCTTGTCACAGGTACAGAACTGGTAACTTGCTCTTTAGCACTAATAAGATTGCAAATTTGCTGGTTTTAAGGCAATTAAATACTGGAATTAATCTTCTGTAGCCATTTTATAACCTTTGACTTACACCATTATCTTCCTTCTGTATACTGAAAGTGAAAACAGATTTTTAGAAAGCTTTTATAGAATCGTAGAATCATAGAATAGTTAGGGTTGGAAAGGACATCAAGATCATCTAGTTCCAACCCCCCCACCATGGGCTAGGGACACCTCACACTAAACCATCCCATCCAAGGCTTCGTCCAACCTGGCCTTGAACACCGCCAGGGATGGAGCACTCACAACCTCCCTGGGCAACCCATTCCAGTGCCTCACCACCCTAACAGTAAAGAATTTCCTCCTTATATCCAGTCTAAACTTCCCCTGTTTAAGTTTTAACCTGTTACCCCTTGTCCTGTCACTACAGTCCCTGATGAAGAGTCCATCCCCAGCATCCCTGTAGGCCCCCTTCAGATACTGGAAGGCTGCTATGAGGTCTCCACACAGCCTTCTCTTCTCCAGGCTGAACAACCCCAACTCTCTCAGCCTCTCTTCATAGGGGAGGTGCTCCAGTCCCCTGATCATCCTCGTGGCCCTCCTCTGGACTTGTTCCAGCAGTTCCACGTCCTTTTTATGCTGAGGACACCAGAACTGCACACAATACTCCAGGTGAGGTCTCATGAGAGCAGAGTAGAGGGGCAGGATCACCTCCTTCGACCTGCTGGTCACGCTCCTTTTGATGCAGCCCAGGGTGTGGTTGGCTTTCTGGGCTGTGAGCACACACTGAAGCCAGCTCATGTTCATTTTCTCATTGACCAGCACCCCAGAGTCCTTCTCTGCAGGGCTGCTCTGAATCTTTTCTCTGCCCAATCTGTACCTGTGCCTGGAATTGCTCCGACCCAGGTGTAGGACCTTGCACTTGTCATGGTTGAACTTCATAAGGTTGGCATCAGCCCACCTCACAAGGGTGTCAAGGTCCCTCTGGATGGCATCCCTTCCCTCCAGCGTATCAACCGAACCACACAGCTTGGTGTCATCGGCAAACTTGCTGAGGGCGCACTCAATCTCACTGTCCATGTCAACAATGTAGATGTTAAACAAGACCAGTCCCAACACTGATCTCTGAGGGACACCACTTGTTACTGGTCTCCAGCTGGACATTGAGCCATTGACCAAAACTCTTTGTGTGTGGCCATCCAGCCAGTTCTTTATCCACCGAGTGGTCTATCCACCAAATTGATGTCTCTCCAATTTAGAGACAAGGATGTTGTGTGGGACAGTGTCAAACGGTTTGCACAAGTCCAGGTAGATGGCATCAACTTCTTTACCCTTGTCTATCAGTTCTGTAGCCCCATCATAGCAGGCCACCAAATTGGTCATCAGTGAAGCCATGCTGGCTGTCACCAAGCACCTTGTTGTTTTTCATGTGCCGTAGCATGCCTTCCAGGAGAATGTGCTCCAAGATTTTGCCAGGCACAGAGGTGAGACTGACTGGTCTGTAGTTCCCTGGGTCTTCCATTTTCCCCTTCTTGAAAATGGGGGTTATATTTCCCTTTTTCCAGTTGTCGGGACCTTAACCTCACTGCCGTGATTTTTCAAATATGATGGCCAGTGGCTTAGCAACTTCATTCGCCAGCTCCTTCAGGACCCGCGGATGGATTCCATCAGGTCCCATGGACTTGTGCGCGTTCAGGTTTTTAAGATGGTCTCAAACCAGATCCTCTCCTACAATGGGCCCAAGGTCTTCATTCTCACAGTCCCTGTGTCTGCCTTCCAAGACTTGGGTGGTGCGGTCAGAGCCTTTGCCTGTGAAGACTGAAGCAAAGAAGTCATTCAGAACCTCAGCCTTCTCCAAATCCTGTGTAGCCAGTTCTCTTGAAAGCTTCCTCAGGGGACCTACGTTGTCCCTAGTCTGTTTTTTGTTTGCTATGTACCTGTAGAATCCCTTCCTGTTATCCTTAATATCCTTGGCCAAGTTTAATTCTAACTGGGCCTTAGCCTTCCTAACCTGGTCCCTAGCTTCCCGGACAACATCCCTGTACTCTTCCCAGGCTACCTGTCCTTGCTTCCACTTTTTATAAGCCTCTTTTTTCATTTGAATTTTATGTCAATATAATCTATTGAAGCTTTTTATACTAAAACCATAGCAAAAGTTAATACTGTAATTTAGAAGAAATTGTCCGTGAGGTTTTTCTATTATTTCAGTATTATTTACTTCCTGTTGTCGGGAAAGGGTGTTCTCATTTTGGCTTATGTGATATTTATGTAATGTAGATATAAACTCTATTTGGACATTGTAGGTACTTCAATTTAAGATACAGAAGTAGCTGAAACTATCTAAAACTAGTTTAGTCTGATTCTAAGCTATCTAGTCATAGTCAACTATCAATGCAGTGAAAATGGATTTATTGTAATTTGAAATAAAACATAAAACCCACACATGACAGTAGCTTGTAGAACCACCTTTGGAGTTTGATTCCCAAGAGTTGTTTTTGGGCGTAATGAACCTAAGTACTGTAGTTTCATGATCTAATTCATGTGTTTGTATGAATAAAATAGTCTTAAAATTATGTATTGAACCAAAATTGCTCAGGGAAGAGTTTTAGCAAAATGCAGTAAAGCAGGAAGCCACACATGAAAATAAGCTTTAATTCACTTAGTAACTTCTCTCTATAAGAGCTGTGTCCATTTTATGAACTGAGTGATGGGGTGGGAAAATTATGAGTGGATATTTAAGAGAGAAGGTATGTGCTACAGAGGCAGGAAACCTCATTGTAGTATTTCTTCTTGCATATTTTATTTATTTTAATAAAATTTTTAGGTGGATTTTCTTTGCCAACTGGACTGTGTAGCTGTATAAATCTGTAGCATGGTTTGTTACTGGGATTTCAATTTACAATAGTAAGTTATAGTAAGGATTTGAATTAGCATCTTTTTCTGTAATATATTTGAGCATGCAAATATTCTAGTTTATGGTGTCAGAATACTTGTTAAATACACTTTTATCTTCCCTTTCACTAAACAGCCATTGTTATCTGAAATATGCTGCTTCTTTTGCTGAAGACAGAATCTTATTTAAGACCTTTTTTTTTTCAGTAGTTCATTACATATAAATCTTGGTTTATAACTTCATGAAGCCTTCAGGCTGGAGGCATTGCTAAAAAAAGAATTATAGAAGGCAATCATTTTTACTATGTTCCTAATAAATGGAACTAGGCCAGGTAAGGGTATAAAAAACTCAATACATAAGGTGTAAAGAAGTGAAACCGGTGGATTGCATTTGTGTTCTAATGTGAATAAAAAACAGTGCACATGTACTTGAGAGATCAGGAAAGGTTTGCCTTATTGGATATCTGGGTACACAATAAACTCAGTGAAAGGAAAATTGTCGTTCTGAGGGTGTTTGTACTTCTTTCTTCTAGGTAGCCCAAGTGTGTGTGTCAAGTGTTTACACTACAGTGCAGTTGGTTGTCTTGCATTTCACACATACAAATACTTCGTTGATCTAAATACAGAAAACTCAATTCAGCATGCAGTTGAATTGTAGATGTAATTTTCCCTGGATATGCTTGAAATTATATTGAATGTATGAAGCTGTTTTTCCTCGTACAGATCAGTCCATGGCAGTGCTCAGGGATAGTTTTCATGTTCAGTCTTGTGTCTGGCCCTGTGAGGCCATTTCCAGGGTTTACCATTCAAACCTGAAGAGTTGCTGGTGAGTGGCAGGTGACAAAGAGTTGATCAAAGGAAGAGCAGGTTAAGAGCAGGCATGATTATAGAGCTGTGGGGCTCTAAAATATAAATATAAGAACATTGAATCAGATTTATATATGGAAAAACACACAGAGAACAACAATAAAAACTTCCCCTTCTGCCTGATGCCACCCACCCTGAGTTGCTCCCCCTGAAGCGTGGCCATCTTCCTGGCTGCTTCACCCACCGCTTTATAATCCTAAAGAAGTTATCGATCATGTGCTCTGATATCAGCTTGGTACTCTAAGAGAAGCAATTAAGAGAGAGACTTTAGTGTTTGTGTAGCTGTGTCAGATGTAAAAGTAGAGTCATGGGGAGCAGACAGATTCACTTGAACTGTGGTGCTGGTGTAAATGTCTTGTGGGAGAGTTGAAGCCAGCACCATGATCTTGTTTGTCACATTACTGCGTAAGATGAGGAAGATACTCAGTTCCTATAAATCCTTCCAGCTGCATTTGTTGAGGTTCACTTATTGTTTACACCACTTGCAGATGTGCCCCTGTTGTAGCCACAGCTGACAGTGTATTGATGCAACTGTCCCATCCATGTATAATGTGGATTAGTGGCACCTTCTGCTCAACAACTGGCATGACAACAGAAATCTGTTACTTAGTTTTCAGTGGGAATGTATGGAGTTGGAAAATCCACACTTCTCAGAATTCTTGCCAGTGGGAATTATGGTTTTCAGGGTACTACATAGCCCATAAAAAATGTGTTTGTGTATGTTTGTGTATGCAAAAGCAAGAGCATCAGGGACAGCCTCAGTACAAGTACAGTTAGTAGCTGTGGCTCATGATGCGCAGGTATGGAAACAGCACAGAAAATATGAAAATAAACTTTGAGTTCTGTTGTCTTGCAAAGTAGTAGCAGGGGGATGGGGGTTGAACCCTAGTTGTACCAAGTTTAATAACTACAAGTTGTCATTTCTTTGACCTTCCCCGGTGTCAGACTGGAAGTGGTGTCAGGATGCCTTACCCATCTGGGTCTCCCCAGGCCAGGGCTTTGCGGCTAGGAGAGACACTCAGCCCAAGACCCTACCTGAACAGAAAGATTCATGTGTCAGTACTAGCTTAAATTGTCAACCAGGTAATATTTCCTTTGTATAAAAATGTAATTACTAGTGAAGTAAAGGATGGGTTTAGCCATCCAGAGGTTTAAAATGACATGAAGAATTTGGTGCTACTATTATAAGAAGTGATTTACCCCAGTGGATCCAGAAGGCTGGTGCAATGAAAATATTTCTGCTTACTCTTACTGCTTACCATGCATAAAATCCCTGAAAGAAATATCTGAATCCTCTTAAAGAGTAATACTGGGAAGAAACCCAGTATGTGCTGTTCTTGTGGTTTGTATATTTTGTTTCATTCTTGTCCTTTGGTGTTTTGTTTTTTCCCCCTTGAAATTTCCAATAAACTACAAAAGATATTTATTGCAGGAACCAAAACAAACACCACCACTCCCCCCCAAAAAACCCCAAACCAAACCAGACAATCATCCCCCCAAAAAAATCAAACAAAAAAAAAAACCCCAAAAACGCAACCAACCAACCAGAAAACAAATAACCCAAGCAAAAAACCCCAACCCAACGCTTTTACTCAGTTGTTAGAACTGCAGAACTGTAATTGAAGTGAATACAAGGTTATTTGGCTGATTACCAATTCTCACAATGGTAGGTTTCCTTGTTGTGTGAGAAAACTAAACGATAATGTTTAAGTCACGACTGCACCTTGGCAGCCTTTTAATTTGGATGTACAGAGCTTTCCTTAAGGTAATATCAGAGCCTCACAGCATAAAGCAGTAATTGATGTGACTGATCCGCAAGTGAACTCTGCAACATGTAAGGTGAATAGCAATGAAATTGCAAAAGCTACAGTAATGAGGAAGGCTGTATTTTAGTCTGTTTTGCTATATATATATATAAAGCTGCAGCTTACACTGACTTGTACTATGCTACATTGTAATGGGGATCCTAATGTAAAGTCAGAATTTTAGTTTTCATTAATTTCAAACAGACCTCCAAATTGTTCAGTGTTTTGGGACAGAGCTTTTGTTGGAAGTAAAAATTCTCTTGTACATACATTGTGCTTAAAAGGTGTTTTGTCCTTTTTTTTTTCTTTTCATAAACCTTCCATCTAAGCAAAAACATTGCTGTATTTTGAGCGTTGCTTTTGTGTTATTTCTTACCAAGGTGCAGGATGGTTACTTGTACATAAAAAAACAAGCTCCTTAGTCAAGTTTTTTTTTTTAAAGAAAGAATACAAATTCCTTCTGTGAAGTAGTCCTCAAGCTAATAAAGGTAAAACCTGTTACACTATTTTTAGTAGTAATATGCTTATTTCTGAATTTGGCCATGTTTCCTTTACTAAAAGAAACCTCTGCAAAATAGCTTGCTTTAAACAAGTGCAGTAAAACATCAGACTTGGAGTTTCGCATTGAATTATTCTATTCCCTACCCAATATATTTCATATTTGAAGTTACAGTTTTGCTTATTTCTTGATATTAAACACTTCAGTTGAAAAGCTGGTGGCAACTGCTGAAATGCTTCCTGGGTCCCTTATGCTACAGGAGGTGCCTTCCAGCTGGTTTCATATTGGAAGTGCTGGCATTTAGCAGATCAGATAGCTCATCATTTCCATCTGGTAATTGTGGCACTATGGTGGAATATTTGAGAAACCCACCAAATTCGATAGACCATGTCGACCAGGACTTTCTCTTCTGGCTTTATCAATTCTTATCAGTGAAATTGCACATGAAACTATGACATGAAAGCAGAAAACTGAGGATTAACAAAAGTGGTAGCAGTTAAATTGGCTGGACAAACCCACCACTTTACATATGCTGTGTGTCACACAAATGATGGTTTGGGCAAAATTTTGGCAATATAAGAGGGTGTTTAAGCCTTAATTTCCTTTGTTTCTCCATGTCCTCTGCTTGCAGCTTAAGCCCTGGATGCACCACTGATTCTGAATTCCTTGTTTGTAAAAATTAAGGCAAGGGGAAGGAGAGTTTCTGTTGCTGGAGATCAGTGACAGCATGCTCATTGACTTCTGTGGGAGTGAGAAAAGGGTGCAGCAATCATGGAAGGGGAGGAGTGATGGGCTATTATGGTTTGGCTCTGAGGGGCGGTAGGAGTTAAAAGGGTCATGAAGTTTATGTATTATTGACAAAATACCCATAATGACTCCTTAGGAGCTATTATACAGTGATATGTGAAGGCCTTAGTTGGGGATGATTTAATTTATGAATCATTTCTGTGTTGGATTGCCTGCTATGTCAGACTGGATGCTGCAGTAACTTGGGTGTTCTTAATTCATTATGAGAGATTTTATGCAAAGTAATTGCTGTACAACAGCCACTCTTCAGAATGAAATAATGCGGATGCTTTCTCCCCCTCACCCTCCTGCTAGTGAAATCTTTTGTTCACATTATCAGCAATGTTCAGTTTGTGAGGTATCATCTGGTAAAGCTTTGCTAGGAAGTAGCACTGCTAAAGAACAGTTTCTGAAATGGCAAATGTTTTTGCACTTTGTGGTCTAATCTTTCAGGTTTCAGGTTTACTTCTGTCAGATGAAGGCTCATGTTAATTCAGGCATAGGCAACATACTGAAATTCTTCATTCACAAATCCTCCAAAGGAATTCAGGAATTGGTTCTAAGGTATCAGAGGTGAAATTTAAAAAGGTCTTTTTATTATTTGGTGGTTTTCCTGTACAGTCTTGAGCGAGGCTCATAATCTTTCTCTGTCTGTCTCTCCTTACTGCAAAACAAAGCTACTTATGTTCCTTTTTAGAGAAAGTGAAAAATTTACTTTTCCAAGCAATGCAAAGTGAGGGAACTTAGTTTTACAGTAGGTGGAGTATGTAAAATATAATTCAGAAAGACTAGATAAACTCTGTGCGCATCAGCAACAGTTGTACCCTGTGGCCCAGATGCAATTTTTGTCTCAGGAAATCTCAACAGAGTATGAAGAAAGAACTTCTTCCTTTCCCTTGTGATGTACTGATTTGTCAGCCTTCAGCCAGCCAGGTGGCTGAACTGGGTCAGACACTGATCATCAGGGATGTTCTGGGTGCCCTCTTTCCTCATCTTGTTTCAACTGTAGGGTCTTCCCAACAGGGACTGCCTTCCTTGCAGAGCATGCCGGCAGTGTGCAGTTAGAGCACTGTTCTTCAAGGCATCGAGTTCATCTTCTCCATGCAGTGCAGGGACATCCAGGAATATTGAATAAGAAGCTGTGTTAGTGTGGTACATGCTTAATTTATTCTGCTCCTCAGGGGGTGAGTTGCTAGTCATTTTTGAGAGAGCATAAACACAGAAACACGAAGCATGGTTTTGATAGCTATTTTAAAAAATCTTAATTCCTTCATTCTGCTTTCTTAATTAAAAGCAGGGATGAAATTGTAATGTATTCTTCTGGGAAACACAAAAATGGATTCCTCTGGGTTAAAAACCTGAAGTGTGAGTTTAAAAATAACTCAAGTGGTCCTTTTTCTTTCCATTAGTATGTCCTATTTTTGAAGTCTAGAAATGAAATCTTTAAGATTTTTATTTCATATTAATGGATGAGTAACTTGAAAGTGCAATCCCAGAAATACAGTAGGAAGATACGAGCTCCTCTGCCTTGGACAAGATTGATGAGGTTAGCCTGACTGGCAAGCATGCAGTTTACATGCTAATAGCAAGTAGGCTGTCTTGCAGGGAGAAAATACATTGCAGAGTAAGTGTGGAATGTTTATTAGTCTCCTAGTAAAGTGCAGCAGAGACAGTACAAATGATGTAAGAGGAATGTTGTGCAGGAAAAATAAGTCATTGGATCAGGCGTATGGGTTTCTTGGCCAAAACCCATTTGGTTTATAATCAATCCATAAGGACTTGATGCAGACAGATGTCACACTCATCATCTTCGCCTCATGCTGGGTTCCACAGAGATGCAGCCACTCACCCAAAGCTGCCCCCATGGCTCCAGAAATCAAGGGTGGGTAAGACCTCGTAAGCAAACTTTAAGGCGACCCATACTTGGTTTCAGGGGCTGTGTGGCTATCATCACTGCGGCCTATTGATGTACATGCATGTGTGCGTGTATGTGCTTTGTTTTCTTAAAACACTATGCATGGCAAGTAGAGAACAATTTTGCTTTTCCCCTGCTTGCAATGAAGTTAATGACAATGAAAAGTTGAATGAATCATAGTAAGATACCTTTTGCATTAGCAAATATCAAGCTTACTTTTTGTTGAAGAGGGAAGGCAGGGAAGCTTTAAACTCTAACCCTCCTATTTATTATCCTAGTCATAAATCTGAGGGAGACTTTCAAGGCACATCGATTAGAAACAAAATGAAGTTTATCCCTACTGCATCATAGATATATTTTTGTAGAAAGCATCTTGACTTCATTGAATGTAGCTTTTTTGTAAAATAAGGAAAACATCATTTCATTTGCAAATTACATAGCCTACAACTTATAAACTCATCATCTTTTGATTTTAGTATTGCTGTCACTTTAGAAGGTGGAAAGGAGTCACATTTTTTATGCTGTATCTACTTTTCCCTTAGTTGCCCTCTTGAAAAGCAGAAAACTCAAATTAGTTTTCCTTTTGAGAATGCTGTGTTTATACAAGAAGTCCATCAGAAAATGTCTTGTAATACCTTTTTATCTTTCAGTACCAAAACTTCATTGTTTAAGTTTGCTGGACAGGTTGTACCAGTTTTCATCCAACGCAGCTAGAGACTTACTCAAATTCCCATTTACCAAATTGGAATGAAAATTCCCAACAAACTGTAGTGATATCAACTGTGAATAAACCAAAGGTAAAACTGGCTGGAAGCAATATAAATCAGTCATACCCATCAAATGTTACTGAAAAGTGTTTTTTTTTTTTTACCAGTGAATGTGATTTTTCCATTTTCCTGTGGAATACAGTAAAACCATGTTACCATTTCTCCTGGTTGTGAATCTGATCATGTTTGCTCTATGAATCAAATATTCCAATGCACTTTGGATGTGGTGCCCCTTGAAGCAGCCGCAAATGTGGTGGACCAAGAAATCAACACTTTGCTACAGAAAGTCTGCTCCTTGTCTTTGGGATATTGAATTGCCTCTGGCTACAGACAGAGAAACATATGAATGAAGTATGGACAAATGTAAGCATCTGTTATATGCTCAATTATTAACAATAATCTTAAACAAAACAAGCCCCCTGTTCTGCGTATGCTCCAAAATTCATGTCCAGTGGCTTTCTACAAGTGCTTAGGAAATAAAGACAGAAATAAGAAAAATCCCCAGATGTTACTTTATAATACAAACAGAAAGCTCATTGGAAGGCTCTGGCAAGAGATAATAAAAACCCCAACAACCCTCCCCCCCCCCCCCCAAATTAAACCACCACCACAACAAAAAACAACCCAGAAAACAACACAAAAAACCAACAACCAACCAACCAAGCAACTAAAACCCATATCACTGCATGCCATTTATCTATGTCATCCCTTATTTGCATTCTGGCAATCAAAATAACCTACTCCCTATTCTTTGAATAGGTTTTTCAGGCTTTTTTTGTTTGCTTGTTTTTAATTGCTCTCTTTCCCTCTGGCATATAGATGGGGTCGTTATTTTTTTCTTCATATCTGGTGTAATAATTTTCAGATACATGTCTTTTCTGGGAATATAAATTTTTGGGTATTACGTTTTTAAAGCTGATTTACTGTTTCTTCTATTAGCTTAAGGGTTGGAAGCTTTGGGAAGATTTTAAACTCTGTGTTTGATCTTTTTTTTTCTTTTTCCTATGAAGATGACAGTTCATAGCAATCAGTAAGCTTTATCTCTCTGGGTTTTCTGCAAAATAAGTATCTCTATGTGAAAGTATATCTTTACATTTTAGACAAGGGCCATTTCAGAAAAAGACATATTTCTTAAATTTTTAAAACAATGATATTTAATGATTAAAAAACCAAACATAAATAAATAAAAATCTAGACTTCATTCTCTCCATTTTCTCAGTGTAGGTTTTGAAATTAACAAGGAAGAAGCCAACATAATATCTGGGATTTGTAAATCCAAATCTGAGGGCAGGCACACTCAGAAGGTAATATGGATGCCAGTCATGAAGCATAGCCCTGCCCTGGGTCTGATCAAATGTTCTCATTTAGTCCAAGAACCTGTAATACAGTGAGTTTTTATTTTCTTTCTAATTGGGCCCATAATATTTTTATTTACAGAGAGAATACTGATCCTAGGCAGCCTTCATTCTCCTTTCCTTTGTTGACATCCCTTTCATCTTCTGTTTAGGGAATATCTCCTGTACAGTTTCCATAGGTTATAGCCTTTCATGTTCGATGTGCAGTAATGTCATGCTCTGGGTACAACTCTTACTTCAGAGCTATCCCTTCTCCTGACACTGCCCATAAAATCAAAAGGGCAGGAGCTGAGTGTGGAGGCTTGGACAGTCCCAAGCAGAACATCTGGAAGTGCACTCCTTAATATTCTGCGAGAATAAAAAATTCTTATTTAAAAATTAACATTTTTCCTGTTCCCTGCTTTCCTTCAGTACCTTGCTGTTCCTTCAGTACCTGCTATAGATAGTAGCAATATCTAATGCTACTTGCCCCTAGATTGTGTTCTCTTGGGCTTGATGTTTCATGCTGTAGCTGGTATATAGCTTGGTATGTAAGCTGCTGCTTGTACACTAAGCCCCTTTTCTGCCCTCTTTTACACTTCTTTAGAGAAACATCCTTTTTTTTGTCCCCTGTCTTCCGTTAATGTATATTGTTCCTGTTATCCATTACTCAGGATAGAAGTACCATAGTAGCTGCTAATTATAATAGTGAACATGTCCAACACGTCACATCTTTTGGGTACAGATAAATTACATTACAGCAATAGCTATTGATAACTATGAAACTTAAAGGACGTGGTTAAACTGCAACACATCTGAAAGTGCTGGAGGTATTACTTTGTTTTAAAAGATTCTGATTGTGGTGAAGAATTATTTGTAAGAGTTAATCCCATTCCCTTTTCCAGTGAAAAGGGAGAATATCTTGCCTCCGTGTAAAGCATTTAACCATCCAATTAGCAAGTTCATCTGAAAGCATGTGAGGAAAGACGTTAAGGATCCTCCTGGGCATGCTATGTGAACACCAATGTATTAACTAAAATATATCTAAATATGTCAGTATTCTGCAGATAGGGCCGTATCTAAGATGTCATGGGGCCATCTTTTTTTCATCAAGTTACAGCGTATATATACAGCATTAGATTTATCTTTAAAAAAACCTCTACTCTTTCTGGGATACATAAAAGTCTGGAAGGCTCCTGGGTTTATACAAATGTCTTGTAACTGCAAAGAACCATATTGTGGTTACCACAGGGAGATCTGTTGAGATGATGCCTGTGCGTTGGGCCTTGTAAAAACAAGCTCTGTTTGGGTTTGTCCCTCTGGTCTCCTTTCTTTCTTTACATTATGAAATGCTTAGTGTAAACACACAGTATAAATAGCGAATCCCAAATGTAATCTATGAACTTTGTTTCTTTGAGCTTAGGTTTTTTAAATGCTCTGAAGTGCAAGTTCCCAGGCTCCTTGGACTTTGTGCTGAATCAGCATGTGTACCCCTTTCATCTCACTACAATGATCTGTTCCACCAGGCTCAAATTTTCTTGTCATCTTATCAGCTTTCTGTCCAGTTTTTCTCTTACTTTCTTCTGTTCTCTTCAGTTCTTTCCTCTTTTCTCCAGTAATTCCTACCCATCTTCTCAAAATTGCTATTCTGGACCCCTAAGCTATGTGAACTTACAGCAAGAATAGGTGCTAGGTGTCCTGGAGTGCATACTGTTACAAAAAGGACTAGAAACCAGGCTTCAGCTGTTGAATAGTGGCATGAATCCAAGATATTTTTTAGGAGGGAAAATCAGCAGCAATTGCAAGGCTCATGTTAAACCTCAGCAGTGAAAGACCTGACATCATACTCTCAGTTGTGGCCTACCACAAGTAGGAGGGTGTCATTCAGGGTGCAATCAGGTTCATATGTGCTTGATTTAATAATTGTTTGGTATCAATATGTACTGAAGGTATTTAAAAGACATATAGCCTTGTTGCTTAGGGACATGGTTTAGTGGTAGACTTGACAGTGTTAAGTTAATGGTTGGACTCGTTGATCTTAAAGGTCTTTTCCAACCAAAACGATTCTATGAAAATCCAGGCAGGATTGCCAGCGCCGCTGTGAAAGCTGCAGGACAGTGGGAGCCTAACAGGACTTGGCTCTGATTGCAATGCGAGGCACCTTCACCCAGTGGTACCTGTCACTAGTGCTGTGTCCCTTTGCTGGCTTTAGCTGTGTGCCTGTAACTGAGACAGAGAAGGGGAGCAGACACGGCTGTTCCCTTGCTGAGGGACTGTACTTGTCTTGGCAGTGTCCTTTTTAAACAAGCCTTTTTTGTCTCCTACGTTGCTTTAAAAAGTTAATAAAGTATTCCCATTTGGTTCGCTCTTGCTAGGTGCTGGGTGAGGTTTTTTTTTGTTTTGGGTTTTAATTTTTTTTTCTTTTTCATTGTGGTTGTTATGAAGAAGCCTTCAGCAGGCTAGGAATATTTTATAAGGTTAGAAAATGGTGTTAAATGTTAATTAGCAGTTGCGTAATCCCAGGTGGCATTCTCTCACATGCACTCGTCAATTTTTAATGAGTGTCACTCGTGCACATCAAACTCAAAATTAGCTTTCTTTCCCAAGTACTCTGTTTGATTTTCACACTCACTTTCCCTCCCCTTCTCCTTTGATGTTACTGACACAATATATCATGCTGGCATTTGCTTTGGTTTCATCTCCAATGCATAGTGTCATGTAGCTAGTTAGTTATCTGCAACATGTACACATACTCGTATCCGTAGAAGCACAGCTTCACAGAATCACAGAATGAATCTTGACTTGTTGGGTTTTTTTTTTTTTAACTTCTTCTTAGGCATAGCCTCTAGTAACTTGAATAGGAAAAACTTGATAGAAAGGCGTTATGGGTTTCAGTCTGAGATTTCAGAATATTAGATTTGCTTTCTGAGTTTAGCTGGAGGTGACCTTCCCTGAACTGCCTTGCATCTGTTGGAGCCCTGGCATAGTTCCTCCAAATTTCAATTTGGAGCAAAAATCTCTGTCTTCACAAAACTTATCAGCAGTTAAAAGAAACAAGCAGTGTTGTACATACACGTGTCTGCTAACTGGTAGGATACTTCACCTTGTTACCTGTGCATTTGTACTTGTGCAAAAGCGTGAGTAGAGATACATGGGAAGGATATTTGCATCCATAGAAGCATGCTTGGCCATGTATGGGAATGCCCTCTATGGGCTGCTTTTGTTTTTGAAAGGTGTCGTAAATGAAAGTTGCCGAGACTCACGATGTTTTGCAGATCTGTATGTGCAGGTGAAGTAACCTGATGACTGCAACCCTTGCATCAACTCTTTGGCTGCTCTCAGATGAGCTAGCTGCAATAGTGTTACCCAGCCAGCTGGTATTGAAGAAAGTGCACACATAAAATGAATGCAAATAAAGGGACAGTCAGGCTGAGTAACATCATCTTAACTCCTACGGAGTCTTTCTCTTGACTTTCTCAGTTTGAGCAGAGCTGTTGACTAAAATCTGTTAAACAACTTCTTAGCAAATCAGAGAATAGCGGAACAGAAGCTGAGATAACTGAATTTTCACTGTTGATCATTTCCATTAGTCTTTTTACTTGATAAAAGCAAAACTCCCCCCCCACTCTTTCCTCAACATGCACAGGTTGGTCTTTAGCTTCTGTTTTGATCATGGAAGTAATTTTACTTGGGTCTGCATTTTGCTTTGATTTTTATTTGTTAAGGAAAGAGTTCTAAGCATCAGGATGGTTTTGTTTTGTTAAATGGAGTTGTTAGCTCACTTGGCAGGAGACTCTGTACAGACTTTGCTTTGATTTCCCCTAAGAATACCATGTGTGCCAATGACCTCTCTTTCCAATAGAACAAACTCAGCTTTAAATTATTTTTATCAATCAAGATTTTGTCTCTTACCAGAGACTGACAGTTTTCTAAAATCTTTTTGACATCTACTGTTACATGATAGAGGTGAAGCAGAATTAATGATCAAGGGTTACAGGCCTGATTCCTGCTGTTACTTACCAAAATGTAAATGGAGGGGAAAGCTTGCTGATCCTCCTGCAGTTACACTCGCACAAATGAGATTAGAATCCAGTTGTGTATCCAGGAAAATGAAAATGTCATGGCAATGACTTGTGTCCAACTTCCGAAATAAACAGGAGTAATCAAGCAGGAGTAATTACATTTCTTTCCCCCTCTTTGCACACACTTTTCACTATCTTTTGATGATCTGTATGGAAAATATATATGATAATAAATAACTTCACACCCATTGCTAGTTTGCAAGAGTAATGTAGCCACTTAAGATGAAGCAAGTAGCAAGATGATGCACAAGGTGTTGAAATGCCAAAAGGCCAGTGTGTTTTCTGAAAGCTTTCTACTTAAAATGTGTTGGGTTTTTTGTTATTTTGTTTTGGTTTTTTTTTTTAATGTACAGTAGGAAAGGTGGGGAGGGGAAATATGCTGGTTTTCTCTTCCTATCCCAGCAGTACATAGACACCCTGATCAGGGACAGACACCACTGCTGGTGCTGTCCAAGGAAACAGTGGGAATAAAATCAAATAGTGCAACCCTGCCAACTCCCACTCCATTGTTGTGCAGTGCAAGCAAAGATACAAAATACTCAGATATGCTAATTGAAGCATATTGTGCTTTCATTTCAAAGTTCTTACTGCATGGGAGAACTTATTTGATGGTTCTAACATTAATTAACCTGATTCTGATACTTTATAGGAGAAAGCAAGCTGTTTTAATAGGAATCCAGACCTTGCTGCTCCTGAACTTGCATCTGCTCTAGACCCATCTGGAAACTCAAATGCAGTACATGACTTGAACAGAGAAATTATTACTGAGTTTATTCCAGTGTGAATCAGAAGTTAAATGTAAAAATTTAATGAGATAGCTTGCCATTGTGGGATTTGGCACCCCAATGCTGTTTCTTAAAAGCATATTATGCAGTATTCATTAGGACTGAGTTTGGGCCTATTTTGAGTCTCATTGTCACTCTTTAGGTTTTCACACTTTGTCTTTCAAGAGATTTGGGCTGTCCATTGAAGCTTTGGGTACCATTAAAGAGAATGTGTTTTTCCGACTACTTTTGTTGGCAGATTATTAGATAAAATATCAGTTGTTTCTAGAAGATCTCCAGTCATTTCATATGCATTTGTGACCAAACAGATACTGCTAGGCATTTTCCTCCTAAAAGCAGGCTTGTTCTTTTGTGTCTAAAAGCTCACAGAAAAATGAGCCATGTGCATCACTCTTAAAATGCTCTCTGAATGCTGACTCAACCTGGAAGAAAGGCATTTCAATGCATTACCTCATGTTCTATCTCCTGACACATAATTATGTATTTTCAAACACATGTACATTTGGAGGGCAGGAGTTTTTCTTTTACCCTCTCCTTGCTTTTGAGTTAAGGTTTATTTAATGTAAGTTATCCTGCTTTCCAAGAGGCAGAAAATTGGTTGCTTCTGCCAATATTTGGAGTTATAAGCCATTGCTTGAACTTTATGACAGGATTAATACCAGTGTATAGATTATTACTATGGTTAAGGACTGTCTTATCAGCTCTAACAGCCGTTGGTATTGCTTCAGGCCATTAAGCAACAAATTGTCTGTAAGGAATAATTTGGTGCATTTCTCCTATCTTGTTTTATAATGAAAGGTATTATATATAATGTTATGCTTCAGTTGTCACACCCAGACAGTGCCACCAGCTCTTCAGTCTATATAATTGTCCAGTTATTCCCTCGCTTGGGAATATAGCTTGAAGAATATGAGATCAATTCAGAAGTATTTTGAAGTAGCAGCCGCATTTTACTTGTTGCAACTGAGGAGTTCAGCAATCCCATGAAATCTATGTTCTAATGGTAGGGGTTTTTTTTCCTTCCATGGTAGTTTCTAGGGCAGACAAATACAGACTTAAGTCTGTTTTGATCACCTATTTGCATGTCAGTATTGAGTGTTATGAACGCACATGATGGCTTATAGAAAATTGTGTCAGAAGAATGTCAAAGACAGAATTATGTGGAAATTATATTATTATATGCGCTCGCAGCCCAGAAAGCCAACCGTATCCTGGGCTGCATCAAAAGGAGTGTAACCAGCAGGTCGAAGGAGGTGATCCTGCCCCTCTGCTCTCGTGAGACCTCACCTGGAGTATTGTGTGCAGTTCTGGTGTCCTCAACATAAAAAGGACATGGAACTGTTGGAACAAGTCCAGAGGAGGGCCACGAGGATGATCAGGGGACTGGAGCACCTCCTGCATGAAGACAGGCTGAGGAAGTTGGGGCTGTTCAGCCTGGAGAAGAGAAGGCTGTGTGGAGACCTCATAGCAGCCTTCCAGTATCTGAAGGGGGCCTACAGGGGTGCTGGGGACGGACTCTTCATTAGGGTCTGTAGTGACAGGACAAGGGGTAACGGGTTAAAACTTAAACAGGGGAAGTTTAGATTGGAAAAAGGAAGAAACCCTTACTTGTAAGGGTGGTGAGGCACTGGAATGGGTTGCCCAGGGAGGTTGTGAGTGCTCCATCCCTGGCGGTGTTCAAGGCCAGGTTGGACGAAGCCTTGGGTGAGATGGTTTAGTGTGAGGTGTCCCTGCGCATGGCGGGGGGGTTGGAACTAGATGATCTTGAGGTCCTTTCCAACCCTAAGTATTCTATGATTCTAAATGTAATTAGTGAATGAAATTACTTAATAAAATTGGAGATATGACAAAATTAGAATATGACCCTGTTTTGAATGGAGACTGTGGGGATGTTTCATGTCATCTTACTTGCACTGTGTTTAAGTCTGATTTATTCAAACTCTGATTACTTCCAAGCTGTGTCATGGAAAGGAGAGTTGTTCTTGATGTTCTTTATGTTTACAGCTTGTTTTGCCAAAGAGATGAGTAAGGAGTGTTTCAGCTTTCATAACTTTCATGGTAGTTTAAAGGAAAAAGAAGTAAAGATGAAAGTTCTCAAGACATAATAGAATGCACAGGACTTGCTTCTTAACAGCAGCAAAATTGAATTGACTCACTCTGCCTACTATTGAGAGGCAAAGTTGCCCCTCCACATAAACAGCATCCCTGTCTCTATACCTTTGCACAGGTGAGGGTGGAACAAACGCACTTGTCTTGAGCTAGCGGGACTTGCTCCCTATTCTCTTGTTTCATTCTTTTCCTTCATGCAAATTAATTTAATTTCTCTGGAAATTGGCTGAGAACTGGCCCAAAAGCATCTCAGAAAATAGGCTGGGGAGCTGGCAGTAATAAGCAATTACACTGGGTTATATCAAGAACCCATCTGGAATGGGGTTCACAGGTGTGAAAAATATGAGAAAAGGTAAGAAATGTATTGAGTTCCTTTTTTTTTTCCTGGATTACCTTCTTTGTATGGTTTACTTTGAAATGTATGCTGGATTCCAGCCATTCCTACTGATATGCTCCACAAGATATTAGCATTTTGCAGTTACTGATTTCGGCAGGGTGATTTGAAAACCTGTCATATGCCTTTTCTCCTTCTGCTGTTTGACTTCAAGAGCCAACAAAGCCAAGAGGCAGTGCTGTAGAGAAGAAAGCTGTCCCTTAGCAAACCCCGTTGCTTCTGATAGAGCTGTAGTGACTGACACCACTCAAGGAATTTGCCTGAAATGAGAGGTGGATTGTATTTTTTCCTTATTATTGGGAGAATTAGGGTTTTTACATTCCAGTTAGCTAAGACATGTAAATTTGTTGAAAGCTTTTGGTGACACAGGGAACAAGAAGGACATAATTTGGCTCTGCAGAACTTTGAGTGGGAAGGTGAGAAACTATGGGGTCTGATTTTCCATTTAGGATAATGTAAATCAGAAATAACTGCTGAAATCAGTGAGCTACACAAATACAAAAATTGGAGAAAGCAAAAAGCAAATCTGTCCCATTACCATTTTACTTGTAAACTCAATACATCTGATAAAGAAATCATTTAGAAATAATAAACATGCCATTTTTGCAGTCACTTTTCAGAGCAGAACCGCACTTCAGGGGCTATAATTGTGACCTACATTTTGAATTATTTGATAAGACTGACCCCCCATGATGAACTCAAATCAAAATCTTATAAATTACCACTTTCTGACAAATAGGCTCGCTGTTATCATTTCACTCTGACATTTATTCTTTGCTATGGGTCACTGCTTTATTATCGTAAGAGCTTTTGGCCAAGTGCTATTCCCAAAGCATAGGAAAGACGTTAAAGGTTAATTTCTTGCAAACTGTGAGAAAATGTTACTTCTCATTCATTTAGACTTGAATTACTGAATTTGCATTCTTTTTATAGTATGTGTATTAGTATGTAGCTAAAATCCCTCACAGCAAATCAACCAATAAATTGCATTGAATTACAGTGCAATAATGAATTGCTTTTCATTTGGTTTCTAACAACAACAAGAAGAATGTTTTTGTTGGTGTTTTTATGCTTTTGGCCAGACAATTAACATATTTCCATGTAACGCTGAAGTCTTTCGAACTCTGCCTTTAGAGTAGTTGGCCCAAAAGTTGCACAGGTCATAAAAGTTGATTGTTGTGTCTTCGTCTGAAGAGTCCTTGACTTGGAGCCTTTCTGTTAAAAAAATTACGATGATGAGAGCTAATATTTGGTTCTATTGTGTGCTGGGTCTTAAGGAGCCAGGCAGTTCCCCTGGAAATTAACCTCAAAGGTAAAACAGTTCTTGGTCAACCAAGACATGACCAGATGGACTAATTTCCCCCCGAGAATGAGCCCTGTGAGGTTTCTTCTGCATGTAAACAAGATTCATTTGAGATTTGACAAGGGGACTGTATATGGAGGAATTATTGGGATCTATCAGACTTCAGGTGGTGACAAGGCCAGAAGGCAACAGGAGTGATGTGAATGCATAGTTGCCCTCTGAATATATTGTATTTTGTGTAATTCCTTTTTTTTTTTTTTTTTGACTTTTTATTAACGTCTGCTTTCCCGGTGGGAAATTCTGTAGAGAGTACTTGGAACTTTTTAGATTAGGGAGCTGTTTGAGTAGGGAGGTTACAGTAGATGACTTCTGGTGGTCCCTTCCAACTTCAGCCATTCTGTAAATTGTTAATTGTCTCCATACTCAGTTGAGATCGAGGTGAAGGAGCTGAATGACTGTGATACATGCATGTTGCCTGTGCAAGTACTTCTTCCCTGGAGCACCAAAGTTGTCCTTAAAAAGAAGTGAGCTACAGCATGGGGTTGATAATAGTAAAGGCACCTACACACGCCTAGATCCCTTCAGTGTTACTCAGAGGAACTCTGCTGTGTAGAGGAGGAGGAAGGGAAACATTGACACAACTGCTTACCAGACAGAAATGATTAAAAAATGAATCACTGTGTGAGCTATCACTGGTAGTTCCCTGAAGAAATAGGTTAATAAAGTTGTGGCCTAATTAAATCACAGATCTTGTTTGTCTTCTTTCCCATCTGAGACTGATGTCTTCCAGACTTTGCCATGACACCAGCCTAGAGGCTTATATGCCTTGTGCAGGACAGCGCAAACGGGTGAGATGTTTTACCCATCGAATCACTGAAGTATTCCTTTTTTGCACTCGGTGGGGGCTTGTATCAGTTAGCTTATTGTTTATTAGTTGGGGTTGCAGATAGTTTATGCTTAGCATCAAGAAATGTGTGATTTCTCCTGAGGCTTTTGTCAGTTATATACTGTCTAGTCTTAATTCTCTCAAATTACTTTGGTGATCATACAGTCTCCCTCTACTGACATGTTTGGAGGTTTTAATAACTAGCAAATTAAATGTGTAACCTGTGTTTAAGAAAAGCCTCTATATCATAAAGGCACTGCTTCACTTTACACTGCATGACTTGTTCTTACGGTAAGAACAAGGTTACCTGTGCTAGCAAGGATTAGGCAAGGTTTACTTTGGTGCCAGCTGCTAGTTATTCATAATTGTGGGTTCTTAGGGAAACCAGGCAAGTTGCACATCCTGTGCCTGGTAGTAGTGGATCGTGATTTTCCATCCCAGGTTTGACACTGGCAGAGGCTGGAGTAGGCTTTCAGTAATGTGTAACAGTTTGGTACCGGAAACCAAAGTAGTTCCTCATTCCTGGCCCTGAATGAGGTTTGTCTGCAAAATAGAGTGGTGAAATATTCTCTATCATGCTGTATTGTGCAGTGTTGATATCCAATAGGGAATACATGTGTAATATTTGGGTTTAACATATTACCCTTTTATAGCTTCACTAAGGTTAAGATACAAATCAGTGTTATATGTGTTCTTACTGAGCATATACTCACTATAAAGTAAATCTGATCTTTTGAGATTTTATTTTCTTAAGTTCATAAGCATATTTTTGTTTGCTTTCATCCTGGTTTAGGCTTTTATTTTGAGTTAAGCTCACTGATAATTGTCAGTGAAGGATGTATAGCTGTGGCTATGGAATTCAAGAAGCCACTGATACAATTGTAACCTCAACACGTGGATGTGGCATTCATTCTTCACAGAGCTAGTTTTTTGATACTCGTTGTTATCTAAAGAAGTACTAATGAGAATATTTTGGAGTAACTTCTGTAACTTTTCACTGCTTTCTTGTATAAGAGTTAGAGGTTTTGTTTGGGTTTGTATGCCAGGTTTTGGGTTTTCTTAGAACTCCAAGTGGCTGAGATTTCTTTTTCTATAGGTAAACATCAGGGGCTGGAATGAGAATAACAAAAATATGTTAGAGATAAAACAGATCAGTATATGGCACTTCACACTTTAATTAGGAAAACATTTAGTTCTTTAAATTATGTGGTTTGTGTAAAGAACTTTAAGGATTTTGCCATTAAAGATCTGATTATACATCAATATACACATTGACTTTTGGACTACTTTGATATTATGCATGCTTTCTCCAATGTATTCGTAGTTCAAACCCACAGGTTGTAATATCTGTGCCAGTCTGACAAAAGGGTCAACTGGATGGGCCCTTCTGATTCAGTGAAATACAGCTTCCCGTTGGTAGGCTATTTCCTTAAACTGCCTAAGGACTTAGCACTGAGTAAGGAAGTACGTTCAGTGATGGGTCATCCAGTCTTAGTGCTATAATACAAACTATGTTAAAAAAAGAAATGCAAAGGAAATGTCTTGATCTTTTAATTTTATCACAGGGATGGCAAACTCATCAGTACATTCTGAATTGCCTGTAGATGCTGTGTCTTAAATTTGGAATTTGCTGTGCTTAAGTATCAATAGCAAATAATCTTTTTTCTTATCTTAGTGGTAATTAAATCTCTATGTGATTTAATTGGGATTGTTTTAAAACTTTATCATCTAAGTATTAATGCAAATTAACCAATTAATGTTTTTCATTTGCTCAGGAGATACACAATTGTCTTGCATCTGAAAGAGTTAGGGTTTCCTTACTTTTCTGTAGTCTTCAGCCAAAACTTGCTGTAACAAAAATGCTGTTTGGATTTAATTTTAAATGATGAATGGAAAACCTCATTCACTTACTTTCAGAATTAAAATTAATTCATAGGGAATATAGATTGTAAACTATTGAACTGAATTTTTTATGTGTTTTTAAGCAGCTCTACTTTTTCCCTATAATGGCCCTTGCGTCACAACTCACGTTAGGTCTCTTATCAGCTTGCAGCAAGGGCTGTGTTTACAACTCCAATATCCTGCAGAGAGATGATACCACACAAATAAGGAGGAAGGGCAGTGCTTCCATCTATTAAGTGTAGGATGACAAGAAGCAAAATTGTTTTAGAAATGAAATATAATCTTCTCAAAATCATGTGCCAGGAGAGAAGGTGAGTGTTTCACTGCACTGTAGGACTGGTAACAATTGTCAGTTGAGTGGATTAAGGAGAATGAGTCTCTCTCCAGGTGTTGCCCTGCTACCTTCTCTCCAGCTTCTTTCAGACCCTTGCTCTTGATGTCTATGATATATTTCATTGATAGAAGACTGTATGAATTTATCTTCTAAGTAAACACGTTTCTATTTTAAAGGCTGGTGAAATTGTTCCAAGGTACAAGTAAATGATCAAAATGTGCTGTGAGCTCCAGGTGTAATTTTTGGCTTATTGATTTTGTCTGTGGTTAGCTACAGTACCTGTAAAGCCAGACAAGTGAAGCATTGGAAAATAGGGGTATATCCATGGGTTAGCCACATGATGCAACAGTTTTTCTGCTGTAAATTCTAGTCTTGTACAAGTTTAAATTAAAAGGAAGGTTTCAATTTTAATGTAGCTAGCCAGATTACCATGTGCAACTTCAAAATAAAAAGGCAGAAATACAGTATTAAATGTAAATATTCAGCGTTAAGGCTCCCGAGATGCTGTTTGCTTAGGTTATTATTCTTCTAAATTTAAATACACAGTGGCACTTTTGAAAATCACTTGTATAGATGTGCTATTTATCTTTGAGCAATAATGATTTACCACCTTTTATCTTTCAGGTGTCCAGGGTAGTAGCATTACCACACTGAGACTAAATCATATTTCTTAAATCCTATTTCATTCTCTAGCAGTATTTGACAAGAGAAAGAAGAATATTACATTTCCAAACTACAAAATACCCATACTTCCTTATGAGTTATGAGGCACATTTTAATAACTTTAGTCACATGTACTCAAAGTAGGCATAGGCAAAATATTAATTTATGTGGTATTTATATAAGGAAAGTTTTGGTATTTATTGTGTAGTAAGGACATATGACCATTTTATGGAGATTTTAGACCCTGAGATTTAATCATCTTTTGATTTGCTGCTCTGGAATGAAGGTGCTCATGAATTTACTCTAAATAGAATTTTCTAATCATCCTTAGGAAAATTAGAAATATATGGCAGATTAACAAACCAGCCATTCATCTGTTGGGTTAACGTACTAACATGAACTTAACAAGCCATGTCGTCTTTTAACACATGCAAAGGATCAAATTATCTGCTGAAAGACTGACATTATGTAAATGTAACATTTGCTGGACCTCTAAACCCTGTGATTAAATTACTGTCTAAATTATTCTGCAATATGAATGTCGCCTACAAAAAGAAAAGCTGTGAAAGTAATGACTGTGACATCTTCTGGTTTTGCAGTATTTCCATAACGACTATTTGAAATGAACAGTTTGTATATATAACTCAAAATCTTAATGAAATAAGAAGAAAAAAGTGGAGAACGTGATGTGAGGGAAACTTACTCCACAAGCAGACAGATTTATTGCAGGGTTTTGGAAAGGTTTGTTAGCAAAAGAAGCATGGCTCAATTAGGAAGGGTATTTCACCCACAAATCAAAACTTCTCTACTGGAGAGATGCTTCCCCTACCTCCCTCTGTGAATGTGTTGGGTAATCAGTGGCAGGTAATCTGCTTTCACTTAGGACTTTGAGAGTGACACATCTGTAAAACAGGAAAAAACAAAAATAGAAGAATGTGCTGAGACTCTGGTATTGCAGGTAATTATGTCCCTGAAAGGCTGCGGATAAATTGTTTCCTGCAAATATGCATCTCCTCATGCAGAATAACTGATCAGTTAACATAGACTCTATCATTAACTCATGTAAATTATCTTATTCGTGTTTCACTCATTAAAAAAATTAAAATCTAGAGAACAAATGTGCTTCAGCAAATGGAGGAATTGAATGTTTTATTAATTGGCTACTTAGTAAGCTATGACAACAGTGGAGAGAGGCAGTACTCCACAAGAAACCATTAATTGAGCCTCATGGTGCCCCTGCAAGGCAAAATGGTGACTGACCCATAGCCCTTTTCAGATTACATAGCACTAGAGCCCATGGGGATGGAGAGTTAACATTCACCTGAAAATCCGTAAAGGCCAGTTTTTTTGCTCCTTTAGTGTCTTCATGTAGCCCCAGGTGGAAATTCAGCACAGGTGGAAAGCAGGAAAACTCAGAGAAATTATTTGATATCCACCTACACTGGAAAGTTGAAGATTTCTGTGAAGATCGACTTTTTTTCTTTGTTGGAGCTTTTACTCCAGTGGAGAACTTCTCACTCTTTTCTGTACCTCTTTCTTAGGGGAAGGATTTGGGGAGGACAGGGGAGGCTGCTGGAGGGAATGGCAGCTCTGAAACCTTGGAGAGGGAGCACTCCTGCTCCCTTCTGCTTACTACTGCGCCCTTTTCTGTTCACCAGTTAGTAAGTGTGTAATGATAGATAAAAAGAGGAAAAATGTGTTCACATAACTAAGGCAAGATGTTACATTACTGGTTCTAGAATGGTTACTTTGAGCTTACACTAAGGAAGATTGTCAGAGAAATTAAGATTTTAAAAGGGTGGGGGAGGGTGGGGAAACAGGACATGGGTTATTTTTTTATATATATATAATTATTTATATCTATCTATAATAATATTATATATATATATATATATATAATAAGCAAGCCAGCATCAAGCAGATAGTATTTTTGCGTTTTCAGGCTTTCCCAACCAAATGAAACATCCAGATCGGACTTTATCCCCAAGACTGTCTCGTAGTTTGTAAGACACCTTGCTTTATCTGTGCTGCTAACTTTTCTTTCCTTCTTCCCTCCCTTCCTCCCTTCCTTTTTTCCTTCCTCCTTCTTGAAAATAAGTGTTGCAAGTTTAATAATAATACGAGCCCCTTTCTATGGAGATTTTTTATATATTTTATAATTGAGAAGACTCGTTCCAACACATGGGAATCCCTCCTTATTTTCTTAGCACCTTGGTGGGATTTCTTGATTCCTTTTATAAATGTTTGTAAGGAGTAATGGCCAGAAAATTCAATGTGAACTTTTTTACAAGCAATGCATATATATTATCTTTCTGCAGACAGCAGCAAAGTTTCCTCATGGACAGTGATGTTTTCCTAAGAGCCTTATTTGCTTGCTTGCTTCATGTGCCAAATCCTGTAGTAGGAGAATCAGTTGTATGTTTTACATATAACCAGCTTATTCAACTTCTGGGGAAAAACAGATGTAATTTTCAGATTAGCTCATGTTTCCACAAGCTGCTCAATCAGGGTAATATTTACAGATGAAGCAATTCTCTCTCGATTCTATAGACTTCATAAAAATTCACCTCTTCTTCCTGTTTTCTCATGTGATTTAATTCAGTGAGAATAAGAATGAAAGGGGTTTAATTCAGGTGACTTTGTAGTGATGAGACCTGTTCTGCTACTTAAGTGGGATGTGATGGTTTATTTCTTTTTGCTAGAAAAACCTTTTTTTTTGGATTAAAAAGCCTGCAGGTGTCCTGTTGGTTTCTCTTCATCTGAACCCTTCTGTTGTGTTTGAAGAAAAGAAGAAAAAATACTGGAGGGGGAATAATAGTAAAAATAAAAAAAAAAAAAACCCAACCAAAAACCTCCCCATCCCAACTGTTTACAGCTCCAAACAAAATAGCACATTAATATTCAAAATTTCCTTTTTATTTATGCCTTGTTGTTGTTGCCACTTACTAACGTTCCGTAGCCTGTACACCACTGGGAGAAGACTCTGCAGAGTGACTTACTGGTTTGTGGTATTTCCTCTGTTGAACTGGAAATGCAATTTTCTGTACAACTGTACCAATACTACCTCCAAGATTTGTTTCACTTTCTGTTTAAGAAGGAAATATTTCTGCTAGTCCTTTCTCCTTTCCCTCTCCTTTTTGGTCAGTGCCTCATAAATATATCTAAAACCAGACCCCGCTCTAAGCAGTTCGGTTCTTAATTAAAGATATGAAGGAAATAAGTAAGCATGAGAATCAGTGGCATGTATACTCTCTGTTTTTCCAATTAATTCAAATTCTGGAGGAAATTAGATGGACAGGATAATGGATGAGTTTAAAGGTTTTGAAGGTGAGGGCTGGTCCTATATTTTATTATCTTTAAAATATATATTGCTCTTAGTTATACCATAATCCCTGGTAACTGAGAAATTTGGACGTTTCTGGCACAAAGCAAAGTAGTTTTTCAATATCGTGGTACTGAACTTAAATTACCACAGGTTTGCACTTATGTAACTATAAACTGAACTTTATCATGATTTTTCCACATTAAAAAGAAAAAGTAGGCTAAACTTCAGCTATAGATGAAGTATTTCAAATAATTTCCCAAAGCCCTTCATAAATGTGACATTGATTCATTGATATACAGACCATTAGCAGTTAGTCTGCTCTGTTCATCTATCATTTCAATTATCTCTAGGCTTCCCCAGGGTCTCTGACAAATGGGAGACAATTTGCATTTTGTACATTAATGACCTTGGTTGAATTTGTAATTTTATTCCCCCCATCTTATAATCATACTTTAGCATTTGAGGGGTAAACCCCACAAAACTATAGTTGGCCAATTTTTAATTTAATCAGCTGCTCCTGTCTGCGCTGTGGCTGTCCTCTCATCCTTCTGTTTCTGGTGACCTCTTGTCCACAGTGGTGCAAAGACTGAGAGTGTCACCCAGACGTGGGTGACTGCACCGAAACTGGGCCATCTGACCTGCTCCTGCAGGAAACAATCATGGATCTGGCAGAAATGTACGCTGGGTCCAGGTCCCTCCAAGTGTCAGGAATTGTCACCACAGAATATCTCACTAAAGCCCCTCTAATACCCAGTGGGAAGGTGAATTGTGGGCTATACTAGCATGACAGTTGGCTACTAGGTAACAAGGCCAGTTTCCAACAATTTCCATTAATGAATTTGGGTTGTCTAAAACTCCCAAATGATCCTTCTTAGCTTTATGTTGTATAGAAGATTGTCTGTTAAGTTAAACTATTAGATTCCTCCTGTGGTCTTCTGCTCTTTCTGTAGTAACCAGGTTTTAGTGTTACTTGTGTTGGTCATTTGTTCACAACTTTCCTGAATGAAAAAAAAAAGATGTGCAGAAGCGTTCATGTTATCAGTGCTTTTCACTGTTTAATGCTCCTAATGTGGGTACACTTGCAGAAGACGTATAAGTATTTAGTAAAACAAGGCCTTTTAAGCTTCTAGATGGGCCAAAGAGGTGGTACAGTTTCACAGAAAAAGTAGAAGTCCGAATTTCAGTTTCCTGTAATTGAAGGTCAGCTTGGTGGCCTCGCTGGGTCAGTTCCTGTGCCAGAAAGCTTCCCGGCCAGCTTCCAGGGGTTTGGGGTGGTGTGTTGTGTTTTAAGTAACACAGGGACACATATGCGGTGAATGCATCCCACATGATGAAGATGATCGCCACTTTCCCTAGGAATGTTCTCCAGTTGTTAAAAACTCACTGTTGCTGTCAATAATGACAGCGTGGTATCTGAGATACCAGAGTCCTTGCCTTTTCCTTTGAACATGAAATCACTGCAGTGTCTCAGACAACATTAGGTGGTAACTGTTGGCAACAGCTACAGTGTTCAGAGTAACGTATGTTTCTGGCTAGGTTTTCAGAACCATCCATAACATTATACTACATGTACTTTGCTCATATATCACACTTCCCTTTTGTGCGTCAGAGTGAATTTGGCTGTCTCTTCTGTGCAAAAGATTAATTAGCCTGGTTGTATGTGAGGAATTTATTTTTTGATTGGAATCAAAAGGGTGAAATTACAAATGTGGAAACCTGAGCTGAGAACTTGGCATCGACCTATGGCTTAGATACTCACGTTTAGGAGGGACTTGCGCATACAGCAAGAAAGCTCTTGGTGCTCAGTGCAGTCTGGGGTATGTTCAGACCAAGCTGTTCAGCCTTGGATTCTTCTGACGTACACTGTACAACTGTCTTTCTGCTTGCTGAAGAGCTGGAAGCGTTTGGTTTGAAGAGATTCGGTTAAATTAGATGCTCTGAGTGCTCTGTAAGAGAGAGCTAAAACAGGAAGGAAAACATATTTACTGATTTGCTTCCCCACTCTTCGGAAAACTGGACTTGAACGCCAAACAGTACATGTTTCCGTAGAATATACTTTGATGAAGTATATGAAGACTTTGTTGAAGACTTTGTTGAAGTCTTTGCTGAAGTTACGTATGCTGCACTCAAGTGCCAGGCGGATTACATATTTATTTCTACACAGCCTCTATGGCTGTGTTTGGATTCTTCTGCCCCTTAATACTGTGTGCCCTTTGATGTCTGTTTCTAATATAGTAAACATCTACAATAGATCTTAAAAACTTTTGAATTTATCTCTAATACATGTTCTGTTAAGGAGTATTAAATTTAATACTTTGACCTTACTGCTGCTCAGAAAATAAAAGTTGGCTATCCTAAGTCCATCAATTTTCTAGGAGTGTGTTATTTAGGATTTTACAATGGTATACCTTTTGTTAATAGTGAGGAACATTGTTTGTGCAGTTAGAGGTAGAGGAATGCATGTTGTAAGGTGTAAAATGATCCTGTGTGAAATGACCAGTTGATGTAGGAACTTTGAAGACTTACGCCATCTCACTGATACCTGGCTGAAAACACAAATGCAAATTTATTTTTGGTTTTGCCCCTGAAAAAAATGGATGTGGCTCTCCATTAAAACCAGGTGCCTGGCATCCACATAGATTTAAAAGGCAAATTTAGTTTGGATTGGAAACCAGAATGTAAAGTTTGGGTTACAGAAAACTTGCTCTTTCTGGCTCTGATATGAATCAGTTTTAGCAATGCAGGATTAACAGTTTCAGCCCTCTAATTTCTGCCTGTGATCACCTTTGACATTTGAGAGTTTAAAAGCCTTGAGATCACGTATTTTTATAATCAGAACTCCCAGGCTGTAAAACTAAGGCTGCTACCTCTGCTAACAACAGCTGCTGCACGTGGTGAACACATGTGCTGGCAGAAGCAGTGAAGGTCCTAGGTTCAAATGCCAGTATCAGGCTGAGGTAGCTTTCTGCCAAAGTGTTCTTTCTGCAGAGTGTCTGACTTACACCATCATGCTGAGCCCAATTTATTTGTTTTAAAGGACGACTCTGTGCTGTTCTGCTGGGAAAGGCCATGAGAAATCACAGCTGCTCTCTGCCACTCATTGTTAATTTGACTGGAAGAAGAAAATCGTATTTTTTCCACCCTTTGCTTTGAGCTTGTCACTGGTAAAAACTGTATGCAAGTTAATGGTTTGTACATCTTTCTTCTTTCAAACTTGTTTTAACTCCATATCCAACTTTGTGTCCTGCTTGAATTCCTTAGTGGGAATTTCCTTTCAGTTAAAGGATGCTCACCTCACTGCCATTTCTGGTGAGAAGGATCCAGACCTCTCTGAAATACTTAGCTCATATTTAACACAAAATGAAATAGCTGCCTTTCTGAAGCACCCAGTGGGTCCCTCTCATTGAGGTGCTCAGCACCAAGTAACTCTGCTTACCTGCTGTGCTCCTTAGCAAACCTGCCCTGCAGTCACAATAAACAATAGTTAACAAGCACCCACCGGTGTCAGATAACTTAGAAGGATTCAGAAGACAAATTAGGCAATGAAGTCTCTGGAAATAATGACTTCCCTTGGGTTCCTTTACAAATTAAAGTAATGAAGATTTAATTAATTAATTAATTAATTTATTTATTTATCTAACATGTGGGTTCCTTTGTCCTTGACACAAAATATTGGTTCCTAGAAGACACGGTGACTGAGTGCAGCCAAGTGGTAATAGCATATATCTGTATGAAAATATTAAACAGCACCGGTCCCAGCACCGACCCCTGAGGAACTCCACTAGTCACAGACCTCCAGCTAGATTCTGCGCCGTTGACCACAACTCTCTGCCTTCTTCCTTTCAACCAGTTCTCGATCCACCTCACTACTTGATCGTCAAGCCCACACTTCTTTAGCTTATCTATGAGGATGCTGTGGGAGACAGTATCAAATGCCTTACTGAAATCAAGAAAAACTACATCTACCGCTCTACCATCATCCCTCCACCTAGTCACTTCCTCATAGAAGGCTATAAGGTTGGTCATACATGACTTCCCCCTCATAAAACCATGTTGGCTGTTCTTAATGACCCCCTCATCCTTGATATGCCTAGTGATGGAGTCAAGAATAAGTTGTTCCATCACCTTTCCAGGGATGGAGGTAAGGCTGACCGGTCTATAATTACCCGGGTCCTCCTTCTTGCCCTTCTTATAGATTGGTGTGACCTTTGCCATCCGCCAATCCTCAGGCACCTCACCCGTTTCCCACGACTTACCAAAGATGATGGAAAGTGGCCTAGCAATGACCTCCGCCAGCTCCCTCAGCACCCGTGGGTGCATTCCATCCGGACCCATCGATTTACAGATGTCCAGTTTGCATAGCTGATCCCTAACCCAATCCTCATCTACCAAAGCAAACTCCTCCTTTGTCCTGACTCCTTCTGGGGCTATAGAAATCCGGGTCCCTCGGGGAGAGTCTGCAGGAGTAAAGACAGAGGCAAAGAAGGCATTCAGCACCTCTGCCTTCTTTATATCCTCTGTCTCCAGGGCACCCACGTCGTTCAGCAGTGGGCCTATATTGCCTCTTGTGTTAGTTTTATTTGCTATGTATTTGAAGAAGCCCTTTCTATTGTCTTTAACCCAACTAGCAAGATTGAGTTCCAAGGAGGCCTTAGCTGTCCTAATTGCCTCCCTACATCCTCTAACAACTGTCCTATATTCCCCCCAAGCGGCCAGCCCCTCCTTACATAATCCATAGATTCTCCTTTTCCACTTGAGTTTGCCCAGCAGCTCCTTGTTTAACCACGCCGGTCTCCTAGATCCCTTACTTGATTTCCTACTCATTGGGACGCGTTTACAAATATGTAAAGGGTAGGTGTCAGGATGATGGAGCTAGGCTTTTTTCAGTGATATCCAGTGATAGGACAAGGGGCAATGGGTGTAAACTGGAGCATAGGAAGTTCCACGTTAACATCAGGAAGAACTTCTTTACTGTAAGAGTGACAGAGCACTGGAACAGGTTGCCCAGGGGGGTTGTGGAGTCTCCTACACTGGAGATATTCAAGGCCCGCCTGGACAAGTTCCTGTGTGATGTACTGTAGGTTACCCTGCTCTTGCAGGGGGGTTGGACTAGATGATCTTTTGAGGTCCCTTCCAACCCTTGGGATTCTGTGATTCTGTGATTCTGTATAAACCACATAATGAGTTCTCATGTCTCTAGTAAACAAATGACCTGGTTCTATGGTTGTGTTTAAAAGTTATTTTCTGTAGCAGAAAGTAAGATGACTTTACAGCTATAGTTATTACAGGACCTTTGTCAGGGCAGTGAATAATTCTGCCTCTGTAACTGGAAGATCTAGAAATGGAAAACAAAAGATGGGGGAGAATATTCAGGAGGACATAGGAAGAAAGAAATATTTAACCCATTGAAGTCAGTAGCAAAGGCCTGCCATTCATTGCTGTTTAGTCTAATCTCAAGCTGTATCTGGTGATGAGTAGAGTCTGTTCTACCAGTGACTGACATTGACTGGCAAGGACAACTATTAAGAAAAATAAGAAAATAGGAGCTTCCATTTAAATCTCAATAATGAATTCTAATTCTAAACCAAGAAGCTGGGCACACACACATCGTCCTTTCTCTGCTGAGAAATCTTTTACACTCATTTCAGTTGGTAATGGTTTGGTGGGGGGGGCAGGAGTAAGGAAGGGGGAAAGTTTTCATTATTCATGTGAAAAATGAACTAATTTGCGCACATGCTTAGTCCCGGGGTTACTTATATTATGAAAAAGAATAGTACATAAGGAACTGGCTTATTACAATAGGAGTGCCCTGAAATTTAAGCTGCTTAATTTGCTAGCTGTAACAGACCATACTGTTGTAATCATCAGCCTGTTTGTATGTTAAGCAGCAACTCCTGGACTAGTGATAAGGCAAGGCAGGGAGTGGCTTTAAACTGAAAGAGGATAAATTCAAATTAGATACTAGGAAGAAATTCTTAGCTGTGAGGGTGATGAAACACTAGAACAGTTTGCCCAGGGAAACTGGCTCCCCCATCCCTGGCAGTGTTCAGGGCCAGGCTGGATGGGACTTGGAGAAGCCTGGTCTAGTGGAAGGTGTCCCTGCCTGTGGCAGGGAGGTTGGAACTGGATGAGCTTTAAGGTCCCTGATAACCCAAACTATTCTATGATTCTATGAGATGATTCTAGGACTTGTGCTTAGACCAGCGGCAGCAGCATGCACTGTGGTTTGACATTCTTTCTGCTTTCCTTCCTATAGCAGCACTGACAGCTTTGCACCTGCAGTTATGGCCCACATGCTGGCATGACATCAAATAGTATTTTGTGCCAGGTGAGAGACTGCCCCAGTGTGAATTGAAGTACCAAAATTTACTGTGGAGTGCTTCAAGTGTCCCTTTTCCATAGTGCTGCGATGGAAGCAGGACACTCTTGGATTTGAGACATTGATTTTACAGGCTTAGAGAAAAGGAGCCATACAGTTGCTTAGATTGATCAGCTCTTTTTCTGAGTACAGAATAAAGACACAGAAAGAGAAAATACTAGAAGAAACACTTTATTCTACACTCATAGCAGTCTTCGTCCTCTTTTCTGCAACTAGAAGTTAAAACCACGATTTGAGTTCCCTCCGACTAAGCTGTTTTTGTAACGCCCAGTTCCCTGCTCCTGCATGCTGCTGGCTGGAGCTTGCTCTGCACCAGATTCCTGGTGTTGCAAACTCAAATTGTTGCTATACATAGATCTTCAAGTAATAATACAGCAGAGCTTTTAAACATCCCACTTTGCACAGGCGCAACAAGGTATGCCACCAGTGAATTGGTAGAATCTGACCCGTCATTACAGGTTTTACCTAGAGCAAACATATTTATGTCTGTTTGAAACTGTTCATTGAACTTTTATCCTGGTGAGCCTGAAAAGCATCAACAACCTACACCTCTATCTCTGCTTTTGTTATTTATGTGTTGGACTATTGAAGTGCTCTTCCTAGGACAAGAGGCCTTAAATCTTAAAAATACAGGTTGAGCAGGATGCAGGAGCTGTTGCTTCTGTTTCCTTGATGTTCTTTTTTGATGCTACTGCTGTGTGTCTCCAAGCTTGTGTTTGGTCTTGCAGATGCTGTCGCTAGTTAACCCATGGGTACCTTCAGGTTATTTGCTCTTACATATACTGTCTTTCACTCTTAGCTATCTTGGCCTGTAATCCTCCAAAATTTTTCATAGCCTTGATTTTTTTATTTTATTTTTATTTTTTATATAGAAGCAGCTGGTCCTCATGGAGATTTGTAAAAATCCTAAGGACTGTAAATGCTAAGCTTTTAGAAATGACCTAGCATACCTGTTTTTTCTGTACCCTTTTAAATTCAGTTCTGATTTATAGGAGATCATAGGAAGTTGGGGGAAAGGCAGGAGTTCTGCATGTAAATTTTCTTGAGATACATGAGCATGAGAGGGAAGTTGGGCCGCTTATGGGGAGTAATAGAAAATACTGGGAAAGAGCCAGCCCTAGTTTGTGACGCAGTGACTGATAACTTCTACTGATTTTCTTACCCAAGAAAGCAGCAAGAAGCAAGCCTGTCTTGGGTTCAAAGCACACTTTGCAAACTCCCCTTTAGGCACCAGGACTTGCCTTGACTGGAGTCAACCTCCTGGCTTGTGTTTGCAATTTATGCTTGGGATTTAGCACTCAAAGCATGAAAGAAACCCATTTGCTAAAAGTCCTGAAGTCTTGCTAATAAATTGCTGCTTTGGAAATGATCTGTAAAGAATAATCACTGCCTGCAAAATATGTAATGGCTTACATTGTGAAATCAAACTTCGGAAGTTTGAAGTTTTTTGTTTGTGTGTGCATAACCAGCATTGTTGGTACTGGAAGTCAGATGTATCACAAAGAGAATGTATTTTAGGACAAAAGCACTTTTAGACAAAAGCAAGGGCTTTTTTAAGGATGGCATTGTAGAGTCCTGAATTCTTTCTAAAAAGGCTCCATTTTGTGGTATGAAAAGTTGAAGAAAGAAATCCATCTTGGCAAGAGCAATCATATAAGGAAAGCTGAAGTACACCAAACGATGCTTTCTTTTATGTTTTCCTATAACCATCATAGCAGGCAAAGGCAAACACTTGTCTAATTTGATAAAATATCTTTAATTGCAGTAACTGTACTGAGGTTTGGGCTGGATGTGTAAGCTCTGTTTGTAATCACATTTCCAGCCATGCTCCACAATCATCTCAAATCACTGCCAATTAGCGTTTGTTAGTCTGTTGTTGCTTAATTCAGATGTTCTGGGATGTTTAGTTGCATTATTCATAACTTGTCTGGGAAAATGTATTTTAAAAATGAGTACCATTACAGGATTTCATTGTACTCTGAAAAGTGTGGCGGGGAAATCTATCAGTTATTCTAGTTGGTGTGGAAAGGAAAAGTGTGCGCCATTTAGATCCTGCATTTTGCTATTAGGAAATAGTCATTCCTGCTTGACAGAGAATTTTAAAGAGGGACAAAAACAAAAAAAAAAAGGAAATTCCAAACTGGTATTTTTTCTCACAACAGTTTGGGTTTGGGCTAAAAAAAAAAGAGAGCAGGCATGTATATGCTCACGGAGGAGTGCCATAACCAGTGCTAGAAATTTTTAAAGCATTTTTAAATGTCAGTTATCGGAACTGGGTCTAGTCTTCAGCTAATGGAAAGCTTGGGTGGAACAGGCCTCCTCTGTACCTGCAGCAGGGCATCGAACATTCTCTCCTGTTGCATGAAACAAACAAATGGTCTAGCACAGCAGAGTTTGCCAGCATCTTGGCTTTTCAGAGTTTGTTGTTTGACTTAAACTTTGAGCCTGTTTTTTTTCCCCTCTGCAGAATTTCATTCTGACTTCAAAGCAGTTACTCTTAATGTGAGCAAGATTGATGAATCTGTTTTTCTTCTTCAGATGATGATTTTAATGAGGAAAAATTAATACTAGAGAAGTATGTTTAACAAGGGGCTTTGTTTGATTTTTGGTTTTGCATCTAAGTTTAATGAAATGGAATTTTTTAGTGCCCCAGTAACAAAAGAAAGCAAACCATGGCAGAGACCCACATCCTGGGGGAATGTGGGCCATGCATGCATTTGTTACGTGACTGATGTTCTTTGCGTATACAAATGTGACATGAGGATAAAGAGGAATGAGTGTAGCAGCAATTTTCTGTTTCTTTTTCTTTTTTTTTTTTTTAAAGGATAAAAAGTAAGAAGGGGGTGATAAGTTGTGAAAGCACAAGTACTGCAGCTGGCAATGGACACAAGGGCAATGATGGGTGTCTTTTGGGAGTTCACGCATGGAGGGTCTGTGCCAAACTCTCAGATAAGTTTGCTCCACTAATCAGACACTTGTTAATAACAGCTCAGATTTATGATACTTCATAACAGCACAAGAAGAAATATTCATCCTGTTATTGACTTTGTGGAGGAAGAAAACCTAATAAGGCATTAAGAGTGCTTAATCAATACACGTGTAGGACTGCGCTTGACTACCAGAATGAGCAGCTTTGTTTTCTATTCAGGCAGATAATTTATGGTTAGCACTGGAAGTGGTGTATGTAATTTATGTTTTAGAGATAATTACTGTTCAAAGACAACTGTTACAAAGCTCCTGCACAAAATGAGGAAAAAGACAAATGCAGTCTCTGGAGCCTGAGCATTGTGCTTGAAAGCCAGTCCAATATATTTGCTAATTATATATATATTGTTTTTTTATATATATATATATATATATAATGTTGCTATCATGTATGGTTCTATGCATTCATATTTATTACTTTGTGTCATAGCACTGAGTGGCCTTTAAAGTTCAAATCTGCTTTCTCTAGTTTCATGATTTTTTAGACATATGGTTTTGGTTGCAGACCATCTTGGCCATAATTTTAAATAACAGCATCTAAAGCTGTAACTAAGGAACTACCTATTTGCCGGATCTGTAGCACTTTTAAAAAAATGAATCAAATTATTTAGATCTATAAATGAGAATTTAAGCCTGCATTATAGTTTACAGGCACTCACCTAAAACACCCCCTTATAAAAGTGAATTGTAATACAGTTGCATATACACTCTTTGTTCAAGTGGTAGGCACTCAGATATATTAAGAAACACATATAGATGCACTTAAGTTGCACATTGTAAACTGTATTTAGGCTTTGATTCTAACCATTATGAGGGTTTTGTACCTGAATGTATTAGTTATGTTTTTTGAGTTAGGAATTTGCATCTCTAAATTGCTGTTAAAGGTAATATAAGCTGCCAGTGCCTGTTAGAGAGTGTAATCAAACCTTTTTCTTAGACAAAGGTATTTAACATTTAGATTCTTGAAATCAGACTATCTTCATCATAGCCTTCAGGAGAAATTCCCAGCTGAGGAGTATTATTAATGAAATGCTGTCTTCCTCCTAAATAAATATGTTCTCATTAGTTTGACCCCTAATTGGCGGGTGGTTGTGTTAGCCTAACACTTTAAAACTAATCAAAATAACCTCCCCTCTCCAGGATGGTGGGCTTTGTTCTTGTTGTACTGCAATAATGATGTGAATGATTTTACAGATTTTATTCCACTTCAGTGATTCATTACAAATCCAGTGAGCTCTGACATGCACTGAAGTCAGCAGCTTTATGGGTCAGAGAACACGGTAGCCTCAAGGGCTGGTAACTGAAATGGCAAGCTTGCATGTGGCTACATTAAATAAAGTTGTTGCTCATAAACAGCTGATAAATATAGAAAACTTGGAAAATGGGCTTTATTACTTGGCTACAGTTATGAGATTCTCTTTATTATCTTAAAAATGAGTGTTTATATTAATGTATATTGCATAAATGTGTATAGGTAAAATCTATTTTAAAATACTTTAACCTGTAAGCAGTTAGCTGGTGTGTCACATAGATCTAAGCATCCAAACTGTTGCTGAAATGGAGTTGTTTGTTTTCCCACAATGGCCTCTCCTTGCACGTGGTTCCTACTCACTGCAGATGCTTTCTCCTTCAGCAAGTCCATCCAGTCGTGCAGTCATGGCAGGTTGAAGCCTTGGCAGGTTTTTAAAGATAATGAATTCCGCTCCATGTAGAAGAGCAGCAGAGCTGCAGCCTTCTCCAGTAGCTCTGCACAGAGGGGTAGAGAGGAGACTTCTACCCTAATTCAAGGCCAATTTTGACTGGGCTTTGAGCAACCTGGCGTAGTGGAAGGTGTCCCTGGCCATGGCAGGGGTGTTGGAACTAGATGAGTTTTAAGGTCACTTCCAACCCAAACCATTCTGTGATTATATGATATGGAAGTATTCCTGCTTTTCAGACTGATTTTTTTTTTTTCTTCATCTACTTGCTACATTTGAGAGCTTTTAGTAGTGCACTTTGCTTCTGTTAGATTTAGAATTGGAATTACCAATGGAAAAATTTGTCCTGTGTCTGCTTTTATATATAGTTTTCATTTATTTGTAGGAAATCTGAAATAACCTAGACTTGCATAAAACTTGGTGAAGGGCTATTTTCCCTGGAGCTGAGGATCTCTCATTTGCTCTGCTGTGTGGTATTTTCAGACAGGGAGTGAGTAGCATTAAACAAGAAGAGAAGGAAAGGGATTGGAATCAGTCCTTCTCCATTTATCATACAGCTCCTAGGTGCATTTAATTGGACAAAGGTGGTGTGTTTCATGAAAAAGGCATGATCCCCTACAAATCAAATATTTGACAAGATCTTTAAACAGGAATACCTTTTCACATTCTATAATACTGCATGTGCAGGGAGTGTGGGGCATAGGCACATGTCTACAATCCACATTTTGGCGTACTAGTGGCTTTAAAAAATGCTATGGATATTTTTCCATGTATGGTAGACAGATCATATATAAAGTTAATATCAAGTTAATCTTGATGATGTTTTTTTCAGTTTTTATTTCCCTAAGACTTTGCATGGCGGGACTGAAAGCTCACACAGAGCATGTCCTATGGATGTTTTTGTGTTGCAACATTTGCTCTATAAATAGTTTTGAAGCACTGCAGTAGCAAGCATCACTTGTTTCCTTTTTTTTTGAAACACCTACAGCGTGTCATTACAGATGGATTGATAGTCTTGATAACATTGAACTTTGTCAGACCTAACGTGGCAGACTTGTTACATGTCAGAAAGTTTGTCATTTTTCTTGCTATTCAAAAGTCAAATATATTTGCAACCTTGAGTGACACTGAATATGGAAAGCAGACAGATATTTATCATTTGTCAGAATTGGTTTTCTTGTGGGGTTTGTTGGGGTTTTTTTTCCTTTTAATTCTGACTTTTCTGGTTTAGGAATATAGAACAGTGGATTGTGGCTTATAAGAGCTATACAAACTGTCTTTTCACAAATGTAAAACACAGTCTTTATTACTTCACATTCGGGTCATTTATTTTAATGCTTTTTGGACAGAAACAACATCTGACCTTTATTACTGAGTTGCATAAAACAACTTGCCAAGGTACAGCTAATGGTGAAGGTCTTGTACAGGAGATGGTACAGTGAGGGACGCAGATGCATAGAGAGCAAATTTTCATAACATTAAGGTTAAAATTAGTATGTTTTCTAACAAGTGTATTTCTTCAAGTGTGAGTGCTTTGTAATAGGAATAAAGCTGTATCAAAAAGCTTATTTTGGTGTCTTAATGTAAACTGTAATTTCTGTGTTATGATGGTAAGCTGTAAATAAGGTTTTTATTTTTAGAGACATGGATGAAAAGTCAGGTTTTCTGCATATGATAGCAAAAGCAGTGGATTTCTGGTGTAAGAAGCAGCAAGGAAATGGATGAAAACATTTCATCAAAGGATGAAAACAGGTATTAAGTCAGCGACAAGGAAATCCAGGACAGAGCATTAGGAAGACAGAGTTGAAAGAAGAAGGTGAGGTTATTAGTCATATAGCACTAATACTTTTGTGAGGGGCAAAACTCATAGGAGAATGACGGCGTTTTATGCTCAACAAGAAAGAAAAAGTCTTCTGATTGCTAATAGAAACACACTGCAATCAAAAGGAAAAACATTCTGTGCATTAGTATGCAATAGCACTATACACTTCTGAATGTTATTACATCCTAGCAAAATCAAGAGGATAATGATTAGCTCCTCAGCTAGAAAGGTTTTCGTCCAATATTTTGGTTCAAAATAGAGACATTGGTTTTAATAAATTGGGCTGTATATTGTAAACCACATCACTTAGTCAGTATTTTATTCTAGGAGGTCACGTAGCATTGTAGGTGCTGAGCACAGTAAAATAGTTCTCATTATTTTGTTTAAAAAATAAAAAGAGCAAGAGATTTTATTAGCTCTCAATACTTTAGTATAAATAGAAGTTGAAAGTGTGGAGCGGGGTTATTATGTGGCTCATTACTGTTTATTACCACAAGGCACATCAAGATGTCTCCTAGTTAGGGGGAGTAAATCACTTGGAACATGCCTCTTTTGTCGATCTTCTGCACGATGCTCAGCACTAGCGTGCTTTCTGCCAGTGCTTTAAGGAATATGTCTAAAATCTGTTGCTTGTCATATGTTCTCTCCATCTCTTGCTGAAGAGAAGTGAACAGATGAATGTCTTATTTTGATATGATTTGTTTTTACATCTTGGAGAGAGGAAGGGAAGTGTTTTTCTTCTGAAAAGTTTCTGTCTAAATTGTGTTCCCAGGAAATTGAGAAGAGCTTTGCTGACTTCACACGAGTTAAAATTTGGTTAATTGTGTAGCTCAGAGATAACTGAATATTTTATTTTTTTAATCCAGCTTGCCAATGTTTTTCACTGTCACTGAGGACAAAGAAAATTTTGTTGTGTCAGTCGTTGCGCTGAATTTAGAACTGGAAAGAAATGAGATGGTTTTAGTGAGTTTGTGCCTCTTCAGCTGCACTTTAGTAAATGTTTGTGTTTCATGGTACATTTCTCTTTTAGCTTTTTAATAGTCTGAAACCTCCTCAAAAAGGTCTTAACCTTTGCTTTTTAGCCAGGATCAGAAATGAGCTAGTAAAGTTAGGCTCAGGCTCTTTCAAAAACTAACAGACCTTGGTAAATCTTAGTCTTTAACAGCTAAGGATTGCGGTTGAAAGGCCCTCACTTCTCTTGCATGAATGTGAAAGGTTTTTGGTTGGTTGTTTTTTGTTTGGTTGGTTTTTGTTTGGGTTTTGTTTTATTTTTCTTTTCCATTTGTCTTTACAGCCCTCTGTATTTCTTTTGACCAGAGTCTAATCAGAAGTTTTTTGAAAAGCTGCGTTTCCTCATTAGAGATGGGAAATGCCACTAGTATGAAGTAACTGCCTGCGATATTTAGTCATGATGATACTCATCTTCTGTTGCTTAATCTTTCTACTCCTCTCTGCTCTTCTCTCTAGCCTGAATGTAATGACAGATCTGAGATCTGTCACCTGTGTCCTTGTGCCTAGGTTTGCTAATGTGGCGTGTCCCCTTAGCCCTGGCTTTCCTCTTACCAACACGCTAAGCAGGTCTGCTCTGCCACCAAGTCAGTTCAAGACATATGTCAAAACACTGAAAAAAACCACACCCCAAGCCCATTATTCTTATGACGTTTCTTTGCTGTCCCTGCACTGATGGATTGCATCTCTGTGTGATATTAGCACTTCAGAGAGAGCAAAGCAAGCAAGAAAGCAACGGTACAAGTATACGTTCCAGAATATGTGAAATCAGTGCAACAAATACCTGCTGGTTTTGTTACATTTGCTGCCCTGTTTGACAAGTTTCCTAGTTTGGAGATAGTTCCATACCATCTGTTGTCCCTGATCCTGTTCAACAGAGCAGTAGTACTGACCTGGTCATTTCTAACACATTTCCTCAGAAATTCTTGTGTAGGGCTCTTATGTACATGGGTTAAAAAGCAAATATCTTTGCTATTGATTTTTCTTCCACCTTTGCCTGTTTACTTATTTATTTATGTGGTTCTTTAACATTCTGCATTTATAATTTGTAAAGTTCTATTTTTGCATGCCTGCAAGCACTAATTTGATCGGGTGAAAAAGTAAGGTGTGTAGATACTAGTGCACACACATCTGAAGGAAACAGGACCTTAATTGATTCAAAATACTTCCACCTTTCAGAGGTTTCTCATCTGCCGTAACTGCTAGAAGCAACCTAATACACAAGGAGCCTGGTGGAAATGAGAGTATAAAGGTTGTTCTTGATCTTGTTGCACAGAGATAGGGAGTTGATGAGTTGGGTAGAGCCTGCAGCTGGAGCCAGGTGTATTCTGTGGCTTATCTTGCGCAGAAGTGGGGAAGTAAAATCCCCGCGTTGCACCTCCTGGTTGAGTTGGGTGGCAGTCACTGCTCCTGTGGTTGCTTTCAGGGCCCTTAGCTATACTTCTCAGTAATGCTCTCATTTTGTTACATCAGCATCATACACGATCGTCCTCAAATAACCAGGTAACGTGGTCAGTTCTGACTCTTTAGTGATTGCTGTTCACTTTCTTCTGACAGATGTAAATGAGTGCAGCATGGAGAATGGTGGCTGTCATGACCAGTGCTGTAATACTGTTGGCAGCTACCACTGCAAATGTCCAGCTGGCCAGAAACTAGAGGAAGATGGAAAATCATGCAGAGGTAATGTTTTGTATTTGTACTGTGTTCCACTGCTATTAAGAAATCGGAAAAGACATTGGAAAGGAAAAGGAGATGTTAGTTTTTATCTGGAGCCAGCTGAAGAGCATATACTCAGACTTGTCAAGAGTGCAGATCTTCTCCTGTCTGGATTATGAAGATATAACTATAAGAACACTTCAAAGGGGTGGGATTTTGTTTTCTTTTTTGAAGAAATGTTATTACTTAACCTGGATTGGCTGTGCCATGTTCTGATTATGGAATTTCCATCATCAATTTAAAAACTTGAACGTGGATATGTTTGATAACATTTCATCTGTCTCTAAACTAAAATGGTTCTTATCCAAAAATATGCATACTTTTTTGCATTTCAATCACAATTCCACAGCTAGAGATTAACTGAATAAAAAAGGATTTAAAACCACATGCTATGTAAACCCGTTTGTCTTCTTCCTAAAGGAAATGTAACTCTAGTTAATGTGTTATAGGGTAAAATTTTCTTTCTAAAAGCTTGATTTTGTGGAGAAGCAAAACATGACATAAGCTTATGTTGGCACACATGATGAATTTTGGTTAGACTTCTTAAATATAGACTGGTAAACATAGACTTGGTGTAACTAAGCCCATCTGATCTGTTGACCTACAATCACTACAAATTTGCATAATCAGATGCTGCAAAAGGTGGAGGAGATAAGGTGTAAAGTATCCAAGGTGTACTGCATTGCAGGCCAGAGCACTTCCTTCTTGAATTCTGCTCTAACATAGGTAATGAATGTTCACTGCTGTATGATCTTGTATGCACTGACTGGTGCCTGGATTGCACCCTCAGTTGTGTTTCATTGCTGTAAGTATATCATTGATGGTTTTGATTATCTCAAGATGAAAGGCACGAGATAGGTTTTCATGAGCTGTATTCTTCTCTTTTCACAAGAAACCATCTTCTCTGGCTTTTTCCAGTTGCATAGTATCTCACAAATTTCTTAAGGTTTGTATAAAGCAATGTCTTTCTTGGCTGTGATCGTATGCTATATCCTAACTTTGTAATTTATTTGGCTGCACTCCTTTTTTTTAGAATATGATAGAATTACTTTCCACAGCAACCTGTCATTTGATATCCAACTTGACAGTGTAAATAAGCTGTGGATGGTTATTTTGTTTTGATAGAAGCTTTTCATTCTGGTCCTCCATGCTTTTATTTTGGCCTTTTGAGAACCCAAGCCAGATATACTATGATTCACAGATTCCTGCTGCTTCACCTCAGCCTTCTCTTGCCTTTTTTTTTAGACTGGCTGGTAATATGGCCATGAACAGGCATATAGATTTATACGTTGATGACTTCTTACTGCTATCAGATCTGTGTAAAAGTCGTCGAAAACCTGAGTTTTTGAAAGAAGGGATCCTTCTCATCATTCTAAATTGCCCAGCATGCAGGAGTCCTGTTTCCTTTAAAACAATTTTGTGTAAGTTAAGTTAGTGTTCATTCTGCACAATTCCTTTATTCTGAAAATATACTTTAAATTCTAGTATTTTGACATTCTTTAAAAACTCAAACAGAGTTTAAGATGTTTGATTCTAACCAGGAATTACAGGAGAATATATTATAAGCTTGTTATAAACCACTTTTTAAAATCTTCAGACAAAAATGGAAACTTACAATAAATTGGAAATGCTTAAGCCATGGAACAAAGTGAACATAGCAGTGACAGTAATTACACCTGAATTTTTGAAGATGATAATGACAATAAGTGTATGACTATACTGACTTGCAAGAAGGCCAACTTGAGCCAACCTCTAGCATCAAATGTTACAATATCAGTAACTTAGTGGTTGATTACTACATATGGGAAAAGTGATCTTCCAAACAAAACTCTGTATGCTGCTGGAAAATGCTGGTCTTTCAGGATGTAATACTGGATTGGTGTTTTATTGATGCTTCTGCATTGCTCAGAGGGGTCATTTTGCAGATGAGAGTAAAACAGCTTCTCATTCAGGTTATTCAGCGTCTTTAGAGGAATAAGGCTTACAGTTGTTCTGGGTAGTTATATTCTTTCTTTCTTTATATAGCATCATTGTGCTTTATGTTACCCTTTAGTCTGAACTCAAACCTTAAATATATTTGTACTATTGTTCTGCTCCTGTTATCCATCTCATGGTTGGTTTTATTTCACTGGTGACTGAAATGATCGATGGATGTACAGGTTTTTTATAAACCAAGGTACAAATAAGGTGTATCATTAAAAAAGCGCCATGGAAGTAGTGCAGATTTTATCCAAAAAGTCATTATTAGTGCGAAGATTTGATCCTGTTTTTCAGGAAAAAAAAAAAATAGAGCATCCTTCTGTCAAAAATATATTAAAAAAAAAAAAGGTTTTAGCTATTTGTAGGTATTTAATGCTAAAGAAGGGAAAGTGGATAAAAATTCACTACTCCCAACAACATAATGAAGTGTACTTCTGATTTGATCAATAATAGCTGAGGGGTTTGTGATCGGTTTTAGGAGACCCAAAGGCCTAATTTCACAGCTGGAGTGAGCTGAAGATGCCCAGCACCACTGTCTTCTGGGTTGTCAAAAGTGTGTGCAAGACACAAAGCTCCATGAATATGCACAACACCATAAAATAGGGAAAATAATCTTAATACAAGTTATTACTATCAGCATTGACTAAATCTTCCCTTTCTCAGGTGGTTCTGCCACTGATTAGAGCCACATGGGGAAGGGGATAGCACAGCACAGCCTGGGACACCCCACACTTGCGGGGTCCACACTCCTCCCGAGGCTTGTAAGGATCTTTTCTAGCTCATTGGAAGCTTTTCTGTCAGGACGCATCATTCAGATGATCTGATATATAAAGCCTTACCTCATTTCAGTGAGGGATACTTACATCAAGAGGTAAGTTGTAGTAAGGGGAAGGCATGTGCATCTATATAGCAATGCCAGCTAGAGCAGTGAACTGATTAGCCTTTCAAAACTAATTATCTGCATGTTGTACTGCAGATTTTACTCTTCAGTGTTCATAGACAGAATTTAATTTTCTTATCTGACAGAGAAATATTTTCTGGCAGATAGTTGCATAGGCATTACAGATTTTGACAGAAGGCTCATGCTTACCTCTCCCTTTTCACATGTCTAATGGAAATTAATGATGAGAAATGATGTGGATTTAAGTCACTGCACAAATAATACAACAAATTAATATATGACATTTACACTTGTATGACTATTAGCCTGATTCTGTGCCCTGTGGGTCTGTACCAGCATTCAGTGTTTCGTGGGCAGTCTGGAGAGTGTCTGTGGGTGGATTTGCTCAGAAAAGTGTGACTTGGTCTGAGGAAGGGAGAGGAAATGTGTGTGTGTGCAATACTTCCTTATTTGATGAGCAGAGGTATCACCGATGACTTATGTCAGTGAGGTGTGCTGTGAGATGTATGAATATTCTCATTTAGTATTTTTTACTAACATAAACCAATTCTACTTGAACATCACAAAAAGCAGAAGTGGTATTTTCTGAACATAAATAACATTTTAAAACTCAATTATTGGCACAAGTCAAGATCTGTAAGGGATGCTGAGGCTATACTACAAAAGCATGTTTTCACACATGAATAAGCTCCAGAAGTCAAAAGAAAAAGGGTTGTGACCTTATGTTAACCTTCTTTGGTAAACTGTCATTTCTTATTTATATGATTATGCTCTCATCTGTCAGGATAACTGAAAGAAGTTAGAGACAAATGAAGTCTTATGATTAGCTGTTGATGAAAAGAAGCTTATATTTTACTGATTAGAGTAGTATTGCAGTGGCTGTAACCCTATCCCCAGGGGCTTTGGTCAGACCTTGGAGCCCAGGCAAGTTTCTTGACTTTTGCCATAGGGACTTTTGAGGCAGCTGTATCCAGAGCCAGTGTGTGACTTTGCAAGGCCATCGCTGTTTACCCCAGTGATGTCAGAGTCACTGGTGTCACTGATTTAGCCTGATCCCAGGTCAGATAGAAACTCTCCAAACACTGGTGACACTGAAGAGTTAATAGCTGGGCTAAAAGTATATTGAGGGAATTGTCTAAGAGAACGAAAGTGCTTATTAAAATTACTTCAGCATTTATTTAGTCTGTAAGGTTTGAGGTGTAACTCAGTCTTGTCAAACTCTCTTTTTGTTGATACTAATTTTGCATTTGGACTGTTTTCCTTGCCCAACAAATCAATGCACAAGGCTTCTGCCATTTCCTAGGAAAAAAAAAAAGCTTGAAGGACATAATATCATGAACCTCTAGGGAAAAGACAAGCAGGTCTTTAATTTTTTTTTTATTTTTTATTTAATAGAACAGAAGAAATTAGTGCACTGGAGGGATTCAGGATGCCTTTTCATTATCTTATCTCAGAAAGTTGCATTTGACTTGTAACATTACAGCACACCATGACACAGTTATGTTCAGGAACACTTCCAATAGAAGGAGAATGAGGAAAATGAATTATGTTTTACAAAAAGAAAATTATACCAGTTCTGATTACAGATGCAACAAGTACCCCTCTGCATGAGCTCAAGTCTCAGAGCAATCAAGTGGAAGCACTTACAGCTGAGGTGAAGCCACCCATCCTTCATCTTTCTCTATCTCAAGACCTTGCCTTGAGATACAGAAATAAAATCAGTTGCATGAACTGCATCACAATTATCTAATTATTTGTAACTGAATTACTGTGTCCCCTTAGTGTGCACCTTAGAGAATGAGGGGAGCGGACAACTCCATCTTGTGACCTTAATAGACCCTGGGTGAAAAATACTGATTGCTAGGATATTTTAATGTGCTAGGGTTTTTTTAAGAAAAAAAAAAAAGTGAGAGAAAGGAGGACAAAACCTAATTTCTGGTATTTCCAACCCTGTCATTAGGTGCTCTCATAGTTTCTTACAGCAAAGCCATAAAACTCCCCAAGTAATTAAGTTTCAAAACGTAAAAAAGCTGTGAAGCACTCTGTCAGAGGCCAAAGAATAAACATTTACTTCTCTGTTACCTTATACATCCAGGATAGTGGTAGATACTTGATCATTTCAAGTGAATTCAACCAGAAGCAATACCTGTTTTTACATTTAAATATTGTTTATCTATGGTTGCTCCTACCTGTCAGATCAGTATCTTTAGTCGCAAATAGAAAGCATAAATACTGCTTTTGATTTCAGATCCCAGTTGATAAAAGCAAGGGTGCCCTTATTCCTCTTAGGAAGGGAAACACATTAGCTAAGATTAAGGGTTAACTGTTCATTTTAAACACTACTTAGCATTATGCAGTCAGACTTCTGTGGTTTTCTGGGGACTATTGGATTTAGGCAGGACAACTGTGTGGTATTTGTGTATGGTTGCAGAGAGGATCCAAGCAGAAACTACTGAAGACATGCTTTGCTACATTTGCAAACGTTGTTGGAAATACAATTATATTTATACTCCTGAGCAATTATTTTGGAAATTATGGATTCTTGTTTCAAAGCATTTGTCTCTGGCTCTTGAGGAGAAGCAAACACTGGAGGTTGTTTTTCTGACCTTTCTTACACTCTCCTGTGCTGCATTTGGAGCCAGCTGGGATCAATAGCTGCAAGAAGCTGTTGCACTCTCCGAGGAAAATAGTGTCATCTTTCTGCATTTGTGTCTTTGTGGTAGTACTACAGCAAAAAATGTGCTCAAAGTAGTAAAAATTACAAGAGATTCATAATAAAGGTAACATTAACTGTAGGCTATAGGATTTTTAAATTAATTATCTGAATCCTGATTAATGGCAAGCCCAAGCAGGCAGGGACCTGAGTTGAATTTTGGCAGGCTCATTTGAGGCTCAAAGCAGCTGTCAGCACATAGCAAATGCCATGGGTTGGTTTGGTCAGTCCCCTCTCATTTTGTGCACCTTCCTCAGCCTGATCCACTCAATTACATGCTGCAGACACACGAACCCTTTTAGTCTTATTAAAATGTAGCGTATACTAAACTCAGCAAAATCACAGTCATTTTGTCTGACCTGTTTCTCTTCAATTAGGGAAGACTAGGCCAGAACAGACACCGACCTATTTTTTGAGCACATATGTGGCAGTCTTCGCCAAAAGCAGTATCTGATGCTCTGATAATTGTGCTGTTTGAGGGGGGGAGGGTGGGGGTAGGTGTTATTATTATTTTAATTGCATTTGTTTAGGTTTTTCCTCATTCATGTTTGACTATTGCTCAAGTCTCTCCACTCCTCTCTGACACACTGAGCAAAGATGGCTGTGAGCTAACCCATGCAATTTCTCACATCTGATATCCCTCAGGGTAGATGAACTAGCAATTATGACAGCTTCTCCCAAAGTGAGTATTGCCACTGAAAAGTGAGCTCGTTTATCCCAGATGCATGTTTTTATTGATTGAAGCTGAGGACAGACACAGTCAGTTTTCAGTCACTTTTTAAGCAGAAGTTTTATGCAGGCCACTTGCGTAGAAATGGCTGGTGTCAAGGGCAATATCCTAATCCAAAGCTCCAAAGCAAGAGCAGAAGGAGTCCTACTTGCATTTGCAGCCTTGGTTCTTGGGGGCAGATGGGGGCCTTTTATATTTCAAGAATTTAGCGATTGTTTCAGGATAATTTTGGTAAATCTCCTTTTCCATGGAGGAAAAAATCTGCTTTTTCAGTGGAGGAAAAATGATTTTTTTTCCCTGGAGGGTTTTTTTGGTGTCTAGAGTTTTCTCTTTGAATGCTTAATTCAACTGCAACATTTTAATAACAGCCTTTTGCATAAACTATGCAACTGGCAGTTTAATTTTCAGGTTATGTGAGGATTACACAGGGTTGAGTGTAGTGCAGTTTACCAGCACGTTATACGTTTCTGCTGCTGTGTTCCAAAGCAGTGTGTTTTTTAAAAAGCACAGTATTATTCATAAACCACAGAAAACTGGCACCACGTTCTACATTTCAGTTATGAGTTGAATTATTAGTCACTGCTCTAACATGGACTGAAAGGGAAGGATTGTTTGTAGATGTCACAGGCCTCCCAGGTAACAACAAATGAAGAGTCCTATCCCTATGGCATCTGCTGGTCTAGCGCATATGGCGCTAGAAAGCTCACCGTGCGTCACAGCTGATTATAGACTCTGCACACGGGCTGCTCCCCCAAGGCTTTCAGCTCCCTAGTCTTCCTCCAGGATCTGAAAAGCCTCACATGGGTTCTACCAGCTGGAAGGAAAAACAAAGTGAGAACTGTAACTTGCTATTGTCTTTGGAAAGGAGTAGTTAAGTGCAGGGGGAACAGCAGTCATCCCCTTCATGGGCTCGCTGTGTCTGACTCCAGCTCTTGCAGTTGTGAGTTTCTGCAGAAAGTTGGGCATGAACAAACATACCAGCCTGAAAAGTTTTCTTTGTCCGCACTTCTTGATGCATAAAGCTTTATTGATCAGCTTTTGACAATGAAAACATTTAAGGTTGGGAAATATTATAGTATTTGCTACACCACTCAGGGATTTAATGTTTAATTAATGTAAGAGCTTTGAATAGTCAGATGAAAAGCACTATGTAACTTTATGAAAAGCCTATTATTGTCCAGCCCTAGAAATAATATGACAAAAATGATAGACTGCAGTGAAAATATGTTTTGAGATATTTCTAGAGCTCTGATTAGTTTATATTAGCTAGTTTCTAGCATTTATGACTACCTCTGAAAGGCGGGTTATAGAGATTGATAACATTCCACTGGGCTGATTGACAATAATTAGTTTATTTTAAAAGGAAAGGAAAGAAGCATGGTATTGTTGCAGCTGACTAATGTATATTAAAAGCTAGGTAATCTTTTCCGCAATTACAGAGATACAATGATTGCCGTTGTCAGAGAAGAAAATACACTCTTACTTTTAAGAATCATTGTGTAGGGAGAGCTTTGGAAGCCTGAAATTGAAGCTCTGGTCATGGTCTCCAAAATTGCGGTTAGTAGAAATTTTATGCAGAAACAAGACTTTTGAATACTTAAATTATAGCTTGCTTGTAGCAAGGTATTTACCAGCAAATACAAGCATCTTATAAACAGCACATGAGTCGTCTTGGTGTTCATTTTGAGCACATGAAAATGTAAATTGCAACTGAATTATCCTTGTGTAGAGAGGCAAGGCTTAGAACCTTCAATTCATACTTTAAATGGAAATTATGAAAGGAAAAATGTGTACATTTGCCTTTCAGTGGAGTCTTGTGCAGGGTAACTACTGCTTTTTCTATATCTTTACTTACAGGCTACATAAACAAGGACTAACTAGATACAGAGATAGGAAGAAGTACAACTCCTGAGCGGTGTTTATGTTCCTCTTTAGAAGCATTTAATACCTGTCTTCGCTAGGACAACTAATAGAAATCCCATTTTTATTGAAATGCACATGGACTTTACAAGCCATCTGATATATCCTTAAAAAGCTTTAAACCAGTTTGTGATAAAATCTAAACCAAACAGAAATCTGTCAGCTCTGTTCAAAGCAGTGGCCCAAAGGAAGCAATGCAGACATGACTGTCAGCAAGATAGCAACTGCTGGGAGGGCTACACTTCCTTATTAAAAGATCAGTAGTGTGATCAACATCGTATTGGATTACTCAGACTTCAATTACATGAGTACCTGAGGGCTTTAACTGAGATTTATTAGAAGACCAACTTGAAATAAACCTGCTGTTGTTGCAAACCAGATCTTTGAAAGACCCACCTGAGAACTCTGTTAACAGTTACTATTCCAGAAGACATTCAGTGTCAGCCAAGGAATTAATATATATATATATATATAAACAATATCAAAACACTAGGCCAGGTTGGACGAAGCCTTGGATGGAATGGTTTAGTGTGAGATGTCCCTGCCCATAGCAGGGGGGTTGGGACTAGATGATCTTAAGGTCCTTTCCAACCCTAACTATTCTATGATTCTATAATAAAAACAGAGCAATCAAGTGATTAATTTGATGTCATTTTTAATCTTGGGAAGAGGAAAAAAAGGAGAAGAAAAAGTATCTTCTGTGCCTGGTGACACTGCTCATTAGTATCCAGCTCTGGAAGCTGTTATGGACAGGTTCGGGATGTGTTAATGCCACTACTGTATTCTTGTGGTTGAATCTGGGCAGTTACAACTAATGTATGTCATAAGGAAGCAAAGCAAGAAAATCTGCATAATGTTCTAGTTTTTCTCACTGGCAATTTGTGTTGCAGATCGGCATGGAGCTGTGATAGCTCCAGTGAGGGATGGATGCTTGTGGTGGCTTCTTGATGAGGCACCTAATGAAGTAATGGCTATAGAGCAATGACACGGAGCCAGTTTTTACAGAAATGGGGTGGATTGTGTTATGGTCTCATGTAGGTGAGATTGGAAGAGATGGAACTTAGTGGCTGCATGCTGTGTTTTCCCTCCCCGTCTTCCTAGTCTCTCACAGTTGTGTCACTGCAAGCGCAATGCCAGAGTTACATGCATTTCATGTGTTGAGCAATACAGTTCTGACGGGCAATTGCTCCTCCAAAACCAATTATTCCCAAGATTGGCTTATGTTCCAGTCAGTTTGCAAAATGAGCCTATCCATGTCATGTTTTAAAGCTTTTTGATAACCCAATAGGACTTTTGTCACAAATAGCATGGATGTTTCTGACCAGCAGAGCATATGTACTGTAAGATGGAAACATCAGATTATAATTTGCATGATTGTCGTTTTCTTTTGCGTATTTTACCTACTGTGTGTGGAAAAGACATTTCTCTATGCATTATACTGTCGTAAAGACACTTGCTGAGCTCAGCACGTGGGCATTAATATTGCTGCTAACAAAAAAGAAGATATTCTCATCAGTTCAGTCGTTTCTGTCTTCGTATTTCATAACTGTTTCTTCCAACTGTCATACCCTGCCAAGAGAACATGCTGATGGCCCAAGATATAATACCTCTCCTTAATACATCTCAGGTTTGAATCTGTGCAAGGAGTTTTGGCTGTATCATGCTGTCGCTTATTAAGTGCATCTCCTCATAGAGATCCTTTCCTCCGTTGCCACCCACCTATCTCCCAGCATGGCATGACTGAATTGTGCTGGGGAACTGTATTTAAAAATTAATAGCCCCATAACAAATTTTCTTTCTGCTATTCTGCACCACATCAGTAAAACTTGCAGGAGCGTTGCAGTAAAGCTGCTGATGCTGGTGATCTCAAAGCCTTTCTCCTAAACAGAAATTACATAAAACTTTAATTATTGTGTTACAGCCTGCACTGCTGTGGTGCACAGGCAAAACGTCCTCTTCCAACTTTACTGTTTACAGCTGGTACATTCACTTCTTTTCTGCAGGAAACAGTAAAATTAATGAGGCTGTCTTCAGTACATAAACATTTTTAAAGATCATAAGTTACGCATTTGTCTGGATTGTTGTTCTTCAGATTGTACTCCCTTGTTATCTCATGTGGTCATTCACTTATCCTGGCCCCAGTTTTCTACTGACAGTTTGTCCATCTGCATGGGTTTCATATCAATGTGAATTGGAGTCGTCAAAGGTGTACAGTTGCCAAAATATCTATTAGTGTAACCCTACTGTGGAGGCTGGTAACCCTGTCAGTTTTTCTTTTTGGCTTTATTTTGCTGAGATGCTGTGTGGTACACCAAGATTCAGAAAAAGATCATTCTTTTTTGTTCTAAAGACTAAGAGTGGAGAAAAATGTTCAAATCTGCTTTGTGAAAAGATGGAGAAAAGGATTGCTTTGCAGCTGTGTGAAAATGTCACGGCGTTGTCTGAGGTTGGTCCATGAAATTATCATGTTCCTTACTTTAATTCTATACCCTGATTTTCTTGCCAATTATCTGATCTCAATAGCTGCTTAAAACTCATATATAGAGGTATATGTCTCTGTTTGTATATTTAATGAAGAATTCCTTGAAACTCTAATTAGGGCTGCTTGACTCTAAAGCAGTTTACATATCACAGGCTTACACAGCTATCAAACAGATGCTGCTTTTTTTTTGCATTCAACTGACATTTTCATTTTCTCTGCATATTTTGAGGACTGAGCAGTGATGTGTTTTGACTCCTGAGGCTACAGACGATATCAAAATGAGGATTAGAAGTGAAGCTTTACCTGTCAATTAAGTTGTTAAGCTTGTCCTCCACAGCATCTACACTTTCAAATGGCCTGTTTATTGAATTTGAAATAGTTTTCATTCTTGACTTCTTTTAAATTGAATGGACAGTTCTAATTATAATTTTCAGAGTTTTCAACTGCAACATATGGTTTGCATATAGAGTTGTGGATGAGGGGCTCTTGGCTGTTTATTGAGCTAAACCACTGTTAAATATCTCAGGAGAGATTGGCATAGCAGGCATTGAAAGCAAGCAGAAATTGGCAGTACAAATATTGGCCATTTTTATATTTTTGTGTCACTCTGTCCAGGTGATCCACTCTTGAAGGACATTGAAGAAATGAAATGTGGTTGCGGGATCTAGTCATTGGCAAGGAACAAGTCACCACTTTCAATGGCTGCATTGTGCCAGTCTTCACATGAAACTGCTATTAGAAAGAAAAAAAAAAGTCTTACAGCATCTTTTACCCTGATATATTCCTCCCTCATCCTGACAATGAGTTTAAATAACCACAATCTGTGGCAAATCAATGTTGTTCTTTGCAATCTTTTGCAGCCCCCACTAAGAGGGTTGCGTGACACCTCACAGAAGTATATTCATGTATTTATTCTCCAATAAGGCCAGTGGCAGATTGGGAAATTAAATTCAGGTCTTTAAGACTAGATCGGTTCCCTTTCAGTGCTTTTACAAGTCTCCTCCTCAAAAGCAGGTTGTAGGGCAGTTTGCTCTGGGCTTGTGTGCTAGAAGCAGCTCTCCGCCTTTCCTCTGCTGCTGTTCCTGAATCTCCCCAAAAAGCTGTACCTCAGAGATGCCTCTGTCCTCTTCCCTCCTTGAAACCATTCATCAGGAAAGGCATCTCCCTTCAGAACTGGACATAAATATTTATTACTGAACACAGACATATTCCCATAGATGACTCTGCTGTTCAGCATTTCACAGTGACATGGTCTCTGCCCTTTGGTGTTCAGATAAACCAACGGTGAGAGAGTGGAAACGCGACCTAGACACAGCTAGAAGTCATTGAAGCTACCTGGAAAAACATCTGAAATGTAGGGCAAGTTACTGATGACAGGGTAGAAGATTCCTTTCTGTAATGTCACCGAATCACTGGGGAGGTCTAAAGGAAGGTGACAGACTGAAAGGCAGTGAAGCCGGTGCAAAAAGCTTTGGTTTTGTTTTTTCATTTTTTAATGCCGTCAATTTTCAGGGGAAAGTAAATAACCAGATAACTTGGAAAGCCTGTTTCTGTGCATGGCTAATTGGATAGCCTTGCCGAAGTAAGTGGTTAAAGCTGCTTTGTCCTTAATCCTGAGCAAAGAAGAAACACAGTGGAGAAACTCATTGCTCTAACAAGGGTCCTCTTTCATTAGGGAGTTCTTTTGCAGGGACTAAATTGGGTAAGGGATCTCTTAACCATGCCTTTTCACCAATCTCTTATCAGATGTGACATGCTCCTTTCAGTATTGTTTGCTGAAGCTGTTCTGTTAGTTAACTTTATTGTAGCAGGCTTGCCTCAGTCACCTGTGACTTACTGAAATTTAAGTAAGCTTCAGCAGTGATTGGAACTAACTGACTGACTTTGAACTGGAGCAGACAATGGATGCTCATGTAATCCATTGGAGGACCTAGGAATGGCAGAAACAAATAACCTAGGAATAAAAATAAAAGCCAAGGAGTGCTATCAGTTCAAAGTGGCCCAGCTAGCTCTGCAGGAGCACACTTATCTATGCTGAAAGCTGTTTCATGAAGGTATTTTAACATCAGGTTCTAGTAAACCACTCAAAAGAGCTTGTGCCATATTTATGGTTTTTGTGAAGCCTAGGAAAGCCCTTGGTTCTGCAATGTAAAATCTCACAGCCGTAGAAAACTGCTCTTCTCCCTCTTTGCTCCTCAGTTTAGTTCAACGAAACAAAAATGGTTTTTATTAATACGAATAAAAATTCTGCTTTTCCTTGTTGAATTATGGGCTTTATTTTAGACTAGATGTTAAACTTGTATTTTTCTTCCTAGAGTCAATGCTAATATCAGACTTCCTCCATTGTGGAAAAAATGGACAATTATTTTTCTAGTAACGGGAGTTTCAAAACTCCTCCAGTCAAACTTTTGAACCCTGAAAACCACGTTAGTGTTAGCAAACCAGGACAGATAATTTTAAGAACTTCTGCTGCAAGAGCAAAATATGTCATGCTTAATAGTGGGTATATTTGTGAGTGGATTCATACTGGTTGTCAGATTTTGGACAGTTTCAAACTCAAAACTTGGGGAGACTGTGATTTAAAGGAACATGTGAGTTTAATCTGTCACAAATTTACTTATAGCAGTAGCAGGTCTTATTTTATGTTTTGCTTTTATAGAAAAATTTCTGACTTCCATGATGAGTTTATGAGTGGCTGGGAACCAAGCCTGCTTCCCTTTCTTCCCTTAAGTATATGAATTATTTAATGTAGAAACACACTGAATTGATGTGTAAAATCCACCATGTAAATCAGTGGGGAAAAAGACCATATGATATTTTCACTTCATGACTTGTGTGAAGTTTAAACAACCTTTGGAATACATAGAAGAGACTAATCACAGTGCCATTACAAATAACAGAAGGGAAAGCACTGTCATACATCTTTGTTGATTTTAAATACCATGTTAAATAGCAAACAATAAGAGAGCTTCCATGTCAGACATACTAAATAATCTGGAGCTGAAGAGGCTTGGTGAGGTAGTCTGGGCAAGGGAGTGGTAAGCCAGATTTTTAACTTATTTCCAAATAAACATTTGAGTTGAACAGTTTATCCACTTGCCATAATTTCAGATACAGCCATTTAAGTGTTCCTGTGTTTGTTCTTCATGTAAGATCCAGTCTCCTCTGCTTCTCTGTCACCATCGTTACTGACTAATCCTCACATCCTTACGATATTGCTTGAGGACCTACTACCCACAGGGCTCCCTGAGTAAAGAAGAGACAAACCCCTGATGTTACTGAATTTTAAGAAAATGCTGTATAGAATAGACCATGCTTCCTTTTCCTGATCATGATTTTTTAATATATAATTGCTATAATTATTTTTAATTAGACTGTGACTTTAAAGCCATCAGCATAAGCCATCCTCTGAATAAATGCAAGTAGCTTTTTGTGTTTCCCTGCTTCTGCTGGTTGCATCTTTTTTGCAGTGAGCTGTGGGGACTGCGGTGACTGCAAAATGGAAACACGTGTGTCATTCATTCAAATTTTATGTAGTATTTCGTAGGCAGTTGGTAAAAAGTGCACAGTTATGCTTCTTTGAAAGTAAATTGGGTCCGGTGCTCAGGTGTTTGTGCTATCATGTACCCAGAACATGTTTTGTACATCAGCTCCCAGCTGGACAGCAATCTTTTCAATCATATCAAGTCCCTAGAGTGAGGGGTACATGATGCTCACAACTATTTGTTCTCTGCTGCTCCATGTTGTTCTTTACTTGCCAAAGTAAAGAGGTTTTGCTAGAAATAAAAGTTCCTCAAGTTATGAGGTTGGAACTGCCCAATTCTGGTTCTTTATTCTCCAGCAGTGTCTGGACACTGTGAAAAGAAAACTTTTCCTTTGCTTATCAATTAGAAAGTAGTGGCTTTGAACAGTTACCAATCTGTGCATGTTTTTACAGTCAAGGGAGAGAAAGCCTTTTCATTTGTCACCCAGAAGGAATGCCACTGGCTCTGTGAAGCTTGCTGAGAGGCAAACCTTGCTCTGCCACCTGTCCCTGCTTAGGCTGTGCATGGTGCTCTTGGAAAGTGTCCTCGCTGTGAATGCCATCCGTGTGATACCCTTGGCACATCATCTCTCTTTACGTTCAGCATTCTCAAAACGTGTGTGCTGTCACTGACTTGGCCAGACCAAAGAAGGGAACTCAGGTCTGCAGCAGGGGCTGTAATTTAAATAACCTCGTATCTTTGATTTTACTAAAAATACATAAGCAGGAAAAGTGTGAAGTAAACTTAATATTAAAGGACCATTTCACCTTGTGATTTCAGAGCACTCACACGTGCACAGAAGGAAGGCATGTGAAAAGTTATAAAAATTACAAATAATGACCTTGCAAAGAAAGCAGTGCTTTAAAAAATAAATTGAATTAGAAAGAAAGGCAGATCTGCAGGCACTTTGAGACCCAAAGTAGCAGTTGTTCTGCACCAGAGCTCAAATATATGCATATGCCTACAGGTGGTTATGGATGCATCAATGCAGACCTGTGGGAGAGCAGGTGATGCATTGATTGTGGGAGCAGTCACTGTAGAAATTGCTAGACAAGTTCCTTGAAAAAGAGGATTTAAAACCAAAGAGGACTTAGGATTGCATTAAGTAGTTGTCCAGTGGTTAAAATAAACAAGCGTTTCTGTGTCCTTTGGAGGCTTCTGATTCTTTGGGTATTTAGGATGATAAAAATGGAGAGGATACTGCAAAAGCTCAGTCCTTCTGCCATCAGAACTGGTGTTTTTCTTGTTTTGGGATTTAGTTTTGCATGTTGTTTACCTTTCTTAATGCTTTAAAAAGCTAAGCTGCTTGTTGGTAGGGAACTGATCTGGCAACACCTTGCTTTTTTTTTTTCCTTTATAAAAGCATGATTTCAGGTTCACTAATTAACTGTGTATAACACCACTGTCTGCTTATTTTTGAGAAGCTGATTGATCGTAGATGTTCCTGAATGTTTCAGTAACGATATGAAAAAAGCCACTGATGTGATGACCCTGAATTCCAAACAAGCAATCACATAGTTCTATATTTAAAAAGGTTTGGGTCAGGGCAAACAGGCTATTACCACTGTGGCTCATCAAGTGAGCTGGGAACAAACCTCCTTGAAGGTTATCAAAAACCAATTCAAGGATATGGAGGACTTAAAAATCTGTAACTTCATCAATAGGATCTGCCCTTGGAAAAGGGGCACTGTGCTGGCAGTGGTTTGTGCATTTGTACACTGCATCCTCTTTTCCCATGTTCGAGACTTCAGATGTGCATCCTGTCAGGATGGAGGAAAGGGCAGTGTGCAGTCAAAATGCACTGAGCTCAGTCCAAGGGCGCAGGCTTCGGAAGCATGAACAGCTAAAAAAGCTCTTAGTCATGGTGGCTAAAATACTTTGCATCTTGGAAACATGTCTAATTCACTTTTGGTTTTTATGACTTACCATAAGGTTATTCCTGCCAAGTTGTTCCTGATGAAAAGTGGGTATCCCTGTGCAGGAGTGGGGACATACTGCATACATTCCATGCTTCATACAGACAACGTGGAAAGCAGAGACATCTGCAGTGGGGAATGCCACTAAAATGCATGTCTATTGAAATCTTCCACAGGTGGGAAGGAGGATATTCACATACTGACTCTGCTTTATTCACCCAACAGCATAACCCCCTTTGCAAGATAGCTGGGGATGGCACACTGTTCTCATCTCACCTCTTGTCTCAGCAGGTTGCTCTGCCTCTGTTTTGTGGGAATGCAGGCACTTTCATTGCAGTCTGACTCATGAGTTGCAAGCCGTAAATGGCCTGAAATTTGGGTTATTCAGATAATTGTCCTAAATTGTAACTACAGAGGGCTGAGCACGTAGGTGTTTCAGTGTGATCTGCAGTGGAAATGAATCAAAATTTAGTTATAATGTATTCATAAACAGACACAATCTTCCATAATCCCATAATATTCTAGAATTACAATATAATTACTTTACATTTCTGTAATATTTTTTGATATTTTTAGAACTTCATAATTCTAGAATGATTTTATATTTCTATAGGTATTTCCATGTCAAAAAAGAAGCAGCTACATCTGTACCTGTAACAGCATAAGGTGTTGTTTTTCTGGTGTATATGTCCGTTACCAGGATAGCCATTTAAATATGGAAGTCCAAATAGGCAGGATTTTCATAACTTTTAAGTGCAATTGAAACATTTAGATTAGTGTCTACTTTGCAGACTGCTCCCTGGACAAGATAATTAAGGCATTTTTCTTCTGTAACTGGGGGCAAAGTTGTTTCCTGGCCTTGGGATGTAGGAAACATTGAAATGCAACTGCACTCTGCAATTTTCATGATTATATCTGTAGTATGTGAAGGAATCTATCAACATATAGTCCTTAAAATATTGATCGTGCAGAAAAAGCCTGAAACTAGAAGGGATTGTGTGTTATCAAACTTGCCATTCACATGGCATCCATGCAAGAGAGTCATGGAGTCGCGTTGTAGGTTCATTGATCTCACCTCTGCTTTTGTCCTGACTTGCGGCATGGAGTCTTGGGGTGGGGTTGGGTATAGCTCTTACATACAACTATTTCAGGGTCTTAATTTTTCATTTAAATATACTGCCTTTCAGCAATACAGTTGCCTTATGGGCCTTCGGGACGTGCTATCATGAGGGAAATGCCATTGAAAGAAGAGCCACAGTAGCTGCGGGAGCTGCAGAGCTCCCCTGTAAACCAAGTCAGTTCTTTAAATGTTCAGAGTCCAACAAATAGCGCTAACTCCAAGTGCTTATTTTTATTAGCTGAACTAATCTTTTCTCCTTTCTAAGTGCTGAAATGATAGTTTAAAATTGTATCTGGTATATTAGATTAATTCTGCAGCTGATTGTAGCCTATAAAATTACTATATTGAAGCTCCCAGTACTTGAGTTTATTGAGGTATAAATACTAGAATGTGGTGTGCTATACAGTTCAGCTGCTTCCTTGTTATATTTTTCTGAGTCTTTTTGCTTATTTTATTTCTGTGATACTCGAGACAAATAGTTTCCTGGTTTTGATTTTATCCTGACATTTTTCAGCAGGCTAGTTCTTAACAGCATAGAATTCAAAAAGATGAATAACATTTTCTGTGTACTGTTTACATTGTAGAAAGCAAAACTTCTGTTAAAGGAGAGTATTCCAGATGTCTCCAGGCAGTAGGAAATGTAGTATACAGTCTAATAAAACAGCAAATACAGCAGAAGGATTAAAAAGTAGTGCATGTTAGCAAATGGTCAGAATTTAAACACTAGTCAACACCAGGATTTCATTTTAGGTGAGTGAAATTCACATGTGAAGCATTAAAATTTAACTTTATAAATACATTTCTTTATGACCAAGACACTGTGCTTTTCCAAGTCATCTTTAAAACTTCCTTTTTCATTTGATTAGATTTTTCTAAAATGGAATAAACTGAAAAGCATTTTTAAAAAGTTAAACCATGAAGGCTAAAAGCAAAGCAGATATATCAGCAGCAAAAATATGAAAGCCGGGTCCCTTCTTCCTCTGGTGCAATATGGGGGAACCTCTCTGTGTTGCTGTGTTCTCCACTGCTGGCACGGCAGCACTTGTTGCAGCTACTCTGTTTTATTTCTTCAAATCCCAATCTCCCCATTCACCCCCACTTTGGTGTGCTTGGGTGGGTAAACCCCTTAGATGATTTGAGAATGTGATCTAAAGAGCAATTAAATCAATGGGAGTCTTCGATGTTGAAAGGGGCATTCTTTTTAAATGTCTTCTGCTGGAGGGAAGTTTGGCTTCAGCAAGGGGAGAATGTCTTTGGTGGTGAGGATAATTTGGTACCGGCATCACTCCTTGGTGAGATGGAAGGAAGTGTCATTGCCATCCCTCGGGGCTCTTAAGGAACAGGCAGACAAATTCTAGGCAGACATCTGCCAGGTGAAATTTTGTTTGGGGAATGGACCAACTGACCCTTATTTCCAATTACTTCTGGGTCAGTTTTTAAGGCACTGGTGTCAACATGCCAGTCAGGTGCGACTTACAGTAGCCCAGTGTTGCTGAAAAGGTGCAGACACTGCTTATTTGGTATTTTTGGAAATTCAGGTTTGTGGGTCTGTTTTAAACCTTCACCTGTTTACTGAAACTGTTCTTGATCTTTTTGTGTGTGTGTGTCCACCACTGTGTATCATTTTCAGATGAAACTTTAAAGCAGTATTCTCAAGCTATTGTAATACTAGTTTCCCTCTTCATTTGGCTAGATGTTATTCCCTAAAATGTGAAATATGGAAAGATATACCTGCTTAGCTTTGGAAACGATATTGTCAGGAAATCACATAGTTTTTCTGGGAGGTCATCTGAAAAGATGCTATGGAAAGCTTAGGTGAATACTAGGAAGCCTAAGGGGAACGAGTCACAGAAAATGTGGCACAAAATCATCATTCTTTTTAAATGTAACGTCTAAGCTCCCTGTGTATTCAGTGGTTGAAAATGTAATGTTGATTGAGAGCATGGGCTCTGTTATTGCATGGCTTTTTTCCATTTATGTCAGTTTTATGCGCTTGTACCTTCAAGAGCATCCGCTAAAAGGATTAAAAGCCTGGCGCAAAAGGAAATCTTCATACAGCAAATGTTTAAAAAAGCCAAGTGTTTGACCAGTGGTACCTACAAGCTCAGATGTGTTACCTTGCCCTAATTATTTTGCTGTATTTTTCTCTTGGCCCTGAGGAAACAGCCATGTCACAGATCATTCTAATTAGCAAGGGCTTCAGAAGTAGAAACTACAGAGGCAGTGCCTGCAGGAACTTTGAAAAACACCATAAAATTTCAATTTTCTTTGCTCTGTTTACAGTGCAGAAGTGAAGCAAACAAAACCCCAGCCTGAGTGTAATGGTTGCATTATGTATAAGCTATGTGCCTGCCGTCCAGGAGAGCTGGGCTATGTCTTTGTTAAGGCCGTCTTGTAATTCTCATCATCTGCCTTTCTTCTCTAGATGTGGATGAGTGCGCGGTGGTGAATGGTGGCTGCCAGCAAGGCTGTGTCAACACACATGGCTCCTTCCACTGCCAGTGCTGGGCAGGATATAGGCTCCATGCTGATGGGCGCACTTGCATAGGTGAGTGAATGTTGACAAGCACTTCACATATGTCAAGACAGTTTTCTCTGCTAAACCTGTCTTTGCCTCAGTACAAAGGTTTGTCGACTATCCCAGTCTGAGTTTTGACTAATTCACAAAGGATGTCATTATCCATTCCAGCCCAAGAAGCTTGATTCAGATATTTCCAAATTTCTTCCTTTTTTTGTGAGTGATGCTGTCCAGTGTTTCTGTGATGCAATCTTTTGAACATTTCTTTTGTTTGCTGGAAGCATGAAGGAAATAGGGGATCTTAATTTCAAATAAAAATGTTTTTTTTTGAATTCTGAGCATTTTTAACTCGTGTCACATCTCCCTGCATGTTCCAACACTACCCTGGGCTTTTCTGCCCCATTACTCTTCCTCTTAGTCTTTTTGCCTGTTTTTTAAGAGATACAAAGAGCGGGTAGCAAAATTTCTTGCCCACAGCTGCCTGGCAGAACACTGCTCTTCTGACCAAGCAATCCCAAAGTGTAGTTTGTGTCTTCAGCAATGAAGACAAAATAAAAGCTTGTGATTGCCACCAAGAAGTTGGATTTAGCCTTTTAGTCCGTCAGACTGCCCAGGCTGGGTCCCATAGGCTTTCCCAGATGGTGGCCTGAGCTGAGGCAGGTGGATCTCATTAACTGGGTTGAAGGGTGCAGCGGTGAAGTAAAATCTCTGACTGCACTGCAGTGAGCAGAGCAGAAAATCCTCTTGGCAGGATCAAAAGCAGAGGCCAAATTTGTGAATTACTAAGATACATCTTAGAACATGGTGCTATGGTCTGGTAGCTAGACAAGAGAGCTCTAAAAGGCTAATGAAATATTTAAGTATGCCTTCAGAGGTCTTCTGGTTTTCAGAGAGTCCATGAAAGGAAGCAGCCCAACCTTTCATCTCTTCAGTCTTTGCTCTATGTTGAGGGGGGTTTTATGTAAAACAGTAATGCAGAATTGTCTGCTTGAGTCTGTTTTGCATTTTAGTTATTAGGTACAGTACAGTGAGAAGTATGGATGGGGTGGGCTGAAAACTCTCCTCCAAGTATATGAATGAATATTTAGTTTGTGCTAATCCTTTTAACTCGATCAGGGGGTGCCTGTGCATGTGAATCTGAGAGTCTTGAGCACTTTTCCTGAGATTCTGCCCGTGCTGTGGGCTGATAATTAGGGTGCTATAGATTTGTGAAAGCTCCTTGTTCCTATAGTGATCTTACGCCCTTTGATCTGTTCCTTTATCTACACTGGCCTTTGAAAGGTTGCACTGCCCCTGTATATCAGGGACACATCTTCATCTGCTGCAGTCCTGTTTGTAACATCTCTGTTACAACCAATAACTAATTTCCCTTGCTCTGCCAGTAAAACCCCTGCTGTACTCCTCTGTGGCACACTCAAACAAAAGATAACATATGAAAGCCAATAACAAAAGAAGTTGCAAACCAAACTGATTGCCTTTCTTTAAATCAGTTTTATATCTCCCATACTGAAGATCTTCTGCTCATGAATGCTTGCCTTGTGGATGTGTTCCTCTTTCTGCCAACATTAAATGCAGAGCTTGGGCTGGCTTCAGGTTTTGGCAACTGCTCTGCTAATCTGAATGATGCTCGCAGTTGTACTGACAGACATCCTGTTCCAAGAAACAGGCATTACAAAACAGTAGGAAGAGGGTGGATATGATCCCAAAGGCTGTACCTGAACTTGAAAAACAGGATGAAAGCCACTGGTTCACAGTATGGAGTTACCCTGTGTATGTTCATGTAGATGAGAGCACTGTGGAGCTTGGCAGTTCAGCCCATGACACTGCCCGTTTATGTGCTTGTGGAAGAATAAGCCCTGTGTTTCTTAGGTTGGGCTTTGGGCCCTGAAACAAGACATGCGGAGTTAATTCTGCATGTTGCTAAAAACAATAATAAAATAAAACATGCCATCCCTGTGTTACATTTAAATCAGTACTGAAGTCAAGTTGTTGAATTTTGTAAAAAGGATTAAAATGTGTCATTTGCGAAGAAGAAAAGAATGTTATTTAATTTTTTAAGGCTGATTTTAGGTAATATGAGAAGAGCAGTCAAGTCTGGTCAGCTCACATCTGCAGAATAAGTTCACTCACAGTTTGGTCATTGTTCTTGTACAAAGTCCCTTGGTTGTGATTAATGTCAGCCAGATATGTCATCAGTCATTTCTGGTATTATCACAGCAATAAATTTACTGATGCAGCTAGAACACAGGATGTACCAATGCTCAAGCTGTGGGAATAGCATTTTTTGTTTAAAGAACTTGCTCTTTTAGGTTTGTTTGGTTTACCACATACAGAGATTTTCAGTGTTTTGGTCATTGCTTAACTGCAATTAAAAATGCTGTAAAGTCTCAATCTTTTCTTGGTTATCTATCTGGATAAGGTATAGGTAAGGAAACACTAGTGTGAGAGAAGAAATTAGAGAGAGCAGTGCATATTCAACTAGAAACACTAGCAGTTTTCTGTGAATTAAAAGAAGAGGGAGAAATTCATATCTCTCTGATCAGGTCTGACAAGGGAAGAACCAGAAGTGAAAGATGTGATGTCTGAATTGTGTTACTCCTCCTGGATAGTCTCATTTTTGGCTGTGAGGAGGGGGAATTTTATACAAAAAAAGGACTAAAGTGGCTTTGGGGAAAAAGAGCAAGAGAACTGAATGAACACGAAAAGTAGGTGGTGCGACAAATTAATTTACCTGTGTAATGAGTAAAACCTTCTGTGGGCATAGAAGAGTAAGGTTTTCTCATGGCACAAATAATCGAAAGCTCAGTTTGGAGTTGTCCTAGCTATGAACATTATCAGAAAGCCAATTTTCACTTCACAAATTTGTTTACAAGAAGCTATTAAAAACACTTAATACATGGTCAGTTCTTTTTTGCAGTATCTCAGAAATTATCAAGGAGAAACAGAAATAAATCCTAAAATGAGAGACGGGAGTAGGTTTCAGAGAGAACTGCTATCATAAAATGGATACTGAGTGGAGGATATTGAGTTCTGTTTCAGGTTTAGACAAGACACCAAAATAAATGTGTATAATAAGCTCTCATGCACTGGAGCACAGGACAGTTGCTAACTGATGAGGACAGAGAAGCTTTTCATATAAACCAGTAATCCAGGAGTGCCTAGCCTCAGGATCTGGGCACTAACTGCTGACCATTGGGGATAGAGTTTGCCTTTTCCTGCTGCACCAGTTCATACATTCAATTTTGAGCACTCATCTGATCAAGAAGTAAACCCAATAATCATAGAATCTGAGAATGGTTTGGGATGGAAGGGACCTTAAAGATCACACAGTTCCAACCCCCTTGCTATGGGCAGGGCCACCTTCCACTAAATGAGGCTACTCCAAGCCCCGTCCAACCTGGCCTTGAACACTGCCAGGGATGAGACAGCCATAGCTTCTCTGGGCAACCTGTCCCAGTGTCTCACCACCCTCACAGTAAACAACTTCCTCCTAATATCTTATCTAAACCTCCCTCTTTCAAAGTCATTCCCCCTTGTCCTATCCCTACAGGCCCTTGTAAAAAGTCCCTCTGCAGCTTTCTTGTAGGCCTCCTTTAGGTACTGGCGTTCTGACCTAGCGCAGCTAAGCAGAACATTTAGTGTTTGAAATCAGGCCTGCATTAGCAATTATATCTCTTCTGTGGATACTTTAGAGGATGTAATGATCTCTGCCACATACTAAAAATGAAAAGGGACCACGTTCTGGAAATGAACTGTTTATGGAAGGTGATTACCTCAGCTGCAGAAATAAGAAACAAACATCCCCTCAGACAGACTTTTCAGATGAACCCAGCCCAGACTTCTGTTATATTCATTCCTTCCACATTGTCTTTTTCTTCTTGGCAACCCTATGTTTCTGGGAGCAAAAGTGCCAAAATCACTTGAGGGAAAGCAGATTTTGCAGCCTAGATGGCTTGGATGGTTCTCATACATAAGGATGTGGGTCTATCTTCTTGTGAGATATTCAGCCTACATCTGAGTCAAAAAAGAGTCAAAAACCTGGGATAAGCTTTCTTGTGTAATTGCATGGAAGACTACTGAACTTCTGTCAAACTCTTCCCAGTGAGTCCAGTCCTCTTACGATGTCCTCACAGTATGTTTGGGATCCTGACTAACTGCTGGTGGTCCACATCTCCACTGCTTGTATGACCCTCAAAATACATGGTTTGAAGTTTGTCATTCCACCTGCTCTCATTAGAAACTTCTGCCCATACTCTAAGGCAAACAACCTCTAAAATGGGTTGCCTTGCTCAGTGATAAGTAGTATGTGAAAGTAAATTACTGTCATCTTGAATCCTTTGATGATACTGCGTGGCATGTCAGAATCCCATCTTTTTCAATGCACCTTTTCTTCCTTAGCTTTTTGGTCCCACAAATTTTGCTCAATATTGAATTCACTTTTAGATACATGTGCCAGTCTGAATGTTCACTACAAATTAGGTAATTAAAATAGCCAGAGGTTACACTGTCCGTTGTTTTTTTGCCTTGTTTTTAGTGCCTTGATTATGTTAACGTAATAAATTTAATTTCAATAAAGTTTAACTGACTGGTGTCTGGAAGGCAGAAACTCAGAGGGAGTACACGTTTATTGTAGTATTGGGCTGTGGGTTTAGACTGATGTAAATTCATTGTCTTCACTGAAATTTATTCTTGTTTAAACTCCTAGAAGTGACAGCAGAACAGTTTTCAGACCCCCATTCATCTCTGGTGCCAGCTGTTATCTTTGGTGTCTGCCTTATGTAGAAAAACTGTTGAGATGCGGGTTTTTACAGACTTTTGCACACTAAGGCTTTTAACAGGAAGTAACAAGATATCACTATAAATCTATAACCTATGTTTTTCCACATCAGTAAAAGCACAGTATGTCTGGAGGTTTTTTGTAATTGATAAGGTTGGATTGAAGGTGATGGAAAACACAGACTTGAAGAGACTGCATATTCTAACCCCGTGGCTGCTGTGTATCCATCTAGCTATGGCTTCATAGCCAGGTTTTCTGTGAAAATATGACCATTATTATAAAAAATAATGGGTTTAAAAATGTATATTTCTCCGGACTTGACGGCATGGTGAGTTTTCTACTAAACTTCAAGAGTAAATCTTTGCAGGAGGGCATACCGTATTTCTGCCTGAACTCCATGCACGTGCTCAGACCTCTAGCCACAAGCCCCTTTATGGGAGGTGGAATTACATTCATGATATGCCGAGTCTCTCCCTTTTTCTGATCAAAGATGCATTGCTGGCACCAGACAGCACAAGCACAATTCATCCTGTTCCTTCCCCAGTGGCTCTTCTCATTCAGTCTGGCACCTCCTCTCACGTAGCACACGCGATGCCTTGGCAGCAGGCATGAAACCTGGCTGTGGCTGCTCTGGAGTAGTAATCCCTCCCTCCACAGCTGCCGGCAGAGCCCCATGCTGGGCCAGGCGGCACAGCCCCCTCAGTGCAAGCTCTCTGTGCAGGAGTTTACACCCATCGCCTTCTGGCTTCGAAGCCTCCAAAATCCTCAGTACGGCAGGTTGCTGCTTATTTCCCCTTGCATCCAAATTGGCTTATGGCCAGAAAAGGGGGGAGAAAATGCACTTCTAAAAACTGAGATGTATATTCTGTCATTTGGAGCTGATTTAAGGCGGTTTTCATCTTCTGAAATATTTTCATCTCATTTGAATATTCTTGCTGAAAAGCATGTCTTTGGAAACAAATGTGCAGCAAGCAGGAAGCTCAGAGTGTATTGAGTCTCCTGTCTCCCATGCAGAAATCAAGCTGCTTTCAATGGGGTGGGAGGTTTGCAGACACAGGTGAAGATCAGAAGCCAGGGTCAGGTCCAGTGTGCAGCAAGGTATCTCCTGGCTACTGCTGTGTGTGCTTCCATGATAATTTAAAAGTTTGCTTTTCTTTGGGTATTTTTAACATACGCTTTGCTTCCTACAACAGCTTTTGTGGCTAATGCTTTCTTAATGTCTATTACATATAAATGAATTAATACAAATATTCCTAAAATAAATATCAAAGCTCTTTGCTGACTTCATTGGGTCTGCAGTTTGATGCCTTTCGTGAAGAATCAAATAGTCTTTCCAGCTACTCATTGAGAATGTAATACATCCACTGATGTTAAAATACATACAGACGCAGTCCTGCACACACTCACACTTACATATGTACAGCTGAACAACAGGTTCGGTTGATCTCTCTTATTTTTATATGCAGTGTGCGAATAGGTGTGGGTGTGCGATAACGTATTTTGGCAGGAGGAGAAATGTTTCTCTAGAAGCCAGAGATATATGTTGAACAAAAAAGAATATTAATTTGCTTGGGTAAAAGAAGCAGCATCTTTAGAAATGTACTAAAGACCCTCTTGTTGCTTGTTGTGGTTTACTTTCTAAGTCTGTCCTGTGGAGCTTGTGACTCCTGTCATTTGCAGCTTCCTATGCATGAGGCTGAGGAAATCAAACTGAAAGACAGGTTTTGTATATATGTTTTTTAAAAAATAAATGACAGCAGGGACAGGGAAAAAAAAAGAAAAAACAACAGAACAACAATGGGCAAATGCCAGTAGGGACTTTTTTTTTCCCTCCTTACCTCAGTGGAATCTCAAGTGCTTTGCTGCTGTCAGATCAAAGGGTGGCTGTACTTCAGTCAGCATTACAGCTCTTGGATCTCACCTGCCTCTCACTGGAGCCACAGCTGTCGCTGACATGGAACACTGTGTCGAGCAAGCACCCTGAATGCAAGGGAGGGCAGTCACGCAGGGATGGGGACAGGTGCATTTATGAAAGCTGTTTGGTGATGTTTGTGTATTTTTACTGTCATTTATGTATTTAAAATAGGAAATAAGTTTCTTGGGTTGTTGACATGTGTTCCTTCAATGCTTCCTTGGCTTCAGCCGTCAATTCCTGCAGTGTTAACAAAGGGGGCTGCGAGCAGGATTGTGTGCAGCTCAGTGAAGACAGCTATAAGTGCCAGTGCCAACCGGGCTACCAGCTAAAGAGGGATGCCAGATCCTGTGAAGGTAAGTCCTACACTACCTGCCTGGAGACACACATTAAAGGCAATTAAAAAAGACCCCAGGATAGTGCTTCGGGTTGCTGTGTTCGTTCGTATTTCAGCCTGCTTGCCAAAAGCAGCTCCAGGAATTGCTTATTAACAGAATTTTAAAATGACACATTTGAGGTGTGAAGTTCACACTGATTCACAATTTTGAACAAGATTTTGGCCTCATAGACCGCTGGCTGTTTGTTGCACACTGAAGATGATGACATAGGTTAGGAACTTAATCATGTTGTAATTCTAACATCTTATTAGTCATCAAGTTGTATATCAAGTTGGCCTGTATTTTATTCTGCATAATGCCATAACGTGTTTATTCTACATAAATTTTCCTTTATCTGATTTTGGTTTATGTCTCTCTTAATCATAGTCTGATTAATTTCTTCTCCCCTTCAGGTTTCTAAGCAAACACTCTCGCAAGCAGAACAGAAATGCTACCTTTGGGTTTGATTATTTGGGGAGGGGGGTGGTTCTCACATGTATTCATCAGTTTTTAAGGCAACTCCTCCCCTTCCCCAATGTAGGTGCATATGCATAGTACCCTTGAATATGCCAGAGTAAGATAGGGCCAAATATATGGATATACTGCACTAAAATTCATGTCACAAAACCGTTTCCATATGACTTCTGCTCAGAGATTTCATATGCTGTGTATAAAGTGTAAGTAAATCTTGCTGTTCAGCTTGGTTCCAACTCACACTGTGTGTTACGAACACTTGGCCTTCAGTTTTGGCCTCCCCAAGTCCTGCCTTCCACAGGGCACCCGCAACTAGCTCACCTCTCCATCTTTCACGGGGTGGCTGCACTTTGTCCCCAAGATTGCCAGAAAGAGTCAGAAAAGGGGAGTTTTGGGGAGGAAAAGGGGCATCTGAGACCTTCTTCCACTGTTCTCCAGCCTATTTCCAAACCTCCCGTGATTCCCCTGTGCCTCTGGCACTTGAGTTGTCCTTGGCCAAGCCAGCTGAGCATGCAGACCGCTGCATAAAACTTTTCAGTGTTTTTTTTTTATGGTGGTGTGATGGGGCAGAGGTTGGATTGGCAGGGTCTGAGTGTGGCAACGCCTGGTTGGGTCACTCGGGCGGTCATGGAGCTGTTCAGACCTCCATGTGCCACTTAAAGCTCTATCTCAGCTGTTAGTGACTGGTTCAGCTCAGCAGCAGAACAAGCAGGTTCATTCCCCTAGTTGGTGAGGTTCTGCCACCACACAGGCAGCTGTGGCCATTGGCTTCCTCACATCATGAAGCTAATGAGGGTCAGACACCCACCAAAGCCAGCAGTTCATCACCAGCCAGTAACTACTGAACAGCGGCTAAGGGGCAAGGTCAGCTTTGTCTGCGGGTGAGACCTTGTATGGAGTTCATGTCTCTACCTGGCTACCTGTGTTCAGAATGGTATAAATCAAAATATAATAGCACAGCCTCTCTGGGATGACAGTTGTGCTTAGAGGAAGGAGAATCTGTCTCACAAGGGGAGCTCAGCTGGCAAAATGAAGATTGAGTAGAATGCTTTCTGCCATAAATACCTTAGCAAATAAACACCTGGGAAAGAAAAATTATAGTTAAGCCGATGGACAAGATTTTTACAGGAACAAATGAGCATAAAGTGGCCATGAATACAGTTGGGTTGGCGATTAGAGATGTAAGTAGAAAAGGTGAGAGGAGGTGAGCTTGGCTGATTTTACTTTCCAAGCAGAAAGGATAGCTGCTGTAGTGCTGGTTTGCACAGTGCTAGAGAAACTAGTGTCATGAGGGTGTTTACTGCAGCAGGTGTAGCTGTGCTGCATGTGTGGAGTCATCTCTGCTGACTGCTTGGGAGTTAATACCACACCCCATAGCCCTGGAATGCCACACAGAAACATCCAAGCCTAGCAGGGTAGTGCAGCTTTCAGCATGGAGGCAAACTGACCTGGGTCATATAGGAAATGAAACCATTCCATTAAATTTTTTGCCATAGTGTTTAACAGCTTAGAATAGAGTTTTGTAGGATGCAGTTTGTTATCTACTAAAGTTGTTAAGTCAGTAAGAGCCAAACGTGCAGGAAAAATAACTCTAATGAGTTATTTTTAGTTTTTCCTGAAACCTGCCTATAACAGGAAGGAGCAGATCTGTCAGTGGAAAACAAGTCAATCAGTGGTTGCCTTATGTCCTGAGGATCTTTCCTTTACAATCTTTTATCTTGTCTAAGGACTTCCAAGGCTGCTATCTTTATTCAAATTACTGTGTTGTGCTAACATCTACCCTATAATTTGTTGTTTGTTTGTTGTCATGTCACGCAGTATTACAAGTTTACTCTGGTGCTATAATCATTCTCAAATTAATGCTTTAGATGCTCTGAAAACCATTATAATATGCAGGTTTAACAGATGCTGTTTGTTAGTAATTTCATTTAGTTTAACCAAATAGAAAAAATCAGCAAATAACTCAGTATTTTATATCAGCAAGGATCGAGTTCTTTCTTGAAGCTGAATCTTTTGTGGACCACAAATTGTCGAACTGTAGATCCAAGCCGTTGCTGTTGAAAATGTCACGTAGAATGAAGTGCTGCTGTCCCTTGGAAAAATATTTTCAACCTATTGTGGTGAAAATCCAACAGAAAAATTCAGTTCTACATACTTAACAATGATTTTTTTATTTATTCTTAATACTCTGAAGGCAAACTCAGCCTGCAAACTTGAATTGTTATGTTCTTGAGATGGAAGAGGTTAAACAAGTGGATTTAAAGGTGTTCTGGGGCAATATTCTTCTTTGCCAAATGATGGTTGAAAATGCCACTGACTACACAGAAAAGTGAAAATTGGAGGAAATGAAAAAATTGGAGGAAATGAAAAAGAAAATGAAAAAATGAAAAATGAGAACAGCTTCAACCCTTTCCCAAGGGTTACTGAAACCCTGACAGCACTGCCAGTGCTTTGAACTGATGTTAACTTTCTTCCTCATGCCTTGATAAAAGTTGGCTTGTACAGAGCTTGAGATGGCTTGTGAAGGAGTTTTCAGGTTGGAGGCAAGTGAGAAATACTGGTCAAATGTCTCAAATCAGACAATAATTAGTAAAATGATAAAACTGAATTAGAGCTTGAATTCTGACTTTTGAAAAGCTTTGTTTGAAGCTAAGCAGAACTCTAGAGGACACATTTTCAAAGGTGTCCTCCAAATTTATCTATGTGATGTTAATCACCAGGGTGTTAGCGTAACTAGTACTCCAAACTGAAACCTCAACCTTGTGCAGAGCATCTGATTTTGGTATGAAAACTCTGGCTCTTAACCCAAATTAGACCTGTCCAAATAGTCCCAGTTAGGTCTCTTTTACTGTGTGCAAAGTCTTTATTTGGGCAGATACATCAGAATTGTTTCCAGCAGGTACGTATTCCAGAAATAAACCCATAAAACACAATGAAATCTCTGAGGTGGAGACTTCTATAAGCACTTTATAAATGTGTTGCAAAGTACTTGCCACTTAGAGCAGCTTATCCTTGAAATGGTATGTTTTTGTTCAAAAAAGGGAAGAAAATCTTGATGTATAACAGGAATGACATAAGTTTTTAGACTGAAGGAGGTCTTCTGTGGCTCTTCAGCATTTATTTCCTCTGGAGACTTTTAAATACACACTGTTTTGTGGCAAACTCCACAGCTATATGTGTTTATGGGTTCACACATATAGGAATGCTAATTGCTGCTGTTTAGGGCAACTATTGAAATCTGCTCAGTTACAGCAAAGTAAGAATAAAATGTACTTATCTTGTCCTACTTTCAAGGTGTAATACAAGCCCAGCTTCCCACTGTGTAAAGCATTGTTGCTGCTCTTGAAAAATGCTGTCCAGCAACAGAGAGAATAGTGTTCAGAAAAACAATGGCTTTACTGTACACCAAATTCTGTCAAATATTTTTTTTTGCAGTCTAATCTCTTGCAGCTACAGTAATCTTTGTTGTTAGTTATAACGGTGGCAGGTAAGATCATTTTCAGACAAACCCATGACCTTTAAGTTGATAGTGTGTTCTAATTGGTTTCAGTGATAGACCCCTGCACAACTGGGAATGGAGGATGCTCACAAATCTGTCAAAATGAGAGAGGAACTGCAGAGTGCGAGTGTCATGCAGGGTATTATCTTTCTGCAGACAAATCATCCTGTTTAGGTAAGAAACTATGGACTATTTATTGGGAAGAAAGATACCAATACGCACTCTGGTTTGCTGAGCTTTGAATAGAAAATAATATATTATACAAATATATGTCTGCATTTTGAAATAGTGTTTCTTTCTGTGATACTGACATCACACAATACTATTGAAGAACCATTTCATTAATGAAAATTGCGCTCTGACCTCTTAAACCATGCTTTCTAGCAACTGGATTTGTAGATGCGCTAGTGTCATTCTTGTAGGGTCCCTTTAAAATAATGCCCCAGATACAGCTCCTGGAAAATTGGTTCAAGTTAACCCTGAACCAGGTCACTGAAAACCTATTTAGAATTCAAAGGGCTTTTTAGCTGGAGAACTGTTTCCATATTAATAGACAAACTATTGTTAAGGAAAATTATGAAGTGTAAGATTTCCAAAGAAAGGTGCTTAAAGAGTTGAATTCCAAAGTCTTGTATTTAGTCTGAGATTTTCAAAAGGATCTAAAGCATTTTGAGCTGAAATGTGGGGCAATTAGCTATCAAAATACCTGCTTTTTTTCCAATATGATGCTTGGAAGCTAGATGATCAGTTTTATGAAGGAAAAAGCAATTGTGGACTTCATAGTGCACAGATTTTTAACAGCCTTGTCAGGATCAGGCTATGTATTTGGACACCAATTATAAACTCCTCCTTTTGAAAACTTGGTTAAGATTTTGCCAGTATTCAAATTGTTGTCTTATGTGGTGCTGGGTGCTTTGCAAAATACTTCCTACCTTGAGTATTTTACTCAGTTGTCTCTAAGCTATTCTGTGAGTAGCATTGCACAGCTCAGTGATTATCCTCTCTTACTGCGGTTACTCATGAGTAAGGTTACTGGAAAAGCAGAGTATTTTAAAGCAGTGTAGAGACTTCACTGGCGATTAATAGATCGAAACAGCAGTGGGTTTAATACTAGGGTCAGCATGTTATTCATTTTATCTCAGATACACGTTGACAATTCCATTAATTTATGTATAAAGTAACACACTAGGAAACTTCCAGCGTTACATATTGGAACAAATTTTCTTCCCACCTTCATGGCAACAGTCCTTGAATTGCTAGGCATCATGTCTTACTGTGGATATGCAATCATTGTTTGTTTCTTCCAGAAATTATTCAATGTCTTTTGCAAAATTCAAACTAGTATCTGGCTCTCTGGAAGATGAGCTAGAAGGAGAAAGAGGGCAACTAAAGTGTCATCCTTCAGCTATTAGCTGTATTTAAAAGATAGGAAGAAACGTGCAGAATGGTGGCTGTGTTTCAGTTTTCCAACTTCTTTCTATTTGAAAAAGCAGAAAAAGAGAAAAGCGCATTTACAGAATTTGCCAACATCGTCTACTTGCAAAATGACAATTACAGAAAAAGGAGAGAGCCCATTTTGGTCTAAACAGCAGCTATACTCACATGGCTGCTTCAGAGAAGCTGTCATTTATCCTGAAATTTTCATGAGTCGGTGCGTGGTGTTTGCACTGCCTGAGGCCTCTTTTTGCAAGTAGGCTGACTGCATTTGTAAAGCTACTTGTGTTCAAGTACAAGGGGCCGTGACTATGGCACTGGTTACAGCATATGCGAAGGAAAAAAATAAAACCTGTTAGAAAGTGGTTTGCTGTGGTAAAAGGTGAGGAGCTGCACACCAGGCTGGTCTCTCCTCTGTGTGAGACACTGACCCAGGATTGGTGCAATGAATAATCTGTATTTTGCAAGCAAAATGGCAGAACAAGAGAAGGAACAGGAGGTGGGTTAGGGGTTTGCTGTGTGCAAGAAAATGTCAGTCTTTGCACAGAGGTTAATGTTGTCTGCAGCTGTGCTCCACAGCAGCAGCGTTTAGTGTCAGTTTTTGCTTCACTTTTTTCTTTTTTTTTTTTTTTTCCTCAATAATTATTCTTTATGAGTAGTTTTATGCTCCACTGAGATTTTAGGAAAATGGATGCCTTTGGTGGCATTTAACTCCAAAATACAAACTAGTGAGTGTAAAGCTGAGAAGGGCTTTGACAGCCTTAAGAGAGGGCTGGGCAAAGAACAGTCTCTTCATCCACAGTTCCTCACCTTTTTTCTTATAGGTGTGGTGAAACTCTGCTGGTTAGAGTAGATGCCTCCCAGCTGGACTTCTGTAGAAGCATGATTCAGGGATGTGACCAAGGAGATCTATCTCCATTGTACCTGCTGAAACCCAGCCACTACTTAATCCAAATCATTTGACATTCAGAAAATAATCATCTATTTCCTGTTCCATTAATTTAAATATAGTATTTTTGAAGACTTAGTGATAAGTTTAGGGTAGTGGGAGGTAGGACTTTCTTCTGAATTCATCATGTGACTTATTTGGCCATTGCTTTCTTTACAGGAATAGTAAGTTGCTTTGGCTGATACTGTAAATATGATGCCTGATATTGTAAATACTCACACTGAATGGTTCAAGGTCAATGGTGTTTAGGAAAAAAAGGTTATTTTGTAGAGCAATGTTGAATTCAGTGTTCCTGGATTCATCAGATGCTGTCATTTGTAGACTAACATCACGATGTGCTTTTCAGACAGGTACATGTAGAGAAATACTATTTTTTACTTTAATATCCAAATGAAGGTCTTTGCCTTTCTCTGTGCTTCATAGACATTGATGAGTGTGCAGAAGGAAGAGCCAGGTGTGCTCATCGTTGTGTGAACAGTCTGGGATCCTTCACCTGTGTCTGTAATCCAGGCTTTGAGCTGGGGGCTGATGGAAAGCAGTGCTACCGTAAGTGACACTTTTGCAGTTATGCATTTAAGGCATTCTTATCTGCAAACTGCTATACTTCATTTTTAATTCAGTTGGATTAGCACTCCCAGCAACATAAATGTATGCAAAAGCTCAAGCTTAATACTATTTTCTTCATCTTCTGCTACTGCTGGTTTTGCAGGTTGATATTCCTAAGCCTGTGTTCACAGACCTTAATTACTGCATTTCAAAGAGCAAATAGCCATGTTGGTTTATCTTCAGAGGCTGGTGAATTCTATTGTAGAACTACTAAAATATTGCTCTTCTGTGAAATACATTCATTCCTGCCCTCCTCCTCCCAATTTTATTATAAGCCACATCTGAGGCAAGAAAGAAACGTAATGTTCTGCTCCTGTCTTTATCTTTTTACGTTTACTTATGTTTCTTCTGAGATTATTGACACTATTAAGTAGATGCCTTAAAAAAAAAAAAAAAAAAAAAAGGAAAAAGGCAAGGTTTGTGATGCAAAAAATATTTGAACAACTGAAATTTCCCAAACTAAAATGATGCTGAGCTCTGTTGTCTTCCCTCACATGCTTATCTCTTGCCAGCAGGGTTTCTTAATCAACACCACTTTTCTTGAGAAGGGGACTGATTTCCAGCACTGTTAGTTGATAGGTGATCCCTAGGCTGTCCTTGAGGGCACATTTAGATTAATAAAGGAGATTATGTGGAAAAGTTTGTGTTATTATGGACCTAACATAAGCTCACTGGAATGCAGACAAAAGCATGACCTGTTTTAGCAAAGAGGTGGGCAAAGATCATTCAATGTAATAATACTGTGCGAGAGCTTTCAGCAGAATTTCCTTAGGAAAATATGCTGCATGCCAGAGAATGAATGCTTTCTTTAAGAATGTGTGAGTAAGAAATTCTTATTGGGGGTGAAATTCAGTTTCAAAGCATTAACATACATTAAAAACAAAAAAACAATTATGTGAGAGATATCCTGGAGAATTATTTCATAGGTGATAGAGCGAACTGTGAATAGTGCAGTGGCAGAGGAAATGCAATTAATGTATAGATATGAAATGATCTGTTACCTTGGGATTAAAAAAAAGTGCTTTAGACCACTTAGATTTCATTGTGATTTTTCTGATAATGTATTTTCTCCATGTTCTGCAGATCTCAGGGGATGGTGATTCTCTGTGCCTTATGTATAATATTATAAAGCAAATAATAAAAATAAAAACATTCTGCATCTATTCATGATCAGAGTTATCCCAGTGCTTGAGAAATTTATAATCTTTGTTTATTCTTTCATTTCCCCAGTGTTAGGGGAAAGAGCTATTATTCTATTTTTACTGATGAAGAACGGAGACAAAGTAAATTATGAAGACAGTGTATAAAGTCAGATTCTGCATTTGATTGCTGGGTTTCCTAAATCCCAGCTTGACACACGGGACAGGAGACTAGGTTTCTTCTCCCTGCTGCAAATAATCATACTATATACAAGATGTAGCCTTCAATATATGTTCTCCTAATTTATATCCTCTTCCAGCTAGACTTGCATTTCGGCAGGCAGATTGCTCCCTGAGGGCACAAAAAGCGTAGGAGCAGAGCCTCCAACACAGATGTGTCCCTGAGCCACGGCAGTGGGGAAATGCCATCCTTCTGCACCAAATCTGATGGCCTCAGCTCTGAGCTGGAGTGTTTCTGGAAGTATGGTGGCTCCTTTAAGGAGGGTGTTTCTCAGTTCTCCTGCATATTATGGGAAATTATTTCCTCTCTACATAGTTATGTAATGAGACAATCTGGGTAATTCTTCAGGCGAAAATTTAGAACTGAGCTTACAGTTTGTTTTCATCCTGAAGAAATCATCCAATGAAGTACCAGGGTGGAAATGAGGTGGCCAGATGTTCCCTTTTCTATCTGAGGACTTCCACTGGACCTGGCCAAAATGTTGTGAGGACTGTCCAGCACAACCCAGTGCAGAAGGATGGGGATGGTCCATCAGGGTGAAGAGGGGTGGCAACAGCATCATGCCACCACACTGTCTTAATTATGGGCTAAGTCCCAGCAGGGAAACTGCCATGTGCCCTGTTGAAGGGACATAGAATCATAGAATAGTTAGGGTTGGAAAGGACCTTAAGATCATCAAGTTCCAACCGCCCTGCCATGGGCAGGGACACCTCACACTAAGCCGTGTCCCCCAAGACTCCATTCAGCCTGGCCTTGGACACTGCCAGGGATGGAGCATTCACAACTTCCCTGGGCAACCCATTCCAGTGCATCACCACGCTCAAATTAAAGAACTTCTTCCTTATATTTAACCTTAGATCAACAGTCAAAACCTGTGGAATCTTCTGCTTTGTGGTTAGGTGTCAGATTTGCCACCTTGTGGTGTGCAAGACTTGACACCTGTGTGTCACACAGCACTCTGCTGTTAAAGACATTTTTTTTTTGGTGGATGTTTCAGAACCCAACTCTTTCCGATTCGCATACAGCACTAAAAGTTACTTATTGAAACGCATAAGCAGTCTAGGTTGAGATGGACCACCTGGGTTCCTCAGATGGTTCCTTTCCTCCTTTGAGGCAAGGGCAGAACTTGCTATTGCATTCAAACATAGCATAAATCTCAGGAAACCTGTGAGACTGCTGGAACGGTGAACCAGCTTCACATTACCAAAGTCAAGAGCATACACTGTTATGACACAAAGAGACAAATACCCAGAGTTCAGTGGCTCCAAAACATGCTTTTCTGTGGTGTGAGTGGGAGTTCAGTTTATATTGCCTGCTACAGCAGTCAGCTTATGGATGCTTTTTTACAGAAAGCTTATTCTCCAGTGACTCTCCCCCTGTGCTTGCTTTTTAACATAATTTTGATTTATTTCTCCACAAGGCATCGAAATGGAAATTGTCAATAGCTGCCAGGAAAACAACGGTGGCTGCTCTCACCACTGCAAGCACACGACTGCGGGGCCGCGCTGCTCCTGTGACGACGGCTATCACCTCGATTTTGATGGCAAAACGTGTGCAGGTAATTCATGACAAATGCAGTGTTCCTGTGGGAGGAGGGAGGAGGTGCGGCAGGTCTCTCTGCAAGGGCAGCCTGCAGGAGAGCTGTCGCTCAAGGAAATGCCTTCTCATCTCCTTCCTTTCTTCTACAAGTTTTAATTAATACCATCCTCTGGTGCTTCCAAGCCACTGCTCCAGCTTGCCTCGCTCTGCATGTTTGCTGGAAGTATTAATTAACATGGGGAAGGAGTTCTGCCTCCCAAATGGAAGATGACAGTTTGGTGCATTGCCAGTTGCTGTGGCCATATCTCATTGTGTGCAGCTCAAACATCACTTGTCTGACTTTTTTTGCCTTCCCTTCCTCAGCTGGCAGCCAGGAAGAGGTCTCCTCTGGCTGGGAGAGGTAGCACTGCTATTCTGAAGTGCTTCATGTGCAAACCCCACTTTGTGTTGTGGAAGTTGCTGTATTTCTATCAGATCGGCTCAGTGATGAGCTTGCACTTCTGACTGTGAGAAGTCTCACTTAGGAAGTGAAAGCAATAGTTAGATTTGTTTTCATTTCAAGAAAAGAGCTTAAAAATTCATTCACATTTTAAATAATTTTACAATGGGATTTTTAATTTGTTTGTTTACTCCTTTTGCTGTGCAAACTGTATCTTGTTCTGCTTTAGGCTTGCTGTCACTATACCATTAAAATTTTAAAGAATAACCAAGAAGAAAGGGAGGGAAAAAACAGAGCAGGTACCACACAGCAGTATAGTAAGATGTGAGGAGAGGTAGAGAGTGAGAGCACTGGTTAATGTGACAGGCATTACAGTCAAGAAGAGCCTTGCAGGGAGGAGGGAAGCACTGAGGTCTGCAAGGGTGACCTGTGCTGGAGCTTAAAAAGGAGGTCAGGGAGGCAGATTTGGTCCCAGAGCCTTGCAGGGGTGGGATGGTTTATGCAGTCTTGTTTGTGTACGGATGAGAGGAGGCAGAGCAGCCTCCTGCCTGTGCCCCAGCTCAGTGACCTGCTGATGAGGATTTCAGAGGTAAGCAGTTACTCTGGATGTGTCCAGGAGGGAACTGAGAGCACAGGGGAAGGATCTGGCAAGGCTGCGGACATGAAAAGCTACTCTTAACAGCAAAAATCTCCTTTTCGTTGGATGCACACCTCACATTGCTGCACAGACAAGGGCCTGTTGCTAGACCCTAGAGCAAGGCATTGTCTGATGTACTGCAGAGGAGCTCAGCTTGCAGCATTTCTGGAAAACACTCTTGTGTTCAAATAACCTGCATTTATCATTTTCATGCTGACCTCTTCACCTCGATTGATTAATTACATTTTCTTCCTCCTCTTTCTGCTGTCGGTGTTCCCTAATAATGTTGGTACTTCTTCCGAGGTTAATTGAGACACTGACCTTTCCCATCTGTGGCTGCTCATCTGGGTAACATTCAAATGCATTTTGCAGACTCAGCATTGACAAGGTGGCCCTTGAATGGCCACTGACCTGCTCAGCAGGCTGCAAGGGCTGGCATCACCTGAGAGCCTGCAGTGGAAAGATAACAGCTCGATTCTCCTGTCTAATCACCGGAATAGCGATGTCAATTATACCAATTTCCAGATGGACACAGGGCAAGATAAGGCAATGGGCAATTAGTTAGCAAAAACTACAAGTGCACCTAGTAAGCTGCTGATGTCCAGCAAATGCTTTGTTGGATCAGAGCTCTGTTTCACTACCACTTTGTTTTGAACAAGGTTGAATGTAAAAAAAGTACAAATGGTTAAATGTAGATTACTGTTAAATAGATGGTATTTGTGGGCTGGTGAGACCTAATCGTTGATTGTTTTGCAAATCACCTCGTGGAAGCTAAGACCTGAAGAAAAGTTGCCTCTCCTTGGGCATAGAGGGTATTGGCTACTGTGGGAGAAGGCAGAAGAGAGCTGCTGTCAGGATTCAGTGTTTTATGTGGGTGAAGGGCGTAGAGGATGTAGAAAGGCATATGCTGAAAAGCACAATGGCAACTGAGCCAAACTGGTGGAGCAGCTCAGACTGTGCCTAAGGGCTGAATGAGTTGCTCCTTTCTTGCAGAGCTGGACGAGTGCAAGACCGGAGAGTCCTGCTGCTCCCAATTCTGCATCAACTATGCAGGGGGCTACGAGTGTGCCTGCAAAGCAGGGTTCCAGCCAAATGACGATGGCTGTGCCTGCGATGGTGAGTCCCTTGATACCAGTGTCTCAGTTTAACTAAGCACAGCAGTGGATAGAAGAAATGCTGTCAAAGCTCATCACAGAGCTTTGTGGACATTTCTCTAACAAGAGAATCAGTGACCGTATGTGAGCTTTGCTGATAAGATTTTGCAAATGTATAATTTCCACTTTGTGAGACTGGAATACAGTAATAACCCAGGATCCAGCATGGAGAAGTGGGTCTGTGGGAAACAAGCCAGCAAAAGGAACTTTTCCTCCTCTCTCTATGGACACTGTATATTGATATGTGTTAAAGACTACTTCTACAAAAGGAAAGCCTTCAAAATAACCAAAGGATCAACTGAGCTTAACAGCTTAAAGCAGCTGTTTTCACTTGAGACAAAAATATAGATGGAATAATCCATTCCATGTTGTCCTGAAATGTTTTAATATCTCAAATTCTAGTGAGAAGCAGAAACTCGCCCAAAATACTAAAAATTCAGGTTTTCATATGTGCAGAATAATTTTTCAGATGCAGCCAGGCAGAGAGTGTGCTCTCCAAACGGAAGGACTTGCACCTAATCAGCATTTGTATCTGTTTTTCATAGATGTGGACGAATGTCGTCTTAATAATGGCAACTGTGACCATTTCTGTGTTAATCTTCTGGGGTCATACGAATGTGCATGTAAGGAGGGTTACAGGCTTGGTGTTAACAGATGGTCCTGCACTGGTAAGTTATTTTTACATATTGGAGGCCATTAAGAATTTCCTACTGATCTAAAATGTGAATTCAGAACTGAGATTTTCACTGGTTTTGGGATTTTGGGATCCATCTCTGAATGTGGCCAGGGTAGAGCTACATACAACGCCAAGTTGCATGATCCCAAGTTATTCCTCAAGTAATGGGTTTTGCCAAAGATAATGGGACATGAGTGCCTAAATCCCCTGCATATGTTGGAAAACCTAAACCTCACGTTCTAGAAATGAATACTGTTTTGACAGTTTTCTTGCACCTTTTGGTGAAGTTTAACATCCTGTGGAAAAAAGGTAGCCCAATTGTGCTTTTATGAACTATAGCAAGTTTTCCACTAAAGTCAGTGGTGTGATTCTGGACTTCTGCCAGCGTAACCAGTACAAAATTTAGCCTAGCAACTTAGTTTTACAACCGAGTTTAGCACCTGTTAAACCTTAGGCAGAGTCTGATATTTCAACCAGCTCCAAAAAGAAAGCCAAATGATTTCCCATCACTTTTAAGGCTCAAATTGTAGGTTTTCTGAAGATAAATTGGACAGCCAGCCTCACTCTATATATGTCATCTCCAAAATGAGCCAAAGTAATGACCTTCATTAACTAAAAATAATCTCAAACTTCAAGTGAGGAAAATTAAAATCCTCATTTAATTTCTTTTTTTGGACTCTCCATGACCAGAGTTTATTTCCAGAAGAAAGGAAAGGGAAGGATTTCCTCTCCTGCCCCCCTTCCCTCCCATTTCTCCCATTTCTCTTTTTTGGGTAGCAGAAACTCCGTTTGCACATACCAATGAGAGAATGAGTCAGCTGTGACTGCTGTGCAGACTGCACAGTGTGTAGGTGGAAAATGTACCAGCATAATAAAAATTAAAAAAAACCCCAGTAAATTAAAAAGCTGTAAGGAAGAGTCAGGGCCAGTTCCTGATGGCATGTGTGTGTCTGTCAGCTCTAGGTGGGGAGGACGTGGATGCAGAGGAGGCAGTGGGGTTTGCTGGGGCTCCAGGGCTGCAGTTCAGAGATCCCCCGCAGCTCCTTCGCTACACGCTTGGTGCCCTCTACGAGGATGAAGATCCACGAGGAGAGCTCACCCTGGTGCACAGGGTCGGTGAGTGAACAAGCATCACTTTTAGCCATTACAGCAACGTGGGGGAATAGTGTCAGAAAGAGAATTCTGGGTGAGAGTTATGCTGGGCTGGCTGGGCTTACACTGTCAGAGATGGAGGATTCCTGTCAGGAGGGATGAGCTTTGATCATTTCTGCCTGTCCTCTCTGCCATCAGGGAGGTGGCATTACTACATGTCCCATCCCACATGGGACACGTTTGAGGAACAGGGAGGCTCACTGCTTGTGGCTGCTGCCTGGATGTGATGTGAGGGATGCGGGGGGAAGCAGGGGAAAAGCGAGAGCACAGCGAGCAGGGGATGGCAGGCTTCTTGGAAAAACAGGTAGTCTGCACAAAGCCTCAGAAGCAACAAGAGAGAGATCCCAGGGCTAGAGGGTTGCATGGGTTATTGCAATGGGTTTGGGGGCGTGTGTGCCCTTTTAACAAGCCCTTTTATAATCACTGGAGGGGTTTTGCTTAATATATTTGCATTCTTTTTTTGTGGAAAAAACCAACCCTCTGGGGATTCACGTCCCTTTTGATGCTTTGGGCATATTCTCTGGAAAAAGTTGGGGCACATCCACGTAATGCTCAGGCTAGCCAAGGGCTTGGCGTGACTGGTGGCAAAGAGAGCACATGAGCCCACACAGTCACAGGAGTGAGTGCAAAAGCTGCTTCGCACCCCACCTGAGCAAGACTTCAGTCTTTCCACCTGTAGGTAGAAACTTCATCACCTAAAGAGTATATGAGTTGAAACCCTGTGCTTTCTTTCTGATGAGTACAGTATGTGCCAGTGGTCACCAGGGAAGAAAGAGATTTCTTATTTTTGTTATGTGTGTCCTGTGATTTTTATATGAGCTTTAATTACTCATCTGAGTACTGTGCCCTACAGGCAAAAATCAGGAATTGGGCTTGGCTTTAATAAAAAATTAACTTATTTTTATGAACAAAACAGTTAAGACCTCCCAAATCACATAGTATCTAGTTGGACTCAACGACAGTGGTAACCAATTGGGAAACTGATAAATGAGATAACCACAGGCAAAATTATCAGGCCTAGAAACCACAATCAAATATTTATTGACCAGTTCTTGCATGTTTTATTTATATTTAGCCACATAAATTTAGGCGTTATCAGTCATAGCAGAGCATCTGCAGTTCTTCTAAAGCTGAGGCTTTGCAGCACATAATGGAAGGAAAAGGTGAGGGAGAAATGGAACTTCTAACGGTTTAATAAGTACTTTTAACTCCCAAATACTAATTTATTTCTCATACTTTCAGACGTATTTCTGTGCTGCTATCTATATTGTAAACCCCCATGCTTTAACAGTAAACTGGCAAAAGTAATTAAATATTTTCTATAACTTGAATGACTTTTTAAGGTAGAAGCATGATGTTTTTACCGGTAATCTGTATTATTCTCCTGAAGTATGAACTTACAACCTGTTCCATGTGGGAGCACTAAGATTCTGAATGTCTCTGGAAGCTTCGGCATTTATTGAGCTACCAAGAGAAAAGAACAGCTGGACGCTGAGACCTAAAGGAAATCTGGCCCCACATGGAAAACTGCTGGCGAGAAGCAACCAGCCTGTTGACTTACTGTTAGCTGAAACAATCTGCTAGCTCGCTTTCAGGTGTTGTTCTAAATCCCTTTCCAAAATGCTTCCAGCCAAAGCCATAAAGCCTCAGAGGCAATAAACTGACCATGTGGATAGGATCTTAATGACACCAAGGTATTTTAGCAGCAAGTAACATTTATTTTCTATGCCTTTCTCAATAGACCTCACAATGAAAGATCATGAGGGTGCAGGTGTCTGTGGGAGTAAGGGAAAAAAGGAGGTTGGGGAAGGTGAGGGAGAAATGCGTTTTCACATAAGGTTTCCCCTATAAACTAACCCTTTTTTCATATCCGTGAAGAAAATGGAAGGGATAAATGTCTATTATGCGTTGTTTTCCTAGAATAACATTCAGCCTGTGCTGTTAAAAATATCACTGAACTATGCTTAAATAGCACCACATCCACCTACTGCAATAGAAGAACAAAAAGCATAGCCTAGTATGGAGAAAAAGAGATTCTCTCCCACAAAATACTTCTAATTGTATACAGTATTACCAAGCTTTTATTAGGTGCAATTTCACTTTTTCTGAAGGCAAGATATACTTGCTTTTAAAAACTAGTTTTAAGTGCTCTTTGATAGGAATTACAGCATTTAAAGGAATAAATTCCAGCTAAGTCTCAGCTTTCCTTTTATTTCGACTATAAAATTTGGAGAGGGAAGTTTAGGAATCACTATTTGGGACATGCAATGAATCAGTGGTATTTGCAACATTACCAGCATTAATGCTAGCAACATGAATACTTTTTTCTCAGACTGTCAACGTTGCGTAGGTTCCTTTTTACACTTATACATCTGGGATGAGAGGTGAAAGCTTGTGGAAGTATTTTGTCTGTATGCTCACTAAGCCTTCTGTATTTTTTCATTCCAGTTTGCCTTGATAACACTTTTGGCAATGACTGTAGCTTGAGCTGTGAGGATTGTCTGAACGGAGGCAGATGTAACAGTGAACACAGTGGCTGTGTTTGCTCACCTGGGTGGACTGGCATTATCTGTAATGAAAGTGAGTACAGTGGGTTTCAAAGGTGAGGACTTTGTCCTAGTGCTGTGATGCTGCAGATAGGTAGGAAATAGGAATAACCTGTTGTACTTTTAATCTGTAAAGCTCTCTAAGGAGCACAGCTGTCTCATAGGCGGATCAAACTTTATTGTAATGGGGTACATTAAACAGAAATTGTAAGGGATGCTACAATATATAGTATAAGCCCTCAAACAGGGGGGTCCCTACCCACCAGTGCAGTATTGTACAGTATTTGTCTGGTGTTCATTCCTATTCACTCTGCTGCTAAAAACTGCTGAAGTTTGCCTGCAATGCTTCATTCCACAGCTTGCCTTACTGACTTTCAGAAGTCTGTCCCAGCAGGTGGTGTGACAGTCTGGGTGGACATGTGTACTAAGCTTGATTTTTTTCCATTGTAACATCCCAAGACACTGCCTTTTTAATTTTTTTAACTTGTCTTGGTGAACTTGAGCCTGGGTTTTTTTTTCCCTTATCATTCTTTTTATTATTAGCACCATTTTCTTGTGATGTTTAATTTTTAATATTGGAAATTTATATTTCAGAATTCTCCTACCAAGTCAAACAGTGTCCTTTGTAACAGCTTTTTACTCTCCTTATTCCTGCTTCCTGGCAGAGGATCCTTCTGGTTCAGAAGTCTGTGTCAAAACCAACTAGAACCATAGAGTGGTGATTTCTTGATGTACCATGCAATGTTCTTCATCTGTAGTTTAGCAAAACTTGTCTGTTGCTTGTCTGAGACTACATGATAGGTCTCCTGCGTGTTTGAGATAGGTCCCTCTGTTTTATGGTGTGGCATGATGGCCCATCATACTCAGAAAGTCTGTTCTGTCACTGATGAGGCAGTCAGTGAAGAATTATTATTCAGCATTTGCAGACATCAATGTTCAGGTTAACGTAATCAAGATTGTTTAGGAGGCATCATCACAAGCACAGAAATATAGAAAAAAAGGCAAACTATTGAAACCAACAGTCTGCCCAAAATTAGTTTGGGTGGCTGATCCTGGGTTTGGTTTGTAAACGCTGGGGGCAGCTCAGAGAATAGATATGAAGAGAATTAAAATTATAATTTCTAGTCTACCTAAAACTAGACAGTTAGATTATTCTTACATCTATTCATGGTGCTCTAGTGGTTCAGGACAGGTCATAAAAATTTCAAGAGAGGATCCAAATTCTTTAGTCCACTTCATAAATAATAATAACATTTTTGCTTTATATTTACAGTAGATATGCATGCATATAATCTGGTGGAAATCACCTCCATAATTTAAAGAACTTTAATGGGATGTATTTAATGTGTTACTGAGCAAAATCTGTAACCCATTGATATTGTCATTGACAATGATAAATACAATAGATAATCTATGATTTAGTCATATGTGATTGCTTTCACTCTTTTGTATATTTTTCTTAATGTACAGCATAGTTAATGGGTTTAGGGTGAGATAAGCAGTGAGAAAACTGAAACTAAATTTTGGTAATAACACACCAAAGAAGCTGAATGGAAATTGATGTGAAATGTCAAGTTTCTTCATGTACGTTGATAAAATGTCATTTAAGTCAGATGACTCCAGCAACTGTATTTACTCGGCTAGCTGAGGCTGCAGTCGGTGGATCAAGGCTTTATTTCACAATTTGTTTTGCGCTGGAGCAATGATAGGAAGGAATCCTGTTGTGGATCTGTTTCTGCCATGATCATCTGGGGAATTTCAGAGACTATGTTAGAAAAACATAATGTTATTTTTATAATAGTATTTGGGGGAAAAAATAAGCTTTGTACTTAACAAGCAATGTTTTTTGAGCCTCGTGCATTGTGTGGAGGGAAGCATACGCAGTGAAGAATTTGAATACATCATGCAGTACTTCACATAAGTCAGCTTAATTCAGGTGTCCTTTTAAAATTAAATAGTAAATATCAGACACATGTGCGTTACATAGAAAGAATATGACTTTGATCAGAGCCGCCTGACTAAAAGAACTCTCGTTGCTCAGTTTTGATGACTGCAGTGTTATTTTGTAAAGGGACAGGATTTCATGGCCCCTTCATTTTCCCTGATTTCTCCACAGCTTGCTCCCCGGGGACATATGGCAGAGGCTGTGCCAGCATTTGCAAGTGCCAGAACGGAGGCTCGTGTGACCCTTTGACAGGGCAGTGCCGCTGCCCACCTGGTGTGCATGGCAAACTCTGTGAAGATGGTATGGCTCCCCTTGTCTTGCCTGAAACCTCACCATTTCTTTCCCTTTGTTTCTATCTAGATGTAATTGTGTGTGGTAAACCTTAGTGGTCCTAATGAGAATAGTCTCCATTGTGTAAAACGTAACCCTGCAGCTTGTTTTGCAGCGATTTTTGTGTTAAATAATAAGAAAGACAGAGAAAAAGCATGTGCCTTGTAAGGATGGGGTCACAAGCTCCAGGTCAGCAACAAGGCAACCTGGTCTTTTCTGTAGCGCCAACTAAAAGAGAGCTGATTTGGTGTTTATGTTTTAACACTTAACAGCTGATGCCTTGCTGTGTTTGTGCACTTAAAAGGTTGCCCAAAAGGCTTCTTTGGGAAGAACTGTAATAAACCATGCAACTGCGCCAACAACGGCTATTGCCACAGATTCTATGGAGCCTGCCTCTGTGACCCAGGGCTTTATGGGCGCTTCTGCCATCTTAGTAAGTTTCTATAATTTTTTCAGATCTGTTTAACATATGCACAACATAACAGTCTCTAAAAGATTCCATATCACATACAAAATGAGTGGGGCTTTGGGTTCTGTGATGAACTGGGAGTAGCAGGAGGATGTGACTGGATGCATGCCAGGAAGCCCCAGAACTTTCATTAATCTTTTCCTCTAGCAATTAAATTTGGCCATAAGGACTGAGATTTACTGATATGCAAAGGCGAGGACTACAGGTAGGGTTGGTTTGGATTGGGCAGGTTAATGTCAGAGTTGTTGGTGAGGCTAAAGTCCAGCTGGAGTTAGTGTCTGCCAATAGTGTCAGAGTAGGAGCTGAGGAGTAGGGCTGACTGGGGCAGGATGAAGATGAAATGCCAAATGGGGATGAAAAGAATCAAAACAAAAATATTAAAATATGGCTTACAGCTTTTGTTCCTAAATCTATGCAAGATTAGTTGTATGATTTGGTTGGGTTTTTGTTTGGTTTATTGGGTTTGCTTTTTTTTAAGAGAAGATTTTGTCTTGGACTGTATCCAAATATTTTTTTTTTCATTCAGAAACTTAACTAAGTTTTCTTTGAAACATTTCTGTTTCTTGCATTCACCACATATTGCTTGAAATGAAATTAATTACTTAAAATAGGAGTCATGTAAACTGTATTTTACACACGCACACATTAATAGGCACCATCATAGGAATGTGGATGTATTTGCTGAAAGTAAAATGAACATTTTGCTTTTTTGCAGCAGTTGCATTCTGCAGCAGTATGCAATTTCAAATAACTCATGCATAATTACAGAGCTAATGATTCCTTTTTATCTGGCTGCAGCCTGTCCCAGGTGGGCCTTTGGAGCTGGCTGCTCAGAGGAGTGTCAGTGCGTGAAAGAGCACACACTGGAATGCAACGCAAGGAATGGGACTTGCACCTGCAAGCCTGGTTATCATGGCAAAAAGTGTCAGAAAGGTATAATAGAAAGCCATATTCCCTGTGTCTGCTTATTCTTTTGTCACAGCATTATTTCTCATTTGCTTTGTTTGGCTGCTGCTGCTACTGATACTCATATTCTGCTAATTATTTTGTCTGTGGTTTTTCATACATCAAACGCCATGAGTGCTGGCTATCACAGGGCTTACAGGGACATCAAAGGGGATACAGCTTAAGAATACAGGAGTTTTAGCCTGAGCAAATGACAACAGAAATCTAGAAACCAAATTCTAATACAGCCCTAAATAATGAAGACTGTGGGAGTTACCACTTCTGTGCTTTCCTTTTTCTGCACAGACAGTAAATAAGTGGCAAAAACTCTTTTATGGCAGCAGGGTTATTTGTAAACAATTTCAGTAATGCTAATTCAGGTTTGTGGGTCTTTGAATTCAACTTACTCTTTGTAGTTTTTGGGTGTAGTTGAAAGAGAATTGTATTGTGCATTCATGTTTGCATGTCTCAGTAGCCCTCTCCAGACAGTAATGGAGTAACACAATAAAGATTATTCCTTCAGATTCCTCTCTGGGCAGGCAGGAATGTGTCAGATTTACGACACTAGTTCTTGGAAGGAGGTTGGTGGAGAATAACAGTGATGATATTTAGCATCTTTAGCATTCTTGGTGATGCGCGTAGTTCTGGGGGAGACCATCCTTCTCCCAGCACTGGCTTTGCACCAAGGCAGAGAGCAGCAGAAGGTACAGACAGATAAGAAGAGTAATTCTGTAATGGCTATAATTAAATATATCCTTAAGTACACTGCCATTCTGTTTATGGGTTGTATTTAAGCTGTACCCTCTTTGAAATGTCCACACAAGTGTTTAATAAGTATTTATGCTTCCATATCAGCACCTCTAAAATGTGTATTATATTTTCTGCAAGTTTCTGCTAAATTATTTTATGACTTTTGTCCAGTTTTCTTAAATTTTCCTTTTTCTTATATATGTTGTGTGTCTACTTGCATTTTCCAGAGTGTATGCCTGGATTTTATGGGGCTGGTTGCAAACTGAGGTGTAGCTGTCCTACCGATGTTTTGTGTGATCATGAGACAGGAGTCTGCCAACATCCATGTCCACCTGGGTTTCATGGAGAAAAATGCCATTTATGTAGGTACTCATCACATGTTTTCCTGGGAGGTACTCTTGGGATGGGAAAGCTTACTCAGGAAACTTATGTTCAGATATAGAAGTTGCAAATAAAAGGGTTCATTTGTTGTTGGTACGGGTTGGCAGTTCCCCACTGAAGCCAAACTAACATTTGGAGCCTGGCAACTACTGTGTCTCCCTGCTTGCAAGGGTCGAGGCACAAGGCTGAGGCCAGTTGCTAAAACAAACATTTGTCCAGGTAACTTTGGTTCCTTTTAAAGCTTCAGGGGCAGACTTTCTAGAGCTCTGCTGCAGTTAACTACAGACCACCAGTTGATGAGACACTGATGCTAACATTGATCACTTTGTACCAGCACAGTTCAGTTTGAAATCGCTGCTGGTGGTGCCTCCTAATCTTGGAAATGCTTCCCTATACTAACTGTGTGTTCTGGTTTCTTTTGACCAGCCTGTCAGCCTGGGAGTTTTGGTGTGAACTGCAGGCAGAGGTGCAGCTGTGGAGAAGCACTATGCAATCCGAAGACAGGACAGTGTATTTGCCCAGCTGGCAAGACTGGTGCTACATGTGAGCAAGGTGTGTTAGATGTTGGACTAGGGTAGTGAAAGTCTTTCTTTGGAAGACATGAGAAGAATTGGAATTACTCTGTTTCCCACCAAAACTGCTGCAATGCAATACGCTTCATTTGCAGAATGGGTAAAGGGTAAGTCTTGGTACTGATCACATGACATCCACCACGGGGGGTTGCTTGCAAAGGAGGAAACATGTTTCAGTTACCCTGAGCTACCTTTCTGCTCCAGTTAATAACAGTGATTTATATGTTAGGCTGTATTCATGCATGTTGGGCAGAGATACTGGGGCATTACAGCACCTCTGAGTCCCAGAGCAGAACTTGGGACTGTGCTGCCATATGCACCCAGTGTTCCTAGGAGGTGTTGAAGGGCCTTGGCCAAAGACAGCTATTGTGGAAAACAGCAAGTTAACAGAGGAAGGAATTAAAAAGGAGAGCAGTACTGTGGGTCACTAAGTAAATCGATGAAAAATGTCTCAGGGATACTAAACTACTAAGGCGCCATGGGTTCCCCCTCTACCACTTGCAGACCTCTGGCTGTTGCGCACCTGAGGAGCATCTACCCTGTCTGGACCCAGGTTGTGGCTCAGCACTGCAGGAACCTGATGAAGGAGGTGGAGTTGTATGGCGACCTGGGCTCCACCTCACAGGCACACCACTACAGAAGTTGGAAGAGAGCCTTTGGGTCTCTTTTTAGATGTGTTCTCATCTGCTGTGTTACAGAGGCGTGTTGACTCTCAGGTTTACTGTGACAGCACTGTAGGTCTCTAGAGAAGATACAACCATCCTTTATCCAGCTTAATTTTACTAATATTTTTAAATTCTTCAAGATAATGGCAGAAATTTATAACTCCTTGAAACAGAAAATGGCACTGGGGACATGTCATGTGCTTTTTTCATCCAGATTGCCCAGCTGGTCAGTGGGGACCAGACTGCCGGTACTCTTGTGAGCCCTGTGTCAACGGGGGACAATGCAACACAGAGACTGGAGCCTGCGATTGTCCTCCAGGCTACAGTGGGGCATCCTGTTCCACATGTAAGTCCTCACATTGGCCTTCCCCATGAAAAGATGGTCAATGTATGGTTTGATTTCTACATTCTTGCTCTTTTGTGAGATGCTTGTTATGTTAGATACACTGAGCCAAGATAAACTACCTTTTGGCTTCAGGAATTCTCCGGGTTGAATTTGACATTATTTACCAGAAGGAGAATACAGATGAATGCAGATGACCAGCTAAACTGCATCTCAAATTGATGTTATCATTAGACGTAATTAATAACAATGTGTCCTTAGAAAGACAATGTTTAATAGGCACAATATTTGTATTGCAATCCTGGTTGCTTGGCAAGAGGTGCTGACCAATTGGCCCATACAGCATCACTCTTGGGTTATATTTGCAGCAACACTCCTTGATATATATACTTCAGGATTAAATAACACTAAGGATGGTGGAGTAGTATCAGTGTTCTCTCTGCAGATTGACCAGAAACCATAGGAATATGCTCACACAAGTCATCTGTGCTACTGTGGTATGGTTCCTTGTCCAGTCTCTGGGTATTAAAGGCTACTTTGAGTATGGTTGTCATGCTGGCATAGACAGGCTGTCAGGGATAGCACTGCTTCATGCAAGACCTCTGCGGTGGCATCTCTTTTCTTCTACTTAGTCACAAATTCACTTTTGATGAAGGTTTGCTTAGCACTGTTTTTCCCCCTCTGATTGATCCTGATGTGCAGAAGAAGTAACCAAAAGTCACTCAAGCTATTCCCACTTTGCAGCACTTGGCCCCAGACACCTAGTATACAAATTACAGATGTTTAATTTTTCCACTTTGATTTCTAGGTTCAGCTAATGCATGTTTTAGGGGCAAGCTGTTGCTGTCTTGTTTGAAAAGATCGGTCTGTGCCTGAGTTACTACCTAGGTGCATCTGTTTTCAGCCTGCCCCGATGGTTATTATGGACAAAATTGCCTGCTGTTATGCAGCTGTAGTGGCAGTGCTCAATGTCACCATGTCACTGGAGAGTGCACATGTTCCCCTGGCTGGACTGGCCATGACTGCAAACACCGTAAGTCAACTGCGTATTTACTCTACGGTATCTCCCAGGGACTGAACTTAAAATGTAAAAACCAGCTCTGTTTGTTCTTAGTCTATTACAGTTTTTTAATATACTTTTGCTAATCTTATTGCTTCTGAAATTGTGTGTTTATGGGTTTGCACAGCCTGGGTGGTTATAATCCTTAATTATCTAGGTTCAAAGTATTGAAATAGATGGCTGATGAAGCACAAAGTATTGATATAACTTCTTATTTCAATGCTATGGATCCCTTTGCCTAATACCATCTGTCCTGACAGCATTTTGACTGACAGTTTTGGTTTTCATTTTCAGCACAGATTAGTTTCAAGTTTAATTCTCAATTTTTCATTTTGTTTAGAGATTTATTCAACAAGTGAGTGGCATGTACAGTTGTGTGTCTTAAGGTCACTTCTTAACTTGTGAATATAAATGCTGGGAGAAATTCTGTTCCCTGGAAGAACAGAGCATCCTTCTGTTGACTTTAGCATCACTCTCCATATTGATGGCCATGTAAAAGTGCAGATTTGCCCTTTTTAGATAGCACCATATAAATGTTAAGCAATCTTGCTTGATTCTTTTCTTTTCCTGTTTCATATCTTTTCTGCTTGATTCATTATGATCCCTCTTGCAAGAAGCCAACAGAATGCAAACCTCTTTCTAAACTTGGTCTTAAACACATAAAATCATGTAAATTAATTGCCAGTGTTGACAGAAATAAGCTTTGGACCTGGCTTCTCAGGCTCGGTACTGAAGAACACTGGGAAAATCTGTAGTTTCCACCAATATATATATATTAAAAACCAAATCAGTTGGTAACATGTAGAGTCATTTGGATGGCTTTCGTGACTCCCTAGGCTATGTAAAGAATTGAGACCTGGCAAAGAAAAGCTTTTATTTCTATTCAGGATAAGATATGAAAAAAGTTGTTTTGCAAAGATGTCTCAGTAAGGCAGTGCTACCAACTATTGCATACTGGGCTTGAAATGGATGCCCAACTCGAGAACCAGGTTACTGTTGCCTTAATTGGAACTTTCATCTTTATCCTTGCAAGAATGGAAGGAGATGCTATGGTATATTGTCATAATCCTGTCAGTGTTAGGTGATTTTTAGAATGAAAGCAGGAAGTTGCTTTAATAAAGATTGTGAAATTTCTCTGTCTGTATCCTTTGTTGCATTTCACAGTATTTTTGAGGAAAATATGGAGGATGCTCACAAATCTGTCTAGTTTTACCCATTTGCTATTCTGATTATGCAGATTTTTGCGAAGTGAGTCAATAGCTGATGTTTTATTTCCATGAAATTATGCACTTGTGACTGTGGAATGATTGATATGGATTGGCTGTGAATGATTAGTTTTTTGTGGATGGTATAATATCTGCCTACTTTCAGCTGAAGCAAATTGGCAAAATTGTATTTATTTTTATCGATTTGTGCCCCATGCTGCAGTGGAGAGCCTAGTCCAGAACTCCTGTATCTTAAGGGGTCATTTTGCATTTTTCTGGTCGTATTTAGATGTAAAATAATCCATTAAGCAAACTTAAAGTTGATTCTTAATGTAAATATCTTTTTACATTGCAGCCTGCAATAGTGGCCATTGGGGACAGCGCTGTGAAAACACGTGTGTCTGCAATAACAGCGACGGTAGCTGTGATCCAGTCACTGGCTCCTGCTTCTGTGAGCCAGGATTCACTGGGAAACACTGTGAACGGAGTAAGTTGCCACTTTGTCAACACGAGGAATTTGCAAAACCAAGCAGCGGAAATTGTGTTTTTCCTGATAATTCCCTCCAGGCTGTGCTGCCTCCGGTCTGCCCAGCATGTCACAGGGCTCTCAGGTTTCATTTGGGTTTGATAGTTTCCCTAATTTTGATTCCAGAAAAGTTATTTTCAGACTCGTTTTGGACTCAACAGCTATTTTTAATGTTAAGACCTCATGTGAGTGATAGGAGTGTTGTACATTTGGCTTGTGCTATTAAAGTTTCCGTATTGGTTTTATTTATCTGGTTTTAGGTTTGCACTATTTCTTTGTAAATACTCAATGGTCTTACCAGAGGCCCATGATCTCCACTAATCTATCTCTAGCAGAGGCCAATAGCAGATGCCTTAAGAGGATAAAAACATATAGCTGTAGGTATCTATCATATAAATAATATCTGATATGTTTCCCCAGGTATTATGGTTTAAGGTTCTACCTAATGATATCTTGATGGCATCAGGGTATGCTGTGCACTGGTATCTGTTAGAGCCTTATACTTCTGTGGGACTGATGTGCCAGGCCATCTGATACACACAGTCCAGTAAATCCGATTGTCCCTCTTCTCCACCTGGCTGTAGGCAGGCACCTTCTAATAGTGATCTTAAGTTTCTTCACTTACTTCCTGTACAAAGGAATTGGATTAGAATTCGTTTTTGTAAGAGTCAGAGTAAAAATCAACTCTTCCATTCCATCTGGGAAAATGCCCTTCATGATCTGGAACAGTAACTTTCTTTGGAGGATCCGCATTCACTGTTGTTGTACCTCCTTTATCTTCCCTCTCAAGCAATAGGGCGCTTACTGTTAATAGCTGAGATGTGCGTCTGTACATGTGGGGAGCTGGATGTATTGTCTCTCCATTGCTTGAACTCCTGGACAAGAGTTTTTCCACAGCTGAAATGATGGAGGGAGCAAGATTGTCTTCAGACTCCCGGAGCTGACAATTCACTTCATCCACTGTTGGTGGTGCTGCATCCACCCAGCTAATTGTTGCCAATGAGTTGGCATATAATGATGGCTCCATGTAAATTTCCATCACACAGGTCGTGTACATTTGACTTCATCTGGATCTATGGGTGTATCATCTGACTTATGATAGATCATCTCTAGAATGGTTAATACCCTTAAGTAGTGGAGGCCTTTCTCTATCATGGTCTACTTGCCTGGGTAATGTATAATTATCTTCCTTGTAGGGGTACCTTTCTTTCACAGATGACAAGAGCTGCTTCAAGAGGCTGAGGCATCTTTTTTCTTTTGCAGTCACTTTGTCAATTCCCCCTTCCCTAGCAAGTGATCCCAGCTTCTTGGCTTCCTTGCCCTCTAGTTTGTGACTGTTGGCCCCGTTGTCCCAGCATCAGAACATCCAGGTGATTATGTGCTCCCCTAGAAGATGGCTGAAATCTTTTCATATATTCCACAGCTCAGTAAAAGGCAGGGATCAAGAAATTACCTCTTGTTCTGCTTCTTCCTCTGTTTCTTGTACTGATTCCTCTTTTTCTGGTGTTGCCCCCTCTAGTTCTGGCATGAAATCTTCATCTTGCTTCACTACACAAGTTGCTTTTTGTTTCCATTTCCTCTTGCATATAGGAGCAACTGATAGCAGCACAGATTGGTCTTTTGGTTCAGCTGGGGTTGGAGTGACTGCAGTGTCTTTCAATGTGGTTGAAGGGGTTGCAGTGTGTGTTGTCGGAGTAGTTGCTGTGCTTGCTGCTGGGGTTGGGATAGCTGCTGTGCCCATTGTTAGGGATGGAGTAGCCATGGTATCTGTTGCTTTGACATTAGATCCAGAGACATCCTTTTCCACCTGAGGGTACTGAGTAGTGTTCAGAAGGATTCTGTAGGCATAGGCCAACCCCCAGCACATAGCAGTTATTTGTATCTCCCTGGTATTGTCAGGATGACAGCATGCCTTTTTTAAGCGTTTCACTAGTTTTTATGGATTTTGGACTTGTTCAGGGTTGAAGTTCCAAAGCACTGGAGGGGTGCACTGGCCTAGATACTTGCCCATACTGTCCCACACACCCTGCCACTCATGCCTGTCTAGCCTCAGGGAAGATCTCTTGGTGGTATTCTTAGATGTTTAACTTTAGACAAGACCTGAACCATATTCAACAAAATGATGGTTCCCAGCAAAAGAAGCAGGCTGGTTTCAAGGGTATTCAAAGGATATTCACAATCTTTGAAATTCTCAAATGCCATTGTAAATAGCCTGGTGGGGAAGGGGAAGACACAAGACAATGTCTCCTCCATAGGTTGGCCCTCCAAGGGAGGAAAAAACGAGGTGTAACTATTAATAATTCCAATTACATGTTCCCAAATTACATAGGTGATGGCAATGCTGAGAACACATACCAGATCAGTTTAATGATCAATAATTCTACCCTATCACAAACCACTATCATAAAGTACAGCAAAACTAGAACCTTAGCCCAGGCCCCAAAAAAGCCGATAAACACTAAAACAGCAAATGCTGGCTGCAAGTAAGGTGTGACATAAAGAAATTGTGAGACTAAGTGCAACAATTCCGAGAGCAAATAAATCAATATTATAACAAGTGACTATTAATACAAAGCAATGAATGCTTCATAAATATGACTAGACACACTCTGGTCAGATCTGTCGTTATCTCAACCTTTCCTCTGCCACGTTGGGCACCAAAAAGGTCTGTTGTGCTGTAAGGCCAGCTGGTAAGTCAGAACCATGCAGCCACTTGCTCACTCCCTCTTTCCCTTTCCTTCTCTGGGCAGGATGGGGAGGAGAATTGAAGGAATGTAAACCCCATGGGTTGAGATAAAAACAGTAACTAAAGTATAATATAAAAAGTACTACTGCTACTACTACTAATAATAAGGGAAATAACAAGGGGAGAGAATATAAAATTAAAAGGGGAAAGGAAAAAACAATAAACACAAGTGATGCACAATACAATTGCTCACATCCTGCTGACTGATACCCAGCCCGATCTGAGCAGCCATCTGCCCTTCTGGGTAACTCCCCCCCAGTTTATATACTGGGCGTGATGTGCTGTGGTATGGAATATCCGTTTGTCTAGTTTTGGTCAGGTGTCCTGTCTCTGCTTCCTTCCGGCTTCCCCTCCTCCCTGGCAAAGCATGAGAATGAAAGGTCCTTGACTGGCGTAAGTGTTACTTAGCAACAACTAAAACATCAGTGTGTTGTCAGCATTGTTCTCAGACTGAAGCCAAAACACAGGACTGCACCAGCTACCAGGAAGGAGAAAAAAAACTCTTACAGCTAAACCTAGGACACCAGGTTTCATCAGTGTCACTCAGGAGCTTCTTGAGACAGAAGCAATATCTCTATATTTAATATAACTTGGGTTTTTTTTCTAATTAATGTGCCTATTTCCTTTTTGATTCCATGCAGACTTTTGGTATCTACTTCATCTTGTGGCAATAAGTTGCATAGTTAGGTTTTATTAGTAGTAGTAGTATTAAGTTGTTAAATAAAATAAATATTCTAATCAGTTTAACAGTCTTACAGTAGCACATACATACCTACCAGGGACTCAGTAGTGTAGGCAAAATTAACTGTTGGTGTCATACAGAAATGTCAAAACAATTTATCTGGAGCAGTGACCAAAGACAAGAATCTTGGAAAGCTGATCTTACAGCTCCTGTTGTTGTTGGCACAGAGGGAGTGGAAGGAGAGTTAGTTGGAAAGACCAGCTCCCAGAGAAAAAGGTACCAGCTCCACTTCTCTTTCATTCTTGACCTCTCTCAAAATAGCATCCCTGCAGGCAGAAGGTAGCCAAAGAGCTGGTTGTAATCTTCTCTGGCAAGGTAAGCAGTTGTCCATTTCACTGACAAAACATCTGGCAACCCCTAACATTCTGTCTGTGGGTTTCCTGTTTTATTCAGTCTGCTTTTTATCCCACTTTAGTTGTTTGTGTATACACATATATATACATGCGTATATGTGTGTGTGCAAGATTATGAAAGCCATAATTCCTCCCGAAACACTTTATGCTGCCTTTGAGGCAAGATCTTTACTGTGTCTGGAGAGCTCCTTTTCTCCTGAAGCATCTCTAGCCTCTTGCTGCAGGTTGGGCTCTTTGTGGCTTTGCAGGCAGCTCAGGTTCTCCAGTGGGCTGGATGTATCTCAGTACACACACTGCAGCAGTCCATGCCTGCTCAAGCAGGAGGCAGATTCTCTGTAATGTGGACTGCAAAATCATCTGTTAAGTGTACTGATCCGCTGCCATTACCTTGAAAGTCTCACCTCAAGGTTTAACACTGTAGGTTTGTGGAAAGCTCAGCTGAGAGCCCCACCCCTATTCCTGCACTGGAATACTATTTTCCTTGCATAGATTCTCTGGGTTCTGTCTGAAATTTCAAGGGAAAAGTAAACACTGAGCAGGATGAAGCTTTTAAGGCACAAGTGCACTCCTATCTACTTACTCATTAAACTAGTGTAGGGAGCATGCTGCCTGGTGACCTGCAGCTCTGGGAATAGGAGGTGATGCAAATGGGGTTTTGCATTGGTTCCATCCTGGCACTGAACTTCACCTGTAAGTGCAAAAACTATATTCGAACAACTCCACATTTAAAAAACAGCCATTTTCTGACACAGATGATTGAAATCAAAGAGGTACTCAAGGTACTTTGCTATCCTGTCTCCCATCCCAGCCTATAGCCCCTGTAAGAGACCCAGGGGCTGGCATCAGTTAGTAGAGAGTCCATAAGCTGCAGGAGCAACTGAATTCATGCTGGTTCCAATCATCCGATCACTGCTCACCTATGGCACCAAATAGGCAACACCAAACCCATCCATTTATTCCAGATACAGAGTTGTCTTTGAGGATCTTCATTGTTCTCTGTTCTCTGTAATTCTTTCCAGATTGCCTGAAAATCACTTTGTTGATGTAACTGCTAAAATCATACATTTTTAAGAGAGACCTGGCAATATGTAACTCATTTAGAAAGGAGTTCACAAAACCCTCAAACATGAGTACAGGCCCTGTAATATTGTGTTTAGCCAAGTATAGATCTATATTTCAGCCTGTCCCAAAATGTCTAACATGAATTACACAACTGGTCCTGTTCTTAATTGGTTTTCCTATAATCCTGGAAGAAATTATTTTCATTCTCAAGTGTTGTTTTCTTTCTTCCAATAGTGAGTACCATGCAAATCTTTTAAAACTCCTTATATTACTGCTGTAGAAATGTATTGTTAATCTGTCCTCCAGATGTAATGCTTTGCTTGAATTTTTCAAAGCAGAACCTGAAAATATAGTACATGAAGCATTCAATTTGGAGCTTTCTGAAAGAATCTACCACAATTCATATTTTCTCCAGATTTCTGGGCAAAGAGGATTTGCAGGAAAACAGAGGACAGGGCCTCAAAAGGAGGGACAAAAGCTGGGAGTTTTCCTCCTCCTGGCTGGTGAAGTCCCAGAGGAGATGTGCACATACGTGACTCCAGACCAGTGTGCAAAGTGTCATCAAGCAGTACCTGGGAAGTCACAGGCTTTGCAACTATCAGATGAGATTAGTTTTCTGTGCAGAATTTAGATTTGCAACACCGTGGTGTTTTTCTAAAATAGACCTTAATAAAAACAGTCCAACTTACTTGGACCCCAAGGAGAACACTTAATCACATCAGTTTTAAGGCATTACCATTATGCCTAGATTATTCTTTTGGAAATAGTAAGGATTCCCATGTATCTAAAAATTCCTCATTGATCCCTGATCTGCTCCAGAATTAACCTGTCATCTGGTTTTGATTCCTTTGCTGCAGGGTGCCCTGAGGGAAGCTTTGGCCCGAGCTGTAAGCGCAGCTGTCAGTGCCAGAACGGAGCTGCCTGCGACCACGTGAGCGGAGCCTGTACTTGCACAGCGGGCTGGACAGGAACCTTTTGTGAAAGAGGTACTGCTGCTCCCTCTGGTCCCTTTCAGGTTTATGCAGATGGGATTTTTTTATGCACAGATTTGGTTTTGCAGTTTACAGCACCTGATCTAAATAAATCATTGAACTAAATTGGAGGACGTTATTGAAATGTGCACTTCCATCCTAACTCACGAAGAATTTGCTGGGTGCCTAACGATGGGCGCATATTTTAAAGTAGATATAATTAGGTACATGGTTAAGACTCCTTAAGATTAAAATTCCTTAGATTCCTTATGAATAACATCTTTATGAAGACTCTGTTTAAGCAGAGTCCTACTGTCTGAACACTGAGCAGAAAGATGCTTGTCCTGCCTTACACTTGCTTGTGCCTATGCCTCTCTGACATGTTTTAGGGAAAATCATGGATCTGTGAATCATCCCAAAGGACCTCTTTAAGAACAGGTATACTTTTAATTTTAATAAAGCCAACAGATCGTTTTCTACTACCTGATCATTTGGTAAAGTGTTGGAAAGATTGGATTGGATTCCTTAGATACATTACTGTGAGTTGCATCACCTAAGGAGCTTATTGTCATGCTGCATCATTGCACAGATCATATAAAATAGCGTCTTGAATGCAACATAAGCAGCATATAGACATTATGAAAGTTATTTAAGTGTAAATGATTGAAGAGTCTACAAATAGTGATCATTAAACCAAGTCACAATTATTTTGCCTATCAGACGGTTTACAGAGGTAGCATTACAGCTACGATGGAGGGAAGTGGCAGTTCTCATAGGCAACTACTGCCCTCTGATGGGAAGGGAGGTGCTCCACAGCCTCACTAGTAACGTAGCAAAGCATTCCATTGATGAGATACTGCCTGCTGTTTCCCTCTGATTCTTACCAGGAATTATTATACAAAATAAATACCCTTTTCAAGGTTCTGCTCTAAAGTTTGCCTCATAATTTATGGCATCTCAATTATGTCCCCTTTTAAAATTATTTAGTGAACTCTGTTTTTTCAAGTTTATTCCTTCTTTTTTTGTTGTTGTTGTTGTTTATTATTATTTGTTACTGGAGAAGTGATACAGTTACCTGTGCTATGGTGTAAATATGTTAATTCCAGCAGGAATCAAAATGGGGACAAAGAGGCTAAATGTTGTTCACCAAAGTAGGTGTGAAGAATATGGAGAAGCCTGGGTGACATCACTGAGGAAAAAAAATAATACAAGTCTCAGCATCCAAATTACTCACATGGGCCATTTTTATCTTTTTAATTCCTGAAAGAATATGGTAGAGGGGAGAGTAGAATTTAGCGCTTACCATTCCTAAAACCCTGTTTTCTACACATTATCTCTCCAGCAGGCAGAGTGCTCTGAGCTGACCAGTGTTACCTTGTTACCTTTTCATGTAGAAAGTTTCAGCCAGAACTGTTCGGCTGATTCCAAAAGATGAAGAGGGAGGAAAATGTGTTTGCCCTTGGTAGAACCTTCTTGGCATCTGTTCTCTGAGGAGCTTTAGCACTTCTGTTTTTAGTTGCTCTCAGAATAACAGGGTTTCCTTCTGGCAGGGATGTGCTTTTTGCTGTCCTCTTGGCAATCCACCCACGTTTGCCAAGCTCTGTGCCTTGCAGAGAAGAATATAGAGATTGAGACCTGGCACAGCAGTTGCCTTACACTTCTCACATACTGCTGATGGTTCATCCCAAGGCTGGGAAGGACTTTTCTGTCATCACAGAAACACTGAAACTGAAGTTGTTGCAGGCTTCTAAGTTCAAAGTCCAAGGAGAGACAGAATTTAATATTGATTAGTTAGAAGTGTGCCATCCCACACTGAGCCAGCCAAGTCACCCTGCCCTGTGCCAGAGCTGCTCTGCTCCTGTTTGGGAAGGCAATTGTTATAATTGATTTAATTCTAGGAAGTGCTGAGCATTTGCTGCTCCTGCTTTGAAGGTTGCAGTTGTCTTCACGACACTGTGATTTTGTTTAATTTTGTTCCTCAATGCTTTCTAGTATGTGTTGTATGGCCCAAGGCAGGTGTCCAGTTACAGAATCAGGGCAACAGAAGAATTATCCAGCTCTCTGCTTGATCTGACTGAATATCCAAAATGCCACACAATTAGCCCACAAGCTGGAGGCAGCAGGAGTGAGTCTTGAACTTTCCCTACAGTCTATTAATTTATGCATTAATATCAGCAACATACAGCCCTTGCGAAGTGCAGCATTGAAAGTTTGCTTTTGAACATCTGCCTAAATCAGCATTGTCTGCAGGACAGTCTGACTGGGTGTCTCTCTTGAAATTTCAGTGGTTAATCATTATCATAAGAAAGCCCAGCAAGATTTCTGTTTTAACAAGATATAGGGAAAAATAAATACTGTGCATGTGTACGAATAGCTGACAACACTGTGTAGTTCCTGCATTAAACAATGGAAAACTTTGTCAGCCTTCGAAGTCACCTAGGGTTAAGTAGAAGTCCTTTCTTCTATGCTGTGCTCTACACGCTACTGAAGCATAATAAATAAGGACAGAAAGATTGGAACCACATGCTGATGTCTCTTTCTTACAACTTGATAACAGCTCTGTCCTCAGTATGAAATGAATGGAGGCTGGCAAATGTGTTACAGTTTTATATTGGTATGAGGCACACTTCTGTTTCTGTAGACAGTGCATACTTGGAAGTTGGTGTAAGCCTGAAATTTTTCTTATTCCAAAGAAGAAGCTGCAGTCAGGACAGGATGAAGGGAAGAGCTTTTTGATTTGAATAGCTGAAATGAAGCAATCGTATGTAGTCACATGTTAAGCAGGGGCTTGGAGAGTAGAAACGCCAAAGCAGATGTTGCAGTGTGTTGCACTATTGCCATCCCTGTCTGAAAGTCCAAGGTTGCCTCTATCTATGGGTACTAAATTTCCCCCCCACTTATAGCCGAAGCAGACAGTTGTACTTTCTGCTAAAAAGCTGAATTTACATTTGTGGAAGAGGCAGTACAGACAGACTGGGACAAAGACTATGGGTGTGAAGAAGACATAAGGCGAGAAAAAAGTTGGAGAGAGGTGTCCAACAGTGGAAGATGCAGATGGGTAACGGTAGTGTTCTGATCTGGTAGAGAGCTGTGAAATTAGTGTGGGGGGCTGTTGGGTAGTGTATAAGATGGTAATTATCATAAGACTATTGGGAAGCCAGTCATTCTGATTTCATGGTAGAAGTGCAAGGATGGGGTTTTAAATAAAAATTTAAAATGAACAAGGAGGACAAACAGCTCAGTTCTATTGTATAACTGCTTATTTAAAGACTACTGTCACTCCTGAGACTGAGTGATTTGGGGATTCTGTGGAAAGGATGACATACAGGTACAAATTTATTAACATTTAATATAACTTAAGCAGACTTCCTGTACCTGAAGGGGCATACAAGAAAGCTGGAGAGGGACTTTTTACAAGGGCATGTAAAGGTAGGACTATGGGGAATGGCTTTAAACTGAAAGAAGACAGATTTAGATTAGATATTAGGCAGTTCTTCACTGTGAGGACAGTGAGGCCCTGGTCAGGTTGCCCAGAGCAGCTGTGGCTGCCCCATCTCTGGCATTGTGCAAAGCCAGGTTGGACAGGGCTTTGAGCAACCTGGTCTAGTGGAAGGTTGGGACTAGATGGGGGTTGGAACTATATAATCTTTAAGGTCCCTTACAACCCAAACTATTCTATGGTTCTATCTATGAACTTACATAATCTAAACACACACACACGTACATATGCATACATACATATAAAGTATATATATGTGTGTGTGTATATACACAACACCCCAAGTCCTTCTCCTCAGGGCTGCTCTGAATCTCTTCTCTGCCTAACCTGTAGCTGTGTCTGGGATTGCCCCGACCCAGGTAGGACCTTGCACTTGGCTTGGTTGAACTGCGTAAGGTTGGCACTGGCCCGCTTCTCAAGCATGTCAAGGTCCCTGTGGATGGCATTCCTTCCCTTCAGCTTGTCAACCAAACCACATAACCAGGTAGATGACGTCAACTGCTTTGCCCCTGTCCATCAGTTCCATAGCCCCATCACAGAAGGTCACCAAATTGGTCAGGCAGGATTTCCCCTTAGTGAAGCCATGCTGGCTGTCACCAAGCACCTTGTTGTTTTTCATGTGCCTTAGCATGCCTTCCAGGAGAATGTGCTCCAAGATTTTGCCAGGCACAGAGGTGAGACTGACTGGTCTGTAGTTCCCCAGCTCTTCCATTTTCCCCTTCTTGAAAATGGGGGTTTTATTTCCCTTTTCAGTCATCGGGAACTTCACCTGACTGCCATGATTTTTCAAATGGCTTAACAACTTCATTTGCCAGCTACTTCAGGACCTGCAGATAGATTTCATCGGGTCCCATGGACTTGTGCACGTTCAGGTTTTTAAGACGATCTCAGACCAGATCCTCTCCTACAGTGGGCCCAAGGTCTTCATTCTCACAGTCCCTGCATCTGCCTTCCAAGACTTGGGTGGTGTGGTCAGAGCCTTTGCCAGTGAAGACTGAGACAAAGAAGTCATTCAGAACCTCAGCCTTCTCCAAATCCAGGGTAGCCAGTTCTCCTGAGAGCTTCCGGAGAGGGCCCATGTTGTCCCTAGTCTGTCTTTCATTTGCAATGTAATTATAGAACCCCACCCTGTTATCTTTCACATCCCCAGCCAAGTTTAATTCTAACTGGGCCTTAGTTTTCCTAACCTGGTCCCTAGCTTCCCAGACAACATCCCTGTATCCTTCCCAGGCTGCCTGTCCTTGCTTCCACCTTTTATAAGCCTCTTTTTTCCCCTCGAAGTTTCCTCAGCAGCTCCTTATCCATCCAAGGAGGTCTCCTGGCCCTCCTGCTGCACTTCTAGTTGGAATGCAGCACTCCTGAGCTTGTAGCAGGTGATCCTTGAATATCAACCAACAGTCCTGGGCCCCCCTGCCCTCCAGGGCTATATCCCATGGAACCTTACTAAGCAGGCTCCTGAAGAGGCCAAAGTCTGCTCTTTTGAAGTCCAGGGCAGTGAGCTTGCTGCACGCTCTTCTCACTGTCTGAGGATCTCGAACTTGACCATCTCATGATCGCTGCATCCAAGGCTGCCCTGGAGCATCACATTTCCAACCAGCCCCTTCCCTGTTGGTGAGCATAAGGTCAAGCATGGCACCTCTCCTTGTCGGCTCTTCTATTACTTGCAGAAGGAAGTTGTCTTCCACACAACCGAGGAGCCTTGCTCCCTGGGGCGGGTTTTCCCCGCTCAGGGCGGGGCCGTCCCTTCTGGCTTCGCCCCCTGTGAGTCCCTGCTCCCCGCGGCGGAGCTGCCGGCTCCCGGGCAAGGCCGGGCGAGGGCTCGGGGCTCCCTCGGTGGCCCTCGCCGGTCAGAACTGAGGCTCCTGGAGGCGGGTTTTTCTCTCGCTCCGGGGTTGAAGGCTCCTCTATGGAGGCACTCACCTCGGCAGATACTGCAGCATTTTGGGATGATGTGGCTCACTGACTGATGGCTTCTTTTCACTTCTGTCAACACTGGTGCAGATGTAAATCAAGTCTATGAGTCTGCTCTTCCTTACATGTCCTAGATGTAGGTACTGAGCTCTTTAAGCTCCCTGCTGTTTTGCTACATTTAATTTGTCTTAGACTTCTGTATTCATTCTCTTTGCCAGGCATTCATTTCAGCAGTAAATTACACCGCTATGGCTTATGTTCCCTGTTAAAAAAATCTTTAAAAAAGTGTTAGGAGAGTAAATGGGAGTGTAAGTTTTACATTTCAGAAGTCAGGGAGATCATCAGAGATGGCCCCATAGTCTTGCATTATGTTGAATTATTTCCGTTGTCCTCAGTCAGTTACAGAAACACAGATACTGGCTTGTGTGAATCCAGATCCTTCCTCTCTCCTGTTTTACGGCTTTCCAGTATTCTTGGCTGCACGTTTCTATGCAGAAATCTGTTGCTTGTGTAAAATGGGTCACGTTTTATGATGCATGTAGCAGAGTTGTGCAGGCTTAACCCTTGAAGCAACTGTGGCTGTTAACCACAGTGACGCGTGACAAAGCATCCATGAAAACATGAGCAGTGCCTGATGTTTTCAGACCTCTGAGATAGAATTTATACAGAAAAGAATCAGGAACTCTGCTAAAAAAAATAATGTTTTGCATTTTAGCTTGTCCAGATGGATTCTTTGGGCTTGACTGCCACCAGGTGTGCAAGTGCAAGAATGCTGCTGGCTGCGACCATGTCCTGGGAACATGCCGCTGCCTCCCTGGCTGGCTGGGAGAGACCTGCGAGCAGCGTACGTATAAGCTGCACTCACTGTCCTCATTCACAAACTCTTGCAGTGCTAGCATGGGTTCCTTCTGGGAATGTAGGTTGACCTACCAGTGTACAGCTTTAGATAGGTCACATTCCTTTCCAGAGATGCCCAAAAAGGGAATAATTCTTGGTAGCTGTGTAAATAATCAACTTTTTTTTTTATCTGCTGTTGGCACTTGTCAAACAGTATAAGCATCAGTTTTTAAATAGCAGAGCTGTCTTCTACCATATGATGAATTTCTGCTTTTTATTTTTGTGCAACATTAAGAGATGAAATGTTTCTGGTCTATCTCATCTAATTATCCATTTATTGTTACAGATTAGAAATGCACAATGTGGAAAAATCTGAGCTGCGACTACTTATTTGAGCATGACAAAATAGCTTTTTAACTTAGAAAAGTTGTTTGTTTTTTAAAAAAACCCCTAGATTTTCACAAGTATAGATTATCCTACAATCCTTAAGCTAATACGGGGTTTTTGTATGTTTGTGTGTATGCATATATAAGATTGGCTCTTCTGAGATACCGTTCATGAAATTTCATGGCAAATTATATTACTTTCTTTAGCTACATGGCATCACATATGGATATCACTGAGCCTGTTTGCAATATTTAGCAATTATGTGGGTTTTTTTAAGATTTTCAGGTTTTAGCCTCTCAACTTTCTTCTTTCACTTTAAGATGATGTCATCATCTATACTTCCTTTTGGAATTGTGACTGCTGTCTGCAGGACTATGTTGTAGGCCTGGGGTCCAAAGCAGCTCCACAAGGAGCCAACTTTCATTGTTAATGAACACTTTCACAGGATTTCTTTACTCCACAGGTTGCAGATTTCTGCAATAGGAAACTGGTTCAATTTAGTAAACAGAGAGAAATGGAGAAATGTTAATTGTATTGAAACAATTCCATTTTCCAGCCATATACCGTATTACAATCTATCAGCCCTGTTTGAGGGTTGCGCTTGCTCTTCATATTTTTCCCTCTTTTTCCCCTACCACATAACATAACCTGTCTTCTGACAGGCTTCTCCAAAATCCCTTGCTTTTTTTATTTACAGGAGAGTCAATGCTGGTGAATCTTTCCGCTTATTAGATATTTCTGCAAAAAATCCCACCACTACAGTCCTTTTTGCCTCCTCGTGGCCCCCCCTAGGAAAGCTTGGATCTCTGTCTCTCACTACCTGAAGATGGTGGTGGCAATACTCTCCTGTGGGTGTAGGTTGGTGAGCTGACCATGAAGTAAATGCAGTGGCAGAGCCATTATAGCCATACTGCAGAGCAGTAAAGGTAATGCTGAACAGGTACAATGTTTGCTTCTCGGTCACAGCCCATTTTTACTGCCAAGTCAGGGCATTAGCAGTATATCACCTTGGCCCTTCCCTACTCCTTAGACTGCATTAGGGATGAGAAGCTTTGTTTCATATTTCATTAAATTCAATTAAGAAAAGTAGCTCTTTGTCAACAGCTTCCTGTGCCCCCCCTACTAGTGAGAATTAAAATAATTATTCTCTTGTGCTGCAGCCATTAGAGCTTTATGCTGACTTGATTTATTCTTCACACTGGTGAAGGTGCCAAAGCCTCTGAGGCCTCCTTTGCCTGTGAGTAAAAAAGCAAGATCGCTTAATTATGCAGAGGGTAACCTCTTTTTCTCATGGCTAAATGATGAATCTGCATTTTGATTTTAAGACTGGACCTCAGCCCACATTGCTCCAAAGCTGCTCAGAATAAAGCAACCATGGGTCTGAGATGGCAGCTCACCATTCTCCATCTTTGTTTGGTGTTTAATGTTTGCCTTGCCAGTTCCTAGGACTTGCTAGCTCTAGCAGCTGGAAGGACGGCACTCGTGTTCAAGTAATCAGATTTCAGGCAATGTGCTGGAGGATACTGAGGAATAATTTTGACATCATGGGATTTGAATTGATCTTAAACCAGCCATGCAGTGCATTTTATACACTGCTATCTAATTATGGGCTATATGGACAGTAATGCCTTTTGATGAAGCTGCCTAACACTTTCCATTACAAGACCATGTTTTTCAATTGCTTATAAATAAATTATATTAATCTAGGATGAAATACGCCAAGCAAGCTCTGCCTTGGCTTAAGTTTGTATTTGGTGATTTTTTTTTTTATTTTGGGGAGGGGGCTGGTGGGAGGGTTGAGGCCTAAGATATTTCAGGTTTCCAGGAAACAAGTTTAGGAAAAGTATGTCGCTTATTTGTTGGTGGAGTTTTAACAGTTTCACGAAGTTTTGTAGTGCCTTAGTGCTACAGAAGTGAGGATTTGACATTTGGCATCTCTTTGTGTCAGAGATGTAACCACCTTCCTTTCTGTATACAAACCTGTCCAAATTTTGCTGCCTCAAAAAAAAAAACCAACCCCCCCAAAAAACACCTAGCTCCCCCCCCCCCAAAAAAAAAATCTGATGTTGCATATGGTTTGTAGAAGCTGAACACAATTCTGCATCTGCATTTTGCTCTGATTCTATTAGTAGTAAAAATGTCTCATTCTGGAGCTGTTGGGGCTCAGCGGGATCTTCACAGAAGCAGTTCCCTGTGGTAAAAAGAAGAGACCAAACTGGTCTGCAAAATGTATGAGTATGAAAAGACTGGCTCTTCCAGAGTCTCTGCTCATAGGAACTGATAACGAGGGGTTTGACGTTTCATAGTGCGTGAGCACTTGACTTTGCAAATTCCCTGTTCTTTTAAAGCCGAAGCTTCAGTTTGGGGAGAATAATTCACAGGAGCTGCATGAAATCAAAGCTTCTGGACACCCTGTAGTGTCTTAGTGCCCCTTATTTCCCTGTTCTCCCCGGCATTTTTGATGGCTGTTGACTTCCAGTCTGGAAGAAAATCTCCAATTTTATGTGTTCCTTACTCTGCATGCAAAAAGGGATTTAAAAGACTGCCAACAAATAAATCCTCCTCTTACAGAGAAAAGGCACTGAGAGGAAAATTTTGAAGTAGGAAGTCTAATAATTTAAATCTTTCTATCACTTTTTTCCTTTGCATTTATCATGAAGAATGGAGAAAAGGCCCAAGGATAATTGTACATTCAGTTGTGGAACTTCATAAAATAGCTTCAATATATCACTTGTTACCTTAATCTTTAGAAAAGTACTTTGAGAATCAGGACTGTCCCACCAAGAAGGTAAATAAAGTTTATATCCACCCAAAAGAATATTTAAAATCTTCTTCTCCAGAAATTTCTGCTTTCTTACCAAAACTTTCACTGGAATAGTCATGTGTCTTCTCAGTAAGAATAACAAGAGCTTTGCATGCATACTCCAAAAACCTCACACAAACCACTACTAACCAGTCAGGGGACCTGGTTGTGAGCTGGTTTTTCCTTTGGCTTGGTTATGATATAGTTCTGGTCTGTATTGTGGAAATATTTAGTTCTGCTCCCAAAACCAAGCCAGAGCTGTGTAGGACGGGCTGAACTTTTAACTTGGCAGCTAAGCTTCATTTGCAGAACTTTTAACTGTGATGGGATTGAGCTCCTGCACTTTCTTGTGGTTTCAGTGTGGATGGGGTCCAAGCAATGGCAAAAATGAACACTGTTGAAGAGAAGTACTGAGAGAAAAGGTGTCGGTGAGAATTGTACTGGGAAACTGAAAGTCCTCAGATGGGAAGAACAGGGCTGAGAATGGGTCAGATACATCAACCAAGTTCACCCCTGAGGTCAAAATGGTTTCATGCCTCACTTCAGTCCCCAGGGGCATGTCCTCCAACAGCCCTACATCTTATTCTGCACTCTGACACCCTCAAAGGCATAGAGGTTTCAGTAAAAAGTCATTGTTTGCATCTGATCCTAGGAGATGTCACATTCAGCGAGTGCAGAACATTTTTGGATCAGGGATAGTCTTTTTTTGCCTCTTCAATGCATACCAGCAGTACCGCAGGCACAAGAGGCTCTGACATCTTCATGCCAGTGAAGGAGAGACTCCGTAAGGCAGGCACAAAAACCATGCAAGGAGGCTATCCAACTTCATCAACTCATTTTGTATTTTTTGGGTGATAGCTGAAGAAAACAGGGTAGCAGTACTGTCTGTTTTCCACCATTTAAAGCTGTCCAAATCTCCAGTTCAATAGAGACTAGAGGACTTTTATCACTGCCATTTTTCATAGGCAGCAGCACTGAAAACAGAGCTGCAGCAGGAGTACATTTGCAAGATGGCTGTGTTAAATTTTCACCTGGGAGCCAGCTGCTTAACAGAACACGTTGAAAATATCAGCCCTCTTTGACCAAAGAATGAGACTCTGGGTGAGCAAAGGCATCCAGCTGTGAAAAATGAACACTGAAAACAATGAAGTTGTCAGTTCTCTTACCAGGATGCAAATAAATACCTGAGCTGTCAAGCTGGTGGTTCTGCTGGACCATTAGTTTAGTACAAAGGCATTCTGCAGGGCAGGGGATGACAGCTGATCCATCACCTGAGCAATCCTGCCCTTTGAGAAATACCTCTTCAGAACATGTATGATACGTATTTTTAAGCCATGTTATTTAGTGTCAGGCATGGTTCGTATATGGGCTTACACACCCTTATGATGTGAAAAGTGTGTCACTGGAAGCCAGTTTCAAACTGATTTCCCTGTCGCTGGGTTGTGTCTCAGGTTTTCTCTGTGCAATGCCTCCTTTGATGCTTCCTTATGGGTTTTTTACAGAATTCTCTCATTGCAGCCTGCCAGGGGGACAGCTATGGGCCAGGCTGCAGCCACATGTGTCAGTGTCACAACAGAGCATTCTGTCATCATGTAACTGGGACATGCCTTTGTAGCCCAGGGTGGAAAGGGGCCACCTGCCAAGAAGGTACAATTGGAAATTCAAACCCCTGCCAGAGAATTACAGGAGGGAAAAATTACAGGGGGCTTTGCTGGTATTTTAATTATCAGCTAATTGTCCTGTGTTGTCATTGGTTTTGTATCTGCACAATTGCATGGACTGGTCCATTAAATACGTCTGTGAAACCATGCTGCAGGGGCTGGGTGTAGGAACTCGGTACGCTGGGCAAGCTCTGAAACAGTCATAAACTGGAAAGAGAGATGATTCTGAAGGCTGATTAAGGGAGAAAAGGTCCATAAAACTCCCAATTATGACACTGAAATGAACCTCTTTTTTTTCTATGGCCTGCTTTACTGTCCCATGCGCCTGACTGATCCTCCTCATTACTGTATACTGTTCCAGACATAGCCTAAATCCAGAACATGTGTAAGGCATTGGTACTTCCAGTCTTGGCAATTAGACCAATACGTGTGACTCAAATACAAGCCCAACTCGGGGAACCTTAAGAAAAGAGGCTGGCAAAGAAAGGCTGCCCTGAGGCTTACATTGTAGTCCCTGCATACAAGCAGCTGGAAAACTTCAATCCATCCCTGATGCAGAAGGCTCTTTTTTTCTGTGCCTCCCCTGGGAGGTACCTGGCTCTGTAAGCAGTGCCGCAGAGCCAGGGATGCTGCTGTGGGTGCTCCTATGTATGCTGCATTCTGGAGTCAGCACTAAAATTTTCTGGTTTACATGAAGGCCTCAAATACAAAACCAAAGCAAAAGTTAAAAAAACTGTTGTCAAGTATAAAGACATTGTCAAATATAACCTTTTTATTTAATGATACATTTGGGAATTTCTTTTCTCTTTGGAAGTAAGGTGGTAGGTGTGTGTGTGAGGCTGGATGAGCTGTCCTCTGGTAACTGTGCTTTTGCAGAGTGAGAACTTGCTCCTGTTAACATCTTAAAAAGATGTTACTCTAGGAAATGACAGAGGTGTGTATTTTTTGTGCCAAAAAAAAAGTAGGTTCTATCCATAGGAATTGGTTGTGTTAGGAATTAATAAACTTGCTTAATTGAAATTAGGTAAAATGTGCAATGTCATCAGCCAGCTGTGGGTAGCAGGATCAATCAGAAAAGGAGTTGTGATTTTAAGAGGACTACAAAGAAACTCTGAAAACAGGAAATCAATAACTCCATTCCTTGGTGCTGAGAAAGCTGGTAGGAACCAAGAGATGTTTTTTGCAGGTGTGAACAGAAGATCTTGAGGCCTTTTGCTGGGTCCCAGCTAATTCTCTTAGTCACTTATTTTGTTCCCAGACCAGTTTTACATTGGTCTGTGTAATTCCTTATTAGTCATGGCTTCATTTTCACTCAGTTGTACCTCGCACAGTGTCTGCATGACCACCCGGGCAAGAAGGGGTGTAAGCTGGGAAAGGTTGCATTTAACCTGTGTCCTTCTTCTACCTTCTTAATAGAAGGCTTTTGTCCTACCTCCTCTTCGCAGCCTGTCCCACTGGATGGTATGGTGCAAACTGTCTCCAGCACTGCATCTGCCACAGCCAGGCAACGTGTGACCATGTAACGGGCGAGTGCCAGTGTCCCCCGGGTTGGACGGGGATAGCATGTGAGCTGGGTGAGTCTCTTCATGTCCCATGTCCTCCATCTTTCCAGCACCTTGTTTCTGTTGCTGTGCAGGGAAATTCAGTTTTGATGACAGTTTGAGACAGCTCAGAAAAAGGAGAGGATGAGTAGAGGGCTGGAGAGCACCGAGTGTGGAAAGGCTGAAAAAATCGGGGTTGTTTAGTCAGAGATGAGAAAACTGAGAGGAGATATGGCACTGGCACTTGAATATATAATGGTGCTAGAAACTTGCTGGACACAGGAGAGGAGTATGAAATTCTCTGTCCCTTCAGGACAGGGAAGATAGGTAATGAGCTCAATTTGAGGAGTAAAAAATAATGTAAATCCTCCAAGAGGAAAACAAGTTATCTCTAGAGAATTTTGTTAAGGGAGGTTTCAAAATCTCCTTCACTGAAGGTTTTTAGGACCAGCCTATTTCAGAGGCATAAGTGTGTTTTTTCTGGAGTCCTTCCAGCTTGGCCCCCCCATCAGTGTCCCCTGTTTCATTTCAGAGTGTGGGGACAGGAGGTATGGAGAGGGATGCGAGCAGAACTGTACCTGTCACCATGGGGTTTGTGAACAGCACTCAGGAAAATGCATCTGCCATGCTGGCTGGACTGGGGATCGCTGTGATGTTGGTAAGGGCAGTTCCTTCTGCAGATGCTTTGCTTGAACACTCTCTTCTGCAATCAGCCATTTCTGCCTCCACAATATGAAGTCTTTTCTATTCTGTATCTTAATTTTCCAGTGTAGGCCAATAAGAGATAATGTTGGTGTGAGCACTCACCAAGTATCTTAGAAGCACCACAGGCAGGTCTCTGCCTATCCGTATGTGCATGCCCTTGTCCAAATCATTTTATGTCCTCCTACTTCTGTTCTCTGCCTGCTGAGAAAATGAAGGTTATTTCTCTACCTTATGGGCACAAGGAAGAACATATAAAAGGGAGTGAGTTGTAAGGAGAGTTTGCCTGATCAGCCACATGCTGCTGTACCTCTATGGGCCATTGAGGGGGAGCTCAGCAAATTGGACTGTGACAGTTCAGTTTGTACCAATCTTGCATGTGGTCCAGATTGCTCAGATTTGACATAGCTGTCTGGTGTGTTTAGGTCCATGTAAATCCCTGAAATAGAAATCTTGTAAGCAATAGATATCGGATGACTTGAAATGGGCTTTCAGCTTTGCCATTGACATGCTGTGATTTTTTGCAAGCCACAAGCAATTTTCTGATGTCTCCTGCAGTGCTGAGGACTCACAGAACCTCAAACACCAGCATGGCTTGTAAAGCCTTCACAGTGCCCACCTTCCTTTTCTTTAGGCCTCGCTTTCACTTTGATCACTTTGCAGAGACCTGTGAGGTGGAAAGCAGTATGTGGACACAGCATATTTTCACCGTTCAAACATCTGCTCCGTTGTGGATAACCATGTAAATGTGAATGGCATTGTCATCTGTATAGACACCATCTGGTTGTATTCTTGACTAGGACTAAGTCTTTGCAAGCTTTCACATGCAGACTCATTAATAGCCAATACTAAATGTTTTTAATATTTTTAGTATATTTTCAACTATGTTTTCTGGGCATGCAGTCTTCTAAATATACATCACCATGTGCGAGAAGAACAATATTGGCCCATTTGCCAGTGACAGATGCTTTCCATGCAGCGGGAAGAACTATTGCTCTCTCTGCTTCTCCTCACAGTCTGCCCCGTGGGATTTTTTGGCAAGTGGTGTGAGGAACAATGTGACTGCGTACACGGCTTGTCCTGCCACCATCAGACTGGAGCATGTCACTGTGAAAAGGGATGGAGAGGGAGGCACTGTGACAGACGTGAGTGTCTGCTGGGCATTTACGGAAGGAAGTTCAGGTCGGCATGTACCTTACTCCCAAATCCAGAGCTGATGACAGGATCCTTTCATTCCTGCATTGCTCTGTGGGGTTGGTTTGGGAGTGCTCATGGGAATGGGTGCAGCAGATCTATTGGAGGGAGTAACTTTGCAGTGTCCTGCCACTGTTGCAGCTTGCTTGCCTGGCCGCTATGGTGTGGCCTGTGCCCAGAGGTGCCGGTGTCCCATGGGTACACCCTGCCATCACCTGACGGGTGAGTGCGGATGTCCTCCAGGATTCACTGGCTACAGCTGTGAGAAAAGTAAGTTTGTTATCAGAATACAAATACTTCCCTTGTAAATTAATTAAGAAGCTTATTTCTTAAATAAAAGCCTGATATAATGCCTGAAGAGGGAGGAAGCACCAACCTCACAGCAGTGAAGATGGACAAGCGCTGCTTGTCAGTCACACAAATGATTTGGCCACTTCTGACCCCTGTGCCTGGCCCAGTTTGGGCTGCCGGGTTTGCCCCCTCTAGGTTTGCAGCTCACAGGCTGGCAGGGAGAAGCTGGGGGCTAAACTTTATCAAAATAGGCTAAAGAGATGATTGCAGAGCCGAGCCCACAGCCATTACTCTGCCATGGGTAAAGCACCAGCTCTGCTTTCTGTTGGCCTTATCCCCATGAGAGACCATCTATTCCTGCTGTCAGAGCTCATGGAAATGTCATTACCTGTTTTTTCTTCAGTGTTGAGTTTGGCTGTCTGGAGCTGGCTTTGAAAATAGGCTTGTTCTGTTACCCCAGCTGCATAATTTTGACTTTGTTCTTCCTTACAATGTTTTGCCTAGCACTGCTTTAGCAAAAACAAAAACAACAACAGAAAAGAATTGAAAGAATTTACATTGGTGTCCCGTATCATCCACTAAAGGACTGTTAAATCCTGACCCACATCAGGGCAACTTAATGAAAGTGAAACACAAGAATTAGCTGTGGAATGTCCAAAACCTCTAGGCAATATGACTGTCAACAGGGCAAAAGAAACCTGCAAAGATGCCGGTGGTTCGGCAGCTTTGTAAGTTTAAACTCCCTACAAAAGGTAGAATGTCTTTGTACACATGCCTGGTCCCTTGTGAATTATGCTGTTTTAGTCAATTTTACCTGACATTTACCTATGATTTTTTCTAGTGACAAGAAAATTGTATCTGGCCCTTGACAGTTGGGCACAAATTGACTGAACGAAACAAAATCAAGCAGTGAAGTAACCCCCAAGTAAATGTAATAAATCCAAAGTCCCAGAGGAGAGCGTCATTTTGTAGGCAGGGCTTTTATTTAATAAATTTGAGCTTGAGCTTTGTTTGTGTGCTATATTTACTAAGACAAATTTAATTTATTGGTTTACATTTCCTCTTCCCCAAGCTTGTCCAGCAGGCACGTATGGCAAGAACTGTAACCAAGTATGTCAGTGCTCTGCTGAGAATGAAGAATGTCACCCAGTGACTGGCAACTGCATGTGCCGCCTGGGGTACTATGGGGCACGCTGCAATATCCGTGAGTATCTTTGTGGGCTGCACACTTTGTGAGCAAAGATCAAGTTAAGCAGAAGCATGTGCTAGCATTGAGTTCATCTGTGTCCGTACCTGCAGTGTTGACTCAGATAAATATAGATTAGGTATGAGAAGTAAGTTATATTATAAGAAGTAAGCATAGACTGGGATAAATTTACAATTATAAAAATACCTGTATTAATTGCAAGGGATTAATGGGGAAAAAAGTAAAAAAGGCTCATTTGCTAGCTAATTTCTTTCCAATTTCATGCCACGCTGAAGAATATCAATATCATTCTTGCATTGACACCTGAATACTGTGTAGCTCTTTCATTTCTAAATATCTAGGCCAAAATACTTCCCAAAATCTCTGCATGCTCAAGTAAGGACAAATGGTTATTAGAAAACACCAAGCTGCAATTGGCAATAAATCTAAGTGATTCATAAAGTCAGTTAAGTTGTAGGGCCTTCTGAGGAACAATCAAATTAAACAAATTGTTACTCAGGATTGAAAAATGGTGACTAGTGTAGAGGACAAATGCCAATTGGCCGAACACTCCATCATAAAAAATATTACCAGATCCACATGCTGCATGCTGGTATTTTAGGACATCTGTAAAGTTGTTTCTGGTGGAATGTGACAACTGATAAGAAACATATACCAAAGTATCCAATGAAAGAGACAGTTTATTACCTTTTTATTTACAACTTTAATTTTGTTTTTACTCCATGGCTTGTAAGTCTCATTTAAAAAAAGAAAAAAGCTGTGGACTTTCAAGCTCAGTCTTCCTGTCTTTGGCAAAAGCTCATTTTCTTTTCTTGGGAATCCAGTGTGGCTCTGTTTGGTTTGCTTGCTTTTTGGGGTGATATTTTGGATACAAAGGCCAGCTGCAATATATATGGTTCTAGTAAGGGTTAAACCTATGCTTTATTCCTTCAGTAGAAATAGGAAAGGGGCTTATTTAGAGATGGGCATTTATATTATCATCATGTCATCACAAATCATTCTTTAAAATATAAATGTAAATGTAAATATAAGGATTGATTCTATCCTCCTTTGTGCATCAGTTCTCACTGTGAGATCAAAATCAATCCTTCAACACCTAGGCTAGAGCCATCTGGATCCATTATACATTAGATTATAATAAATGTTATAGTAGAGTGGTAGTAGAGATCAACTTTTTAGCAGTATCATTTTAAAAGACTTAGTCATGGTTAGCCTATTACATTTATGTAGCAATCTTTCAGTAGTCATTACCTGTGCATATAGTACTAAATCTCTGTAGATTACAGTAAGTTATCAAGCTTGCTTAGGTCCTTAACATTTTATTTCAGAATTTTGAATTTTAAAGCAGAATTACATTGAAGTCCTGATATAAAAAGAAATTACTTACAAAATGAAGTCTGTGGTTCACTGCATTCAGAGGGGATTTTGCCACAGAATTCTCTGTAGCTAGGATTAAACCTACAGTGTATGAGACATGAGCCTTCATGGCATTGTGTTCTCTTTGATTCCAAAAATATGTAATATTTCATGGAGCAAATTCTTAATAAATACGGTTTTGTTAAATGTTTGCTGGAGAGGTAATGGAATAGTAGAGGTTCAGAGAGGGTGCATCTATGTGGGCTTTTTTTTTTTACCTATTCTTCCCTGTGCCACTGAGATTATTGCATAGACATAAAAGCTGATGGAAAGCATATTAAAAGTGAGTTATTTTTAGGTTTAGGTTAGTGGAGTGAGAGATTGTGGACCTGATTCTAAAGTGACTGTCTGATAATCAAGGACAGCTAGCATTACTTTGGCGGGAATATTGCATGTTCCCACAATCCTCACTACAGGGAGAAATAGGGCTGTTCCAGAATGAAGAAGCATTCGATATAATATTAAAAACAGCATAGGGAGGCGCTCCCAAAGACGTGAAATGGGCTTCAGTCCAGTCAACATGTGTCTGGATGCTGCTGGAAACGTTTTCTGGCAACCATTGCTATATTTGTAGTACTGTGAAAAAGAGTTCAAGAAAGTATCTATAAAAGGTGTAGTTGGCTGGGAAGTCGAATTTCCAGGAGCCAAGAGCAACGAGGCTTTCATGTTCTCAGATTTTGGAGTGAAGAGCTGAAACAGTCTCTTGGCAGGATCCAGAGGAAGCAGACAAACTAGCAATAAGGTTCCCATCAGTTGTCCATAACTCAGTGGACAGGCAGATCTACTTGAGTGAAGTTATGAGTAAAAAGCAGTAAGTGGTGGTGTAATGGATGAAAAAAACCATGCTATGTCTCTGTGACATTTACTGGGCTGGGTGAACTCTGAGCCAGAAAGACCTCACCAGCTTCACCTTCAGGCAGTAGGTAACAGGATGTTTCAGAACTGATTTTTTTGACAATGCAATTAATAACTGGTAGAGAAAAACCCCAGTGTATGCAGTTGGTATGCAAAGATTTAGGAGCTCTTGGTCATGCCAAACCCGCCCAAATCAGAAGGAAAAAATCAGGAAATGAGTTGTAAAATCTGGCTGCCACTCGTGCCGTTCTCAGAAAAACAAGTCAGATGCACAGGAAACTGTTAAATTAGAAAATGTCTTTATGAGATAACTGGTGGTTAGAGGCTAACCCTCTTTATGAAGACAGAACCTACTTAAATGGCAGGACACTCTGTAAATTACCCTAGCTACCTTCATAGAAGATCTACTACAAAATAGTAACAGATGAGATGGCCTTATTAATAATCTTGTGAACATCGCAGCTGATGCGTTTGCCCTGCTTGTGCTGCTCCCTGTTGAACCGAAATAAATAAAATGCTGCAAGGGTAAATAAATTTGTAAGGGGGGAGTTACTGCATCCCTTTCAATAATGGAGCAGCTCTTGCTAGTGTTGAGCTGAGGAACAGCTCTGAGGGCTTTGCCAGGGAGAAGCAACATGCTTAGGACTGTGGGAAACAGAAACAAAGAGAAAAGCCAAATGATGACTGAAAGGAGAGGGAGGAGAACAGGAGAAACTCACCGAGAGTCCAATTGAATCATTGAATCTATTGAATCATTGAATCTGGGTGTGTTCTTAACTTTATGTCTTGGTGTAAATGAAATAGATGTTGCAGGGCTCACTCCTGCATGCCGGGGTTTGCACATGAAACAGATTTTATGTACAGACAGATGAAGCACTGATGACAAAGTATTCAGAGAAGCCATGTTTGAGAAGGGCTGGGGTAAATATCTGCATGGTATAAAAGTGTGTATGTGCTTACTTCTTATGATCTGCTATCCTGATTCAAGGAGAAGCCAATTTTCAGTTTTATTTTAAAAGACATCCCTTTAAAGCTTCATCATAAGCTCTCCCTCTCTATTGAATAGTTCAAAATATCCAGAGATTTCACTAGCTGCTTAGAGCATGCTTTCATGTCTTCAGAAAAGAGAGAAAAAAATATATGAAGTTACTTACGCACAGATTGAGAGAGATCTGTTGCTTGGAGACGTGTGCAAATATATATTCAACCAGATTTCCAAATTAACCATACCCTTTCCGTTTTCCAAGGGAAGAGAAGGACGGAGCAAAGAAATAACATGTGATTGTAGTAGCACTAGTGTAACAGTTCAAATATGATCATGTGGCTCTAAAAGCACTAGTTTCTCCCTATTCCAATACAGTGAAAAAATTTAATAACCCACATCTCCAAAGTTCAGTGATGGCACACTGGAGGCAACCCTGTCAGACACAGGCACGTGCTTAGCAATTCTGCCCACCTCTCCCTCCGTTCTGTGCTCCATGCCTCCAAAGAGTATCTCGAGGACATGAGCTAAGCATGGCAGATGCATTCATGTCTCCCTGATCTTGTATTCAGTGCTCCGTCAACATTAGCTGTCCAAAAAGAAACCAGAAATGCTTGCTACCACCTCAAAAACCTCTTCATGGACAGCTTGTTGCCATGTAACCCTGGTTTAGCAATCCATCGATGTTTCTTCTGGTTAATATGAAATACATCTGCTTTGTGATTTTAGTCAGAGAATTTTCTGGCTTTTCATTTAAACCATCTCTCTCCTGTAATCTATCTTCTGAGAAGGTGTATTCTGAAATTTCATGTTATTGTCATGTGTGCAGTTTCATCATCCTCCATGCACAGCACTAGATGTGCCAGGGCAATGCCAACTTCAGTTTGGAGAGAAGGAGTAGATTATAGGGAAAAGAAACTTTCTACAACTTAAACATCTTTAAAAGGTGATACCTGCCCCAGTATTCATAACTGGTCAGCTAAAATAACTGCTAAAATAGGCAGAGATGGACAAAGGCTTTTCACCACCTCAGACAAAGTATGCTGTCACTGCTCAAAGGAAGAGGGACCAGGGCCCCATGTCTCCATCTCCGCCATAGGAGGGAAAGGGTGAACAGGTTGATTTAGAACAGAAATGAAAGAGGAAAACTTCTGAAGAAGTGAGCTTGCATTTCTTGCTGCTGTCACATATGAAGAATGGGAGGAACAGACAGAGCCAGGAGTAGTCAGACTGGGATCAGTGGCAGCAGTTGTTTCAACTCTTCAGGGGTTTGCCATTGCAAGTCAGTGCTGCCTTGCTGCCCAATGGACTGTATTGCCTGAGGCAGCCATCTGCTCGTCAGTGCCTCCTCCTGGCCCTCTGGATGTGAATAGAGTTAGGAAATGAAAAACTTTATTTTGATTGAAAGTAACAAAAGTGATTATGACATGAAATGCAAAGGGCTCAATAGCACATAGCCTAATTGCTGTTTTGTTCTTTTAAAATAGGGTGTCCAAAAGGTACTTATGGTTCAAACTGCCAAAACCTCTGTAAATGTATGAATGGAGGCCATTGCGACCCCACGTCAGGAACTTGTGATTGCACACCTGGTTTCATTGGAGCTGACTGTAGTAAAAGTAAGCCAACATTCATGTTCTGCTTCTTTCAAGAAACAGCAGAAAGAGTAATCTGCATAAGAGCTTGTCAGTAGAAAAACAGACAGATTCCAGCTACTCCTTCTTGAATTGTAAATCAGGATTCCAGCTTTGTAAAAAATCTCTTGCAAAATATTTTCCCTCTCTTCTGCATGTGTAGAAGCAAGGACACTCGTCCCAGGATTACAACCTGCTTGCCCAAATCTATTTCTAAAGCCAGCTCAGCATGAATTGTTCAACTTCTTTCTTCCTGTCTAAAATTTCTAGGTTCAGAAATTAGCTCAAATATTTTGCTTCACACTGTGCTGCCATTAGTTTCAATAAATGGGAAAAAGATCAAGTTTTGTCATGGCAAAACTGGTAAAAACTCCATGGCAACTCTACTTTTACTTCTCTATTTCAGAGCTAAATAGCATGGCTTTCTGTGCTATTTCCAAAGCTACGTTCTCCGTGAAGTTCTCTTCAACTTATTCGCAGAAGGGCAGTGTTTTAATGTTTAGTAGTCTATAGCTTTGTTCTTCAGCATAGGACAGCATCAATATTAAGGAAAGAAGGACTTGTCAGAAGTCTTTAGCTGGAAGGATGAGCAGCTGATATTCCAGTTGTACACTCACCTTTTTGGTAGGAAACCTACTAAATGTTCCATGTGAAGCCATGGGTTATATTTATAACCTTAAGTAAAGTTTTAGAGAATGAAGCAGTTGTGTCTTTGGATGGGGTTTGGTTTCATAGTTGTTGCTTTAAAGCACACTAACTGGAATAAAACCAAAGCTAACTCTAAGATCCTGCCTATGTTAAAAATGAAAACTGGCATTGGATGCCCAGGGTGTTTAACAAAAGAATGTGTTTCCTTCAGCTTGCCCTGAAAACCGATATGGGAAGGACTGCACCCTGTTCTGTGCATGTGGTAAAGGTCAGTGTGACCCACGCACTGGCAAGTGTACCTGTCCTCCCGGCCAAATGGGACCCAGCTGTCAGCAAGGTAACAAAGCAGGACCCAAGGTCATGTTGTCAGTTGATGACATACTTAGAACAACCAGCAAATAGGACTCAGCTCCAAACATTGTTTAGAAGTGTGTTTCCCTATGTCTTTGCTTGATAACACTGCAGTTTGCTGTACTCTGCCCCTGTCCCTCTCCGTTCCACCACCCTGCCTTCCTCCTGCCCACATCTCACCGCTTTGCTCCACCACGTTTGGTACCATTGCACCAGTTTCTCAAAAAAGCCAAAGCAACTCCTTTGAGAGACTGCAGTCCAAACAGAACATAAAGAAGGTGAAAAGGGTAGTTTGAACCACCTGACATGAGCAGTGTGAAGGAGCTGTGGATAGATGGGACTAAATTTAGAAGCAAATTGCTTTAGCTGAAAGAAATGAATGTCAGAGATTTGAAGAGGGCGAGTTGAGAGATGGGACAAAGGAAGGAGAAGAAAGGAAGTGGATATTGAGTTAAGCCAAGTGAGAAGTTACGGTGAGACAAAGTGTTTGGATGAAACTGCTAATAAGCATGGAGTAGAGCATCCCACAGCCCTCTGCAGACACAAGGCACTTGGGATACTCTGTGGGGAGCATGTGTTTGTATTTTTTCCCTGTCACCTTCATCCTTTTTTGGGATGCTAACACTTTTTTTTTCTTTTTTTTTTTTTTTCTTCAAACTTTGTTAATTCTCTGTAGTGTGTCCCCAGGGACAATATGGCCCCAACTGCCTCCTGACGTGTACCTGTCAGAACGGTGGTATCTGTGACCATGTGGATGGCAACTGCACTTGTGGGCTCGGCTGGACAGGAAAATCGTGTGAGAAAGGTAATTTTCTGCTTCAGTGATAGTGAATGTGTGCATTCAAGCAGGGGTTCCCGGTGTCTACAGATATAGACCCACAAAAGGGGACAGTTTTTGCTCAACTAGACTCCCTCCCAGCTGCATTCATGTCTTAGCTTCTGTGACACAGAACTGTCCCTAGTTAAAGCTTTAGGTCTTTTTTTTCAGAGACAGTTTTCTCCTGAGTCCTGTTCTGTAAGTTTTATAAATTCCTTTGCATGGACTCTTTCTTCTCATGTCCAACTTTTCCTATTATTTTGTTCCATGGCAACACTGTTTTGTATCTTCTTTCGTGTGCTCCACCAAGGTCAGCAGAATCCTACATCACCCTCCTCACTTGTTTTTCTCTTCCCTTTGACACTGGAGTGCAGGTGAACTTCCCATGTATTGACTTCCCTGCTAGTACAGTTCTGACAACATCTGTCAAAAGCAATTGAGATTGCCCCACTATTTCTCTCTTACTACTCCATGACAGCTTTTTCTTACACGAGACACAGCTCATTCAAATGTAATAAGCTCAGTTTTCTTTCCAGAAACCCTCCTGCCAGTCCTGAGTACAGTCTTTCCACATCTTTCCTTCTGTCCATCTCCCAGAAATCATTCTGCATTTCTCTGTTCCCATTTCTCTCTCTGTGTGAGTGATATCTGTATAGTTATGGATTTAAATGTTCAGGAAGCCATGAGTTTACTGGTATGAAACAAAAATCGTTCTGAGTTCACATTCAAGACAAATGTCACCATAACATTGTAACTGCCATGGTGCAATACACATTCCAGGCCCTGACTTACAGCCTTTCTGTTCCCGACATCTGTACAATATGTCCACCTCAACTCTGTACTTACCTTTTCCAGGAATTGGTCATTTTAAGGAAGTATGCCTATCTGAAGTGTCATATAGAAATTACACTTTTTTAGCAGCATTCTTTAATGTAGTTGTTTCACTTCGAACCTCAGGAGAAGACTCAGAGACCCATTTCACAGATATGTGTGTGCAGAGAGAAAAGGAATGATATTGATTAAATGGAGCCACTCACAGTGTGAATACCACTATGGACAGGCACTAAAAAATGCAGTTTACCAATAACTGGCTAACTTTGCATTGTGTAGGCCACCTGTGTTCACTTCTGTTTGTCCATTCCTTGAAATCTCTGTAATGACCCATAGGCTGCATTTGGGTTGCAGGGCCTCAGTAGGTCATGCAGGTGTCACCATGTGGAGCAGTAGGTTATGCGTGTATCTTACAGATGTGCTTAAGTTAAACAAACATCCCTGAAGACATCTTATAGGGGACTGTGTGTTATATCACTAGAAAGAGCTTCAAGGTTTATCTTTTGAGAGATATAACCCAATTATTGGAAAACTGAGTCTTGATTTCCCCAGCAGTGTGGTTTTGACTGTGTTTTGACTAGAAGTCGAAGACTCCTAATCAGGCATCCTTTTTCTAGTGATTAGATATGATGTTCTTTAAAGATCTTGTCTGACATTTGCAGAGTTATGAACCTTGATTATTTGGACTGCCACACTTATTTAAGTTGGTTTGCTCAGATTCACATTATCCCAGCAGTGGGAAGTGAACCTATGCAGAAATAATGTCTAGGTTAATTATATTGGCACAGTCGCTTTTGCATGACTTGACTTTCAGTAATTTGAGACATGTTTAGTTCTGTAAAAGCAGATATCTCATAATACATGGAAAGTCTTTTGCTATTCAGGAAGGAGAGATCCCCCAATTTTATTAGGAATTTGAATAGTCTGAACTCCAGCGGTAACACAGAGGAGGAAAAGTTTCATGTTCTCTTTCACACTTCCTAAGTGCCTAAAATAAATTATTGCTGTAGATTTAAAAAAAAAAAAAAAGATACCATTGATGCCATTTCCTGTGTGGCTTTACAATGTGGTGTGCGTTCAACATCAACTACGCTAATAGACAAATTTTAAAAGATGGACTGTAAAAAGCACAAGAAAATTGCTGTCTGAATGTCTATATAATAAAAAAAAAAAAAAAATCCTATCCAAGTATGTATACTTACTATACATCATACAATACATACAATACAGCATAGTTGTGCAGAAATGCTGCATCTTCATAACAAACGTTCTCCTTTGGTCTGTAAGTTATTGTACAAACTATCACATAAGAGCTTTTCTGGGTGAGGTCAGTGATTATTTTTGTTTGTTTGTCTGTTTTTCTGTCCGTGTTCTGCCAGCAGAATGTCTGCCAGGGAAGTATGGGTCTGGCTGTGTCTTGGACTGCTCATGCCAGCACAATGGCACCTGCGACAGGTTCACAGGCTGCTGCCGATGCCCTGAGGGTTACTATGGCCACTCATGTGAGCACAGTAAGTGGAGGCACCCTGGGTGCCCTGTTTTGCAAGTGATGGGTTGTGGCACTTCAGAGTAGTCACATAAACACCTTGCTATTTCAGTTGAAATTTTTGGGGTGTCCCAGATCACCCTGCTGCTCCAGATCTGAGTAACTTGCATATCTCTGATGCTGGGGCAAGTTTGAAAGCACCTGGCATTGTTAAGAGTTAATGGTAAATGTAATTTCTGTTGGCTCCCACGCGACGTAGCTGCGAATACAGAGAATTTTTAAGAGATGTATGTTTTTCTTCATAAACCATCCTCACTTGATACTTTAATTTTTTTCAGGGTGCCCCCTTGGGTTTTATGGGCTAAGCTGTCTTCACACATGTGCCTGTAAAAATGGAGCAAGCTGTGATGCGGTGACAGGACAATGCACTTGTCCTTTGGGTTATCAGGGTGTACACTGTGAAAAAGGTACTCATACTCTTCTGATGTAAAATTAAAAAAAAAAACCAAACCAAACCAAACCAGACCAAAAAAAAACCCAACAAACCCAAAACAAAACAAAAACCAAGCAACAAATCAACAAATGAAAAAAAAAAAACCCAAAACAAAAATAAAACTCATGAAGCTCCATGCCATTACTGAAATACTTGTTTGTTGAGAGCAACTTCTTCCATATTTTAAGGTTTACGAATATCATGAAATGTTAAATTTGGGATAGTTTACCTGTTATATAGCTGGGTGTCCTCTTTTTCTTATAAGTTAACTAATCTGGTTCTGATTAATATGGTGAAAGTCCTGGTCTCCGTGATGTCTTGCAGCAATGAGTTCCACATGTTTATTAAAAATAAGTCCTTTTTACTGATTCAAAATTTGCTTCTAAAACTCCAAATAAGATTATTAAATAGGTGCATGTCAGACCTGTTGAGTGTTACAGAATGGTCTTCAAGAGAGTTCTAATTAAAAATGAAAATAAGTGCCAGTTACATTTCTGGGACAGATTTACAGATACCTTTGATATGTTAGATTAGACAAACCCAACATAAGGAGAGTTTATAAGTATAAATATGCCTATTCCACTGTGTTGGATTCTTCATTAAACTTGGCATTTACACTAGCTTCAGTGGAGAGTTTATGGGCTTTCCTCTGAGACATCCCGGAAAATCTCCTCTGGCTTAATGTATGTCTTGCCATTCAAATATGTGTTTAAAAACACACTCTTGCTCTCAGGCTGTGACAGGGGCTGGTTTGGAGAGAGGTGCCAGCATCAGTGCGACTGCGGAGATGTTCCTTGTGATCCAGAGACTGGGAAGTGCCTCTGCCCGCCTGGGAAGACTGGAGAAAAATGTGACATTGGTAAGGGTAATATTTTCTGACTCTGTATAGTTAAACCAATCTGGCCTGTTGTCTAAGTGTATCTGTAAAAGGACATTTGCTGGTATTCAGGAACACATTGTTCATAGCAAATTACTCTTACAGATTACCGACAGCTTTATCAACAGGCTGTACCTCTTGATTTAGTCAATATTGAAATGGACACACTGATAAGAAAACTGTTCATGGGTCAGCTGTAAAATGTCATTTGCCTTGAGTTTTGGAGAGCACATGCTGGTGAAGAATATACCAAGAAGCTCACATCTCTGCAGATGTAGTGGGGAAGGAGGATCTGACTACAGTGTGTTTTGTCACATGGACATTTGTGACCCTTTTCAGACCAATGCAAAAGTATATCCAGCTCCAGGTTTGCTTCCCTGGGAAGGAGTCAGAATCCCTGTGGATGAGGCTAGCAGAGCTGTGGCAGCTATGCCTGCCTGTAGGATTCATCAGTAGTCCACGAACATTTAATCCAAATAAAATTTCTTCATTTGCAGCATATGCACTTGGGCTGTGTGTTTGGGAAATGGTTGCCTACAAGAGCAGAATTATTTTGTAGGTGAGAAAATTTTCCAGCAGGGAAGACTAGTCCCACCACTGTGTCCTGATCTCGGTGGCAGAACCGAGAGGCAGCAATGGCAGGCAATATTCTTGAGCTAAACTCACAGTTATGACGGAGTACATTTAAGGTAATAATTGGAGTAAAAGGAATTGCAGTGGTTTAAACAAGTGTAGGAAGAGATTTGTGATCTTAGTGCTGTGGCAAACAAGGTAAGAGGAGTGAACATCCATTGGAAATTCACACCAGGAACCATAATCATCCTGAGCCTCCAAGTCACAGTGGGGAAATATTATTTCTCCTTTTGTTCCAGGATAGGTCAGGAAGCAGCTTTAAACAGCCTGTTATTAATGCAGAGTAATTGCTGGGAGCTTAAGTGCCAGTGCAACCTGCAAAACTAAAATGGGAAAGGATTTGCTTCCCTCTCCACACTGTCCTGTGGTCAGAAACTGAACCCACCCATAGTGCAGGGGCTGCTCCAGTGGAGTGCATCAGCCACCCCCACAGCCAGCCTGGTACTGGATATCCAGGGGCCTTTCCAGCAACATTTTAGGCAAAAGTGGAACACAAGGGGGAAGCTCAGCACCAAAAATGCGAACCAAGCTTTTGTATCTTGCAAACTCTAGTAATCATTTTTATTTTTCTTAAATCATCTGGGGTAGCCCCCATCGGTGAAAAGCTGTTATGGGCTAGGTTTTATTTGCATTTTTATTTTCAATTAGGCTCAGTTCATCTGTGATATAACTGTGAGCAGCTGTGACTGTGCAGCAGCCATAAAGATAAAAGGCCTGATTTTAATTTGAACTCTGGTAGAGCACCCATTAAACAGGCAAAATGTTAATTAAAAAAAAAAAAGAGAGAGAGAATATAACAGACTTTTATGGGCGCTCTTTTTCTGTAGTAAATTAACATTGCAGACTTTCAAACAGATGTCTTAAATACACATTGTTATTAACATGAAAATGTGGTATTACATAAATTAAAATCAGGTCCAGAGGTGTTTGAGGCGACCTTTCCTCATAACATTTCCTAATTGAAAAGGCCAAGCTCTGAGCACACAGGGAGAGTTCTCCCATGTGTTGGGGCTGCAGCTGATGCAGGGTTTAGCCGCACTTTCATTTACCTAATGGTGCTTGTGTGAGAAAGCAAGCACTTTGATTATCTACAGTATTTTCTAGCGAGGTGAGGGAGAAAGGGCCGTTGTTTACAGTGTATTTAGCACCCTGCCTTGTGACCTGCTGCCAACTTTTCCTTCGTGCCTGTACTCTCACTGCATTAAAAAATTGCAGTGAGGATTTATCAGCCTAGGTATGAAATGTGTTTGTATTTGGAAGTGAGACATTTTGTGACTTTAATTTGCCAGGAGTCAAGTAATGGGTGTAAGACATAAAAGTGTGTGTAACATGGATTAATTTTTAATTCCCCATTCTTTGCGTGAAGGCTCTTTGCTGGCACACACTGTGACAGGCAAGCCACGCAGTGGAGAGATGCATGGATCCAGGATGCTGATGGTAACTTTCTTGAGTAGATCTCAAGATTTTTTCTGTTGGGCTGTCAACCCCTGTTTTTACACCAGTAATGATTTCCATTCTGGGAACTCTTTTAGGACAGCTGGGCTACAGTTTGGGCAGACGAAACTTAAAGATTGCAAAGCTTTCCAAGATGTCATGGTTTAATGTTACCAGATGTGTATAAGTAGCTTCCTGATCTCAGAGAACAGGGAGACTACTAGGGGAACATTCACCCTCTTTCAAATATTTCTGTTCTTCTAGAATGCAGGTCAGACCAGTACGGCCCAAACTGCTCCCTACGATGCCAGTGTGCCAACAAATCCCAGTGCAATCCGTACAATGGGAACTGCGTATGTCCAGCAACGTGGATGGGACCAACCTGCAAAGAAGGTAATGCAAGCTGGAGATGTGCAGCCTTTCTTAGTAGGAAAAATCACACATTGACCATGGTGGTGGGCAGTGAACCATTTGGATGAGTATCAACCCACCATGCAAACATGGTGCAGGATTCCTGAGGCTACCTCCAGCAAGGGTGTGCCAGAGTGTGGTACACTCTTCTATCACTGTTCTATGCCTGCCAGTATGAAATCTTGCCCTGAAATAGTTGATATCCACAGCCTCTGTAAAATTAATAAGGGGGCTTGCTTGCGGTACATGCCAGCATATTCACTGACTTTTTGTAAAGCTGTCAGGTTTTGAAGAGCATGGTGAGACACGATAAGACAGATAAGTAGACAAAACTTTGGAAAATAGATTTGGATTGATTTCTGAGTGTGCTCAAAAACTCATCACCCTATCACAAAAGGGTCTTGTTTTGGGTTCGTTTTTTCTGTTTGTTTGGTTTGGTTGGGGGTTTTTAGGTAATTTCTATTTTTAGCAAGGTATAGTACAGAGTGAAAGTTTCCTCCCACTTCTACTCTAATCACATCTGGCTTGATAGTGATACCATATAGTTCTGCATTTAGTTTAGGAAGTACCTCTCCATTTGAGAGATGTTTTACTGTGTTGCCTGCTCTTTGCCTGTGTGAGGAGGCCAGTGTAACTCAGTCGTCCACATTCTTTTGAAGAGCACCATTTATTGAATTATGTAAGTGTAAATTGTATAATCTTTATAATATTTCAGTATTATATTATACAGACCTGAAACTGTGTTTCTACTTAATTCTCTAGGTGGCCCTCCAAAGCTTCCTTTTTATGAAGAACAAACTCAAGAAAGAGGGAATATTTTTCCAAGAGCTCTACAACAGTAACATTTGGACTAATAAATGAACTGTTTTATATGCACAGATGGTATTTGAATTTGGATATGAAAACAGTTATTCAATTCAGCTTGAATTGTACTGAAGTATTCACACTTCTTATGGAAGACTACAGAGGCCATTTAGTAGCTGGTTCCTTTTAAAAAGTTGAATTTCTTTCATGTATTTATCCCTAGCTTCTTACCTCTCCATTAATCTGCTCTGGACATTCTTTCTGATATAATTCATTGTTTGAAAGCTTGGGCATTTTTTTAGTAAGACCAGCTCCTAAGAGTGTCAGGATAAGCAGTATGTAACATATTGACATGCAGTGAGCCACACCACATGTAAGTGGCTTTCTAAACCCAGTTGACAACCAGCGTGAAGTTTAACAAGCATTTCACAGATTATGAAGCCAGTATGGATTCACTGCAAAATGACATTGCACAGAAACTAGTGGGATTCACCAGGTTAATTCCTTTTTGAATAACATTGTATGTTCTAGAAAAGCATTCAGTCTAATTTTACGCCTGCAACTGAAGAAAAAGCCACCACAGTCCATGATCAGTTGTTAATTAATTTACGTACCGCATTTCTAGTGTGGATTGACTGATTGGAAAGGCTCCACCTAGATCTTGCTTACGTCTGAATCTGTCTTCCAAAGAGCATGGTGTCATCTGTCAGACTATTCTGGCTTTCTGCATCCTACCACCTTGTCAGTTGAGTTTCTTGGTGTTTTGTCAGGTCAAACTCTGCAGCAGTTCTCATCAAACAGTACCTGCTAACATAGAAAAGACTTTTATCTGGGATGGAGAAAGCAGACAGTAAGCAAGGATGGATGTTTAAAGATAATCTGTGTTCTTTATATAAAGGATTCTAATATGCACTTACTGCACAATACCTCAATTAAGTCAGCTTTAAAATGTCCTGATACCATTCAACAACTGCTGTTGGTCACTTAATAGAACAGAGACATTTTGGTGCTATTTTGTGTGTTTAGACACCTTATTCTTTAATATAGGACTATGTCATTATATAGAAATGTTTTCTATTTTAATATTCTGCATTAACCAGACTAAAACCTTTCAGAGTGCCTCTTTATACTACTTTTTAGGTTAGGAGTTACAAAATTTATATGGTAACCTTTTGAGTCTGGCTGTATCTGAAGTGCACTTATTAAAGGATATCAGGACCATGGGCTCAGTGGACAGGTATTACAGGCAGTACCAGGTCTTGGATTCATTCATACCACTGTTTGCACATCGTAACAAATTGCAACTCTGCAAGAAAAGATAATTGTCTTTGGAGAGACAAAGTGACAATACTTGATGCTAACCTGTGATTTTTAAAGATGATGATTGTTGTTGTAGTAGGATGATGAGAAGGTGAAGTAACAGTTTTAGCCCATGGTTCACCTCAGGTCTTAAATACATCTACAGTCAGTAACTGTCCAGTGAAAAAAAGCAACACTTGCTCACCTATGAGTCTAATTCAAACTGTGATCTGCCAAGAGCAGTACAAGTTTGGCTGGTATTTTTCAATGCTGGTCAAGGCTAATGCTGATCCCCTGTCATTTCCTCTTCAGAGTTGTGAATCACTGGAAACTTTACTCAATGTAAATATGACAAAATTGCTGTTGTCCCAAAACTAGTCAGAAGTGTGTGGTTCTCAGCAGGGCTTTACTATCAGCTGTGCCATTTTGAACGTTCTTTTGGAGGTGTGGTGACTTGGGTCTGATTCTACAATTATGTGAATTTGAGGCAATTTCACTAAACTGGAACTGATGAGGTAAATCTTGTGTGAGACAATTAGATATAATGCTAGCAACTGCTGAGGAAGAACAATCCAAGTTAAGCAATTGACATATTTTGTTCTTAACTGTGTGTTTACCACAGAGCCAAACTACAATGGTAATGAAAACATTGCATTATATTAACGATTTTCCATAGAAAAGACCTCTGGAGTTCCAGGCTTCTCTACAAAACACGGTCAACTTCAGAGTTGAATGGGGTTGCTCAGAGATCCTCCAGTTGGGTTCTGAGTGTCTCCAAGGATGAAGATCCCACCATCCCTTGAGCTTCTGTCCCAGCAAAAATTTCATGCTCATGATTTTTTTTTTTTTTTCCTTCCTGGTTTTTAATCAGAATTTACTAAGTTTCAACTTTAGTCCACTGCTTCTCATCCTTTCAGCATGCATCTCTGTTTGTCTTTATCTCATCTACAGCCCCCATGGGGTAGTTGACAACAATAATACCTCCCCTTGGTCTTCTCTCTTGAAGACTGAGCAAACCCTGCTCCCTCAGACCCACCTGTATCAGCCCAAATACCTTGATGGCCTTCCACTGTTCCAGTATGTCGGACATTTCAGTCTAGGGAAAGATGCCCAATGACCGATGTGGTTACTCAGCAGCTAATGCATAAACCCCAGAAATTACATTTTGCTGTTTGACAGCAGTTTATAAAATGGACTGTTTTTTTCTTATCTGTGTATACTGATCTGTGATTACAGCAGCTAATCAAAGAGGAAACCTTTCTCAAGCCACGGTATTTACATGTGTGTATACTTGTTTACATTTTCCACAGTACCTTGGTAATAGAACTGTAAATATATAGTATAAAGGAAAGAAAAGATTTTTTGTATTATGTATTTTTAAGGAATGTCATGATTTTTTAAGTACATGATGAAACACGTATTTTAAGTGACTGATACTGAGCCCATGCCAATGAATGAGAGGCCCAAGTAGATCTGCCTGGGAAATATTTCAGCAAACTTTTTATTTAAATCCAAAAATACCAATTCATACAAAACCATTCGCATGTAATAATCTTTTTTATTTATTCCTCCTTCAAAATACCTCTTGGCTTCTTTATGTTATTGCCTTGGGGAAAGAAGTTCATTTTAGTGCCATTAAATAGATCATTCTGATTGAGGGCTCAATATGACTTTTTCAGAGTACACTCATATAAAGGTAAAAATCAAAAATATTTCAAAAATATTAAAATATTAAGTTTGATTGGGTTTTGAACATTTTTTTCTTGGTTCTCTGTGAAGGTATTCACTTTTCACAAGGCAAGGAAAATGTTTACAGGATATTGTTTTCTAGAAGAGCCAAAACTTTATGTCATTTTCTATTAATTAAGGAAGTTTACTTGCTTGCAATCTCATTCATATGTTTTGATTCTGCTCCTTACTGCAGATTAACAAGAATACCTAATTCTGTGCCTGCAAAATAGTCTTTACTAGATAGCATGGACTGTTTTAATAGAAGGTCTACTAAAACAGCCTTTCCATAGGTTAATCTTGTGGCAAGTGAGTGCCGTTCCTACTAAAATAATACAGCTGCTCATTTGCTTCATCACATTCCAGTGAAAGACAGGCTGATACTGTCCTGAACATAGCACTGGAGCTGGTTGAAAATGAAAGTAAAAACTTCAGATTTTACATTTAAATTTACGTCCATCTTCCACTTTGTAGGAGCCTTTCCTGGCTGTCCATTTCCCAGAAGGCTGAAGTTATTAGACTTTCTCAAAAAGAGCACTGTCTGTATTCCACTGTAGTATGCTTGCATGCATAGATAAAAAATTCAGAAAGACATTCAAATAACTTCAGCCATGCAGTTTCTCTGCCAAATCCTACTCTCTTACCTTGTTGTGTCCCAGATAACTTGGGTTTGAGAAGAGTGGAAGTGACATGAGTGTAACTCAGTGGGTCCAGCGGAATCACACTCAATGTGAGTTCATGAAACCAGAACGTGTTTTAAGTTAGTCTTCAGTATTTATAACACAATCCTCATAGGAAAACAGTCAGAATTTTAAAAATCCCCACTTCCCCTGCCAAAAATTATTATCCTACTTTCATCCTTTTGATGTTGAGGAACCATAGCTATTAAAGTTTGCCCAGATTTCTTGCCAACCATATTATTTTGATTGGCTGCAGATTTCTATTTGTGTAAGTAATAACCATCCTAGTGTCAGGAGTTGCCAATGGGACAAACATGGAAATTATACCTTTATGTAATTCCCAGAAGAGCCAAAGACACATTTTGGAGCCATCATGGCTTTGTACTGTTGATCTAATGGTGACAAATAATAGAGTTTAGCTTCTTATCAGAGCAAAGAAAAGCTTAGGGAGAGTTCTTGAGAGAACTGATGGACCAAGAAACCTCCATCCTCCCACCTTTGTGTTAATTTTGTGTATCTGTATAGTTAGGCTAGAAACCTTCTCAGTCCCCAGTTCTTTAAGAACTTTTCCTGCGTATTGACCTGTGGATAACTGCAGCATGAGCTGCAACTGTTCCCAGAAATTTTTTGCCGGATCAAGGCTTTAAATTCTAACACTGCGTAAAGCAATTTCCAGTGGTAAACACCAAATCTCAAATTTGTAGAGCATAAATTGATCATTCTGTCTTTTTATTGCTTTTAATAAGCACTTGCATAGCAGTATTATGTCTTTGTGAATTCATAACCCCTCTTCAGAGAATATGTGGGATATATCTTGAAACTGTACTGTACTTTCTGTTGTAGACATATCATAGTGAAAGGACACTGTTTTTTTCTTTTTTTATATAAACATGTCATTAAAACTTGTTCCTGTTTTCTCCTTATTGATAGTCTTAAAGCAATAGGCTTCACATTCAGAGCAAGCACACTGAAATCACACCTGCTTTTAGTAGTTTGTATAAAATAATAGCCTATACATAAATGGGTTTATACGTGATCCCTGACCAGACCAACTTGTCCAGTGACCGAGCCTGGTAAATAGAGGTTTCTGGCACTCAGACTCCAGAGTATTAGAAATATTCAAAGCATAGCATAAATCTTGCATGAAGGGGATGGTTATGAATTGTAACATTTCTGGAAGACTTGGGCATGAAACACTTTGAAAGCATTTGAAGCTGCACACCTGCAGGCTTCCATCAGCCTTCTTGGACACTTCCCAGTGCCAAATACCTGCTGAACAAATAGCCTGGTTCACCTTAAAAGTATTGTCTTCTCACACTGGCAGGAGCTAAAGGAACACATGTAACTGTTGAATGCCAAATAATGCAATAAGTGTGTACTGGTTAATTGGAAGTAGCATGCTAAATTGAATTCAAAATGTTTAACAAAGGGGGAACAGTATATCAAACAGTCAGAGAAGTGGGCAGATATGGCGAGCTCGCTTCTAGGAGAACAGCTCTACAGGCTTCGACTTATTTTTAAATGTTAGAGGAAACATTTGAAATTGAGCTCTGTAGTACTGCAGGATTTTGTTGTATGTGATTTACTTCATGTTTCTTATAGTTTTCAACAAGGAATAGAATAATTGAGTTCACTTAGTTTGTCTTTTTAACTTATGTTATAAAGACAGTTCTATAATAATTGCAACTTATTCAGTAATTTCTTCATTAGAAATTAGAAATATTTAAACCGTTTAAAGAAACTGTTGATCTTGCACTAACCTTTCAGTCCCAATGATTGCTATTGAGAGCTGATCAAAAAACAGACATAGGAATATTAAACCATAGTATTTTCAACCTATGCAGAGTTAGCATTGGTATGTCTTAAACCTGTAACTAAGCCATTTCTCTGCAACACTTGGAATGGTCATGTATGCCTCCAATAGATGTATGGCACTGGAATAAGAGGGGTCGTGTGGCTGTGATCCTTGAAGCAGTGCTCCATGGTATGGTCCCCTCAGTGTCCTTAGACACCGTAAAACCAATCTGTAGCCAGCACTGCTTATCTCTTCTTTTAGTCAACACTAAAAGTTCACAGGGTGCTAATGGAGTATTCTGTACACGCACAGTAAAAACAAAAACTGTCTAAAGTTCATGAATGATTTAAAAATGACTTAAAAGTTCTGTATGATAAGGCACTGCTTTGTTGATTCCTTCAAGCATGGTACTTAAAAAAAAATACAACTCAGTTGTGTTGTTTTATGTATGAATAAAGATGTCAGCAACTAGTCATCCAACTGTCCATGCCATTTGGCAGTATCTAGCTTCCTTTTCAGTAATAGCTCTATAAATCTTTATCTTTTAGTAAGCTGATGACAGCAAAATATCTTGAGAAGCTGCATGTGGTGTAGATATTATAGTTAATGTTTAAAATGCTTCATGCCATCATCTACTGGGTGTTTTTTCCAGGCCAGATGTAATATCTTGGCTTAAGGCATGTGCTCATTTTTCCCCTCTAGTGACTCCAAGAGCTTAATGATAATTAAACTAATTAGTTATTTTAAGGTCTGTGATTTCTCAGTGTAAGAGATCAAAGAGTTAGGCTTGCTGTTCCTCAGAGGTCAAATCTTGGCTAATTAATTAATATAATAAAATATGACCTACTACGGTTGTATACCATGGCCCATCTGAGCAAAGGCTGCAAGGTGATGGTCCTGCCCTGAGACCACCATGTTTGTCCACAGCAGCTCAGATCCAGCTCTGTTCAGGTGGCCTTAGTGCTTGCACAGACCTCTTACCAAAAGTAACACGAAGTTTGCAGCTTTCTAGTTTGCAGAAGTCTTTGTACGTTGCATCAATGTTTCCTTTTTACCTACAAGTCCTTCTTAGTTCATCCAGAAAATTGAAGGAAGCTTTGAGAAACTCAAGGATTGTCTCATCTCTGTCCCTGGCTTTGGAGATGGTGTGGAGGCTTCCCAGTGTGGGACCACCAGATCCAGCTGAGTGAACATCACCTGGTTAAGTGGAGCCATATTTGGGGTGGAAATGCTCTATGCTCCCATTGTTTCTGCGCTGTTGTTGCAGTTCTTGTTAACATGAGACTGCCTTGTCATTTCTTTGTTTTGTAAGTTGCATGGTGCTATAAATTACTGACAGAGTGACTTAATGAAAATTCTCTGGGCTTTTGCAGCTGGAGGTTGTTGGGGTTTAACCAGAAATACAGTTCTACATTATTCTATTCCCGTAAGATAATGCAGTAGGATTCCTTGCTGTATGTCCTCAGAAAAGAGTAAGATCAATGTGAGCAGAGGCTCTGGGGGTAATTCCTGCCTGTCTGCTTTTTTTCCCTTTGCTATTCAACATTTGCATTGTGGTAGCCGTTGTGGATCTTGGCCTTGCTCTACTAGGCACATGAGAAGCCTGCTCTTAATTATTACTTTAACCTTAAGGGTATATACGAAGTACAAAATAGCAAGCGTAATAGCATCAGATTAAATATGGGCCATATTCCTGGGTAATGAGGGATTGGAGTGCTGCAGAAGCGGCCTCACAACAAATCGTTCTGACCAGGGCTTTGCTCTTCTCTAGCCCTTTGTGGAGCCCTTCTCCATTCTCTCAAAAGCAAGAGTTTGAACAGACACCTTGAAGGAGTATTCAAAGTGTTCGCGGTCATATTTAGTATGTTTAAATTTTTTACAAGAACTAGTGAATTTGATCACAGAAGTTATTTTTGGCTGCCAATGTGACAAAACCACTTAAAATACAAACTCAAAAATGTGTTGAAAGGAGACAGTTTGCCAGCACAGCTATTGTTGTAGCGCAAGTCTCCACTCTGATCCAATGGGAATCCTGTCTCCAGGATATATTATTTAAAAAGTTACGGTGGATGTTAAGGTCCTGGAAAATCTTTACATCTTTTCAGAGTGTTGGCATGGATTGTTTTGGTTTGGTTTCTTTTCCCTTTTGCTGTGGAATGGTAGCTGGAGGGTTTTTTTTCCTTTGGGAAGCTTTTCAGATTAGCTTTGTAGTCGCTATTTTGATAATGTGCTCTCTGAGGGATAATGGAGATGCCTAACTTGGGCAGTGCATCCAGCCCTCTAAGCCCAGGGGTTTTGCCCTAAAAAACTAAGTGTAGCGTCATGATGAATTTGCAGTGAATTTTCTCTTATTTCTGGCTTCTAGCTCCAGAAAAAGGACTTAGTGGGGTTTTTTTGGGGGGGTTAACATAGAAAAATAACTCCCAGACTACCACACAAGGTCCTCTAGAGAGTCAGGGCTGCCTCCTGTGGGAAAAATCGGAAAATGGTTTGGGGCATAATGATTTTACTTAAACATGGCAGCATCAAAAGTCCATTTTAATGCCCATCTCAGCAAGTGCTTATGCTAGCAGAAAACAGCCCCTGAACAGCTCAGGGACTGAAAAAAGGACAAATCCGCAGTCCATGTTATTTGAGTACATAAACGGTGCTTCAGTGCCCTGCATTACAGCTGTCACGTGATAAGAGTGTGCCAAGTCCCGGGAGATGTGAAAAACACTGCATCCGATAAATGAATGTTTTATTTTGAGTAGGCATGAAGGAGGATGTTGAAAACTCTGTTTCTTCCTGACTCTGCTGCCAGGAATACAAAGCACCACACAAGAGACTTTGAAGGTCCCTCTGGGAAAAGTGCCATTACCAACTCAACTGTGGTGTGTTGTCCAAGTAGCCCTGAAGGAATCTCTGCCAGCAATACCTGTTAACAATAAGGACTTGTTAATGTTTCACAATTATTTTCCCAAGTATGTTATTGCTACACCAGTCCCCAACACAAGAAAGTCTGGCAAATATTAAATACATGCGATACCTGCGAAAACTGCTGGTCTGGCTGCATCTGCAAAGGCCAAGATAAAGCTGCATCTGCAGGTCTGGTGAGGACTCAGTGGAGCTAAGCTTGCATGCAGCAGGGAGGAATTAATGGGGTGTGTTGGGCATACACTTGGAATCCTTTGGGAACTAGCACTAGGGAAGAGAAAGCAGTCTGTAGATGAAAAATAGCCTATTCCTGTGCCTCCTTACCATGGTACTAAAGGTCTTACTTGTTGCTGAGTTGTTTGTTTGCTCTGCCTTGTGATTCTTCACTTTTAATCTATCCTTTTTCAGTCCCAAAGCTGATCTACATCATTAGAGATGAAAAAATCTCAGACTTGTGCTTTTCATGCCATTCCCCTGACATGGGGTACACCTGACATCGTATCTCCCACTGCTCTTATGCAGTGAGGAAGAATAAAAAGTTGTGGCATTGGTGGCCAGTCAGGATGGGTTTCTTGTATTTGCCTCATCCCTCTGAAGGTGTTGCTTCATTGCCAGCTCCAGTTCACACCAGAAAAAATCTGTTTTGTTAGAGATGTGAGCCTCCTGTTTCATGGTGTATTTAAACAGCTCTTGATGGGCATGGTAGACTTCGCCCTGTACCTTTGCAAGTAAAGAAAAGCCATAAACTGCAGCTTCTCTGACCAATATCAAGGCAACATTGAAGTTTATTTACTTGAGGACTATACTCTATCCTCCCCAAGTAAAGAAACTGCAACACTAGCACAACACTTCCAATATACCTGCCTCACTGCCAGATTTTAAATATGAGGCTATATTTTGATGAATCTTAGAAAGGGACATTGGATTTTGAACTAGTACTGAGAGCCTGTCTTCATTCTTAAGGCTTGCTACACATTTTCAGTGGCTTTGTAATTTTAGGTATGTATCTGCTTAACTCTCATCTGCTTTGTACAGTTTATGCATCAGCTTTTTGACAGCATACATTTCCAGTTAGTGACAGATTGCTAAATGATGTGCAGCCCAAGGAACAGTCTGCGTTGATGGTGCAACACTCCTAGATTCTCATGTGTTGAGTATCCCGTCCATTGCTTCTAAAAGATTTTCACTGACTGTAATGACAGAGCCTGGTTCATTTTACTTGGGTTTTCTGCAGGAATAGGTGGGTTCAAACCTGCTGAGATACAAGAGGGAGGTGGAGCTGGGATCTCCTACACCCTGGTAAATGCTCCAGTCACTGAGTGATTTGATAAGGAAAATACTATCGGTGCATATCTTCCCACAGGCTTATAAATGCAGCTTTAATGTTTTTCTTTGTTTTTAACTGGAACAAGCGTGTTGGTAATCTGTATGTTTTTTTTGCCTCCAAAAATGTCTAAGTGACTCAGCAGATGGCACCCTTTCTATTCCTTTATTTTCCACCAAATGTCAAAAAGAAATTGGTGCTGGAGCTCGTGTATGTGAAGCAAGTTCAGTAAAAATGTAAATGCATATTTGTCTCCTTAATTGAGTATAGTATATTGTGAAATCATTACTGTCAGGGCATACTTGGGTTTATACAAATGCACAAGTAAAGAAAATATATAAACGTAGATTGACTTGAACAATTTGAATGTGATAGCGGACATCTGTGTTCAATAACATTACTTTAGTAAACGGTGTTTAATATTTCATGTCAAAGCAAGGAGAGTAATAGAACGGGGTATTTTCTGAATTCTTAGCTTGCTGAAGTTTATGGCATAGAGTAACATATAATCTGCCTTTTGTCAAGCTCACCAGAAAGAGCCCTACTGCAACTGAAGATGTAAAGTGCTCTAATATACATATATATGTTTCTAGACCTCTCCCTGCTTGAAGAATTAATCTTGGAAGGTGCTGAATGCCCTGAAGTGCCAGTGAAGTCAGTGGGATTTGAAGTTTCTTGCAGCTTGGTGGATGGGGATTCTTACAGGGGCTAATTACCCTCCTCCAGTCCCCAGTCAGGAAAGCCCTTAAGCACTGCTTAACTTTTAGTATGTGTGGAGTCCTCTTGAAAGTGGTGTTAGTAACACTGCTGAGAGAGTGTCCAGAGGTCCAGCTCATGCCTCCGTCATCTTAGAAAACATAAGCTGTGCCCTGTCCTTGGGAATTAAAAATCTGGATGTGAAAAGGCGAAAAAGAGGAGGAAAGCTCCTTGCCCAAGGGCAGATCTGCCACCAGAGTGCTGAGCCTAGAGTGCCCCAAAATGGGCAAGGGGCTTATCTGCTAGACTTCGGGTGGTGAAGGAGGAGAAGGCAAAGGGTACCCCTTCACTACAAGTGAAGTCTACATGCAAGTCCAGTGCCAGCTCGAGGACTCTGTTTGCCTTCAGAAAGTTCAAAAGAAGAGAAACATTTCTAAGTATCTTCCAAATCTGTTATTAATGAACAATTACATTGATCGGTTTTGGATGGATTTGCACAGGGTAATTCATCTACAAACAAATCTTTCTTTTGTATTTCCCCCCAACCCCAATCTTTTGTATTTCATTTTTAGGTGAAATTCTGTAGTGGAAGTGGCCAAAAAAAACATGCTTTCCCTAGCTTCATGCTGAATGTCTGTCTGGATAATTTCATTTTAACTGCAGCTTGGGAAAAAAAAATGTAAACATGGTAGTAGTATCATTTTTAAGCTGAAACTGTTCTTCCACCGTGTTCAAATAGTATTATAAATGTTTGCTCAAAAGAGGCATACTTATTCATCTAGCCTCTGAGGGAACACTGTGTGCACAGGTAGTAATAAAAATGTATTGAGGAGTGAGAGAGATTCCCCTGGTAAATGACTTTTCTCTTGACCTCCTCTCAAGCATCTTAGCAGGGCTCTGCTGCTGCCTCTCTGAGGAAGTATGTTTGCACTGAGAAGGAAGAACTTTTTAAGCTGCAGAGTGTTACAAACAATGAGCAAATAAGTGTGGGTTTGCTTGGGGGGTGTTATAACACTGGAAAAAAGTCTTATGAAAAAGATGTGGCATGCAGAGGAGTCAGGCAAAATGAACGGTGTTCCCAACATGCTGCATAATTTCTTACAAAGTAGGTGACCTGTATAATTGTTATGCCATAACAATTGTTTTTCTCACTAATTTCTCGACAAATTGTTTTTTTAGTGTGGCTATTCGCTACTCCTGCTTTTGATATTGAGATGTCAATCAGATACCCAACATCTGACCATGTGGTTTGTTTGGCACATGATTACCAGCGCAAGTATTTGTATGTGCAAAAATGTTTTCCAGTAACTCGTTTGTATGACAGCGTGGAATTGCTTTTCCATTAATTTGGTTCACTCAAATGTTTGTGGCAAGGAAACACAAAACCAGACGGATTGTAGCTGAAACAAATTCATCGGGCTATTTGTATGCTAAGAGCAGGACTTCCCTGCTTTGCTCACGCAACTATCTCTCCCATCCAATTAAATGTGCACTTGGCAGTCACCAAGCTGAATGACTTAGTTCACCGCAGAAGCTGGAGATGGAAAACACCTCTCGGATCATCTTCTGTCCGGTGCAGAGCCATTTTCCTGCAGGACATAGGTCATCCCTACGTTCTGCAGCTGACATGCTATGTACAGCCTCAGCTGGCAACATCCTGTCCAGAGCTGCACTTCATAAATCAGGGTTAGGCCCAGTAAATCGGCTAGGAAGAGCAGTTACCAACGGCATATCTCTCTTCCCAATGGCTTTCTTATGTTCCAAGGAATCAGTGGCATGTCAGAAATGATACTCTTATTCAAATGCTAAATAGTATCTTGATAGTGCCGTATCTTGCCAAGCAAAAACATAAGCAAACACTCAGGTCTTCACTGGGGACTTGAGCAATCGCCCTCCACGGCCAACATTCCTCCCAGCTGTTTATGCGTCCATCATAGGGTCATAGCTGTTGTTATCAATAGCTGATGTTATTACTGCTATGTTGCTATGTCATTTTATCATTCCTGGGTGGGAGGATGAGTTAAACGATGAATCTGCACATATTTGTCATGATGGGAGCCTCTGAATCTCTGTGTTTCTGTGGAAACCTGGCCCTCGTTTAGCTGAACTGGCTTTAAAATCTGGCCCCATCATGGGTGCTGAGCACTCAGAAAAGCAAAAAAACCTGGCACTGAGCTCCACTTGGAAATCTGCTCCCAGATATATGGATATTTGTTTATTTTTACATTTAAGAGATCTAGAAAACTGCACCAAGATACAAAATAGCACAACAAAAGTAGTCTTTGCAAATACGGATCTTCACCGATTGGCATAAAGCAGATATGTACTCTTTCCATAAATTTTGGGGTAAGATTACATTACAACAGGCCAAAAAGGAAAGGAAAGGAAAAAAAAAAAAAGCCTATCTCAGCCAAGATCATTAGTTTAGAATATATGTAGTGCCAAAACAATACAAGTTGCACAATTTCATTACACACCCACGATGAGCTTTACACCAGGCTGTGGAAGATGATGTCTTACTCCTGGTTATGGTCTGTTGGCCCCTCAAACTCAACACAGGCAATATTGGTCAATGTAGGGTTATTTCTGCCTTACCTTGTGAAGCAGTGAGTATTTTGAGCAGAAATTCCTCAGGTACTAATCAGAAATGTTGCACCCTCCCCTCTGTTAGACATAGCTTGGAAGAAGCTCCAGTGAAGGGCTGCTGGTTCACTTCCTGAAGACCACAGCACTACATTATTGTGCGTGTCTTCCTGGGTCTTGAGATGAAGTTTCTTGGTGCTTCTGAGATACCTGTAGCATACGGTAACATTTTCAAATCTTTGCCATGCTGGAGAGTGCGTGCCGTAATGTAGGCAACTGCTACACTGCAGTGACATTGGGGAAATAGCAGAAGTCTGACTTACAGAGCAAAGATTAAATAACGTTGTCCAAATTTTAACAAGGTTATCACAGTGGGCCTGGGAAAATTTCAGCCATGTGGTTCTCTAAAGACTTTGAGGTATTCTTAATTAAATGACTGCTGTGTTTTTACCTCCCATAAAAAAACCTTTACCTCCCATAAAAGCTTTTTAGCTTGACAATGCATTACGCAGAAAAACTGCCTGATGTCTGCCTGATCTCGAACCTTACACTGCTCTTGGGGCTGTGCAAGCAGATTCAGTTGTAGTGCCAGCACCCCAACCCAAGATATGGCTGGCTAGAAGGGCCCCGAAACACCTCCAACACCCCAGAGTTTGGTCATGAGCGAGACAATGGCAGTCACCTCCAAACAGGATGGGAAGGGCATGAAAACAGTCAGATTGCCATGAGTAGCAACACAACATCTATATTGCCTCTCTTGTTCTTGGCATTGCAACAATGCATAGTTTTCTGTTGTCTCTGGAACCACTCAGGCCTGTAATGAATGGAGTACCAGTGACTGGAAACGTTCCTTTTAAGCGGGTGTTTCCATTAGTTTGTTTTCCTCCTTAAGCCTTTTACTGCTTTTTTCAAGTGTCAGCAGAAGGGCTGAAGCATCTCTTGATCTTGCAGATTGCATGTCCATGTGGACCAGTCCAGGCACTATGTGGAACTTTCAGTACAATATTCACTTGTTCTCCCAGCCCTCAGTGTTTTGATTATTTCATTTCACTAGTACTAAGGGGGGAAGACTTCCAAGGTCTACATTTGAAAAAGTGACTGCAGACAGTAATTCTGTTCATAAACACGAGAGACACAGCTGATTTTCAGAAAAGCTGAGGTCACCTTCTTCTCCATGACTCCAGGCAAAGTTATGGGAGTTTGGTATCTCCAAAGAACTGGAAAAAATAGTGTTCACCCTTTAAAATAGCAGTCGAATGTTTAGAGCTCATTAGGACACTTAAAATACAATTTTAGAAAACCATTTGTCAACACCAAAGCCCTGTGGAGGATCGGGTGACTTTAAACTGGACCTTCCGCTGTATCCACTTCTTATTCTGTGACTTACCCAAATCACAAGCATGTTGCTGCTTTATACAGCCCAGTGGTCAGGTAGTTCATATGTGCAAGAACTGGGATTACAACCTTCAGATGAATGCGTCTGAACAAAGATTTTGGTCTTGAATTTCCCATACCCACAGGCCTAAATTCCGGGAAGCCAAAAAGACAGAAAATGAAAGAAAAGAACTCTTGGTTTCAGCCCAGTGTGGAAACCTTTTCCCATCACAATTTAGCTGAAAAAAAGAGCCAATACTAACAGCCAAGTGCCTTAGTAATGTAGGGACCCTACTCAGCGAAATGTTTAATCCGTACTTAAGTGTACCTATGGGTATGGTTTATGTTCAGACTTGCAGGTTTTGTTGGATTAGGATGGAAACTTGAATATCTGGAGAAGCAAATCTGTATCTCTGAGCCTTTGGGCTTTTACTCGGGCAGATTACTTACTGATCAGTAAAAACTCAGGTAAGTAATGAAAGCGCAGACCAGTTTCCCCCATGGCAATGATAACTGATAGAGGTTTGGGTTCAGTATCTGCCTATCTTTTTTTTTTTATCATGTCTGTAAGATGTGGTACAGATTGGATCACAGTACTTCAGTCTCTGAACATCTCGTGTCAACCACCAACAGAAGCCATGCTGAGAAGGTGGCTCTGAAAAAAACCCTAATGTCACACTTGCTGTCAGCAGTGATCGTGGAGTTGGAGGGCATACACATCATCTTACACTGACAGCAGAAATGTGCGGACCAAAGTGTATGAGGAAGCCCAGAAGGGGACTGTGGAAGCTTGGTGGTGTGTTAGGTTGGTAACCTGGAGAAGAGGGATATAAAAGAGGGATATCCTGAGTGTGATTTGCTTTTGCATAAATGCAGTAGAGAAGTCCCATGCTCCTGTGCTTCCAAACATGCTAGATGCATTTTCTTGAGCTCACAGAAACTTGGGGTTGACTGGAACCCTGGGAGGTCACGTAGTCAAGCTGCTGCACTGGTGCCAAGACCATCCCTGACATGTGTTTGCCTGTGCAGTTATTGAATACCTCTTCTTGAGGGACTTGCTAACTTCATTCTTTTCATTAAGTGCTTCATGACCTTTGCAGTTGGGAAGCTTTGCCTGATATCCAAGCTACACCACCTCTGCTGCAAACACGAGTAATTTCTTTTCCCATGGGATTCAGAGTTCACTTCCCTTTTCATAGCCCCACTTTGTGCACTGGGAGATAGCTGGCACATCTGCCATGTGAAAACAAGCACCTTTTCAATTCTTCTCAAGATTACATATATACGTGTGTGTATACATAAATATATATATATAATGGTGCTTCAGTCTCACTGTTTCCCAAGTGTGGCTGTTTCTGAGGCTGAAGCACAACTTGTTTCTCCCCAGTGATGTCCCCACTGGAGCTGTGCCCCTCTTCCAGACCTCTATCCCATGCAATATTCCTACTGCGCTTCTGTTGATCACCCTCATGGCTATGCATCAAATGGCCCTGAGCTCCTTCCCTCAGGTCATTTCTCTAGGCTTTGTCAGACAGCATTGAACAGAGCTCTCAAAGTCCTCCCCACATCCCTTGGGTCCAACAGTGGGAGGTGCTGAAGGACCTGAAAATCCTGGTAGCCACATGGGGTGATTTGGCAGCTCCTGCACGAATACAGCAGCATTGTTGTTCGTTAAAAGAAATATGTTGGCATTCAGGCATGACTGTGCCCCACAGGATCATAGAAATGATTTAATATTTTAAACTATGAAACATGGCTTTTAACAGTTTCTGCAGGGTGCAAGGGCACTTACAAGATAGCACTGTATTAGTCACTACCATGGGCCACCTTCTGAATATTATAAACCTTAATTTACTTTTTTTATAATCTGAATGGACTTTTTAAGTGCATCTAAGGGAATTGGAGTGAGGAGAAACATTGCTTAATTCAGCTATTGCATCCTTAAAGCCAGATTGGAAACATGGAAACCATATGTGAGCTTTTAGCTAATAAAATAAAATGCCAAAATGTGGCGGCTGAAGCTATTGCACCCAAAATATAATTGCACATATGCTCATTTACTCACTTTTAATCAAAACATTAAAAATAAAAGAAAATCTTTGATACTCAGACTAGGTGTAACTGTTGGACTAAGCTATTTTACAAAATTATTTTACATGGAAAGAATGTGCATGGGTTTTTCTAATGGCAACATGAAAAGCAAACTGTATAAATGCAGCCACACACAGCACCAACTGATAATGTTTCACCTGAATACAAAAAAGTCCTCAAAATCCTTTAGCAGGCCAAATTTGTATTCATTTTAATATAAAGTAATCTTACATTTAGATGTCTCTAGACTACAAATTCAACAGTGAAATTGTTGGTAACAGGTAAATACATTTTTTATGTTGAGTGTTGCTTTTCTTAGCGGTAGATTCATTTTTTCATTACTACGAGTCCTAAAGAGATACTTAGGCCTGCCAAAGGTGACGGAACTGAAATAATTTCTTTACTTAAACACTTCATTCCTCATGTCCTGACTGTCTCTAAAACATTAGTTTTAGCTGGTTTTAGTCTCTCTTTAGGCCAAGCCTCACCACTCACAACCTCAGAACTGATTGCAAGGTTCATGGAGACGTTGAAAATCTGCTGCTTAAAAATCAGTCAGAGAAGACGCTGCTCCTCATTCAGAGGTTAAGGACCATGCAGTCTTTTTTCTCCTGTTTTCCCCCTGTAATATCAGGTGCACGAATTCAAGGAATCTTGGCTCAACTAGGGCAGCCGAAAAGGGTTTTGCAGTACATGGTCCCTTGGGAGGTATTTGCTGAAGCCTCACAGGGATGGGCAAAGAACATTTATGGCATCAGTCTTGAACTCCAAGGTCTAGTGCAATGCTGAAGCACTGATGGGGCCACAATAAATTCACTTTTTCCGTGGATTAGCTGTCAAGAGTGGGAAGTGAGAGGAGCAGCATTGCTCTCTTTGACCGACAGACTACACTAAAAGTTGTCTGAGCATAAACCTCAGCCTAATGTGCAACGAGATGCCATTGCCCGGCTGGAAAGAACAGGAGCAGTTCTCCTACTTTGGAGGCATTGACCTTCCTGGTACCACCCCAGGGTGCCCTCACCAGGGGCAGCCCCCGTGTCTGCTCCAAAGCATCACTTTGAAAGCCATTGCAAAGTTCCTTGAAATTAGCCAAGTGTCTGAAAAATGTGTGACGTGCATGGAGAATTGAATTTTTCTATCGCCAGCACTTTATTTTTTTAGAAACATGAGAAAAGGGGGTAAAAATTATAATGTGTCTCCTAAAAGGATGAGAGAGGAAAATTAATAGGGAAGCAATTGGACGGGAACGTGGGTTAAGTGCCTGGCTCTGCCACTGGCTTCTTTCGCAACCATGGCCAACGTCCATATTTCTTCCTCTCTCCAACCTTCGTGTCTCTCCTGCCCCCGTACGCCATCTGTAAAACAGCTCCCAGCTGTAAAGTATTTCCATTGTTTGTCTCGAGAGCTTGATGGCTTTTGACTATGTGCAGCGCATTGCACAATGGCCTCTGGATACTATTTTATAAACAGCAAATATAAATAGAAGAATTTCAGGGCGACTAATAAAAAAACTTTACGAATAATCTATTTAAAGGGAATTTGAAAGTGAAAAGCTGACATGCAGATACAGCGTTGGGATATCTTTAAGGCGGGCTAGCCAAGAAATCGGTCCTTGTTTATTTGCTTAGGAGATAAGTTAGATAGGGAAAATGTTTTGGGGTTGGATTTTTTGTTTTGTTTTGGGTTGGTTGGGTTTGGGGGGGGGGGGGTGTTCAAAAATTAAAACTCAGCTGGAACAGCCAAAGGAATGAGTGAAGTCAGATCAAAGATGATAAATTGAGTCTGATGAGATGAAGAGTTCACCTATTTCAAGTAGTGAACTGAAAAAGTCCATTTTATAGAAAATTCTTTCTTAAAAAAAAGAGGAAAAAAAGCAAGAGAAATGAAAAGGAAAACATGCCATAGCCAATAAGTTGTGAAAAACTCTGGAGACTGGCACTTTCAAATGCTTGGCAGGTTATTAAGCCAATTTTTATTTAGTCCACTATAACTGTTGGAGGGTCTGTGATTCCCAACTGTTTCACATCAGAGAATGAAAACAACTATAGCCCAGCCAAGACCACATTGGTGACTGCCAGCCCCTTTATGTGCCAAACATGAAAGCAACAAGTCCAGATGCTTTGATCCCAGCATTTTTGGATTTAGCCCAGAATGTTTTTAACTCATGTTAGGACAACATACATTATAACTGGAAATCAATCAATAGCACTGTGACCTTCAAACGCAGTAAATGTTTGGAGTTAGTTTCTGAGCATGTAATCTAAATTGGGGATTGGAAGTTGGAAGTGATCCTAACCTAACAGAAGAAAAAATGTATAGTTTCAAAATCTGGAGTTGCAAGGAAGCAACAAATGAAGGTTTAATTATCTACGGAAAGAATATCAGGCATGGGAAATGCATCTGATGTAGAGGGCTGCAAAAGCCCAAGGAGGAAAGTAACAGCAGTGAGCCATTCACCCCAGCATAATTGGAAAACAATAACCGGGACAATATGAAAGAAATACATATGCATCAGCCCTTTGCCACTCTGTGCTGGGGATCATGAGCCCATTTAAGAGGTAAAATAGTCCCTAGGTCAGTGCCATGTTGAATGGCTGCAAACGCCTCTTCTCAGTCACTGGGTGGAAGCCCATTGGCATCCGCCTTCAGCAAAGCTGTCAGTGGCCTTCACTCCACAACGTGGGTTTGCAGGGTAGAGTGGTGACATACAGAGGCAAGGAGATGGCCATGGGGAGCAGGCAGGGAAAATGCATCAATGCATCCCAGGAAGGTTTATGACTGGTGTCTGCATCTTGGGCATTTCACGTGAGGTCCTGAGTCACTACCCCATGCTGTGGGACTCCTTTGGCAAAGTTTGTAGAAAGAAAAAAGAAGCAACCAAATTTATTGCTAAATATAGCTGTACTATAGACCAGGCTTTAGCTAGTCTCACAGACTGACCCATGACCCCTTTAACTTTATACTGCTGCTACGTCACTGGAGTAACACCTGATGTGTACCGATCTAAATCAGATCAAGGTCTGACCTCTACAGGGAAGAAGTGGCTTCAAAAGGTAATTATAATAATTTAATCTCTGGGGTTTTTTTCCTTTTGCAATATGATTTAATTGTATTGCTACTAAATACAAGTCTAGACAGGGCCTTGTTAAAAGCTTTAAAATCCCAGGGTAGTTTTACCTATTAGGGATTGTGAATAGCTCTTGGCATGCTGTGGGCCGCGCTGACACAAAAGCTCTCTTGCAGTGATGCTCCTAAAGTTACAAACCCCTATGACAAGGACCAAAACCACTGAACAATAATAATAAAAAAGAAATCTTCTCCAGCTAGAAAAGCATGTACTTTTTAGGAAATATGAGGTCCATACTGATACAAATCGCAAACTGGCAAATCACTGTGTCAATGCAATACCAACCCCTTGCCCAGCAGATTGTCACCAGCAGCTGCAGGGACACAGGGGCAGCAGTGATGCCAGAAAGGTGATCATGGCCCACAGCCCAGCAAGGATTTGCAGTCAGACCTGAAGACAAGGCCGAGTTGTTACTGTGATTCATACCGCAAATAATCTCCCTCAAGGCGGTATCATGCAGGGAAGGGAGGCAGTCATTACACATGGGTAAGGAGAGGGCATTGGGTACATGGAAACCATTGGGAAAGGAGACATAATCTTCAGTTTAGGGTATCGCTGAGGTACTGCACCCCTATATGCACAGGAGCAGCCTGTGCCATCTCCCCTTTTTCAGCGCACCATGTTCTAAGTGGTTAATTTTCAAGGAAGAAAACAACATGGTGCTGGATAATTACCATCGTTTGTCTGTCTGAGCTGATGACTTTCCTGTTTCATTTCCTCCTGTGTAATGTTATAGGGGACATATATGAGATATTCAGTGAGGACTGAAGCAGGGAAGTCTGCAGGAGTGTTTAGTGGGAGGTCAGGAATTTTTAAGAGGTATTATTACAAGGCAGTGTGGTTTGGGTCATGTTTCTTGCAGACATCTTGTCAGGAAAGTTTCTAAATAATAAATTATAATCTCTTTATATATCGTACAAGCTTATTAAACTCAGTCTTTAAACATAAAGCTGAATTTTGAAAATATCGTCAGACAAGCTTAGAAACTAAAAAAAATATATAATGAAGAGCAATAAAACATATGCTGGCCAGAGTTTTAAAGACGGTAGCCGCAGCACACCAGATTTTAATTAGCAGCTACCTGCAGTGGCCTGGGATGAAATGTTTTGATGTGTGTAAATGTTTCTATAAAACAGTGGAAGTTTTCTTAGATCTTGTATCTTTGGCGTTTTTTTCCTAAGCATCACGATTTTCTGGTATGGACATTTCACAGACAGGGATGTCAGGAAGATCTAAAGTCTGTGCTCTCTGTCCCTGTGTCTCCAATAGTAAAATGAGGCTACTTATAATCATTTACTATGAAAGGCTCTTAGCTGTTCCAAAAGCCCAGAATTTAATGACTGGGTAGAACTAGCAGTTGTGGTAGCAATAGTTGAAGTCATAATCTTGCCATAAATCCTTCTAACACTTGGACTAGGACAATAATGTCTTATGGATTGGTCCAGATTTCCTCTCTGAAATATTCCTGCTGTGCCATCTTTTGTTAAAAATATCCTTGAGTTAAAATTGAACAGGCGTTTTTCAGAACCATAGAACAAAATTAATGGTCTTTCTCCCAAATGCTTCCTGCAAGCGGCTGCGCATTGCAGAGCCTCTGCTGACTTAGCAAAGGCACTTCACAAATAAAATCCTTGGAGGTGGCTTGGTGACCCAAGTGCCATCTCTGCTTCGAATCCCCCACGGCAGCAGTTCAGCTCTGATTTGAACATGGACTCTGCCTTGGCATCACCTTTTCCTTTCTGGATGGGTCAAGACTGCACAAAATCATGGCAAAAACCCATGATGGAATCACTGACAGCACCTTGTGCCCCAGAACAGTGTGGAGTGAAAAAGTGGTTCTTGAAGAGCTTTTGGAGCAGGAAGAGGATGCCCAGCACCACCTCATTGATCGTTCATCCATTGGGACTAATCTCACAATACAGAAAGAGATGAAAAGGCAGGACCAACCTGGTCTGTGAGCCATTTGCAGGACTTCGTGTTAAGGGCTGATAATGTCTGATATAGTCAGGAAAAAACCCACCTTCCAGAGCACAGCCTGATTTTTATGGATGTGGGGGGAAGGGTGAGGTGCATTTGCTGTCCTCTGAATAAATCCTGCTCCAAGTCAGGCAGGTGGCTGTTGATCCCTCTTAAAGGAGTGCTTACAAATTACTGGGATATCCCTTAATCCATATTTATCCAAATGGGAGAAATATTATATATGTGTGTGAATACAAATTTGCCTTACCTTCTGTGCCTGTTATGCTCATTTCTGGTTTTATTATTCTGCCTTAAATTTTCTGGAGCCCATCTTGTGTCACAGCCTTCCCCTCCACTCACATCACCAGGGAAGGCTCCTCATTACACAGTGCTGTTCCATAGGGACCTGCTCTTGAAGTGGACTCATCAACCTGAGGCACAGAGGATGCACTGTGCCCTGTCCTGATTTACATCCTACACAGTCCAGCTTGGCCAGCATTGGCAGCTGGCACCTCGTGAGGAGATAGTATTTATAGAGATATAAATCAGGGAGCCTCTTTCCAGTGTAAATAGTAACAAAACAATTTAAGCCTAGGTACTAATTTCCTTTCTTAATCTGCAGCCTAATAGAGCATTCTTGTAAAGCACAAGTTTCCCTCAAAGGTGCTTTTTGTCAAACACTTGATGGAGGTTAGTGGAATGATTGGTCATGAATTGCCAGCCTCACAGTAAGGATAAATGTGATTAACGTAATTAAGTTGTAGGCTCTGTTACATATTAGAGATAGCTATAGATTTTTATTATCTGTCCTGTCAGGTTTAATTGCTGGCTATTAGCGTCTCGTCAGATCTGAAGATACACAAACCTTTTTAATCAGAAATCTGATTGCACCTGGGGGCATTTTCTGTCTGCAGTCAAGATTGCTTTTCTTCTCTATCATCACAGGAAATACTTGTATTCATCAGTACCAGAGCAGCTCTTGATCAAAAAAACAACCTTCAGTGGTCATTAGGAGGTGTTAGAAGGCCTAGGATGGATGGGCAGCATGGGGAGGACAGTATGCGGGTTATCAAGGAACTGAGGGGTTATTTTCTGTATTGCTAATTACTTGTGTTTGAATCACTGGTCATTTCTGCCTATTTCGGCTGTAACATTTTCAGGGTAAGATGAATTGTACTACATTGTATAGAGGAGAGCATATTTTTTCTCATCTTATTTTTGGACTTGTTGCTCTTCTTATAACACAAATAATTACCACAGAATACTACCAGACACTGGGGATTACCAAAAAATAACTATTTAAAAGTGAGGCTTAGAGCAAGGATTTCTGACCCAGTCTGACCCAGTCACAGTTTAGAGAACAGGAAACGGAATTGCAAGATCAGTTAATTAACCATAGACCAGACAAGACACATTGGCAAATGATTGTGCCTCTGCTTTCAAATCACATTGAGAAGCTGCTGCTTCTAACGATGTGCTACATGGGTATCTTATATTAACCTGGAGGGAGCGTCCCTACTGCTGAACCACACAGCTCATCAGCTTCAAATAACATGCTAGATTTATCCTCTGCAAATTCTCATCCACATGTACAGATTCAGTCCAATGTTGTTAAGCTTGTGAAATTTGATGGGCTCACAGCACGAGGTAGTTTAGCTGCTGCTATGTGAGATTCCCATCTATGTTCGGGTTTATTGAAAACGTTATGTCCCATCTGTTTCTAGATGCTCCTTTCATGTTCCTCATCTCTTTAGGCTTTCTTTTCCACAGAGTTTGCTTGATCCATGTGGAGTTAATAAGCGATTTTGGTGTGTGAGTATATGTGTAAGGACCAAGATGTCTTGTTTCATAAAACCCCGTCATTGATTTATTTCTCCTTCTGCTGCCTTGCTTCCTGTTCATTTCTTCTCGCACTTTCAGAGCGGAGGACGCTGTTTACATTAAGGATGTTTCATGTGTTTACAGATGGGGCAGCATTTGTAAATGATTCTGAAGAGTTGTTGTTTCCAAGGAGTCTCTCCAGGCTTTCGAGAAGGGTTCTCACCATGTTAGTGCTTTGTGCTCACTGTTTTAATCTATTCTGTATGTCCCCAAAATGTGCCAGTGGGACTGCTCAGCTCCTGATGCTCTTAACCTCCCTACCATCTCCTGATGACTGGGCAGCCAGGGTGCATCTGGACATAAGCTCTTGTGGTGTTTGCATGTGCAGTTCCACTTGCTTTTCCTTCTGTGTAATTGAGTGTGACATACAATCCTGGGGTTTTGTTTCAGAAAGTCATAATTTTACCTCCAGTCTCTCCCCCATGTATGATTAGTCCCTTTATCATAACTAGGAACACTGGAATTTTATAACAACACTGGGGTTTTCATTTGTTTTGGGTTTTTTGGGGTTTTTTTCAGAAAAAAGGTAAAAATCACACTAGTTTATATCAGTGTGTGCACTTTGTCTTTTGAATCCTACTTTTAGTATCATGGAAGGGTTTGGGTTGGAAAGGTCCTTAAGATCATCTAGTTCCAACCCCCCTGCCATGGGGACACCTCACACTAGATCATGTCACCCACGACAACAACCTGGCCTTTAACACTCCCAGGAATGGAGCACTTACCACTCCTTCAGGCAACCTGTTCCAGTGTGTCACCACCCTCACAGTAAAAAACTTCTTCTTTATATTTAACCTGAACTTCCCCCGTTTAAGTTTAAACCTTCAGGACCCGCAGATGAATTTCATCAGGTCCCATGGACCTGTGCACGTTTAGGTTCTTAAGATGGTTTCAGACCAGATCCTCTCCTACAGTGGGCCCAAGGTCTTCATTCTCACAGTCCCTGCGTCTGCCTTCCAAGACTCGGGTGGTGCGGTCAGAGCCTTTGCCAGTGAAGACTGAGGCAAAGAAGTCATTCAGAACCTCAGCCTTCTCCAAATCCAGGGTAGCCAGTTCTCCTGAGAGCTTCCGTAGGGGGCCCACATTGTCCCTAGTCTGTCTTTTATTCACAGTGTACCTATAGGATCCCTTCCTGTTATCTTTCACATCCCTAGCCAGGTTTAATTCTAACTGGGCCTTAGCTTTCCTAACCCGGTCCCTAGCTTCCCGGACAACATCCCTGTATCCTTCCCAGGCTGCCTGTCCTTGTTTCCACTTTTTATAAGCCTCTTTTCTCCTTTGAATTTTCCTCAGCAGCTCCTTATCCATCCAAGGAGGTCTCCTGGCCCTCCTGCTGCACTTCCTTCTAGTTGGGATGCAGCACTCCTGAGCTTGTAGCAGGTGATCCTTGAATATCAACCAACAGTCCTGGGCCCCCCTGCCCTCCAGGGCTATATCCCATGGAACCTCACTGAGAGACACACCAAAATTTACTTAAAGACACATTTGTTGTTTTGGACATTTGCTGGTTAATTTGAAAGATCAGCCAGAGGCACGGCTTTTCATTGAAGTCCTTTTGCCACTTCGGTGGATTTCGTGCTTCTCTTGACATCTGAACCATACAGAGACACTGGAAATAAATGCATTTATCAGCTGGATGTGCACACACTTGCCATGGAAGAGTGGACACCAATTTGAATCAACTACCACCATTTTTATCCTGGAATTTGCAGAGGGATATATTTTCCTGAGGGTCATGACATAGGTTTTGCATAGTTTAAAATGAAAAGCATATGTTTGCATAAAGGCAAAGTGCACCAATATCTAAGCTGTGAAAGAGGAAGAGTGACCAAGCCAAATATCTTTGTCTAAATGAGGCAGGAACTCAAAGCTGAGAACTGTGTACAAATAATATGCCAAAGCCATTGTTGTTGTTTGTAGTTTCTCATAAAAGAGGAGGGCTGTAGGCTGATCCCAGTGGGCAAATCTAACCTGGAGTTTTGCTGAGCCAGTGAGACTTGCAAACGCACATTGCAGCTGGCAGAGAGGAGCTGACGGCTTTTGGAAAAGATCGCCTTAGTGGGAGCATTTCTGTGTCTTCAGAGACAGGTTTAAAGGGTGGCTACAAGCGTTCAGCTCCTAGTTGTAGAACGTCTTTATTTAAATTGTACTGGATGCAATTTCTTGCATGAGATGAAAAACTGAGGTCTTGACCTCCTGTTTTAAGGATTTTTGTTTGTTTGTTTGTTTTGAAGTGCAAGAACATCCAATTTTGCACTTCAGGATGTCCCAGTGTTCTTACTAAATTGCTGCCAATTATAGTCAGCCAAATCCTGGGGGCGGCTTTTTTAACCACTTCATATCCAAGTAAATTTGCCTGGGAGAAATCGAACTTGGCAACAATATTTGTTTAAACAAGCATTTTGGGAAGAGGTTTAAAGCACACATTGCACTTGCTAAGCTTCTCAGGCTTGTGAGGGCTGTGGAAATTAACTAGAATCACTAAATAGATAGCTGAAACCCCACTTGTGGCAAAACCCACCAAATCCTGTCAGTGGAGATATGTACGGAGAAATTGCTGCAACCTGAAGCACTGTGAAGTTGCTGGGTTTCTGTTTAGAAAAGAATTTCAAGTTATACCCAGAAACCTTCATACGGTATGGGTTTAATATGTGCTATTCCAGTTTTAAACATAATCTGTGAGTCAAGCATTAGGTAGGGCTGCTGGTGCTGAAAAGTTATGCAGAGAAAGGTCTGAAGGAATCTGATACATCTGTGATAATGCAGCTTTGGATAGTTGGGTATTACTTCCATTTCTGTTTTTTCTATGCTCCATTACCAGTAAAATATGCAAGTGTCATTCCAGCTTTACTGTTTTTGAAGTGCTACTTGAGCATTGTAGGAATCTTTTGGCAGGAAAAATGTATCTTTCACAGGAAATTCTGTAACAATCAAGATAAGTTTTAACTTTTATTCTTTTTTTTTGTTTTTTCAAAGAAATGTGGATCAAGCACTGCTCTGCAAACTGATACTCTAGATGAAGCAATGAGCTTGAGCTGCCTGAAAGGAAGGGAAGAGTCTACAGCTCCTTACATCTGCTGTTATCTGCCTTTCCAAAAGGTATTTAAATTAATTTGTGTTCTTGGAAATACCGTTTTCTGGGTCGATGCTGTATGCTGCTGTGGCCAGAAAGTTCCTCCTCCTTCAGGGGAAAGTGGCAGTCCTGATGTGGAGATGTGCCTGAACAACATGAGCTGTTATCCCCTCTTTGGTCTGACAGCAGCTACCTGGAAGTTACCAACCTTTGGTGTTCAGTTACTGCTGCAGTGGATTTGACCGGGTGGTCTTGAAAGACCCGGTGTTTAAACCTCTTAACCATCCATGCTCTGGGTTTTAATGTTATTCCTACAAGCACCTCTGATGTAAAGTATCTCTGACGTAAAGAGAAAATTGTGTTCTCTCTCGGCTATTATGGGAAATACCTTTCAAAGGAAGGGCAGCATTTACATCTTTAAAAAAAATTAATTCAAGATCAGAAGCAATGACCTCCAGTTCTATTTTGCTTTCAAGGTTTGGTATCCCGAACCATCTGATCTTACCTAATAATGCTGCAGCACATCAACTGATCAGTCTTCTCCTCTTTGTTCCTAGGTAGCCTCCACCAAGATGTTAAGCTGTATTTGCTTTGGGTAAGGTACCATGGTATGCCAATATTGTTTTGCAGGGACAATTTTCTGATGTTTGATTGCCCTGGGTAAGACATTTTTGGTGAATCATTATACTGAAATGCAAAGAAGGTAACTTGAGAAAGATGCTTATGTTTCTGTAGCACTTTGCAGCAGATGTCTCCTATTTACTGCTTTATTTTATTGCTTAATGACTGGATCTCAAGTAATTGAACAATTTGACAGATATTTATTTGTGAAACGTGATTCATTTAGTCAGACATTGTGGAACAGTTTCATGCCAGTTCTAGAGATTTCGGTAGAACTTTCTAAAGATGCAAACATTCAAGTAAATTGCTCATGTCAATAGCACATCCACTTTTTACTGTTCTTTACTGCACAAAAGTATTTGAGTTGACAAAAAAGCGCTGGTGAACAGACTACAGGGACTTCTGAACTTTAATCAACCACAAGCACTGGCAGGGTTCAGAAGTAATTTCCTAACTATGAATCACCTGCAGACAATGAATCACATACTGGAGAAGATTGCCAAATAAAACAAGCCATCATGTATAGCTTGCATTGACTGGACTATGGAAAGGCCTTTGATTCACCTAGCTGAAAGAGAAGCTGTGATGAAAGCACTGAAATAAAGGCATAAAAGAATGTAGGAATCCCAAACCACATCTGCTAGCAGTGAATGGCGACATTTAAGTTCGACAAGGAAGATAAAAGAAAGCGAGACTAAGCAAAATAGCAGGCAGGAGACACTATCTTACTGGAAAAGACTTGCCTGGAGAAGAACTTCACAAAGCATTTCTGGGAAGAAGACCTTAGCTTAACTTCAACCATATGTGCAAGCTCAGATTTCGACTGCGATGGAGCAGTTGTCTTTTCTGAAATGGCCAATGATCTCTGGGTGATTTTTAGGGGAACTGAAACATGGGGATAGCAGGGAAGACAAATGGCTAACAGAAAGGGGCCAAGATTTTGGGTGCTAACAAAAAAAAAAAAGGGGGGGAGATAATGAAATAGGAGAAGAAAGCAAAAAATTCCTTCAGATGGTAAAGACTCACACAGAAGAGTAAGTCCCACCACAAGGAAAAGAAATAGAAGGAGGAATAAAATCTACTTTTTAAATATTTTATTTCTTATGAGAGGCATTTGGCCATGCTTTCCCAGGGAGTGTTACAATAGCTGGTAAAGCAATGACAGCGGAAGCAAAAAAAAAAAAGCCCTGCAATTATCAGACTTTGATGATTCCCCTCTATTTGTGCCAGTATTCAATAAACCCTCAAATTGCATGCTGTAGCAGGAGAGTGAATTTACTGCAGCCAAAATCATACGAGTGCAATGAATCAAGACAGCCTTTCTGCACTGCTTATGTCTGGCTCATGTATTATGCTCCACATATTGATGTATATCCAAAAAAAGGTAAATCAGAACTTCGGAATTGCTATAGTAACTACCAGATAATGCAGAGAAACTTGCTGCCAGCACAAGGAGGTCATCATGGGTACCTCTGCCAAACAGGACCTGGTTTAGCTCCCTGCTACTCCAGCAGGCAACAATTGGGTAAAAATCTGAATTTGCTCCCAGCTACCAAACACAAGCCCAGCAAGGAGCTGCGGTAGCCCAGCCCTTTCGTACTGGGCTGCAAGGACTCTTCTTACTAGGGACTTTACAGTCAGAAAGAGTTAATTCCAGTTGGCGACGGGCCCTTTTCTTTAATTTGTTTTGAAGAAAGTCTGGTCTGAGCTGGAGGGACCTTGAGCACTTCCCTGAGCAGCCACAAGAGAGCACCCGGCAATTAGGCTGGGAGGGCTTTGAGCTGCTCTGGGAAGGAAAATAAATCACTGACAACGTTGAGAGAAACCCTTCGCAGGATTCCCTCCTTGCCTTAAACTCTTTAAACAAAATTGGAGTCAGGAACGCAAGCCAGGGTTAACTAAACCCTCACTACTTGTTTTGAGCCGCAAGTTGCTGCGAGGTTTAGCCATGGGTTGGTGAGTCGGGCCAGTAGCTGTGGAATACTGCCCCAGTGCAGGGAAAGGGGGAATTTCTCCCCTGGCTTATGATATTCCTGTTCAAAGCCAAAGGCTGCCTAATGACTGCTGGCAATGTCGACAGCTGTTTAGCAGCGGCTAGCTCTTTACCTAAGTTGTCCATTTTCCTGTGTGCTGAATAATACTCAGGCATTGGCTGATCAAAGAGCCTGCCCATGAAATGCAGCTGAAATAAGTTTTCCGCACTTTATTTCTCACATGTTAGATACGTTGATACAGACAAAAAATGTTGTGTGTACAAGCAGGCACGGGAAAGGGGTCTGTGGGGAGGCAGGGATGGCCTGCCTGTCCCATCACCCACCACCATCCACCCCAGGACACATTTCTGATGCTCCCATGAAGAACTGCATCACTCCCAGCAGACATTAAAGCCTCAGTTCGGGTTTTACCTTTATTTTCAAAGAGTTTATGCCAGATTTACTGTAAGGTTTAGGGTGAGCTGTTAAAAAAAGACATAAATATAATACATAATGGAAAATAATTTACATAGAAGTTTATGTTCCTGGACAGTGCTTTCAAACATGCCAGATAGCATTAAAAAAAAAAAAGCAGAAATCACTGCTCCTAAAACCTCAGATCACATATGAATCATGTAGTTCATGAGGCACAAGTTTACTTGTGTGGTCACTGGGGTACATATTTTCACAGGCATGTAAGTGCTTCTCTCAGGCTGCAGCACAGGCACAGGTCAGAGGCAGCATGCCCTGCTGAGAGTTGTGATTTCCAAGGCTCTGATCCCATCTCACTGCTGCTGCCAAAGCTGCTGGTGGCTTGCACACCCCTAGAACATGCCCCAGCTGTTCTGCAGCAAGGCTGGGGTTGGTATCCACTCTGGCGAGCAAGGGCACAAGTGATGTCTTGCATGGCACAGTAAATACCCTCGGCAAAAGTGTTTTGGCTCTTTGCTTTCAGCTGTGGCGTGTCTCTGAGTCAGGGCTCCATCCCTTGGGGGAGAGATGTTTTTTGCTCCTAGGTCTGGGTTTGGGAAAGTTCTTTGTTGAGAGGAGAAAAAGGTGCCTAAAGCTGAAGTGTGTGTAAAGGGAATTTGGTGCTTTGCCTCACATCCTCAAAGGCACCTTGCTCCCAGTTAGGCAGCACCAGCCCCACTCCCTGGTACTGACAAATTGGAGCTTTTCAACAGGGATAAAAAAATAAATGTTTTTTAAAAACAACAAAGTAATTAAACACCAATACAGCCTTGTGTGCTTTTCATGTTTGGCTGCCCCTTGCAGAGACACTCTGGCTCCAGCCATTCAAGCTGTTTCCTATTTCTTGACTTGAAAACCAAGCAATAACAACCACAAGCTCTGTCCCGCACTGGCCTGCACTGAACCCACTGCAGGAGGCACAAACCCAGCCTGGACACAGGTGCATGGACTCCCACACCTTTCAGCCAGGGGTAAATTAAAGTCATCTCCTTATTCCCAGGGTTAATCATGGCCACTGTAGCTGCTGCCGTCCCTTTGGTGAGCAGTAAATGCTATCTCCAAATTGCATGAGTATATATGCAATTATATGCAATACTTATATATAATTAATACTTTTATACAATGCTGTTATATTAATATTGTAAGTGTATAAAATCAGGGAGAAGTGAAAAGCAGTAAAATGTACAAAGCCATATTTGAAACTATGTCAAGTCCAGGAGCATTTCCAGTCCTGCCTTTGGGAGAGTCAGCCCCTAATTTAGCTGATGCTTCATTCAGGTTGCCATGTGGAGTAATACTGCTAATTAAGTCTGTACTTAAATATTACAGAAAGAGTAAGAAAACAAGATCTTGCTTAATACTTAATAGATACTTAATATTTAATATTTAATAGAAAAGTTTATGTAAACAAATTCAACTGGAGGAGATCAAATGGTTGGTTCAATACCAGGTGCCACAAAGTGTACCTGAAAGTGCTTTGAAGGACTCCCATAGAATTTTCTGGGGAAAGGGAAAGTAAAGTTCATAATGGGTCTATTTCTCTAAATAAATTCGGGCTTATTGATGGACAATAACAAACACCTTGTGGTGGTGCCACTGGAAAGCAGTACCAAGTGGCCAGCACCCAAGTCAGATTTTCCAATGTTTTCTCGCTCCATTCATTTGATCATCCTAAAATGTTTTCAGAAGTTAAAATTCTTCCTTCTGATGTATCTTGTACCCAGTAAATGCTGTTTATATTGACCACAAACAAATCTTAACTGAATCTATACAACTGATGTCTAAGTTCAGAGAACAAAACTAATCATTCCAAAAAGTGTTTAAGATGAAATCAAGCTAGGATTGCAAAAGGTTGGTGGAAAATATATTTTGACGGTGTGGGCTTACAGTCAGGCTGCTCAAGACACCTTCTGGATCTGTTTTAAGAGTTGCTTATTAACCGCTTCAATAATAAACAGAGAGATTAAGAGCATGCAATAACAGAAACCCCAGTGGATATTTCATTTGATAGCCTCAAGCACGACACATTTATCTAATTCAAAAATTTCTGTTGTTGATTCAGCAATGTGATTCGATGTTTACTTCAGTTAATGATTTTTAGGGATCTTTCATTGGCCCTTTAATGCTATAAATGCAGTGAAGATCTGCGTGAAATACAAGGGTTAGGTTTGCTTTAAAAATATAAACAATATAAAAGAATTTAAATTATTATTTAATCTTCACCAACGAGATTCTGGATTGCCATACACACCAAAAGTGTTGTGAGATAACACAGTAATGCAACGTAACTTTGGGCCTGACTCTGCAAAGCAAGTGAAGGATTTTGCTCCCATATGTGGCTTCATTTGTGGTGGTAGCAAGACCAGCCCCAAAGGTGGGAGCTGCTCTTGGAGGGTGCTGAGCAAGTATTTTCAGGTCTCTTCTGTAGTAGACACTGACTGCTAAACAGTTGATAGCTCAAACTCTGAAGTGTGGCTTTAGCACTAAATATACCTATTCCAACGTTCCTTTTGAGGGAAATGTCATGGCATTTTTAATGGTCGCTTTAATTGTGTTTTAATGCTTTCTTAAAGTCATGTTAAGCTGGAGACTCTGGCTGGTGGGGGGAGATTAACCAGGAAAGTGTCATTTGGAGAACTCGCCTAACCCTGCAGAGACCAGAGGCTTAACAAGAAACAGTTGGTCTTTAAAAAGGTTCTCATTTCTGCTCTGAGCTGAAAATTACTTGTCACGGCTGAATTTTGAAGCAAGCGACTAAAATGCGAGGGTTAGTTCTTTCTTCAGTCTTCTGAAAGTAAGTTACAGTGGGTCCTTGCAGTTTGCAGATATTTAATGTTTCCAGGATTGTTTTAAGATACAATTGTTAGGCATGTTTAAAAAAGAAAAAAGGATCTTTCAAGAGCTCATTTCCCAGAGCGTTACCAGCCAACAGCCCTAGCGGGCTCACACCACACAACAATTGTTGACTAATACTATGTGCTTTGCAAAGAAAAAAAAAAAGAAGAAACAAACTGTTATATGTTTTTTGTTGAGATATATTTAGAGAGCTTTCTTATTGTTAAGAGCTTTAGGAACAATAATCAGTGGTATGTCATTCTGGTATTGTTAGCAAAGTCCTTTCTATTGAATTTTCAAGATGTTGTAAAGTGAGATTATGTGAGTAGCACCTCTGGACACTTTTTCCCATCATTGTGTTGGTATCAATCGCTGACTTCCACTGTTTCTCCTGGTATTAAATGAAAATGTTGTTTCCCACTACGCTGATTGGAGGCTGTATAATGCATGACATAACTGATAACCCTTCTGAGATTACGCATTGTAGGATTCAAAGTGCACGAGAAATTTACAGAACAAAGTAGGTGGCCACTTGGACTGGGAGACAAAGTTTAAAAGAAAATGTACTGGGGTCATTGTTTCAGCTGAAACGAAGAAACATGATACGTGGGTAATTTATGAGGCTGGCTCCTCAGGTTTTGGAAAAACTGCCTTTTTTTTTGGTTGGGTTTTTTTGGTCGCTTGGTTGGGTTGGGTTTTCCTGGGTTTTCTTTGGTTTTCGGTTTTGGTTTTGGTTTTTTCTGTGGGGAGAGAAGCTAGGATGCATTTTCCAAAGGCAAAGTGTTTCCCTTTGACACCCCAGCCTCATTCACCCCCAGCAGAGCTGTGTTAGAGCAGAAGCCCACACCCTGCTGAGACTCCTGACATTTTCCAAAGAGGAAATGTTAAAACTTCAGTGGCAGAGCAGAGCAGGAGGAAGCTGTGCTTTGGCACTAGCGGTGAGCTGCGGAAGCCAGAGTTTTCAACTCCGTAATAAAAAAAATGAAAATAAGGAGAGCCTTTTAGCTAGCTTCTGTATTACACACTCCGCCAGTATCCGGGCAACGTAAAGAGCGACATAGAGAGTTCCCTTATAGAAGTTTTTGGCCAGTGTCATTTTCATGACACCATGTCAGGTTGTTTTGGCTTTGCACTCATGCTTCAGAGGGTTTCTTTTTTTCAGGGGTGACTGAGCTGGTCCAACACTGCTGTGCCATCCTGCTGGTTACCCATGCATGCTGCTTCTCCCCCAGAACCATGCCAAATTTAGGCTGGTTCAAGATATTTTTTATTTATTTTTTTTCAAGGTATTTACCCCAATTTTTCTTTAGTTCATAATACAGTGACTTCTCTTTCAACTTTGCTCCTTCCTAAGCTAACAGAGGGTGGCAAGTGCAGAGCCTGGCTTATGACCAGCACAAGGGGAAAGTAGAAGTCACTGTGGCTTCTCACTCTCTGTCCTTCCTTACTAGCTGCAAAGAAAACCATTGGTAAAATGCAGTTATAGTTATGATCCTGCCTTTTAGCATCTCTCAGGTTGGTCTGTAAACTCAGATGGGACAAGGACAAACTCAGACCTGATTCTGGCATTCCTCAGCTGATGGGGTGTTATGTGCAAAAAGTAGTTCCTGATCTCCCTTTCAAAGTTTTTATGGACAAGTGTAAAGCTGGAGTGAGTTGCTCCATGCAGTGGTTAAGGTTTAATAGCTCTTAAGTAATAAAACCAGCAGAACTGCTTCCAAAAAGAGTACCAGGGAATCAAGTCTAAATGTAATAAAGGTCTTTACCTCATTGCAGTGGATTGCAAAGGGGTTTGTGACTTGTGGTTACACAGAGCAGAGAGTCTGTGCATCTTTCTGAACTAAACTTTTATGACAGAGTTGTGATTGAAGCTGACTGGACTTCACATCTCTGGGAGTACCCTCCTAAGAAAGGGTAGGCATATGTCAGTGTGCAGGGACTTTACACTGGTACAAGGGTGGCAAAGATTATCCTCCTTTGCAACATGAACCACGAGAGGCAGGGTGATATAAAACATCCCTGGCCATGCTCCGACTGCAGATGAATTTGGTCATTTCTGGGATTTTCACACAAATAGCACTAAAATTCAGGAGAGGTTCAACACTTAAATTCATTTCCACATCTCAGCTCGTGCCTTCATTTTTTTCCTCTGTTCTAGTGTATTAGCACTTCAGATGTAAGAGAAGTGCTTATTTTGGAAGTGGAGAAAGACCTCCAGACAAGACAAGAGAGCACCGTTGGAGGATGCTGGGCTCGTGTTATGTGGGAGAAGGATGTAGCTCACTACCGTTGTCTCCCTTGATGGCAACTTTAATGCAGGAGGCCACGCAGTGAGCTGCTGGCTGAGCACCCTGAGCTGTCTTATCCACCACTACCAGAAACTCTCATTCCACTTAATAACTTTTTCCTGGTGATTTTCTAGCAGGAGTTTCTCCCTCGGCTGCCCTCAGGAAGAGAGACCAGCCAGCAGGAGGGCAGGTGCTGACCTGGACAAAGGGGCTGCTTTGCTGAATGACCATGTTGCACTGCTGCGTACCTCAACCTAATTAGTGTGAGGCTGCCTGGACCTTAATTGGGCCTGACATATGCCTGTTGAAAGAGATTCTCCAGGAATTAAAGCGCTACTTCTCTAGTTTGAATTGGCTGGTGATGCAAAACATAACATGATTTTTGAGAATTTTCTGCACTTACTGTGAAACAAATATGCCACAGGTATCAAGCAGGCTTTGTTTTGGGGCTATAATCATATTACAAATTGAATGCTTCCACATGTGTGTGCTGGCACATCTACCCTTGGCTATCTCACATTTATCTGCCCCAAGGTACAGACGCTGAGGTCTTGCCATAGCATAATACAGATCTAAATATATTTTCCAGATTGCTTTAACACATGCTAATGAAAATGAGGAGTAAAGGCCTGTAAGAAGCAGCTGTTTAAAATTTTCCTCAGTCCTAGAAAATCAACTTCTTAATTACTGATAATTTAAGCATCAACATGACCACTAACCCTCTTCTCCCACTAGACCCTCCCAAGCTGGGAGGCCTGCTTTAAGACTTACAGGCAAAACGTTTTCTTAGACATACAGTATTTCATCACATTTTTTTAGCCTTTCTGGAATGAATTAGTATTAAAAGAAAGCAGGAAAAAGGAGGGTGCCTTTTGGAGGTGCCTTCTTTCAGACCCTCCTCTCAGACAGCCAGAGCAGAAACTGCTAAAGCTCCTGTCTAGCACATCACGTGAGACTACTTTTCTATTTCCAGAGCACCATCATAATAAAAGGTTCCCCAAACTTCCCTGAATGAATTTATAGATATAAATAGCTTCAATTGCCATTAAAATACAGACGCTCCTAGGTCAGAAAAAAGGAGTCTCTGCTTCTAGCAATCAGCAGCAAAGGGATCTGTGTTCAGGCTTGTCTATAGTCATAGCCAGGGGGACAAGTAGTCCAAAGCAAAATTTGGGCAGTAGGTTTGGGAAAAAGGATTCAGTCTCGCAAGATGTACCGTGAGTTCCTGAACCACTGCGTGGCAGTGGGGCCCCTTTTCAGGGATTATTTAAATGTTTGTTAGTCTGATTAAAATCTAAATTCTGGGAAAACAATGAATTTTGCAGAAAACTGTTTTTCTCTAGCAGCAGATGAATCTGAGCAGGGGAAAAAAATAAAGGAAAAGGAATACAGTATTTTTTTTTACTATATTTATTTGATGTTCTCCCCTTCACGCTCTCCCCAGATTTCATTAAAGGTCTCTGAATTGTAAAGTTGAGCCTTTCCTAAAGCTGGCACCATTTTCTTCATAGAAACAGAAGATGAATTAATCAGGATATTGGAAGCAGCAGAGTAGGTATATTTGCAAACCTACCCAGCCATTCAATGGGATGGGAAAGAGGATGGTTTTGGCCAGGCTGCAGAATACATTTTTCTTATAACTGGAGTCCTGGCATGGTACGTTGTCTTTGACATGGAGAAAAGGGCTTTCTGTTTGGTGCTGAATGCCTTTGTTTTGTTTAAATCATTACTGGAAGCATCTTTAAAACAAGCTAGCTTTTCCATGCCACTATATGACTGAACAGCAAAACCACAAATGAGAGTTAATATAGCTGGAAAGCAGCAGAGTGTGGCAAAACGATCCAGGAGGTTGCAGCAATTCTCCGTATGTCTGAGCAAGAGGGACCTGACAGAAAGTTTTAAAGTTCAAGACATGCATGCAGCAATGGGCCAAACGGAATCATTGAGTGAAAGCAACCTCACAAATGTTTTTATAATAACTTCCTCTCCCATACTCCGCAAATGTGGCTATTAATGCAGAAAAACAGCAGGGCTGACACAGGAACAGCGGCTCAGGCCCACTGTGGTATTGAGGAGCTGGGCCAGGGTGAAATATTGATTAATCATCTTGTCATGCTGCTGCTTTGTTAGATTCTGTAGATAGGAATTGAGGCAGTAATGTGCACCTCCTTCATCTAGTAAGGCTGCTGTATCACATGGGAATGATTTGCTGACTTATGGAAAACTACTACAGTGGGGTGAACAGTAGGATGATGCTGAAATAAGCTGAAGTGTTTTTTCTTAAGTATTGAAATTATTTTTTTATAAAAACCCCAGAAAAATCACTGTAGCAGAAAGCCAGAAACATTGTTCCTCACATATCAATCTGTTTGCATCTGGACAAGTGCATCTGTGTGGTCCATCAGGGAGGGTATAACACTAAGACAAAAAATGCCCAGTTTTCTTGGTTTATTTAGGCTAATCAAATCTGGATTGCTTTTTAGCTATTCCTCTGGGTGAATAACTCTGCCAGTGAGAAAAGGCAATGAAAATCAAGGCCATGGTAAGGTACCTACCATGGAGTTGAAGGACCCCTTGTGGTATGTTTTGCCCCCCTCTTCTCTTTGCACCCCATAGACAGTGCTGCCGGGCAGGATATGCTGACATGAAAATAGCAAGCTCAAGGCTCTCAAAAGGACTGTCAGCCCAGGAATTCGATGAGTTGGTGGCAGCCACTCCCTGATGGTCAATAGACCTGGTTATGAGCAGGTTAAACTAACCCTATGGCTCAGCTGGAGGAGTACTTTCACTGACAGTTATATGATGGGAGTGTGCTACTGTAACTCAGAACATTAAACCCAGGGAAAAGTGTCCCACCCTTTCTCCACCTCCCAAACCCCCTTTCATCTAGGGCGGGTGAGGGTAAAGCTGATAAGAACTGTCATTGCATCAAATTAAAGGGGAAAATGATCTGGAAAGTTGTTTGCAGGCAAAACTTGACTTGATTAATCTATTTGTTCTCTTTATTTGGCACAAACCTAAAACCAAGTTTCACGGTGACTTTAACTGCACTAAAAATAATAGCCTACTTATGCAATTATCTGCATGTAGCTGACCACTCGCTCAGGCCAGTGAAGTGAGTACAAGAATACGCACACAGGTGCTTTTTTTTACTTATTTATTTACTTATTTACAGGTGTGGTTTAGGTTTCCTGCAGGAAAACTATTGGCCTGTAGGTCTCAGCTTGCCATAACTTGTGCATGAGGCTCAGGAGCTGTTACGTGCAAACCAAAGCCCATGCCTGTCCCCACAGGGTTTGGATTCAGACCTGCCAGTGCTCCTGTTGACAGGTGGTGGTTACACAGCTGGGCGGAAGACGAGAATGATCCGTGTAGGTTATTGTGAAATACAACTTCAGGATCTGGTGAGCTATGAGAGGTCTTTATGTAATGAAACAGACTGAGAGAGGAGTGCCCCTTGCCTTTGGCCTGGAGAGAAGGCTTCCATCTTTGGAGGTACTTTTGGCTTCAGTAGAGCCAAACCTCCTGCGAATCACATTCCCTAAATGTGTCTTTCCCATAGGGACAGTGCTGGATTTAATATGCAGTTTGTTACTAACTGCCCTGGGTTACTGATAGCCAGCACTGTGCTCTCTCATTGCTGCTCATGCCAGCTCCCTAGCATCTGGAAATAGCAAGCCTTGGTTCCACTGCAAAAAAAGAAAAAAGACTTCACAGGGTGTCACATTCACTCTTTCGATTCACTTGAAGGACAATCCCCTGCAGTAGCTGCAAAGACCAAGTTTGGCCCACAGTGGCAGGCAGGGCCTTCCCCAGGGTCTCCTTTGGAGCAGCCTCAGTTCTTCCATCTCTGCTGAGAGGAAGTGCAGTAAAATGTGCATCACCTGGGCCAGTGCTGGCTCCTCCTGGATATCCCACCTCCCACCACTCTGCAGGCCCTGAAAAAGCTGGGCTTTGGACCCAATTTCAAAGGGAACACTCAACTAAATTTTCTTTTAAAAGAAGACTCCAGAGGCTCATTTCATGAAGTTGGAGGCCCGTTTGGCTTCTCAGCTATGGACTTCCATCATTCTGGTGAGTCAAAAGTTTTGCTATTAGCCAGCTGCTTCCCAACATCATCCTCATGAACAACAGGTGGAGGTTTTTGCATCACCAGCCCAAGCTCAAGGCTCTACAACAGTGTTTGAAGGTGCACCAATCCTTCCTGTAAAATGAGTTAAGTATTTCTCTTTTCCAAGGTAGTTTTGAAACTTAAAAGACTGATCTAAAACCCCCCGATGGTGTGAATGAGTCCAAGATGCTTCGTAATGCCCCATCCTCTGGTTACCCTTATCCTTATGACCTAACAGACACAGCCTTTGCTTCCCAGACTGCAGACAAATTACATCCATTTTCCCTGACCCAGACAAAAATGAGACAAAAAGAAAAAAAAATCCCTTCAGTTTTGTAGTCCTTTATTATTTTTTTTTAAGTTGATCCTCTCATAGTAATGTACTGAAATGCGTAACAGTTACATTGTACAAAGCATTTAAAGAAAGTACCTCAACTTGCCGATTATTTCAAAATGAGATTATAAACAAAAGGAAAAATAAATCTGGTCCCTCACTAAAGGCCAAAAAAAAACCCCAAAAAATAACTGAATACCTTCCGTTATTTATTTCTTTTTTTAAAACATAAATTTGGAACACTTCATCTTACAAATAGGATTAACATGAACATAATAACATCACACAAGTTCGCAGACAACCAGCTTAAAATATTGGGTACAGTTTTTTAATCAGAAGAATCATGCTTTCATGAAGAAATTATAACTGTTTATACAATCGAATCAATTTACTGTATTACAAAAAAAAAAAACAACAAACCAACCCTAAGTCGCATCTATTAGTTATTTAGTTCATTAAAAGGCAAAAATAAAATAAAAGAGGAATGTAAGAAAATTTCAAACACTGTTTTGCACTCCGATATACACAGATCAGTTCACCTCACTCTTTTTGAAGTACATGGGTGCCTTACATCGTAACGCGGTGGGGGACTGGAGCAGTGCTGTTTGTTACAGGAACAGTGCTATTTTTAATCAACAAACAATCGTTTGCCAACAAATAAATACATGGTACACACAACACAAAGAAGAAATTAGAGGGTAGGGGAGAAAGGAAACAATACAACAAAATAGTGACATGATTGTCGAAAATTAAAATCTCCTTACAATGATTTGAACTAGTGGTGCTGTCGATGAACGCAGTGCTTTCACAGAATTATCTGGATGATTTAGCTTCTTGAAGTAGTGAACATTCATAGTTTACAATATACACAAGCCTCTTATGTATTGTTTCTCAAAGTTCTTTTTTTTTCCTTTCTTGTTTTTCCTTTTTTTTTAACAATGCAGTTGAGAAGGCAAAAGAATCACGGAGAGAACAAAATATTCCCTGTTACTTCTTTCTACATTTACGATGGATAGTGTGCATTTGATAGAACTATTTTCTTTCTTTGAAGGGCTAAAATGCATAAAGCTTTAATGAAGAGATTTGTACATGAAAGCAACTGTTCCCAATCCTGTGTCAAACTATCTTATACAAAAAGAAAAGAAAATCAATTCAGTTCCTACATTAAAAGAGTGCCCATGTGTGTATCAATGCAGTCTTAACCCTTTTGCCCCTGCCCCTCAAAGCCGGGTGAACTGGAAGACACTTTTTCCCGGCGCCAGTTTACATAATCCACTGAAACTTTTATTTTCGTTAAGTCGCATTGATCCTCCAGAAGTCAGCAGCTGCCTTTGCTGTGCAAAACAAAATATTGAGAATAAATAGTTTATTTCTTTTTAAAATTATTCCGTTTAAGGTCACCGGACTTTAAATGAGTGACCCTGCAGATTTATAAGGCATTCTGCTCAGCAGTCTTTTAAATAGTCATATATGAAAGAGCCATGCTACTGGTTTGGACTTGGTCCCATTCTCGGTAAGACTTCACAATGTCATACGTGACTGACGGACTGAATGGCGCTGGATTCTGCAGCAGCTCTTGCCATAGTGTGCCACATATTGGGAGAATTGTGGGATGCAGAATGAAGGGAGTCCTTGTCGGAGAGAGAGAGCATCATCGCATACGCCTGGATGGGACAAGAAGAAGGACAAATAGGTCACGATCCACCAGCACGGATCTGAGCTTGGACCCATGCCATCTGACACAGTTCAGGCATCATTTAGGCCACAACTGCTATTCTCAACTTACTTTTTTTTTTAATAGCAAAATGCGTTAGGTAAAACCACTGTCAACCTTTTCACTGACACTTTTGACTCACTAATAGTAATAATAATTTCTGCTTTCATCTGGCTTCTCAAAGCTCTGAGAAACCTTTGATAGTAGACAAGGTCTCAGAGTCTCCTTTGCCTTCAGATTCTTGGCACAGAAGGCTCTTTTCAAGAGCCTGAAGAATCATGTTATCCCTCGGCTGGTCCAGTATTTCACCAAGTACCACAGTCTCCAGCGCTAACCTTTTCTACAAGAATATTCTGCAGTTTTTAAGATGGACTTTTTTTTTTTTTTAAAGGGGCTAAAAAGACCCATTTTAATTAATGTTTAAAAAAATTTCAAGAACTAGCACTAGGATATCAGCCTAGCTATTGCTGTATGAAAAACATGCTGAAGACCAAGAGGCAGTTAACATCCAACAGACTATAATAACAAGTACCAAAAAGCCAAGCCAGCCAGATCAAGTCAAATCCCTGCAAGGTAGCAGCTACACGCCACAGCATCAGTGTGACCACACCAGCTGTCTGAAAGCAGAGTGGGAGTATTTCTTCCGGTATTTCTGTGGATGGCAGGTAGGAACAAAAATAGCCAAAAAGAAAGAAATCCCTCCGTTATCAAGGACCAGAGCACCCATCAGGTCTCCCAAGTGCAATGGGAGCACAGGAGGGTGTCGGGGCAGGCTGAGGATTGCAGGTGCAGAGCACAGCCCTGTCTGACAAAGCTGAAACAACCTTGCCTGCCACACACTAACAGTTTAATCCTTCAGGTATTTGGTGACAGTACCATTTTAACTGAGTTAAGGTTTTACCTGGGACTTGGATTTCCTGTACAAGGGTTGTTTTAGGTCCTCTGGCAGCTGGGAAGTATTGAAAGCTGCCAATTCAGCATCACCATATTGATTTTCTTCCATTTTCCTCATTTTGAGGCTATCTGTGAAGTGCCTTATGTGGTCCAAAGCCGAAAGTCCAGTCTTATACTCCTCCTCTTTATACCTACAAAAACACCATGGAGGTTTTAACATCAGTTAAATGATCCTCTCTGCATTCCCTCATCCTCTCGGATTTACATATTTGAGGAATATCCCTTTTTTTTTACATTCATAAGCCACCTTGCCCTGTGGAACTCTGATCTTGAAATAAATTTCCCTTTATTTTCTAAAGAGGAGAGGGTGGGCGTTGGGAGCAGGGGAGGGAGAGGCTGTCTCTCTTCTGGTGTCTCCACAGCATTTCACGTAACCATTATGGGAGATCCAGGTCAGTTTACGGAGCAGATAATGTCTCTCCCATGAACTTTTCCTGTCTCACTCAGAACATGACAATAGCTCCCTGAGCACAGTTATTTTTTCTCTGAAAGGCTACAGACTGCATGAAGAGACTGAAAACAGGGCTGGTATTGACCCAAACACAGACACATGTTGCTATCGTAACTGGGAAGCTGGCTACTTTGGACAGGTTCCCACGGCACACAGTTTGGCGCTGGCGCTCTTGTATAGTTTATTGTTTTTATTCCACATATCGGGCATGCCAATACTCGGAAGAAACCAACCTGCCAGGGGAAGCTTTGCAGTTCATGTCCAAAGTACTTGTTTCCTCGTAATCCTCCTCTGGAGTCCCCTCATGTATGTCACTCGTAACGGGCTCTTTGATTGCTTTCCCTGCAATTTCACTCTCTTCATCTTCTTCGTCCATCATTACTTCATCTTCTGCCTCTTCGTCATCCAGCAAATCCGAGTTCTGGCTGGCTACCATGGCTTTTTCATCCTTAAAGTGGCTGCCATTCATTCTGAAAGTACCAAAAGAAACCCCAGCAATAATCACAAATCAGTTACGAAAGCTCCTCACCAGCAGATTGTCAGAGGCAGATGTCAAAATGATCTGTCCCAGTAGAATAAAAGGATTTCTGGATTGTGTATCTTGTTTAGTTTCAGATGTTTAGGCAGAAAATTGGCGAAATTTCTACTAAGAAATCAGTGGGATGTTACAGTACCATGAGCATGGTATTTTCCAGTTATCCTGCTAAAACTACTGTTCAAGTGGAGTTATGTTCAGATATCCATTCCAAATTTTCTCATGCATTATTTCATCTCATGTTTCCAATCATATATGTAGTCTGTGCAAAACAACTCACTGCCTTTTATCAGAAGCTGTAGGGGCCAAGAAACTGAAAATCAGATCTGGCATTTTCAAAAATGACATCCAATGCTGCATTCAGAGTTTTAAAGTCAGAATTACACGCATAATTAATTTTGCACACTACCGCCCATTTAGAAGCCATACTACTTCACTGAACGTATGGATTACATACATGGGAACCTAAGTGACTTCAGCTAAAGACCTGAAGAGGAGCCCACAATATTGCCTCCACACTGAACTACATTATTGACTGATTTGAAGGGTAAGAAGTAATGAAAAGAAAGGTCACATAAGATTTCAAGTGTATTTCTTCCTATTAAATGAGTAATTATAGCAATACACACATGGAAAACCATTTGGTCTACTCGCTGTTATTACGTTGTCCTTTGCTTTCAGACAATGACTTCTCTTAACTACTTCCTACGGGATTTTATCAAGGACATAATACCCATGCTGAACTAGGGGCTCATTTGCTAAAGGCCTCAACTTTGTAGGGTTCTAAGCATTTGGAGCTGGATCATGTCCGCTGTATTAAATGAGAGCCAAAGAAGCTCAGCACCACTGCTGCGTCAACAAATGCGTGGCCAGAGGTACTAGCGGTGTAGAAGGGCAGCACTCAGTGGAGCCACACAAATTCACGCTACCAGTGTATCTGCTCATTATGTAGCACAGAGGCCTTGATTCATCTATTGTTCTCATTGTGCAAAAGGTCCTTACTCTTCCAGGAATACAGTTATAAAAATGGAAACTGTATTGTCCACCCACCGTTTGCTTTAGACTCCATGTGCTTCAAACTGTGTGGGACAATATGGAATATAACCAAAAGTCTGGCAAGATAAGGATGAGCCCTAGAAGTGTATTTAGAATTTAACATTTGACTTGCTGTTGTAACAGATATACCTTCCTATGGAGCATACACAAGTGACAGTTGGTTTCCTATACAATAGTATCATTTTCCTAAAAATAATGGAGTTTCATCTATTTTCCAAGCAAATTCCATCAGACTGTCAGGAGTTGAGTATTGCATTAAAAATAATAATAATAAAAAAGCTAGGGAATGGTCTGTTTATATCACAGTATCAAAAAATCTGAGGCTCTACAGAGTTGGGACAGCTGAAGCAGCCACCCCCTATCTCTTTATCATCTTCTATTTAAATAGGCAGAAAAAAGAAGTTGTTGAGCACAGTCTGGGCTGCCAACTTGCTTGTTATGCTCAATTGAGGCTGCTAGAAATGAAAGGGAGATGGACTACAACCAAAGTAACAAAAGCCATGTGATTAAGAAAACAGATTCTCTAATTACGCTTTCAAATGCAGCAATTTGCCAGGGATAAAATATCCGTCAAGAGCAGTCTGAAGTGCCAAAATTAGAAAGGAAACACTGCACAAACCAGCAACCTTTCCACTTTGCTGACTTCCTGTCAGAGGACATGTTGAGACCAGATGTGCAAGGAAAAAATCCCAAGCCCTCATTGCCAATCAAGATGGAATGAAATTTGAATATGTATGTAATCACTTAATCCAATACTTTTGTGGAAATTATGTTATGTCCACCATTTTTATCCCTTCACAAAGGCATCTGGAAATTTAGAAGACAGTGAAGTTTGTCACCAACAGCAAGATTTTTTTGATGCTGATAATGTAATGCCAATTCAAAGGTATAAATAATGCATAATGCAACGCCAATCTCAAAAAAAATATGTACACCTGACATGCATATCCCTGCTACAGCCTTTTCTGCTTGGTTGTACTTTTATTAGCTGATAATATTTAGAAGTGGCCTCTCTTCTGTTAGTTCAGAAGAACTGAAACACCCATATACCTAATAAATCTTAGTAGGAAAAAGTCTTTCACATCCTGGAGTACAGGTGGACTACCAACATCTACCCACAGCCTCATGGGTGTTTTGCTGGTCAGCATCTTTCTTGGAACTGAGTTACTTACAGGAAAGGACTTCTAGTTACAATTTTCCATTTGATCCAAGAATTTAGCTTAGTCTACTTTATTAATTACACATTTAAATTGCATTTAAATCTTAAGGCTCTCTACACTTAGCCACAGGATGCACAATTCACTTGCTCTGCCATGAATGTAAAATGAGGGCATTTTTCAACGGACTTAAGTCAACGATGGGAACTGGAAGCTGAGAGCTTCTGATACAAGGAGGAATGTGTTCATAGATGGAACCTTCTTTCCAACATCTGCCACTGGCAATATGGTCATGCACGATGGGGATGGAATCAACATGCTTCTTCTGGTAATACAGCAAGGGGAACACTGAAGCAACCAGATTGCTGAAGTATCTCTGACTCCAGACATTATCAAAAGTGAAAAATCAGCCAGCAAACCTGAAAAGTTGCACCTTTTGAATGCAGATCCAATGCAACTTACCTCTCCTCTGAGTTTCGGGGGGACTGATTATTGTGATTGCTGTTTCCAATAAAATTCCTAATTTCTGTGAAGTAAGAGTCTTCCTTGTCATCTAGGATTGCTCCTGTGCTTTCCAGTTCTGAGTGAGGTGAAGATGTTGCAGTACCTTAAAGCAAAATAGAGGACTTCTACTGCTGGTCTTTTACATTTTCTATGTCTAAACATTTATGTCAAATTGAAATTGAAATGATGGTTAAAATGGGCAAGAGCCAGAAAACACTGGTGATCTATCAGCTTTCGGCCATGAAACTGGTAATTAGAAGGGAAGTGGTATTATCTATGGGCAAAGGTGGTTTACAGCCAAAAAGACTGCTTGCATGCTGGGTGCCATTTCCATGGTCCATAATTACTTTTGCCAAGTATCTATTTCAATATCTCCCTCCTGTTCCCTTGTGACTCCAAGACTCTCAGTCAACCACTTTGTTAGACTACCGGCTGAACTGAGCAAGCGCAATTTCCTTTTATCAGCTATAGTTATGCAGATTTGTTTAAAATATGGAACAGCCACTGACATAATCACCCAGGTTCATTAGCACTGACAGACCAGTGACAGATGTCTTTGAGCATCGGGGAAAAGACAGCTATGCATTCACTGCATACATCTGATTATTTCCAGAGATGTAAAGTGTATACTTAAAAGACTACAGACAGGATTTTCATTAAACCCTGCATACCTAAACCAGACCAATGATATCCACTACCTGCCACTGCTTTTTCTGCTGCTGTGCAGTGACCAATTTGCTTTGAGGCTTAGGAGGCACCATTACCTCCATAATAGCTAGTGCTTTTCAGCTCCTGACAGTGGGAATATTTTAGAAGGTGCCAAGAAAATCTTGTAGAGTACCCTCTGAGACTCCAACTCTAGGACTCCTATTGAGAGCCAAGTGATTGCAGAGGTGGGATTAAATCAATTTTCCCAGTCTGTTCTCAAAATGCTATGGTTGGCTTAATTAAAACCAAAAGAAAAGACATCATCCAGTGGTATTAAGTTATACAAAAGTAGAGTTTATACTGGGATTTTCAAAGCACTTTAAATGTCAGCAGAGCTTAGGCACTTACGTATTTTCCAAACACCCACTCATTGGAGCAGACGGCACAGAGCAAGTGTGCCTATCGACACTCAGTAGCATTGAAAGTGAACATGCAGTCCCTGTATATGAACACTGGCGGTAGGTAGGGCACGCTGGGGAGAGAAAAGGCATACATACCAGACATGTTCCCATTCTCGTGCTTTTTTAGATGTCTGTCAAGATTGGTTTGTTGACCAAAACACCTGTCACATAAGTGACATTTGAATGGCTTCTCTTTATTGTGGATGTTACGGACATGTCTCTGCAGGTTAGAAGATATGCTAAAGGATCTGTCACAGTATTTGCATCTAAAAAAAACCCAACAAAACAAAACAAGTGGGTAGAAAAGGATTTGTTAGTGTCTGGAAATGTAAGGTTTGACATAAGAGACATGAAGCACCTTCTGGACTCAGCCTCAGTACCTAACTGCAGTTCCTTGGTCCTTATTAAGGCAAAACCCTCCCTGAAATCCAGACAAGTTTTGGCAGAATAACTGGAGAGCTGTGCTCTTGGAATGGAAATATCACTTCTATGGTGGTGTTTTTAGCTTTAATTCACATTAGGTTTTACATTTTAAGTACTGCCTTCAGGAATAAGCATAATATTTCAGAGTTAATGGCATCAAATTAGCTAGGGTAATTGATTCCCATGTTTTTGAAACTGTTGCATGCGAAGTTGGGAAGTTTGAAAACAGTAGAGCAATAACTATTGTTTCATGTGCTGCCAATACAATACAATTACACACTTCTGGAAAAAACATGAAACAGATCTCTACTAATGCTCAAATAAGGTAAAAAGGGCTATTTTTTTTCCTATTCTAAATTATACTGTGTGATTAAATCTTTTCTTGAAGAATTAGCTTGCTTGATTGCTAATCCCAGAGGAAATTTGGTTATCTTGCAAAAAACAGCAATAAACAATCCCAACCTTTAATATTGTGCCAATGTGAGTAGTTTAGTCTATCACTCTGGTACCACAGGCATCAATTTTCTTACTCTGTAGTGATTTGGAGTCCCTAAAGCCTTTACTGTATTGCTCTTTAAGTCATTACTAAGTCATACTATAACTATTCCAAATTCTCTGCCTGGCAACCAGCCAACAGTCTTCATCACTTTAGTTTTGCAATCTTCTACTTCTCCCATGCTTCTCTTACACTTGTCAGTGATGTCAGGGTTTTTTAGTGCTGAAATCGTCCATTATGCTAGTAATTGCTTGTGGCTTTTATTCAGTGGACAGGTATAACATGCATCAAGACCTTCCTTCAGTAAAATTAGATGTGAATCTCATTTCCCAAAGAGACTAAAGGCAAAAGACATTGTTTCCTCACAAACAATGAGCTTACTCTGCTCTTTGCAGCTCATAAAATGCAGAAATTGGTGCATCTGTTTTACTGGAACATGAACTGGCTTCTTTCCAGTTGATTTAAATTAGTCTTTCATTTTCAATAAGGTGACACTTCTCTTCACGCATTTTTGCATGTGACTGTCCTAAACACACAATATCACATACATACTTCTATCAACAAGAAAGTACACCCACATGGGTTTTGGTTAGGTAGACCTCAGAAAGTATCCAGATTAGGCAGGAAACAAACAAATACAGTAACGCCTTTACAACTGGGACCTTCCAGAAATCAGTTGATTGACAAAACACCCAACTTTAGGCTGTAAATAATACCACAAAGCTCCTACAAAGAAATTTTTTTTTTGCAAGGGAAAATATGACCATAAGTTCTACTGAAAATCACTTCAATCATTCTGGCTCCGAAGTGCCAGTTATCCCATGAGGCAAAGGCAGGATTTGTGGATAGCGCCTGAGCAGCTGCCTAAGCCAAAAGAATTTCACTAAGCAGGACCAAGACCCTCCCCCAGCTCCACAGCTCCAATAGTGAGTATCAGCACTGAATGAAAAAAGCCCTGTTTAAGACCAAAACACAATGGTGGGTCATCAATGCTAAGGAGCAAGTACCAAAGCTAGCTGAGCAAAGCTATTGAACACTCATTCCCTTGCTTTATTCACTTGACCAAGCCACAGATAGTGTAAGGGTTCCAGTACCTATAGGGCTGCTCTCCAGTGTGCGTCCTCAGGTGGCGTGTTAGGTTTGCAGATCTCGGGAAAATCTTGCCACAATATCTATGATAAGAAAAGGTTTGATAAGATAATGCAACCTTCATCCCAATTTGAGCTGCACTGGATGCACAGCCCAAATTGAATTACTAATATATGGTACTATTGGCATTGCTTTGGTGTAACAACATTATAATAAAAGCATTCAGCAAATGTGATTGACACAACCACAGAAGAACGGGATTGGAATTGCTAGCACTGACCAGCTTTTCCTGTGCATACACAAGGGATATATGAAAACATACCAGTTTTAAAAATCACCCCAAATTTCTAAGCTCACAAGGTGATTATTAGTCACATTCAGATTTGGAATCAAGAGAATCTGTTACTAAAGCCTTGGACTTCTGCCTCTATGTAAGCAAATTTCAAATCTTTCAAACAATTCTACGTGTCAGCAAACATGACATCATTCTGTGCACTGAACAGGATCAGAGCAGACAAGACTCAAACACCTAATCCATCAAGGTATGCTTCTATAACAACATGTCGTGAAAGAAGGTGACATGTTTTCAAAAAGATCAGATAAACCTGATATGCCAGTGTCAAACACCTGCGTGTTCTGGAGATGATACACAGATCTAAATAATGCAATTTAAAAATGATTCTCCAAACTCGATAATACGTTACAGGAAAAATAATGGGGAAAAAAATATCATGAGCCCTCCCCCTTAGTTCAAGTAACATACTAATATTCAGTTTATGATCAGCCCAGTCCTATTAAGAACATTCAGCCCATTTTATGCATGGGAGCAGAGCACACACAGCACTTAAGTGAATAAGGGTAGTGGTCGCCCCATGTGACAACTTTGAAGATTGCATCCCTTCACTTCTGAACATCCCATTTACTTTTTCACAATGTGATATATAAGCCTTCAAAATACCCACACAACTAATTCTACTCTCCTCAACAAAGCTCCCATTCATTTTGGTCGCACTTATAATGACTATCTTCATTGTATTTTTTAAAGTCTGTACACAGAAATACTAGTAAGTCATGTATTTTATCACTGATCCCTTTGGATATTAAAGCCAGAAACCTGAGAAAAAACACGTCTGTAGTTTATGATCAAAAAAATCAGCAATGAAAGCACGCTTGTGTATATGAAAGCTATGAGAAAATTTGGAAAAAAAGGATTGATTATGTAATAGTTTCCACCTCATTTATCAAACCGGTATGATACAGGGCAAACTCTTTCTTCATAACACCAATAATTTAGTAAGACCCCCAAAGCAAAACGCTTTCCATGTTTTATTGGGCACACAGAGCCCTGAGACCTGCCATGGTCCCTGTCAATCATCTGAGCAGGGGGGATTTCAGAAGCCTGAGAGAGCAGCATGGGGTGGCCTTGGGGCTACCTGCAGGTGTAGCGCTCCTTGCCCTTCCGCAGCAGGGTTTCTGGCAGAGCACTCGGTGGCGCACGAAAGTTGAACATGGATGGCACCGACTGGATCAGCTCGTTGGCCTCCGGTTTTAGGGTGCTAAAGCTCTCCAGCTTTTCAGCCATGTTTTCTATAGCTGACATCTGCAACAGAACATAGTACAGAACCTGTCATGGTAAATACTGCTTTGTCTGTCTGCCCTCACTGGAAACACGAAATGCAAAGAACATACACTGCCAAGAGACAAAACAAGGGGAAGGAAAAAAAACCAACCAAACATAGAGCTACAGTCTCAAAAATTATGGGGCACATTAGGCAAGGTCGTGGCCATGATGTTGTCCCACTTGGAATAATGCCTATAATCGTTACAGCACGGTGCTGTTTCTGTACAAGGCCAGCATACAGCAGAACTCCTGTCTTAACTGCTATAATGGAAAGCTGCTTCCAAACATCTAAATTAGACAGTGTTCATTTCTTCTTATTTTTAAGCCTCAGCTTCTATGAAATTCCAGTTTACACAGTCACGGTCTGTGGGTTTGCACCTGTGAGTCTATGCATCCCATCTACTGAAACCATTGGCGAGTTTGGACCAAATCAATAGAAAAAAATAAAGACCCCAACGACAACTCAATTCCTGCAGTTTGGGTCTTTTTACAGGACTTGCAGAGGACAAATATCGCAGAGAAAACCTTATGAACACTCTAGCTCAACCAATATCTGCAAGAAGCCATATCCAGAGAGGCTCCACCAATGACCCAGCCACATGAAAACATTCAGTCCAGTCTTATGGCCCATCACAGTCAAAGACTATGAGACATATCCGTAAGAAATGATCCATTGGTGGGTTTGGTGTTATGTGTTTACATTATCTGTTAGATGCCCATCCTATTTTTTCTCTGAATATTTCAACCTCTTAATATTCCTTTTGTTGCCGGTAAACCCTATGTGCTTTGGGGTATCTCTACTCTTAGTTAGCTGTCTGTAATTTTCAGGGAGTAGGGATTACATAATTTCTGGAGAATGGTTTCCTTTAAGGTGTCTGGATCTAACCATCAAAACCTGCTCCAAAATCTCAAACATTGTCACTTGGGAAGTCCATGACTGCCGCTGAGCCCTCTGACAGGCAAGAGTAACCATCTACCTCTTCATAACACCACAAACAAATGAAAAAAGAAGAAACCCAAGATCTCACATACAAAGCATAAAAACCACAGCATGAGCCCTGTGCAATACCTTGCTTGTAATGAAGGAAGAAATTACAAGAAAGCAAGATGCTGAATGCTCCTTAGCTGAGAACACCTTTACAACCCTTTCTTCAAAATCCATAAGAGACTGATCCGATTGTTGGGATTTTAAAATTTTATTTCATGGGAATAATTGCACATTTGGATTTGGTGGTTTGGTGGTTTGTTTTGGGTTTTTTTAAACTTTATTTTAATGGTCAGAGCTGTGTATTTGTCTCTTGGAATGACTATTCACATGCTGGTTAGCTCTGGCTTTGGTTTGTAGGTTTGGGGTTTTTTTTTCTTTAGCCTGTAGCTTGCCCTCTCATTTCATGCTCACATTCCTAATGCCGAGTACAAATTGCAATGTACAGGGTACCACTGCCAATTTGCCAAACATCTTTTATCAAACTCGGTAAAAAAAAAATCTCAGAGGGAAGTCAAGATACATTTACTTGTCAGACAACAAATGTGAAAGCATTGTGAGGCAGTAGGGGCTGTAAGCTCTGGGGTTTGATTCATAATCACTCAGCTGCTAAAACATTCTCCACAGATGCAAGTGGACAGCACATTTGTCAATATGAAGGATTTTGACATGTACTGATCACAGGCATGAGATATGTAATGATGATGCTGTTGGGAGAGAAGGTAATTCTATCTCAGCACTGAGATGTCATTATCAACCCATGCAACTCAACGTTACCGTATATTTCTTTTTATATGACTTCTTCTTTAGTCAGAATTGATTCTTAAAGCTTTTATAATAGTCTTTCCACTGTCTTTAATTCCTTCTAATTGTTCCCCACAAGAATTCATTTGTCTATTTTGCAATTGCAGAAAATAAATGGTTTGAATGAAAAATGACCTTTGGCCTTCAGGGTGATTAGCAGTGACAAGACAGTGCATGGGTTATGATAGCACATATTTACGGTGAAGAATAATATGTTTTATTTATGTATATTTAATATTCAAGTCAGTCTCATTATCTAGTGGTTTTAAATCATTTTTGGATCATCACTTCGCATGTACTCAGTCCCCTACAGTAATATATTAAGGCAACTCTTTTCCTCATTAGATTTGAAATGGCTTAGTCATGCTTTTTTTTTTCTTAGTTCTTACTTCCATGATTTTGCAGAGGAGAAATTGGGATTGATTCTTCTCTAATGTATGGCAGTGCAGACCAAAACTACCTCCAACACTGCCTCCAGGATTACATCAGTCCAAAACCAGGTATGAAATCAGCATCTAATTTTAAATCCCTTATTCAGAGGAAACACGAGCACTTCCAATTATTTTAAAGTATTACTTGCTTTCCAAAAATATGTTTCTCACTGTAGGAATGACTATTGTTGGTTTTTCTAAGACTGATCTATGTAGTTACCTGGTATGATTTATGTTTTTCAAGAAATTCACCAGCAACAACGGGAAGTGCTTGGCCTGAAGCCTGTGCTGATACAAGTAGATAACTACTCCACCGTTACTATCTGCTGGAGATAGGGTCACAAGAACCAAAAATTAGGGCATTTTCTTGTAAGTCCTAAGCGTGCTGCTGGTGCTCAGGGCATTTGGGATGCAATTCCCTATTGCAAATCAGGCACCTGGGCTGCATGGGCTTGTTACAGCCCACAAAATCCTGCCAGCCCAGACCACAAGCTCTTTATATCCAGGTAGACAGCCCCTGCTCAGCAGTCTACCTGCAAAATATTAACTGAGTAATGTGAAATCTGGGGTTTGTTGCACTGAGGACTAACTTTAGCACCAAAACCAAGCAGGAATTAGAGACCTGCGACACACATTTTTGTGAAGCTTATAACCTGGTTTCAAGTAGTGGCCCCAGGGGATGTGCAGGAGGGCAGGCAAGGGACAAACCTTCACTCCAGTGTCTTCTGTCACACACCAGCAATGAGAGGTGCCAGAGCCTTAATTGGGGCTTGGATCTCGATTACGGTGTTGAATGGCCATTGGTGGCTGCTGCTCCCATTCATCAGGTGAAACCCTTTTTGAATCCATTTATATTTTTGTCAAGGAGAGTTTGCCAATTTAATTAGGTGCATATGAAAAGACACTGGCTTTTGTTTCTTCTAAGCCATTTGCCTGATAATTCAGCTGGGTGCCCCTCATTTTGTTTTTTGGTATTGTTGAAAGTAATGAATAACCATTTCTGCTCACATTCATGGTCTGTTAGAGCTGGGACACAGCTCCCTCAGGCATTTCTTTTCCAAGAAAAAAAGATAAAAATTCAAAATGTACTTAAGTCTCTTTTTGTATGGAATCTGTTCCCTGCCATTGATCATCATTGTTGCACTTTTCTGTCTTTTCTAACTCTACTTTCTCCTTTTTGAGAGGGTCTTCAGCTGTATTCAAGACCTGAAGGCAGTATAACATAATAATGTTTTCAATTCATTTCTGCTAAGCACTCAGTTGTTATTTTTCACAAAACTATCAACTTGAATATTTTTTTCTTGAATGACATGAGTTTTAAGAGTCACACTTTCCCCTCCGTATTACTGACATTGAGTTTTATTGCTGTTTGAATCCCTGGTGACTCAGCTTTCTATGAATCTTCTGCAAAATCTTCATAGTTAGCTGTGGATTTAGCTATTCTCAATAAAATACTCTTCTCAAACTCTACTCTTTGCCTATTCACCCTTCTTCCTATGTCATTTACAGACATATGCCAGTGTTCAGAGCCCAGTGATACCACCACAAGGTGGACTCACTGATAATTTTCAATGATGGTAAATATCACAAATTTATTCTTAGCTTTTTTTCTCCAAGACTGTTGTTGGGTTGTGGTTTTTTTTGGACAGGGTTAATAATTATTAACCCAGAAGATGACTTCCCCTTTTCATCAATGAAACTCCCTCTTTCAGCTGAAACACAAGCAAAGCAACTCTTACTCCTTCAAAACACCATTATTGCTGATGGTAAAGCAAGCCTTGCCTCCACAGGAACTGCATTGACTATAGAGATGCTATGAATCAGCAACCCACCAAACTTCTGGAGCAAGCTGTTACGGATAGCATCTGTCCTGAGAAGTTAGGTGGGTGCTTGTGGATGCCTCATCTCTCCAGGGATGATCCTGGGGACCACCACGGAGGCAGGTGTGTGGCTGAAGCTGCTGGGCTTTCAGGAGGGGTCTGCACCCCAGCTGACTGCCCAAGGGCTGTGGCGATCCTTGAACGGAGCTGGGGAGGAAGGCACTGCTTGACCCCGAGGATGGGATTAGTATAATTGCCATCTCCATGAAAGCTCTCTGAGGAGTCAGCAGAGTGAGAAGATCCTATTACATGCTTTACATACAGCTATTGCCTTATGGACAAGTCATGTCTGCTCCTAATCTGAGAGTAGTGAATGACAGTATTTTATATAGAACAGCAACTTTTGATTTACATATATAAGAGTTGTTGATTCTATCTGTGTCCAGATGTCTGGAAAAGGAAGCAGCTTTCCCCCACCTCCCTCCAGCTCCCTGAGAGGCTATTAACCTCCTACTGACGCAAACTAATATGCAGTCACAATTCCCCAGCTCCGACTCAAAAATGCAGACATTACCATAATCGGCTAAAACAAGTATTTATAAACATTTCAACGGGCAAGATATCATCAGCAGGGGCCTTGAACATTTGTCTTAAAATTTATTAACCAACAGAAGAAAAAGTGGCATAAATAAAGCAAAGGTTTGTTGTTGCTGGCTATTAAGAATAACCTGATGATATGAAATAATCTAGCAGACAATGTCATGAATTACATGACCTCATGTTTTACAAACGCAACTCCTTCATTGCTATTATCGCAAAACCAACTGACTTTGTGGCCGTAACTCATGGGAAAAAAAAACCTGCTCAAATGTTTGCTTTCTATTTTTACTAGTGTTATTTAAAGAAATCTTGAAAACCCAACTGCTAAAGCTCAGGATTTCTTCCTCACCAGTGCAAGTTAGACTGCTTTCTTGAACAACTATGACTTGCAAATTTGTTTTCTTGAAACTGCGTGAATTTGGACATCCAGCCATGGAACTTGGCTGAGCTATTTTCACATTCAAGAGACCTATCACACGTGGCTGAACTTTATGAAGCAGTGTAGAGAAACTCCTGCTGATCTGCAGTATGGTTCCAGAATAGCTCTATTTGTATTAATGCAGTTGGTGGAGATTTAGCTGACCTAAGAGAATGGACTGTGTCCTAAAATAAGCCCAGTAAAATAAAACCTTTGTCAGTGCACTCACCAAATTTCTTTTAATTTATTTGTAAAATTGTTTTAATTATTTACAATGATTCTCCCTAAAGCTAATGCAAATAAAGTATGACTAATTATGGAACCACTTTATAGCAACCTTTTCATGATGGGACCAGAAGGAGATGAAAGAGTTTACAGACTAAATAAATCATGATCTATTCAAGAGAGGGTGTTCCCATTGATTTGCACTATAGAGTTCCTGCCAAACAGTTAAACACAATCTGAAATAATCTTGAAATATATGGCACATGCAACTGCCATATTGAGATAGAAAGGCTTGCGTGATGCGTTCACATCTCTCAAGATGAAGATTGATCCATGAATCAGCACCCTGCTCTAGGCACTTTATATTTTAAATACCTATTTCTGCTGCAGCTGCTGGAAGCACTAGCATAGCCAGGAGACATGCCCTTGCAAAAACAGCAGGATGATGGAAATTTGAGGACCAAGCCAATGTCAAAGAAAGCAGAAAGAAGAAAAAGGCTGCACTGGAGTTTTCAACTTGCCAAATATGCCCAAACATAGCCAGTTTTCTAGGGATTCAGGGTGCCTAGGCCAAATCACAAATCCTGCCGTGGTACTTTCATATGCTACACTGGATTCCCTCTGCTGCAAAGAAAATGTTTGAGATTGACCTTTTGTGCTCTCTAAGTCTGGTATCTAACCCTCCCACCTGTTGAGCTCATTCAGCATCTAGGCGCTTGCACGAGTCCTTTGGTGCTTGCCTAGCTCATTTTATCTCAGGATTCTAGCACATCTTATGCAGCTGCATAAACCGTTGCCTTACAGGAAGAAAATGTGATTAAAAGCCATGTGTGCACAAAGCAAAGGTCCATCACTGCTTTTGGATGGCACACAGACGACAGTAGGAAGGGCTAAGTGCCAATACGTAGGGGCAGCACCTTTGAGAACCCCAGCACTAGCCCCGTAGAGACACACGTGGGAAGGAGTACATGACGATCTCAGATCTCATTTTGAGAAATTCTGGCTTTGCCTTGTGAAATTAGTCCACGTCGCACTGCAAGTGGTGAGTGAGAGTGAGTCAGGACCTGAGCCGCAGCCGGCTGGCTCCAGCTCTCCCCTCTGAAGCCCGAAGGTTGGGAAAAATCTGGGACAAGTATTTATGGGTTCAGTGCTGCAGCTGAGGAGCCAGCAATGCAAAAGCAAAAGACGGTGTTATTTGAGTTGCATCTGCAAAAGCAGTTGCTGTGGATCTTTTTTTCATGAACAATTTAAAAGTATTAAAAATAACGCTTTGTGAAAATAGAAGAGGAGGCTCAAATTTATCCAATAATACCTTTTTAGTACAATTCCTGTTTGCATAAGGGTGATGATGTAAGTATACACACAGGACAAATCTGACCCAAAACCACGTAAAATAAATGGGGTCAGTTAAGCTCAAAACTTCAGTGCTATTAAAGTGACTCCCACTGAAGTCGATGCAAGATAGAAATGTGAAGTCGTCTGAGGCCATGTATTTTAACGTCTCAAACAAAGATTAAATGTTTATAACTACTGCAATCTATCGAGACTTCAGCCTGAAAATTTCACTGCAATCTCTGAAGGAAACAGAGATTTTCAAATTGTTCCAAAGACTTGGAACAATTTCAGTTAAATATAATCAAAGACTGCATTTTGAAACCCTCACTCAGGTAAAGCTCCCATTGCCTTCACCAAATAAAACCAGCAGGATTAGGTAGGTAAAAATAAAGCCAGTTTGACATAAGAGGATATTTATCTGCTACAGCTACAACACTGTAGAAAGTGTGGCATGCTCCGTAATTGAGTGGTAAGTTATCTTTCATATTTTATTTTTCTTATGCAATTTATTTCACAATGATTAAATCAAAAATATAAGCCATTAACTTACCCAAATTCTTTGATCAGGCAATTGGAACTGGGAGCAAAATTGAAACAAAAACAACACATTATTCCTGCATTGGAACCCTCATTGCAATCAATCTACTAATTAAGATTTTATTTAAAGATACTAATAAAAATGTTAGTCTGAATGATTAGTTACATCGGCGTATTCTTTCCCTAAAAGTGTAATCCTTACAATGGCAAATTATTGTGAAACAACATTAAATGATCTTATTTTCATAGCTTTCAGGCCACTACCACTGGGAGGAATTTTGCCGAAGTAGGGACAGGGTAAGGACTGGAGGGTTTATGTCACTAATCTCTACTTCAGAAAACTAAGATTTATCTGTCAGCTGTCAAATTATCCAGTTGAAAAAAGAAAAAAAACCAAAACAAACAACCTTGCTTCAGCAAATGGCAAGTTTCAGAAATAAATTTAACCACAGAAACACAAACTTGTAGGACATGAACAATGATTTTGCTCATATTTTACAGTTTAATCCTGCCAGCAGAAAACGAAAACTTGCAGTACACTCCACACCTGTACTTTTACAGGGGTGAACAGGACTATAAAGGAAAAACAGCTTTTCTGCAAGCTGTTCCCCAGTCCTCTATAAATACCAAGCCAAATTCTGCCTTTCCAAACAAGAGATTCCTTTCTATTAAAGTCTGCAAGAAAGAAGATTTTGGTATTACCTTTTTGACAGGATGTGATGGTGGTTTAGTTTTCTTTTACAATTTATTAAGAGCACATATTACACTCGCGACCTTTGTATCCATGCATCTCACACCAAGTTAAAGACATCTCTAGCAGCTAGGCAGGTGATAAAATGAAAGCCAGTCTTTATCATAGACTATTTATCTATTGCACAGTGAGAAATGGGGAGAAATGGGTTCGGCCACGTGGGCACACAACCAGCCCTCCCTCCTGCCAGAGGGTGCTGGCTCTGCCCCACCTCAGCTGGCACTGCAGGAGGGAGGTGGCATCTGTCACCTCCTGCTCACACTGAAAGACTTAGTGACCAAGCTGGGACCTTCTGCAGGCACCAACAATAGATTTCACCAGCTCTGTGAAATAAACATGAAGGGTGAAATCCCAGCATCCTGTCCGCTAATGGTAAAATGCCCAATGTCTCCATTTCACCTGCTCACTTATAGTATCCTCACCTAACTCCTATTAACCCTCCTCCAGTTGCTGTGTAACTCAGTCATACAATGCTACACAGAAGAGTATCCAGCTGTTTCCCCACTCACCATTCATTTCCCAAGGGTGCATTTTACCCAAGCAGCCTCCTTTCCCACCCACCAATCATACTACCTCCCATCATCATCAGACCGACTTGAGACAAAACCTTCAGAGCCCCATGAATCCAACTTCACTGAACAACAATCAGTTTACACCTCCTGAAAACCTAGCTATCACAAAGCAAAATAATACTATTTCTTCCATGAATACAGTACCTAAAATGCACTCATTTTAATAATTTACTATTAATTTGCAGCCCCTTCACTGTTTTAACAGAATCACTCATCAGAAGAGTGTAAAACCTTCCTGGTTTTACACCAGGGAACACAAAGAGGATGTCGCTCCTGTCTGTGTATTTGTGCATTAGTACTATCTGCTATGAAATGGGAACCTTTATTTGCTGCTTTGCAACTTGGGGAAATAGGGTAACTCACCAAGAGGTGCTGAGCTGCTGTTAAGTCTTGTACATAAATTCTACCTATTTTAATACTTACTAGATCTGTCACTTTCTTCAGGCATTGGAACTGTAATGGGGGGGAGTTTCTGCAGTCTCTACTAATGCAATAGCATTATGTTTGTTCATCTTGCAACTATATATGCCATCAGCTATTCTTCCCAGTTACTAAGAAGTCCCATGTTTCAGAATCTATTCCATACAGTACATAATAACTATTGACTTCACTAAAAAATATAAAAAAAGGCAAGTAATGGTAAATTATTGGAATGGTTTGATCAGGAATTCAGAGGAAGCTGAGCCATCAGACATCAGCTCCTGAGCGTGTGCTTAAAATGCAACATACATATGGGGTGTTCTTGTTAGGATGAAACAGCCCATACTCAGCAAGGGGTTCAAATCTGCAAATATAATTTTATTTTAGGCATAAGATTTAACCCAAATTTTTAGCAACATCTCCTTGAGCAAGGAAGAGGAAGCCAAAATAAGGGTTTGGTGCTGTTGAAGAAAAGCAACATATAGTTTACATGGAAGTCCTCTTTTTGTATTATATACACATTGCAGTTGTTACACCATTTTAGGGACACCCTCCTAAATGTTGGTTTTTCAGCAAATAAGCAGCAGGATTATGACCTATGAACAAGACAGCAGCCCTCTCAAATAGCATGTCTTCAGATGCGGAACAGCAGGGAACCTACAAAAAAAATGCACACACTAACGCCCACAATAGCTACCAAAAAAAAAAAAAAGATGAAGCACTTGCATTATGAGATTTAAAAGCACTGGGTGGAAGTTTTTATATATTTTCTGAAATTCTTAAATATTAACCACTAGGATTTTCAGCTTTGTTGGCCAAACTCTGAATCTATATTGCCTCCTTGTAGTCAACAGACTCCACCACAACAGGCCAGAGCATGGGAGAGTGCTGAAGAAGACACAGGTAGCTGCAAGTGTTGGTAGCTACAGTATAGTTTGGAGGAACACAGTTCTAAACCATACATGTAGTTGGAATCTGGCTTCCTCTATAATCAAAACATGTTGTTTCATCTGCAAAACATCAAGAAGCTCAGAACAATGCTTACGCTTTTCCACCACAATGGTACAGCAAAAGCTATGTGTTTTAGGAAATCCAAAAATGACTAAGACTGCATTCATTTCTCAGCACCTGCTTTGAAGCATCAACAGGCTTGTTTACAACATCCAAATTCCCAAAATACTTACTTGTGGATGAAACAAGAATCCCGGGGAAGGTCTCAAGTATTTCTCTTTCAAAGCTTCCAGTGGGTCGCTTAACTTTCTTTTTTCTACTCTGTAAATGTTAAAATTAGATTTGCGTGTGATGAATCCATCTCAGATATTAATACTCATACAGCTACTCATGTTTAAAATAGTCAATTATACATCAAGTGGGGTTTTATTCTCAGAGATAATGGTAAAAGATAAGGAAGTATAGTCAACTCTTGATTCCCGCATACAACTCATTACCTCAGATAGGGGCTGTGAATTGCCATTAAAGGGAGATTATACCATTTACAGAGGAAATAATCCCATTTCAAAAGACTGTTTAATAATTATAACAGGAACCAGTGACTAACTACTGAGTACTTTTATAAAGAAATAAGGCAACTCAGAGGAGAAGAATTCACGGTAACAGGGACCCTTGAGCAATGGGCCCCTTCTTGTCTGTCTGTGCAAGACATCACAGTCACCATCCTGGAAATGTCTCCTTGTGCACGGCTGTGCACAAACAGAGAAAGGCAGGCTTGTAGGAACACACTGAATACGGTATGTCAGGAACAAAGACTGTGATCAACTCATGTGGCCATCTAGGCAGTGAAACACAGAGCAGATAATTCAGAAGCAGTCTGGAAATTTGAGGCTTTTGCTTTTTCTGTTACTGATGTGTATGGTTTAAGGGACAGATTCTGTTGTCCATGCATAGATGTAACTCACAGCAAAGGAAAAAGCCTTTGTAACAATTTGCCTTGTGCTACTGCCAGAATTTGTACAGATTTCATTAGTTTGTATTGCAGAACCATAAAACATGGATCATTGTTTCCACTGCTTCAGGCATTTAAAATTAATATGACGCAAAGAAAACCTACAGTCTACTACAGATATCAATCTAGCATGAATAAAACCATCTCAGTAAATAGCATCATATCCTGTTTCTTCATAATGCATACCTGTTGTCTTATGTGAAAGCTTTCCTCAAAAACTTTGCCCACAGCACTTCTTTTTCAGGTAAAGTAATAAATTAACATCATTTACATGGCAGCAATTTTTTGTAACAATTTTTAACAATAGGCTGCAAAATCAGTCATTTATATTACAGACAAATATTTTTATGGCTAATATTTCTCTAAACTAATTTAGATGAATGACTTTGGCTGGTTACAAATATACGAGCAGAATGGTGAAGTGCAAAGAGTAGCTAACGCACATAGGATGCAGGTGAAATCCAGATCCCAGTGGAAGCATCTCAGCACTACTGGGAAACACTAAGAGGTCAGAATTTTACCACTTTTTTTTAAAACCTCAGCTCACTAAGAGTGTCTGCTTGTGCACCCTTTGAAGGAAACGACAAGACTCCCATTGATTTCATAAAGTGGATCAGATTAACTAGCCCACTGGTTACGCTTTGTACACACAAGGATGCTGTATCTCCAATTATATTCACAACATGCCTGGAGAAATCAACCCATTGTTGAAATAATGGTAAAAAAGGGCAGAAATCACCCTCATTTCCACACTTTTTATACATCCTAGGATTAATTTGGTTTTTTGCTGTACTCCTATTTAATTCAGGAGGAACTAGAAAGTGATGTACAACCAGCACCCTGGTGAGATGCACTGCATGGGAAGGCAGAGGGCAGCCAAGGCAAGTGGGCAGCATTAAGGAAGAAAAGGAATTTGGGACAAACCAGTGATGTCAAATACACAATAAACATAGAAATATTCAATACTGATGCTAATTAGTTTATGGGTAAGGGAATATTAGCTTCTGCATGTCAAGCTAATGACTCCTGGCAACAAGGGCAGTCATAAAGACTTGCTAAATGTGGCATTACCAAACCCAGGGTTTGCTCTGAACAGCTCAGATCTGAGGTGGGTGCACAGGTCAGCAGGCAGCCTGGGCCACCCCATTTCCTGGTGGCGGGATGACACCTCCAGGGACAGCAGAAGAGGAATTGGGTCATTCTGCATCCATGGGCAGGTGGCTATGGCAGACCTAGCTGCCTGTACAAAAGGATGCTGAAAGGCAGAAGGTAGCGCATTACCTGTAAATGGGATCCATGAAGAATGGGGTCGGCCTGGCGTGCTGCAAGGAGGACTCTGAAGCTTTCCTTTGCTCAAGGTCACCTCCTTTCTTTTCTCCAAAGACGTGGTTTTTCCGAGGCTCAGCTTGTCTTGTGCTACTGGCTCGACTTCTGCTGCCCATGCTGAGATCTAGAGGCTGGTCCTGGCTTGCCACAGAGGGGGCTGTTGGCTTTGAGGGTATAGGAGTAAGTGGCTTCTCTTCCTTGCGCTTTATGGTGAGGTCAAAGGGAGACTCAGAGCTTCCCTTTGGGATCTTCTTTATTTCACTGGGTGATTGGGGCTCCACTTTCAAGGGTAACGGTCTCAAGTCTCTATCAGGAAATGGATACATTGATTGAGAGAATGCTGGAAAAAATGGGAGGGGAAACATGGAAGGGTAAGGTAAGGCTCCGACTTTTTTGTCTTGCAGCCCCACAAGTCCTGTTGAACCAAAGTACTTTTCAGCAATAGAAGCAATAGCCTTTATAGAATCATTCACCGCTCCTGACACCGCAGTCTGCTCCTCTAAGGATGGTGAGAAAATTGAATGATTGCTGTGGTCTTTCTTATTATTTATTGAAGCCAGGCTCTGCAGAGAGCTTACTTTGTCTTTGAACATTTTACCATTTTCTTTAAATTTCTCTTTCTCACTTTCAATGTCACTTTCCAGATCAGAGCCCGAGGTGGTTTCCAGGTCACTGCCACTGGGGGTACTGACATCGTCAAGGTCAAGGTCACTACTCTCTGACTGGTCACTGAGTTTCTCATGTGGCCTCTCTTCAGAGGACCTCTCTGGTTGAAGCTCCACTGGCTTATTCTCCCCTACTGATGGTTGCTTATTTAGTGCCTTCAAAATATCCTGTGTAGCTGGCAGTATCTGAGGATTTGTCATGAGGGGACTTTGACTTTTGTTTGTCTGATCTGCGCTCGGTAGTCCTTTAACAGGAGAACTAGTAGGTAGCAAAGGTGGCCTGTGGTACAAGCCTGAAGGAAACAGACCAGGGAAGCTAAAAGAAAATCCAGGAGCTGTTGGAAAGGTAAGACCAGCAGGATGCCTATTGGCTCCAAAATAGTCAGCAAGGCCCGGATTTGCATGATTCATATTAACCATGGACGTTTTATCCATAGCTGGGGTTCCAGGAAGTGAAATGCCTTGGCCAAAAAATCCTCCTGCTGCAAAATGGTTCTTGCCCTCACAAAATCTCCTGTGTTTATTTAAGGAAGACGTAGTGCTGAACATTTGTCCACAGTCTTTGCACTTGATTTGGGTTCTGCAATCAGCATGCATGCGCTTATGACGACAAAGGTTTGAAAACTGAGTATAGGATTTATGGCAGACCTCACCTGTATGTAAACAACAACAACAACACATCTCAGGCTTTATGGTAATTACACCCACTCTCAAATTTTTCAAACAACACCATTTTTTTACCCACCAAATGTCAATTAGGAAGCCATAAGGAGAAGTCAGGGTGCACAAATGTACAAAAAGCTACTGTACCCTTCCAAGGCAAGGCATCCAAGCAGACAGATGTCCAAAGACAGCACCAAAACCCACTCCAACAAACCAGAAAAGGTATGAAATCACTAAAAGACGAAGTTTCCTTATTTGGTCTTTGTATTGCACAGTGTTGTGTATTTGGTAACATTATTCAATATTGCATTAGCATCCAGAGCTACACCAAGACCCATGTTTCAGTGCTGTAACACTGTATGAACCCACAGCACTCTTGCATCAGCAAGCACTTGTGTTTTCAAATGACATCCATTTAGATCACTATTACCATGTGGAAAGTTAGTCATTAAAATAAATAATTGGAGGACCAGACAGGAGATAGATGGACACAGCTGACTCACAGAGCATTCAGTCTGCAAGACCATAAAGATACAAAAGAAGTGAAGGAGGAGACAACCAGACACTTTTAAGTGCATAACCTTATTAACAAACAGTTGGGTTTTTTTTTTACTTACAATTAAGAACTTAATCTCATGAAAGTCCAGGCTAGAATAACTCACATGTCCAAGGCACTTCTATTCGTAGAATTCATACAGTCCCTACAGGTGCCTGGGGTGCTGTAACTCTAAATTCCACATTTTAATAATCTTACTAGTCTTAATGTTGCTTATTTGTCTCTTGCACATGAAAAAACAACACTCTGTTTCAACAACAATTCATTTAAGAATGCAGCTGCATTTATTTGCATGTGTGATGCTCAAAACAGCTCAGTGGATTTCCTTTCAAACTCCTCTGGGATGAGAATAGCTTCAGCCTCACAAAAGCAGCACTTGGAGAAAGCCTGAATCCACACATGTGAGAAGATCTACCTCAAGCTCATGGGCCTGATCTAACCTGCGACATTTAGCAGATCAGAGCAGAGCTTCCAGCAACCATTTTTAGTAGCAGGACGCAGAAAGTTGTCCCGGTGGTGATAAGCGAGACACTATGAAGAGTGAATCACGTCGCTGAAACAAATGAGATTTTACAGGTCCCTTTCTGGCTGATAAAGACCTTAGGGAGAAAATTGGGGCAACAACCACATTATAAGTCTGTGAGTTAAAATGTGGTTTGGAAGAGGATAATGCTTAGCTCCCCAGTGCTCCCTTTTGGCATTCCTGGAATGAGAAGGGGCACCAGGCAAGTCCCAAGGCTGTGCTATTTCTTGTCTCTTCATTATGCTAAAATTTGTCCATACCTCTGCCCTACCTTCCTTCTAACAATTTAAAAACAAAGCAACAGCATTATTGGTAAGCTCTGTTATCCTTCAGTAATAAATCTTTCTTTTTTTTTTTTTTTTTTTTTTTTCCAGCCAGGAAAAAGCATGTGGCCACTTTATTTTTATTTAATTTGTGTTATATCATAAGCTCTCATCTTTCACACATCAAAGCCACTCAACAATACACATTGTGTATTCTGAGGCCTTTTCAACAATCATTTTCATGATTCGAGACAGACTGACATAATTTACAATGGCTCTATTTTAAGCCCGCAAAGGAAACTGAATTGAATGTATCCCATCCTGCACTTTTGGTTCCCATGAACTGCAATCACGTCCTCTAGCTTCCACTCGCACCAGGGCCCACACTAACCTTCCTGCTCCTCTAAATCTCTGCCCTTGAGAAACTTGACCACTTGTTGTCATCTCTTAACTGTTTACCTCTTCAGCAGGCTGCTTCATATCTCAGCAACAATGCTCCTATTGTTTGAGGCCTGATCCTGCCTGATCTACCCGTTTTCCCTGTTCATGTCCCTTTGACATCCCTGGGACAATTCATGGGGTAAAGAGTGCAGAATTGGGCCCAAACACAGGAAATTTGCAATGCGGTAATTCAGGAAGAATGTTTGTTGCTGTGTATCAGTTACTGTTTCTGCTGGAAATCTTCATTCACAAGGAAAGACAATAAAGAAACAAGATAAAAATAAAATTAAAAAGAAAGAAAATAGAGGGAATATAAAAAAAATAAAGACATGAGGAAAAGAAAAAAGAGAATAAATTAAAAAAGGAGAAGAGAAGAGAAGACAGGATTATTCTAGTTCCTTGTAAATGCTTGATTTTCTCTGGATAAGTACTTTGTTTCCTTTTTTTTTTTTTTTGAAAATGTTTTATTTGCCTATTTAACACAGAACTACTTTTTTAATTTAATATAGAACTATTTGTCACTTGTTTGTTGCAGGTTTTTGCTATTTTCTCCTATTTTTAGCCTAACTGTAGGCGCAAGGTTTCTGCTCCCACAAATGAGAGTCACCTCCATACTTCACAGTACAGAATCAGGCCCCTTACCTTCACTTTTGAGGTCTTACACAAAAATCGCCCCTGCTCCCACCACGTTGATCACAGAAACCAAAATCAAAGTGACCAGAAGGGTGACCAAGAGTGACATTTCCACATGTTTGCACAAGCTTCATCACGGACATTATGGGTCAACTCCTTTCTTTGTGTAAAGCAGGATAACTCTATCAATAAACACTGATAGAGTTACGCCTAACATATAAGCAGCAGAGCATCAACCATATGCGCTTTTCAAGAAAAAGAAAATCTCCAATACATGCATTTACAAGGCTAGGCTAATACAGAATTCAAAACAAATCATGTTTTGTTAACTTTTGATCTTCTAACAGGTTGTGTGATAGCCTGCTTCTTATCCACATGACTGTATTAAATATAACACTTCACTCAAGTAGACTAGACTGGCAAGCAGGTGAAAAGGGGTGTAATGCCACAGATTTGGTCTTCCCAAAGTTTGGAAAGTTCTCCTTTAAAAAAACATTGGTACGTTATTAAATTATTGTTCTCCATTAACATGCTCAAAAATCAACAGAACCAAGAAATATTTTACTCTGGAGAAAAGCAAAATACACACAATTGAAAGATATCCTTACAAACTAGTAAAGGAGATGCAAATTTATCGTTTGACTAAATATATTTTATCCTAATTTTAAAACTAAATCAAAACAATAATGGGGATACTGTTACAATATGTAAATAATTATTATTATAATCTCAATCAAACAGTTACCAATTGTACCAAAGACTAACTTTTTGAGCATACAAGTTATTTACAATTATTTAATGAGGCACTACTTGCTCAAGGTGCCTCTTGCACTTAACATGCAGTCTATTCAACCCATGGGCTTTCAAGGCTGGCAAAGAAATTTTGGGCCCAGTCTTCTCTTGGGGACTGCTGCCTGAAGCCGGGATGTAACATGGCATCAGTGAATCACAGAGACTCTGTCTAAATCAATTGCACCACATCAACCTCTGTGGATATTCCCAGGAGTCAGGACTCATCAGGTAAATTCGTGCTGTAAGACCTACTTCTTTTCCTTCACATGACTTATTTCCAAGTAAAGTTTTGCTTAGACTTTGTTAGATGCGGATGGTTATCAACTTTAATTGCTTCCACATATCTAAGCAACAGAAGCTGTGTTTGACTTCTCCTATTACACCTTATTACACCCTTTAAATCTCAGGGCCATACTTTTCAGTAACTAATTTCTAACGGAAGCTTCTTCTGTTGAAGGTTTTATTGATCTACAGACCCCAGGTTTAACACAAACTCCCAATCTGGCTCCCAAGTTGCAAAAATTCATCTCATGCCTACTCACACTCTGTACCGCAATTCTCTCTAGACCCCAAATTAGCCAGCAATTAGTTTGCATATTTTCTGCTTATTAAAAAAATTACTGTACTATTTGAATATGTTCAGTCTATTATGGCATGTGGTTTCTATTTGGAGAGGCTGGAGATTTTGTGAAGGCAGTGAGTAATTACCTTAGTGTTGGTGAGTTTTCACTCAAGCTTGGGTGGTGTACTGTAATAAGAGACAGTTGCCATAAACAGACTGGTACAAGTAAATCATGGTGTGTGGCCTTCTGGTGGAAAACAGATATCTCCTTTAGGTGACCCTACCTCCCTCCCATTGCTCAGCAAAGACTACCAAACATGTGGTCTCCAAAGCCTTTTGTTCTGCAATTACATGGCTGTTACTCATAGGTTGCTCAATGGGTTTTCATCTCTCACACAGTACACACGAAGAATCTTGGTTGGTGGTTTGATTTATCAGAATAAATAGTTACAAAGAGCATTTGAGAGATTATTCCATTTATAAGAGGTGTCAATTACAGACTTTTATGTAGGGCACTGCAACAGGACCATTTGAAGTCTCCCTGCCTAGCCAGAAGTTACTGTTCTATATGCTCTATATGCTCTATAATCTTTAAGTGTAATTACTTAAGCTGTAATCAGATTTAAAAATTATTAGTGATATTTATTACTGGATCTAGTTATACATTTTCTCATTGAATATGCCCAAACTAAAGTTATTATCTAACCCAATGTCAGGTATACAGATTTCACACAAATCAGTCTTTCAAGCCAATACTCCTCTTGAGGAATTATCTTAGTGTGCAGTTGACACTTTGTTCAGGTGTGGTGTTGACATTTTGGTAAATTATTGGCGAGAGCAGCAGAAGATGAAGTTTAACAGACAAGTATAAGAGGTGCTCACAATGTACCTTTCAAGCCATAGCAGGTGTCTGAAAGGACTGTGATGAAGATTAGCATTACCAAGAATAATATTCTTAAATATTTTCTGCTTCCTTGGGGAAAGGGAGAGAAAACAACCTGCACCGTTACCTAGTAGGATCTGGCTCAGCAGTAAACCTAACCCGTGAAACTTTGAGGATCCAATTTACAGCCCAGTACAGTCAGGCCCACATATGAGGAAAGTTTTATGGCTGGAGCAGCTGTTGGAGAAGATCTAATAGCTCAACTTGATACTTAAATTTGGGGTGTGCACAGGAGCCTCAGCGGGGCAGCAAGCTCCTCTGACTGAAATCTACTGCCTCTAAGGTTTATTTTCCAACTCAAGCAAAAGTCATGGCATCTGCTGTGGAGACTCTGTAGCCCAAAATTAACCCCAAAAGCAAAGCTGCATTCCAGGAACTGCTGGCTTTTCCTAATTCACAGCATGTCCCAACTGTACTGGCAACCAGTGCCACCACCCTGCCAGCGCCACCTCCTCCCTTGTGCCAGCACTAACCCTGCCCTGCACAGCAGGGCTGTATCCAGGACAGGGTGCAGCACTGGGACCACTGCTGCTGCAGAGGAGCAGGAGACAGAGCAGCCAGCTTGGTGCAGTGAAAAGCAACAAGGCTGCAGCCACCAAGACTGGGATGGCTCCTTCTTGTTAAATCTCACTCCCCATTTGCTCTCTGCATCTGTGCATGGAAAAAGTAACCCAAGGACAACAGGTACATTTATACAGAATACAGTGTCTGTCTGAAAAGGAAAACCATATGAAAATAATGCTCTGCATTGGACTACAAATTACCCAGAACTCACATAATAACTCACAGACCCTGTGAAAACAGTGAGAAACTTGAAAGGAGCACAACATAACCTCCTGTTTCCAGATTACACTGCTTTATGACAAGAGACATAACTTAACCAAAGACGTTTAGTTGAAGACTTACATATAAAAGGTTTGACACTGCTGTGGATGTGTTTATGCTGTTTGAGGCCTGAAGAAGTGGCAAAGGTTTTACCACACTCTGGACAAGCGTGAGCACGAGCCCCAACATGCTGGGAACGAATATGCCTCTGAAGGTTGCTGGGGTCCGTGAAAACCTGCTAGGAAATGAGTACTGATTAACCAAGAAACTTGACTGCTGAAGAAGCCAGTTATTACAAGAGTCTTTTAATATTCAAACCTTAGAGCTATCTGGGAGTCTTTAAGATTAAAAACCTCACTAACCAACGTCAATGGGAGCTGTGCCTACAGGATGGGGCCTCAGTTTCCCAGCATCAGCCAAGTATTTGGTGGATCTGTTAACCCCTTTGCAGCCCCTGCAGCAGCTGCATTTGATCCTGCCACTAGAAACTGTGCTTTTGAGAGGTCAGGGACTTCACAGAAAATGAGCCAAAATGTGGCTGTTTGAAACCTCTAAGCATTACTGCAATAGAAATACTTCAAAGCAACAACTGAGTGTGTGAGAGCAAGAAATCCTGTAGATGACATAGTCCTAGCACCCGGGGCTTGGTTGCATCTTACAACTGTCAGCTCAATATAGAATTCCCATTATTGCAGCAAATCTACTTTAAAAAACAAGGAAGTCCTCATGCAAAAGGCCCAAGCTTCGGGAATCTGATAAAAGGCAAGATGGAGTACCACATCCTATACAAATGATCTATACAGCAAGCCCGGTGCTGGGAAGTGGTAAGAGACACTCTAGAGATGAGATAGTTGCATTCATCTTGTGCAGCTGGTACCCATTGCTATTTCTTATTTTGATACACAACAGTGTCCTGAAGTTTCTGACCCCAAGAGCTGGCACACAGCCTAGGGGACCCATCCACCCTACGGTTTCTTGCCCCTCTGTGATCCTCCTTACACCCCACCAGTCCTCACAAAGCAGCAAGCCCTGAGCTCAGGGATGCTCCACAACCTGTGTCAGCACCCATTTCAAACTCCACAGCCGTTTCCAAATCAAAAGGGGTAGAAAAATAACATAAAGTAGAATTGTAAACCCCTGAGAAACTGTTTGGAGCATGGCAGAAGCTCTATGCCCTCCAGCATCCCAGCCCCAGGCATCCCCATTTCCATACTCCCCTGCATCCAGCAGCACAAGAAGTGCCAGGCAGCCTACAAATTCACTGTACCTTGGCACAGTTTTCACACTCGTAGTGCTTCCCGCTGTCATGCGACATTTGATGGCGTATCAAGTTGGACTTCCAGTTAAAAGCTTTGGGGCACTGGTCACACTTGTACTCCCTCTCCTCACTGTGTGACAGCATGTGCTTCTCCAGGCTGCAGAAACAGGAACAGGGCTCAGTGAAGGTTTATCACTGGTTTATAGGAAGAGGAGACAGCAGAACACATAATTATAGAAAAAAAAATAATAATTAAAAAAGCCCCAAAGGCCCAATCCTGATGGACCCAAGTCCTTTGATTACCAGGTTCACCCCAGCCAGGCGGAACATCCTACTCTGACCAGAATAACACATCCTCTCGTGTTTTGCCAGGCCACTTGCAAATGCTCCAGGAGAAGATGCTGACATTGCTCCCTAAGGAGATTATTTCATACACCTCTCAGTATTTCACTCTGGTAATTCTTCCCTGCAGTCTGAATTATTTCTACCTTATGACTTTCCCTATAAGCACACCCTGGATCCCATCACCTGACATAATTCTACTCCTTTAACGGGAGTCAATTTTTCTTACAACAGGAATAGATAAACTCCAATGGAGCAGGACAGGGTGAGCATAAAAAGCCTCTAAATATGGTACAACAGAAGTTATATTTGATTATTATTAACTGTGTTCAATTGTTTAGCTATTCATTTCTTAGTAGCTTATTCAGTCTATTAATAGGGTATTCAATCTACACATAATTTCTGCTTCACATCTTCAAATTCATTTTTGTCTCTACATTTTCTCAATTCTTGTTTTATTATTCATTTGTAGAAAATATATATTTCTAAACACCTGGATTGCTTGGTCACATACAGAGTCCTAACTCACACTATTACTTGAGGGTCACCACATAATGTAAGAGTGGATTCACAAAAAAAGCACTGCAAACTGTGATTTTTAGCCTGGGACGCCAAAGCACATCAATCTTTCCTCAAGTGAAGCTCCCACTGATCTCTGCTGAATCCGTGGACAAAACCTGCTGGGTTTACAGCCTTGTTTGGGTTGCGCAGCCCTAACAACAATGTCCATTCTCAACCACAGGCAATGGAAGTGCGTTCACCCTGCGGATGCTCTTTACTTCTAACCCCTTTCAGTCTTCTTCCTTTGGGGGAGAAAAATAATTCTGGCTTCCCCTCCTAATACTTCTAGAACAATTGACTCTCCATCATGCACTGGTAAACAATTTCACTGTAAGACCAGAGAGACTCTTGTCCCTAGCTCTGGCACCAGCTCACAGACGCCTGCCATGGCTGCGTGATCTGCCATCAGCACTGGGCTGTCCTGGCCCCTCAGATCTCCATCTTCCTGCTCAGCTCTTTCTCCATTTAATTACGCACACCCTCAAGCATGTCTCATTCAGGCCTTTTGTTTTATATAATCTGGATATAGCACACTTCGGTACTTTTTTGCTGCAAACTGTCTTTGTGGTGTTATTAGCCTTTGAATAATTCAAGAGTTCAGAGAATGACTGCATTCTCTCTCATTTTTCACTGTTTCGTACAGTACTGCCCATCTATTTATGATGACTCGTTCTTTGTTTTCTGCCCTTTCTCTTCAATATTTAATATTTTAAGCTAAATTTACATTTCCTCAATGATTCCCATATGTTAGATATCGTCCCCTGGTTTGCAGGCAGAAAAGAACTTTAACACCGAATAACTCACAACATGGAAAAATGCTATAGTCCAGACTCTCGCCTCACACACACTGCTGCAACCCTTTTGACTTTATCTACGTACCTCAGCCCTTCCAAATCAATCACTCAGATCGAAAATTAGACACATGGAGCCACATGTGCTTAATATTAGCATACTACATACTGCTTAATATTAGCTGGAGAATAAGACCCTGTTCCTGTATAAATTCCAGCTCAACTTGGTTGACCTACTATGCAGGGAGCAATGTTTGGCACATTGTGTTTTAATTTCGGTGTCATTAATTTTGCAGAAGTGTAAGGATTAGGTCATTCAGTACACTGACCGAAGACACCCCACATGATGCTGAGCCATGTCTGCTCTATCAAGAGGACCTAGGGAGCACCTGTGTTTTGGGAGAGAGGGCTCTATCTTGCAGAACCAGCACCAGAAGGATCGAGGAGTTGTCCAATGGGGTTAACCCTGGGCATGCACAAATCCATGCTAACCTCCAACAGTCAGCACAACACCCTGACTCATGGACTAGTAAAGATTTCTATGAAAAATACAAACCCACAAAATACTCTGAATTGACAAGTCAATATTTAAGGAGCTTATCATTATTAAGCAATGCAAATAAATACACTGCTGTCCCTAAAAAGGCAGTTAATAGTCAGTTTGGTTGTGCCCACACAATGTGGAGAGGGAAGAAGTCACTGTGGGAGTGTGAAAGCTGTGCTACAGACTCTGGTTGAAAGCAAAAGATAATGTCCCAGGTCTGCTGCTGCTGTAAACCAGCTTCCTAAGGAATCCACTGCCTCATCACAGTGGAAGATCTGGCCCAGGATTTTGCTATTGAGACACCTCAGCATTATTATCAAATGTTGGCTGGGGTCAACCTGTCCCTGGTCCTGAAAACCACTAAGATGTAAATCTGTGAGGGATGTGTTGCAGAAGCTCTTGTGTACTATCAGTATCTTTCAGTAATTTTCAAAATTTGCTGTAATCTGCACTGCAATACAGTATTTTAAGTAGTCACAAAACATTATAGTGGCAGGAAAGACGTAAATGATATTCAGTATATAAAAGCCGTAACTACTATTTACATTCCATGCATATTTCAGGTACACATGCACATGGGTCTATCTGTTTATAAACATAGATACATATATAAAAAAGATGAACCCCAATGTTTCAGGACAGTATGGCTATAGATATATATTAACATATAGATATATATATCATAGAATTGTTTAGGTTGGAAGGAACCTTAAATACCACCCAATTCCAACCTCCCGACCATGGGCAGGGACACCTTCCACTAGACCAGGCTGCTCAAAGCCATATCCAATCTGACCTTGAAACACTTCTCTACGCAACCTATACCAGTGCCTCACCACCCTCATAGAAAAGAATTTCATCCTAATATCTAATCAAAACCTACCACCTTTCAGTTTAAAGGCATTTCTCTTGTCCTATCCCTACAAGAACTTGTAAAAAGTCCCTCTCCAGCTTTCTTGCAGGTCTTGTAGACCCCATGTAGGTACTGGAAGGCTGGTGTAAAGTCTCCCCAGAGCCTTCTCTTCTCCAGGCTGAACAACCCCAACTCTCAGCACAATTAGAACATGCCTCTAACTAGCACAGTTTATTTGCAAAGATAAAAGCTGCAATGTCAGTGAACACCACTTGGAGATGTTGTAAGTTATTTTTACCTAAAACCAATAAGCTTAATTGATCTGAACAATCATCACTCCTTTAATTTCACTGCAACAAGCCCAATTCATGCCAGCAAAAGATCTGATTATTAGAAGATCTAGTCCTTAATTTAACGTCCCTACAAAGGACCAAATTTCTGATATTATTGAGACTCCATTGTTTTCTATGCCATAAAACACCAACTGGCATAGAAGTCTTACTCGTCTTCATCTTTGGTTTGTATAGAAAGTGAAAGTATCAGGTTCTGCCCTAGAGAATGCCCTGCATGATCTGACTGACACCATTACAGAATTTGCCTCATTCAATAATGTTTGAAGCATCCACTCCCACCTTTGTAAGTCTGGGAAGACTTGATCACACTCTTTACACTCCTGGATTTCATGCACATCCGGAAGGTCATTCTCATTCTCAAGCTTTTTCTGGAAGTCCTCTTCCACCATGGAGAAAGCAGAATGAGGTGTGCTGCAGGGGAACTTCTGGTGGTCTACAAGCTCAGCCTTGGACTCAAAGAGCTGGTCGCAGTCCTCGCAGCGATACTGGCGCTCCTCTGGAAGACAAAGGGGTTGGGCACAGCGAAACCTCATCACTTTTCAGTCATTTTTAACTACCAACCCAGCAGGAGTTTGATGACACTGTGGTTAAATAAATGGCTAGTCAGTGAAAGAGAGAAGAACCTCAAAAGAAACAAGGATGCCTCAGGACACTTTATAATAATGCTTTAATTCTACAGTATACGACAGTGCAACACTACCTGTTAATTCCCTGGGTGACACCCAATAGGGGTTCCTAACACCGGCTTAGGAAAAAAAGTCAGTGTCTTTACATGCTATGCCAAATGGGGAAATACAGGGTCTTAGGTAGATGTCCCGTGGAGGCTGCCAGTCTCTGAATTTCTGAATGAAGGAGACTAATTTAGACATGAGCATCAGCATCTAAAATAGCCAGAAGCGTGTTTATAGAGTTTTGAAGTCTCTTCATTTCCCTGAGAGTACTTTTGTAGCACCCAAGCCTGTTCAAAGTAAGCCAGAGACACATGAAGTTGGGGCCTTTCCTTTAAATTCCATAAATCATGTGTTTCTTACTGAAAATGAATGTAGAAGATCACTAGAGTGTCACTTTGGAGTGTTACCTGCCCTACAGATATAAATACCATGGGACTCCAAGTCAGAAAGACACTGAGGAGTCTTGCTGAAATCTCTAATGTATGTAGTTGGTTACGACTTGACAGCTGTTGCAGAGAAAGCATCATAGGGCTCTGCTGCCAACTGTCCACAAGCAATAATTTGGCTCAATCTATTTCTAAATTAGCCCTGTGGGACATATTCTTGCATGTGACTGCAGAGATTTCCTCTGGTGCCAGGAAATACATTAGCTGCTTGACCATAGGGACTAGGCATGGAGAACACTATGCCTGAAAAGGGGGACACCTCTAGCAATAACTAAACAAAGTTACTAATGAATAATCCCCAACTTCTTCTTAAGATAACAAAAGATACTGCTTTAAATGTACAGGCAGTTGTAAGAATGTGAACCCTGAGAAAAACCCTGTGTACTGTCCCTGAATCCCTGAGAATTCGTAGAATGTCCACATTCGCATAAACTGCAACCTAACAGGCATCAAGTAGATATCCCATACCCAGTCACCACTTTGGCTGTATAACCCACTGCCTGATGGAGAGCAGAGCAAAATAAGCTTTTGGAGGTGGGGGACAAATCTGAGCAAGAGCTCAGGAGTTTCGGACCCAGAATCTGTGAGTCAGATGAGTAACAAATGAGCGCTAGGAGGAAAAATGGCTCAAGTGTTATCGCAAGTGACAACAACATTAACAACTTGAGATTTTTCTCTTTTCAAGGTGATAAAGTAACAGTTATTTGGCTAAGTGACAAAAAAATAACCCATAATCAGAGTCTGTACAGGTCCTGCAGGAGCAACACAGCCTAGAGATGAGGATATGGGCTCTTGTTCTCCTTTTGCAATACACACAGAATGATCAGGTTTTGATTAAGTTTCAATCTTGAAGCCTTATTACTACCCTGTTAACATCTGCCAACCTCTGTTTCTGACAGGCAGGTTCAAGTGAGGTAAAACCTGAACAACATTAGGAGTTTCAGGGACTCAATGCTGAGAAATATCAACTGTGCAAACTAGAGCTGCCCAGATTAACAGGTAGAAAATGCATATAAGTATCTCAAAGGCAGATGCTAGGAGGATGGTGCCAGACCCTTTTCAGTGGTGCTCAAGTGACAGGACAAGGAGCCGCGGTCATAAGCTAAAACACAAGAAGTTTCACCTCAACATCAGGAAGAACTTCTTTATGTTGAGGGTGGCAGAGCACTGGAACAGGCTGCCCAGGGAAGGTGTGGAGTCTCCCTCTTTGTAGACATTCAAAACCTGCCTGGACACACTCATGTATAATCTGCTCTAGGTGACACTGCCGTGGCAGGGAGGCTGGACTAGATGATCTCCAGAGGTCCCTTCCAACCCTAATTATTCTGTGATTCTGTGAAAATGCAACATCGAATGAAGTGACATTCAGTTGCATTCAAATGCAACACTGAGTGAAGGTACACTCCTGGTTGGACCAGGTTGGAGTGACGGAGTGAAAAAGAAAATAAACCCAGGAGCCCTCCAATACCAGTGTCAGCATCACTTTTGAGATCAGACTCACCCTTCAGAGGGTCTGAAGGAGCTGTGATGATAATATTACACTAATTTGTTCACTGAGCAGCAACTTTCAGAGAAACAGTAGGGCAGAAGACAGACAAATACACCCGTGGTCCAGCTCTCCTCCCGGGCTGTAGTGAAGCCATCCCAGATTTGAAAAGGATTCCAGCAGAGGAGAAATCTCCTAATTTTTTGCTTAATTTCAATGATACTTTCTATTAGATTAGACAATAAGAAGTGGCTAACCATGAATGTCCGGAGCCATTGTTTCATGTGAATAATCTTCACTCTTCATGAACAGCAAGAGCTCCTCTCCTGGTTCAATATCTGCTACCACTCTGTAGAATATCTGAAAAAATCGAAAGCAATGATTATATATATCTTGTTGTGATTACCACAATAGGCAAAGAGGCATAAACCATTGCTGGCAAGTATCCCAGGATCAAAAACACTTGTCCAGACCCTGTCCTGGTGTGGCTGCTGGCTGCCATTTGCTGGAGAGGTGCTGATTTTGACTATGGTTCCTTCCAGACCAAAGGCTATTGGTGCTTTGGGTTCTGAGGATAAAAAGGACGACTGCTTTCAACAATGTCTGCTGTAAAATGAGCTATGTGATGACTGCAAATATCACCAGCAATTTGCATGCTTAGTTATATCAAACCCATGTACAAAGCAGCCATAAAATGCTTCCCTGAGTGATCCATGTAAGGGATGTAACTCTGCTTGCACAAGGAAAAGGTACTAAAGCAGATCTGAGAAGATATTGCTGATTAAGCCACAGGCATCCAACCCCCATTACAATTATCTATGCAACCCAGAAAGCTTTGAGGTGAGAGGCTTAGGCAACCAGCATGCCTGGCTATTCCTCAGCTTCGAACAGGAACCAAAGGAAAAATCAGTCCTGGATGAAGAAACACTGTGAGCAGCTAAAAGCTGCTGGTGGTGACCCTGGCTGGTGGCTCCTGGTCCCCCAGTCCAGGCGACATCAGGCTCCGGGCTCTGGGAAGGACCCATCAGGGAAGCAGGAGGCTGCGGGCCAGGGTGGGATGGGGGCAAAGAGGCCATACTCCCTTGGGTCCGTATACCCAGAGCAAGCACACACACTGGCACCACAAGCCTCTGCTGAAAGGAAATTCCCAAAATCCATGTGGCTGTTTTCTGTCTCAGCAGGAAATATGAAGAACACTAAAAAGCTCCATGAAGCAGCTCAAATAAGTATTAGTAACTTCCTCAGGCCTTGTTAAACAAAAACACATGACAGCTATGTTTCCTTTGCTAAAAAATTATGCCTTTGCATTTTTCTTGGACTAGCGTATTTTTAAGGAATTTGCTCTCAAACTCTGAACTCTCAATACTCAGTGCACTGGGAGAAAGGCAGAAAATCACCTCCACTGTTTAAAGTCATACAGGTGCGTGTATCACAAGGCAGGTAACGGTAGCTAGAGATGCTTGGGTATTTTCCTTGCGCGGTCGCACATGAACCGTCAGCCATCGGGTGGCCCCGGCAGCCGAGCACATACCGATGTCCTCCAGGAGGTGGCCGTATAACCTAATCGTTTCTTTCTGCACAAGCGGCCTTTGCCAACAGATATGAGCTAAATGCCTAAAAATAACGAAAAAAGATGCATTTCCTTGGATTTGTTTTCTGTTCTTCACCTTGTCCCACAAAACGCTCTGGAGGAGATGTGCAGAGGAGCAGCAGTGAAGGCTGCCAGGGCCAGCTCATCCCAGTGCTGCAGTGCTCACCCCTCACCAGGAGCCAGAAATGCTGGGGAAAAAAAATTGAGTACGAAGTCCCCGTGCCACAACCTCCTGCTTATGGCAAATTTTCCCCATAAAATCCAGGAAAAGGAGTTTATAGGCAGCCCGATCTGGCCAGGCTGCACCCCCTTCTTCTTCCATACTGCCCTGGTCAAACCATTAGCTGCATCTGCTAGAACTTGCCATTTCTACCCTTTGTCAAAGGGATTTCAAACTCCACAGAGTATTCTGGAGAGTACAAAGGGCCAACAGAGCCATGGCAAGGTCTCATGCATGTCTCTTCATGCAGTTGAGCAAATGCCTGGTACCATAATCACCTCTGGAGCTGATGCCGCCATTGGTGCCAAAGGATGTGGGGCTGCTGTGTGGGCTTCAGCATGCTGGAGACGCAGCTGAGGCAATGCACACTTGATCAAAGGCCGAAATGCATGTAAGTGAAGACAGCTTTTAATGCCCACAAACAGATCTGATGTCAGTGCTGCATCCAGTGAATGTCTGCTTTAAGTGATGCTTGGTTTTCCATTTATCAAGATAAATGCACTGAAAAAAGGCTTTTTTCTCCCAGAAGTATGATGGCCTCTACACATCTGAAAGGGAAGCTGTGATCCAGTCTGTGGAAGATAAGCCTGGCTGCTGGCTGGTTTTGAGGTGGAAAAGAACGCTGTATGGCACTGCACACTCGCATGAGAGACTTCTGCAGACCTCCCTGGGGCGGAAGCAGGATCAGGCCCACCACACGGCCAGGTGGGACCTCCACCATCTCAAAGGGACTGTGCCAAAGTTCCTGCTCTGCCCTGGATGGCTCTGCCCAGGACTTGCCTCAGTGCTCCTAGGTTCTGTGTCACAGTCATGTAAACTCAGCTGTTCTTCTGAGGTTAGCAGTGCATCCACACCAAGAAGCAAACAAAATCCACAGCCAAGCCTTCTCCAGTATGTTTCCTCCCCCATCAAAGGTATCTGGATAGACCTTTTCACCTCTCATCACAAAGTGAGGACACGTGGACCATATGTAGGCATAAAGAGTGTCTTGTTCATGAAGCGCTGTGGTAGGGTGGCATCACTTCTCTTTGGGAGACCCCAGTACGATACAGCATTTTTCTTGTAGCTGTGGGACAAATCCCTAATCTGGGTGTAAACTCTGCAGCCAATTGTTCTCTCTGCACTGGTATTCAGAAACACCAGAGATGATGAAGCTACCCATCAGAAACTACCTAGGTCAGCCTCTCTGCACCTCAGCAGGGAGGCAAGATGGAATATGCCAAAACCCACTATGTTTTAGGTTAAGTGGTGTTTCTTTATTTTGCATCTCAGAACTAACGCTCTTCAAAACAATGTCCAAGTGGCAGGTTTCCAGATTTCTGGCATTTTGACATTATTATCACAAAAATACTAACTTTCATCATTATTATTGAAAATTGTTTTTTAGATTTCTGTATGTATAAAAAACCCAACCTGTACTAACAGTTCATATACCAGACTGCATTCCAGTGTGGATCTAAAATAAGGCATATTCAACTTTCAACCAAAATGACTGTGCAAGTAAATTTAATTTCATTTTAAGAGCTGTACTTGCTACTTCACAAGAAAAGCTTTTTCCTCACTCTTCCCACCAGAACTTCCTGGAATTATCCAGTCTGAGAAACAGTGAGAAGCTAACTGTTGAAATGACCCATGTTGCTCAAATTTTTAGGTAGCAGCAGCCTACCAAGGGCAGACAGTGTGGGGGTCCTGCAAGCCCCCAGATGGTAAAGCTCATTAATTACCCCACAGCCCCTGTTTTGCAAGAACAGCAAGCTCTACCACAGACAGTATTTTTCTGTATTAGAAAATGCTAATGTAAAATAAGCTGACTTTTCAATTGCAAAGCTTGAAGATTTCTTGGATGCAGTCCTGACTCTTCTATCACTTCTTCAGCCAACCAAGCCCATTTTGTTACCTGGCTTTCTCGGGTTAAGCTGTGCTCACGATGTGAGAGCACACAGCAGTCTGCCTCAAGAAGTATAAGAAGAGCTGCTGCACAGTAGAACAACCAGAGGAGGGGGGGAAATAAAAGCAAAGTCCAGATGCACATTTCACATGCCCTGGGATCAGCGGTGTGTGACTGCAGTTTATATAGGAAGAGCAAAATCGGATCCAGATCTGGAAACACTTTCAAAGTTCAGGGGGTCTGAGGTGGAGAGAAGTTGGGGGAGGCCTAACTCATCAGTCCTCTGTGCCTGCCTACACCACAGGTCATATATTTATGCTACCGAGCAGAAATAAAAGCTCCCAAACTGCAAAGCTGTAAAGGGAAAGGGGAGGGGAGAAAAGAAAGGAACACACACAATTTACTTTAAAATGGATGAATAAGGCCTCATTGTTATGAATCCCAGTTTACTTTTCCTGGTCAGGCACTTGAAATTTTATTTATGCTTAATAGACTGCATTTGGCATGTGTAAAGATGACAGAAGCGTGAATTATGAACGACCTTCAACCTATTCAGGAAGTTGTAATAATTGAAATAATAGCGAAAACGCACTCCCAGCGAGCTCGGCCCAGGGCCGCGCACTTGGCCGCCGCCATCCGCGCACTCTGAAGTACCCCGGCCATCCCATGTGCCCCAGCCAGACCTGCACCACTCTGAACCCTCCTTTCACTCCCCGCCAGCGTGCCCTCCAGCCCCCAGGAAGGAGGAGTTGCTGGTTTGGGGGGAAAAAGTGACACTTCATCTGATGAGAATAGCAAGGGCACTAGCTGCTACACAATCATCTGTCATGCTCAGCCCCAAAGAGGAGCTGTATTCTGCTGCATTCAACCAAAGCCTTTATTCCTGCGTATGCATGAGCTCTGAAAAACATTCGACATGCCCCAGTGCTGCCTGGCAAATTCAGGTTTTCAGACAGGTGAGAGATGCTGCTCGGAATCAGTGCGTTTTGTACTTTAACCCTCCAGGCAACACCTACAGCTAGCACCTCAGGGGAAGGCACTGAGTGGCTTTGTCCTGCACACCACTGATGCAAGCAGGAGGACCAAGTGGAGAACCCACCCTGCATGGAATGCTGGGAAGGTACAGAAGACCCCAAAGGTGGAACGCACCCCGGTGAAAGCCTGGTGAAGCCCACCATTGTGACGCTGCTACTCCTGCACCAACATCCAGCACCCAACGGGCTCCCAGCTTCTGCCACAAGGCATGGGTACGTTCACCCTGAGTAAGGCACCAGCCCCATCTCCCAGACACCTTTGGAGGCTCCAGTGCAGTCGAGAGGACCATGCCCCAAGCTGAGGCTGGAAAGCAAGCGCCCAGAGAGGCGGCGTGCATACTGCCAACTGGCATTCACCTCCACATTGCTTTGGAGCAAGAATGGAACTTGCCTCAAAAGAAAAACAAATTAAATGTCCAAAACTAATAAGCAAGGAGCATGATCAAAATCAGGATTTATGCTTGCCAGTAAAATGAGAAGGACAAACGAATGCATAACCTCATAACGAGCCATAATTAAGCAGTTGAGGGGAAAAAGAAGAAAGAAAAAGATCCAAATGGTGAAGCTTCAGCTTTAGCTCCGGTTCTTCAATTTTAGAAGAACAACTTCTGCAGCTGTAGAACTGTGTGATGAAACCTGAGCCAGGTTCTTCTTGCCATACTCAGGCAAATGATAAATTGAAACTAACTGGAGTTTTTTCAAGGGCTAATGTAGAGGAGTCCTTCTGAGCGCTGTACCAGGCCCAAAGAAAACTTCAGCAAAAATCCACAGGCAAAACTCAGCAAGTGCCTGCGTGCAAGCGGCTGTGGGGACAGGGGTGGGAGCCCAACAGGGAGGGGAGGACCCTTCCATTCACCCCGCTGAAATGGTGAGGGAGCACCACAGTGCCTCAGCACCGGGACTGCAAACCCTTTCCTTCCTTGTTTCCAAAATGACCCGAAACTGCCAAAGCAGATCAAGCTGGAGCAAGGACACTCTCCTGAAATGGCACCAGAAATCCCCATTTTACCACCTTCTGAGGCAAAAAGTGCTACCTGCTCCTCCAAAACAAGGAGGGAGAAGCAGAACGTCCTTCCAGAGGGCATCCTCTTTGGCATCTCAAGGGCTGTAGGCCACCTCCCCAAGTGACACTTATGTCTTCCTTCGCAGGTGAATTTTAGCCTTCCTGAAAGCCATGGGACTGGGTGAGAGACCGTCACATCCAGCCGAGCTGCTCCAGCCCCTCAAAATCTCCCGCCTGGGGGCTGCTGGCAACCAACACCAGACCATAACTTCTGTGTGTCCACCCATTCTCCTGACTTCACCATGCAGCTGTCTCCCAACATCCCACCTTCACTCATGAACCACACAAACTGTCCAGTGAGCTGCAGTCTTGTCCTGGCTCTGTGGACAACTATAATCCTCTATACTCTTTCTGACAGGCATGTGAGTGTGATTTGACAGCTCTCAGCACAAAAAGAAGGCATTTTTGCTTAGCGACAACATGCCTTACTGCTTTCACTGAGCAGGATCGTCAATAAAAAACTTACCATTTTGCAGAAATGGCAACAAGAAGTTGCTGGTTTTGGTTCTAAACAATTCATTCTAGGTCATGTCAGGACAAGCCAACACTGAGAGCAGTATCACCACCAGTGCATTTAGCTCCAGATAACACAGGCAGATGTAAAAACCAGGCAGGATTTCACCCACAGCCTCAGCCCTAACTGAAGTTAAGTGGAAAATCACCACCGATGAGCTCCTTGTTCCACCGGCCCTAAACTAATGCGACCCTGCTCCACTGGAGACAGACTTTCAGTGGGAGCTGGATTAAGCTTTATTTGCTTAATAAACTAATAAATCATAGAAATAATCATGGCAGAATAGGGCCCCGTATGAGCTCAGCAGGCATGTGCCCTCCTGACCTGCAACAGGCAAAACCTTAATTTCACTCTCTGACAACAAAGCCTCAAAACTATTCCTTAAATACACAACTTGTGCAGGTGGCTGTGTGTCCAGGGCTGCTGGAGGAGCCTCTGCCGTTTTCTGCCTGAGAGCTGCCTGCCGCGGAGTGGGGGCAGCGGCAGTAAAATCTGAAACATGAAGCTGTGTCTGCAGATTAAAAAAGTTTGTAAAACGTGTAAGATGTGATCAGATCTGGTGAAACTTACAGCAGTAGGTTCACTCGTGTAAGTTTATATCACTGACATCGGGCATGTTGTTAAAGAGTGTAGTACTACTGGTTTTTCTCCCACTGCATTGGCATATACTTGAGTATAAGGAAATGAAAGAAAAACACGTACAAAAACACCAAAAAAAAAAAATCTATCTCAGCACATTCAGCAAACCAAAACCTCAGTAAACTGATCTTGACCCACTTTGAGTTTTCCACGGATAAACCAAAGGGAATCTTCACGAGTTGCTTTGCTGAGGAGGGAGAGAACTGGAAGCTCAGAGCAGTTTCAGTGTTATGTGGCTGTATCACTGTTAGAGCTCTGCAAGCAATAAGCCAGATAAAAACAATCTTCAGGAGTTTTAACTTCAACTGCTACCAGCTATGTTTCTTAAAAGAAAAAAAAATACATATTTTTATAGCTTCAAGGTGATCGTGATCCCAGCCTGAAAAAAAGCCCAGAACATGTGACAGCCTCTGACATGCCATTGCTATAGTCACTGCTGTATTTGCAACTGTACTTTCATTAACATATATATTTTAAAATAATGCTTTTGCTGGGATGACAGTGCTGCCAGAAAGCCTAACAGGGCTTATCATTCTGAACTCATTAAAAAATTGAACTAATAGATGTTTAATGATAATAGAGGGGAGCCATCCAAGTTAGCAGAAACTGGTACTGAATCCCAACTGACTCTGAGCTGAAAAAATGCATTCCAGGGCAGTAGCAGTGACAAGACTCTCTGCAGCTCTGAAGTCTCTTTGGGGAAAGGAAAAAAATAGCGTGCCCTGTTTGTGGAATTTTATTAATTCAAATACATCTTAAATTACATATGTTCAGGTTAGACTGGGTATGACAGTAGGTAATAGGAAGACAGCAAAAAGATATCCTAGATCAATCTAGTCTGAAATAAAAAAAAAAATAAAAAAATAAAAAAAATGCACCTTTTAAACCCTACTCCACCTCCAATCAAATGAAACATGAGTTGCATCCAGTGTGCATGTTTTGACTGCATCCCACCATTATCGAGCTGTTCATCTTAGCAAAGCTCATTTATACAGTCATAAGAAAGAGCCCAGGCCTTTTGTAAAGTTGATCCTAAGTGATGAAACCTAACCTCAACCGTGAGTCAGGGGGTGGGGTGGTATGTCTCTGAAAAAACTCTAATAGAGAAAACAACAAAAAATGTTTTTCTTCCACTCTTTTTGTTAAATACAGAAGGTAGAGCTTAGCAGAGTGACTAGATTACACATCGTGCTGAGATTCATCTAAATCCTGCCTCAAGCAGTCTGGGAATCATACCTGTCCGTCAGTCAAGCTTGAATTTAGTAGCATAAGCTTGTGGGCAGCATAAGGCTGAGAGCGCTGGCAGGATCTTTTACCTTTTCAGGTACAGCCCAATGTTTGCTTGTGAATTTTACAGATGAGTTGAAGCAATTAGAGGTGAACAATTACTGCTGATTGAGTGTCTGTGCCTCAGGAGCGAGCAGCATCTCCCACAGCAGGGATGCTCCCAGCATGACCAGGGCTAGTGGAGGCACTTTATCCTCCTGGGGAACCAGGGGGAACCAACCAGGGTTCCCCCCACCTGAGTGCACTCCCACACCCAGCACTGGCTGCAGCTCCAGCCTGAACTGGGCTTTCCTGTCCCCACTGGGTTGCATCGCTTCTGCCCTTCAGCTATAACTGCAACCACTAATACTTCTCCTCAGGCTTCACATTAGGGTTTTCTTTTTCATCCTTCACCACCCCACCCCTCTCTTTTTTTTTTTTTTTTATTTGTTTATCCCCTTTTCCCCCTTTCATTCTAGGAGCTACAGAGGCAGAGTGACCCAAAGGCAGCCCCACGCGGTCTATACACAGGCACACATGCACACTCAGTTCTGACTTGCATTTGTCACTCCTTGTACATGCACACATTTGGCCATGTAATGTCCATTTCCCAGTTTGCCTTCCTATTATATTTTATATTACCTCTGGTGAGCTTGTGCCAGAAGAAAGCAGAAGGAGGAGCTGTCAGAAAGGCTTTTTCACTTCAAGATTCAAGAGCACATTTTTAGCATTAACTTTTTAGGCTCTGGTCATAAAATGTTGGAGTACGCGTACAATTTTGTGGGTAAATGTGCAGTGTTTCCAGAGGGCCATAGGAACAACGATCTCTTGCTGACAGCGCTCAGCTCAGAACATGCTACTTGAAGGACAACAAATTCTTAATTTGCAAATCTCAGCAACAATAAGCTATAAAAATATGGAATTCTGAACAGCATGATACTGTGCAAAATAAATAAGCCTCCAGTGAATGAAAGAAATCGTTGGCAGCAGCACAGCCACCACTACCAAATGTCAGAAATGTAAACACTAAAAAAGGAGAGTTAAAAGTGCCATAACTTTCCTTCTAAAACCGTCAAAATGCGGGTGCGTGTCTGCACCGCAGAGGTAAATGATGATGTTTCAGCCTAGCGTGTATTTTCAGTTGCAGATCACAAATACTGATGCAAAGACAGTAAGTTACTTTGACCAATGCACATGATTCCACTTCTAATATTTTCTAGCTATGCCAGCTCTTATTAAACATAGGATATTTGAAATTGCTGTTTCAATTGATCTGTATAGTTTTGCTTTCATACCACTGTTCCATAAATGCTGTGCACTCAGAGAATTTATCATTTTTCAGGGTAAAGCATGTTTCAGCTTGGAAAATGTATTTTGCATTTACTAATAATCTTTATGGTTTCTTTAGCTAAACCAACTGCTATATAAAAAATAAATTACATCTCAGTTGCTGCCTCATTCTGTGTTACGTGTGCTCAGGGCTGAGCTATAAAAGTCGAAAATTAAAAAATCCCTTTTCTCATAGGTTCTGAAAAAGTTTTTTAAACCAGTTTTAATCAACTATCTCGTATGAGTGAAACACATAATGCTGTGCTGAAAATAGCAGACTGTCTCACATTCATTTCCTATACGTAAAGAATTTGATTAGAAAGAATGATTTCTAATTGAAGCTTTGTGACTGATTGTGATTCTTATTTCAATACTGTCAAGGCTATTAAATCAGCTAAAGATAATCTTTAGCATTCACCTGATGCAGTTAATTAAGTGGTGGAAAATGAAACACTGATTAAATGAATCAAATCCTATGTTGCAGGTGGCAAACTTTAGATTGGAAACAAGAATTCACAATCAGTTGTTGCTTTGCTATTTTAGATATTTTATTTTAAAGGAGTTTAGTTTTCTTAACCTAACTACATTCATTAAAATATTTCATAATGGCATGCATTATCCACAGACTAAAGCAAACCTTGATTCAAGAAACACCTAATAACTCATCAGCATAATTGAAAACAAAATACTTCACTGCATCCTTCCTCTGCCTATCCCAGCCTTTTTTCCAACACACAAGGATAAAAAACATTTCAGCTGAACAAAGAGTGGATTTAAGTATAACAAATGAAAAGAAAAGAAAAAACACTGAGGATCCTGCTATTACAAGTTCCAGCAAAGTGTATGGGAAAGTGTAATAATATTCATCCACATGTACACTCAAATCCGAAGCCCAAACATGCAACTACATTGGCAGCATTATCAGTTTTGTGTCTTCCCCTCCACTCCTTCCATTGATTTCACATTACAGCTTCTGACCAACTCAATGGTTTAACGTAACAGTCCAACTCAACTGTTACATTAGACTGGACCAGGAGCCAGAAAATGCTTCTAATTCAAAATCAGCAAATACTGGCTTTGTATTCCCAAGAAAGCACTCCCAGTTTTTATCACGTACAGCAATAAAAATAAAAAAATAATTTATTAATTGAACAGCAACATGGAAAAATAAAAAATTCAGATTAACTATAGCCCATATCAAAATTATTCCATTCTGCATCTCACATCTGTGCCTTATCTTGTGCTATAACAGCAAACGGGCCAAAATCTCTGGTGAATTGCTGCTGCTTTTTTCTTCTATTTTTTTAACATTGACACCCTAAAGTTCCTTAAAAAAAGTAGGTCCAGAAAGTGAACACTACATACCTGGTCACTTATCTGACATGCAACAAGGTTGTGCTGATTGTAGCATCCAGCAAACTTGATATATTTGAGCCAGTTTCCTACATCTGGTTGACTGGCATCTATGCAGAACTTCACATTGCAAAACTCATCCAAGATCTAAAAGAAAGAATATGAAAGAGTAAATCTTTCTGTCACTGTCTGGCCATACTAGTCAAAAGATAAATCACAGGTTTCCAGATAAACAAATCGCTAGTAATAACAACAGCAATAATAATAATAATAATAATAACAATAATAATAAAAATGGTATGTTTATTCAGAAATATGCTTCTCTGGTGAGACCTTTTTCCTTTTTTTTTGGAACAGTCAGAATACATACAGAATAATAAAAAGACAATAAATGTACAGAAAAATGTCTTGAGAAGTGTTTAAACTTAATCAAGATGTTGACTAATTATTGCTAAGAAATACTATGTTACTTTAAAAGTGATCTGATTTTCCCTGCATTCATCACTGACTATATTGGAAATTATGATTTTAATTAAATATGACTTCATCAAGGAATATAACAAAAATATTAAAACAGGTGATGTTGGCTCAATTAGAAGTTTCTGGTTTGTTTCAGGATTTACATTGTTTGCAGCACCATTTACCCTTCGTATTTGTTGTTCTGAATCAAACTTGATTGGAAAAGCAGAGTTATTTATCTTAGTTTAGTATTATGCTTCCCAAAGAGCCCATTTTGTGCAACACTTAAATCCCTCCCCTTAACTGAAACAAATAATATAAGTCCTTATGCCAAACTAAAGAAAATAAATAAAAAACAATGTAAACACTCGTGCAAAACATAGCAGGATTCAATACATACCAATAAATGGTTCCAATTATGCAGACAATAAACAAACCTAATGAGACTGCTTGTGGACAAGCTAAAGGGGATGTTCTATTCTAATATTATGACAAGTTACTAATCACTACGTACAACTGAATATCGTTACTTATTTGCAAGCTTTACCACCGGCCTATCCTAAACTTTCCCCAGCATCCCAGGAAACTCACTGCTACATTTGTAACTTCTCCGGCTGGACACCGGCAGCAAACTACCAGGGTTTATTAGGAAAAAAACCCAAAAGAAACCAAACAAACATCTCAAAACACACGCCCCGAAGGAAAAGCAAAGGGAGAAGGAGGTTGTTTCCCCGTGAGAAGCATCCGGATCCCCGTCCAGCCCCAAAAGCACTTTTGCCCTCCGCGCCGAGCGGACGGGAACACCGGCACGGTGTGTCACTGGGTTAATGAAAACCCGCGGAAGTTTCCTATCAGGAGCTGACAATACAGCCTAAGCCAGAGCACGTTCATTAATTAAACGAACCCCGCGGAGAGGTGCTCTACCCGGGGGGAGCCGGGGGCAGCCCCGGTATGGCGGCCGCTGCCCGGGTCACCACCCCCCCGGAGCCGGGATCAGGCCCGCCGGGCATTGCCTGGGTTCTCTTCTCGAGCAGCCTACCCCCCCTCAAAAAAAGGGGGGACAGCCTAACGCCTAACCCCATCACCCCAAAAAAAGAGGCCGTGCTGCGAGGGGCCCAGCGGAGCCGCGAGCGCCCAGCGGCCGCGCAAGGCGAGCTCCATCCCCCGCGGACGCGCACGCTGCCAAGCCAATAAATTTTTGGAAGTGGGGACATTTCATTTTCCCTTTCAAAGCAATCCCCGCTCTGCTTCGGTGGAAGACGACTCAGCCCCCAACACCAGGGGCGGCGGAGGAGGGTCAGCCCGGTGCCGGCGGAGCGGCGGGCACCGACGGGGCAACGCGGCCCCGTCCCGCGGGGCCGTGGGCAGCGCCGCCGCCGCCGCTCTTACCTTGTGTCGCCGGGAGCCCGCGGGGGCAAGGAGGAGGGGGGAGAGAGAAAAATATCCTTCAGGCAGCTGGAAGCAACATCTTGGCGTCAAACGCGGGCGGAGGCCGCGGCCGTCGGGGTCTGGGGTTGCAGTGGGCGCTGCGCGGTCGCGGTGCGCTCCAACATTAGTCGCGGGGCGGCGGGGGCCCGTGCCGGCGAGGGGGAACTTGCCAGCCCCAGAGGGCTCAGCGGCGGCAGGGCTCCGCGGGTTCCTGCCGGCTCGCCATCACCTTCCCCTTTCTGCCCCTCCTGGTCTTATCGGCTGGCGTGGGGTGTGTGTGTGTGTGTGTGTGCAAAGAAAGTTATCGAGAGAGGAGGGAGGAAAGGGGAAAAAAAGAACAAAACCAAAGCACCAAAACCCACACAACCCTTTTCAAGAGGGGAAAAGGGGGGGGGGAAGAGAAAACAACAACAACAAAACCCCCAACGCACACCGCTCAGCAAAACAAACTTCTTTCACTTCTCCGCCGGGGATGGGAGAAAAGTGTGTGTGTGTGTGTGTGTGGTGGGCGGGCGGCTCTCTCCCTCCCCACTCTCGCCTCCTGCCCGCGGCGCTTCTTCCCCGCCGCACCCCCGGGCAGCGCCCGGCCCGGCGCGGCCCTGCCCGCCCCCCCTCCCCGCCCACCCCGTCGGGTCTTGCCAGCCCGCCGCTCCCCTTTTGGGCACTGTCTCTTTAAAGCGGGGCAGCCCCAGCCGCGTCGGCGGCCATCCCCCCCCCTCCCTTTCCTCCGTCCCGAGCAGCGGCGGCGCTCCCGGCGCGCTTAAAGCGACAGCGGCCCCGCGGCCGGGGGTCACCGCCAGGTCGCGGAGGAGCGGCCCCGCCGGGGGGGCACACCGGCAGCCGGCTTCGCCCCGCCCGCATCCCCCTCCTGGGGCTGGCAGGGGTTCCACGGCGGTACGCGGTGTCTCGGGCCCTCGCCGCTCGCTCCCCGCTCCCTACGGCCGGGAGCGCCGTCGCGGCGGCCCCGCAGCTGGACTGCGGCGAGCGGGAGCCGCGCTGCGTTCGCCCCGACGGCTTCTCCCGGCGCTCCGGCAGCCGGCGAGCCCGGCTTGTTATCCGAGTTATTTTCTTGATCGCCGCCACTGCGCTTATTAATAATAATTTTAAATGAAATGCAACTGCTTGGGTTTTTTGGGTGGTTGTGTGCCCGACAACCCCGGTTGGGTCCGCGGAACCACCCATTTGCGGCCGCTTCCCAAACAATTGTTATTTTATAACACCACCCCTCCCGCTCTGTATTTATTTGGTAACGAATCCCATGAATGGAGCCGACGGGAGACTGGGCTCTACCTGCCGGCGGGGGCCGCGGCGGTGGCCGGGCCCGCTCCTGCCCGCGGGGTTCCAGGGCTCCGCCAAACCGGCCCTGCATCCCACCGCGATAGGAAGCCGCAACCGGCTGGGTCAACAACGGCCAGAAACACGTATAGATGTGTATTCTAGGGAGGAGAGTAGGGGCAAAAAAAGAGGGCTGAACCGCGGGTTTTATTGCACCATCCAGAAGTGCCACCCACTTTTTTTGCCCCCACTTTTTTGGGGGCTTTTTTGAAGTGCAGATATATTTCTCAGACTAAAAGTCAATTTTTCTTTCCCGGGGGGCCGCGGAGGGGGACGGGAAAGGAGGGCAGGGGGAGGGCGAGAAGCCGGGTGACAAGAGATGATGATTAATTCGTCTCAGCGGCCTGTTATCTGTGACATTGAACTGTTATTTCAGATAATAGCTATTGTTCGAGGCGGGGAGGGGAGAGAGAAGGGGGGGGGGAACCCCGCACGCAGTGGTGGTAGGTAGAACAGGAAAAAAAAACCCTTTGTCAATAACCTCGAAAAACCTGGTGGGAGATTCCCGTAGCGCCCGGGCCTGAGAACCGCCCGGTTTGCCGGACCAGTGATTTCCTGCCCGCCCATTGTGGGAGCTTTTTTCCCTTTTTTTTTTTTTTTATCTCTCTCTCTTTTTTTTTTTTTTTTTAATTTAGCTATAAATTGGACCGGCTCGAGCTATGAGCTGTTCTATTTTCTTCCTGTCAGGATGAGGGATTTGTTTTATGATGCATTGTGTATTAAATACAAGTAATCTGGGAAACTGATTGCTCGAGCCCATAGGCCTGATCAGAGGCCCCGATAGGAGCAGGAGCCCCCCCCTCCCCCTCCTAGCTTTGCCACAAAAGGAGGAAACGCCGGTGGATAAACAAAAGGGCCTCCCGGTACCGGCGAAGCGGGGACGGCCGGCACCGGGGCTCCCCCGCCGCCACGGCGCGTCCCGCAGCCGCTAGGTGGCGCTCGCCGACGGGACACAAGCCGGGCCCGCCGCGGGACGCGCCCGAAGCGGGAGCGGGGCCGGGAGCGGGGCCGGAGCTGCCCGTTTGGGAAGCGGGGGAAGAGTTTGGGAATTCCCCTTCACGCACCGGTTCCGGCGGCGTGGTTGTACCCAGCCGGGCAGAGGGGAGCGCGGTTCGGGGAGGAGGAGGAAGGCACATGCCCCCGAACCGGAGGGTTCGTGGCGGGGCAGCTCGGCAGGCGTGGGGGGTCGAGCGTCGCCGCGCCGCCGGTCATGTAAGGGGACGTTAGAGCTCCGCGCATTTACGTGTATTTTCCTTCTTTCAAGCAAGAATCTTTTAACAATATCTGTAGCCTTTTCTCTCTCCCCTTGGAGGGTTTGGTAGGGGCTTCAAAAGGCCCAAATATTTCCACGGGGTCCCTTTTGCAATTGTTTATTTAAAATAAGTCGCTATATTAGTGTAGGCAGTAAGGAGTTAGTACTCGAGTCTGCTAGTAATTCCCACCAGGCTGTAAACTGATGCCTTTTTTAAGCCTTTAACTTCATGGTCGTCCCAGAAGTAAAAGTTCTCATAATGGAGACCCTATGGGCATCGTGCATTCCAGCACATCATTAAAGCAAAGCAAAGCAGCTCAGCCAAAGCCAGATGAAATAACTGCACTGTCCACTTTTAATGGGCTTCCTGTGGACAAACACTGCAGAGGACAATGGTGAAAAATCAGACAAGTCGCTGGTGATTTTTAAAAATACCGTAAATGTTCATATCAGGCTTAATATTATCCTTACATTTATAGAGCAAGCCACCTCATAACTGCATTTTTAAGTGGGGTTTAATGTTATATTTCTCAAGGTGACTAAACACAATATTGAGCATCCTGACTAACACTGCAGTGAGCGTTTAAAACACTGGGCAAGTGTATTGTGCAGGGACAGAGAAAGGAAAAGCAAAGCAAAACAAACACGCAGAAAACAACAGCCCTCCAACATATCCAGGCACTCCAGGACAGACCTGGGAAAGGGCAGTAAGCAGGAAAGGCAACACAATTTCTTGCTAATTCCTCCCACCCTGCTCTGTGGATAGCAACTTAAAAATAAATAGTAGAATCAAGCAAAACTGTAAGTGTTGCTGCTTGATTAAGGGGATGAGCTGGACCCCTCTTCCAGTCCTTGTGTAAAGGAGCCTTGGTGGGCATCGCAGTGCTGTCACAGCTCCCTGTGCTGGTGCCCCGTCCCAGCCACCCCTCCTGCCCTCACACGGTGCTGGGCTTATCCCTCCTGACCAAACGGCAAGTTTTGAGTACGGGAGAGGAGGAAAAAATTAAAGGTAAAAAATGTAAATAAAAAATTTCCCTTGGTCTGGAAGTGGGCCCAACTGAAAGCATGTTAATCTCCACCTCAGTAATTTGGTTCTTCTGGAGAAGACAGAAGCCCTGCTGCTGTGCCCTGCACTTCATAAATCACGTCTTTATGTGGACAAGGTCAGGGCACCTAACAGCTCAGACATGGGCCTTTGCAGTGGCTCGGAGGGCTCCGGCATGTTTATTCTCTCGCACAGATCTCCGAGGAGCAGTCCAGCACGCTTCTAATTACTTTTGATTATTTTCATTTGCTCGGGTCAGGCTGGTTTTGCCGTCGCTGCTGGAGGGTGGATTTCCTCCCCCCCAGCCCGGCTGCGGGGTGTGGAGGGATCAGTGCTCTGTTTCACCCAGCACCCCCTTCCCCAGCGCAGTGCAGGGCTCTAGGGACCCCTGGGACTCACTCTGCTGGTGGAGAAGGTCCCCTTTCAGCAGCTGCAGGGGGCAAAGCCCAAATCCTTCAGCTACAAGCAAGGACACCCAGCAGAGCTGTCCCCTGCCTATAGCCAGGGGCATTTACCAGTCTGAAATAAGGAGTGTTCAAAAAAGCACACACCCCCTGCTGAAAATACTGACTGCCTTCGGGGAACAAAAATAAACAATCCCATAAGCGTTGCAAAAAAAGTTAGTGTTGCATGTGCAGGTGATAAAAAAGTTGAAGGACCTCTGTGACTCCTGTGGGGAAAGCGCTGTGCTGGGGAAACTGCAGAGCACACGCAGTCCCCAGCCCTGCAAAGGGGCAGCACATGTTTAGCTCTGCTCTCCTCCTACGGCTGCATGAACCCCCGCTGGCACAGTGCTTTATTGCTGGGGTAAATAAATACATACAGTGAATGCACAGTGCTCATGCAGAGCAGATGCACGGCAGGCACGTGCAAGTGGTGCCCCAGCACTGGTAGGGGCTGGGTGTGGGTGAGGCTGTCCCCATGCGTGCTGCTGCCTGCCTGCCTGCATCCTCTCTTATGGTCTGGAGCAACTGTGATGCTGCTACTGGCAGAAGCCAAACCATTACCCAAGTACTGAGCAGGACTCCGCTTTTTCTCTCCTATTAAAATCTGTGCTCTAAACCAGCATGTTCCTTCTTACCCCAATCTGAGTTTGACAGCCCAGCCCTGCTTTCTCATCCCCCATTATCCTGGTGTATCCATTATCCCAGCAGACCCATTGCCCTCACGTCCTGCCCAGTTCTCACGCATGCAGGCCTGGTGTTGTGCCAAGCACCAGAGCGAGCACCCGCATGCGAGTGTCTCCCTGAAGGTATGGGCACCATCATGGCTGATGAAACTTCCTGAGCAGGGGCTGCCTGGTGGGAAGAAGTATCCTGGCAAGCACCAAGCCATGCTGCTGGGGTTCAAGCCTGAATCTTTGTGTACCTCAGGCATTATTGCATACCAGCAGAAGGAAAATCACAGCTGACTCAGCTTCTCCATCAATAAGAAAGGTGTAAAAATGGGTCAGTGACTGTATCTAGCTGCCTGGGTGACTTTGCTCGTGTCTTGAAAAGCAAAGCTTGGAAACCCTGTAGAGACTGCTCTTCCTCTCAGCAGGAAGAGAGGTTATAACGCTTTACTGCAAATAAACCATGTCCCTCGCAGCCAACCCCAACATTTGTTCCTGAGGGATGCAGTGGTGCTTGTCCGCCCACAACTGTGAACACACTCCTTGCAACAGGAGGAAAAATCAGTTTCCTCCTCCAAATCTTCCCCCAGGTTTCCCTGTCAAGGAGTGCGCTCTGGCGCTGGATGCGGAAGGACTGTTGCTTTTTTCCTTCGTAGTGTTCCATTACTTCCATTACAGAAGAGTCTGGAAGCCTACAAATCCAGCCCGGTCCTTTCTTGTGCTCAGGGTTACTGCACCCACAGGGCAAGACAGACCCTGCCAGGTGAGTCTGGCACTAGTGTGTGCTAAGTTAAAAGTTGGGTTAGAAGCCCGCATTAGCTAGCTTGTTTCAACACCTACTAGAAACAGTGCAATTTAAGGCAGTGGCTGACTGATGTAGGTGCTGGTTTCTTGTCCACCCAGAAGCTGTGTTTTGCTGTGCTTTACCTTTCTCACAGTTTGAACGAAAGCCAAAATTTTGGATAATCTGGGAAACTCCACTGGTGAAGCCCTTATTCTGAATTTCCCACCATCTGCTGGGCAGCCTGGAAGGGCTCTTCTTTCTTAACCACTCAAAGACATTGAGCATGGCCCTCTAAAACCTACCAACATGACCAAAAAAAGACTGCTTTGGGATTTTCATTCTCTTTCATTCATCCTTGCTGAAATACAACTGAATAAATCTGTATCAGGTTTGTGCCCCCTCCTGCTCCCCACAGTTTGCTCATCCAGAGATCAGTCAGTGGTACCCTGCGGATGGAGGTGCGGTGGTCAGAGGATACCACCTGATGTACCTGCTGCTTCTCTGCCCGGAAATACAACTTTGTGCAGAAGCTGCTGTAAAAATGGAAGAACTCTAAAAAATAGTCCCTGAGAAGGCACCATACCTAGGAGGTAGAAAGCACAGTAAAAGGATTTTGCAGACTTCCTTTGTGTGTACATGCCTGAGAATTCAACAGGGACCCGTTAACTCTTCACTTCTTCCAAATTTTTAATTTTTAAGCCTTCTCGTTTGCTGAAGTCTGAGGGCCTGCTTTGGAAGACTTTTTCCAGCCCCAGAACCCCTGCTGAGGTCAGGAAAAGCCCACAGGAAGGGTTTGTGGCAGCAAGACCTGGGGCACCATTTGAGTCTTGGCACTATCCGGAATGTGACAACAGAATCTGCAAACCAGGAGTGTGGAAAAGAAAATACCAAAGCAAGGAAAATGCCAGGCCAAAAGAGGTTGAAAGGGTTAAGCAACAGAACTTTACACTACACAGATTAATGTGATGCATAACACGTAATTCTATTTTAATAATCAATTTTAAGAGTGACTGGCCATTTTCAAAGCATTCCTATTGTAGCCAAAGTTTTAACTAGGCGTACAGGAGTGGACATAAACACCTGCGGACTTTATAAGAGTAAGAAGCAATTTATCACCCAATAAAAAGTCAAACACTCATTTTAAAATTTTCAGGTTTGCATTTGCTTTTAAATGTACATGTGTGGATGGTTCTAGGGGAGGTTCAGAAAAGGTGGATACACATCCTACATGCAGAAACACACGTGCAGACAGCCAACAGGAGAAGAAAAACCTGCCTGAAAGCATCAATGTTACAGTTTCATTCCATCTATGTTTTGAATTAAACCCATTGTGATCATCGACCAGAGTTGTCTAAAACTTGAACTAAACAGGCATTAAGTCAGCTGGCATATGAAATTACTGCGATTCGATTTTCAGATAAACCACAAACCTTGATGAACTAACATTGTTCCAGCTGAATTAACTCATCATCCCTAGGAGGAGAAGGTTGCAGGGGAAAGCAAGGGCTCTAATAGTGACAATTAATCCTCCTCCTATTGCAAGGCACTTGCCTATGAGCTGAGAGATACCCTGCTAAAGCGAAGGTAAGGATCCACACTGCCTCAGAAACATCACTGCCCTGCCAAATCCTGACAGTAGCATTAGATATTATTTACATGTGGGTAGAAGAGAGGTATATTTGTTTGTTATGGGCTTGTTAAGAAACTATAAGTAGGTTAAAATCCCTGTCAACAGTTTGAGTCATGCTTGGTAGATAAATCTGAGGACTGGAATTCAGGAAAGCTAATTTATGCAGTTGGTGGAGGGACACGCAAGGTTGATCCTTATCCTGTACTCTGGTAATCTCCCTGGGATTAAATCATAAAGTATTCTGACCATAGGTGGCATGTAAGTGGGTCAGATCCCCCACCATCAGTGGGCAGAGCAACGTGTGTGCACCCACCCTGGGTGTGCAAACCAGGGTCCCAACCAGTAAATGCTTAACTAGCCCTGGATGTGCACAGCAGCCCACCTGGGCATATATTTGAAGCACTGCTCCACATAAATTAGTCACACATGGGTAAAGGTTCCTGATTAAGTTTGAACATTCTTACTCTGAGAGCTACCTGCTTTACACTAAAGAGATTTTGCACAACAAGGAGGTTTTGCTCACTGGGAAAATCTCTAGGGCAGGGAGCAAAATGTATTTGATACAGGTGTCAAAATAAACCTGTCCTATAACCCATTGATCACAATGGGTTATTAATGAAATAGCTGTGAACATCAGCATATCCTTGTGGCAGATTTCTTTCCTAAATGAGTTGAACATTTTCCAATTTCAAAGAAAGTGCTGCTACCTATAAACTTGGAGATTAAGGGCTTTTCCCCCTAAGACTCAGATCCCTCGGGGCACTTGTGTTCTGGCATGCATCCCTTATTTGCTGAAGAAATTTCAAACTTGGTAATTTAGCACCATACTGATAAAACAAAAGGGGAGAAAAAAAAAGGCAGTTGGGCATGTGTGCATGTGAAGGAGGAGGGAGGTAAGTGGTACAGCTCCAGGCATTTTTTTCCTGTAGCTTTTTTATCCACAAGTCATGCTGCAGATTTTGTGTGAGATTCATAGAGAAAATATTCCCAAGACACAATACATTAAGATGCATATCAATCCATGAATTCAGTTTTGTAGATGCAAAATGGCCTGCAGAATTTGAAGGAGGATGGAGACTGGTTTATAACCATTTTTCCATATAATTTATTTAAGCCTAAAATGTTGGGCTAAATTTGCCACTAGCAGAATTATGAGTATTAGTATTATTAGTATTACAGCAGCACCTAGAGGCTCCAGTTGAAAGTAGGGCTCTTTGTAGGCAGAAAAATAATAAGCAAGAGTCTCTGCCCTGCAAAGCTTACAGTTGGCATGGACAGGGTAAAAAGTGTGCTGGATGGGAAGATCATAATTTTGTTTTGACAGATGGAATATAGAGATTTGCTCATGGAGAAAATTGGTGGTGGGTTGGGAAGGAGCCTCATGCAGTATTTTCCCATAACTTTCATTCACTGAGGAGTTGCTTCTTACTTCTTTCCTTTGACTGCAATGAACAGAAACTCCTATCTGCCCACGGATGTTTAAGTTTTCTCGTGCATAAATAGGGGGAGTCTGCCTGGTCTCTGCCAGTTAAAACAGCTCTGTGTGCTTTAATATGGCTCATCTGTAGCAGATATTGTACTTTATCACTCTTTTTTTAGCTAGGAAAATATTTTAAGATTTGGAAATGGGCAGTTGATGCTTTGGAACAGATCTTCAAACATAAGCACATTGTGCTGATTGGTAGCGTAAATGAAAGCTCCTCCTGTAGAAGCAGCTTTGGGGAGGATACATAAAACCCTGCCTTCAGCTTTTGTGGGAGAAATGTGAAACGGAGCTTGTGATGTCGAGTCTTGTTGCTTGGAGTCACCTAGCAATCATAAAAGCACCGAACATGAGATGGATCACGATCCCCACCAGGCAGAGTGTGGGGGAGAGTGCCACAACCACAACACTGGCCCCTGCTAAAACTTACTAAGTGACTGCAAAAAGCGGGCAGGCAAGGCTTAAGATAGGTTGCAATTTTTTGGGTCCATAGAAGCAAAATGAGGTAATGTGTTAAGAATAGATATCCTTACACCAGGAAGAATTTTGGAGACTCTATGACTTGTATAGCTGAGAATCCAGTATAGTAAATATGGTACTTAAGATAATTTCTTTACCATTATAGAACTCTTCCCTTTGCATCCTTCAGGCCACATTTTCACATGGGCTAAGCAGGAGATTTGCTTAGGTTAAGGGAGCTACTGTAGGATGTACTGCCTGAGAAAGGTGGCAATCTCTGTTGGCTTTTCAAGGAGTTATAGTAAGATTGGAGCCTGGGAAGGTGATCACATATTCACCAGGGAAGCAACAGCAGCTCAAAGTGCTGAAGACTGCATTGACAGAAGACAGCTGGCTATGTGTGAGCTGAACTGGTGTCCAAAAGTATTGATCAAGCCCAGACAGAGTGCTATTTCCACCTGAAATTACTGTGTCGGCCCAGGATTGAATAGAATGCTCAGACCAGACTTGGGCTGCCCCAGGACTGTAGACAGAGGAACTGATTCATCTCCAGATGAAAGCCAGTCCTAGATCCCCCCACTGCCTTCAGCTCCAGAACGATGCTGGCACTTGATATGCTGGAGCGCATCAGGGCTGCGACCCTGGACAAGGTCTGGATCAAACCAAAGTATGGTGCCTCTGGGAAGCTGCAGGACCACAGGATATGACAGAAATTTGTGCAATCTGTCATTTTAATGTAATACTTGTGACACCTCCAGAAATAAACTGAAGATAGAAGCTCTCCTGCCAGGCACTGTGAACAATAGCTCAAACCAGTCGTGAATTGCACAAAGAAAATCTGTGAGTTTGGGCTATAAAGTACAAATATATGTCACAATATGAATGACCGCAATTTTCCCTAGTGCTTGTGGTATATTTAACAATGCTATAAAAGATGAAAGTGGGAGTTGTAAGTGCTCATTAGCACTTCAGAATTACTTAATTTTTATTTAATTCTCTAAGTTAATTCATTAATAGCGTCGCAAACAGAAAACAGTTGTGGGTTGTTGTCAACCAGGAAATACTTCTGCAGAAAGAAGAAACTGAATTGTCTTGAATGATTTACAAAATGTGAGAGTTTCATTCCAAAATATCATTTATATGCCCAGAAATCTACCTAGCAAATCTAATCCAGAAAAGGAAAATGAACATTATCAATCCATGAATTAAGATGGGAAGTAATTCTGCAGCAGTTTCAGACTGTGCTTTCCCATGTATGACTAGTAACTGATCTGAAGGCTTTCTACATATTTGCATTTACTCGATTTTAGCAGGCAAAATATGGGAATAGAGAACGCCATGATGATCATGAAGAAAGCATGATAATGACAGCCATTCACCATACTAAGAGTTAAGCATGTCCTTCCCCCATTAGTATGATGGCAAAGAGGGAGGAATGTCAATGCCAGGTGCAAAGACTGACCAGAAATCCAAAAACTCCAGTAAAACCTTGTTATTTTTTGACAGCGTACCGCTCCACCAGTTTAAGAGGTACGAAAAGAACAAGATATAAATGTTCTTAAAGGTAACAAAGACTTTGTTTTCCTGATTTCTAAGCAGCCACATGAAGGTTTTGATCATCACGGATGATGTTCCAGGTGATTCATTGCAACTCCTGTCAGTAGCTAAGTGTCCAGCAGACACATCTGATGACCTTGGCTTGTGTAAGTGAGGCTTATAGTAAAAGCAAATGGAAGTTAAAATGAAAGGTGTATATCTTTAGAAGAGTTTGTAGCATTTGGACTCCAGCTTTGGATAGCTTAAGTGTATTTTGTAAGCTAAAAATCTGTTCTTTGGTTTCAGTTTGTTGATTAAATATACTTGTTACCAAGACCTCCAAGCAGGAAAAAAAATTGAAAAGAAACTTTAACTAAGATATTATCAGCTTCAGTTGCAGCACTAAAAAAATAATGTGTAGTAGCTCTTCAGATCTCAACTTACTTCTACTGACTGCTGTATAATCAGCATGTTAAATTTGGGCATCTCTTCAGGCGCAGTTATTTGTGTGATATATATAGATCAATACTTATTGATTTTATAATTTTGATTCATCTCTATGCAGTGATTCAGTTTCACATCATCTTATTTATCAAGCTCTTCTCTGTACCTTTGCTTTCAAGCTTCCCAGTGCTTCTGGGCCACTTGAGCAGCATCCCACCACAATCACCCCCTTTGGCCCCTGCACACAATTTCTGTGGGCACACGCTTGGTTGTGTCTGAAGGAGTTTAGCGTGCAAAGAACTGGCACAGGATACCCAGGGTTGTTAATACATGAGGATAAAGTTCATAAACCTCCTTCATTAAAGCCAAAACTCCACTGTTCCATCTTTCTAAGGAGGCTTTGCCACTGCAAGGGACCGAGTGCAGACAATGCAGCTGGGTATTTTGCACCCAGTGGCCATACCTTCAAATTTCTCTCTGTGCTGGCTTATGTAGATATGGGATGGACAAAATTTTGTGCTGAATATTGAAATTTGTTCTTTTTACCCTTGGAGATTTTTGGGACCAATGCTGGACCTGAAGACATTCCCCGCTGCAGCTGCTCCAGCATACAGCAACAGAATGAGTAGCTGGCACGAAAAGACCAACAGTGACTGATTAAGAACGACCTGCTTGACATACTAGAGGAAACCAATGCCATTGCTACTGCTGGCAAGCACATCAGGGAAATCCTGTTAACTCCACTGGATTGCATATATGCAAATGATAGTGGATTAGCGTGTGTTAGTGAAGCTGCCTTTCCTGCTGAGCTCACACCAGTTTGCATCAGAATAAATTGTGCCTGGATGCACTAGAGATGCCCCAAATAGACTAAATAATGATTTAACAATTCAGTTCTGCCTCAAGCTCCAGCTAGATGGGGCAAACCTGGTCTCTACACATGTGCCTGCTGCTGGCATGCTGCATTACTGCTAGCAGCCCATACACAGCACCAGTGTGGGCAGCAGCAACAGGATGTGGAGCAAAAGTGGTTAAAAACCATCAGCTAAAATTGATGTGATGAATGAATTTAAGGCAAACAGGAAAACTTTATGTTGAAAATGCCCAACAAAAAGAACTGAACTCTGTTCCAATGCAATGATTTCAAAATGTTTTTACAGGAGGTGCCGAAGGGAGCTAGGATGTACTGCATCCATGAAATGGAAGTTATTAGGGTGAATGCCTTCTGGAAGGAAAACAAAAAGGGTTGATGAAGACTAAACAATGTTTCAGGGGGGCTCACACCCCACAGCAAGACAGAAGGCGTAGGCTAATTACAAAATAAGACTGATCACCATGCAAAAAATAAATGACTCCATAAATAGCTTTAGATATCATGTTAAAAGCACCTTTAGGAACAAAAAGATGCTATGCTAAAACCAAGAGATCTAAAGAGCTGTTATTACACATCCATTACATTTTCTGAGCTGTCTCATGTACTTTTTGAAGTTCTGTATACATGATACAGCAAGGCAAAACATTTTATGTACCGTAAGAAATTTGAAACAATGTTTAATGTTCAAAAGAAAAAGTTAACAAAACCACACTTCAGTAGCTTTTTTATTTCTCTATTTTATGACCTTTCAAGAACTTAGAGTAAAAGGAAACAACAAGGAAGGATATGCAGCCATACACGCTCCTCCTTGCTTTTCTCTACATTGCTGATCAGAGCCCAAGGTAGAAATCATAATAAAAAATGGCCATTTTTTAATATTTAAATAGGAGCAGCTAAAATACTGATAGTACAACGTGTTTGGGGATGGAAAGCATTTGTTCCTCTTGCACCTAACAGCAGTCATAAGCTACATGATTTTCCAATTTTTCTCCCTGAAATTACAGAAGGCCATCAGATCTTCACAACTGTTTGGAACAGTTTTTCTCCTGTTTCTGCTTTTTCTAAAACCAAAATCAGCTACAACTATGACTCCCAAGAACCATTTCTGCAAGCAGCAGCCTGTAAAGATTTTCTCTCTGTTCCTTCTAAAACTCCTTGGTCATATCATTACAGAACTCTCAATGAATGTATTGGGCAGTGATCCCCACAAGCTTCCATCCTGCAGGATGCCAAAATGATTGTGGTGCAGCTGCTATGGGGCACCAATGCTAAAGCGTGCACATATACACTAAATCCACTTTCCAACCTGACCATCCACTTCAAATTCAAACAGGAGCTATGCATCAATTTGTGTTGGGAAGGGGAAAAGCAATATATGAGAGCTGCTCATTTCCCTTGGAAGGGGAAGGTAACAATAAAAAAAGAAGAGTAAACATGATGTGAAATTTAAAGCATGGTGTAGTTCACTAATATATTGGATAAATGAATAAAAAATTGACATCTGAGTAGCAAAAGCTACATCAAAGCTAGCATCTTATCAAATCATTAGATGGATACACGTGCTTAAATTGTCATGTTGCTACTGTAAAAATCTTCTGCAGTTGTACATCTATGCTACTGGTGAATAGAGGGTTTAGTTGAGAGTAAGGAATTATTTCTGCTGCTTTCAGGAGTAAAATGCAAGAGAAATCACAAGAATATAAGCAATGCTTTATAAAATGTATTTCACAAAATGTCTTGAATGAGTAATCATTGAACTTTAAAAAATCCTGGTATTTTCCGTAGCCACAAGGACTATATTTAAATACATTTTGAACATTTCTTAATGGGGTGTTATGATGCCTGTTGTTACTCTCAATTAACAGTTTTCTTCTTTAAAAGAGACGTTTCAATGGCATGTCTTCAATTGCAATCCTGTAGATTTAACATCTGTAATTCAGGGGTAAATCTAAGCAAATCTGAAGGGGTTTTAGGTGCTAGATTATGTATCTGCAATCCAAGTTCCTGTGGTCAGATTCATTCATGGTATAGTTTCATTGAACATTTCAGTGCTTTTTCACTTGGGACGGATTTGCACTTGGATGGATTTATTCCTGGCATGAATTTCAATGCCAGAATAAAAATCAGATACAACTACTTAGAGTGGCACCCCTTGACTAAAATAAAATGTACGGGGAAAAAGATAGGTGAGTGGTTGAGCGGTAACCTGGTGGTGTTTTGAAGGGTGATATCCATGGAGGATAGATCTATGGCATCTCCTGAGCTCATATTATGGCTTGCTACATCATCATAAAGTGTACATTAGGTTGGGAGGTACTTACAGCAGGGCAGCAAGATGCAGCTCCCCTCTCCTATATTTGAAGTGAAAGGTGTGATGGCAAAAGTAGTGACAGAGAAAAAAATCCTTCTTCTTCTGGAGCTTATTCATAAACCTCAGTCATCTTCCACTCATTTCACTGAAAAAATATTCCAAACACTTTCAACATTAAACTCTACAGGGAGCTCACATCCTTCATGACTGAACAGGCAAACAGCCTAGAGATGGAGCCCACAGCCAGTGAAGTGAAGAGCACCACCTCCAGCTGGGAACTCACTAGCTGTGTAACATGGTTGGTTACTGCATTAGCATTTCAGGTGAATGTGGAGTTAACATCTGAGTCTCTTCAGAAAAGATATGCAATGACCCTCCAACCCTTTGAAACTTCCCAAATCTGAAAGAACACCTCTGGTACATGTTACCATCATGCCGGTTCAACACTGACCCAGGGAAAGTGTCACCACCTGAATCACAGGGGATGCTTCCAGTAACATCAATATTTTCCCAGGAGGTCCCCCAGCCAAAGCTTGCATTGGCCAAGCCCTGCTTGGAATATCTTCTGGAGCTGTAGCACAAGGTGGTATGGCTGGAGACCAAGTCAAGGCATTATTTTATTTTGTTTTGGTTAGCAGAGTTGATATTTGGTCAAAGGCTCCTAGCTGTGAAATGATGAGGAGCTGCCAATTTCTAAGCTAAACGTTGTACATTCATATCCTGCTACCACTAAATCCATTATGATTAGCCAGGAGTGAACTTAGAAGGTTCAGAAATAAGGTTTAGATAAACATCCCCAATTTTTGGATGCTTATCTGAGCCTGACCCAAACCCCCTGAGTATGCAGAATTGAGCTGGAAATCTGGCAAGAATGTTAATTTCCACACTTTTCATTTCTCTCTTGAAGGCTATATTTGCAGTTTAAGAAATTTCCTTTAATTGGAATTAGCATAATACATTATTTCCCTATGGTGAGAACAGCTTTTCTGTAGTTATTCTGCCTGTTTGGATTTCATCCAAGGAAGTACAAAGGTGGATGAAAGTGAACACAAAAGTCCAAAATAAATAAGTGAACCAAACTCTTTAAACCCCACAAATGTGTAGATTCTGCTTAAGACTTCCCCCAAAATAAACAACTTGGTCCAATCCTAAAATGATGCCCTTCGGTTTTAATGGTGCCTCTGTACAAATGCCAGCTGTACCATTCTCACATACATTTGGAAATAATTAATGCTTTGGAGCATTTTGTGCCCCTTCTTTTCTGGGGCATATCACTGCTTCAGATAGCATCTTATTTGTTTAATTTTTTTAATTATCAACACCTGCAAAAATACTGTGCCAAGTTATGTCAAATCTTTGGGGAGATTGGACTTACAATCAGTGGGTGTATGATCCTCCAAAATGTAAGGGTTATGAGACACCAACTCCATTCATATACTAAATTATGTGATATCTTCTATGCAAGTGAAGTATTTAAGCAACCAATGGAGCCTTTGGATGAGGGCACTTTACGCCAAGGTTGCACATGGGAACCCCAACCTGCCATGGAAAGGCCCAGCCTATGCAGGTGTAAATCTAGCCGCTAGACCTGACCTTGCTGCAGACCTCGGATTCAGCTGGGACAAAGATGATAAAATGGAAACCCTGCAAATACCCAAAGTGATATTCTTTTCAAATTAGCCTCTCTGTAAATCACCTTGTGATATGAGGTGCATTCAGAAGGACAAAAGTGACCTCAAACCTTTCCAGACGTGGGCTGGGAAGGTCGTGTTAGCACCCAGCTGCTCGCCCTTCCTCCTGCCTCTCTTCTCAAGCACTCACAGCTCTCAAGTAGTGAACTGATTATAGCAGCAGTTTGTGTGTGTGCTTAGCTATAAGCTCAGCACGTACGTATCCATGCACATCCATGAACCTGAATGTTTGCTCACATTTAATAATGAATAAAATAAACAAAAATTAGTAGTGACAGAAATGCCTGTTACCTAACGCTCACAGGGAAGAAAAGCAAAGTCAAGTGCTATTCCATAAACACTACACTTGGTACTCAAAAATAATCCCTTTCAAGCTCAAATCCAGGACATCATACCTACACCACCAGCTTGGGCACTGAAACAGAAAACCAGCCTGGTGTTTCCCAGCTCCCTGCTCCTTATCAGGGGGAAATCTGGGCAAGCTGCCGGGCAGCCTCAGAGGGCTGTGCCACTCCTCCCTGCCAGACGAGACAGGGCCGTGCTGCCTGCCGCTTGGGAAAGAAGAAATGCCATCCAGCCCAAACACAAAGGGCAAGATGATATCTCGTTGCTGGTGCGGTGAAGTCATATACTAGGAAAAATATATTTAGCTGTTTCTGGGTAGAGTCCCCAGGAGGCTGCAGAGCTGGTCTGACACTGACATCGCCTTGTTTGCCTGTCCCAGAGCACCATGGGCCAACAGCCAGCCCCTCCCTTCAAAACACAACAAATTTGGGGGCAATGACCACAACCAGTCGTGCTCCCCCCCCAGAGTTCTCCCAGCCAAGCAGCTACTGTTTCGTTTAGAAGAGAGGGGTGTTTGAGGGAGCCGCAGGGCACAGCATGGCCCTTTGAGCCCACACAGCAGCAGACCACTACACTGGTATATATTGTACGTAGTCAACAAAGCTACTTAAGTCTGATTGTGTCCAATTATTTTCTTCATGTAGAAGGAAAGGCTGCATTCAGGGAAGAGGGCAAGAGTGGGAAGAGGGCAGACCCCACTGCAAGGGCTTAAGGCTCACTTCTGGGAGGGGAGCTGGGATGGCACTACCCCTGTCGTCCTACACTTACAGCATTTCATAGAATCATAGAATCATAGAATAGTTAGGGTTGGAAAGGACCTCAAGATCATCTAGTTCCAACCCCCCTGCCATAGGCAGGGACACCTCACACTAAACCATCCTACACAAGGCTTCATCCAACCTGGCCTTGAACACCACTAGGGATGGAGCACTCACAACCTCCCTGGGCAACCCATTCCAGTGCCTCACCACCCTAACAGGAAAGAATTTCCTCCTTATATCCAATCTAAACTTCCTCTGTTTAAGTTTTAACCCGTTACCCCTTGTCCTGTCACTACAGTCCCTGACAAAGAGACCCTCCCCAGCATCCCTGTAGGCCCCCTTCAGATACTGGAAGGCTGCTCTGAGGTCTCCACACAGCCTTCTCTTCTCCAGGCTAAACAGCCCCAACTTCCTCAGCCTATCTTCATACGGGAGGTGCTCCAGTCCCCTGATCATCCTCGTGGCCCTCCTCTGGACTTGTTCCAGCAGTTCCATGTCCTTTTTATGTTGAGGACACCAGAACTGCACACAATACTCCAGGTGAGGTCTCACAAGAGCAGAGTAGAGGGGCAGGATCACCTCCTTCGACCTGCTGGTCACGCTCCTTTTGATGCAGCCCAGGATACGGTTGGCTTTCTGGGCCGCGAGCGCACACTGAAGCCGGCTCATGTTCATTATCTCATCAACCAGCACCCCCAAGTCCTTCTCCATAGGGCCGCTTTGAATCTCTTCTTTGCCCAATCTGTAGCCGTGCCTGGGATTGCTCCAACCCAGGTGTAGGACCTTGCACTTGTCATGGTTGAATTTCATAAGGTTGGCATCAGCCCACCTTACAACCTCCTCCAGGTCTGCTTCTTTCTCCCTCATTTTTTACTTGTATGTAATACTTATATGTCATATACTGTTTTGCCTGCTTCTCATTTACAAAATAATTTCTAAAATTAAGTACTCTAACAAGAATTTAAACATTAAGAGTAAAATCTGCTTCCCTAAAGCCTCCAACATTCAGGTGTAGGACTGGGTTTGCTGTTGGCTGATGCCATTTCACTGCAGTTAGTATATCAATGCTGCTGTAAACCCACTGTGGCCATGGTCATCAACTCCACATGGAGCTGGCATCCTGTTGTCTAGGAGCTCAGACTTAGAAACATAAACTGACGCATTTATATTTTGTTCTGACAGATTTGGGTTGAAACATCTTTTCAGAGCACCACTCAAGAGAAGACCAGCTGATTCATTGAGAATTGTGCTCTTCTGGACACTTTATGTCTGGATGTGTATTTGGAAGAAGAGGGCATGAAGCATAAGTCCGTATTCAGACCTGCTTCAGGAAAGGGAATTCCATCACATAATTTTTTCTCCATAAAGCTGTGTCACAGGGACAAGCCCACTAGTAGACATGAAATAGAGATGCACACACAGAAGAGGATTTGTGGCACAGAGACAATGAGGAGTCAAAAGTGAAGGCTGTGTTTTGATGCTAAATTCCAAGGGGAAAAGTGAGGGGTGATGTGTGGAATATGGCACTTTTAAGAAAAAAAAAATAAGGGCATTTCAGACAAAGGCAGTATAAAAATTGAGTTTGTGAACTTTGGTGAATTTTGATTCTGAGATGTCTTTACCTAAAACTGAAGGCAGCTGATAATGATAGGAATAAACTACTAAGGGATGTCTGGTAAATCTCTGGAAGTAGATGAGGTACCTCTAGCATATTGGAAATGTCAAGAGTTTGACCGAAGAAGACAACCAGAATCATACAGAGAGATCCACTGTAAAGTCATCATAAACAAATGCTCCAAGTGCAGAGCAGAGGTGCAAAATAGTCCCATTGTGAAATCCTGACCCCACTGACGGCAACAGAAAGCCCCTAATTGCCTTTAGATAGAGAGAGCAACAGTTCAAGTGTTTGTTTAGCAATCAGAGAAGGAACATTACCTGGTGTACAGCCCACACTGCTTTGTGATAAACATGTTATAAAACACATATTTGCTTAGAACTCGTGTTGCTTACAATGTGAAAATGATGGGGCAAGGTGGGGTTTTTTATACGCCACAAAAGAGCACAGGCTGGAGAATGGTGGCAGTTCTGCTCTCCTGGCTCAACATCCTGGATTTTGAGGTATCTTCTGCAGTCTCTTCTCTCATGTTACCATAATTTTATGGTCGGACTCATCAGTTGGCATTAGCCAGTGTCACCAAATTTAATAGCACCATAAAACAAACAACCCGGGAGAGTTTGTCACCACAGCAGTGTACTTTATAAGGCACAAGTCTAAATAAACACGTAATTCTTCACACCCTTTAGAAAGTGCTGGAACAGGAACACAGGGAACCAAAAGCACTATATCTAAAGCAACATTGACTCCAAAGTAAGAGTGAAAATGTAGGTTAGATGGATAGTGGGTGCTACAAAGAGTTACTGCCCTTGTCATTTTGTACCTTAAGAGTGCTGTAAGGGGTGGATGAGAGCAGAAAGCAAGAGAAGCAGACACCTTGAATGCATGGAGTATAAACAAAGAACAGTCAAAGCTCATCCTACCTGATTGAAAATACATTTTAAAATCATAATTTGCAGCATAAATCAAGGTGAAGGGTGGGAGGTTTGTGACTCAGAAGCATCCCTCTACTTTCCTGGTAAGACATGAAGCCCTTCCACAAATACACTAGAGAGCATCAGCTCTGCGTGCAACATCTGAATGGCTACACAGGACTGCACGGTTGCTTTCAACCCATGAATGAAATCATCTGAGAGGACCCATTGAATTTAGGTGTGTTAACATAAAGAAAGTTATACATCCACACTGACTATAGGGAAATGTCAGCAAATGGTTTGAGATCTTATCTTCTGTATATTTGAGCTCTTATCTTCTGTATTTGAGGTCTTCTCCCTGCTTAGGCTGGGACAGCAGAGAGAATTACTTCTGGGCAGCCCTCTTGGGCCTAGCAAGCTGAGTTTTAATAAAAACAGCATATGAACAGGCTGTCCATGTAATTTTTGTTCATATACAGAAGTAACAGTGTCAGTAGATATACTGTGATTTACTTTGTGAGACTCATGTGAAAAATAATTAGGCATTGCACTATAAACCCTCATTTCCCAAATCTAAGCACCAAACCAAAGCACCCATGTGTTTAAAGGACTTTGGTTCTATTCTTACTGTCAAAATGGTAAACCAAAGAGGTAATTTCAGTAGGAAATTATTATAGTCAAGTTGCATGAGATTCACTCTGATGTACTCTAAATGATGTGTTAAATGATGATTTCCAACACAGCATGTAGCAGAGAGGTTGTTTGGAATGACATTTGTTGTGGCATCAGTGGCCACTACGAAGATGAATTTATGTATACACTTTAGAGCACCTGCCTGTGGAGGTGTTGCAGATAAGTTCTGCATGAGCAGATGACAACAGAAATTTTCCAAGCAGTCACAAATTGAATTTATGCTCCAAAATAGCAATGAAAAGGTTGTCTCCAGCACTTTCTTCACTGCTTTCATTAAATGTATGCAGCCAAACTGTCAGCTGTTGTTATTAAACATTACAGGATAATTTCTTCAGCAAGTAACTATCCTTTAGCAAACGAGCCACATTGCTGTGGTTACTTGAAGCTTGTTTAACTTTTAGTTTTGCAGGTTTTGCAGAACTTCTCTTTGCTATGTGATTGTGAATGGTGACATTTATAAATGAATATAATGTTTGAAATTGTATTCAGACCTACTTAAGCACAAACATCTACACAAACAAAGCTCTGATACTCAGAGATTAGCAGAATAGATAGAAAGAAAGATAGAAAGATAACATGACGGCTGAGTAAGGAGCAATGACGGATTTGCCCACTATTCTTTCAGCTTTGTTAAGGAATCCTTCCCGATGAAGTCACTTCTTTACCCTGCAAATATTTAGCTCCAATTTTACAGCTGTGTGTTTTTATATAAACACAACAACAGCATCCTCGTCAGTCCTAGAGACTGATGCCACCTCCCCTGAGGACAGTGGCCACAGTCAGAGATCTTCTCCTGGAGATCTATCTGTTGCTTTGCCACCAGGTCTCAGGATTGGGACCTTTGTTTTTCGTGGGGGTTTGTTCTTCTCTGGGCTACTGTGTGGAGTGTATAAAATCCTTATCCCCCTAAGTGAGAGATGGGTGCACTTTTTGCAGTGCCTTTCTTCCTTACCTGCAGACTAACCACTGTCTGGGGATGACCTTGGACCTGCTCGGGCTCTTTGAGAGACTGGGGCAGGAGGACCAGAGTAAGCTCTCCTGGCCTCTCTGTGGGGCTAGCTCACTGCTTATCTGGATCCCTAGGAAGTCAGCTCAGAAAGCTAATTTGGTAGGACACTATTGACTCTTTTTAAGTTTGGGTTTTGACAGTTCCTCTGCCCAAGTTGGCTTCTTGCACAGTGGGGCAAGTGGCCTTTCAAGAGCGAGCTCTGCCCAAGGACCAGGAGGGCAACACAGCAGCACCTTGCCTTATGGACCCATCCATGCACCCATCCCTTTTCCTGTACAGTACAGCTGCCCAGCCCTCTGCCTCCTCGCCTGGCCCCAAATGCCTTTCTATGACTGCTCACATGAGTTTGGGCCCTTGTGGTTCCAAATCTTACTTCCCCTGGTGCAAACTGCCTTGGCAGGTGAGGGAGACACAAGGCCTGATCTCCCAATGGACATGGTCCTGGTATTGCCCCCAAATCCAGTCAAACCTCTCTAATTATCAGCTTATCTTTTGCCATGCTTTCTTTGCCTCTCACACATCCCAGATGTGCCTACCACCCTCCTGCCTAAATATTCTGGGGAGTTTTCCAGCCTGTCATAATGACCAGGACACCACCAGGATGTTTTCTACCAAACTCTTCACCATTTTCCAAAACCTGAGAAGATGCACTGAGTGGAAACAATGTTTAGCTTTATGCTTAGACAGCCCTCCTAAAACAACAATGGTGGCTTCATGCTTCCCAGTAGGTTTCGTTCAGTGAGAGCAGTTTTCACTAGTGCACAAGTGGTTCCACAAACAACACCCAGCAGTGGCCTTTATGCTAAAACCAGTTGTGTCCGAAGACCCTGCTGAGTTTAGCTGATATACAAACCAAAAAGCAAGCAAGCTTAACTTCCCAAGTGCTTTCTTTGCTTTCAGATGCTTTTTTCTTTTTTCTTTACTATTTTTCCATTGTCTGGCATTTACAATATACCCGCAGAGGTAGAAAGGCATATATTTACCTCACTTTCCTATCAAACCTACTTTAAACTTAAGGCCCAATGCTGTTTCCATTTGGAAAATTTTTTTGTACAAGCCATTTACAAGGCCTTTACAAGCCATGGTGTGCCAAGACCTCTCTCATTTCCAATTTACTGCAATGGAGTCTAGCTGGCATGAAGAAGGGAGGAGTTTGACTATCCCACCCAAATGGCAGCTGGAGGACACAGCCACTGCTACATACAGGCAACAAAGCTGCAGACAGAGAGAGGAAAAGCCTGGAAAGTGGTGGAGGCAGCGAACCAGTCTGCAAAGAGGACCAAAACTGAAACATTTGCTACACTCCAGAAGCCATCTTGCTGGGGGACACAGACAGCCTGGTTTCTGCCGAAGCAGGTTGGGAGCTACTGACAATTACTTCAAACTGTTTGGGTGGGATTGATAGCAGAACAAACAAGTGTACTTATTAAGTCATAAATACACCTGAAACAATATATAGAAACTATAAATAATGGTGTAAATCTCTTCAAACTTTGGTACAATTTCTTAGCTGTTACCACTCTCACTGCTCCTGGTTCCACCATCTAACACAAAAATGTTCTTCTTGTAGAGCTGGTCAGGAGAGGCTTGATGCCAGCTTTGCAGCAAGAAATCATCATCTAATGGCATCAACATGGGCTGAAAGCCAGAATTTGCTGCCATTTACTGTTGGCCTGATGTGGTTTCTCATCCTGTGAATATCCCACACTGCCAAGCAGTGTCAAACGTATAGGGGCATTTTGGGAGAGTGGCAAGTATTCAGGTACTCAGTCCAGCTGGTCCTTGGAAAATGAAAGAATTAATATCACTTGGAAGGAACTTAAACAAAAAAATGCTGCCACAAAGGGGAGAATGAAAGAGGAGTAGGAGGTGGGGGGCATTAGAAGCGTCAGGAGAAAGGCCAAGGAGGGCACATGGAAAGAGCAAACAGGGCTTCCCCAGGGCTGGGACAAGCTCAGGGCTACTCCTGGCTGCACTCAACAGTTTCACAAGCACCCTGGCACAATATACGAGTGTAATATAAACCTTCACTTCTTGAGATTAGCAATGGATGGGAAACAATGTTATCGTTCCCCATAACACTTCAGAAGCCCTTCAGGAAAAGTCCCCAGAATTCCCACACACTTTAAATGAAGGAGAGATTTTCCCCTGGTGTCTATCCTCCTTTCCTAGGAGATCTTATGTCCTGCATGCATCACACCTTCTTAGTCCTTGCCTAACTGTGCAAGAGCTCAGCCTTTTGCCCAATAGTTTCACTCTCTAGAGATGCTGCTTCTTTTTCTCTGTTTCTTGCTCTCTCCTCTGCTGAAATCAGCAGATCTGTGATTTTCCTGATGGGTCAAAACCCAATCTCCTTCCTCGCAGGGGCTCAGTTTAACTACACATTACCATGCCCGATGGTGACTGTTAGTACCACACAGTTCCGTTAGTTATCAAGGGCTAACGTTGCACTTCGAACATTCATCAATCAGTAGGAAAAAATACGCATCAAATAAAAACTCCCAGCAAACTCCGACACCTTAGGGCTTTTTCCTTTTACAAGTGACATTTTCTTCCACTGAAAACAGAACTACTTGTGCAGGTGGTTTTTAAGCACAAACAGCTGCTCCATGGAAATACAGTTGGGGAAAATAATTCAGAAAAAAAGCCAAAAACGAAGCTGTGGGTGTGGAGTAAGAATCTATACTGCCCCGATTCCCAGGGAAGTATAGGAAGGGAAGAGAAACCTCAGATATAAACAGTCAGTGGAAATTCCATTGCACTGGTCCCAGTGAATATACTGGTTTTAGGAGAAGAAAAATGGGATCAAGGGACCAGAAAAAGTCAGTCAGTGTTGCAAGGGAAAGCATGGCTGAGGGGTACAGCTCATAAAAAGCTGCTTCATCTTTCAGTGTCAGAACAATGCCAGGGTGTATGTTAAACTGTGTTATCAGCGAGGGAAGCAGAGCAAGGCTGGGATAAACAGCACTAGACAGCTAGGGGTTTGTGGTCATGATTTACTCCTGCCTTTCCAGATAGTTCCTTCTTTCTTTTTCCTTTGTTTTAATCTATCCATCTTTTAAAAGGTCCTATAGGCAGTAACTGGTTTTAGCACTGTCATCATCACTTTGATTGCCAATACAACAGTCTTTGGCTACATAGTACTTTTAAAAAAAAGCCTAAGTAGTTGTACTGTGGCCAGACTGTGAGGTGAACTAGTGACGATCACAGATGAATACTGCTGAACACTGTTCTTTCATTTTTTCACCACTTTGACCTGTAATGGCTCTGAATCCCTTCATTGCCTCTTTCTTATGTGCATCCCCTCAAGCAAAAACTGCCATCTTCACTTTCAGGGCACTTTGTGCTTTAGCACATGGTGCGTGCCATCACTGCGTAGAAACACAGTGTCAAGTCCTCTTCCAATAACAGTCAAGGTAATTCTTGAAATGCTGCATTTTCTCCAGCCCTGCCCTCCAGATAGAAGAGACTCTCCCTGCAAACACCCCCAAAGCTATTTCACCAGGCTCGTCCCAGTTCTCCTTTAAATTCCTCTTTGAATTCATAACGATTAATCTCATGGTATACTCCAGCAGTTGTCAAGATGACAAGTCTTGGTTTCCTCTTCTCTTATATGCACCCATTAATGCTCTCTTTGGCTATAAGATCCTAAAGCAAGAGCCATCTCTGTGCCCTTTATTCTCCACCCATCGCACAGGTCTCCTGGTTCTGCCATCTTAGTGATGAAGCCCTCAAATCATTTTGAATAAAGACTGAATAAAAAATAATTAATCAACCATTTGCACACATAGGAAGGTTACAATCTCTGCAAATATGAGTGGGCCCAGTGCCATGTTCCTATCTGAGCAAGTGCAATGCTCTTGCAATAAGAATCCCAGAGTAATACCCATTACTTTTCCTGGTACTGACAGCGTATAAAATATTTCATGTACAGATATGAAGATAGAGTCTTCAGCTTGAGAACTGCATTCCAAGAAAATGCCACGAGCAGAGAAGAGGTACAACGAAAGGCAGTCTGATGCTGGTGAAGGCACATGTGTAACTTACTAGTCCACTGTTATTTTTCCCCATTCTTTACACTCCTATCGTGTTAATATTCTTTGGAAGCGTGGACTTTGCAACAGGATAAACTCTTTTATGAAATCAAATCAAATCAGATCAGTAGCATCCCAACATGGGAGCGACCAAGTGCCAGATAGCCCTGGAAGGTGCACAGTCCTCGTAGCAGACAAATCAATAGCAAAACCTTAAACATTCAGGAACACAGAATAATCAATTGCAATATTAACCTGCTGGTAAAATGATTAAAGTTTGGCATTACACATATTTTCAAATGTACTGACACTTCATTCTCATAAAGGCCAGCTCAGTTATGTTTGATTTGTATTCATATCCTATAATGTGAATATATTTGCTCAAAATTGCTTAGTAGTAAATCACCATCACAGAAATAAGCTTATATTTTTTTTAGTATTCATGAATTGCATGGTATTGGACCACCATATATTTAACACCTCTGAAGAAATCCAACCGTAACTTTTGAAAGTAACACCTTTATATATCATTATGGACATTGTTTCCTTAACAGTTAATCACACACGCTCTAATCATGTGACTCTTACCTTAAGCGAGAAAAATGAATGACTCTTTAGCTTGAAATGAGAAGCCCTCTACTTGACCTTTCAATGTAAAAAACCACATCGGGCTGGGTCCGAGGGTCCTGAGCACCCTCTGCCATGCACTGAGGACCCCTGGCTTTCACCGAAGCTGACAGAAGTTGAAGGCATTCAACAACTTTCTGGATCAAGTCTGTAATCACTAAAAGCTCTCTTTAGAGTGATATAAATATGGACAGTCACTTCACAGATTTAGCCCAGCATTAGGGTTACTTTAAAAACAAAGCTGTCGGAGAAAATGTTGGATCTATGATATGACTTTGAACCCAGGTCACTAAAATCTTTCCCAATGCAGCATCTTCTTTGGGATTCTTAAGAAAGCTAAACCTGCAAAGGCAAATATTATGGCAACAAAAATAAATGCGTGAGTTTTTAACCTTTTCAGGGAAAGTAATTCCTTTATTGGCTGCAGCTAAAACTTCCTACCTTTCTTTCCCTTTTTGTTGTATCTGTGAGTAATTTCTTCAGTCACTTTGTTTATAAGAAGTGAAGTTATTCGTAATCATGCCTTAAGAGTATGTACACAAACTGGACATCCTAATAGAGCACTATGTATTAAATTCCTGATTGTTTGACATAAATTCTCTCTCTTTCTTTTACTCAGACAGGAAGCTTCCCATTTATTTACGAATAGGTTAAGACCCTGGTCATGTTCCTAACCATGTTCCTAAGTGCTAACATATATTAAGTAAATTTAGAGCCTCTTCTGCATAGGAAACAAATTAAACTGGTTAAACATGGAGAAAGACTAAATGTAATCTATCTTTTGTCATGTTTATGATATTGGAAAGCATCTTATAGGAATGTTCCAATTTGGCTGTTACAACAGATGGGTTGCTTATGATAAACCACAACTACAGACAGAGAATGTGATAGTATAAATCATAAAGCAGATAAATAATGAAATTCTTTGAAATAACATTGGTTAAATATTTAGACATTTGGTTTCTAAGCTTGCTTGCACATATGAAATAGTATTCTCTACTGATGGAAAAAAATGCTCTCAACAATAATCATATTGGGCCAACTAATAGGGTCTACAGGACTCATTTGCATTTACAGGCCTCTTTGGATTTTTTATAAAATTTGTGTACACAAGGAAAATACTTGCTTTCAGGGGAATAGTCTGATATGGAAACCTGCACAAAAACTAAAGAAAACCCATGACTGAGCTTTCTTCCTTAGGTCTGAGCACACTGGATTGCTGTTGTTTTCTCCTCTGTACTTCTTGGTGTAAAATGTACAAGCCTGGGCAAAAAGTGAAGTCTTGTCTTTATCCTTCTGAATTTGTAGCTGGTCTAGCTGAGGAGGGTACCAAACCTCAAAATTATTACCAGGCAGAACTTCAATTTTCCAACTTACAAAAGTCCTAGAAACCTGATTTCTACCAGTAACTTCAGAAGATTAGTGTGCAAATCCGATGAGGGAGACTCAAAACCAGGCTTATGACTGCATCAAAGTAATCCACTTCTCACAGATTTTATTTTCATTGAAAGCTTTACACATTTCAAAGGTAGGCATTGAGTGCACTCTCCCCTTAGAGAGAGATTACACTTCTTGAATGCAACCGTCATCATCCTCACTTAGGTGTTTATGGGAAAATGGGCAAATAGCCCCCAAGAGATGCCTGTCTTTTTAAAGTGGCGATCAATTTAAACTGCTGAACAATAGATGGCTAATGTAGACTAGATATCTAAGGATGGCATTTTATGTGGCTAAAGATGGAGATGTTTAATTACTGTCTTTGTGTTTCATTTTTAAATACCTCTTGTGTATCTTGCTCAGTGAAGGCCCAGAACAAAGCTTGAGCATTCAGCAGTTAAACCAAAAATCATGTATGTACTGGGTTAGAAAATGGAACTAAACCTCTGCCTCCTGAAATAAAAAGGATACCTGCCCTGACTTAATTCAAAATAGGACTCAGACTTGTGTTTTGCTGAGTTTTCTATGAGATACATCATTTTACACAGTTCTTGGTTATTCCATTTAATCCCTAGAGCAGTGAAAGCAAGGTATTCATTAAACAAAGATGATAGAACAATTTGGGTTGGGAGGGCCCTTAAGGATCACCTACTTCCAACCTCCCTGCCACAGACACCTCCCACTAGACCAGGTTGCTCCAAGCCCCACCCAACCTGGCCTCAAATGCTTCCAGGGATGGGGCAGCCACAGTTTCTATGGACAACCTGCTCCAGTGCCTCACCACCCTCATAGAGAAGAATTTCTTCCTAACATCTCATTAAATCCAGCTTTTTCCACAGTTTAAAGGCATTAGCCCTCGTGCTATCACCACATGCCCTTGTAAAATGTCCCTCTCCAGTTTTCTTGTATTGATAGGTTCACAACAGCATCATTCCTCTGCCCAAATCCTGGCATGACTTATGCCCTGGGGATCAAAGGGCTGCAAGAGCAACCCACAGCCAAGAGCACTCAACCAATATTCCCCTCCCATGAACTGATGCACTATTAAACACGCAGAAACTGGAGCACACGTGGTGCCCCTTCCTTTTAAATTAAAGATCTTGCCTTTTTAAATGAAGTGATTATGATGAGGGCAGTGGGATTAAATGAGGACCAGGGCCTTTTGTGCAGGTGGTTTCCCTAATAGGAGACTTTCTAGCAAGAGAGCACTATATATTCTTTAGGCTTAAAGCTAAACTTCTATTAAAACCAATTAATTCATTGAACAGGCTTGTATCGCTTTACAGTGTCTGGGCCTCTGCTTAAAAGAAATCAATTGTATGAGTACAGCTGAGAAATAACCACTATAATAGATGTTTTAGCTCTTGCTTTTACTTTTCTCTGATAGCCCTTAAGGTGGTCAGAGGTAAAAGCTAAAGATGCATTGTAGCCTAAGGGATGATTGAATGAAAAAATGGGGGATGGGAGTAGAGCTATGCTGATAGACCAATTTCCCACCACTGCAAGCCAGCGCAATTGATTGATGAATCCTTGCTCTGTCAAGAGGCAGCCCTTCAGATTTGATCACATAAATACTCATTCAACTCAAATTCTGCTTGACAAGCCTCAGACAGCTTTGTTCTGTCACAGATATCATTGGAAGGAAAATGCTCCATTAATCATCCTTAATTAACTTTACCATAGTCTGCTGGAACCAATATGTTCCCTGGCTAAATCCCTAAGACTTAGCTAGATTTCTATAGTTATCAAATAGAGAGTTGTTTTTAAAGTTCGTCTCCCTTATTGCTGTTAACTACAGGAAATCTTTCTCTGCCTGTTTTCTAGGAAGTCACTTCCATTGATCAGGATGTGGCTTAATCCTTTGACAGTTAAGCTCCTTTGCTTAGACATACAATTATACCTATTTCTGATTATAAAAGATTACAAGCTTCCAAAACACCCGTTTCGGGGGGGGGGAGGGGGGCCTGCGAGAAAGCTTTGCAAGCATAACTAAAAAGAAAACAAAAAAAACTTATAAAAAGGGAATAGGAAGAAACACATTGGATTTGGGAAACAACTAGAAGTAATAGATAATATTTCAGGTACAAAGCAAGCAGAAAATGTGAAGACATGCTTATTAGCCTGGGATGCCACTTTCTTTTCTCACTCAGCAGTTTTGTTCTGCTGAGGAGCTGAAGGAAGCCTTGGGACCATCATTTTAACATTTTACCACCAAGAGAAAGGATCCTCAGATGACTCCTGCTTTCAATGGGTGTCCTCAATTCACAGGATGCTCCTGAGAAACACAACCAGTGCATTTACCCCACAAGTTCCCCCTATCATTGTGTATTATTACACTGATATTTCCTTCTTTCTTACATATTTCTAATGGAGGGTTGTTTTTTTTGGTTTTAACATAGTGAAAACCCTGTTTTCCTTAGGGATTTTAAATGGGCCTTGAGAGGTCAAACACCTTGCTGAATTGGGGCCTTGCTGCTCTAGGTGCTGCACAGGGGTAATGGGAGCAACAAATCAAGCAAATAAATTCCTTACTCATTCACTACCATTGACTGGGATACATCCCTATGAAAGGATTCCCTGAAGATGAGGAAAAGCAGTATCATGAAGCCATTCGATTAAATAGAAGCAAGTGTGAGAACCATCTCTCCAGTGAAACAAAGCCTTAGATTTCTTAATCTTACAAAACCTTACTCAAATGAGCAACCTTTATTACTGAAAAACGTATCACTGAAAGCTTAGGAGAACATGGGCTATCTATATTGCTAAACATTTATGTGTGAAACTGGGTACGTGTGATGAAATATAACCTAAATTGTTGAGCAGATTTAAAGGTAAAAGTTAATACTTCTTTTACTAAGGAGACATAGTATTTTAAAGTAAACATTGCAGCACAAGAGGAGAAAAGGTCGTACTCTATCCTCATACACATCAGAAATTTTCTGTTCACTCTGGGGGTAAGTCACTTTGTGTTATGCTCTCTACCAACCTTGGACTGTGGTCAATTTAATCAACGCTCCTCCTGACGGCAGTGCTGCTCAGTTGAAAATGGAAGTGACCATTTCAAGCTGTGCACTCTGAGAAGCCAGCTGGCCTGTTTTAAAGTCTCTGGAAATCTGACATAGTAATGTTTTCTTTACAGTACCGAACACACTAATTATAAAGGCATCTTCTCAGGTTGTACAACATGAAAAGGCAGATGCATAAATCAGGGCTACCGAGCCAAACCAGAAAAGCATCACCTACAGCAACATCACAATGGATTGGATTCAGAAATGAGAGATATACAGATAAAAAATGGAAACAACTTCTGTTTTCTTGTCTTGTCCTTAGGAAGAACTGGAGCCTGAAGAAATAGCTAGGACCTTTTCGACTAGCATAAAAATTTCTTTAGGGTTGGGTCTGCTTTGCCACGAATGCGCCTTTCCCCTTCCTTTCCCTCTCAGTTCCTTCTCCTTTTCCCACTTGTCTCCACCACTCACTCTCTTTTCTGATTATTTTCTCCCTCTGTAACCAATATTTTGCAGAAATTTCTCTCCCCACTAAACAGGGAACTAATCTGCCTTTAGCTGCTCTCCCCAGCTTGCAGGTTGCTCCTTGTAGGGTTAGGTTCCTTCTCTCCCATCCCCAACACAGAGATGCTCACAGAGAAGAGAAGGGCAGGATAATTAAGGTCTCCAGAGGAAGGAGTCTTCCAGCCATAATGCCTGCCTAATTCTGCCTGGAAAACAATGATAAAGCAGGTTTATTAGCACCAACCTGGGTTTTGCTCTTACAGCAGGCTGCAGTGAGGTGGGACCCCTAATGATCCTGCTCTTTCCAGCACTGGGATCCATGGTTTTCTTTCTTATTCAATAGCTCAAAATACACCCAGGATATAAATTAATGGACAAAATGCATAACTGAAAAAATACTTACATGCAGGAAGCTTAAAAAAACCCAACAAACAAATATCTAAACCTAGATAAAATAAAAAATATCTAGTCCATCTTTAAATCACAAAACGAAATAAACAGGATCAGATGTATAGCGAAAAACCTGTAAATGTCCTTTCTCATTACAGAGGTCAAAGAATACATTAGTTATTTTTAACTAATGTCTTATTCAACCCCATGCAAACTTAAATCAGTTTGGGTCTGACTGATTCAAAGCTGTTCTCTGGTTCCCTGCTCTGCTGTAATAATTGACTAGGTTAGACTTTAGAAAGGTCAAAAAAGCAGCCCCACTTCATATTATTTCAGCTAATAACTCAGTTCTTAAATCAAAATTTAAGAACTAATCTCTCAAAGCACTATTTCCTCCGCCTCCATTAAATCCATATGTAATTTCAAATTAAGTGATAGATGTCGAAAATCGTTACTTTTTGCTTAATTACTTTTAAGTTACTGGGGGACACAGCACGAAGGTTTGTTAGAAGATCTAGGATTCTCCAAAAATGGAATTAAGAAAATCTCAGAAAATGCAGCAGTGACTAAAGAACTGCTAAGGAAAAAACAGCAGGTTACAGACAATCTAAAGGAAAAAACAGGCACAGACACATTGCAGCATCTAACACAGGCTCAGAAATGGCTGGGAAGCAGATCTGAAGGGTAGGTATAGTAGGACTGATAGAAAGCTCATCAGTACAGATGAGATGTGTTGTTAGTCATGACAAACATACTGGGGGCTTCCTTAGAGTGGCAGACAACAAAGGCTTCAAATTAAGCTATCGTCACTCTCTTTAAATACATACATACCAGAAGGATACCAGGATATAGCTTATTAAGTGCAAATCTAAAGATTGAGTCATATTAACTGTTTAATATAAAAGTTAAGATGTAATTCATTCCTACAGAAGATTGATATTAATTCACATAACCCCCAAATCCGGGTGCTTTAATATCAGAATATTAGTTTGCAATGTTATATTCACTCACGCAAAATTTACCTTGCTTTCAGCATATTCTTATTTCAGTCTGCTGTCCTTATCTGACTCCCTTCAACAGAAAATTGGCGTTAATCCCAATGTAGACATGCAAGATGAAGATCTTTAGGAAGCACGGCAGTGCAAACAAGGTCTGTCATTCCTCCAAAGTCATTATGGTTATATTTAAGAAAAAAAAGAGAGAAAATAACCCCATATGCACATGTAAGAAGGCACTGCTTTGCCCCATTGGATGTCACCAATAAACCTCTCCTGATTCCCAAGGTGAGGCTGGAAGGATGTTTGGCCAAGGACATCTGTATGCACATCTGGGGGACCCTTTTGGTACATGTGTGGTTGCCCCACCTTTTGCTCAGTATCAGAAAACCAGAGATTTCAAATTGGGCACAGCACAACTAGGTATCTGGTAGTCAACTAGTTGACACAGCAGTGTTTTCCTTCCCTTCAGCTCTCCCCTTGCCTTCCCCCAAATGCCTTTTCTTTTTCCACTTTGAAAGAGATTTTATCTTTTTTTTTTTTTTTTAAGAAGCCAAACTCTGGGCTTTGACTGCTGTTTATGGGATACTTATGTGGGGCTGCAATAAACTGTGAGTGGTTTGAGGTTGGCTCTTCAAACTGTAACCGCTGTTGGATTTTGTGTTGTTTTTTCTGCCAAGAGAGCTTTTTTCTTTCCCGCTTCCCTGTGGTCACCCTTCTATGGGCTTTTGTTTAGCCTCTCGGCGCAGCATTGTTTATTTGCACTAACAGTGCTGGCCATGCTTCCCGTGGACTGTTTGTCCAGTGGCCTGTGGAGCCTCCATGACTTTACTGTTGACAAGTGGTAGGTGGGATCCAAGTTTTTGTGGTCAAATTGTTTATTGATAATTACCTGTTAATTACTACTGCTGCCAGCTTCCTATAATTTATCATAATCACTGTTTTTTCTTGCTCTTAGGAGTGCATGTGAAGGAAGAGGTATAACAAAGAGGGCAAAGAAGCAATTGTGATCTCTCCTTCCTGAGTTTTAAAATTGCATGGTTTGATTAGTTTAAGATCTGGTCAGCTCTTGTTGGTGTAACCCATTGGTACAACAAGGACATTCCCTCCCTGGGAGCTGCCAGCTGGATCAATGTGCCTTCTGGCACACTGCCAGAAGAGCAATGCTCTTCTCTTGCATTTGTACAGGGGATGGATGCAGTGTAAGAGCTCAACCCAACCATGCTTTCCCTGAACCATGGAAAGATGTAAACACTTCCAAGAGTCATCTTTTCTTATAAAAGGCAGAAAGCAGTTCCCCACTACGTCTGAAGAAGGAACATTTTTTAGGGATTTTGTTTTTTTGTGTATTGTTTTGAAGCTGCCTTACTATGTGCACTAAGATGTCACCCTAGGACATCTGCAGAAGGACCAAGTGGTACCCTCAGCTGTACCATGCTAAAGGTATTGCTCCAAACGAGGATAAGCCACGAGCCACATCCCCTGGCTGAGGAATGGCTGCATGGTGAATCAGGAAGGGAAGAAGCCTGCCTGGGAAGAGACTTGCTCTTCGACCACCATGGCTACTGGCTCTGCCTCACACAGCTGGTCAGCTCTTCAGAGGGCTTCTGGTGGCCATGGGATTTCCCTTTCAAGACTGACACTAAAACTAAGCCCATGTATTTATCTCCTTAAGTGCATTTCAATGCCTGTGAACTCTGGCATGTCTTAATCCTACATCTGAAGCCGCAGTGTTTGGTGCAAATGCATTTTTAGGAGGTCACAATGATAACATAGTATCTCTTCTGAGATGCTGCCCAGCTATCAAAGTTAGCCTGTTTAATAATACAGAGTATGAAAATCAGCACCATTAGCAGCCCTGGAAGGCATTTGGAAAACCAAATGCAGCCCAGTGCCAAGGGGTATCTACGGGTAATTTTCATAAACATATTACTGCAAATCAGTAAAATTGCTGCAGCTATAAAACAGTCATGTTTCCATGTTTTGATGAGTTTACATAGTTCTCCATTTTAGAAGTGCTATAGCTGGAAAGGAACTATATCTTCATTTTGATACATATATAGGTATTTTTGGTCTAAGCGCCTATTTACACACTTCCTGGCCTAAACAACAGCCCCTTACTCCCACATGCCATGTGCGCATTGGTCACTGCCCGGCACCATCTGTCCTCATGACTCAGGCTGTGTACAATTGTCCAGGCAACTCACCACAGTTTATCATCATTGTTTGGTATAATTGGAGGCAGAAGTATTTAGACGCACCCATGTAGCCTACAAGTAAATTTATAAAGGCAACTGTCTCTTTTAATCTATAGCATGGCCAGTGTAAACAGTAATTTGAAGGAATATTCAGATTTATTACATTACTTGCTTAAAGATCAATGTTTAAAATGGATATATACTGCATTAATCCAAACACACAAGAAATCATAAAGCTATTTACACAATAAATTTACAATTCCCACAGACACTTTAATCCTGTTTCTGCTTCTAAGGAGCACTCTTGTCTGCACACACACATATCCACACACAAAAACAGTTGCATGCTCACAAAGTACTATTGTAATGTTAATTAACCTAATTTATACCACCAACTGGACCTGTAACCTCAGCACAATATACATTTAACCATAAAGATGTGAATTAAAGTCACGTTAAGGGGAATGGACAAAAGCAAAGAAACTTGCTGTTGGGGCTGACACATAATCCTGACCTCAGCCCTGTGGCACCTCTGGCGTCACCCCTCTGCGAGTCAACAGCTTTGCTTCGGACTTCGATACTGCTCATCTAACCTTCCTACAGCTAAGTCATACCCCAAGTTATTTAAACTTCATTTCTGTGGTTTAAAATAATATCCCATTGATGTGGGATCCAAAACTCCTTCAGAGCTAATAAAATGTCACTCTGCCAAACTGAGACGATACGTGCCAACCTTTAGCCTAGTGTGAAATTTTATGACTGAGTTATAAACCCCTCAAAAACCGGGGCTTATAATGCAAAGGTTGACAGATTCTTAACTATACAGTTTCCAGTGAGCTTCTGCTTAATATACTGTATTTCTTCTCCTTGAAGATATTAATTTACTTTTTGAAATGTTCATTGCTAAGATTAAGCATAGGGTTTTGAAATGTGTTCACAGGCAATTTATGCAGGCACACAAATGTACTCTTCTCCTGATGTACAGAATACTAATTTGAAAATGATTTATATGCCATGCTGTACTGTACATCCATCCCCTGCTCAAAAGGTTTTCCTCTGACACAATACTGGGATCATCTCATATATTAGCCTTGAGATAGCATTAGAAATTCTTTGAAAAATTGATGAGGATTTTGGTCAATCGCACAGGCTGGAATGAATTTTGTGTATTTCAAAAAAATTGCCAAGAAAGGGAGAATAGACACAGATCAGACTCATCAACAAGTGAATAAACTGGAAAGTAAAGGTCTATACATATAAAATATACACTTCTATGTGGAGGAGGAGCAACAGGGAGGTTCAGAAAGAGTGTGAAAAGATAGCAAAGTTACTAAATCCTTAGAATAAACAGTCCTTAACCCTATGACTTGGTATTTGGCTGTGTATGCGCAACATGCTGATCATGGTATTTCCACAGCAGCACCCAGCTGCTGATTGCACAGAAGGATGGAAGCCAAAATGCAGCAACAGGCCTCACAGCTGACATTAAAATGAGCTTCTGTCATACTTACACATCACTTGGCATGTGAATATTTAGCAATATACACCCCTTCAGCAATTAAAAATATTTCAAAAATACATTTCCACTGTTACACCTCCATCAGGAACTCGCTCTTCCTTTCCTCACTTGGTCCCCAGCTCCTCCAAATGTAGATATTTGGGTCTTGGTTGGACACATGCTATGTACATATCAATGGTTTTCTTGCCCAGCATGACAGAAAAAAAAAAAAATAAGGCATATTATTGAAAACAACTAAACTCTGTCTTTTCAAAGCAAAAATCTTTTCTTTGAAGCAACATGAAGTTCTATACTCACTATAAATACGGGAGTATAAAATGCATCAGTGATGAGAAAACACACTTGCCTTTGAAAGGATGAAGGTGTGGAAGAGGCCGGATTTGCTTTCTTTTTGACCACAGTAAAATTTTCTGGGCTTTGCAGCCTCCACTCAATCTCATTTGGCTCTTGGAGCACCATAAGAGAAATAGCACCAGACACCTGAAGTCTCATTCAACACTCACAGGAGATGAGAGAGAGAATTTATAGATACAGTGAGTGAGATTTCTTGCAGAATATGGTCTGCTTCGTCTCTACCTCAACTTTGTCAGAAATACACTGACAGTCAAGATGAGTTGTTCCCATATGAGACAAAGAAAGCCAAATATGTGTACCATAAACATACAACCCTCAACTGCCTTAAAGTAAAAGGGCTAGAGGAAAGGTCTGAACTCCCCAGGAATCCTCCTGTTGTTAAATTGCACATTATGACATGGACCTTGATAAAATTAGTCCCCTGCTATGGACACCAAGGCTAAACCAAGCAATTCATTTGGGAAGTTTCTTCATCAGTGTTCCACTCAGAGGACTGTCATAAATGATGCTTTTGTTAATGATGCAAAGGGAGAAGCCTCCATACTCCCCTGGGCATGGACCAAAATATCCCATTCAAATCAGCCTGGGGAGTTGGTAGCAACTGTGCCAAAATCACATAGCTGGTAGCTCCTGCAGGTGCATGAACATCCCTACCAGATCCGGACCCTCCTAGGTGTGGCAAAGACGTTTCACAGTATTTAATAGTAGCTGGGTCACAAGCTACCTTTATATTTCACCACAAAGAGTTTTAGGCACCGCTAAACAGCTTACTGCAAACACAGAATTAGGTATCTTTTCACAGAGTTGAATGTAATAATGATTTTAGAAAAGATACTCAATACAGTCAGTGGAGAAAATCTGGTAATTTGTTCTGTCAACTGGGAAAACAACTTCAGTAGAAAACTCTTTCATCTGCCCCTGCTTGAGATGATGTATTTTATTTTGAAATCGTTTCTTCGGCCTGTGTCTGGAGGGTAAGAACTGACTTGTTCTTATTTATCTTTCTTTTGGGGCTGCATGAATTTCAGACTCATGAAAGTGAGCGACTGATAGCAGTTAAGCTAGGCAGAGCATTGGCAGGTGAGTTCAGAGCTTCCACTCCGCTGCCAATGTGTCTCCACTGCAGCCCCAAATACCTCTATATTCTAGGGAATAGCCAGCTTTTAACAGGCACTGCCTCTTTTAAAATACCAATAACTGTGATCTATGACTTGGATTTCCTATGGAATGGCAACTAGATTGGTTTCAAAACTACTTCTCCCCTACCTGCATTAAGGGTTTGTTGAACACCCTTTGCTGCAATATCCAAATGCTAATTCAGAACATTAATCCCCAAGCACTGGCACTGAAATGCTGGGTACCTGCATGGTGGCAGGGCTTCAAAGGACAGCTGGAGAGTCACAGGTCGGCCTTGATTTAAACAAGAGAGCAATGCAGCACCCCCAAACAACAGCAGCGACAACCAGCAATGAGAGCAATAACTCATCTAATGCTGAGAAACTGCAGCTCTCATAGCTTAATGAGAAATCAAGATATGCCCAAAATTGAGATAGAAACATGGCTTTCTAAAACTACCTCTTGTGTTGGGCACATCTGTAGGCACTACAGAGTACTTTGGCTTAATTCTAACTTTTAGTTTCTCCAGCAAGAGCTAGAGAAAAGGTTGAGCTTGTTTTTTGTGCTAGGATGGCTGAGCCCAGCCTCACAGGTGCCACTGGCGTGCATGCTGAGGACCATTTTCCAGTAGCCACTGGATTTGGCCTTACTTGGTATGCTATAGCTTAAACTGAACATTACGGTACAGTAACAAATCTACAAAAATTTCCATTACACTGGAAACACCGACATGACCTTATACTACTATCCTGATTACACCACTACAGCTTTCAGCCAGGAAACATGGACACACGTTGTAACCTGAATGTCATTGTTTACATTAGTTCTGGTTTTAGAGGGTTTGGTTTCTCACTGTATTGAATATTCATACCATGCTGTTTCTCACAGCCCAGGTTCTCAAAGAATAAGGACCAAATAAGATAATATTTATCCCCTATGAATCATGAACTATCAGTTTTCAGTACAACCAATCGCCTTTCATTCACACTTTCCTAAAAGCAGGTTTTATTTAGTATGTGAAAGCAAAGGTTGTTACAAATCGCAAGGCAGAGATGAATCAGTTAGGAAGAACCCATTAAACATGAATCCATGGAAATCCTCCTTTTTTGTTGTTAAATATGCCTACAATAAATGCTACAGTGTGACTTGCAATTTCCTCAAGTTCCTTTTCTCAGAACAATGATGGTTGGCAGCCGCTCAAACTGGTCAGTAAACTGCAAGATAGAAAGCAATTTAGTTTCCCTTTAAGACTTCATTGCTAAAGTTATACTCATTGATTTCCAGGCTCATAATTAAAATTCCTCATTAAGCATGCCTGACAGCTGAATGTGATTCCTTTTACCTGCTACTGCTACCTTTTTTTTTTTTCTTTGTGATACCATTTCATTACAAAAGAACAATAGATTTCCTTTCAGGGTAATATAAGGGCACAGAAAGTAATGTACTTTCTATCCTACAGAAGGCCTAATTTTGTTAATTTGCTAAATCAATTAAAAGAAACCACTCTAGAGAACGATGCAAGTCTTGCATATGGATCACATCAGCCATAATGTGCAGGAGTTCAAAGGCTGGCATTTTGCCCCAGTTGGCACCTAACAGTTTACTCCGATCCAGGGAATTTGGCTCTTGATTTCAAACAAATGCATCCTGAAGGCTTAAGGCCAGGAGTAGCTCCATGTGATTTATGTTTTATACTTTCTCATAACACAAAACCTAAAGAGCTAAAAAAAAAAAAAAAATTAATTAAAAATAAATAAAGTTGTTTTTATGGGGTATTCGCTGCAACGTACATGTAAATACAGAAACAGTTGCCCCGGCTACCTTCTGCTGTTTAATATGAGCTTTTTCTCTGTGTGACTGTTCAGTTCCCTAAAATTACTTCTCCTGCCAGCTCTGGCAATGCAAGATGCAATGACCTGTTGTTTGTAAACGGTTTTGCTCTCTAGGCCAGACTTACACCCAAACACAACCACCAGCTTCCCCAGCAGGAGATATTTGTCCCAGAATATGCAGTCAGGAGATGGTACTGGCTGCACTGGAAACATCCCGCAGAGCCCCATCTATGGAAAAAGCCACAGGACTAGGGAAACCTCACATAGCTCTCAGCCCAGCATCAATCCCACCTTCTGCTGACCACTGCTGAAGGGAGGATGCCTATCAGTGAATGGGTGGATTTCCCCAAGGGCTGTGGGATATTGATGGGGTCAGTGGATCCCACCTTGGCAAGGGCTGACTTCAAGTGCCTTCAGAGTACCCCAAGATGTCTTAGGCTCAAGCACTTAGCAAAGGAGCAGAAACTCCCTTCCCAATCATAAAATTAGCAATGGGAGAAGTTTAAAATGACATTTAAATTTACAGGCATAGTTAAAACGTTAAGTACTGCCTAACATGCCAGATTCATAGTGAAAAGACATTGCCAGTTATGAGTTAGAAATGAAAATGAGAAATAGATCACTGCTTACAGAACAATTAATTGTTCCACAATTTAAGAGAGCAATTAAACCTTGCCCATGGCTTTCCAAATTCCAATTTAACAATCTAGGCATGCATCATATCATGCAATCATTCTATCAATGTAGTTGTCATTATATCAGCAGAGCACTAGGCAATTAGCAACATACTGTGATGCAATAATGCAATCCAGTGTCTTTTCATGAAAAACAAATAAGTTGCATAAGTGTGTGCTGCAGGTCCCCAAAGTTGGTAAAGCCCAGCACACACAGATTTGCTCTCATGCACATAAACATAACACTTGTTTATAGCAGTGCCCAGTGACAGTCAAGATGCTGTCAGCATTTTCATTACAAACCCTGTTTTTCTATGAGTTATAACTTGGATTATTGTTTTTTCCTCAAAAAAAAAAAATGGGGATGTAATACTTACGGACCTGATAGTGTGAATATTTTAGGTTACACTAAGATGAAATTTGGTACCACAGGCTGTGAATGTGAAAGTGAAGGACATTCATTCTGAAAGAGGTTGCAAGAAATAAAAGTTTAAAAAGGAAAAAAAAAAAAGGAGCATGCAAATACACCAGTTTTATTATACAGAGAGATATTGCTAACTTTTTCAGGCCACAGACGTGGTCTGTGGGGAGGTAGTGTTTACTGCTGCCACTTGTCCTTTCTTTGAAAACTTCTGCCCACTGAAAAGATTTCAGACATTTCAGGAATGTCTAAGTGAAGAGATACCATTGCTTTCACTACTGGAGAAGTACAGACATCATGTGCCAAACAGAAAAAACATTTCAAGGATTTCTAGCATAAATACTATCAAAATTCTAATTTACTGCAGTGAGGCTGGGAGTATTCTCACAGACAGTGATTTAAGCATTACACATCGTGAAAGACAGACTGGAGCATTGGTGGCGTTTTTTGCTGCAGACCCCCCACAGCAGTTCAGTATGTATCTCTTCAGGGCCAGTCGTGGACAAGATCAAGATAGGTAGGAGGTAAGTTCAAGGTAGAAGAGCACATTGACCTGGACCTCTCCCTACGATGTACATTTCCAGTGTGTACACCAAAATTCTTGGACTTTCTGGAGGCAGAGGCAGCGGCAGCAGCCTCCAGGCAGGTGATGAGAACATGAAAAGCATATGCCAAGAGCTGCTAAGAGCCACCTGGCACAGCAGACAGAAGAGACAAGAGATGGGATTGCTACAGTGATGCTGAACCACAGCCACCCTAGATGCTGCTGGAGAAGGGAGTGTTGTCCCTTTTTCCACAATAACCAAGAAACCATCAGGTCTCTTATTTTGGAGTGCGTGCATCCTGCTGAGGAGCTATTTGGCTGTGTCTAACGTGGGTGATCCTGCAGTATATCAGGGAAGACACAGACATATCCCATGTCTCCTCTCTTTGTTTTTTCTGGAAAGGAAATCCGGCTGTGTGGTCCCTTGGGAGCCACAGGACAGTCCACTGGAGACCTGCTAACTGCGGGATGAGGACCTTTGCCATTCATTGATGTTGGCTGAAAGTAAAGCCAGCCTTAAGGGACGCATCTTATGTTGCATGAGCAACAAGACATTTATTCTGACTTCCCTTATAGATGAACTCGCCACCAACCCCAGCACATGCTGGTGGAACAAGCCTGGGCTTGTCTCCCTCTGGGAACATAGAAGGTTGCCAGTGACCAAGAAAAGAGTTGGCATGTTAAAAAAAAATTGCCTCTTCCAAGCAGTATGTCTGCTAAATAACCACTCAAATTGGCAAGTCTACTAGGAAAAGGTGGTGCAGAAGCCCACAGGTCAGGACTGTTTGAGATCTGGGGTCAGTCCTCCTTTGAATCTGCAGTACGTCAGTTGTGCACCAACCCATGTAACAGGAAACAACAGAGAGACAGGGAGTGAAGTAAAAATGGAATGCTCAGAGAGCCTCAGAAGCCATCCCACTCCCCAGGCTCCAAACATTCAGATGGGTTTTTTCCCATAGAAAAAGATATTTTAGAAGAATAAATGCAAAATGGAGAACAAAAGAGTGAAGGAGATGGGTGAATCCTTGCAGGCTCATCTCTGACCCCTCCTGAACGTTATTCATTTCCTGGAGCCTCATCTATGGGAAAGAATACAGTCACTGGGCTTCAAAATATCCAAATGTACAATGCATGAGAGAGTTCTCTCTGTTACAACACCATTCACATTTTTGAACTCTATATCATCCTTATGCTTTAGGAGGCTCTCCTCCCAAACTAAACAAATTTTGGTGGGACTCAGTAGAAATCTTCTGTGCAGACAAACTGATATAAAAAAATTGGACATTGGGGAAGAAAACCCCACACTTTGGAACAGACCCATGTCAATCAAATTAACATAATACATTTAAATTGTTTATGGTCTCAGTATCTTGTCACTGGCAGGAGGGAAACACAATTTTTGAGGGCAAGCCTTGGCACCCAAATCCCTCATTAAAACATCCCAATTCTTGAAAACATCTGGATGCATTTTATGCAACTGAGCCATGCACGAGACAAAACCTGGGTTTGTGTTCGTCTGCACCAAACCATGACTCACAACAGTTCCCAACAGGGTCTTCTTTAGACCTCCTCCCTCTACACAAGATGCTCTGATCTCCTCTCCCTCCATGGTTTACTCTCAGTACTCTCTGGCTGCCATTTTCCCACCTATCTGTTTAATTTTCTTGCCTTCAGAGCTCAGGTACTTCCCAGAAAACCTTAAATGCCTCTATCAGTACAACGGAAGCATCCAGGCATTTAAGGGGTGTTACCATAGTAGTACATCAGATGTACACTGGTCTGGGGGCAGGAAATAGAGCACAAGGAACATGGAAGACCTCTGTGATGGGACAGACAGGGGAATACACTGACTTTGGGAAAATCCTCCTTTTCTGACCCATTTCTGTGCCTCAAGCACAAAGACACGTTTGTTCACAGTTCTGAGGCATATATAAATTAAACAGCACAGATTATTTCTAGATAGAATCAAAGGTGAATTTGATACACAAGTGTTTACTAAGGAAAAATCTAAGAGAGGTGAAAACACAACCATCGGCAAAGATTTTAAATTAATTTCAAAGGAGACCTGTCCTAGAAAGTAACTGAAAACATGCCCAGCTCTTACAGCCATATAGCAGCCTTGCTATTCCTATGTGAGACAACCCCAAATACTCCATATGAGATGCTGACCAGTCACATGACTTTTAATGCCCACATGATGACACTAAAATGGCCTATTAGGATTTACAGTGTCATTAACCTTCCAAAATACAATGAGTCTGCTCTCATAAAAAAAAAAAAAAAAAAAGGAAAAGAAAAGGAAAAGGAGAAAGACAGAAAAGATGGGGGGGGGGGAAAGAAAAAAGAAAAAAATGGAAAAAGGGAAAAGGGAAAAGGAAAAGGGAAAAGGAAAAGAAAAACTAAAAAGGAGAAAGCAAATAGTAGCCTAACTGCCTCTGGGTTTCGGGTAACCAGTCCATGAGGAAATGCTGACAGGGGTCACTGTGGCATAATCTTTCATTCAGCCCCAAAGCTGTCACATCCTCCCCAGATGTCTGAAACATAGATATAAATTTTCATTATCCATCAGAATAGGGGCAGAGGTACACAAAATGATTTTTTTGCTAATCAAATTATAGCTCATTGCCAGATTATGTGTAAACACTAATTTTGTGAAGTTTTCGTGTGGTCATTTATCTACACCCACATTTATTAGCATTGCTGAAGCTGGAAAAAAAAAAGGAAGGTTTTTTAAATTAAGTTATTGTCTTGATAATCAAGTTGAGGACACACAAAAACTGAAAAAAAATTGACAGATTATGGAGGAATTTTGTCTTACCCAACTAAACAGTGAGATCACAACATTTCTTTAATGAAAGCAGAAGGGATGCACCACTTTTAAAAGACCAGGAAAAGATAACTGATGTTGTATAAAAATAAACCGAAGTCTCTCATAGAATTCTTTAAAATCTCAGTGTTATTCCCAGGTTGACCACTACTAAATCTCCAGCACAGGGTCATGCCAGCTGAGCAGCTTCCCAGGAACTCTGCAGCAGATGCACAGTGGCAGCAACCAACCAAACGGGTTGTGTCATAATATTTCGTGATTCTTCAAGTCAAATTCAAGTATTAGAAATACCCTTCTCGACTAAATCCTAGGTAATTAAGACCAGTATCTTACTTCATGACCACCTCTAGTGACCATAACCACTGGTTAACTTCATAGTCTAAACAGGTAAAATATTCCTTACAGATGACTGCCTTGCAGTTTTGCAGAGACATACACTTTGGTCTTGCTCTCTCTTCAAGAAAGCTGAAAAAATAGTTCAGCTGGTGGCTTAGTGCACAAACCAAGGGAAAGTCACAAAAATGCCATGTTTCCTTTTTCCTTATGTGCAAGACAATGATATTCATATTCCTTCACACAAGACAAGGACACTAATACTTCTTTATGTCACACGGATGTGTGTGCCAGTCAGGATCCCTGAAATGTCTTTGCAAAAGGCTGGTATGCTTAAAAAGGCAAAGCCTACAGTATTATCTTGTTTATTATCTTGCTTTGGGACTGTACCAAATGCTCTGCAAGTCTGGATCACTGTCACCCTGTTACGATGAAAGAAGTGCCTTTGGTTATGAACTACTCCGGAGACACCAGATTAGAGTTCAAAGGCTATTTCTTGCATTAGCAGTAAATGGAGGAATTTTGAAGCAAAGTGATATACTTAGTGTGAGCTTTTGCATATCACTTTGCTATTTTGCCCCATAACTGCTTTGCAGTAGTCAGAGCTACTGTTTGAACCCAAGTTTCCTGTGAGTTGAAAGTTTGGGGCATGTTTATTGGATAACCCAGATTCTTTTCTATTAACCATCAGCAAACACTTTGTATATGTCACAAGCCTTCCACTCCTTTCCAAGAGACTGGGATTTGATGGAAGGAGGAAGAAAAACACTACTATTATAGATTTAATACATCCCCCGGAAGAAGTGAGGCCTGCCTGACTCCAATTTCAAACATGGGATACAGAGAAAACTCAATATTCTCATTTAATCTGGGAAATTCCACTTGGAGAACAAGTTTTATGGGTATTGAGAGCCAGATTTCCCGCTATAGCACTCTGGCAGTGGATTTCTCCTATCTTGGACTCAGGCAAAGCTGACGGAGCCAGCTTGGCCACCTCCCTAAAATGGTGCTCCCCACTCTCCCACAAGAAAGTACCACATCAAAAGCTGCCCCAGCCAGAGAACATCAGGAAATGCATTCGGGCAAGAGGAATCTAAGCAACCCCACCCACAGATCACACTCTCTGTGTCCAGGGACCTCTGTCATGGGCCTATGATTTTATTAAAAAATCCCACAACAAATTCCTGCCTTTGGTACTACGCAACCAGTGCACAAAATGATGCTGGGTCTGCTTTAAATTAAAACAAAAGTTGTAGCAGATAGGATCTCTGATACAGATTGAGTTGCTTTTCTCATCTGAGATTCTTCCTCAAACAGCTAAAAACAATTAGGATAAATGAGTAGATATAAAGGTCAGCAGTACAAACAATTCTGGGAAAGCCAGATAGCTCACTGGATAGTTCCTTTACTTCCGTCACCGCAGAATGAATAGATACAAGTCCAAACGTACTCCCAGCAATCTGATTAGAAAGATATCCAGAGCTCCTAAATAGCTTTTGTGGTTTCTTTTTTTTTTCCTTCGCCTAGCTGAATTGCCTCTGTGCTGCTGATCCACCACAGATTTGGCAAGGCTGAGGATCTGCTGTAGAATAAATGCTTAGGGTGTTTTTGCCATCTTATGGTGGATGGTGCCAGAGCCAGTATGGGAACACCGACATGTGGCATTCTGGCACGTGAATGTCATTCCTTAGAACTATTAGTCATCCGCGTAATGTCAAATGACATCACTCTGGAAGGAAATAGAACAAGAGAAAAATCAATGGACAGCAGATACCTACCTATTATGAACTATAATTGTGCGTTTACCAGTCTGCCAAACCATAAATCTAGTAGTTTAAAACCCCTTTTAGCATACATTCATATATGTTAGGAGGCTATTAACACAGGGGTGAATTATAGCAAACAGGCTTCTAAGCAGTCAGGATATGTATTTTTTTAAATAATTATAGCGTTCAGCACTGTAGTTAAGACTCAGAAAGATTTTGTATTCCACCAGCTTTTATCCCTAACCAATCACAATGGCAGTGAATAAATAGTCTCAGATTGCAACTTTTCATCCTTGAAATCCTTCTTCATAGCAAGTATTGATCATGGGGGCAACCTGCAAGAACCTTGCTTGGAAAAACTAGGAAATAATTATTGTATGGGGTTACAGCCAGACTCGGTTCTTACTGAAATGAGTATAAGCCCTTTCACTGCTTTTATTTTGTGCTGGATTAAACCACTTAAAATTCTCAACTCCAAAACAGGGAGGTTAGAAAAGCTTGAATTAGGCCTCCAGAGATGTTTGAAAGAGTGTTTGCCTTGGCCAACAGGCAGTATCAATAATTCAGGCTAATGGAGGAAAGAGCTGCTGCAAATGGCAGATTACACACCAACAGATTATTAACAATCGTGCAAACACTTCAGCCTCTTAGAAAAAACCCTTCTTCTCATAGCAGTGGTCTGTCACATAAGGAATCCTTAATAGGCTTTGTATAAGCAAATAATAATGATTTTTGGTCAAAACCCCCCAGGTTTTAAAATACTCATTATGATGAAGAATTCATGGGAAATGAGTTTTAAAACACCAAAAAGACTTACTAATGATAGAGCACAGATACCTATGGAAATTAGTTCATGGTCACAATACCAACCAGAAAGGAAAAAGTAGTAGTAGAGCAGGAAATCTCAACTTTAAATTTAATATTGTATCCCTTATTCACACTGTTGAGTCTCCCATAAATAATAAAGAGAATTGGACAGCGTATAGGAAGTGCTGCCTATGTGCATGACTCTCAATTTTTATTGTACTGGTTGACTTGGGTTCAGCCCTAACACTTCCATAAAACATAAATTGCAATCCCTAAACATGTTAATATTTTCATATATGGGGACATACAAAACTGTTCTCTTCCATTTTCCTTAGACTGAAGCTCATCGTCACCATCTTTAAAATCCCTTAAACAAGAAATGCGTAATCTACGTAGTCTGCTGCCAAAATGGCATGTTTATTTCTGGATAACATAATCATAGAATCATAGAATAGTTAGGGTTGGAAAGGACATTAAGATCATCTAGTATTGCTTTAAATCAGAATAAACATAATTTAACACTCCAGGAATACTTTTTTCAGCTTCCCCAAAACCACAACCTCCAATTTAATTAATTTTGAGTCAAATTCCTAAAAATTACAAAGAAACTAAAAAAGTTCAAAGAAACTCAGAGAAGGTGATTTTAGTACAATTTCTTCACTTGTTTTTGTGTTCTTTAAAAAATCTGCACTCACTGATTTTGCCAGTGGTATTAGTTCTTGTAGCTGCTTATGAAAAGGTGGTAATCAACAGTCTCACAGTCAGATGCAATGGCTTCAAAAACACTATTACACTTTTAAAGACAGCTACAATAATACATATGTGGCGCTTATCAATTAATGACCGAACTAAAAGAATATGTAATAAGTCATTGTGATGTGAGTAACAAGTGGAAAGGTGGAGAGGAAATAACTGAATTTTTAGGGTATGTTGCTCTGCTCCTTCAGAAAGGGGTGTAATAATTAATGTGTTAAGATGGGTACCATGAAAGCAGACTTTTGCACAAAACATAATATTTATCTGTATTGCAGGATTCCTTTCATGTAGGGTAGAAAAAGAAGAGAAACTCTATTATGAATTTCACTGCTGCTGGAGGTAAGTGGCTTGTTTTGCGTGACACCCACTCTATTTTTCTGTTATTACATGATCTTCCGCTTCACACTGTGGGACTGAGAGCACAGCCTCCCTGCACACCCAGCCTCTTCCTCCCAAATACTTATCACAGATTAATGATGTGGTGCAGGGCCTATGGCTGACAACATGTGCATGAACTCAGTTTCCACATGGTTAGCCAGAATATGAATGCTTGCTTTTTGGGCCAACCGTTTAATGGCAATAAATATTTACTTGCAGTATGTGAATTCCTAAGGTCAGTTTGCAGCTCTCACAGTTGCACTGCTGAGTAAGTCTTTCTCCTACAGATACTTCATTGCAAAAGACATAATCTAGTTTTTAAGGTTTAATTTTCATTAAAAAGTTGTGAAAAGAGTTCTCAATTAGGAATACTGATCCCCACTGCCAGCATTTCTTTAAATCAGATCAAACTTAAACAGAACCCTAAATATAGGTATAGAAGCCTAACGTTAGGCATCCATATTTTTAAACTTTTGGTGCATTTCCTAACAGTTCTTACTGCCCTTTTCCCAAAAGTGAATCCCACCCAGAACCTTTTCTTAGGTTTCTGTTCCTGACTCCAGCATGAAGGTCTCCAGGATTATTCCAGCATCTGCTCATATCGGCAACTGTATCTGCATCCTGGTGAGGTGGCACCTCCTCAAACATTCTGTCAAGGCTGTTTCACAGCTGTGAGATATTTGAAAAGTATAATTGATATTTTTGTAATACACCAGCTCCAGTCCTCAAGTCTGCTATTTGGTCTCTTCCCAAAGCGTGCTATGAGTAAACCACAAGAGTTTTCCTTGAGCCAGTTTTAGCAGCTGGGAGACTGATTTTGCAGGACCTGGAGACATGAGACAACTGCAATGTTGTAAGATGGAGCAAAATCCACAAGTGAAGCTGTGACTGGAGGGAGAAATATCTTCTGTAAATAGGCAGTAGAAAGGATTTCTGAAAACCTTGGCTTGTGCTCTCCCATTATTGAACTCCTCCTGACATAACAGTTTTATAATTATGTAAACACAGAACTAAAGAGTTTAATCCAAATCCTCTGAAAGGCTCCTGTTGACTCCAGTGGCCTGTAGATTAGCCCCAAAAACTAAGAGACTGCAAATTCTTGGGATATGTGCGGCATCACCCCCAGCGTGCAGGCATTCCCAGCTTGTGGGATACTGCTGCCATTCTTGCATTACCAAAATTAGAAAATAAACATAGCAATGTGGTATCTAATATTTCCAATAGATAAAAAAAAATACAAATTCCTGCTTACTCCGGTCTGTTCCAATTGCCAAGATGGGAAATAGGTTTATATTTTCCTCTGACTTCCCCAAACTGATTCCAATCCTTTCTAGATTTTCTACAAAGCCCTTAAGTGCAGGTCAATTTTTAACAAGCTCTCAGCCTTTTGGCACCTTCTGTTCCTTTTCAGATCATTTTGATATTTTAGCTATTTCCTGGCCTGCTTTCAGTAGTCATGTGCAGGTTTTCATATTCTGAGTTGCAAATAATTGCACTCCACAGCCCCAGATTTGTCTTCCACATTCCAGCTGGGATGAGATGGGCCAAATAATTTCCTGTTTTCTAAATACAAATGATAAATGCCCATATTTGACATAGCTTTCAGTAGTTTTCATGCTGGAAACTTTCCTGATGCTTCTCTCAGGGTGTGATATATAAGGTGTCTTGTTTTATTGTGTGAATGTCTTGGTGTCCTGCTTCAATGAACGGCATATTTTTTTTATTCTTTTTTTTAACTATTATTCTAGAGAGTCAAAATGTTTTGCCACTTGAAGGATTTAATATTCTAATAGAGGGCAGGAAGCAATCTATGTGACAGAGCAGACACTGCTTGCAGCCTAACCATGGTGAAGGACAATAATTAGCACTCCACAGGGAGTGATTAGGCCCACTGAAGCTTGAATGATTACCCTTTCCTTTGCTGACCCTATAATCAGGCCTGAATCTCTGAAGTTATATGCAATTTTTATAACACAAAATCTTAAGGAAAGCACAAGTAGTTTTCACATACCATAAGCACTGTCAGACTATTCCAGAGTCAAAAGTGGCAAAAGCAGATATCTGCTATAGAGACTTTTTTATATTACATGTCCACTATTCATCTGCTACTACCTGTGCGATAACCTCTAAACAATTAATAGGAGGAAAAGAAAGTAATGCAACAGGACAGAGCAGCAGTCAAGATTAATAAAAAGTCATTATTTACCACAAAGGGTGCATGGGGGTTTTCTCAAGAGGTATATGTAAAAGAAGAGAATGGCTCAATCCGAGGCAGTGGTCTTGCCAAAACATTTAACAAATGCTTGAGTTTTTCACTAGCAGTCAATGGAGTGAAGAGGCCAAAGCATATCAGTAAGAATAAGAAGAGTAATCAAAATATCATTTCAATTTACAAGAAAACATAAGACAAGCCAGTTTGTTTTCAGGGTCTTTTGTTCCTGCAACATCAACTATTTATTCAACAGCATAAGATAAGAATTGAGAACACAATTGTTCAAGGGAAGTAAAATGCTCCCACTCACCAATTTCTTTAGTCAGTGCACTGAGGCAAAATCAGCCTGCATCACAGATAAACTGCACTACATTTACCACTTGCCCTTACCTCACTTCCTTCTGACAATAAATCTAGCATGAGAAGATAAGATTATAACCCATCTGCTCCATTTTAGAGTGACAGGTGTATACCTTTCCAAACTCAAAATGCAAAAGTTCTCCCTCAACTCAAAGGCTGGCAGGAGTATGTTTATAACAACTCCCCCCCCCCACCCCCCCCCCCCCCAAGGATACAGAGAGCATTTTACAGGGCAGCTGTAACCCTGAAAAGAGCATAATGACATAAAGATGAAAGCGTACAAGGCACTGAATGCGCTTGGAAGATAAGTCAGTTGATTCCAGGCATAAGAATGGGTTCTATGAAGACCACAAGCAGCATCCTCATCTTTTGGTACCTGCTTGAAACATGATGAAATCATTATCTTAGAGCCCGTTAGTCAGCAAGTCTGGGTTCAAACTCTCCTCTGGCAAGATTAGAAGAGTTGGTGGGGAACATAATATTTGGCCAATTTAAAACACTTGACAAGTTAAACATGGTCAGGAAGGGACATTTCAGATTGGGATGCCAGTATTCCTACTGACTCCAGAGAGATTCAGATCATGGCTTTCAACCCCAATTTCTGAGAGATTCTCCAGCAAAAAATCACATTCTCTAGTCTCAGTCAGATATCTGTAGGAAGGTAGACAAGAAGCATTTGTCTGATGTCTTGACTCAGGACCTTAGCAACAGCCAGAAAAAAATGAAAAAGAAAATCTGTCTGGATGAAAAAATCTAAGAGAAGGAAAATCTGTTAAATCTCTTTGGATGAAAAAAAATCTTAGCTCTGTTTAGGTGAGGAACAAATTGGGCTACCGTTTCATTCTTCTTTTGCCATTAACTCTGTTATCATATTTCTGGCACTATTTCTCATTTCAACCTGCTCACCATATGTGCATGCGCTTTCTGTGCTACTAATTGCTTCTTTTTGACAATATCATCTTTACATGTGCACCATATTGCCATTTTTATCACTTTAAGCCTATTAATGGCCAGATTTATAGTCCCCAAAGGAATTAATATTAACCAGCTCTCTAAATATTGTTCATGTCTTTCAAAAACTCCTGCCTTTTAGAGCCTGACTCTGGTTGTGTTGGGCTGCTGTATTTCATCCTCTGGGGCCTGGAGTCTTAATTTTTGAAAGTGTAGCTCAACAAAATTTATGACAGTAATAGTAATATCCATGAAAGGCAAAAACTTAGGGAAAGTAAACAGCGTATTGGTCGTAGCTGCTTGCTTACCTAGGGTCAAAATCTGCCCTCAGATATACATGTGCAAGTTCAGTGGGTCCCACACATACAGATTTTTGTGGAAAGAATTTGGCCTTAGATGACTTCAGAGGTTTCTTTGTCAGTCCCATTTCCCAGAGAACACTGAGCACTCCTACGTGTATACACCCAGTTACACTTTTCCGCCAGAAAGTAAACAGTTGTAAGGGGATACTCATTTACCAGTGCTCAGAGAACAAGACAGAATTTTGACTAGGAATTTTATACCCCTAGTTAGGCTTAAAAAAATAAATGGTATTAACATGCCACTCAACAAACTGCCCCCACCCTGCTGGGAACCGTGCAAGGCAGATAACAAATGTGCAGCAAATGAGAACAGCGATGTTATTCATGTTAATTCCTAACAAGGCAACCACTTGTAAGAATAAATAACACCCCATGTAATTTGGAATGGAAGAATACCAGCCAGTAGATGACTGTTCCCTGTGGAATAAACATGAAATTAATACAGTCAAAGTGTTTTATACTATTTTCATCCTATAGCTCTCTATTGGGAGGCAAAAGAGAGGGACTTTCTATATAGGCAGGTAGGGATAAGGCAATGAGGAATGGCTTTAAACTGACAGAGAGGAGATTTAGATTAAATATTAGGAAGAAATTATTTCCTGTGAGGGTGGTGAGATACTGGAGCAGATTGCCCAGAGAAGTTGTGGGTGCCCCCTCCCTGGCAGTGTTCAAGGCCAGGCTGGACAAGGCTTTGAGCAACCTGGTCTAGTGGAAGGTGTCCCTGCTGATGGTGGGGGGAGGGAACTGGATTATCTTTATGGACTCGTCCAACCCAAACCATTTAATGATTCTATGATTAAAGATATCATATACGTCACTATGGCCCCCAATGGTGAATGTAGATGGGTATACCATATTGGCTTTGTAAACCCCAACGTGGGGCACACCTAGGAGGGTCTGAAGGAGGTGGATCACTTTGCTCAATGGAGTAAATTATTCCTAAATAGCTACAGGAAAGCTATTGCTGGAGTCAGATGCTTAATGATTAGATGTTGAAGACCTTAGCACTGCATCATGTAAATCCTTCTGCGGAGCTGGGTTTTAATCAAAGACCAACCTTTTGCATTTTTTTAACCTCTTTTTCATAGAACCATAGAATGGTTTGGGTTGGAAAGGACCTTTAAAGGTCATCTAGTCCAGCCCCTCTGCAATTGTTCTTAATAAGCATAAATGCCAATTTTATAGGAATCCTGTGAGTAGGCACAGGTTAGCATCAAGATCTTGATCTCTCTCATCAAGCATATAGCGTTTCACTTCATGTCACACCTTTTCTGAGGAGGGCTGGGAAGCTGGACAAGCAGTGGGATGCTGAAGTTTAATCTGGAAAGGACACAGGTGGTGTAGGCAAGATAAAACTTTTTGAGGACTATCAAATTCTGCGAACTAGAGCACTACTTTGCATTCCCTGGCTGTCTCAATTAACAGTTGTTTTCCCTCTCTTTTTCTGACCAGGAGATGAGTCCCATTTTCAGGGGCCCCACTCAACAGGAGAAAACTGAAGGACAGATTCCAGGGGTCATGTCACTGGGGACCATGGCTTATCATGAGAGCAAGGAAGAAGTTTAGGAAAAGAAAGGTGGCCTCTTACTTTTTTAATGTGGGGCCTAATTATTGTAATGGTCCTTTACACCATTGCAAGGTGTGCCAGTACTACCTTTATTTCACAAGCTGGTCAATGTCCTGCATTAAAAAAAATGGACTTCATGGTTTTGTTTAAAGTCTTTCTGAAGAAAGAGATTACTGGAGAAAAGGAAGGGTAACATAACATTTCATTTTATTTTTCTTTCTCTCAGCACATGAGGATACTACAAATTTCTTGACTCTCTGAAACTTAAACAGGACAAACGTAATCTCAAAACAGTGACAAAGCGAAAAGTAACTATTTTAGATGAACTGATGTCTTGACCAGCACTGAATATTTTTCTAGTTTTTCTTTTTTAACAAAAGCAGGTAGGAAAGCTCTGCACATACAATAATAGATCCTTAAGGGACAAACTGGGAGCCTGAAGTGAGCATGTGCCCTGCTGGCTCAAGATGCTGTTTATGCCAGGGAATGAAATTTCAGCTACATTTTGATGCTCAGGATGTTGGTATGGGTCCACTTTGGGTGTGTGGTCCAGCCAGCACACAGGCTGCTCACTTTCATCCACCCTGAACCTTTCACTTGACTTTTGACCTTTAACTTGGCACTGTCCTGTCATTTCCTTGGTTTCACAAATTTTAGCCTCTCACTTGGCCTGTGAACTGTGACCTTTCACTTGACCTCTGGTCTCATAAATTCTGGAAGCTCATACACGTAATCGCAGAACAAATAAACAAAGCCGCCGCGAGACGCTGCTGCTGAATGAAGCCCAAGGGGCCAGGGAGCAGGAGCCAAGTCCCGGCATCCCACCTCACCCCATGGACACGTCCCTTTGTTCCAGCCGGCACTGGCATCTAATCAGTGTGAAGTGCATTGTATTCTGCCATGACCATACATCAGCACTGGTATGTTGTGCTGTGGCAGTGGAAAGGGATGTGGGATCACACAGACTCCAGCTTTGCTATGGACAAAAAACACAGCTCAGCAGATCCTCATCCACAAATGCATGCAAATCAATTGTGACCTCTAAAGTCCTAGGAGGGTCTTATCAAATAAAATCACCAAAACTAGTAGAAGCCTATTGCCATAGCTTCTACTCACCATGAAAGGATCAAACAAACCTTCCCTGAGCCCTTTTCCCCCTCTTCATCAATGCTAATACCAAAGGCTTCAAATGCAAAGCAAAGTTCGGCCTTCAATGCAGCGTGACATTATATGATAAGGAAACTCATGGTAAATTAGCTGAGTGAGATAATGCCCTCAGCTGTGAACAGGTCTCTCCTTACCAAATCCATAGTAGAGTTTGCACAGAGGATGGCAGAAACAGTGGCAAAGATTACAGATGGATTAAGTTAACAACTCTTTGCAAGATACATTTCATACACGAAGCCGTAGCAACGTTGAAATCCCACAGTCAGTAGTAGTTTTTTATAAGGGTAAGGTCTTCAGAGAAACTTCAAGCGCATACTTCTTCATCCATAAGTAACCTAAAAGTGTGCAGATATTTTTAATGGTCTAGTAATTTATTTTGCCTCACTCCCAATTCTTTCCAGCAATCCTCAGATGACAAATGCAGACTTTGCATGCACAATTCATAACACTGCTAACTCAGAGCAAACCCCAAATTATGTGTTTTCTTCTCTTCCTCCTCTTGGTAGAAAGAAAGATAGAGATCACAAGAAAGCTGTAAAAGAGATTCAGGGACACATCTTGTGCCTTGAAAGCAAAGCTCTTTGGTATTGCAGGGACCTAAACCAGAGCAAGTGGCAAAAGTGGCTCATATGTAGAACGTAATTGTACATGAGTAGGAAGCAAGGTGACATGGGAGATAGAAGCAGTGCCAATCTGCCGAACCATCACAGAGGAGAACTCTAACAAAAAGGAGCTGGGCAACCACTGATTTACTCTGACACATAATGTAATGAACCAGTGCAGTCTGTCACTCTACTTGAATTCACTGTGATTTTACATTTTGGAAGCAAACTATTTTAAATTCATGGGAAGAAGAACTATGCAGAGAAAGCCACTGGATAGCGAGGATGGTCAAATATTTGTGTTCCTTCAGTTATACTAAAACATTTCAGAATTTAAGGTGAAATTTTCATGTCACATGAAACAAAGGTCTCCTTGCTCAAAAGGAGAAGTGCTCCTCACTGTTAGGTGAACAGTTTTTGTGTGACTTTAATAAAATCACTTTGCAAAGTAATAAAGTATATGTGCTTCATTTCCAGAAATGCAGTCTCTTCTTCATTACCCTCTCTGGGGAAACCTCAAGGCTTTTTTGTTTGTCCAGGAAGACTGTCAGATCTGGTGGGGTTTTTCTTGCTTATAAAAGCTTGCAGTAAAAGTTTACTGTACACTTTGCTCTGAAAATCAATACTGAAGACTGTAACACTTGCATTTATTCCAGGTCTTCTGTTACATGATTTCCAGTTATCTTCCAGCCTGTCTGGAAATATCAAGAAGTTGCTATTGGAAGGAAAAGGCAAGGGACTGGGTTGAAGGAAGATTAATAATGGACTTTTCTATAGGGCAATCTTCCCACCGTGCTTGTTAAATGCTTTCATTTGTGATTTTATTACAGAAAGTAGGGGTGTGTAAACAAAAAGGGTAGAAATTGTTTGATGTTTAATAATACGAATCACAAACTATGTTACAAACGTGAAACTCGTCCTTCACCCTTTAGGACTGAGAAAGGCACATGATGGGGTGATTAGGGATGACTACACGGTACCAGTGAGGCACACTTTGATAAGGGCCAAAGTGTATCTCAGATGAATTAAACCAAGAGATTATTCACTCCATTACACAACACGTTGCTGGGATCTCAGGGACACTACGTGCAACTGAGTCACCTACATTGAATAAAACTCAGGCTGGAACAGGTTTACAATTGGGTTACTTGGACAGACCATCTAAGAGAGGGAACCAAAGGAGTCTGGATTGTTTAGTTTAAGAAAACAGAAGAACCTGGCAATTCTTACCCAGTTCTGCTTCCCACCAGCCTCAGTGGGAATAAAGGCTGTTGGTTTCCTGACATTACTGGAGGTTTTGTCCTTGAATACAATGGGAGCAGAATCAGATCTTGAAGAAGAAAAACAGAATTGGACCCAGAGGAGCCAGGGCTGGGAAAGCCCCAGCACGTTCTGGTTTGAATTGAGCAGGGCTATAAAAAGCTAATAAAACTCGTATTGAAATATGAGCTAAAAGAAGCACATATAGCTGAATTACGTTGGTCAAGATAATTAATTGAGCTTAAGTGCTGAGAATATATAATTTTAAACATGATTTAATTTAGTTCAAGTAAGTCTGTGTTGTTTTCTTGTGATTAAACCTGTTTGTTAAAAATAATTTTTCTTACAGAAACACAGTAATAAGGAACCAATAAGGCACCTTTTTCCCACACTTAGGATTCAGAAGCTCTTTCACTGCAATGTCAAAAGACTGGAATCCCATTTCCTGCCCTTAATTTCAATGACCAGCTTCGAAGTGTTTTACTCTATATATACTTATCAAGCAGAAAGCAACTTATTTTGTTAGACACATCATTCTATTTCCAGATAAATCTCAGGAGTTAACTTTTATGGAAACCAAGAGAGGAGTCCAAGGAGGCTCCTCTAAAGCCTGTAAGCACCTGAGTCCTGTTTGAATTTTTAAAACTTCCTGAATTTGCTCAAAATCCACTTTCTCCTATTCTCAGAGCAATTATAATCTAACAGCTATGATACACATCTGAATTCCTCTTGCTCCTGGTACTTAAAAGAAAGAATTAGTTTTGGTTGCATAAATATTCCCATGTACCTCTCACAGCCTGACTATGAAGATGTTACATTCAGATCCTCTGTAGTGGTATTTCATGTAGGATAGACAATTACAGCTTTTATGCACAGTACACAAAGCCACAATCTAGATGAATATTGGAAAGCCAGCAACTCAAACCTGATGGGAATGGTGATTGGCAGAAAGTAACCATACGGTTTAGCAAATACATCTATTTGCTTACATGCCACCAAGGTAATGTGGTCATCCTTAGGAAGGAGGTGGACACTAATTGGATGTCTATCAGCAGAGGAAGGCAGATGATGTCCTGAGGCATGAATGGTGTCAGGAGTGGGCCAGAGGTCTGGACATGCAGGGAGCAGCTAAAACTCAGCTAACATATACTCAATTCAATTTAAGAAGCAATATCTAACTTTGAAAACATTTAGCATCTCTTTTATACCAAACAGGAACACAAAGTAATTCAACAAGGGAAGTTTAACTATTCAGGGGTGTTTCCTGGGACAATTACAGTGCATGGATACCTAACAACTTTCTATCTTCCGTGCTTTTAACTCCATTTTCCCCCTCTGATTAGAGCTTCAGCTGTAAGCAGAGGCACACTAGGATGCCACAAGGTCTTAGGCATCAGTGTGCAGATGCAGTGAAGCATCCTCAGTATGGAGACCAGCCCAGACACTTAGTGTGGCCATACACAGACCCCAGTCATGGCTGGTAGGTCACACAAGCAATCTCTTGCTCATAGCTCACAGAATTTGAGGTCATCCATGCACCTCCTGAGCAGCCTTACACAGGACCACTCTTTGCTGGGTCCCATCCACTACACAACGGCTCTGGTCCCAGGCTCTCCACTGCAAGACTAGTCCCTGCAAGCTCAGCCCTCACTACAGCACTAACATAAAGTACAACTAACGGAACTGCAGTATTTTTTTCTATGTAGACCTGGATTATTTCAGCCACGAGCAATGTGAGCAGCCACAGGTGTTGCACTAAATAAAGTAATAGAAAATGTCTCCATTGTAACAGTGGAAGCCCTGTTTCAAAGCACCTCTCTGTTTTTATTAATAGTTAGATTCTTTTATATCAGCAGTCACAACTGCATTTACCTTTTTTTTTTTTTTTTTTAAATATTTTGCTAAGAAAAGATCTACTCAAAATTACTGCTGCTTTCTGGTCAGTTTGTACTTGAGCAAGCTTTCAATCTTTTCACAGAAGGGGAGACCATAAACTTGTGATTCAGAAAAGAGAGGAAACCAGGGGTTACAAAGGTTAGGAGGCCAAGTAGTATGAAACAGACCCCCTCCGTCAAGTAAAAAACTTGGCAGGATAACTAGAAACAGACCAACCCTAAATCCAAGGGTTCATGAGGAGTAACATAATTAGCTGGAATAAAACTAATATTCTAGTGTTAAATTTCACCTCAGCACAGAGCAGCAGTTATTAGGGAGAGACCGGTGAGAATGAGGAAAGATGTGTTTCATTTAAGAAATTTACACCGAGTGGGAAAGCGCATATGGGGTTATTTCCTAAAAAGCCCATTTGGATACTTCGAGTCACTGTGGTCACATCGGCTGCCCTACTCTGAGGTGGATGAGTTGATCAGCTTTGCCTGAAGTGTCTGGTAAAGCCCAGTCCACCAAGACCCTGAAACATTTTTTTCCTGGGAAAAGAACCACGAATACATTGGAAAAAATGTTGAACAGGAAATGTTTGACCACTGCTACATCACAAGATATCAAAAGAATTTCACATTGGCTACTTCCTTTGCTAGGGGAGACAGGGGGTGCTTGGCTCAAAAATAAAATGGCCCCAGAGGCCCCACCAACTCCCCCCCCAAAAAAAAAAAAAAGAAGAAAGCTGAGGTTTCAGCAAGAGTAAACACACTTTCTCTTTTCCTTAATTAGCAAACTATGAGCAAAACCTTCAATGACAACGCACACGGCAAATATCAACGCTGAGAGGAGATAAACAACGTTAGCGATCTGTGGATAGTATGCAGGAAATTCCATCCATCTGATGAGCTGCTGGCTTAATCAGTGGCCCTTTCCATGTCAGCAGCCTGCAAAAGGCTATTTTCTCTTTTACAGTTTTCCTGGAAAGGCAGGAGGAAATGCAAGGCAGAGGCAAAGGAAAAGCAAGGCAAGGCATTAGGAAAAGCAAGGCAGGGAAGGCAAGGCTGCCCTCAGGCAGGGCAGAAGACAGTTCAGCACAGAAGCAAGCGGCAAACCTGTTGCTTTCTCAAGACAGACGGGTGCGTGTCTGCCTCTCAAGAGGTAAAGCATTACAAATTCCTAGCTGCCTGCAGCCTTATTGCGGCCTCACCTCGGGCAAGCCACGTATGGTTTCTTTTTGAACAAGCTATCTTTTAACACTCGCAACCGGGATGATTTAACAGAAAGAGAGCGTCTCAATTTTTTGCGAGCGACATCCCCCCTAGACTCTACCCAAACAAAGCTACTAATGTGTGGTCATTTTCTTGGCAGCGCGGCTGCATGCTGATAACACCACTGCCTGATATTCTCCCAGGAGCTGGGCTGCTGGAAGACTGCTCCCTACCTCATCCCCTGATGCTTCTGATGCGGGTGATCCTCCGACTGCACGGCGCCAACCACAACATGCTACCCACCGTGAGAGAGCAGGACACAGGCTGCTCTAGTCAGGAGTTATCGTCTATCATACTGATTGACGAAACCAAGAGTGAGCAGAAAAAATAAACACGAACAGAGGCTGCAGTGTATGGGGCAGTCAGCTGGGAGTTTTAGTATTTGGCCTTGGTGATCCTACTCTCATGGTAGGTTATCTTTTCCTTGTGCTATCATTTATCATAACTTTGAGGGCCAGAGGGAGAAACAAACCTGCAATTTTTCTATTGGTTACATTCATTAAACTCTTCTTTTTTTAGCACTACTTCCTTTGCCCCTAATAACAATCCCACCCCCTCAATCTGTATTCCCTAAAGAACAGTGAAATCAAATCTAAGTACAGTCCTCCCCTTTTACTCCTATTACAGCAATAGACCATTGCAAGCAATTAACCTCTGTTATTCCATCAGACCCAGGACTCAGTCGCACGCTTGCCCAGCAGTGCCTCACCACAGCCCACATTAACTCCTGTCTCTGCTCCCTCCATCATAGCCCTTAACATTATTTGGGCATAGATGCTGGCTTTGTCACGAACATCTCCTTTTTAAATAATGCCAGTTGACTTTTTCAGGCACAGCCCAAGTTCTGTACTGGGTTTGACAGCCACCATAAAGCACTCCCTGAAGTGTCAGCAGCAAAGATGATTTGTGTGGGGCTTGCAGTCGTCCCCTCTTCTAATAGCTTTCTCATTCCAGCCCAGAAACACCGAGCAGAGAGCAGCTGCTTAAAGCTGATACAAGCATTTCTTCTCTCAGCAGGCCATTCTTGCATAACCATTTATTTTGCAGAGTTTTAAAGTGCCTGAAGGATTTAATTATGTACATAGACAACCCCTATAAACTCTATTCTAGGCTTTTTATTGACTTTTGTGCTGGGCAGCTCTTAGGCATTTCAATTAAGTGTTTTTTATAAGAAAAGTAACAATATAGTAAAAGAAATATATTCTTTATAGATAGTTCCAAACAGTTTGTGCCGATCGAATAAAGTTTATTTAATTTACGAGGATTTAGAATATCTTACGCTACAGCTTGAAATACATGTCCGTTTGGACCGTGGATCTGTTTAAAGGGGCCTGCCAGTACCACTTAGGTACCAGGGGAAAACAGCTTGGATCTGATTACTTAATCCTAATAACATGTTGTGAAACTTTAGAAGACTACCTGTCATTTAGCAGCACGGTCAAAACTGAAGTGATAAATAGCTGAGAGTCAAAGTTTGGCTTAGTCTCAGTCGGGACTTTAGGGAGCCTGGAGTGGGGTAGAGGAAACGTTCCCAAATTTTCCGGAAAGGCCAACGTTGCCTCTATCTGCTTTCTAAACTATTTACAAGGCTTCTGCAAACCTGCGTTCATTATGGTGTAGGATATTTCAGTCCCAGCAGGTGGCCAACAGGAGAGCAGGCCTGTTTGCAAAATATGTAATATTCTTTTCATATACTTTAACCAGAAATGTGCACCTCAACAGCCCTCCTAACCCTTCTAATTTCCCTTTCTCCTCTTAATCTGCTCTGCAAGCCATGAGCATGCATTAAAATCTGCCTAAAACATTTCACCCAGAGGCAATGTAATTCCGCAACAAGCAACCAACATTTCACAGCTCTGGAGTAATAGATTAATTTGAACCTAATGTTGCCCGTCGTTTACTGCTCCAAATGTTCTGGTGTAGACATAGCCCCGAGGCGCAGCGCTGTGGCATGCGCGGCTCCTGGAACCAAAGCTACAGTTGGCTTCACATCTGTGCATCACATTTGCCATGTGCCTCATTATCCCGCGCCCCACTGTGCCTACCTGTCCCAATCAGCTTCTCAGCCACAGGCTATCCAATTTTTTTTCCCCAACTAAGGATCTTTGTTCTCCTTCTCACTTACTAAATTTTTGCAAGACCTCTGCACCCAAGCAGTAGGGATTCTATGCATGTGAACCTCTGAGCTTCTCTAGGTTCTTAATTCTCCATTAGGAACAGGAAAATTACAACATTAAGTCTCTGACATGTCACTGCATAAATTGTACCATTTGCAGAATCTAATATAAAGTCAGTGACTAAGCACATAAGCATGTAATAAAGAACTGAGTTGTTTGTTTTGACTTTAACAAGTTCGGTCTGCATCAATTATCTGTAAGTAAAGAAAGAGTAATTTCAAATTCCAGATAAAAACCCTTGTGACAGAAAGAAAAGATTATTACATCCAAAATCAAAACCAACTGTGCTCAAAAGTTTCAAAAGCCAGCCTTTTAAAATTCATTGATAAAAAAATACATATATTTGTATGTTCATATGAAAATAAAATCAACTTTTAACAGCAAAGTGTGCCAGTTTTAACATTTAAAGCTCTGCTTTTAATTCTCTATTTATAGCAACATGTGCAAGAAAGGCACAGCACCTTTATCTCAAGCCACTGCGGAGTAAAGAAGAGAAAGCAAAATGCACTCTAGAGCAGGAGCAGGGAATTATCGCAAACCAAACCTATCAGCTTCTGAAACCCAACAGCTCATCGCTGCATTAAAAGGTTACATTGTTTTTGCTTCAGTGTATGAAGTACTTGAGTTTCCTTTAAGTTTATGCCCTTTGGATTTATTCCAGTGAGAAACTGAAAATGCTTTTGGTCTAACATCACAATGTTCATCCTCTTCAGAAGATGCAGAGGGAACTGGAGCTTAATGGACATTACGGTCCATTTCCTTCCAGCAGCATGAAGGGGCCTTGATATAGGTAAAAAAACCACATTTCTACCTACTTACAGCCTCTTCACGCTGGAAGGGGACCTGACACGACTGAAAGCCTTGCATCCAAGTACTATTAAATAGAATAAACACTTGTGGCATAACTGAATTGATCTTCCTATGATATCCCAAGGTTCTTGCAGCAAATATCTCCTACCACCCTTTTTAATAGCAATATTTAGCTGCCCTTCCCTGAGTAGCTGTCAATTCTGCCACTAGTCTTACCTGCTGCAGTTCATGAACTGTATTAGATTTCTACACATAATTCCAACACACACACTCCTAGCACATTTCATTACATGCTTGAATTAATTTATTCTATATGGAATTTGTTACCTTTACAATAAAAAAAAAGTAACTATTCATTATTGAGAGCAGACAGATGGAACATGTTCAATTTAAGACATCAATAAGAAGGGAGGAGGGGGGAAATCTTATAATCCGTGTGGCACAACCTATTCCATCTGGTACTTCCAACTTGTCTGCCAAGACTTTTTTCCTATATAAAAGTGAATGTTTCTCTTTAGAGTTAACGGAACATTTTCAGGCATTAAGGCTCTGCATCTGATTTATAGATAGCAAGGAACAACACACACTTAACATAGAATATTTTGAAAATGTAATCAGTTTCATAAGGTAAAGGTTCTGGGCTTGACCTAGGAGAAAACCGAACAAACAAAATACAAAAACCCACCAAAAAAAATATCACAAACTCCAGGAAATTGTGTTTATCTGAAAATGTTATCTAGGCAGTGAGAACAGAAGCTGCAGCTTTTGCTTTAATGAACCATGAAAGTGATTCAGCAAACTGTTTTGGTCTCCTAAAAACAAATATTAAGCAACATCAATACTAAATTATACAACAAAAAAAATGTTAGCAATCTCTCAACAGGAAGAAAGACCTTCTTAGCACATTCCCACCAACATCTAGAAGATAATGCCAAAACTGTGAGGTTTTGGCATGTGTCAAAATCAATTTTTACTGTTGGTTTAAAGGTTACTCAGTTAATTGCAATTTATTTCCAATGAACGTTAAGATAATGGATCTAAAGTAATAATTTTTCATAATACAACTACATTCTAAGAGTATTTAATCAAATAAGGGTGAGGTTTTTTTCAAGTGTCTTTTTGACAGAGCACTAAACACACATTTCCATATGCTTTATTTCCATTCTTGAAGCGTGTCCCCTAATTCCTGCAGTGCGTTGCATTAAGCTGTCTCATTATACCAAAGACATTATGTCACTTCTCTGTTTATGAACACACTGGCCCTCAGCCCTAGCAATAATACTAGGCCACAAACACCAACTTCTGGCAAGCAGCCTAATGATGAAAAAGATTGTTTCAAACCAAAACCAAAAAGGAATTCAATTATCCATCTAAACCTTACAGGCACAGAGGAACAAGTTAATTCAGTATAATGATGTACCAAGGGTTCACATTTATCTTTTCAATCCTGGGGAGAGATTATGTGGGTTCAGCTGGGCAGCTACGGAAATGACTGGTCACATTGGAGGGCTGCCGGATCTCACATGGGTGCACTTGGTGTGGAAAAGCAAAACAATGAGCATCTGCCTTATGTGTCCAATGGCTACCTATCACTTACTGTATCTCTAATACAGAAATAAGTGTTTTCATGGACCATTTTATGGGACTTGGTTGTAAATATGTCATATTTGCTGGTTTTGAATCCCACTAACTCTCCATGTATTTTAAGAGGAAACTATCTGCAGAGCGTGAACCACACAGTGACATGGCCTGTTCTAGCTGTAAGACCTCCAATCCCACCACAGTCAGAGGACTAAACCACACCTATCCATATAAAACTAGACTAGCTGTGATTATTTCAGTGAAGATATTCAAGATTAATGTAAATATAAAAGAGTTCAGCCTCATGGGGGCTGCATGGGGTGTTGGTGATAGAAGAGATCCTACCCAGGTACTGGGGCACAGTGGCTGGTCACCATAGTCCTCACCCTGCAGCAACCTGGCCCCACGCTTGTACCCAGGTGAGGCAGGCAGCAAGGATGCACAGACAGAGAAAGAAGCCAAGGCATAATTGTGAGGGTGTTTGAAAATGAATAATTATTTTTTTCCCTTTGGTCACAGCCCATTTTTTTCTTCTGACTTTCAGTCAGAGTTTACTTTAAGGCCAAAAGCACCATGAGATCTTTTTCCCTCGCTAAAGTTTATTGCATGCGGGAAGACATTTCATTCCTCCCGACATATGCAACCTGCACATGATTAAAGCTGAGCTGGGGCAGAATTAACTGTTCTGCTAACAAAACCCTATCTGTTATGGGGGGCACGGGCCTGGGAGTGCGCGGCGGGGCAGGAGGGCCGTGGCCCCGCAGCCTGCTCCCCTGGGTCAGGGCATGCTGGGAGGGGAAATAAGCTACAGAGCAGACAATTTTCAGCTTGACTGGTTTTACTTTCTCTACCAGGCCTCACGAAAACAAACTGACAAAACAAAGGACACAAAATTAATGACCCATGCCTTCTGTCAATTGACTCTTAGTAACAGTGGCTAGTTCACCTTAATTTTATTTTATTTATTTTTTTTTCTTCACTTTGAGCAAGTCGCCGTAGGCAGCGGCTAAGGTTCATTTGAAAATTCTTCAAAGGCATCACTCGCTTTTCATTAGTTTGTTAACTGTAGTATCTGCTGCTAACAAACAATGCAAAGAGTTTACTCAAAAAAAAAATAAACCCAAACAACGGGCCCCTCTTAGTCATGTGTTTTTCCCGATAATGCTCTTAAGTAATGGCATATCTATATTCCAGAGAAATACGCGCTATTCAGGGCTTTTCCATCCCCTCAAAACATTTTACTCTCTTGATTTCCTTTTGAAATGCCATTATTTATAAGGCTGAAGTTTCACTTGACAGCTCACCAGAAAGCGAAGTTACAACAAACCCTTTATTATTAAGCAACTACATTATTTCTGAGCTGGTTTCACTCGTATTTTCAGCAGAGGTGTATTTTATGCCCTAATGAATACCACTTAAAAAATGCTAATATCTAGATTCCCCTTGCATAGCACCATGTTTCCCAAACCTTGCTGCAGTCACACGGTTTCCCTTTTATAACTCCTGGCACCTGGGGAATAGGTGCCTGACGCTCCAGCCAGCAGCATTCATGTCCTTTAGCCCTGCATAGCTAAAGCACCGCACAACTTTTTTAAATATTTACCCCATTATATAAATGTCCATTGAAGGGCACTTACATAAATGATAAGCACTTACAGCAAACACTTTTAGAGAGCAGGATCTGTGGTATGCAGAAGAGATAAGGCCATTTCCTGCAAATCCTTATTCACAGAATTAGTCCTTAATCAGGCAAATAGACTCCCTGATATCAATTGGATTTCTCATGTGAGCAAGGGTGACAGGATTGGGCTCTTAACGGGGCATTTTAAAAATTCATATCTCTCCCCGCTGAAATCCATGAGACCTGCAGTTCATTTTAGTGGAAGCATAAGCATCCTGCCGTGCGTGTCCTAACCAGCAATGTCCATGCTGTACAACCCAATATCCTCCGCTGTAAATATTTAGTTATCTGTGCATGTAGATTAGCCCCATTACTCACCAAGAGAAATTTTTGGATTTATAAAATGCTGTGCTCAGTGGTAGTCCATATACAAAACAATTAACAGGTAGGTCACATGCTAAAATATATCCAACATAAAACAGAGTATTCAATCAAGGAAAATAAAGAGCATGAAGATGCTTCTTGCCATGGAAGGAAATCTCATGAAAGAAAACAATATGTTAAACAACATTAGACAGTTTTAGGTATCTAGTGCAAAAGCTAGAATACTTGGTAGCCCTGTTCAGCTTTAGAATAACCTGGTGAGAGACACAGGCATATTATCCTGATTTTATAGGTCAGGGCAGTGAGTGAGAGCTGCCGTGTGTCTCAGAGCTGCTGCTTCCAGCCACCACCAGAGCTACCCCAGCAGCGACTGCACCAGGCTGGGGGCAGGGCCAGCCTCCGCACTGGGCCAGGACCACAAATCCTGCTCCAACCTTTGAACTTGAGATTACACACATGCACCAAAGGGATATGAGAGCTGCAATTGTTAAAAGTCTATTTCCAGTCAGCCTAACTCACTACCTTCTATCTATGAACTTCCTAGAAAGCTGCAAGTATTGTAGCATTGCTCATTTAGTGCCACTTTTAGTGCTGTTTGTCAGCACTTCCATTACAAACCTTTTTAAATGCTTTATAAAGCAGTCACAAAAAGCCACTTCAGACCAAAAGATGACTTATAGCTTCCCAGTCTGGGACTGAACAACTTTGACAAAGTAAACAAAATGTGGTTCATCTCCCTTTATGTTCTAGCAAAGGAAAGAACCTGGAAGGTTTTTAAAACTAGCAGGAGTTTCTACTCATACAGAGCTCTATGTTCTTGTCCTGTTTTCTATAGCCTTAACGTATCAGTTACAAATTGCTGATGAAATTTTGTATTATTATTATCTAAATTATGAACACACAAATATGATCCCCCTCTAGCCATTTTGGATGAATTGGAAATTTTTCCAACCTCCCTCAGCAAGGGACTGAATCGTTGGTGATAATTATGGAGGAGGAAAAAAGCCAAAAAAAATCCCTTTTTTTTTTTTTCCTACTTTTCCTATAGTCTACCTGTTTCAGCCAAGTTCTATGAATCACAGGGTGCTGGCAGCCAAGTATTGACTGATCAGTCGCAACAGTAACACACAGTAGCTTCCTTTCATCTGTAAGTCCCAAAGCACTTGAGCAAGGGGTACATCTACATGCATTTATTTTATGAAAAGACCAAGGTCTCTTGAGGCTGCTTTACCATCTGCAAAGTAGAATGAGAGAAGAAAGGAGATAAGCACCACTGTGCCAGTTGCTGGGTTCTGCTCACTGCTCCGGCACAGCAGTGGGCTTGGCACTGCTCACAGCAAACACATTGGGATTAGCAATTGCAGCTATGGGCTACAGTGAGGAACAACATGTAGCTTCAGTAGAAATCGGTAAAGAGGAACAGTTAGACAAGTTAATGGACACAAATTCCATGCAAGGCTGAAATGAAAGATATCACCTCCATCTTATCATAGACTCATAGAGTGGTATAGGTTCAAAAGGATCTTAAAGATCATCCAGTTCCAGCCCCCTGCCAACGGCAGGGACACCTTCCACTAGACCAGGTTGCTCAAAGCCCCATTCAACCTGGCCTTGAACACTGCCAGGGACGGGGCACCCACAACTTCTCTGAGCAGCCTGTTCCAGTGCCTCAGCACCCTCACAGGAAAGAACTTTTTCCTGATATTTAATCTGAATCTCCCCTTTTTCAGTTTAAAGACATCCCCTCCTTGTCCTATCGTTACATGCCCTTGTAAAAAGTCCCTCTCTGGCTTTCTTGTAAGCTCCCTTGTAGTACTGGATTACTGGAAATGAAAACAGTACCTCAAAGATAGGATCGCTCCATCCTCACCTAATCCTTAAATCATTTTCCTCAGTATCTGCTGCTGGCGTTACTTGAGATATGGGAATGGATGGGTTTTTGCTAGACACGAGCTGAGTCTTCTCTTATGTCTTTATGGTGGTGCTGATGAGGAGACCCACATGCAGGGGCTCCATGGCTGCCTGAGGTTGCTCACAGGCTTTCAGGGAGGTGTGGAGGCACTTGGTGCACAGGACTACTCCCCTGAATCAGGGCTGCTGGCAGGGTTAAGGGGGCACTGCAGCAGGGGTGGGGAGACAAGGGCAAACATCAGGAAGGAAAAGCTACATGTATCTGTTCAAAAAACCTGCATGTCACAACAAATAAGGCTCAGGAACTGCCCCAGCAAACTGAAATCCTCACATATGCTGGCTGCAGCCTCCAAGCAGGCAGAGAAGCTTTGCATGGAGGCAGAGGCGGTCATCAGGGTTTTCTTTTCCCTCCTTTCTGGAGCAGTTGGAAAGTCACCTGCATCAGCTAGAACTGTCAGTAAACCATACACCACGAGACATCCACAGGGCTAACAAATAGTTTCTTCCACAGTGAGACAGGCTTTTTACTAAACAGAGCTAAGCAGCTCAGACTGCGTGTAGGAATGCAGAGGCCATGTGGAGTAAGACAGACCAGAAAAATTGGGGGAAAAAAATAAAAATAAAAAACAAAAAAGCCAGGATATTACCAGTATTAAAAAAAAAAAAAAAAAAAAAAAAAAGGCATTGCCTATCCTAAAAATGCCTGAGCAGAGTACTTAAAATTAAAATGGTTTAGCATATAAAGGTCACTGATACATCTGCTCCTTTTTTTTCATCTGTCTACAACGTTCATACGATGAATGGACACACACAGCAACCACCAAAATAATGTGATACTGGTTTAAGTGATCACTGGATTAGGCCTTATGGTCTCCATTCAGCAAAGCATTTAAGCATATGTTTAAGGTTAAATACATACTTTTCATGCTTAACTCTACAGGGATAAGCTTAAGTATATGCATCAATTTAAGCAGATACTTCAGAGCTCTACAAAATCAGGATGGACATGCTCAGACATGTGTTAAGTGCACAGTGTTATTTAACTGTTGCTTCATGTAAAATCCCTGGTGAATATGCTGAATAATGGAAAGTGCCTGTATCCTGTGCACAAACTCTGACCTGGGCAGATTTTGGCTGGTACCCGTGGGTGTATGCAGGTGGGTCCCCTGGGACCACAGGGAGCTGCATGCACATGCCAAGTGGCCAATAAAATCTGAAGCTGAGAAGTTGCTGCTCAAATGCTGGGTGGTCTCTGGTCATGCTGGAGGAGTGCTTACTTAATACCATTTGTAATGGTTACTTGGGGCAGGTGGTCACTTAACCAAACATGGGCTGTAGCACAAATGTTGCTGTACATTATGCTGGTGATGCAGATGAAGAGAGCACACAGTATGGGATTAATAATGATTTGGTACCAAAGAGGAACTACATCTTCCAACCCACTTGGAAAACAAATTTTTCTCTAAACTTAAGGTCATGTTATTTTTAATGATGCACCAGAATGTAAAAAATAAAATAAATTAAATCAGCAATAATGTTACTCAAAGAGGTTTTTTGGATTTTTTATGTGTTGTGTCTGAAGTATAAGGGAAAATTCTTGATGGTAGAATTTGGTAAATCCCAAATATTTAGCCTTAAGTATTTCTAGAGTTGTATGAAATCAAGTTTTTGCAGAATGCTGACCTTATCTAGTTTCACCAAATTATTTTAAAATCAAACCAATACAAATAATGGGTAGAATTACTAACCTGCAGGGAATGTCATCACAAATTTCCTGGAGTCTTCCATGTAACTATAAGCATGACTGGTCTATTTAGTGAAAGTAGTATATACTGTATAATGTTCACTGAAAACTCGTGTAACTAATGCAATATGATAACCACTAGGGTGCTACTGTGACGTAAAGGATATATTACAATTTTATCCAATTCAAACAGGGAAAAAAAAGGTTTTAATCGTCCTGCCCTCTAAACAAATACTTTGTCTGTCCTACTAAACTTGAAATTCAAGGTTATGTATAAGTCATCCTGCAATAAAAATAATGTTATGGAATAAACAAGACTGCACTGCAATATGATTTGAGTCTTCAATTACTGATTTTTTTGGAAATATTTAGATGAAATGAATGCCTTATGTGTGCCAGGAGTTTTTACGATTCTTGTAACGCAGTTGCAGTGCACGGTATTTTTATCTGCAAAAGCTCTGGCGACAAGCACAGAGATTCAAAGTGCCAGGGCTGGCTTTGGCCAGGAGGAGATGTTTCACTGAGATGATAGGCTTAGTTCTGCAGAGAGCAGACCAGCTGCAGTGCTGTCTCAGCACAGCCTGGGGAGGCTGGTGAAGGCATCTCCCACCCACCCACAGATGGGGGAACAGAGCCGTCTGTTTTTCTCCTGCATGCACAGGATAAGTTGCCTGAGCTGGGGGCAATGGTTGCTCTGGAAGAAGCAGAGTAAACCCCCTTTGGTGAGTTGAAGGCATCGCAGCTTTTGCACAAACACCACGACAGAAGTGGAACGTGCCGTAAAAGCAAAATTGCTTTCCTACTCTCATGCTGCAAAACTTATGGAGGTTGCCCGTCCTACAAAAGTTGAATCTTGCATTGGTTTGCACTTAACTTTGATCTAATTCAAAGGGCATCATGTGGAGGGCATGAAAATCCCAGCACTGGAGCAGCCTTTGAAGAGACAGGATTATGTTTCACCTTGGGTACCTTTAATAATAAAATAACAATAAAATAATAATAAAATTAGTAAGATGGGAGCCAGAAGTTTGCATTCAGCTGTTCCCCTATAACATTTCACCCTCTTTACAGACAGATAACACTTCAACACAGCCAGCTCTAGTGATGGGGCTAACCATCCCATGTCTGCAAGCTACCACCTTCCAGGAGTTATGGCAGTGCTGCCTTCCCAGGGCTGTCACTGGAAAGAAAGGCCTTAATTCCCTCAAATTACTGCCCAGGACAGCCCCCTGCATTTACAATCATTCCAAGTTTTTTTTATCATGCATAATGATAAGGAGGAACCTGAGGTATAGACAGGAGAAAAGCAAATACCTTCACTACTTTTCCTTTTAAACAGGACCTCCCATTTCAGTGGAAATGAGACCCATTTCTAGGTCCCCATGCCAAGTTAGGGTCACCTCAATTTCCACTCATAACATTTTTCAATCATGTGATAGGATTTGGTAACTCCCCTACTGCTGGCAAGAAGCACTTAGTACTCCTACTTGGCACACGCAGCCCTCCCTTTGCTGATAGTTTGTGAACCTCCCACAACCAAACTTTGGTACCAAAATGCCAACGAAGCCAAAGCGTTCTGCAGAAAAAACTCCTTTTCACTCAAAATTTTAGGAGCATGGAGGGACTCTGACTATTAGGGAGGACTGCTGCCATCACCCTGCCAATAAACCCATCCATAATGATGGAGATGTTCCCTATGGCCATTTCAGCATCAATTTTTTACTTTCCACAAAGGTTTGTGAAGAAAACCAGAAAAGAGACTTAGTAAAGGGGCATCTGTGAGCAGATGTATGATCCCCCTGTGTAGCTACCTGCTGACAGGAACCAGGTGAAAAAAAGGTGTAATCAGTAAATGAGGTGTTCCCCCTTCAAACACATAAGGGACACTCATCCTTCACCTAACTTCATCCTAAATGCACAGGAGAGTATAAAATAGCACAAAATTAATGTGGTTTCATTCTCTAGGATGTAAAGGCATCATCCTTCATTGGTTCTCCACTATCAGAAGTGACATGCTGCCATCAGCCACTGAAATCAATGTGATGGCAAGTGATGCCCGGCACAGTAAGCTCACCACCCATGCAACACTCAGCAGCAGGCAACAGGGTATTTTCAGGGCAGGATCATATTTTCCCTTGGCTCCTAACCAGACAACCCCACTACCAACAGGGGTTTATTAATGTAAATCCATGTTAACATCTCTGGGAGGGGTCAGATTTGTGTTGCAAACATAACACAACGCAGGGCCAATCCCTGCTCTGCCCCCCTCTCCTTGCAGTTTCCTGCTGCGAGATCTAGGGGTATGCTTTCTCCCCAGGTCTTATCACAGCACGAAGAAACAAGCCAAGCTAGAACCTTAAGATTTACTACCAGAAGCCCTCATCAGAATATACTATGTATCTCATAATATAAACATGGCAATGAAAAACGTTTTTACTGTAGCCTTCAAACCTATGAGAATTAGCAGCTGCTTTCGGTAAAGCTGGTGTTGATATTAGGGAAAGATAGACATCAGCCTGGGAGATGTTGTACTTGGCTTTTGCAGGGTTAACTCACCTTGACTGGAATTTAGCCATGCTTTGCAATCCTGCACTGAAAATGAGTGTGCACATACAAGCTGAAAGCTCTAAATAACTAACTTTGAAACCCAAATCTGAGTTGTAATTAGATGCGCCGTTTTCATAAACAAAATCAGACTGTCTTGTGCTTGCTTTAGAAACTGGACTAAGCTTTGACAGGTTGTTCTCATTTTTCAATTACCCACTAGGGAATGTGCATTGGCACTCCAGCAAATAATGTTTGGCTGTGCCCCTTGGTTGCAAATAGCGTCATTGTTCTTAGTTAAATCTGTGAAAATTATGCCTCCACTCCTCACTGCTGTTTGCCTGCTACAGCATCCTGTATGGCTTGCAGACCAATTTCTTTATCAAGTTCCATATGCTTCCTAGATAAAGGCTAAAAGCAGGGCAGAAATCTGCTGTTTAAGGAGCTGCTGACTATCCAGGCTGAGCTATAGCATCAACAGCCCTGAACAGTATTTGCTTTTTTGTTCCCCCAAATCTACAAGAACAGATTTGCCCATAAAATCAGCACTGTGCATCTGCACTGCTGCCACAGGCAGCAGCCAGGTGAATCCATGCCTGTGGACAGGTCTTGGCATGCTTTTTTGGCTATCATTTCCCCAGTTATATCTCACTGATTCAGAACAAGTGAAACATTTAAATACTGCAGATGGAGGCTGGTGTGTGTGAAGAAAAACCCAGAAGGTATATAAGCACAGGATTGATGTAAATCAACACAAGAGACTGGAAAGCCTGGAAATTTTGATTCTTGTCTCTGTTCAGATACTCAGCATCAGAAGAAAGTCAAGGAGATGCCTTTTCACCCCAGCTTCAGTTTTCTTTTCCCATAGAAGGCCTTTCCTGAAGATGGAGTCAGTAACATTCTGCACACTTGGTACAACTAAGCCCTTCTGTCTCCCAAGCAGTATCCCAAAGCTCCAGAGATGAAGGAGCTATATTAGTTAGAGCTGAAATAAAATTACATTAATGGATAGCATATTCTACTAATTGGTTCCAGATTACACAACATTGGAGGCTTGTTGTAAGTTCACATGATGCTCCTGAGCACCATATTTTGTATGTAAGGATATGCTGAGCTGAAAAACAAGGGGAAAGGACAAAAAGAAAGGAAATGGGGAAAAAAATATAAAAAGAGAAATTTATACTGAACACAAAGTAGAAAAAAAAACTTCTTATTGTTTAAATATCCTAAGCAACTACAGGTGTCCATTCAGCCTTCAAATGCCAAAATATGTCCAAAATCCATTTGTTTCAACATCATCTTACACCCAATTAACTACTCAAAGCTGAAGAAAAGAGGCTGCTGGGAGCTATAGTCACACTGGGAAACTGATGCTCCCTAATGCACCAGTGGTCCCAGAATTCAACAAGCAGAGAGAGGATGGAAAAAAACCATCAGTGTGAAAGCTGCAGGAAAGGCATCTACATCATCCACCCTCTGTTGCTTTCATTGTTTTCTGTGATTATACTGTGCCGTGTCCTCAGCGCCCAGGAAGGCAAGAGGCACATCACTGCCCCCAGCTACCTCCTTGGAGAGTCCACAGGGAACCAGGACATTCCTCTGAGATGAGCGAGAAGCCACACAGACAGGTTGTCTCATCGGCAAGTAGGTATTCAGAGAAATGGTTTCAAAACAAGGGTGGTTAGACCCTGGAACAATGTCCAGTCCTTGGAGACACTCCAAACTCAGCCAGGCAAGGCCCCGAGCAACCCAATCTGTGTTGCACCTGCTTTGAGTGAGGGTTGGTCCAAAGCGATAGCTGGAACAGTGATGTCATTTGCTCTTCATGGGACGTAAGAATCTAAGTGGTTAGATACTACTTTGCTGAGCATACTGGATGGTGAATTGTGCCCAAAGAAAGAACAGGAATGCTTCTAAAGTCTCGCTGTAATGTCTTTATACCAAAAAAAATAAAAGAAAACAAAACCGGAACTCTATCTTGACTTGAAATGGTCTAGATTAAACCACGTATGCTAATATTTACAGAGCCAAAAGCGAGTAAAAATAGTAAATTCGCTTAAAGTAAAATATAAGGCCTAATGCACTTTATAGTCATAGACACCCTTAGTCACGCATCTCTCCACAGATAGTGGCAGACATTCACACACATTTATAGCACTGGGGTCTCTCTAACCTGACAAATAATCTTACAGGGTTTTCATCAGTCAAAATGAATTAGAAGAATTAATTGAACAAATCAAACTAAACTTAGTCACAGCAATGCTCATTGCCTAAAGAGCCTCATAAATCTGATGAATGATGGGATGATGGCAAATACATCCTCATTACCATGCTAAAGTCAGTTTGCTAAATAAATTAGTCATGTCATCAATGTTGTCACTGCATTCCTCTGCTACAGCCATAGCGCAGCCACCGTTGCTCTCTCTTTTGCTCCCCCAATAATACCTGCCAACTTCAAAGGGGCACTTGGGGAAATTAATGACTCAATGTTTGCAAAGTACCTTGAGATCCCCCAGGTGAAAGGTGTTTTATAATCCCCTCTTGGCTTGCCCAGCCTGTGTCAACCAAGAAGTGTGAGAAGCCAGCAGCACTGGACCTGAAGGAGGTTTCTCATGGCTTGAGCTCCTTGGAGGTGCCCACACAGCATGCACTGGTGTGTCAGGGGTGTGAGACAGCCCTGACTCACTGATGGGAGCCAGGGTCAAACATTAACCGGGCTGCAGGACGCTGGTGCACCTGTGCTGGCTCACCACACTCTGAGTTAATTTTGCCTCTGTGAATAAACACAGTATAGTCTTCCAGAGACTCATGCATGGGTTTGATGGAGGCCTCTGTGAATGAGGTCCTTCGGGGTGTTTGCAGATCACACCCATCTTGCCTCCAAGCCCAACACTCATTCCTCCCCTTGCTATTTCTCTCAAGAATACAGTTTTCCCTAAAACTGCCAAATAAAGCTCTGTTGGTTTTAACATGAGAAAAGTAGATTTTCCCCTTTGCTTTCTCTCCTTAGGGATTTACTTTTTTATTTTCTTTTTTTTTTTTCCCACTTCTGGGGAGCAGATCGATGTTACAAGCCAGTAACACCTTCTGTTGCTGAGCACTTCCACCCTCCAGTCCCACATCCTGTTCTGCTCCTGGTCGGGACAGGCAGCCAGAGTTCATGTCACCATCCTGCACATCATCCCATCACTAGTCATGTCCTCCAGAGATCCTGCCAATGCCTCTGAGTAATGAGTGACAGTGATGCCTTGATATTTCAAAAGCTTTAAAAGAAAACTAATTCGAAAATGATTCAAAGCAGCTATAGGTATTAATGTCCTCCTCCTCAAGTAAGTACTAAATTTCAAGCCAAATAGTTGGAGTTTCCTCTCACACCTAGGGAAAAAAAATACATCTATGATTCTATGATATATAGATATATATATATAAAGCTTAATTATGTTTAAGTAACTTTGAACAGAATGAGCGAGGCCATGTTTGGTCCCCATTCTAGAAAAATCCAGTGTAATATTCCAGGGAGCTGCTTTTACAGGCAAAAAATAATAAATAAATAAAAGCCAACAAAAACTTGAGCAACTGTCTCAGCTCGCCATGTGCATGCACGTATGTCACTGACTAAGGGGGAAGGTGCACACATGCATTTGCATCTAAGCTTTGCTTCAAGGTGTAAATTGAAAAAAACTTCCCTGAGGAATCTACCTATAAGCAAAGAGATTTACCTTTGCACTCAGCCACATTTGTATTCCTGGGTGCAATTTTCAGCTGTACATTGCAGGAGGGAAGATATTACTCAGCCTGCTTTATTTTCATATGAATGAGGGTTACTGTAAGAAGGAACAGTTTTTAATATTGGCCCTGAAAAGTACAAGCCAGCAGATGGCAGTTTAAACCACATTCAGTCAAAACAACATAATATTTCAGCCAGGGCCATTATTGTCAGATCATCTCAACACATATATTTGAAGATTTGACTGTGAGGATGGTAAAGAGACTAAAAAGACTGGCTGGGATCGCTGGCAGGACTGCTGCACCCCTCTGTAAGAAGTCTGCGTATAGTCTGTTTCCACTGGTAAAGTTTACAAGGGTGTGGGCTCATCCACAGGCTTGGGCGAGCAGAGAGGGGATGGTAATGACAGAAGTCCGTGATTTTATTTGTGTGCACATGTGGGTGCAGGTGGCTGTTGGCCATGTCTTCTCCATCTCACCCTCCAATACCCACCTCTGTATTTTTGCCTGGACTGTCAGCATCATGTCTGGATGTGTGTTTGACTGCCCCTGCCTAAAGGGTTGTTTACAAAGGACAGTGTGCTTAGCCATTTTAAGGCTCTAGGGTGCTTTGTGAAAGCTCATTTCAAATCTTCTTTACAAGAGAGAAAGCGTTATCTCATAAATGGGGTTTGGAAAAGGCCCTAAAAATGACCAGTCTTTTGCCTAGTCTCATTTTCCCCAATTCACTGGTGAGTCTTCCTCAAACCAGAGCTCTGCAGGTGCTTGTGCAGTTTCACTGCATCCAGGCAGCTATCTAACTGGCATCAACCAATTTTCCTAATTCCCACTATTTAACTATGGAAAGAAAACTAGGGAGAAAGTGATTTATAAATATAAGCCGAAGTATCCATGTTCTTCACTGGGTTTCAGTAAGCAAGCACAGAAGGATGCAGATGGGCACACAGCTCCCCACACATTCCAGGATGATAAACCTTTGATATGCCTTACACTTCACTGCCCTGAAAATGCAACTTTCCACATTTATGAATACAAACAACGCTATTATCTCTACCTTTCTAATATTTAACTAATCTAAACACTCAGGTAAAATGTTATCTGAAATGGTACTTCTATAAATGCATTAACTTTGTCTTCCTTTGACTTTTAAGATATCTTTCCTTACTAGTACATCTGAAAAGATTGTTTGGAAAGCCTCCGTAAAGTGGCAGAGCAAACAGATGAAGGGCGTTCTTTAGTAGTTCTTTATTATTAGCTTTCCAATGATACTATCTTCTTGTACTTTTCTTAACGAGAAAATAAATAGAATTTGTCTCACACACAGCTGTGTTTTTCTTTAGCTAAGGAATGCACAAAAGGAAATTTAAAAATCATGCATTATCAGTGAACAAGCTACTTAAAGTAAATAGATTCCAGCCAACTTGCTTCTAAAAGATTAAAGGTTAATGACGGAACTTACCTTGCTCAACAGATTTATGAATTATCAAAGTGTATAAAAGGTACATCCAATTTTCTGGCATTACCTATCAAGCAAACTTTGAGAGCAGACACACATTCCATCCCAACTGAGCAGCTACTGCATCATTTGCTATCTCATCATTTACTGGAATTTGCAGAATAATTGGCACTTCAAGAACATTCATTAAAATAATTAACCCCAATTAATTTTTTAAGAAATTCAACAACTGACATAGGATGCTATTTTAAATAAACAGTATGATGTCAAAGATCCTTCTTATTATATCAAAGATTACGTAGTAAAGCACTGATGTGAGGACACGCAGAGCACGCTGATACCTGCTCAGTAGTACTCACTTATCGGTTTGTTCATGCTAAATAAATATATCTGGATTTGCTAAGTAACCCATAAAACAATTACCTAGTTCTGAATTGTGTCTGAGGAACTAAGAGAGTGTGTCAGAAATAGCATGAGCTTTCTAAAGTTAGCTTGTTATCCTCTTTTGGGACAAACAGTACCAAGGTAAAGCCGTATCTTTTGAAGTGCTTGAAGGGTTTGTGACAACCAACCCTGTAAAGCCATGGGCAAACATGCCAGCACAGGCTGCTTCTCACTGCTGGGTCCCAGGGTGGTTTGAAGTCCACAGGAGCTGGCCCACTGTTGAAAAGATAAAGCGGCTGTGCTTTAGCCTGGCATTTATTTCTTACATTTCTTCTTATAGAAAACTTACAGCGTTTACCCCAACTCAGCTTCTGCTGGAGCATTAACCTCTTTCAGGATATGTATTTGTAATGGAGAACAGTTTAATCAAGGCTGGACATGTTAGTGCGGAGACATTACTGAGATTATTTATTTGTTTATTTATTAAATCTATTTTAATCCCTGTTTCTCTGTTGAGAAGCCTAAAGCCATCAAAGGCTTAATGTCTTTGCGTGCCATTCATGGGCAAATGAATATTTTAACTCCACTCTTTAATGATCCTTATAGATTTTTAAAGCCTGGCCCATATATCCTAGCTGTCCCTTTGAATGCATATTTTAATGACATCAGTGAGTGCTGTTAACAAAATGAAGGTGGAATTGGGTCCTCCATGAATTAATCTATAATGAAGATGAAATTGTGCCATCAGGTCAGAGAAGTATTTTCACCCTTTGGAAATTCTACTCACCTGAATCTTCAACACCTCTCTGTTCCCTTTTCTGCTCCTTAACCAGATTAAAAACTGTTTCCACCTCTCCACCCTTCAGCCCCAGTGATAAAGGAAATATCATGATATAGGACATCGATTTGTTTTAACACAGAAGTATATAACTCATTTGTTTACCTCTGCACTAAGACCAGTGCCAGAAAATGACATAAAACCTTTGAAAAATGTCTCAAAGTTGCAACTCTGGGCCACCAGTGTTCAAACTTTCAGCCAAACCCCAAAGAAATAGAGGAGCTTGGGAAGGGAGATATGTGAGAGCTGGAGTATTTAGTGTGCCTGCCAGTGGGATACAGTTATTTGGTCGGAGTATCTTAATTAACAGGTAAATTCCAAAGAAATTTCCAGCTACTTTTAATCACATATTCCACTATCAGGCCAATATGAAGGGAAAAAAGAAAAAAATCCATTAAAGCATTCATTTTCTGCTGTCTATATGCCATATGAATGGTACTATCAAAGAGTGCAGGCACTTACAATAGCATTATGGCATACACACTATGTTAGTATTTAATAGCAGTTATATCAGAAGTATGGCCATTTCACAGATTGTATCATCCTAGGATATAACACAAGCCCTGGTACCACACCAGCTTTGGGGCTGAGGCCTCACAGTGTGGGAGAACATCAAGTCTGTGACACACAACATTACTCCACTGAAATTTGCCCTCCAGCTACTCCAAAACCTTGTCCTTGTATAAACCATGCTGGTGTTGATTTGCAGGAGCCCACGGAAAGAAAACAAACCAACAAACCAGCAGTGTATCACAGAGGGTTTGATTGCCTCAGCTTAGGGAGCAAAACCCTTGAGAGGCCACTGGCTCTCACCTGCAATCACATGAAATCCCATCTGGCTTTGATTTAAAATGATAAATCAGGCCAGATTTTACTGGAAGCCTAGATTTGTGCAAAAGGTTTGCAAACCTTAGCCTAGGCAGCTGCTTTCAACAGGCAGCACTTTTCATGTGACTTCAGGCTTCCTGGCAAATATTTTGCAGGGCTCTGGTTTCTCATTCCTTTTGCTCCTGGCCTTCTCCGTTACGGAGTTATGTGTGGTAATGAGACAGAGGAAACCTTAAGATACTCTCGTTGTTTTTCAAATGTTGTTGAAAGTGGCTTGGTTTAATGCAGATCTATTCTCCCTGAGTAAAACTTTCTGCAAGAAATTGTCCCATAACCTTCAAAGAAGGTGCCTGCAAAATAGGTGGCAGCAGAGAGAGGTGGCCAAAGGAACACTTAATTTCTTCTTTAGCAGGAAATAGAACTTTAACACATTATGCACAAAAAATAAGCTACTTATTTTTTGCAGTACTTAGACATGATGCAGTGAGGGATAATCCACATCTTTAAGGTCTGAGCTGGATACTGCTATTCCCCACACAAGGATCAACATGGATCCTTCGAGCATGAAACCCAGGTAACTATAGGTTTCCAAAATGCAATGGAAGAACAGAGATACTGAATGCCCTCTTCAATGGCAGGTTATGAACATTGATCTTCTCTTATTTTACCCAATTTGCACTTAACTTTTTTCTATTAGCACTTTGGTTCTTCAGTTTTACAATGTTAAGCTCTGAGGTTGCAGCACAAGCCCGTATTATTAGATACAGCCTCTGGAAATCCCTCAGCTCAGCTCATCTTCTATTTCTGTCCCCAGAATTACACTTATAACAAAGACACTTGGAAGCAGAGTTATCAACTTTTAGTATTTCATCTTAAATCTCAAAACATTTGGTGTTTTGTTTACTGTTGAGGAGAAGCTTTTCAGTGAGTCTAGATAGGTAATTTTGAAAGGGGGAGGAGGCTGATGGGGCTCCTTCGTGAGTGACAGTAGTGAAAAAGCAACAGTGAACTGACTGAGATGAATGCTGCCTTCAAAAAAAAACCTAGAAACATCTATTCAGCAAGAAAATAGGACTATTCCATAAAAGACAGGAGAATAGATTATAACCTTTCACGAATATAAAGCATAAGTACTAGTTAAAGCAACAGCTCTTGTCCCACAAGTATAACCTATTTTTGAAATACAGAACACTTCATGAGAAAACATATGTCAAAACACACATTCAAGATGCTGAAGCTCCTTTTTTCATCAGTATTGAAAAAAATAAGTCAACGCAAGAATAAAAATTACTTTGTGCAAAAATAATCATTATCAGTACAGATTACAGTTGCTCCAACGGAAGAAGTGTGTAGTTCACATAATATTAACCACCCTGCGAAGAAAGGGTAAAGATGGAATATGACTACTAGGCAAGAAGCAACACAACTGGAAAAAACAAAATAAACTCAAAGAGTAAAAAGAAAAGGAGATAATTTCAGATCTGATTTGGTAAATTGGGATGATATTGTAAAAGAAGTGGTTACAAGAAAAATCTAGGATTTGAGAACCCATCAGTCCAGCCAAATTCACACAGCTGTTTCTTCAAAAGCAATGGGGTTTGTCCCATTTAATTTCATTATATTAGTCTATCATTAGCCAATTCCAGGCACAGAATGGAGTAAATCAATCTGAGGGAGGGGATATTAAAACAAATAGCAAAGGAACTGTAACACACTGAAAAGAATGTGGTCAGGGTTACTAGCAACACAGACACTGCTCCAAAATCCAGTGTACAAATTGCTGCTGTGCTCAACAAAGACAGTGGTATCAGCCTGCAGGTGAATGGAGTAGTTCTCAGCTCGTACTAACTTCATAAACTAAGACGGGATTTGGAAATTACTGATGTTGTTATAATAACTCTTTACTTGGTATAACTAAATAGTGGGAGCCTTTACAAGAGTAGGTCCAAGGAGTCATCAAACAACTTATGGTGCTGAGAAAAAAATGCATCAATATTGGATTTGAATCCCATCTTGAGAGATTGATCAAATATGAAATCAGTCCTAGAGGATACACTTATGCATAATGCCTGAACTCTTAGCTAATCCCCAACATATTGAGGTTGCCTTTTCCTCCCCATAAGGGAAGAAAAGTAGTAGTGAAGAAGAGAAATCTGAAGGGCTAAATCCTGTAAACTCAGCATGTCAGTTGATTCAGCAAACCAGATGCCTGATTTCTAAATATATAAGCAGATGGGACACTCTTAAGCATGCTCAGTGGCTTGCACTGCAAATCCCATACTGAGGACTAAGTTCACTGCTCTTGCTTTAATAATTAGTTACTAGTAAGAATACTAATAAATATTCTAACAATTTAAAAATTAATTGAAATTATTTTATGCCCTTTATAATATCTAATGCTCATATTAGTCACATGCAAATCTATTTAACCCTAAGGAGCTTGAATACAATTCTTTTTGAGAGCCGGTACCATTCTTTGGTCCCCAAAACTCATCAGCCCCATTGAGAGGCTGGGGAAGACAAGAATTCCAGTGCAATGTTTTTAACTTTGATTTGAGCTAACTGAATGCTTATGGTCCTGAAAATACGTGGAGTAACAAAGTCAGAAGTATATTTGTAGGCCAGAGTAGAAGGAATTACACATGCGAAATCTAAGAGAAATAACTTTCAGAATTTGAAGAGAAATCAGCAACAAATTTCAATCTCTTGGAGCTTTTGCAGGGTACTTCACCCATTATTGGTGCCAACGTAAATCACAAGAGCAACAATGATTTCCTCACGAAACACAAAACTGAAGTTACTGAAAACAGCACATACACATAATTTGGGGATAGTTTCTGAAGTCTTCATTCCTTTGCTGCTAGTTGTCACTGCTTATATCTTGCAATGAAATAAAATGAGAAGCTGTGAAAATTCAGTGTCAGCTGTTAGCAGTGTCATCTACCAGTGGCAAAAGGAACACCAGGGAAAATTAAACCAGGTGGTCTCTGATTATAGTAGAAGTCTATTGGACCAGGCATGGCTGCTTCTGCAGCACCTTGCTAGGGATCACACCCAGCTGCAGCTCAAGGGCAATATGTGGGTGTCTTTCTAGTAAATCTATAGGAATGGGCTACGAAAATAATTCTTCCATTTGCAGATGGTATGTTTTGAAAACAAAGCACAAATCCACAAATCAAAGTCCTTACACTTCATGCAGTGATTTCTCATGATGATAATTAAGTCCATTTTGCACATTGCAAAAATCACACTGACTGTCACTGTAAATTTTCTCCCACTATTGACAAACTGTTTGCAGATCCAGAGAAAAGTGGGTGCTTTTCTAAATCCATGATTATATATATATCACCTACAACACTGACATCATCCAATAAACTTAATTGATGGTGGTTTGTCTTAACTAACCTATGTTTTCAAGGTGTTGTCACACAGAATGAAATGTGTGTGCATTTCAAATCTGCACCCTCTGGGATAGCTGGCATATGTACAAATTCCCTGTTATAAAGTTGAGTCATAACGTAACATAGCCCTCCCAAGAAATGCTGATGACATTAGCGGTGTGATTTCTGATAAGATCCGTGAGCCTTCCTTCCCTTTGTCCTACCTCCAAACCAGCATGAGCAGGTTTCCCACTACCTCCAATGATGGTCAATCACAAAGAAGCCAGTGATGCATTTCTGTCCCCAGTTATATAGACTGGTCCAGCAGCACTGCATGTACAATGGTCCCTGGAATATTGTATCATCCTACCTCTGCAGTTTCACCCTGTGAATTTTATTTTCCATGGGATGTCTGATGAAAAATAATGAAGAAATTTTTTGTATTCCACAGACAGGGACACATCACAACAAGACTCATACCAGACTCATGTTATGATTCAAACAAATCATACAGCTCTGCCTCACCAGAAACCACTTGGAACAGGCGTTTTTACTTTGGATGCACATAAGCCAGCCATGGAACAAATGAACACACCAAAATATAGCAAAGCTTAAGACACTTCTGCGTTTTTAGTATGATATTACAGATGAGCAAATGCATATGATAATAAAATGCACAATAAACTGATCTTATTCCAGACCCTTTTGAAATCTGTGAAGTATGTCTTTTCCCACTGGACCCCAGAAGACATGTTATCTTTGAAAATATACTGTAAAATTCACAGTGTCAGCAGGTCTGGCATCGTCTGCTGGGCTGGCTGCAGACTCCAAATCCCGTGCGTGCTGGGGCTTCCTCAGGGAAAGCAGCACTCGCTGCATTCCACTTTCTTAATGGGGTGTAATCAGGAATGCATTTGCTTCAAAACTATTAGTGAACTTCCCTCTTGGAACCCAAACTCTTTTTTAAAGTAGTTTTTATTAAACTTAAATATATTTTGTTTTGCTAACAACAGTATCTGTCATTTTTTCTGATGAGATTTCAGCCCAGTGTTAGGAGACAGACAGTGTGTATGTCTCTGCTGCTTACATGAGAAAGGAAACAAAAGCCACAGTACATTCTCATTTCCATTCACTACTTTCTCCTCTCTTTTTTTTTTCTAATCTGTACAAAATTATGGGATGTTACATTTGTCTGATGCTAAATCTGGAACAGAGTGACAACTTAGAGCTGGGAAAGCCTGTCTTCGTTTTTTGGCTACAAGAGCTGTATTTGTTTTTGGATCACTCCATAAATGGGTTAAGACTAATACTTCCGTGGTTAAAAAAAAAAAAAAACAAACAAAAACCCAAAAAACATGCTGTACAATTTGCCTGATTCAAATGCTAAACCTATAAGCTGTCAGTTTAAAACAGTAGTATGTTTCTTTGCCATTATCCAAAAGAAAAAAAAATGAAAGATCCTCCCTCCCCATGATGTTTAAAAGGGCTATCATTAAAAAAAATGACAGTGTAACTGCCCCAGCTTAAGAACTGCTATTGGATACATAGATGTGTAACTGAAACAACTTCTTACATGAAGTCAGATTTATTATTACATTCCCAAGATGGAAGGGCAGAAGCAGCTATCCTATTAGACTGCGCAACTGAGACTATTAAATTTTATCCAGACACCCTTGAAAGAAGCTGAAAAACCTGGATTTGGCTCAAACATGACCAAAATGCACACAGTTCCAGAGGGATGAAGAATGTTCCCATTACCCAGTGGATTTACTGTGGTGGTTCATCACCTTCATTTACCAGGGAGCGTCTGCAGAGAGCTCACCACACCCAGGGCTCCCGAAGCAGCTGATAAACCTTTCCCAAAATCTGCCCCTTGGTGCCTTCACATTTCCCCAGTTAACGCAGTTGAGCATTCAAGTTCTTGCCTGCTCTGACTTTAAAGGACTTGAAAGAAGTCCTCCAGTTCTGGCTGTACTCTGTGTGGAGTTCCTTCCTGGATTGCATCCAGTGAGTGCGGGTTTCCCATCGCAACCTCCCAGCCTGCAAGCACAACCAAGAAAAGCTTTATAGAGTCCACCCGCGTCAGCCTGGCAGGGAGCACGACTCAGAATTTATGTTTTATTAAAGCAACATTAGTAACACTTTTCAGTGTGCTTGAGCTAGGTCTATTCTTACACTCAGTAAAAGCTTTCATCCAGCTCTTGGCACTATCTTTGATAGCGAAGAGATGTTAAAATCCTTCTGTTTAAGTCACTGGACTGAAATTAAGATAAACTTAGATTCAGTTCTTAACTATACCACCATATTTCTTTGCATCTCAGCTGCCTATGCAACTTTTTCATACTCTAGAAATTCCAATTTATAGAATTCCCAGAGTAGCCTAGAAATAGTAAATTTAAATTTTCAGGTACTTCTGAAATACCAGCTGGAAAAAAAGATCTAAACTGGAACTGAAAGCTAAAAAGCCAATACTACCCTTGAAACAAATACTCAGGAAAAATTCCTAGATTCAGAGTCACTTAAACACGTAAGTCAATATTTTGTTTAATATTTAAACTTGCTTAGGTTAATTCCATTCATTTTTAATTTGTGTTTTAAAGCCTGAAATTTTTTGTAAGAAAATATGTTGTATTACAAAGTTGCATGTAACATAAACAGATGATTCACATATATATATATCTTGAAACAAGAAATATGCTGCCACTGAAGAAACAAAATGGGAAAGATTAAAAGAAATGATAAATTTTAAACAAGTCACTTCAACTTTTCCCATAAACGTATAGGAATATAGACATTCTCCCCTAAAACACTGATGCTGTGATGGAAGAACGAACTTTCAGTGATTTTCCCAACAGCTAAACAATATCATCAGGTGCTGTGTGGATGAAGACACCAGATGTTCCTTCATATCTACATATTTACCTCCCTTCAGAAGATGACTGATAAATAGCATACTGCTGTATATTTTGTTTCTCATGAACTGAAAGGCTTGCAAGAAACCGCCTTGTCTTTCCATGCCTTTAGGGACTCAGGTGGCTGTGAAGCCGCGTGTTGCAAAGGGAAAGCTGCCATGCTCATTTTTTTGGCTATAGTTTTTGAAATTTTCCATTATTCCTGATATTTCTTCCAGATGATTCCAAGACCATAAAGTGAGATCAGTGGCTTCAGATGATGGTGGTCAGGACATGGGATATGCAAGCAGGGTTTAACTCCCTGCTCTTGATCAAACACCTGACCAAGCTCATTTCTTTAAATAGCAGTTGGCTGTGGTCTGGCATGCTGCAGGCATGCTCACCACTCACTATAGACACATTTTCTATGCCCATATTGACCACAACTAACTTTGATAAATATTTCCAAAGGAAATCCTCAATGCAGGAAGAAGATTCTCATGAAAACCTCCTGATTTTAATGAATCCGGATTTTCTGACAAAAAAAAAAAAAAAAATCCTTTTTTCAAGTAGGAGAATATCCAACAGCTCCAGGTTAGACAGTTTGGTTTTGCCCAGAGGTATCAGATATTTATCAGCTGCCCCCAGGGCCCCCGGCTGAGAGTGATCACGCCACTGCTGGGACTGCTCTGTCCTCATTCCCTAGGCTCTGCACTTAAGCTACTGTGTGCAATGAGCATCCCGCTTCTGGAAAAAGTCTTCTCCCTTCATCCATGGTGCTTTACAAGCTCCTGGAGCATCAGTTTTAAACAGAGCTGATGGCAGATGTGAAGACACTCATCTGAGCTTTCCCCAGAGACGCAGTAGTTTAAAGAGTTTATGGCCAAACTTCAGCAGAGCTACTCCAGCTCCCGGAGAGAAATGATCACATGGCGCTTCTATTTCTCCTCACTCATTCAAACTCCATATATTAAAAACCAAGGCATAAAAACCAGAGCTTGATTTAAATATTGCATGGCCAAGCCCGGCAGCTAAGCCATCATTAGGTGTTGACTTGACAAATTTTCTGGGGTTGATACCTGCACAGTCTTTTACATAAAGCAAGCCAGCTTGCTTCTCTCTTTCTGCTGTTGCAGGCCAGTTTTAAACCTCCCTGAAGACTTTATTTGTAGGACGTGCCTTTGCTTAAGGAAAAGCAATATGTGCAGACAAAATAACTGTTTTTCAGGTTTGATACTGAAGTCCAGCTGAAACTAATAAAAAGTCTGAGATCTTTGGAGCCTGGTAGGGCAAAACTCCTAATGAAGACAGATGTAGGACAACAGAGGGAATGAAAGTATATCTGGTCTCATCTACTCCAGAGGGTAGATTTCTACCCAAGAGAATAAAGATGATTGAGCTGCGTCCTTTTTAAATATGATCCTTCTTTCTCTTCCACTTAAGTCATCTCATCTGTGTGCTTTTTCCTGCTTCTTTCAAGCTCTACAAAAGATGCTTTTGCTTGTTTGCTTCAAGAACTATGACTGGGAAATCAGTGGATTAGTCTCTCTTCTTGCACCAAAACAGTTATTTATCATTCAAGGACTTAGTTGATGACTTGACTGGCTCATCCAAGTCTCATCTATGCACCCACCTACATGCCTGCAGAGACAAGCTCAGGTCCTGCTCAAGCACCTAAAGGGTAAGTGTCATTCCTCTGCAGTGACAAGCACTCACCAGTTTCTGCTGTGGAGAATATGTTAAAATGGGAAAATCATCTGAGTGCTGATAATAACATATCATGGGGGCTAAGTGAGACCAGAGTCTTTCTGAGTATCACACTTATCATTAAATCTGATGTCCCATATGTGGCCAAGATAATAGCTAATGATTTAGAAAAACTTGTGTGCCATGAGATGTAGGCATGGCAGTAGGATCTCCTTTTCCACCCCAACTCTTGAATCCTGCTTATGCCCTGAAACATGCCATTTCATTACACTTCTCATTATGTCAACTTTTCTTGCTACACATGTTATAGGTCATGAAATTATCCAACACTTAAAAGTTCAAACCATGTAATTTGTCTTCATCTCTGAAGGACACCTAGGTATTTTGTGAATTTTACCAGCAAAACTTTAATAAATAAAGGCCCTTCTCCCTGCCCTTCCTTGTTATCTGTAGTTTCCCAGTTTCCTCAACATTTAATCTTCAGTTGCTGTGAAACCAGATGGTTAAACAACTAGATAAATTGAGGGCATTGCTTACTTTGTCTCTTCTGCAAGCATTAAACAATAAATCTCACAACTTTCTTGCATCTAATGTGACACTGAATGCCAAATCCTGGTTCAGCAGCCGGACTCCTATTTCCTGGGCCCACAGAAGATAGAAAAGATCACGTTTCTACCTCATTCGACCCTTTCAATATCCCTGTCACGCTTCATTGCTTTACAAGGCACCATTTCACTGTTGCAACAAAGATTACAGGGAATCTAACAGGTAAGGCCTCAAGCAAACACAGAGCAGAGCGGACCTGAACAGGAGGCACAAGGACTTCATGTCTTATCTGCTCCCCATCTCGGCATTTCTAACCACAAGGACTGCCCTGCTGACAGCCCTGCCTGTCCTGAGGCAATGAATCTGTAATAAGATATATATATACACAACAAATAATAGAGGTGGTTTGTTGTGTTTGTTTGGGGGTTTTTTTCTGAAAAAAATATATATATATACCAAGGTAATTAAATTGCTAACATGATGGATGGCCTCATTTTATATTTGAATTCAAAGTGACTTGCTATAGCATATAAAAAAGTGACTTACTGCAAAAGAGGATAATGCTATAACTTTCACTGAAATAGAAATACAGATATTTGCCTTGAATTCTGAAGGATCAAGCTTTGTTACTCTCCCAGTGACAATGCATAGTATTTGGATGTTTTACCCCAAATCCTAAAATATTTTTGAGGCATTAAGCAATTTAAACTCAAGTTTATCTCCCATACGTAAGTAGAGGAACTGAGCCACTGTGAGCTTACAATGTAGTTCAAATTACTTAAAAAAAAAAAAAAAATCACAATAATCCTTGGAAAGGAGACTAGTTATTTAAGCACTAGACATTATAAAAGCCCTGTACAATAATATGTTGTAGATGGCATTGGTAGCAAACTCCCAACTTCAGATCCTCTTTTCAGCTGTATTGACCTGGAGCCCTTAAGAATATCACATTGATGACACTGCAGATAGTTGCAATACATGAAAATTGTCTGAATTCCTCCTCCCCCTTTCCTCCCATCATACAGGAAAATAAACAAGAAGACCTGACCAACAGCTAAAAATATTTCAGAATAGCTTCAGAGTTTCCATGAAGCCATTAAAGAAACTAAGGGTTTGATGTCATGTTTGAAGACCTATGTTAATGTGAAGTTTGGGGTTTAGTTCGTTATAATTTAGGAGATCTAATTTTGCATTTGTTCTCTTTCTATGAGGAATTTGTGTTCCATACCACAAGCTGCAGAAGCTATTGGCCAGCAGCCATAAAAGTATTAAATATATATGGCTTGTTACATCAGCAGTTATTTGCTGCGCAGCAATGCTGGTTTTGAAAATCTGCTCAAAACCCCTATAAATCCTGGAATATATTTTCTTGCTTTTGTCTGACTCTCATAGAGTTAACAGGCAAAACATTTCAATAAAACTTCCATACAAAAGAGCTAAGATGTTAAAAACTCACTGCTAACATCTGTTCATCATTTCATTGTGCGGCCACACATTAGATAAACATGCTTACTCATAAGAGCACAATACCTAACTGTGACCTCAGCTGTGACATCAAACAAGCACATGCGGGAATTATGCCATGCTTTTGGCATCAGTGTGGTTGATTTTCACAAAGGGGGCAATGGAAAAACTATGCCTGATGAGTGGTGAAACTGCAGGATTAACAACCAACTTTTAGCAGTCCTTTGCTGTTGGTTTCTTTGCAATAGGAAAATACGTGCCTGTAAATAGGTCCATCCCCCGAAATTAGGCAAATGTCATAACAGGCTGGTTAACTAACTTGTAATTACACTGTCACTTGTATTAACTCCATCACCCACTAATAGAGTAAGTTGTAGTGGAAGCAGCCAATGTTGTTAGGAAGGTTATTTATTTTATGCCCTAATTAATCAGTACTGACACTGAACCACATCCTTCCTCCTTCCTCATTATTTAAATCACCCATTTATATGGATGAGCCTCTTTGCTTTGTGCATTTCATTAATGCTTTAACATGCTCCCACAAGGAGAGCGACGAGTGCTGTTCCAGTGATGGGGATAGCAGAAATGCCAGGAGGCTGCTCCCATTCTTCCAACCTCATTTCCCTGGGAAGGACAGCGGGGAGGTCAATGGGATCGAGCATTTGGCCTGTCAGGGGTCTGGTCCTCCGCAGCGCAGGGAAGAAGTGACCTCCCTGCTTTGGCCCAATTGCAGGCATTATGTACTTGAGGAGACCAAGGAGGACACCTCTTTTTGGGAGGGCACTACCACACAAGGAAACTTTTGCTTTGAGTCAGGCACATGCTTAAGTGATTTGCTGGATCTGGGTCCTGATCCTAAAATTGGAAGTGACAGGTAGAAGTTCCCTTACCCCCTGATTGCTCATCTTGAGGCTGTGAGTGAAATAGAGATGTAAAATTACTTGATCTGCAGAACAGAGGTCGAAGTGGGGGGGGTTAAAATGGAATATAAGGCAGTTTGGAAATTTGAAATTCAGAGTATTTTGTACAGGGGTTCATGCAGTGGTGTACAGTCTTTCATAGTTCAGTTGAAGTATTTTTATTTACCCCCAATGTTTGAATAGGTTAACTCTGCAGTATTTCTTAACAGAATGGCAGAAACAAAGTCTAAATCAAAGTATTTTTGATGGACTATTTTAAAGCCAACTTTTTTTCCCATCCTTTCTTTTATATTCCCTTTTTTCTGACTTTTTGCTGAGCACACATGTCCCAGGTAAGCATTTCCTGTTGCACATGGGTAGACTCTGCAGGGAAGCCTGAAGAGGATAGCAGAATTTTTTAAGTGACTACTAAATTTTTTAAACAAATGCAGATAGGCTCATACTAATGACTCTCGTTTGATGCAAGAAACCTCTCTATGGTTCTCCTGTCGGGTCAGCACAGGGATGTGAATGCCTGGCTGAGCACAACAGCAGCAAGGCAGAAACCAGTCTGGGCCCCCGGAGACAGCTGCTCATACTCTCCATGCTGTGCTGCCCTCCATGGCATAACAGTTAAAGAAGTTTAACATTAAAAAAACACCACAGACCTCTTTAAGTTGTTATTCTGCTTCCTGCCTTCAACACGGGCAGCTCCTGCCACAGTTCAGTCACCTCCAAAGTGCGGCTGAGCTCTTAAAATTCAGAGCTCATAAGGGATGGGGGAAAGGATGCACAGCCAGGACTGGGAAAGCTTAAATGGCGTAACTCAGGAGTACACGCAAATTGCCCAAAACCAGCTTAGCAGGAGGATGGGAAAGGCACAGTAGGTCTTGTACTCCACGCATGCCCACCTGACTGGACCAAAATCTGAAACCAGCCCATTCATGACTCCCCATGTTCCCTTTAGGTTGCCCAAGAGCCTCTGACACCTCTCTACATCCATGCCATGCTGCCCAAGGCAGGTACACCTGGAAACACACATCCATAGGTCAAACTGGTTACTGACAGACTCTTTAGAAGCTGCTGTTTCTGAAGGAAGATAAACAGCACGAGGCTGAGTATATTTTACCCGAGTGTCCTGGGTTTGGTTGTTGCACGACTTAATTCAAAGCTGAAAATGTAATCATACAATAGCTACAAAGGGATTTTTAAAACTTCAGGAATTTTTAAGCTGAAGTAGACTGAGATGTTATATTCAAGAAAATACTTTTAAAGATTTTAAACTATATTATTAACTTAAATAAGATTCTTATTTGAGATGAAACATGCAGTTTTACCAGTACAGCTTTCAGGCAGCAACTCCTATACCAATGCAGGTAGCTGCAAACCAACTCAGCTTTCAAAAATGAGGAAACATTATCCAGTGCTACATTTTGAAACCAAAGGCCATGTGCAGCTCCATTAATTTGTGGTTTCAAGGCCAATAATTAAACCATCCAGGTTCCATCCAAATATTTTTCTGACTCCCCAAACATTTTGCCAAACCATGAACTAATTTTCATCCCGAAGGCTTTCTCGTATTTAGCACATTTTTGGAGACAGTTGTTCACTCGGCAGAGCTCCAAGGGCACTTGAAAGCTCGCAGTGCAAGCCAGTGAGAAGTTGCCAAGTGCCTATCGTCCAATGAAACCTGGTGTGTCAGAAACCATATAAACCAAACCAAAGCTGTACAACTTTTCCATGGACTTCATACCCAAAGCCATGCGAGGGTGTGGTTAGGGCCAGTTGCCCACACCATGAAGCATTCCTCAGACAGTTTGCAGCTACAGGGGGGATTTACAGACTAGGTTTTGGCCAACCTTCTGTATTACCTTTTGTATATGAAAGGGGCCGTGGCTGGGATGTTCCTATTGTTTGGAGAAAGCCCCCAACTATTGCATGTTTATTAGTGAAGAGAAAGGTGATGAGCCTTTAAGTGGGTATCATGATGTTGATCCTTCCTGGCCAAACCCTAGTGGTTGGTTTTAATGTTCTAATGGTCTTAATTATTTCTTTTGCCATCACACCACATGTTTAAATACCCTTTTATTTCAGTCATATTACTCTGAGTAAATGAGGTGTATTGTTACTATAACGTAGAAAATCTACAATCATGAATGTCCACCTAAACCATCAGACAAGAAAAGCTTTTAGGGTTTGCATCACCTTTGCAGCAGAGCACATCAACCAAGTGCCCCATCCTGTCTCCATTTAATTCAACAGCAAAGCTCTGGTCCCCATAGCTCAGTGCTGACAAGTATGAGAATTGCCAAAGAAATGCACATTAATTATCATTACTATGCCTGTTATTGTATAACAGACTGTGATTCTGTACTTTATCTCCTGGACCATTATCTCCTGCCATGTGATCTAAGTGTTGATACTGCTAATGTAAAGGAACATAGAACAGTAGTCATTTATCCTGCAAAAGACCTCGTGCTTTTCTTGTTCTATCAATCATTAAACAAGTAATGTCTTTTGTGTTATTGCCTTGACATTCATTAACACTCACGTCACAGGAAATCTTTGCAATTAAAACTCTTATTGACGATCCATGGTTGTTTCTCATGGGCGAGTAACAAGCAAGATAATAAAAAATGAAAACAATAGTGTTATCATAGATAACCGAGGAGGTTTTTCCTTTTTCTTTTTGTACCTCAATTACTTTAATGTTGCTGGTCTCTAATTTTTTATTTTTTATTTTTTTTAATTGAACATGGACTCAGGGGCTGTGAATGATGGCAAACCTCTTTTTATCAGCCCTGAACATCTGAACACCCCTTTGACATTAATCCTGTATGACCAGCTTTAGTGGAAACACTCAGTCTTGGAAAAGTCAGGCTATATGAGGACAAGACAAATGTTTCTCTCTCCACGCTATTCTGCTGCTTGGAGATGTATAAAGACCACATGTGCAAACCAGCAACACAACAACACTGCTTTGCCCGCTGTCCAAAACAAGCATTGGTCTGGTCTCCATATTGTTAGTGCTGCCCCAGGGCTAACGCCCACCAGGAGAGGGAGGGAAGTTTGCAGGGAACTTGAAGCCCTGGGAGGAGACACACAGAGCTGGAACAGAGGGGAGCCCTCAAGGTGGCAGATTCTTGTCTGATCAGCAGCTCAGGTCTGGTGGGAAGAAAAGCAGAGGGGAACCTCTTTAACATGGCTTATGGCCAGTTTACCAATGCCCTCTGCTGTGTCCGAAACCACCCTCTCTTTTTTACATGGAGCCTCACAAATTTAGGGTGGTTAATATGGAAGTTACCTTCTGTTAGGACAAAGGAGCAAATGGTTTTAACCTAACAGCTGACTGCTGGGATGCATCAACATATCCTTCTTGCAGAAGCTGGGAATTCTGCATGTGCTATGAGCATTATCTGTGCTGCCATTCACTGTGAGACATAGCACATTAAAGCACTCACATTAAAGCGCTAGTCTCTGACTGTGGCTCTGATATTGAGTCTGTGCCTCTTGCAAACCCAGACTCCTGTCTGATTCAGGCCATACTGTCTGAAAGGTGCCTTCTGGAAGATAAAAGGAACAACTTCAATTCCCACAGACATTGACATAATTGATAAATTAGACCATTACGCTCTTACGTTCTTAACGGGCTGTTTTAAATTGCAGTTCGTATATACTGAGCATATTTACTGAACATTCCATGTACACGGAGGTAGCTGAGAAGGGAGGGCAACTCTGCAAACTTGCTACAAAAAATATTAAACCAGACTAATGCTTGCCCTACCTAGTCTTATATTAAAGAACAGAACTCTTAAATGCAGAGGTGTTAAGGACAGAAGGGACCATTATAATAATGTCACCTGAAAATCTGTTTAGTATCATGCCATTTTTGCTTTTTTTGCATTTCTGCTTCTTCATAATTCACATTTACATCATTGTAAGAGAACAAATCGGAGCCATTCACATCAGAAGAGCTACACTAATGAAGAACATTTGGGATAAGCTCCTGTGGACATCCATCACTTGATAATTAACAAAAGTGGAAGCAAAACTATTAAAACAGCCCTATGTGATATTGTATATTTTCAGTTCTCAGATAAGGTAGCTTCTCTTTGAAGCCTAAAACTGCATCTGTGATCAGCCAGGGTGCTGAAGAGTACACAGTGTATTCAACATAGTAGAAGACTGCCTTTTGTTGTGCACCACAGAAGTTAAATAAATTCCTCTTTTCCTTTTTCTAGTAATTTAAACATTAGTAATGTTGATACACAACCTGGACTGCCTATGGCTTTTCTTTTGACATCAACGGTAATGATCTTAAAAGGAATCACATTTATAAAGCAATCCAGTAACAAAGGAATGTAACAAAACCTGACAAGTATATTTCTGTGAAATGCAAGCAGAAAAAAAAATTTAATATTAAAGGTATTCACCTTATTTAAATTTTATGCCACTGATTAAACACCTTCTCATACCCTGTAATTAATACAATCAAGTGATAAAATTAACAACATTTTTACATTAAAAATAAGCTATTTCTACCATTGGTATTCACCCATGTTCATTGAGCTTAATAAGAGATTAGATTTTTCAGAACTGAGAGCAACACCAACTAATCCGACACCAAACCCTGCTCTCCCTTTCATGCTTCCACAGTTTACCAGCCTACTGTGAAGGCCAGAATACCACAATTTTTGACACAGTCTTTCAAGGCCATCTAAACTTTTTCAAGGCAAAACAGCAGTATACTACTGAAATCTGAAACAAGTCTTGGAAGATATTGTTACCACCAAGAAATAAAATTTACTTTCATACAAAAAAAAAGTTCACCTGCTCCCACTGCCAGTGGGGAGCTGGGTACATATTCAGAACATAGCTGCTGTACAGAGGCTCCCATGCATCTTCTATGGAAAGACTCTTCTCCACAAGCCCAAGAGAAATCAGCTTCTTAAAGGGTGAAGTGATACCTACAGTAGCACACATATTATGGAGCTATTGCTTCTACCTCCCATCTCCTCCCTCACTTTAGTGACAGCTACTCCCCAGTGCACAGCTGTACATATATTACAGTTTACCTGACCTTGGTTTTGTACCTGTGAACGAGTGTAGCACTGGCATGAAACCACCCTGCAAGGGCTCCAGGCATCTATGTGCCTGGTGGAAGTTTCACACACAGAAAAAGTTGTTTCATCTCAAATAATTGCAAATTTATGGAAGCGATAAACTCATGCCACAAAACAAATCATTGTCTTTGTGTAACTTTATTGAGAGGGAGAGTTTGCCTGTTAAACCACAGAGACAGGGCTCAAACAGCCTATTTTCTCTTCTGGCTGCACCACAGATCCATGCACCACCTAGAGCAAGTTTTTTTATCTCCCTGCTCATCAGTTCACCATGAGTAATGTGACGAACATGTTGGCCAGAAATAAAAGACCTCAGGTATTTGGGCATTAAATGGATGAGCGTTGTGGAAAAGTGTATTGTGAGTGGAATGTATAACACAAACAGGGATGAGATAAGAGATATCTGATTCACAAAGATTATGTCTTTTGTGCCCAATATATGGGTGGCTAGCAGGTCACTGTGCAGGAATTACAAGTAATATAAGCGGGCATGAGGAAGCAATATTTTAACTTGAAAAGACTTGTAGAGGGATGAGAGAGAATTTGCATAAAACCAATACAGAACAGATGGGAATGGACAAGCCTGCTGATATCAAATACACGACAAAGGAAAATTACAGAACAAGGAAGTTATCGTAGACAGCATTTTGATATCCTAACCATATATGAAACCAAAAAAACCTCTGAATCCACCAGGGTAATCGCCTAAAGGGTTTAGCAAAAGGCCCCAAGTCTCTGCTAGAAAACTATCACATTAGTAGCAACAAAAAAGCCATATCATGTTTTCCTGCCATTAATTGCTTTAGAAGGCAAAAGACCTATACATCAGAAAAAAAAATAATAATAAATAAATAAATCTCAGGAATAATGAGAAGATTGCTGCTGCATTAATGTGCACTATCCCCTTTCTAAACCCTGTTTTCTGAACATGAAAAAAAGGCACTTAATGCCACAAGTATCTTTTCTGACAGCAAATAGTTGGGGAAATCTGTTGTCTTTAGCCATATATGAGACTTTTTTTTTTTAAGAAACAAAATTGGCTCTGGATTCAAAAATGATTGCAAAAAAGAAATATTTTTGATAAGTATCAGTGTTCTAGAGTTACAACAAGAACAAGATGTTTTCAGAGGCATGTGTCAGAGAAGATGGTAAAAAGCAAATAAATACGTAGGCAGAAGTGTGAAAAGAGTTTATAGTTCATTAAAAAGATGCAAGAATGCAGAAACTTTCCCAAGCTGCAGCTGCCCAACTCTGCACTCGCTTTGAGCAAGATCTTCTGCCAAGGTCATTCTGGGAAGCTAAAGCCTCTCAAGTGCCACAGACTCCTCTATGGGACTCTTAGACAGAAAGAAATAGAGGTGTGTGGATCTATTAAAACTACCATGTTTGGAGGAAAAATGCGGAAGTCACTCTGTCTTCTGCAATGGCAGACTAATTTTATTCTCTCTATGCTCTAGAGGAATTAAATGCTTGATGGATGGAGCCTAAGAAAATCCCAATTCAAGTGCAGAATTGTAATGCAATAATCCATGAGTAATTTGCTATATAGTGCTGGGTGCCAGGAGATGCTGGGAGAAGAGAAGGAAGCAAAAAGTTAGCAATGGGCTAAAAGACAGGCCATGCTACTTGAAGCACTGAGGAGCAGTTTTGACCATATCCACCTAACAATGCTATACTGACAGGCCTCTTATCCCATATTACCCATGAACAAAGAGAAGTCTGTGAAGCTCCAGGCCCTATGACATTCATAATATTTTTTTCAGTAATCCAGAACTATGAAAAAAACTTAAAAAAAAAAAAACCCCAAAAAAAATCAAACAAACAAAAAACCCAACAGGGATTACCATGGTGGATTTAGGTAAGAAAAGAAAAGATTTGATGCTCATGTGACTTGAGAACTGATTTCCGAGAAACATTCCTTCATCCTTCCTTCCCCTCCCCATAATGGCCCTCCCCCATGACACAATTATATACATAAATTAGAGTGAAACCAAAACCTTTTAATGTCAACGTGGTAAGCTGAACCACTTTACAGTGCTCAGTTTCAGCCTAGCTGGACGCAAAAAGGATGAACATACCTCTGCGACTCAGCACCCGAAATCCAGAATTACATTCCTGCTGGATGAAACTTCACTGGTGACACACATTAATAGCCCTGTTAAGCACAGATAACACAACGCCGCTTCAGTGTCTCACTACCAGTCCTTGCCAGTAAGGAACTTTAAAGAAACAATGACTCACGGTAATATGAATTGTCACAAGATCTCACAGAAAAGGATATGATATCTCTCAAGGATTGTGGCCCACAGCCTGCCCCCGTGTTCCGCAGCACACCTTTTCCCACAGCCAGATGAAGGCACAGATAATATGTCCAGATGAATAGACAACTGTGTTTAAGTCCTATGAATCACATAGAGCCTTTCATCACCCTTCCTAAATAACCATGCCTCACTACCAGTAAGGGTTCTGGTTTTTGATACTGCCTCTCCTCCCAGCAACTGCCTTCCCTGCTTTCTCCTGGCTGCTCCAGTGAGACCTGGCATTGCAGTGTTGTCAGCCACATGCTACTGATGGGACCTGATTCTCCAGGGTGGAAACTAATGGGAGAGAAAAGCTCTCCTTGAGATTAGTCTGACAACAGGCAGTACTTTGTTTGTATAAATGATCTTTGGAAAGCTTTTTTATCACACGCTCCCAACTATTTCTACCCAAAATTCTGTACTTTTTAATTAAAACCAGGTATTTTCTTACCTGCAGCACTGACCACCTCAGATCTGGAAACCAAAGCTGTTGTTATGCAATCAAGGCTTAAGATATGCAAAGCAGAAAGCAGGGCAGACTCCGGCTCTGCGCATCAGCTCCACCATGCAAACAGGTGAAAAACTCAAAGCCTTATGAAGGAAGAGAATACCAGCAGCTTTTCTAAGGTATATTATAAAGAAGCTTGTTGGGTGAACAGCAGCTTGGGAGCAACATTTATGTCAGATCTGTAAATTCATGAACAAATCTGAGGATTTACAAGAGCAATCCAAGTCTCAAGCCAAACCTGCTCTGAATGACAAGAGATGATTCTGCCAGGGGCAGGAAGAAATAATTAGCACTGTACTGGTGGAAGAGGGTTCAGTATCATTACTTACCCTACCCATTGGAAAAAAAAAAAAAAAAGGTTATCCTTTCAGTTATGGCAGTAAATGCGTGGCAAGATCATTCCTTATCTCTTCAGGCTTTGCCTGGCTCGTTTTATATACCCTTTGTTCTTGTTTCAACTCACCTGTTACAAGAGGGCTCTTTTTCCCCCCCTCCTTTTTAATGACCCAACACTTCAAACCGTGTTCTTTAACTCTGTCTCAGACATCTGAATTCAAAGCCTCCAGCCAAATTGTTTAAAGCTCGATAGGCCTGCATACATATTTTAAGTGGAGTTGGCAATATTTTATATCCCTGATGTTCCCCCTTCATACTGCTTTATCACTGGTGAATGTGAATGAAACCTCGACAACTAACCTGAGATCTGCAAAGATTTGCTTTTATATGGGTGCTCAAACACCTGCTGATATCAGTAGGAGCAATTCCAAAAGGCTCTGATCTCTGTATGTAACTGAAGAATAACTTTATTTGCAGAGATGCTCAGTGTGATGCTATTAAGTGGTGACCAGCAAGGCCTGTAACTCTGCAAAGTTTTTATTACAATATGCAGATTAAGACCATATTTAAGGTAAGATGTAAGTGAAGAACAGAGAAGTGTCTGAATGTACTACTGAAGCTCAAGGCATCAGTGTCCACTGGTCTAATTCAAAGTGCCCTGCAGACACTGTATTCTTTCCCCAGGGACTGAGCTACAAAAATGGAAAAGTTCTCTACAGCACAATAGCAATGAAACCCGGAAGAAGGAGTTACCTAGCAGAGGTCTATGAAAAATGTTTGAAGCCTTTAAAATTATAGAAAATAATACAGGAGAATATAAAGGACGACAAGTATTCTTTCTATGATTTTTTAAACTCTCACATTATATTCTGCTGGTCCCAATTAAGTCTCAGAGGATCACTCATAGACCCTTTCAGAATCTGCACTATCTCAGACATCTCCATGAGGTATTTAAATCTCAGCATTTTTTATCTGAATGCACACAGAAAGTTGAGGTACATGATAAAGCCATCCTGGGCACACAAACTATGCGAGACTTACTTTCTACAAACCAGGAGTTGATATATTATAGTTATAATTATATACTATATTATATACTAATTATATACTTTATTATATACTAATTATATAATTGTAACTAATATATATATTAGTTATTATATTTTTCACAGGATTTTTTCATGGAAAACCCTCTGCAGTCCCTTCCCACTAATCCAGGCTGGCTGGTACATGCAGAAGGTTCTCTCTAGATGCTTTCCCTTTAGATAGCAAAAGGAAACATTAATCAAACAAAAGATGGGAAATTATGACACTTAGCTACTAAAGTTCAGCCCCGGTGGCCGAATCAGGGTTAATCACAGCGTACAGGTGACTATCTGTCAAATGACCTATCATAACACACATTAAAATGTCTGGGTTAATCAGGACAGTAGCCAAGAATAATATTTTTCTGCTGACTTTCATAACAGCCAGTACAAAAGCAATCCCTTTGAAACACTGGTCTGCAAGCATTTGAGACAAAATTTAATTAACTAAACAAAATTCCAAATATGAGTTAAACCAAATTATACCATCTCCTTGCTGCACTCCAAATACCAGACAAAGGATCCTTTGCATGAAGTAGAGAGGGTATTAGATCTGCAGAGTTTTAGGTGTGAGCTGGAAAATGCACTGGAACATGAACTGAACTTCTGGATTGTTACCTGTGACCACATTAAAACACAGAAAGTGAGATTGAAGGCTCCTATGCCACCATCTGATAGTGAAGTGGGATTGGTTGCAAGCATCATTATGATTACTCTGCAAATTACTTAATATGTATGAGGAAGAATATCTTTGTGAGGTTATTATAAATTGCACCACTTAGTCATTAGAAAAATACCAGTGTGACTTTGTGCTCTGCCTATTTCAAACACAGCACAAGGAAATGATAAAACGGTTTTACTGTTGCCAGTAAAGACACTTGACATCTGTGAGATTACTTCCTGCTGGGGATCTCCAAGCCATTTCTCCCAAGCCTTGGTGATTAGAGAGTTGCTCAATGAGGCAGGTGTTTATCCTCAGCACAAGCAAGGAGCTAAGGCACAGGAGAGCTGCATGACTAAGGTATGCACAGGATGTTATTAATTAAGGGCAGATTAATCAGGTCCCAGCCCTGGGTGTTAATCAGAACTCTGCATTTGTCCCTGTTTCTCCCCCGCCCTGGAGCAGGGGTTCCTCCTCACCGTCACACCCAGAAATATTAACTGGGCCTGGGTCCCTGTTGTGCATTAAGTGGACCCGTGCGGGGCAGTGGACAGCTTCTGGGGAAAATTCTTGGTTTTTCCTAGACAACAGTTTGCAGGTGAGTGGGCAGCACTGCTACAGAGGAGGGAGACGAGACATGTCAGCAGCTCACAGAAAACTCATGGGCATTGTCCCCCAGAACTAGCACCGATGGGCCTGCTCAGCACCCAGCATGGTCCTAAAGGAAGGGATTTTTTCTATTTCTTTTCCATGGAAGGAAACCTGGTAGTCTGGAGGGAAACTGTATCCGTGGCAGTGCAAGTCAATGGGAATATTAAGTGTGAGCCTGGGCTTAGTGCTGAACTCAGTGACTGGAGCAGGTTGTAACGGCACACACTTGAAGTTTTACTAGAATAAGTCTAAAAGTACTCTGTTTGTGGCATATTTGTAAGCATCTGTCATGGTTTAAGTCCAGTCAGTAACTCAGAACTACATAGTCGCTCTCTCACTCCCCCACTTCTTCCCCTCCACTCCCAGAGGGATAAGGAGGAGAACTGAAAGAATGTAACTCCCACGGGTTGAGATAAGAGCAGTCCAGTAACTAACATATAACACAAACCACTGCTGCTACCACCAATAATAATAATGATGAGGGAAATAACAAGGGAAGAGAATACAACTGCTCACCACCAGCCGACCAATACCCAGCCCGACCCAAGCAGTGATCTAGCCCTTGCAGGTAACTGACCCCAGTTTATATAGTGGGCATGATGTGCTGTGGTGTGGAATACCTCTTTGGCTAGTTTGGGTCAGGTGTCCTGTCTCTGCTTCCTCCTGGCTTCCCCTCCTCCCTGGCAGAGCATGAGACTCAGAAAGTCCTTGGTCAGACTAAACATTACTAAGCAGCAACTAAAAACATTGGTGTTATGAGCGCTGTTCCCAGGCTGAAAGTCAGAACCACAGCACTGCACCAGCTACTAAGAAGGAGAAAAATGCTCCTGCTGAACCCAGGACAGCATCTGACTGGTAAGGATTTTTTCTGCCAATTTATGATCTAGAAAAGTAACAACTAAAAAACATAATTTATTCTACAAGAAACAATAATATCTCTCTATTGATGACAACTGTCATTGCCTGTGTATATCGTTACTGTTCTTCACTTGGAGTGGTTTGGTGGAAAGGATCATTATATAATTAAATGGCTATAGACAGAGATGTGTGCTCAGTGCATCAGCAGCCTTTGGCAAATGGACATTACATTTAATATGTCAGTTAGTACAAGCAAATTTCCCAGCTCTGGCCCAGGAAAGTAAAAAAAGTCTTTGTCAGACAAATGATGGATGCTTATAACATTATACAATGAAAGAAGAGCTCAGAATATATATACAATGGCTTCAATTCAAAAAGGTTTGCAGAAACAAACTCAATAATGGAACTTTTAAGTTACATATATGTAAACCAAATGGAAAGCTGAGAAATCTTCCGTCTTAGATAGACAAACTGTTTACCTAAACAGAAAGAAACATCATTAATTCTCATAAATGACAACACAAAGATGCACAGACTGATAATCTGGGTTGGATCTGCTGGATGAGGTCAAAACCATGTGCTTGCACAGCCCTTGTGCCTTAGAAGTGGCTCGTACAGCTCTGAGTAGCTTGGGCCGGCTCCTGCTTTTTCCAAGCCCAGCTATAATAACTAAAACATAGACTAATTTCCATGTTTGTGATTTCCGTTCACAGTAACAGGATATAGGTATGATTCATAATGAGATGTCCAAAGTGATTTTAAAAGATGCTTCAGATGGCACACGCCATGGTGAGACTGTGGGGCTGTCCAAGTGGGTAGAACCGCAGGAGGGAAACATGACACATGCAACCTCAGACATGTCCTTGTGCCAGCTCGCACCACGACAGGAACAGATCCTGCCACCCAGCTCCACATCGGAGCCATGCATCCGTGACACAGTGCTCCCCAGGGCACTGTAGCCCTGATCCCAAGTGTGCAAATCTGCTCACACCAGGGGCTGGGAGGGAAGAATCTATGTCCTGTGATTAACGGGAAGGAGTGGAGGGCCATGGTTTTCTTTCCAGTTTCTCTCGAAGTGTCTACACGGTATTAAGTAAATTCGTTTCTGCAGCGTAGTTTTCCCATCCGGAAAATGTGAAGGGAGGATAAGACTTAACTTCCCAAGTGCGTTAGAAAATGTAACACTTTAATGTGTATCCAGTAATTTGAAATCCCAGGATAATAGTGAGGAGAATTATTACTATTATAGCAGAAGACATTTTTACTTCTAATGCACAAAGATAACAAATAGCAAGAGAGTGAGTTTGACATTCTAACATGTATTTCATTTTTATTTTTATTTTTTAACTTTCCAATTTTTCAATAATTGAGACCATGGATGTTCAGTTCCATATGTGCAACAACCCAGTTCCAGCCCCTTCTCAGAACTGGTTGCCAGCTATCAAGGCAAATAAGAATATACTAAACAAAAACAAAGAAACAAAATATTTAAATTAAAAAAAAAATCAAAACACACACGCACAAAAAAAACCCCACAAAGTTGATACGTCTGTAATTCGCAATGATTTTCTGGAGAAGCATTTGACAGTGTCTGGGCTTAAAGCCATAGACAGTATCCACTGCTCAGTGTTGTGTAATTTACAAACTCCTGTTCTTTCAACAGCTACACAGAAAATAAAATTGTTAAGTAAATATATAGCAGAAAAACAACTCCGAAGAACAGAACAACTCCTTTATATCATTCAAAAGGTGATGGCCTCTAAGAGAGAAAACGATTTCCCGCAGTCTGCCAGAACTAGAAGAACATCAAACAAACCAAACAACATGCAAGCTATGAAAAAAATCTGCATGCCTTTTTTCACAGTAACCTCCTCTGCATCGGTATGCGACACGGAGATAGGTCCTTACACGCATCTGCCATCCAGGTAAACAGTTTTCATGAACTGCTGTGCTCTGATAATACCAGATTAGAAAAGTGACAGTAGTTGAGAAACATGGTGGAGAAAAGTATGTCTGCATTACTGAAGCTGCTCATACTACTAGGCTACGGCTTGCTTACTGTTCTGGAAATTCTTTATTCATCAGCCCCCACAGAAAGGAAAGAGCTCCCAGATTAGTGGTCCAGGGAGAAGACCTGAGCCAAAACCTGGCTCTCAGGGACCTCAAGCCAACAGTGGCTGGATCCCACCGTACCAAAGGAACAAGGCTGGTCTGGAGCAGATCGACAGGATGAGTGCTTTACCTTTCCCACAGCTGGGTCAGGAAACTTAAGAAATTGCTCCTTTATTAAACATATTAGAGACTCAGCCTTGTTTGCCTACTGATATCCTTGAAGGAAAGGAATACAAAGATGAGGGTGTGAATGCTATCTGCTATATCACCACTTTCGGGCTGCTAGGACAGTTTTATTTGCTTTATAGTAATTCATTGCCAACTTCACACATAAAAGTTAAACACGGTTTTTAATGATAGCACTCAAAACACAGTTTTCAGAAGGGAAAAAAGGGAAAAAAAGCCCACCAGAACGCAAATCTCTACTTAAAAGGGGTTAGGTGGAGGTTACCAAAAGTGTTCCCAGGTTTGTTTTTCCTCTCTGTTCCAGTAAATGTGGTGACCCCGGCCACCTGAGGGATGTAATGACCTCCACAGCTTCACCTTAGCAGAGTCTGGGGTGCGATAAACACTCAAAGGCACATACCCCATGTGGACTGGGACCATGCAGGAGCTTAGTCTCCCTCCCTCCACCACGGGGTGATGGTGTACCTTGAGCCCTGGGAGCCATTCCTGTGCTCATCCTGACCTCCTCTTGCTCCTCCCCATTCCCCACTTCACCCCACACTTGTACATGATGAGACCCATAAAGTCAGTGGGCTTTGGACCAGCCATTAAACACTGTTTTCTCTAGCTGCAGCAAGAACAGCTTAAAAAAGCTTTGCTTAAATGGAGCTATGAAAATATCAGCCACTGATCCAGAAGTTCTCAACAATTCAGTGATGCAAGGTCACTCCTAATTGCCTCCATCTTTCCTATTCTCTCTCCAGAGAATAATTACTTCAAGAAACAAAGTCTTGGTTTATTTTACTAAGATCCAGAAATTCCCTGCTTTTATAACAACAAGCAACTCCCCTCTTCTTCCGCTTTGGACTAAAGAGAATATTATCACTGTCAGTTATATGCTGGGGAACTGTTAACCCTTAACATCCGTGTGGTGAAAAAATAAACTGCAGAAATAATCACCTTGTGTTTAGAATTACTCGATACTGTTAAAACGATCATTCATTTTGCTTGTTTCTAAATGGGAAGAACAAGACCATGCTTCAAAAGCATTTATTCTGTGCATTAGCCAGAATAAAAATTTCCCTGGAATTGCCATCTTGGAGTGAGGCACAGCATTTCAAAACTTCCCTTTTGATTTTTCAAATTCAAAAGCAAAAGGGATTATGTTAAAGCAGCCTAAGCACTTAGGTTTAGGCAGCAGAGCTGTGCAATTCAATCACTGTGCTCATAAAAAAAAGACAAGTTAGGCTAATTGTAAGTAAAAGTGGAAATTGTAAGTGAAAAGTGGAATTTTAAAGTTGATCCTATAGAAGCTGTTACCTGTCAGAGAAAAACTGAGTGGTACTAACTTCTCACTATTCTTACTACAGTGTCATTATTATTACTATTGCATTGCAGTACTAAAATATTAACTATTCAACTAAACTATTGGGCAGAAACAACCCTCATGTAATCTTTTTAGGAAGAGCTTGGAAACAACCTGCAAAGACGACTGCTTCCAACAGTGAAAATCATTGAATCATCGAATGGTTTAGGCTGGAAAAGACCTTTAAGATCATCAAGTCCAACTATTAACTGAACACTGCCAAGTCCACTGCTAAACTATGGCCCTAAGCACTATGTCTACACATCTTTTAAATCCCTTCAGGGACAGTAACTCCACCACTTTTCTGGGCCGCCTGTTCCAATGCTTGACAACTCTTCCAGTGAAGAATTTTTTCTTAATATCCCATCTAAACCTCCTCTGGCACAACTTGAGACCATTTCCTCTTGTCTTGTCGCTTGTTACTTGGGAGAAGATACCAACACCCACCTCACTACAACCTTCTTTCAGGTAGTTGAAGAGAGCGATATGGTCCCCCCTCGAACCTCTTCTTCTCCAAGTTAAACAAACCCAGTTCCCTCGGCCATTCCTATGCTGCCTAGCTACCCCTGTGCTCTGCCCCTCGCAAGAGCCATCACAGCTCCTGCAAGAATAACAGTACAACACAGCAGCACTGATATGACAAGCTAGCTTTTTGTCAAGTGAGGAAGAGAGGAGTTTATTATGCTGATCATTCACCACTGTCATTTCACAACAGCTTTTATTAACAATAACCTTCTATATTCTCTTGCTTGTGACTTTCTGACAATGCCTCTTTCCAGGATAACACCTTCTTATGTGTAGCCTGAAGTTAAAGAAATATTTACAAATAAATTTGATAACAATTTTTATCAACTGATTTGCAGGTTGGACAAGTATTTTAAAAACCCTTTATATGATGAGTCTGGAAGAAACGATCTAAGCTTAAGGTCTGAAAGGTCGATTGTTTACATTCCTACAATGGAAGATCAAAGGAATTAAGATTTTGCATGGGTGGGACAGTGAATACGAAAACTTCAGCACTCTCTAGAGATACTAATGATTTTAGCAATGCAGCTTCCAGGAAGACAAGTAAGAATGATGATCCTTGTTTAGATTGGAAGACAACAGAAGAACACACATGCACAGAAAATCCAACAAGCTCAGGAACATACAGGAAGGAGAGAACTTAGTCCCTTGAATCAACCTTCTTTTCTATCCTCCCTCCAAAAAGAAATCAAGAGGGCAGGCTGGAGAAACAGTAAGTTTTTTCAGCAATTCCTAAAATCTAACCTTGCACAAATGGAGATACGTAGGGTCTCTATGGAGCAACCCACACACTTACCTCTTCCCTCTGAGCCCCTACTAACTTTTAACTGTAGACTGCTTAGCAGTACAGACCAATCACTTTTCTCATTCCTGTTGGCTTTTCACTAGTGAAGCCTCACCTAGAACTACCTGTCAGTCAGGAGGATTTTACCAAGGAAAAGGCAGAATTTCTGCTATTGGCCGTTTGCCTTTCCAGCAGGAACATCTGCAGCATAAGATTCAGCATGAGCAACCTTGCAAGAACCCAGACAGACGGACAGTCTATACAATCTAAGGAATAAATACAGAAAAGTCCCAAAATGTAAAATAAAAGTTTGAAAAAAATTAACTGTATTTTGAAATGGTTTTATTCATTATAATGTGCTACAATACCAGGAGTGTCCCTAGGTCAGCTGTAATTCTCTATGCAAAATTACTGGGGGAAAGCATGCAATTATCTATTATCAGTATTGATCTATTGAACTGGGTGCAGTATTTTTTATAGATATAATGCTCTTTTTTTGATAATGAAATTTTTTCTTCCCACAACTAGATACCTTTCCATACTTTTTATATCATTCGCAATATTTCTACTGCCTGTGTTAGGAGCAAGGCATCTTTGTTGGTAAAAAATGTCTAACGCACTTTAACCGCCTCTACCTTGATGTCCACTGACAGATTTTCAAGGGCAGATATGAATGGTCACAACCCACTTGTTTTGTAAAGTAGGGTACTCATCTCTATAAATATGCTGTGAAATTACTGTACACAGAAAACTCCATATGGCTGGGATGGTCTCACATATATAGCAACACCACAAACACTGTTACTTGCAAAGAATATATTTTTCTAAGTACTGAAGCAAGATTATCACCCAGGGTGAGTCATCATATGGAAGTCTGCATAGAGACGCTCCCAAGGACACCCTGTAATCAGAGCAAAGGTTAGTGGAACAGACCCACATTGCCATTGTCATCTGAGACAAAGGTTTTATCTGTGCAAATATCTTGCTGCTCCACATTAACAGCATTGCCACTTTAGATGGAAAACATTGGGTACTGTCTACAGATAAACCAAATATTGGCCTACCTTTCCCTTGAATATCACCTTCCTGGAGGTGACTGCATTTTCTGTGCCAAAAGAGCTAATTCAGTATGCCCACTGCACAGCTAATTGCCTGCATGCAAATAATCCTGACCAAGCTTTGTCCAATCTGCCTTTGAAAATTATTATTATTAACTAACACGCAGGTCAGAAAGCTCATTTAGATAAGTATGCCTTTCTGGGTCAGCCAGTCTTTCAGCCAGGAAACACCATCACTGGTGTAATGGTCTTTTATGATTTCCTGGAAGACCATCTTATCACAGTTATAGTTTGTGAAAGACAGTGGACTTTCTACCTTCTGATATAAAAAGGATAATATACTCAGCGCAGACTTCAGGCTGTTCAGACAATGTAAAAGTAGCACACCATCTGTCCATCTACTTTTTTCCTATTATTTGAATTTTGGAAGCATGTATCAAGCTTTTCTTAATGAATATAAGAAAGTTTCTGCACTTTGTTTGACCCTGCTGAACTTTGCAACACTGTCTTCGCAACACCCCTGCTGAAAAAAGCCACTAAATCTTACAAACTATCTCTTTGTTGTCTCTTGCTTTTTCCCAGCCCCTCCTTCCAATCCTACCGAGCCAGTTCAGCTGCACTTTTCACCTCCTCTGTTGACATGAAATGAAGTAATCACATTTATTTGAATATTCACTGCAGATCTTGTCATCATCTTAGTTTATTAGCCAAGAAGATAGTGTTTCAAGAGCAAGTCTTAAAACTTTACAGCATAGATCCACTCACTCACTAAAAGCAAAATAAGTGAATTAAAACCTCAATTCATAAAGCAAATAAATGTCATGTAGACACACTACTGAAATCAAGCCATGAAAGCTAACGAGCCTGCAAAACATAAGTACAGAGCCTGAAAATGGTCTTCAGAAATGGATCTTCAGAAAACCCCAGGTAACTCTATTAGGATGCTGCCACAGCCTGTCCCTCTGCAGAGCCCAGACTGATTCACTCATTCACCACAGGGAAACAGGAAACCCACGGGCATGAACAGGAGCACTTCCAGCCATGCACAAACAAGTTTGTGAAACATATACTACCTATGAATTCAAGGATGCATGCATACACAAAAAAAAAAACCAAACCCGCAAATGAAGAAATAGCTACAGCCTTTGGGGTGCAGTGGATATTTGTATCTGCTGTGTGACTGTTTACAACTTTTTTAACCATTTCCCCTGACATATTATTGATCTTGGGATGTAAAAATCACTATACTTACCCAAATACACAAAAAAGAGACACAGATACACAATATTAGTATTTCCTTTGTTCTAAAGGCAAAATGCATAATATATGCATTTCTACATAGTATATTCTGAAACTGTGGACTTTAATTTCTGTAAATTTAATTTACAGTCTATATGTGAAATTATGGATATTATCTTCGGGTGAAATTTTTCTTTCTCTGCCTGTCCGATTGAGTCACTCTCAGTGTCATATCTGCATTTCTGCTTAGAGAAGATGTGATTTAAAGCAAGCAAGAGGAAACCAAATTTTAAGCACCTTTGGGACAGCACAAGAGAAAGGGCATGACCTTGATTTGTATCTCTTCTGAGGACAGAGGATTCAGTGTTTAACTCCGTCACTAAAGCACTTTCCTCAATTTCTAAATTTACTGTTAAGATAAGGATAGGGAATGTGATGAGAGCCAGGGCTTTTTCACCACAATAAAAGAAGTGAGAGTGTCTTTCTAGCTGCTCTCTCTTTAATATTGTACTGAAGATCTAGGCAAAATTTGTATCTACAAGATCATTTCTGGAATTCCTGAAGAGTTTTGAGGCAAAAACATCTCTTTTGATTGGGGACTGGTGGAATTGAGGATCCAGGCATTTTAACGGAGCTCGAGGATGCTGTGTACCTTTCCAGAAAGAGGATGAAAGGTTAAAAGCCATTGACAGATAACTTTGGAAAGAAAGGGTTGTTTTCCTTCTACAAAGATGGCATTGAGAACAGATCATTTTAAAAATGTCTCAATAGCCTGTTGAAGGTCTACAGTCCTTTGAAACTCCAGTTCTCCCTTCTGCTGAAAATCTGCTCTAACAAGACTGGTCTGAAAATGCACACAATGGACCACATAAATTGCTTGTCTCCTATAAAAAACTCAAAAGGCTTTCCAGTTTCATCTTTTGGGGTTTAATCTTTTAAAAGCATGTTCAGATTATACTAATTTGAATTTAGTGACACTGTGTTCTGAAATAAATGGCCTGTGTGCACACACAGTAACACATGTGGAATCCCTTTTCAGTAATCCTCAAAGAGGCTTTTGATTTTACTTCTGATTCACCCCCCCCAAAAAAATAAAATGCCAGTGAGCAACTGAGATGCACACAGGGATTTAGATGGCTCCAAGGTCACCACATACATTTACATAGGAAACATATGGCTATGGAAAAACTCTCCACTTAGCTGTAAATGGGTTCCTTGAGGTGTTTTCACAGAATCTGATTCTCAGATGGATAAAAATCTAGCAAACCAAAGGCCAGTTTGAGGGAAATGATATCTGACTTAATAAGGCAGCTCAGCTGCACCATCCCAAGGACAAACCCAAAGCCCACAGGCTCTGGGGACTGATCCCACTGGCGTCCGCAGGGGCTTAGTGGCACCCAAGGGAAAATACTCATCCATCGTCCAGCACTATGGACATTCTTGAGAACTGAAAAGAGGCAAAATGCTTTTCACAGGAGGCAACCACCAAGTTGTAAGGTAGGTCTGTGTCTTCTTACAGTAGAGGAAACCCTTAGCAGTTGCAAAGTGCAGACAGGTAGAGGAGGAGCTGGAAGAGGTCCTTGTGCTCCTGCATGAGTCTCAGTCTCACACAGTGCTGTGAGAAGGGCCATGCACTGAGTGCAGGGCAGAGGACGCCTCTCATCCCAAGAGGCTGGGAAAGCTGGATGACTCCTGTGTCCCATCAGAGCTGCTCCCTACCCAGCACTGCCATTCACACCCTGAGAACAAGGGGAAAGCTCCAGCTATTGTCCAGGTCCTGAAAGTCTATTATCAGAGAATAATAAGCCTGAAATGCAACAGGTTTTTGGTGAAGGAAGCTTCACGTGACTCATCCATCACAAGTTTTATTATTGCTTCAGACCCTACTGCAGTTTTACAACCAGATGTTTTAGGGACCTTGCATTTTCACCGTGAAATATTCCCTCTACCATGTTTAAAGCTGACAGGCAAGTAGTTGTAAAGTCAGTCATAATAGTCAAAGCTGGCAAGTTTTGCCTCAACACAATAAAAAAATCTGTTATTAGTACTTTGTGATTAATGACTGTATTTTACAAATGTAAATTAATAAGTATAATATACTCTCAGTATTTTATTGCAGCTTTTATGATATGACAGGCAAACCTATGAAAACATATTTAATGTATTCGCATACCCATATTGTGTGTGTAATTTACACAAACTGTAAAGATGGCTTAAAATGCGTCTAAAAAAACCAATCAAGGTTAGTAGGACTGCAAGGCAACCCATATATTCATTATGGTTGTATCATTTAGATGAAGACTTTTGCATTCTTCCTAATCGTTAAATATCTGCAATTTAGGAAGGAAGAATTAGAACAAATATTGTGTTGGAGGTTTAGCCTAGTGAGAACTTTCCCAAACACACAGAGGTTACTGCAGCCTGAGGCAAGGAGAAAAGGGTGAGAGAAATTCCATAAGGGAGCAATATTAGCCCCCAAGAGAAGAACAAGCAGAATTAAGAATTGCTGCAAGCTCTTTTAAGCACTATTGATTTGCTGAGCTCAGACACGGACAGTGTTTGGCAACCTGTGCTTGATTAACTGGCCACCACTTGCAGCCAAGGCTTGCAGAGAGTGTAAGGCAGCAAATGGGTATATTGCCTCAAACAAAACCTTTATATTAAGTATCAGCTTTACTGGCTCTAAATCAGGTTTCCCGGCAGCTGCAGCAGCTCCTGCAGCAGGGAAGGGGCTCTCACGGTCTGAGCTTGGCTGGTGCAGAGGCTCCTGCAGCCTCTAGGAGGAGTATTCTGCAAGCCAGCTCCTTGTGCCCTCACATCTTCCCATTTTCAGAGCAAGAACCAGCTCCAAACCAGGCTCCTCCAATAGGTTTTTTTTTGCAGTATTTACCTATTATTGCTTTACCCACGTGTGCAATCAGCTATCCGCATTCTCGGCAGGTGCTGTTCGAGTCTTTGTAGTTTCTTTTCCCCTTTCTCACATGAAAACAGAAGTCCAAAGAATCTGGGTTTTGGCCTTAGTTTGATGTCTAACTTTTTCCTGCCTTGTTTACACAGCCATCATCCCCTCAGTGCCCTGTGCTCTGCGCTCTGCAGTTAAGACAGTATTGCAGGATCTCCTAGGAACTGAGTAGGAGGGGGTGTAAATCTCCACTTGGTTCCCTCCTCCCTTTCCCTTCCATTCTGGATGTGCTGACAGTACATCCAGAAATGGAGAGCAAATGCAGAAATCCATTGCTGCAGTGAGTCCCAGGAAATCAGTGGAACAATCCCAAGTTCAGGTTCAGCAGTAGCTGGCTGACAGCAAAAATCCTGAAGGCAGCAGGTTATTTTTTCCCCTCCCAACTGTTTCACATAAGAAAAAAAATCACTTCCCCTAGTAAGTCAAAATACATCATCATAATTTATTGACCCACTATTAAATGAAAAATATGTTTTGAACATCTGGATAAATGCATATGTGTGTGTGAAACAAGCACTTTGGGCAAATTCTAGACTGTAGGAACAGCAGATATGACTAGACAAATCTAGAGATAAGTAAGCTCCTGGGTCAAATACCCCAAGGGGCAGAAATCTTTGTTCACAGTTTATCTGTGTCCTCTTGGGGTTCCTGCTAATCAGAGATATATGTACAGTTAAGAAAGCAATTGAACAAAAGAAACTTGAGGATAAACTAAACTAAATAAAATAAGAGGATTCCAGGGAACCCCCTACTCAGACTGGGACTAAGTAATTTAGAGATATTTTAATTTAGAGAGATCCCACCCAAGAACAAAATGGATGTGAGCTCATCAGAGGCCAAAACCTGTATGCTGCAATAGAACAGACAACGTGGTCTGCTCATAAATGCTAACAAAGGCAACTTTTTTCACATTGGGAGTTTCAGGGCTTTACTGTCTTTTAAAGGCAGTGTTTTATGGAGCAGAGCAGTGGACACATGCCCATATCTAGCACTTGTTGATGCCATGCAAGATGTGTCTTGCATTCAGCAGGGCTCACACCAGCAGCAGTTCCCAGGCTCAGCCCTGGCATGGTAAACTCACCTTCACTGGAAATTTGGAGCATTACAAATTATGAAAAAGACATTCATTTGAACTGAAGCAATCTCTGAGACATTTGTCTTCAAAGGGAGGAATAGACCCTGTTCTTACATGTAATGTTCTCTCTATGAATTTCAATTTCAATCAATTTCTGCATTATTAATTCAGTCAACCACATGAATACCCCAAGAACCCAATGCATCCTTTGATTACAGATGAAAAAATGTATGTATGAGAGCCACATTTTCAGAAACAGGCTCCTCTGGTCAGCCTGAGCTGACCTAGCCAGTAATCTGACCCCAGCAGCTCTCAGTTATGGTCCCCACAGGATTAAGATGCTTGACTTTGCTAGAAAATAGATCACGTAAAAAAGTTTGCTGGCAACTTCTGAGAACTCGAGCTCAAGGGATATGTGCTATAGCATGCAAATTTACTAAGGGATAGGGTGTTCTACGCCTAAAAACTGTTGTAAAAACCATACAGAACCTCACAGGAGCAGCTTTTCCAAAGGAGCTGATTATCCAGGCCAGAGGAGGATTTTCGTATTCAGCTGCTAAGGATGAGCTTGCATAAAGTCTACTCAACTTTGATAGTAATCCAAATAAGCTTTGGTGCTTTGGTTTTGGTGTTTGGTTTTTGTTGTTGTTTTTCTGTGGGGTTTTTTGGTTGGTTGGTTGGCTTTCTCTTTTGTTTTGGTTTTTCCCCTTTAACACTGAGGTAATTCCTCTACTACAATGCACTTGAAATAACATGACTGAAGCGATTTTTTACTGATGTTGGTTGCATTCAACAGGACTGTTTTGGTAGTGAATAGGGAAAATCCACCTCATAATTAAACAATAATTAGGACATCTTGGATAAAATAAGAAAAAATAAATCTTTGGGACCAGGACCCATTGGTGTTGCAAGTTTGGCCATGAACTTGCACAACAGTGCTCTGCAGATGCTCCCCGGAGGGACTGCGGTCCACACGACCGATGACAACCTCAGTATGAAGGTGCATCCCTGTGTTTCTTTCTGACATGATCAGCACACATTTAACATTATAAAATACCAAATAACCATGAGCAGCCTCTTTCTTCATCCAGTTCATCTCGGAGACGTCTGCTTCAAAGCACAGATGGGTCATTAACATATGACTGCTGTTGGGCATAAATAACCAAAAAAGTACCTAACACAGCTGGAGTCGAGCACATTCTGAAACACTGGAAACAAAAGAGGCAAACTTATCCACCCCATAATTCCTGCAGTTAATGGAGGCTGGTGAGCAGCACTGAGAATTGGGCTGCCTGCTTAGACACAGAGAAAGAGAATTTATAAACCTAACCCTTAGCCACCAAGTTTGAAAATGGCCATTTTACTCTCCCTATGCTTCTGTTTCTCTCCTTGTAAAAGACCAACTTACCTATATGGTTAAATACTGTGAAATATGATATCTGTAAAGTGCCTTGGACATGTCAGCTAGAAGATGCTGGAAGAAAGTAAAACCCTACCCTCATTTTCCAAGGAGAAAATTCAAAATTCTAGGCAGTTTGCCCAGTCATGACATTTTAGGCAGATTACCACTGGAAAACATTTTGTGCCATCCTGAACTGGTTTTCTCTGTGATGGGTTTAACACAACGCCAGCCATAAGCTAACATGAAATGAAGGCTTGCCTTGTTTCCTAAATAACATCTGTAATCGACCCAGTTGTCCTACCTTATTTTAACAGTTTGCTGTTACCCTGTGGATGACAATTAGCAGCTGTAAGGGAGCAGCGGTGCTGCTGGCTGTTGGAAGGGCAGCTGAAATTCCAGTGCAATCACCCCTGCTCGCAGCCAGGTGCAGGAACCCATCCTTTCACAAAATATGACAGAAAGTCTTGTAATAACATTTCCTGAGTACAACCTGGGGACCATTTGGGAAGAACAGTGTGAAGTCATAGAGGTAGTATTACCTATAAAATGTGTGAAATATTAATAAGGGCAATATTTCTTCATCACATAAAAAAAGAAACCCCACCAAGATGTACATCACTACTTAACTGGATAACCACATTCCTAGGTATGAAGCATAAATCTCAAAAAAACCCATAATTTTCTATCAATCAGCAAAAAGCACACATATACATGTATATAACATCACACATCGATTTGTCATGGCTTAGAAGCTCCATCAAACACATTTTTTCATTAGCAGTTTGTGGACACTGACTATTTCTGTCTTGAGTAAATGACTGACCAGACAGTTTTATCCTCTAGATGAGCAGTGGATGAGAATGAACTCTGACCCATTTAAATTAAGTCTAATATTTATTGTTCCGGGCTAACAATGGTCTTGGGAAACACTGCCTTTGACCTGCTGTGTACATACAATCATACACATAAAGGAACTATACAAAATAGAGCCTGGATTGTTTAAAAGATAAGCCAGTTCTCCTGGGGATGAGGATTCGTGTGCAGGAGACTATATACAGGTGAACTTACTAAAGACTTTTATAAATTAGACAAGATTAGGATAATTATGATGCATTTTCTGTCAGTTTTTCAGTAAAAAACTTTACTTCAGAAGCATATAACAGACAGTATTAGCCTGCTAATCACTTTGATTTTGCTAATAAACAGATAATACTGGACTAATGTTGGCCTATAAACAGTGTATTTTCAGTAATCAGTTTATGGCCTATGTGGACACTACAGAAAATAAATATTTCAGTTGTTCTTGCTTTCCTTATGCTGCTTTTTAATTTTTGGTGATTCACGTGACTTTTAATACAGTTTCTGTGTGTTATCAGTTTTAGTTGTCAGTCTCTAGTGCTGGTTTCTGGAGTGTCTAGAATTACAATTCCAGTTGACTGACAATTGCAGGATATATTACATTACTACACATGTATCCATCATCTTTACATCTCTGATTTAATGAAGACAACTTGATCAACCTCTCCCCTCCCCCGCCTTCTTACCCCAAGCTTATGTCACAAAAATGGAATGGAACATTCATTTTGCTTATAAGCTACCTAATAAAAAGTAAAATATACAAACAATATTTGAGAGCTGAAGGAAGCAGTAGGCTAATGTGATCCTTCATACAATGTAGAAACTATCCTGCCATATTCTGTCAGTATTTTCTGCTAGCTTTTTTATCAACATATTTTCTGAACATACTATGAAAAAGCTCATACAAAACTAGCAACCAAAATATTAGTTAATGGGTAGTTCCATGGAAATAATAGAAACAACCTTAACTCCCACACATGCTCTGCAGCTGGACCAAGCATGACACTGTGGGGAGTGCATGTCACCCAGTCCTGGCTGGGTCATCCCTGTCCTTCATGAACACCTCTTGCACACCCCCTCATCTGACTCCTCTCGCAAGTGCCCAGCTAACACCTGCTCACATCTGTGGGGAGGGAAGCACCAGCCCCACGAGGACAATCCATGGCATTAGAAGAGGCAGCAACAAGACCCGCTGCTCTGAGCCTGGCCATGGTCTCACTTTCATGTTGCTATCTATGTCTCACCAAGAGCATATATAAGAATGGTTTCTTGCCTATTTTTTGGTTAAATAGTCCAGAAATTGCATTTGCATGGATTCACACTGGACATGGTCTGGGGGTATTTGTGTATTTCAGCAGCCTTTACTTGCTGTTAAAACACTTTTAATTCTTGGGTGCAAGCTGCCAATGCTGGACACAGACAGCAGATTCCCAAGTCTGATCCTGGCCTGAAAAGGGTGTTTTTCTCCGCTTCTTTGGTGCCCTGCACCAATGCATTATGAGCCATAAGGCTTACTTTGGAAAAATGGTAACATTATATTAAATCTTCGCAACACTGCATTTCTCATGGTCACAATAAGTTTGATGAGATTAGAAAATATATCAGACTGTAGTACATGTTCACCATCAAGGAACATAAAATGGCTTTATTGTACATTGGTAATAAAAATATTAAATAAATACTGCTGACCTAATTTTTTAATGTTCTTATAGTTGGCATTATATATGTATATGCACACAGGCACATTTTTCATATATTTAACCAGTAATAACTTTTATCACCACAATTTTGCTATTGATTGCTTCTTTAACAGCAAAATGCATCACAAACAGAAACGAATGAAGCTGTCGGGAAGAAAGTTCTATAGTAGCTTTACTGTCAATTCCCATCATAAATAACCATGACATCATATGAGTCTTATCTACGGGTTGCTGTTACTGATCAATGGCATCACTCTAGTAGTGTAAATAGCTTCTAATGTCCCATCTTCCACCTCCAAATAGATTCTGATTATTTATGATAGCTGTTAGGTTACAAGTCTGAGCTGTGGTTTGGATTTATTTTCTACTTACAGCTGCTGTGGATTTCAAGTTAGATAGGATTATTTTTTAGTTAAGATGATGAAATGGGATAGAACTGTCATGGAGCCTAGGAAAACCTTCATCTCATTTACCCTCTGTAGCAATTTGACTGTGAATCCAAAGACCTTAAAGGCTTTTCATTAAATAATTCAAAATGTTAAAACAGAGAGTACTGATTACTTTTCCTAGGTTCAGCACAGTGTAATCAATTTACAGTTAAAAAGAAAACGAATATTTTTTTCCTAAAAACGGACTTTCATTATATGCAGAACCATATAACATAGCCTTACAAAACTGTCACGAAAATATACCAGCTAACAGAAAAATCTACTTGTCAGCTTTTCCCGTGGTGATCATGAAAAAACTAATGATGTTTTACTCACTCAAACAAAAACTATTCACCCCCGGGCTAGTCGATATTTGGAAGGATGATATAATCTCTATATTTCTTATGATAATGAAAGTCATGTCTGCCTGACTACAGAGTTCCAGGCATTTTTTTTATTTTCTTAATGTCTATTGCATTCTCATACCCCAAACACTTCTTATAATTGAGAACTGGGGCAGTGGACACACAGAACAGCAGCACACTGGGAAACAAACGCACATAGATTTCCACTTACCACAACTGAATAAAGGAGTCAATGGTGCGTTAACTAATTCATTATTTAAATTTCCAGAGTCAAGTTCCTCTCTTGCACATTTAGCAAGCGCACTAAGTTGAGGGGTATTCTGCAGAGAACGGGTCATTTTTCCCAGGATCAACAATAATTAGTAAATGGTTAGTGTTCTCTAGCTCATTTGTCTAAAGGAAACACCCTAATGACACTGAGGGGAAAATCAATAAGGATAAAAATGCAGAAGTGATAAATATTCTGCTACTCTTATCCTTTTGTGACCTTCTGAGGGTTTTCAGATTTAAAGACTCATCCCACTACAGTCTTTTATTCCTCTCTTTACCATAACTCATCAGTTAATATGTAACTCCAAGCTGATTACAACTTATCTATAAACGTCTTTTATGCAGTAGCAGTGCCCAAGCCTCCTGGTGGAACAAACCTGATGCATTCTTTTTTTTTTTTTTCTTTTCTTTTTTTTTTCTTTTTTTTTTTTTTTAGTTTCCTTTATGACAACTGAGTAGCAAAGGATAAAACACTCATGATGGTATTTGGTGTGATAACCTGCCAATGCAGAGATCTTTGGGTTTGGCCTGAAAGAATCCAAAACACGCTCCAATCTTTGTATCTGGGTGACAAGCACTTATTTTTCCATCCAGTATTTCCTCCTTAAGATTGTTCAATTTAGTGAAGAGCTGTTGTGCTTATAACAGCACACACCTCCTAGCACTGCCTTGCCGCAGTTAAAGAGTAACCACAGCACCAGGGGTCACCTAGAAATGGAAAGTCTTAGAAACATGCCAACAAAATCACCGTCTGGACTGGAGGGTTTCAAAAGACATTTTAGTAATTAGCAATAAAAACCTGATGGCACTTCTTCAGTCGCTAGTATTGTTTGGACTTACAGAAGTACACGATGATATTATCGTTTTCACACGTCCCTTCTCCTCCCCGCAGCGGACTTTGCCTTTTTTTTTTTTCTCTTTCCTCTGTTCTATGATCTGTGTTTCTTATGCCTTAGGTAAACTTAAATCCTCGGCAGAGAGAAGGAGGGAATGTGGCTGCTGGGCACTGACAATAGCTGTTTTGTCACAGCCAGGCTCTGGTGGCCATCAGGAAGTGGGGACTAGTCCAGCCACTTGATGCCAGGGTGGATGATTTATTGCCTAGTGTCTTCAGTGGCAATTGGACCCCTTCCCGCTGTCACTCATGCCTTGCAAAGATTCGGTCCTAAAGAAGAGGTTCCCCCCTGGTCTAAAGAGATTACAATGCTTGTCATAAAGTGTCTTTTAGTGGAGGGAAATGGGTATGAAAATGGGTAAAGAAAGGAAACAATCGGAAGAGGAGAGAAGATGGATGTTCTGTAACCTTTTCTCAGAGACCCATTTCTTCTTCTTTTTCTCCTGTCTTTAGCAGGTTTTTGTTTTGGCTGATGACAATGCGTAATAGCCTGATAAATTGATTTTGTGAGTCCCCCTTCTCATCTCTTGAGAAGACACTAACTCGTTGGGACTTCAGAGGACTCTCGGAGGCAGGAGACAACAATTAGTTTGTTGGGGATGTCAGAAAGGAGCTTCAAAGTTTTGCCAGGAAAAATCCTTTCTGACAGATCAGTGCTGACAACGTTGGCAGCTGCTAGGAAAAGTGGAGCTGGAAACTCTCTCCAACTCTCAGGAGCAGGGAAAGAGCAGGACATTAACTCTGTACAGCGGACTGGGTGCTGGTGCATTTGTTTTTCACTGAAGCATATATGGCGATAACAGGATGAAAGAAGTGTAAAAACCATTTAAAATAATATTTTTCAAGGGTTTGTTTTCTGGGGTTTTGGTTTTTTTTTCTTTTAGCAAACCTTAATACAGTATCTTAAAAATTCCCACAAAATCAAGAAAGCATATCATAGCAAGATATGCTTCCCCAGGGTTGAAATGGATGGCCTTGATACTTTTTTTTAAGGACTCATCATAGGAATGTGGTTTTAATAGTGAAACTTTAAAATGGTTTCTCCCTCCAAAACCCAGGAAAATCCTTCATGGCTTTCTAATATGTCAAAACCGACTGCAGTGAGGTATGTCTTTGTGCATGCCCTTACAGGAAGCCCCGTGGAAGAGCTCTGCGTATAAAACCTCATTTTAACAATCTAACTTGATTTCCTTAACCTGAAAAGATCAGCTATTTCCTTAAGGTAAAAGCACTGATCAGTCCAGGCTTGTTGAAAATAAGCAGCTAGAACTGTTATTGATGTATCACAGATCCAGAGAGAAACTGTGTTTTCCTGCAATCACCGTGTTTTGGAAGGAGGATCTGACAATCAAACCTGGCAAAGGCTTTGTGAATTTCCACAAAAGAATCTCAGGACAATTAGTCTCTATTAAATAGATAGGTAAATGTTACACAATACCACTGCATTCCTGTAGAAGTGCATTGCGCATGTTGATATGGGTTCTGGCACAACTGTTTGTTTATAGAATCATTGAATAGCTAGGGTTGGAAAGGACCTTAAGAGCACCTAGTTCCAACCCCCCTGCCATGGGCAGGGACACCTCACACTAAACCATCCCACCCAAGGCTCTGTCCAGCCTGGCCTTGAACACCGCCAGGGATGGGGCATTCACAACTTCCCTGGGCAACCCATTCCAGTGCCTCATATATGAAACGCAAGCATACATGTTTTATTTTGCTATAGTTAATATGCATTTTTATGCTTAATATTGTGCTTATTGGTAAACAGTAACATATACACATGCAGTCTCCAGGCTCTTCTGTGCTACGATGTAACTGGAGATCTCACAGAAGCAGAAGTAGCTTTTACTTCAAAATCTCTAGAGAATACAAACTCTCAATGCCAATATTCCTATGTGATAATGTGATAAGTAAATAAAAATTAATTTAGAAAACTTTAAGAATTTTTTATCTTTCTTATCCTATTTCCCAATATGCATATTTGATACAGGATAATAACTACACGTGTTATTGCTTCCGTTTATTTCCTTGATAAACTGCAGTGAGCTGGGAAAAAATCATGTCATGTCAGTACTGATTCTTCACAAACAAGTCTTCCACTGAACAGCAGCTATTTTAAAAGGAAGAGGAGGGATGAAGTGTATCAATAAGGAATTAAACCAGCCCTTTTAAAATCATGGAGAAATGGAAATGTTGTACATTCAACAGTTACAGCCAATTTCATGAGAGTATAAATTGCCTTGGCAAAAATCTCTTTAGATGTATTCATACTGTGGCAAAAGGCGTAACACTGGAGTAATAATTGCACAGTCATTTTCTACCTTTTAAAATCATATCACTCCAAATAATACCAATCTGAGTTATATCCTGCTAAATGAAGCCCATTAATATCACACACAACAAACATATAGCAGATCCTAAATAAATTCAAGATTATTGTGAGGGTGAGACAGATCTGATATATAAAACCCATCTTGAGAGCTGCAGACTAAAACTTAAGTCAAGCAGACATTTCTCAGTCTATTGGCTGTTTTGAGTTGCTGCTACTGGGTGGAAGAGGAGAATCAGTGTATGTGGGAAAAAATGTTGCTTGAGTGGGAGAGAAAATGTTTTTTCTCTTTCAAAGACACACTAAAACTCAATCAGGCTATTAATCAAATAGATAAAACTGGCACTTCAGTCCCTGCCGCTAACAGAACTCTGTGCAGTAACAAAACCTTCTCAGCACACCAGGAGACTCTTAAAATTCAAGCACTCTCAAACTTAGCAGCACCCCTGAGAGCCACAAATTGAGAGAAATTAATTCTGTGCCTCTGCACCCCTCATTACCAGGAGAGCTGAAGTAGGTCAAATGCAAGTTAATCTCTTAAATTCCACTTTTGTACATGGATGTTAAAGCAGCCATTACTTTTGCACTAGCAAATGTCTCCAGGCTAAAGTGCAGAACTTTAATAAACCATAACAGGTCAGCATTGAATATAATTCCAGCTAAATGCCTGAAACTTATTTTTTACATTCTGAGTGTCCTCTGAAACAACCACCCCATGCATTACTGTAACAAGCATGTCTGAAGAGTTTAAGCCGCACTTAAATGACTGTTTACAATAAACACTTGATTATTTTGGAATCTGTAGATGTGCATGAATGTTAGAAAAACTTATTTTTTATCTCAAACATGAAACAACAATGCCAAATAGAACAGGGTGTTAAAAGTGCTGCTGAATTTATCATCCCAGGAGAGATGCATTTTCAAGGAAGCAAGCCTGACCATGCAGAATGAAGCAATAACCCCCTTACATAACAACACCTATATCAACAGATGTCTAGCAAAATATAAACGTTCTAGCCCTTATTTCAGCTCACATTATACAAAGGTGGATCAGGTGTGGTGTTATAAAGCGAGCAGACTCCTTTGAAATCTAGTCTGGTCTCTACTGACAAAACCCTCCAAAATTGTATTTTGATTCCTTCTGCTGATACACCAGTCCTGAATGCCCAACTTTTAAATTTCTTTCCTATGCAATACAGTCATGTGAAGGAAATATGAGAGGCTGGCACTACCCCTCCTGTTAAACACACACAGTGGACAAGCTGTGTGGATCGGTTTAAACCACGACAACAAGCAGCAGCATTCTGCCTTCCTCAAGTCACAGTCTCAGCCCGTGTAAACCCACCCACAAGGTGTAAGAAGTGCCATGTTCATGTTCATCTTGGGTGATTAATGCAATCATAGGTTGTGGGTAATATACCTCCATCGTACCTCCCACACAACTCCTGCTAATTCCAGAGGGACTTGCATATAAGGGAGCAGCATGTTAGATTTCCCACAGCGGCTTCCCTTCTCCTGATAATTCATCCATGGGTGACATCCTTAAAGACAACAGCAATTCCCATCCTAAAGATAGATTTACATAAAAAACCTAGTAGGGTCACACAACTTTAGGTCAACACCACACCTTCATACAAGCTTGCCATTACACATTTCTCCCTGCTCCTAATGTATCTTCAGAAAACACACCATTTGTCAGAAATCTCAGCTAGCTATCTCCATTTCCAGTGTCAACTTAAATTCAGTAGCCTTCTACAGTATAGCACCTACAAGATCACTAGGAAAATGTTTTTTTTTTTTAATTTTTGAAGAAACAAAACAAGCCCAATACTACAACAACAAAAAATCCACAACCATAAAATAAATAAAAAAAATAAACTGAAAAAGAGAATTGTTATATGGCAACAAATAGCAGTGTTTTTTCAAAATATTGTTTAGATTACTATAAAAACAAAATGCAAAAGCTCTGCTTCTACATGTACAGCCTATGTGCATAGGTAGTCATATATTTATTGCTATGATCATGTGTTAGACAGCTGTGTTGATTCTTCCATATCTCTCAAAGCAAGTAATAACAATTTTTGGAGGTAATAAAATCTCATGTGTCTCTTGTATTAATGCATTTCTATCACTAGCTTCTTAGACGCATTTGGAAACAATCAAGTTCTTATTTTAAGGAGCCTTAAGATAAGGTATCTGTGAGCTCTACACTTGGGGTAATTGATCACATTTGTTTCCTGTATGCAGGTTTGACTCCTCTTTCCCTTAAACTTGGCATGTTTCTCATTACCCTGTGCCTTGTTAGCCTAGTAGAAATGTTCTACCGTGGTGAGTGAAAACAGGACGATACTATTACAAACCACATCTAATCAGGGATGGCAGCCCTTCTCCATCTCCGGGAACTTTAGCACCCCTAATGCCTTTCTGCAGAGTCCTCCTAAGGATGAAGGTATACACTGCTCTTCTGCCAATGGGTTTAGTGGCACTTCTGGCCTTCAAGCTGGAGTCCTACAAAGCAGCTCTTCTTCAGGATGGAATCCCAAGCACCAAATAAAGATATGAAGTGTTTTGTTTCTGATGATGGCAAAGTGTTAGCTCTTCAAGGTGGATTTAGGAAGCATCATTTGCCTTATTTGTCAAATGCTACATGGTACCATTTGTCTGCAAAGGGTTTTTTAATTTCAGAATACAGCCACCTTGCTATTCACTACATTTAAAAAACAAACAAGCAGAAAAAAAACAACCCCAAAACATATAACTTTCTCCCAGCAAAAGAAAAAAAAAATAGGCTTTTTCATGGTCTGTCTTTACACGGAGTTTATAACGGTCCTGTTAGTGTAGCTCATTCTCTGTTTATGTTAAAGGAAAGTCACAGTGCTACATCCATTTTTCACCAGCAGAGAATTTGTCCTCATTTATTTTGATTGAAAAACTGCTACTATGTTAAATTGTAAATGAACTGGTCCTGTTGCATGAAAAATACACAGTGCTGTACTTTTAATTTCCTCTTCTTTCTTCTTTGCACTCCTTCCCACCCCCTTTCCTCCCAACAGTCAGAGTAAGAAAACTTAAGCATTTACCAGAAAGACAGAGAAGCAGCTCCACCTCTAACCTCAAACCCATGCTTGTACATGAAGCAGCAGGGAGGATTTTAATCAGGCCTTGCAGGCCCTGAGAAATCACCTACGTACAACACAAAACTGCTGCAGGAAGAGAGGCTAGGAGGAGGCAGGCTTTAGGGGTATTTCATTTGACTTGCTACAGACTTGTTTCTTGTAATATCCCATTTAAATAGCCAGGGAGATTTTACCTACCAAGAAAATAGCCTATAACAGGTTTTAAAACTCTTGCAGCTGGCCAGGTTTGGTATTCCAAGGTAAAAGTCTGTTACCACTAAGGCAGCTGCAATGCTTTCACTAAGTGATGCAGAATGTGTTTCTTATATTCAAAGACTAAATTCAAAGCTATTATTAGCAGCACTATCTTAATCTCACTGAAGTTAACATTCAGAATTGCTACACCTGAAACATTTCAGTTTAGGAGACAGCAAATACTTCATTAGCGAGATGATATACCCAGTGAGGAGACGTTACTGAGTTTAACGGACAGTTTAAAAAAAATAATAATTACTAAGCAGGAAAGAAAATCCTGTACTTATACTGAAAAGAAATCTCATCAAATAAGGAAACATTTTTGCCTATTTCTAGTCTGAATTCCTCTTTTCTAAATACGCTTTTCATGCTGCATTTATGAAGTTCACTGTAATCTACCTAATTTGTTCCCATGCTCTTTCTGGGCTGTCTTTCCTCTCTGACCATCTAGAGAACTTCACACATTGTCAACCTATCATAGGTGAAAGCTTTTGAAGATCTACTACTTTTCTCCGAGCCTAATAAGGTCAGTGACCTTTCAAGCTCTACTATTTCCTTTTCTATCATTAGCCTGATACGTGCATCAGCTACCTCTCAATTTTCTTTATCTCTTCAATGCCTCACTTCTTCCTTTGGACGCTGTCTAATTAGGAACTTAATTTCCTCTTCCCTGATGGAGTTTGTGATAATAGAGAGATCCTATTCACCCCTGAATCGCAGAGCAGCACTACGATTTCCTGCCCAGGGGTGTCTTCAGGTATGTTAACTAATTTTCATGGTAGCAGCTCTGTCACAAAACCACAATAGACTGACAGCTTATCGCTCCTGTAGGAAATACACCCACGGAGAACAGTCCTGCCCACACTCAATCAGGTTCACTTTGGAGGGAAGTACAACTGCAGTTGTGGAAGCAGCTAAGGATGAGGTTCTGATGCCCTGCAGACTCCACTTTGCTTTGAAATCCTTCCTGCAGCCAGTACTGGATTCTCTGCAGAAAAGGCACCAGCTTTTGGGAGACCTTGTCACATCTCTGTTTCCCAAACACCCTGTGCTCCAGAAGAGGAGCTGCCTCTGCCCCAGGGCCTTGTGTCACAGCCATGCCCTCTCTGCTTTTCCTACGCACAAGTGAATGAACACCTCAGTTACATGGGGGTACAAGAGGCTAGTAGTGACCCAGTATTTTTTTCAGGACTGAGATTTTTAAAGTCATTCCAAAAAGTGCCCGATTTTTGCATGAGCAATTGCAGGCACGGGAAATGCATTCTGTGTGAAAAACCTTCATGTTAATTTAAAACCAAACTGATGCCCAAATCAAGTTTCTGTTACCTTTTGCTACACCATTAAGAAAATTTATGATTTGCTCAGTTTTCTTTAGGCCTCTTACTGCATTTTTCTTTCCGCAGGCACTGGCTGCTCTGCAAGAAGCTGTGCCCTTCCTCCCCAGTGAGGAGCTGTGCCAAGGCTGCTCTGCCATCTTTAAGATGCTGAAAAATTTTTGGTAGGAGACCCATAATTACTACTTCACCCGTGGCCATCTCCATTGGCTTGCATAGCAAGCACTAGGAGCAGACTTGTGCTTGTTGCATCACTGGAGGTGCTGGTGTTATGTATCAGGAAGAGATTTGGCAGCAACAATCACATCTCTAAGGGAAATCTGGGCTCCGGCTGCTCAGTCCCTGATGGAAAAAGTGTCAGGGCTGCCCAAGGCTGCAGGACTGGCAGAGGCAAGGACACATCCCAGGGGAGATGCTCCCACACTCACCATCCTGGGACAAAGGGACAAGAGACACTACCTGAAATCCCCACCTCTTTCCCCATCAGCATCTCCCAGCAGAAAGCATCACCTGCCGCCTTTAGCACAGTTCCTCTATGCTGCAAGGAAGTGGATGCTGTGAGGTTTAGGCACTGTGGGGTGGGACTGGGGCAGTCTGGGCTCCCTGCCCCACTTGCCTGAGGATTTTGTAGGCTCCTCAGTGCGGGGCAGACTCCCTTGCACCATGTACCCTGGTGCCTAGCAAAAAGCTTGCTCAAGACCACTACCAGCACATGCAGAGAAGATTTGTTATATAAATAAGACATTTGTTTGTTTGTTTTTGCTAGTCTCTTGAAAGCCTCAAAAATTTAGAGATGAGCCTTGCCTGAAACCCCTCACCAACACCATGGCATCTGTTTCTCTCTTGCACACCTGTATCTCAACATGACCACGTTCCTATTTAGATTTTTGTGATCTACAAAGTTTCTTATTAATCTTTTGCCACTGAACTAAAGCATTCCCTTCTCCAAACAGCATTAAAATAAAAACTTTTAGACTGAGTGGTGTATCTAGAGACCATGTGTTCTCCAATATGCCTGTGTTTGCAAGTTTTCCCTTCCTTTCTTAAGCTGGGGTTTGAGATTTCAGTTATTCTGCAAACAAGACTCAAGTGAGACACAATTAGACTCCCCTGGAGACTGACCCCTTATAGTGCCCACCTGTAGCCAGACCCAGATAGCATCCCAGTGCAATGAATTAGCACTCTAAGCTGATTAGAGCAGCTCTGCACAACTCTATTTTATTGACACAATGAAGAGACGACAGAAAAGGGGCTGAAATGAGAAAATCATTTCCATGCTGACTGAATTAAAAGAACAAAAGAGCTCCTTGCAGTTGCAGCATTCAATTTGTCAGAAAAAAAGGAAGCCACTTAATGGATCACAATAGATCTGAGCAGACAGATGAAATTTAAAACTTCAGCATGAGCGCGATTACCAGCTAAACATATTCTCAATCATTTCCTCCATATGCTTAATTTAGTTGGATTGTTTACTTCAGGGGGTGTTGCAAAAATACTATGCGAGATGTCATCTCTTAAGTGTCTTTGCATCCCATTTTTCCAAATCAGGGAAGGTTGTTGCGTTGTCTGGTAATACATTTTGTTATAACACAAATTGCACTAAATTGTGGCTGACTACGTTTCCCTTTTCCCCCTGCTTCCAGGAGCAAATTAATATTTGCAGTGTATAGGAACAAATAATGCAAGATCATCTTATTCAAAAGGAGACCTAAATTGATTATAAATCACATGCATTATTCTGCTCTGCTTTGAAAAGAATGAACATACTGCAACTCATATTCTAGCAAAATGTATTAGTTTGTGCCACTATAAACAGCCTTCTTGTTAAATTTAGGCTTAAGCTAACAGTAATAAGACAAGAATACAGACTATTAAAGGGGTTCCTGTGAATGATTATATATATTACTCACAAAAGAGACATGCAATTTCGTTTAGCATTTTCAAATCAAAATCTACTTGCCTGAATAAGGAAATATAACTTCAAAATAAAACTGTGAAATAAATTGAAAACATCAGTATTTTAGCTCCCTGTCTTCTAATTATGTAAAATTTGAACCTGACACAGTCCTAATTCAAAAGTGAAAATCGGTTGCATGTGCAAAAATCCTACCATTTCAAGGTATATATTTATATTTTCTAAATAACGAAGTATTAAAAGAAAAGACTGGGCACAGTGCTGGGATTGTGTTGGCATATAAATAACATCACTTCCCTGCAGATTTCTTGACAGTTAAATGTTTAAGATTATGCAGAATGGGGCCCTTCTTTTTCTACTCAAAATTTAAGAAGCTTATATCTTGTTACAGCATTTACAAAACAAATCTCGCTTGCAGACCCCAAATTAAAAACAAAAGTCATTTTCTGAGCCTCATTATCACTTCAGAGCATCTGAATTCAGATCATTTGCATCGATTTGCCCTGACATATATCTGTATTATTCTAGCCTGTTTTAATCAGTTCACTTTACATCCTTTTTGCCATTCAGTTTGCAATTTTACCAGCTCATTTGCATCTATTTCTTAGGTTAAAAAAAAATACCACCACCAAAGAAACAAAAAAAAACCTCAAACCAAACAGAAAACAAAACACACACCCTCCCAAAACCACAACAAAAAAACACCAGGGAAGGAATTGCAATTGCTTATAAAATTCCTGTTCTGAAGCTGATACTCTGCTAAAGAGAAAGCCAAGCTGAGCACTGGTAGGATCCACTTCTGCTGACTGCTATTACTGATTTGACTAAGCATTTCACAGGCGTAAATACCCAAATCATTCAAGGAATAACTGACATGGTATGACATGTGGTTAACAGCCTTACCATGCTTGAGCTTTGCTTTCAGAAGTTTTACTGATGCCAATCTAACCTTCCAGATATTTCAGATGATAATTTTCCCTTACTCTTAAAAAAATTTTACAGCCACATCTGAACTATTCAAAGGATTCCCGACTGGAAAGGTTACTGTGACCATTCCCTGCCTCCCCCACCCCCTTTTTATTCCCTGATTGATTGAGCTAAGAGTTTTTATATATATATATATATATATATAAATATATATATATAAAATAAAACATATATATATATATATATATAAACTGTGTATAAAGCTTTGGGATATTTTAGCAAACTCAACATAGTGTAACTTTGCTGACAGCTTGTCACATTTCACTTGACTGTCTGTCTGAGATCCTGCGATAACATCTGCATTCACTCAGGGCAAGAGCTTACCCTAAGACAAAAAAGTGGGTCCTGCCACATAATGCTCCATCATTCTGTCAGTTCTGACATGGCATCTGAATTTTTTTGAATCACTAAACACTTTTGGGACTCTGGTCCTTATTATCTTTCCTTAGTTTCTATACTCACGCAGCAATGCTGAAAAATGTAAAATGTGCAAACAAGGTAGTGGACAGCCCAGGCTTTTTGTCGTCTAATCCTCAGCCCCTCATTCATGCTCACTGTTAATCTCTTAAGACATTATAAAACTGTTAGACAAAGAAATGTGAATACCTCTGCTTCTCAGCAGAATGGGAGGAAACCAAGGAAAATCTGGATCATGCTAAGCTTTTCTTTTCACCACAAAAATGGTAACTTAAACCTGTTGCATCAAATTATTTATAATTCCCAACACTAAGGGTTTGGGTTTTTTCCTTCTTCTTCAGCATTACAGAGCAAGGCTGGCAATATCGCAGGAGGAGGAACACTACTGCCAAGTTTTCCAAACACATCAAATGCGTTTGTCATGTATAAAATATACATATATATACACAAAGCCCATCACAAGATGGGCAAATTGGATTTTAATCTCTCTGCTGTTTCATGTTCAGCATGGCACACAGCTCATCATCCTGTCAGGTCTGCTGGAGCCCACTGTGGGCAATCTCTTCGTTGTGGAAGAAGCAAGGGCTCAGTGGCACGGGGTTTGATGGGGAAAGCTTGGGCATAAACCTGGATGGGGTATGGCACGGGTGCCCCCAGGGCTGGCTGAAGACTTCCAGCCTGGATGGGATGAGGGCCCCATTTCACATTAATCCAGCTCTGTAGCCGTCTGCTATTTCAGGTCATCATTTCACTCCTCCTGACTCCCACTGCTGCAGGGGCATTAGCATGGGGACAAAAGCTGCTCAAGCACCTATTCTAATCCCATTCAAACTCAAACCACTAAAAATCACACCATAAATGATACTGTTGCAGTCAGCTAAATTTTATTCAGGAATGCTGGGGCTGAAAACCAGATTTTTCATCTTCTACTTATGCATTGTTGTCATGGGTGATGAGAGCAGATAGTCAATTCTGAAAAATGCTCCAGAAGCAAAAAAGTATTTGAATGCAAATGCCAAACAAGTCACACTTACCAAGCTTAATTCCCTACCATGTGGCTTTCTCCACAGACACAGCAGCTTCTGTTAAAGTTGTAATATTCAAATAATTATTTAAACTATTGTGAAAACAGGGCATCATTATTTCTGACTAAACAGAATCACATTTTATTACCTTTGCTTGCATCAGCGGTAGGGAACAGGTTTTGAGGACAGTAGTTAAGATGCTGCCATTTTCCCCATCAAATTTGGGGGATTATTTGATTAAAAAAAAAAAAACAAAAAAACACAACTTTTGAAAGGAATTAGCAGGGCCCCTTACTTGTAGGGGTTGAGCTGCTTTGCCAAGGGTGAAAGTGATCATACCTCAAGCACAGTAAAGAGTTTGTGGGAAGACTGTCCCCCCAAAAGCACTGAAAAGCCTAGGTGGCCTGATGGACACTGAAATGTTGACATGGGGAGAGCTAAGATAGGAAAGGATGCAGTAGAAGACTAAAATTTATGCAAGCATTTAAACACAATCAGGTTAGCAAACTGTGTACACAACAAATGCCAGAGGCAAAGGCAACCATTATGGCAGTGACCTGCTGAAAAATGAAGTGAGGAAGATGAGGGCCAGATATAAGGGCCAGAAATGGATGGGTCTTGCAAAGGATTTAGAAGAGGCTGTGCAGAAGGAAATTACAAGGTTTTTCACAAGGCTGAACAAGGATCCCAGCTGACTACAAGGTTCTGGGACCACGTGGAGGACAGCAGCCCTGGCTATGGGAGGAGGAAGAAAATGGTGACAGGGGAAGAAAAGAGAAGTGAACTGCCTGGGGTCAGCTGGTCAAGGGAAATGCTTTTGAGACCATGGATCTTCAAACAAATTAGAAAAAAAGGCATCTTTGTATAGTCTTACCTGGGGGAAATGTAAGATATTGTCCTCTGGGCAAAAAAGAAGGCATATTTCAAAGGTCACAGCAAGGCACTGCAGCACCGTGGTGCTCTCCCTGGGCATCAGCACCATCTTTCTCTTCAGACACAAAGGGTTTGGTAGGATAATTTCTGGGTTTAGCACTGAAGGGAGACAGAAAAACTATTTTCTCTCTTCCTTGTCAACTGCTTATTTGGGTGCCTAGACATTGTAGTATTCCCAATAGGTTGATGCCAAGTTAAACCTAGTAAGAAAAATTACTTTTTCCACATTCACATGCAAATTTTAGCTTGTGCAGCGGTTATCACTGTCTGAATTTGTCTTTAAAGAATATTTTCTGTAAATGCAGTAATGCTGAAGCTTTCCCATACCTAAACTTTCATTTTCCTATCCAGGAGATTTACATTTTTGCACAAAATCAGCCTTATTGCCATGGCTTCAAAATAGCTTCTGCTGTAAGCAACAGAAATACTAAGACCGCAAATTTCTTAGAAAATATTAATATTCATATTTAATTTTTAATGTAATACCCATACAGCCATAGCTACACTTTTTGAAATCCAATTTACCACTTGAGGCCATTTTAAGAAGATAGGAGGGCATTGAAAGTTACCCTCAGAAATCCTGAACAGCTACACACCAGGTCTCCAATACAGTACATAAAAAGCCTGCTCCATGCATGTTGCCAATACACTTCATCAAGTTAAGACTAAGAACAACATTTTGGGAAACCCACTATACACAAGAGCCCCTTTATGTCATAGGCTTCACCTGATGAAATGTTATGCTTTTTGTGGGATCTTTTACATCTTTCCATGCTAAATGTTAAAACTGTATTTTAAAAGGAAGGTCTACTTAACATTTGTATTTTTTGCCAAATTAATGATGATTGTATGTGCCAAATTTAACATGATCACAGAATATCAGGCTGGATTATGACAACCTATGTCCTCCCTCCTGCATGTGCCACTGCCATTCATCCAGGAAACATGAGGCCTGTCAGGTCAATAAAATGCTGTAGGAATGCTCTCTGGGGTGGAAATACCCCCGTTAGCCAATTATTGTTTTCTATTCTCTACTTCCAAATAAGTATATATTTTTTTACCATTCTGACAAACACATCCCAGTCTGTAGGCTTTGGCAAGCAGGAGTTGGGGTTCTTGTTTTGTTTTTAAAGTTCGATAATGTCTTTATTAAATCAAATACCCAGATTTCCATGGTAGTGGTTTAAATGCCAAATCTCAGTGCTATATCCTCTAAAAAGTGCATGTGTTCGCTTGGGTTAATAATAATTTTGCCATACACTAACTCCTGTCTTCATTAGCTTCTGTTTAATGATGACCATCTCCTCCTGCCCACATGTCTACTCATCTCTCCACTGCTTGTTGAGCCATCAAGACACACCTTTGTTTCATTTAGTATGCAGTTTTCACCTCTGACCCAAGAAACTAGTCTTAGGCTTCCTGAACTTTATTGCCTGTTAATAGACTGCTGGCTTTCTTTTCAGCAGTCATAGAAATGGTGGAGAGACATTTAATTGAAAAGAAGGACAAAGCTAGAGGCTGAAAGGCAAAGTCGGTACAGTTAAAAAAAATTATAATAATAAAAAAATCCAAAATGAAAAAAAACAACGGAAATAATGTTTGAGGAGCTTTGGAAGCTTTGGATATTTGTTACAAGTTCGTGTCTCTTTACACAAATAATGAAGACATCATTGATTTAATTATCTTCACAGGGAACAATGGTATAATACTCTGAATGGTGCTAAATGATTGATCTGGTAATTCATCTTCTGCTAACAGCTATGTATGCATTTTGTTTCTCTCCAGCCCTCAGACCGATGACATTAGCAGCAATGTCACAGAGCGGTCCTGGGCTTTCATAAAACACCCACAGATGCTTTTTCCTGCCACTATTTAGGGACACATGGTTATAATTTTGTCTGTATTTATTTGTCATAGATTACTTTTAACTACATCTGTTCAATTAAAATAAAAAAAATAAAAATAAAAGACACAGCTAGAGCCCATCAGCTTTATACTCAAAGTAGCTTTTTAATGAAATAGGGAGATTTAATTTTGTAAGTGTTCTGATGAGTGAGAGACACCTTTCTGTTTTTTCAGAACTTCTGTGTTTGGTGAATAGTTAGGAAAGGACATTATTACAGCATAAGGATATTATTGTACACAGAAAGGCATTATTAAATGTGATTTATTGTTCTATGTTAGGAAACTTATAGGAAAAGTCTGATAATATATTAAACTTGTTTATTATGGACTTCATATAATTTTTGAATAATGCAGCTTTTTCTTTTGACAAGAGCAATAAACTCTGCTGGTATAGACATACGTTGATTATCCCAAGTCAACTGTGTTGCTTAAAGAAACATGCCCAAATAATCAGCTTTTGACAGCTGCATCTCTTGTTATTTACAATAGCCATCACAGTAATAACTCACCATTTCTATATTAATAAGGCAGTGAAATTTATTATGATGGTATTGAAAAGTTATTAAGTACTGCATCCCAAGTGACAAAGTACCGCAGCACTGTCACTATCCAAAAGCAGTTGCCCATCCATCACAAAGCTTTCCAGATGGTCCTGCATCTTTATCGCTCCCAGGTTGGTGACATCACCTGTTCACCCACTCAAAATTGATGATGAAAGCAAACAGATCTATCTTACTTACATTTACCAAATCAATTTAATTTTACAGGCCATGGCTTAGTGACATATTGACTGTTTTCCTTAATGGCATCTCCTGTATTTAATGCAAAGAACTCATCTTTGAATCCTGGCTTGCATAATGTGGCATTTCGTAATGATTTTTTTATAACATATTTATTTAATGGGAAGAATTATGATTGATTGTCAGTTCTATCAGATGCAATTATTATTCTCTTCAGTTCTATCTTTTCAGTTTTTCTTTCTGATGTTATCTTTCTTAATGGCTAAATTCAATTTACAGGTTTTGTCTTCTAAAGGGACAACTGACACATCTCAATTTTTCTTCACCTTTTGAAAATTTATAAATCTACGCCAGTGTCAGCTTTTCACTCATTTTTTTTAGTGCTTGGACAAAGTGCTACTGGACTCAAGTAAAATCTACCTGCACAAATAACAATCACCTCACATTTTGAAGAAGAATACAGATTCCTGAAACATCCCCCAGGTTCTGCTCTGAAGAAGGTATAAAATTTCCTTTTCCTCTTCTACTTCTAAGTCCACTTGGCCCTTACGGTTTCACTCTGCTTCCCTCAGGAGTTAATGCTCCTTCTGATTAAATTAAAACCTCAATGGCTTTGTGGGGAATACACACACAGACCTACAGAGAGGTTCTGTGGCTTTAGAACCCTACCATGAAATGGGCAATTGCCTGCTCCCAAAGTCAAGGACATGGTGGAGCATCCACTGTGGGTGGAGAAATAGTCAATTCTACACAAACCAATTCAGGTTTAATTGAGACAATGGTTTATGTGAGAATCCACAGCTACGCCATGCCAGCACACACTCAGCTTCCTGCAAAACCTCTTCCTGATGCTGCTGCCACAGTGACTTTCGGTTGGCTCCATGACTTCGCAGCCCCTTGAACAGCAGTCCTGGTGCCACAACTGGCTCAGGACGGGGGCGAGTGGCACTTCTCTTCTGGCAGCTGCTACAGCCTCTCACTACTTTGTGCAATACAGTTTTGAATATTTTCTGAGAAGAGCTCCAGTAGAGGAGAGAGGGGAGCTTGGCAGATCTTGTTTGTGCTCCCCTTCCAGTAGGCAGCAGCTTTGCCTGAGCAAGGGAAGGTTGTTGTCTTTGTCGAAAAAAAACCCAGAGTATGACATCCCACCAACCTCCCACTGTGCTTAATCATGTTAACTAAATAATTAGAAGAATTGAACAGCGGAGGTAAGGAACAGTAGAAAAAGACGACAGCAGATTACTCTGTTTTGTCCCTGTGTCCTAACTCTCTTCCATCCCCATAAAACACCTCAAAGGACCAACAGCTCCTCTTTGCTGTCAATACATTTAATTCAAACTGAATGACAAGTCCACCTGCTCATATCTTGCTACTCAAAGACCTATTGTTTGTTCATTTGTAATTATAAACTATGTCCTCTGAGCAGGGAGAAAGCTGGTGTTAATGCCCAGGTAGCTGACTGGGGTATACAACTGACATCACCTCTCAGAGTGACACTTTGGTCATGAAGCATCTGTCTACCTTTCTACAGGACTCCTATTACTGCAGTAGCACCCGACAGTCACAGCCTCACCACACGACACAGATGCAAACAACAGAAGAATTCAGACTGGTAACATTAGCAGCACTGTAAGTAATGTCTTTTTTGTACACAACTTTTGAGGAGCTGTCTTAAGCACCATCGTGCATACTCACCCGAGGCAAGATGTATGGTAAGAACTCCATCCTATGTGGCACTGAACACTATGTCCCTTACAGAGAGCTTAATACAGCAGCTAAGCACATGCTTAACTCAAACACCTGGATAATCCTGTTGATGATAAGCCCATGCCTAAGTGCTTTATTGGATCTCAGCCAGAGTACTCTATGACTTGCAGAGCTGATCTCCAAATGGGATAAAACATCACCTATGTATTAAAGAAAAGGTAAGGATGTCACCCCCACCTGCAGCTGCCAGAAGTGGATGGTCTGTTGATCTGAGGGAGAACACACTATCTGCAAACCTACATTGGTGTTGAATTGATCAAAAAGCATTCCCACCCTCCGCTATAAAACAAATAATTCCTTTTTAATTCCAAACACAGAATAACCCACATTCTTATTCCTGTGTTTGCCTCAATAATAATTTTGCAAAGGTTCCTGGAGTCCCTATACTGCTGAAATCCATACACAAAGAGAAAGCATAGACAAGGGATCTACATTACACTTCCCAACTTTCCAGCCACCTGGTGGAGTGTGGAGTCACTTTGCATGTTAATGCTCTTAAAAATAGCTAAAGGAAAGGTCAAGATCTGGTCTGTAAAAGTCAGTGTAGTGTGAGTGTCAAACAACAGCAGAAAATTAAGGGGGTGGGAGGTACTCGACTCTAGGACAAACTCCAAATCCCAAAGAAACATATTCAGAAGTGATAAAGATTTTGTTCATTTTATTCTTCCTTTTGAAAATGACAATCTACTGCTCTCTCCCAGAGTGATTTCACTGACCACAGCAAATTATCTCCTTCAGCATTGTTGTTGTTTATTACAAAATAGCTTAATTTCAGTTTCAAGATGTGTGAATCCCATCTATACTTAGAAAATAATTGGCTGTTAACTACCATTGATTACACTGGAAGTTTTTGGACGCTAAGAGCATTAAAACCAAGCTATCAGTTTAGGTGCTAAAACACAGATTTGGGAGCATATACATTAAATTCCAGCTCTAAAACCCTATAATTTTACATTTTGTAACATATTAATTTTCATCAAGATAAATGTACACTTAGAATAAATTTTAGTTAAAAAAAAAATCCAAAAGATAACCAAAAAAACTGCATAATTGAAACTCAAAATTGCAACTATTCAGTGTCTATAAACTAGTGGGAAGCCTGTACTCCAGAACAACTTTTAGGAAGCTGTGCAGCTTTCCCCAATGACCCACATCAAGAATGTTAGAGAAGTAAAACATAACCTCTTAATTTCTATTTAGAAGCAATAGCATCAGCTCAAGCATACTCTACCAAAACTGAGATGTTTTTCAACCTCACTGTCATGACAGGAGAATATACTCTGCTCTATAAACAGATTTTATGCTGCTTTATAAAGCTTTAAAATATTTTTTTTACTTCTGCGACAAGTTTGATTTATTAGAGAGTATTGCTCCTATTTTTGCCTTCCTAGTAAAGAAATAAAAGTTTAGCATAAAAAGAGCTGTGAAGAAATTGCCCCCGTGAATAAGACTTTGAGTTTGTTATAACAGCAAGAGACCTGAATTTGAGTATTTGACATACTCCGGAAGATGCTGGTCGAAGATAGGTACGTGTACTTTGGTGACCTATTGAAAGGCTTTCTTTGAAATACTCTCCTAGTTGTTTTTCATAGCAGGGCATGAACCACAATGAAATCACTGAATTTGTGTTCCCTTGCTTTTGTTTGAAAAAAATTACTGCCATCCCTTAAAAGCTTGTTTTCTTTGTTGATTAAGCAGCAGTCAATTTTCCCTTTTCAAACAACCACTGAGCAACAGCCTCCCGACCCCCTCAGATATTCAGGCTGCCGGCAAATACTAAAACCTCAGTGATAAACTGCAAAAAAGCTCGACCTTTCCCCTTGTCCAGTGACCCCCTGTTCGATTCGTACTTTAGCTAACCAATACCTGATTAGATAATGTTCGGCTCTAGACCCACAAAATGAGATAAAATTCAAATTTACAGCTTTTCATTTAAATTGGTCTACAGCACTCTAATCGTGACCCAAGCACAACTGTATCACAACAAATTCTCTTTGTCCCACAGTGTTTTATGGCTGAAGTATATAAATGGATATAATAGACATTGTTTTCTTAAGTCTTGCTCTGACAAAACTCTGTGTCAATGCCATAGTCTTGCTATAAGGGAACATAGGAACAGGCCACATGAAATTCCTCAACCTCCTGCAACAAATTTTTCTTTATCATCAGCTGCTTGGCTACAAAATTTAACAGCAGCAGTTCCTCCAGCTTCCGCTTCTCTCCCAACTACAACAGGCTAATTCTAGTATCAGCTCAGATGTCAGTCACAAAAACTGGAAGTCAGAAGTATCCCACAGCTGGAAATACCCAAAACTATGACAATCTTTCGCAAAGGAATAAGAACGTCTTTTCCATTCAAGTCTGTGTGTAGCTATAAACTCTTGTCTGCAATGTAGGGTTCTAGTTTGAAGTTTTCTAGTTTAAGATTCTAGGCTACCTAGAGCAATCCTAAACAACTGCAAAAAAGAAGCTAACCTTTCACAGCGAATTCAGTAACATAGGCAGCATCAGAAAACAGCTGAGGAAGATGTTCAGCTTTACTTCCAAAAACATTTTAATGTTTATACTGTTTTCTTGAAAAGACATTTTTCCTTCATCATCTTTGAGAATAAAACACCATTGTACATGCAGTATTTCACCTTAAACTCAGAAAAATGCAGATAAATTTGAAAGACTGATTTTTTCAATAACTTCATTACCTTCTCTGGAGCCACAGGGGAGTCTATTTGAGAGAATTACATAAGCACACAAGCATTAGCAATGTTGCAACCCCATTATGTATTTCTCAGAGCAATGCTCGTGTGAGGTGAAGAAATAAGTAAGTCAGGACACAGCAAAATGCTTTCTTTGGCCTGTGGGATCAGTGATCGGTGTGAGCAGGTTGAGACATCCCACCTTTTGAAGCCACCAGACATGGCTGACCTCTATAGAGCCATGAAGTACTCTAGGAATTACACACAATCAAACATAAGAGAATATTGTGACCTTATCTACATCAGTGCAATTCACTCAGCAAGCAAGTATCAATGTGGAAAGACTTTAAAACCTCTCTGGCTACAAAGTCACTTAAATCCATGGTCAGTAATGCACAGAAACTTTATTTTTATCCTTCCTACATTTCAAATATAAGAATGAAATTTCACTATTATATCAGCAGACTGAATTCCCCATTTGTTAAATGACTTATTGGCACCCAGCAGGACAAATGCCGTTTCCCACAAGTGCAAGGCAGAAAATCTGACAACAGAAAAGCTTGAATTCCCATGACTGTACTTAAACCTCAATAAATTATATACCTTTCCCTTGCCATCCCACACTTTTTTTGACATTGCCTGAACCCACATACTAGTAACAGCTTCTTTTTCCCTTTTTAATCCCAAGGCACAAGTCAAACGAAGTAGTGGTTTCCAGAGCAGTGTGATGATGAGCATGTGGGCTGGGCACCGACATCTTCTCCAGCACTACTAGGTGTTCCCCACATCTGTCCTTTAGCCCTAACCTTCACTATGTGCCATTTTACTTATTGTGTAAACGCTGGTAACTAGCATTTCTCTGTCTCCCTTCAATTATAACATATGTACTTAACCCACTTGTTTGAAAAATACTGTTCCAAGGTCCCCTGGACACTGCAGAGTACTTCTAGATGAGTCGCCAAATTGCAGAGGGACTTGCCTGTTGATTTTGTATGATTTTGCTCCAATACTTTTCAATAGCATCTCCCCAGCCATCCCAAATACTTAACACTGTTCAGACGGCACAAATCCTGCAGCTTAAAAGGGATTTTATCTGCCAGCTGGGCTTCCAGCACTATCAAGACATGTATTTCTTGTCTGGATTCTGTAGACCCCCAAATCCTAAGTATTTTAAGCAGGAAAACTACTCTCTAATATTGCAGCATATTATCAAGATCTAAGGGTGTGAAAATCAGGATGAGTTTCCCTCAGTTTTACAAGGTTTATCCTGCATTACACCAGCTGAGGATCCAGTCTAAAATACCTTAATTCTGGAATATGCTAAACCTGCAAGTACAGCCATGTCTCAGCAGTTTTGCTCCAATTTCTGTTATCAATATCTGAGCTTAATTGTGGTCAGGTTAAAGGTCAGATTTTATGGTTTCCTGGTGCTTTTTTCAAATAATAAAGGTTTCTCACCAGCAACTATATTGCATCAGGGTCTGTTAAAGATAGAGTGCTGCCAGGTCTATAATTTCTTCTGACACTAGTCTGTCATATTGTCACAGGTCTCCAGAGTTTAAACAGCTGGATGGAAAGTTTAGAATGAACTCACTGAGTATTTATGAACAGTTAAGAGCAAATAAAACCTCTATTTTCCACCATATCTGAAAGGCTCTGCCCTACAGTGAAACTCCATTTTTCCTGGGAAAATGAACCTCCCATCTCTCCAGAGGTCAGCAGTGCCCCTGGAGAGCTGTGCAAACTCTCCACTTCTCCCCTTATCAGAAACCAAAGGAAACATGCAGATGGAAAGCTGAGATTGCATTCTGTTTCTACAGAACATTGTTAAAACTGTGAATAAACCCACGTAAGAGCATTTGTTATACCATAACACAACTGGCAACCTGTACCACTTGGGGTCTAAAGCCCTTACCATGGACCTGCAGCTCAGCCAGCTCCCCAGTGATACCACAACAAGGAAAACATGTTACCCCCGAAGACAGGAAAAGCAAGAGACAACTGCCGTAGTCACCAATGTAGGCCTTGACTCCTTCAGGAAAAGCAAGATTTCTCAGAGCACCTGACGAAATGACATGAGCCACATCATCCCCATGTACGCAGGGTTTGACATCAGCATCCAAACATACTTCAAATGAATGGCAAAATTCCCATTAACTTAAATGGAAGCAGGATCAAATCCCCAGCTTTCAAAGTTCCCAAGTAGCACAAGGTTCTGCAATAGCGATTTTAGCTGCACAACACTAGATTTTAGGGCTACTCCAATCACTGTTGACAGAAAGTGGCGATCAAACAACCCCGAAAGCAGCATCCAGTTTTTTTTCAAACAGATAGTGCAGTGTTGTTCACAAATCCCTCACTCACAGACATACTGCGGGACTGTCCAAGAGCAGACTAAAAATGGTACAGAAATGTTCCAACAACACAACTTATTCCTCTTTTTTCACAAAAGAGGCATCACCTGCCAATACCCAGACACATTTCATGCACGAAGAGCAACAATAATTCCTGCCTTTTTTTCCTTAATTCACACTTGTTTCCACCCAGAAAGATGTGAAAGGCCAAAAAGCAGTCCTCATGCATACAAATATTCCCCTACTGCTGCAGGATAGGACTCAAATTCTGCAAATAGTTCTGTGTTTATAGACACGCAAGAGAGTTCAACAGACCGAAAGAATGTACACAGTATCTTACCTCCCAACCGTAACCGGGATCTTTAAGGTGTGGCCGCTGCTCTCCTACAAAAGGGCCAAATTTTTCCCCTGCTTCAATCTTCCTTTTAGTCCATATCCCTAATCCTGCTCCAGGAATGTTGGATTCTCGGAGCTCAAACTCTGAAGGAATGGGAATGTCATCAGGAATATATATCGGAGCCTTGTAAGGAGAGCTCTCCTTTGGTGTGAATGCCTCACTGGAGGTCGCTGGAGAAGATGGCTCTTGAATGCTGACGGATGTTGGACACTGGACATTTGGAGCCTCTCCATCAGCTTCTGGCACTTCCTCCAAAGGAAGTTCAGGAAAGCTTTCATACAAACATTCATCACCTGTAAAATAAAGCCAAACAGTAGGATTTGAAATATCCTGACAGATTTTGCATATGAAACCCTTTCAGCCTGTGCATAAAATGAAGAAGACAGTTTGGAAGACGGGCAGCACCTTCATCAATCACTGGTCTTATAGCAGAGCCTAACCCTGGAAGGAGCTGAGCCTTTTCCCCATCGTAGGCCTGGGGGTACACAGTGTTTCTCAATATTCCCGACATCAGAAGTGGTTTACATCACTGAACGCAAGCAAGGGAATTACATACAGATGTATATGCAGGCACACCCTATTGTCCAATCTGGTCCAGATAGAGCGCTTTGCATTGCATACACTTTGAAATTACAACTGAAAGCCTGCATTATATGTTACAACTGAAATCTAAGTGAAGTGAAAAGCAGGAAAGCTTTACTGGTCTTTCAGAGAGACAGACTGAACCCAAAATAGCCAAAATTAAGTTTGATGGTCTCCAATTAGTCTTTAGAGGAAAGGATCCAGCCTACCACACAACTCTTGGCAAGAACTTCAGCTGATGTAAATCAGCATCTTACCACTGACCTCCAAGAAACGCAATGGTCTAAAATAAGTTCAGAATCCAAACAGCACCTTATAGAGAACATGAACATTCTCCTCTTACAGTTGCAAAAAAAAAAAAAAAAAACCTGGGGCAGATCCAAAACACATTAGAAAAAACTTCATCTCTGGGGCTTAGCAAGCAAAAAAAAAAGGGGGGGGGGCAAAAAAAAAAAATTAAGGTAAAATGTCACTAGTTTTGACAGCTCAAAATGTAAGGCTGATTGTAAATTCCTTTTAGTCAAAAAAAGGCCAAGTGACTTCAGCAGGGGCTTTAACCGCATCAGCAATACAGCACTCAACTCAATAATACAAGCAAAAGGAGCAAAAAGACAAACCAAACGTCTTCTTGATTATTTACATTTATTTAACTTTATTAATGTTCCTGTACTTTTCCTACACATCAGAATTCATTTCACTTAATTCTAACCTAATAAGAGGCAAGAATACATTCTCCAAGGAATTCAGTTGAGAGATCGAATATTTAAGATCTGCTCATGAGGATATTTGCATAATAGGGTTGGCCCAGAAATCCAAGTGTTACACTGGGCTTGGCATTCAGAATTACTCCATTTTGGTGAAGAAACAGGAAACCTGAAAGTGTTCTTTCAAATTTTTGCCTTTTCCACTGGAAACTGGTCATAGCCCATTGTCTCTCACATCATCGTTACATATTATCTCGCATTTTTATATCTGCGCTTCCATGCTTCTAGTACCAAGACAAACACTGGGACATAACAAATCATTTGAATAGATTGCTCCCATCACATGGCTGGCAAACTGGATTCTTCATCTGCGAGCAATTTATTCACAGCCATGAACTGTTTTTCTTTCTTTTATGTGGCACTGGCTATGACCTCATACATGTCACAGAAAAGTTCAGCTACCCATTCGCTTGGCCTCTGGTTTGGCAGACTCCCCCTGCACTTAACAATTGAACCTAATATTGATTAATTTGTCACTTTTCTAATACCTGACACTGAGTAGCAGAGTATCTTGACTGGCTCTACCATTTAGCCGAGAAGGACACACAACACACAGAGGGATTTTCCAGTGATTGTGCTTCAGAAATTCTGTCTGTCACAGCTCAGTGGTGCTGATTTTGGCAAAAGTGATGAAGGGTTCATGAAATCACTAGCGCAGAGAGCTTGCTCTGTGCCTAGCACCTATGAGCCCATGTCTGTACTTTCTTGGCCACAGCAAAACTCAGACTAAACAGCAACGGACAGAAAAGACATGACAAGGGTAGAGACACAGCTCCACCTGGATGCCAACATTCACTTTGCCCCGCACTAAGACAGCCACTTTACCAGCCATCTCTGTTACATTGTGGCATTGCTGCTGCCCCAAACACAGCTCCGCTCCAGTGTGGTGGAGCAAGTGAGAGAGGTTGGTCTGTGCATCCTCAAAACCCCAATGCACTCCCTGACTTTACAGGCCAGCAGCAATGCTGCATCCACCCACGGCAAGCTTGCTCCCATTCAGATGCCTTCCCTAAACTGTTTAGATTGCAGTCCTGCCTAAAAGACTTCAGCTGGTTTTGAAACAGGAGAGGGGGAAAAAAAGAAAAACCCAAAATCACAACCTGTGTATACACATGGGGTGCAGGAAGAGAAATGACACAAGGAAAGCGATCTGGATGATGGTAAGCACATGGCTCACTGAAGAGGGGGCTTAGAAACTTCAGCATCTCAATCCTACTGATTTTCCATGACAGCTGGGTGCCTAACACTCAAACTCCTTAAAAAGCTCATCTCACAGTCACTGCTGTTGTCCCCGTTCCACCGAACAGTGCCCCATAAAACCAAGGCTCTCCCTGTGTCCCACGGCTACACTCAGCTCTCCAGCAAACACTGAAGCAGCTCAGCCAAATTGTTTAAGTCAACATAAGCAACGACCTGCTCTTTGCTTTTCCCCAAAGGGCTACCTTCCTCAGCCCCACTTGCCAGCAGTGCCTGCCCACGAGCCAGCACAAGCTGAGCCTTAAACATTAAAGCAAGCATAGCTTTACAGATGTTTCTTCTCCCCGAGGGACAGTCCAGTTCAATTTCTCTCTCGCAGACTCAAAGGCCTTGGTTATACTTATCTCAGTCATTCTGGCTACACTCGGTTTTAGCCATATAGGGTCAAACCTGCAGCTGATAAATTGGCTTCTGGAAGCCTGGCAGGGAGACAAGTCCATTTGCTGGGTCTATTGTGCCTCCTTTGATTTCCAGCAGCCACACCCGATGTCGTCGTTAAGCAGGGATTTTCAGTTTGAAAGCTCTGGAAAATACAATACGCCTATATGTCCCAAAGCCCTAACAGTGTGGGTGAAATGGATTACTGAAATACTATTCTGCCCAAAATAGCAACATTTTCTAGCAAAAATATATTTTTAAACCTCAAAGTAAACAAGAATTTGAATTACAACTGACCAAGAGATGAGAAGAGCATTAAGACATACTTGTGAAATTAACGACAGAAGGAGCTATATTAAAACCAATGCACATGAACCAGGGATCTGGTCTTCATTTTCAAAAGGTGTGGGACTATTCCACTTAAAATTTACACCTACACGGATCAGAGGGACTTCCAGCAAAACCGTGAGATATTGATTGATAGAAAATCTTCGTAAGGTCAGAGTTAGATCCAGGGCCTGTGCTGATAAGCATCTTTTCCACTGTAACTGCATAGCATTCACACAGAGAGCACTGCAGTTTTGAAACTCAAGATGGCTTCTTTAAAGTCCAATAATTATCCCCACTAGAAATGGAATGAAATTAAAATTGAGGCCCCTGATAAGGAAACAGATGAGATTAGGTAACGTGGAAGCTTGAATATTAGCCTCCATAAAATTCTTCACCACTATTTTGTAATACAAACATGAGCAAGCTACAAAGGAAACCCAGGAGGAAAGGTTAATTGCTACTAAAATACCAGGGTGGACACCTGCATTTGCACTTTTGACACAACCTTGCACGCCAGCAGGAAAGAGTCCACGTGGCTACATGCTGGGGATGTGCCTGATGAGGTCAGGAGAGTGAAATGCCAAAGCTACCGCCATAACTTCAGGCCCTGGGGTCATTTTGAGACCAAGAGGGCTTCTGTGTGTGGCTGGGAGGAGGAGAGGACTTCCTTCCATTTGAATGTTAGCAGTTCAGCACCCTCTTCCTCTCCAAGAGCAATTAGGTAGGAGACATTAACAACCGAGGGAGGCAAAAGTTGCTGAACACAACCCAAACCACTTTCCACTGGCTGTGATTGCTAGCGAGAGGCAAAGGCACGCTGCTTTCGAAAGCACATGGGGACACGCATTCAATGAAACCATGCCTTTCTGCAACTGAAATGCCATGCAATGGCATCTCGTGTCAAGGGGACGTGTTACACCTATCAGTTTTTCAGGGTGATCTTCAACTCAAAGTTTGCATAAAGTCCTCCAAGGATCAAAGCTGTATCCAGATCTTCAGACCCAAAGCCATCCCTAACAAACAGAAATGCATCCATACAGATTATCCATTCTTCCTTTCTTCAGGCAATTTGTGCCTGAGGATACACATTCCCAAAGCAACCATTGACTGATAAACCCTTTAGCACATAAATCTGGTCCTCTGCTCTTGGAAGCATGCACATGGCCACCAGTGACTTGCTCATAAGTTGGATGGCTGATAACTCTGGATGAAAAAGGTGGGCTGGAAGCACAAGCATCTAGAGAGTCTACTTCAGATATGTTTATAATGGTTTCATCTTCCAAGCAGGATAAAGTAATAGCTGAGATAAACGTGGAGGTGGCTCTTTGCAACTGGAAGATACACATTGATTCATGATTGCAACTTCCCAAAGGTGAGAAAGATTTCCCTTAGCTTCAAAGACTAGACATCAGAAGGTCCTAGCTCTGTACGATGGAAGAAGTCCATCACATGTCAGTAGCTTTGAGCCCTGCCAGCTATGCTGATATGAGCCTTTGGCTAGGATGCATCAGTGAAGGCTTTGGGGAAAAGTAGTAGGATCAGATAAATTAGTCACTTCTCCTGCATGAGGCAAGGGTGGACCTGAATGTACCACAAAACACTGAACTGGATCCTTGAAAGAGACCAGTGAGCATTTATACTCATTTGACCTAACATTTCTATTCAGTGCTGAGGAAATGAGCACAGGGTATTTGCAGGGATATCTGAAAAGGAGACAGGCATTTTCTGTTGCATACTAATGGGATACCTTTATCTGAATTTGTTTGAACAAGTTAGGAAAGCAAAACAAAACAACCAAAAACCAAAACCTGTTACAGGCAGGGACTGATTGATTGCAAATTATACCTACATTGGTCTATAACACAGGAGATCAGGACAAGCAAAAATTAAAACCATTAGATTCAAACAGAGTATATAGTCCGTGGTGAACTAAATAGGAGCCACCTGACAGTCCCACACAAGGTAGGCATGGGGTCACCTTTATGTTCTCTAGAGAAGCAGAGAAGGCTCCTCAGCTTTAGAAACACACAGAGATTGGGTTACTATCTCCGGGTGCAGAAGGGACTCTAGCCAAGAGCTACATTACTCCACTTGAACATTTTATCAGTTAACATACCTGAAATAGGTTTGTGCCACTCCCTGTTCACAGAACTATTCTGTGGAGCTGGACCTAATGACGATTATTTATTATTATTTGTATTGTAACACAGTCTGGGGCCCCCAGGTAGGACCCCATTGTGAAAAGCATCAGACAAACCTAATCAAATGAGATTAGATTCTAAACAGAATAGAGTTAGGAATTCCCAGCTAGGTGAAAATCATAAAACCAGCAGGGGAGAGAGAAACTGTTTTACAAATAGAAAGTTAAGATGTACAGCAAAAGAGATTACAAACAAGTTTAGAGATAAACATGGCACTTGAAGTAGTTTTGAATCATTATTTCAATTATCAAGAAAAAATACTTTCACAAACATTAGCCTTCACATTGCATACTTGTATTACTTGACCCTAACACAAGCACGAGAAAGCATGGACAAAGCTGTCCTGAACACACTCCAAAAGCCCAACTATGAAAACCATGCTCATGGACTACAAAATGAGAGTAAGGGAGACCAAAGCACCCATGCACCAGCCCCAAAGGCCAGATTCTGATTTCTCTTACATGACTGTTAAATCCAATGTGATTACCTTAGACTTTCACCAAGGAATAAATGAGATCAGTGTCTGTCCTGGAATTGGCCAAAGTTGCCCGAATTTCTTCAGCTTGACACTAATGTAACAAAATGAGAGGGAAATGTGCTGCCCAGATTTCAACTTTCCCTTCGTGCTGGTGACACTACGGATTGCAGGGGGCATTCCTACAGCGTGCTCAGCAAAGCCTCCCTGTACCGCAGTGCTGAGCAGCACTGAGCAAACTTCTGCAGTGTCGGCAGAAGAGGGAGTTGTAGGAAAAGCTGCACAGACAAAGGCAGGAGAAAAAGGCAACCCAAGGCAGCCTGAGCACAGCGCACTTTGAGGCTGAAGTGTGGAAATCACCAACTTCTCAAGGTGCTGCACTGAAGGCTGCCGTGTCTACACGGAATTGAAAAGGACCTCAGTTTGGATCACCCCTGGAGCACCCCATGCAAAGAGCTTAGGTCTCCTAGTAGCTTCTGTCTGTGCCCCATGGCAAGATGCACACCTGTAATAACAGTGCAGATAATTCACAAGACAAATTAAAAACCTTCCTTGCATGGGAAGCAGCTTTTGCTTCCTGAATTGTTGTATCTGCAGAAAATAACCCTGAAACAAGAGGCTCATACTGGAAGCAGAAGTGAGCTCCTGATGGTAGGAAGAGCACCAAGCACTTGGGAGGAATCTGTCTGCAGGCAACAAAATGAAGAAGCAAAGTTAACACACACTCAAGAACATCGGGCCTCGGAGGGAGGATAATTTCAGCGTTGCCAAATGTTGGTACTAGACCAGCAAAGTCATAATACAGTAACTGCATAGGGACCTACCCATCGTCTCTGGCAATTCTCACTTCCACCCCTACAATAACTAGTAGCATTTGGTGCTCTGTCTAGTGTCATTCATGTCTAATTGAGTAACACAGTCAAACGCATCTGATGTGGACCAGACGCTGGCTTTTAATTAGGGTCCAGCACTGAGAGACTACAGGTCAAATTCTACTTTCATTTGCACAGGAGCTGCTCTCCTTGATGTCTGGGGAAGTTGCACCTGTGTAACTGAAAAGCAAAATTTGGCTGCCTGTGTTCCTGTGCACTTTCCATATAAATTACTGTATTACATACAGCAACAAAGAATTATAAATGTTGGCTGGCATGCACTGAATTTATTTACAAGTTAAGTCTAATTTTATTTATGTTTCCAGCACAATCATCTCTGGTAGAAATATTTATGTTATCTGTACTTCTGGTCTGTTAGAGTCTACTGCAATCATAAACACTGCTGAAAAATTATTCGCAGTTAGCAGGGTTTAAACTACCCATTATATCACTACCTAGTGCCAATAAACTTTGGTGCTGGTTGATAAAGTTTCCTCAATGGAATAAATATATATTTGACTTTCAAAATCTTTTCTGGGTTACACAGAGTGGGGGGTAAGGGAAGAGGAAAGTGCCAGCTGCAGGGTTTGATATACTGAGGACCAGATCTACAGCTAGCAAGGAGCCTGTAGAGATCCACACGGGCTGGGAGGCAGCCCAAAGCATGCTGAAACTCTGAAGAATAGCTTAAATTTGTATTTCAACCAAGTGGAGCTGCAGCAGCTAACACATAGTCACTAATGCCTTTCATGACTCTCTATGTGGAGTAGGCCCAAGGGAAAAACTGGGAGGGGAACCTGCCTTGAAATTTTGAGCCCTTAGTGCTGTTTACTGCTAAGGGAGGAAAATAGATTAAAGGAACCAGCTTTTGTTCATTGTTCAATTGCCATAATGGCAAATATGACATATTATCATACTGACATGGCACGAAAAGCCAACAAGCTCAGGAGAAAACTAGGGATGGGAAGGTTAAATGAGAATTAGTGAGATCAACCACTTTATTTATAGAAAATAGAAACTGGGAACAAAATTTAACTAAATCTGTATCAGCTGGGATACAACTGAAAAGGTAATGCACTTAAATAGTCCCTGACATGGTGAAAAACTATTGCTGCAAAAGAACATTTTAAAATAAAAACAATTACTTAAACCAACAGCATTATAATAAATGCAAATTAAACTTTATCTCAATGTAATAAATCAGTGTAACTGAACTTCTTTCTACTCATTAGTAGACCTTTACTGTTTTAAACTGAGATGTGTCACAAAGTAGCACTGCAAATCACATGCCTCTAACAGAAAGCAGTAATAAAAGATGACTATTCTACCAAATTATAATGAAGACAGATAACAGAGTGAATTATAAAACAAAGGTTATAGATAGAGACTGAGCCTTGTAGAGGTAATGATTTTTAATTGGATTGAGTTTATCGTATTTTCAGAGGTACAGCACAACCAGAAGAAAGGATTAGAATTATTTCCACATTTCATTATTTGGCATAATGAGAAAACAGAGGGAGGTCCACATCCCTGATGTGTTTGGTAAGCCATGGGAGATGTTGAACATGTCAGTATCTGGAAGAGTACGGTCCTGAGACACAAATGCATTTGCCCCTTATAATGCAGCAAAGTGGAATCACTTGAGGGGAAAAAAAAAACAAGCTGGGGGGGGGGGGGGGGGGGGGGGGGAGGAGGGAGAGGAAGGGAGGAAGCCAGGTCATGAAGTTTTGTTTCAAAAGCACATTACAAATAAAAAGGAATTTAACCCCTTCCTGCCAGCAGCCACTTCAGCACTAGCCTACAAACGCCCATACATCTGCTTTGGGAAGCTGAGCGATTCTCATTCTAAGCACCACTAAAATCTAACTATGAAATAAATAATTTAAAAATTGCACAAATTGACAAAGGCTTGTCCACCTCACCCCCTCTCTCATGTATGGATAGTCACCTCATCATTGCTAAAAGGCCTTGCAGAAGCCATTGGGGAGGGTACTTGCCCTACCTTAATCCCAAAGGAATCCCCTGCCTGTATTCCACCTGGGGAGAACATGGGACATGGACCAGTAGGGCAAAGGCAGATGGTGATGGAAGAGCAAGAACTGAGGGATTATTGGAGAAGATCCAGCAGACACAGCAGGGTACCACTGATGCACCCATTTGCATGCTACATCCAAGTATTTCAGGGAGGACTGAATTTTGGGAAGCTGCCTCTGGGAAACCAAGTTGCCACAGAGCAGAGACAGAAGGTTTTACCAGCAGTCAGACAGCTTTTTAATTATGCAATTATGGTAAGAGATTATTAATTATATTTGAGTGACACTGTGATACACTGCAGTTAAGTCCTTGAAACACTAACAGAAGCACTCATAACAAATACACTAATCAGGAAAAGCATTGACTAATTAATCCTATAATACTGTCCAGTTCAAAAACTCAAGGTCTGGCAAGACTGGCTTCCAGCATTTGTTTCTAAGGAGATACAAGGCCACAATTTTTCCTGCAAGCGACTTCTTCTCAGCAGTATGTGCTGTAGTTACAGCTCCATCAGGTCACCCAGTAAAACAAGCAGCACATACTTAGCTGATTGGAAAGCCGTGAATCTTAAGAGCAATTATACTTCATGTTACACATGTGAGTGTATTTGCGTCATTCTGCAGGGCATCAGTATGTGTTTATATACAACTAGGTTGGTTGAATAAAGTTATCTTTTTAAAAAGTAAATAAACAAACATAAAAATCACACACACAAAAAAACCCTCCAAAAACCAAGCCACAAACAAAAACCACCCATTGGGACATTTTATTTCACCATATGGAGGAACGCTTTGATTCCTGCATGACAATATTGTTTCTGGTGGGATCATTCCAAGACACAGATGACAATTTATTCTCATTTGTCTCTGTGAAACCTAGGTCCTCAGCTGACACACACAGCTTTGACAAATTCTTCTCATCCATATCTCACTCAACACAACTTATACATTGTAAGTATAAGAATCATTTTTGTTTCATTTTTCCAGCAAAAAAGCATTTTGAACTGATTTATCTACAATATTTCCACTGATTCCACCTTCCATTTTCTCCAGACACTGCCCATTCCTCCAAACACTTCCAGTGTGTTCTGACAAACCATATTCTACCTGTCCCAGCCATAATTTTAAATAAGAACTTATTAATCAAACAAATATTCATGATCAAAAATACATTTGTGTTTCCCAACACATTTCAGAAGGCAGGTCTGTCACAGGAAACTTGGGATTTAGGGGGTATCTTCAAGTTGGTGGGACTTTAGCCAGTGATTTTAATGAAATTATAATTTCAGTTGTGATGTAGATGAGGTTTGCCCATGAAACTGATAGCATTTGTTGTAGGCATCAAAGCACAAGCAGGTAAAAAAGCTACTTGCTGCCCTACAGCAACCCCCAGAGTCCACGGCAACGTGACTTTAAACAAGGATGGAAGCAAGAGGAAACTACACCCGTTAAGTACATTTACAATTCTCCATTGCCCGAGCTAGTTTATTTTTTCTAAAAAGTGTGGCATACAAGAGAGTGTGATGAACTACAAGGATTTGCAGCAATTATTTTCCTTGGCCTTTGTGTGAGAGGACGGGGGTGGGGGGGAGGAATGCTAGACTTTTTGCAACCAAACCGTCTGTATGGAGATAAAACAAGGGCCCATCACTTCCATCACCGCACTGCTTCAAGCACTACTTCAGCCTGGCTGAAGGATGATGGCCTGCTTCACTGCCAATGACCATAGCTTCTTCCCTGTGCCCTATCTGCATCCTCTGCTATGGGAAGGGGTTTGAAAAACGGAAGTTATCTGTTTCCCTGAAAACCCTTCATCTTATCTCTAACTCCCTCCTATTTCTTTCTCTTCCCCCTTTTCTCAGATCTGCTTGATTTTCTTTTCCACGTAGTTAAAAAAAGGAAAAAAAAACCAACAACAAACATATAAAACATTTAGAGAATTAAAAAATAAAATAAACATCCAAACCTCAAATGTTACAGCTTTGAGAGTTTTGCTGGGCAATCAAGAGACTTGTTTTAAAAGGAAAAGTGTTTGCAGCAATTAGGCAAATCCAGGATATTGTCACCTCTTTCCTATGAAATGGTTCCTCATGCAATTTAGGAATTTCTCTGGGAGTTTGTCTGGCTGTATTTTTATCTAGCACATCTCTGAAGGGTAACAGCTCTCTATGGGTTGACTGCTATGCGGTTTTCAACATTATGCAAGAGTTTTCCACTCTTGCTTCTCTCCCCTCCTGGTGGTCCACAACTGATACTGGGAGGTGCCTGCTTCCTCTCTGAGAAGCATTTGCAACCTCCACCAAAAAATATCCCTTGCTACACCCTTCACTTGGATGCAGAGCAGTATCTCACTCTGCTCACCCCTTTTCCTCTATCTTTGAAGGAAAATTAGCAAAACTGGTTACATTCATCTGAATTACTGTTCTTTCAGGAAAAACCTTTTTCCTGGAACTCTAGGGGACCTAGAGCCCAACTGCCAATGGTATCCTTGTCCCATGTGTTTGGAGACCTCCATGCAAGTCAAAGCTTCATGGACAGAGATATTAAAAGTGCAGAAACAATTGGGGAGCTTTTGACCTGCAAAGACAAAAGCTTTTCAAGACCAGCTAGTTAAAAAAGATTGAGAAGATATTTCAGCACACACCGAGCTAAAAGGAAAGACCTTCTGGGTTCCCGCCTCCCTGGTCTATCAAACTGTGTAGCCTTTGCTTATACTGGGAATGAGTATCTCTGACACTGCACACACAGTTGCTTTTGCAAAAATATCCAGTAACAAATTCTCCCGTTCCCTCTTGGGTTTCCCATTTCTTCCACCGAATCATATTATCTCATTTGCCTCAGATGAGCCCCATGGCAAATAGCTCATCTCTCCCCAGTGCTTTGAAGATGCAAAGCGGGACAGGATGGAAATGGTAAGTGCTCTCATAGCACCAGTACCCTGTTGTAAGGCAGGCAGAGTGACAGTCCTTATTCTGATCACATCCCTCCTCCAAAATCAACAGTGACACCAGTGTGAAACCAGAACGAGACCCCTGCTGTGAAACAGTTAACATCAGTTAGATCTATTTTGACTTAAAAAAAAAAAAGAGAGAGAGAAGAGAAGAAAGAAGAAAAGAAAAAGTGGGACTACAGTTTGTTTTACATGGCTTCCTGGTCAAAGCCTCAAACATTTTGTAGATATTTATTAATATATATTAACTGTAAAGAAAGTTAACTGCTAATGTAATTTATTCCACTCTTTGTTCCGTGCACCTTGTATTGCTTTCTATGAAGCTGTTGATCTTGGAGAAGTAGAGGGTCCTGGTGAGCCGCTAGCAGAGAGGAATAAATCAGCACTCTGAAAGCTTCTGGTTCATCCCAATAACTTGGAAGCAAATCTGAAAAATAATCCCTTTTTTTCCCCCCCTCAAACTGGCAATCTTCATGAGTTCTATTGTTTTCACTTGCAGGCTGATATATGACAGCTTAAATAAATATATAGCACTTAATGGAGCAAATTCAGCCTTAGTGTAATCGGATGCCATGCCATTAGAGACCTTGGCCCAGGCATTGCTCTCCATCCCAAAGGATCACAGAGGACCCTACAAGCTCAAACTAACACGAGATTGTTATATACTTTAATTCTACTTATGTCACTACGGACTAATCTTCTGTTATAAAGAGTACTTAACTATATATCTATTTATGTTTACAGGCATGGATTTAAGTACTGTTTACAATGACAAGAATGTATATACACAACATGTCTATGTAATATAATATTACATATATACACAGAGACACATCTTAAATCATGGAAGTGAAGGAGTCCCTGAGCATGGCTTAAGGAATTTATTTTATTATTTTTTTAAGAATGATTTTAATTCCTTTTTGGTTTTTTTCAAAATAAAGCCAAAAATGCTCAGAAGTTTTCAAGTTAGACAGTTAAACTCCACAAAACCGTAAGTCATCACAAAAGAGATCTGTTGTCCGATACCCTTCACCATACCAGTGTCCGTCATACCAGGACAGCAGAGCAGGAGCAGTGGGCTGCACTTGCTCAAGCAGCAGTGATACGATTGCTGCTCAAAGAAGAGATTTTCCAAATGCAGAAGTGGAAGCAACAAATTGAATTTTACACTTTCGCTGGTAAGCTCATTAGAAGCTGAAGCAGAGTAAAAGCTACTCTTCCTAGAGCACTTTTCAAAGCAAGCACCAAACTGGTATTTAACTGATATTCTCCACACTTCTGTGAACCTGAATTCAGCAAGTTAGATAAGGCTATGGGTAGCTCCAAGCATGTCAGAGGAAAGAAAATAAACGTATTATTGTGAGAAGGTGTTGAAAGAGCATTCAGTGCACAGCTGTGCCTCCATCTCATCCATAGGCACACTGGGTGAACACAACTGACCCACAGTCACAAACTTGCCACCAAACTGGTGGCAAGTTTGGAAAACAAGCAAGCTGTCTGAACTTGGCATCCCTCAGTGCTTCCCCACAAAACCACAGTCCAGCTGCTCTGCAGAGCATTAGCTGGCAGTACATGTATGGACCACTGCCCACATGGGAAAAGCCAAGGAAACCTTCGAAGAGCGCTAAAGCAAAGACTGAAATCTGGCCAGCTTTGTGCAAGACCCCATGCTGGGTGAAGGGAAAAGCTGCATTTCAGTGAGGGCTCTGGACAGGGGCTATGAAAAGGTCAGCTGGAGGAAGGGGAACTAAGGGCCAAGCCTGCCTATGGGATTCTTCTCCCAGATACCATGCTCAGAACTAGCAGTGCCCTTCCTCATACCACACCATCCTGTTTTCTCCCCAAGAGCCATCACCACTCTTCTCCAAGATCAGTGGGAGCACCACGATCTCACATGTACCAAACTTGAGAGAGCACAACAAACAGCCTAAGGCTTGAGCAACACTTCCCAAAAATAATAATTAAAAAAAAAAAAAAAAACACCCTGACCCAAATTCTGTGGTCCAAAAGGAGCTTTGGTCTATTAGAAAATGCCTGCAAAAACCACATCTTCAGGAGTGAGACCACCAGAGATGCGCCCCAGTTCCTGGACTGGGCTGGCAGACTCCCACTGTACAGAAGAGCCCATTTCCATTCCCTGCTGCTCACCATGGACTTCATCTCAGAATTAACCTTGTGTTCTCTCATTAGAGGTCAAATCCCTGACAATTCTGCACCCACAAGGAATTCTGCAGGAGGAAAAGAGCCCAGTATCAGTTTTGTCCAGGTATTTTAGCTGGGCAGGATAGACCAAATAAATACCATTTGTTGTTTAAAGTGCAAATCCCAGCAACTTCTTTGAACAGGAGCATTTGGTAGTTGACACATCTACGGATGTTTTAAATCATAAGGGCATCCACTCCATTTTGGTTTTAATGTGTTTGTGTGTGAAGTTCTTTGTCATTCCAGCCCACCTGTCTCAGAGCACAGAAATCGAAAACAGGAGTAACTCTCGAATTTCACCTCAATTTAATCCATCACAGAAAGCAGACTGGTTTTGCACTGTATTAAAAAAAAAAACCACACCAGGACATTTAAACAAAGTGACACAGATCATCAGCAGATCAACTGAAAATGACAGCTCAATCAAACAAATGTATGTTGAGAATTTCCACAGGGCAGCTCTAGCTTCAGCCAAACCAAATTTGTTTAGTATACATAAGTTAGCTGCTTAGAAACATTCAGTATGCTGCTAGCCAGATGATGACTTTCCCAGATAAACATCTATTTAACCAAATATCCCCCCAGCCATGGAAAGTGCTAGCAAAGTTTTGATATATTCTAGTCTCTTAAAAATACAACTTTCCTCCAGTGACAGGCTGGTACCAACTCGCCCATGTGGCAGCTAGGTAAAAATAACTAAATACACCTCTAATAAATAAATAAATAAATAAATAAAATGTTATAACCACCAAAAGGTAGGCAAAATGTAATAATCCTGATGGAGTGCTTCTAGCTGCCAATAAATTCAGAAAGTGGCATTAAAGTGAAATACAAATTACAAACTTGGGAAGCGCCAGAGAAAACTGTGCATCCTGTGCCACATATCAAATATCACAGAAGAAGGAATTTGTCTCATTCTTCTTTTAAAGTGAGGCATTCCTGTTGAAATCAATGACAAATCTCCTGTTGATTCCAGAGGTGCCATATTAAGCTATCATTGAGGGAATATATTGATAAGAGCTCCTCTCTGTGAGTCTTCCCTGGTTTAGAGCAGTTTTTTTGTAGTGTTACTTACTAACAGTAGAAATGGCAAAAATAGTTTGGAAGATTATGAAGTCACTTAGCAAATTTAGTTTAGAGATCATTAAAATACACATGAAGTTTCAGCCAAAATCAGATGCCTGAGTAACAGAGGATTCAGTTCACACAACAGCAGCACTCCCTCCTCTCAGCAAAATCAAGGAGATTCCATCAGACTCAAGCCAGACAAGAAGAACATGGCTCCATCCACTGAAATCAGTGGCCAAAAGCCCATCTGAAAGTGCCAGACTTTATTTAGAGTGACTTTTAGGGACAAGTGGCACAACTACACTTCACCCAGCGTATGTGCACTCAACTCTGCCTGTACACACACATGTTTAGGGGTGCTCCTGCAACTATAGAACTCTAAGCTAAATAAGGGACTGGGAACGCCTGGCTAATATAGTGAATTGCAACATAAATTGCAATTTTGATGAAAGCCCATTTTAAATTTATTTATTTATTTCTGATTTGTTAAAATAAATAATTCAAAAAAAATAAAAGCTACTAGGCAATGCATATCTGCTCTTCAAAGTTCTGTCAAACAAAAGAGTGCCTATAAAGCACATTTTCTGATGGACATCTGCTTACTATTTAATACCCACAAAGAGAATATTTACAACAAAAAACAAGTGCAACAGATTAAGAGGCCTGTGATGCTGGTGCATCCTGAGGAGCAGTGTTTACACAATCATCAGAGCGATGTGTGATGGCAATGGAGAGAATAGATGCTTACAGATTTGTCATAACCTATTTCCTAGGGAAAAAAAGTATACCAAAAAATGCTTTTTAAGTGATCTGACAGCCCTAAATAACTAGCACCCAAGATGGAGGCTGCTGGAGAAAAACAATACCAGCTACACTGCACCAGCAGTGAGAAATGAACGTATTTTTCTAGCCTCCTGTTGCAAGAGAAGAGGACAAGCTGCCTGTATTTAAATGCAGAAACCTCAGTGTTCTGTTCTCATCACAGTGACAGAGACCCATAGACCCCATCAGATTAATAAAATGAAGAGGTGGGTCCAGAAGTGCAAGAGTTTGATTGGGTTGGGGGTGAAAGGAAAAGTCCCCCAAGTGCTGCTTTTCCAGCCTGGTGCGAGGGGTTTGCTGCACACAAAAACACACGTTGCTGAATACCATGGGATTTCCTTTAAAAGTCTCCATCTGGGGAAAGTTTAACTCATGAGTTTCGAGTGCATAATTGTGCTTTTGCCAGAGTTTACAAACTGACATATTGCTGGGGAAGAAATCCATGAGAAAGTAGGGATAAAGAACAGCAAAATTCAAAGTATTAACCCCATGAAGAGATCCTACTTGAAGGGTTTTTTTGAATGCTATGTTTCTCCCAGTGCAAAGGAGCCACCTGATGATACAGAGCAGACATCACAACGTTTAAATTTCATACTATTTTCAATTACACAGGATTATTTTTTCCCCTTCCACTTCCCCCGAAAATAACATGCAGAAACACAAGCTAAAGGCGCACATACAATAGGGAAATCTAAACAAGATTTAATCTTGCAAATTAACACTCAGAAGAGAAGCAAACATAAAAATAAATAGGAAAAGGTGTTTAGGCAAGTTAACCCAGGCTACCCAGAACAACAACAAACTACCAAACACTAAACTACCTCCCCCAATCCCCTCCCTCACAAAAAAAGCCCCAAAAATAACAAGAACAACCCAAAAAAAACCCTAACAAAAAAGCCAACAGCAGCAACAACAACAGCAACAACAAAAAAAAAAAAACAAAAAGAAAAAAAAGAGGTAAATTTTCTTTGATTTCAGTGGTATGGCTGTTTTCAAATTGTACTTCTGGGGATGCAAACCAGCTGAAATTACATCTATGCAACACCAGATTACTGTCCTTTCTCTCTCTATATCCCCAATCTACAAGCTATGTATGAAATATGATTCCCAATTAAGCTAAGCTTCAACACAGACTCTGCTGACAAACAAATCGAGGAGGGTGATTGAGGTTATTGCTGGTACAGATTTCACTTCTCACAGGGAAACCAAAGATCAGACCATAAAATCTTCATGCTCATTGATAAGCAGTTGGTCACTTAAATCCAATTTTAGTTGTGCTAGTAAAACAATTTTTGTCCTAGTGAGTTAAAGACACCAGTGCGAACAGCCAAACAGGGCATATAACCAGCAAAGTTACCCTTGTCCTACTGTTTAATGAAGAAAATATATCCAGGACATATATATACAGGGAAAACTTACTTCCTTTTCTTCCAACGGCCTGGCTCCCTGAGATGCTGACCATCTATCCTGCCCATGGTAGGAGCCCAGAAAAACATGCAGCAGCCTGAAACCGGGCAACCAAACCAGCAACCCTTTTGTAATTTTCCTAGTTTCAATTGGAACTCTCAGTAGCATTACTCCAAGCATTTACAACCATGATTCAGGGCTAATTTAACCCGGTCCAGAGTAGAACTGAATCAGGTCATAGTGGGCATTCGTAAGTTTAATACGAATAAAAAGTGATAGTAGAAGCTAACATTGATAGGAGCAAGAAGCGAGAAACTTCATGATCATGACCAACACACAGAGATCTGCAGAAATCAAAGCACAGGATGCACTATGATTTCCACTGCATTCCTCAGACTCAGAGATCTGCCAATATTTTGCACGTAAGCATGCAGACCTTCAAAAGAGCCGATTTTGTCCCAAGAAAGTACAAAACAATCACTACAAAGGAAAGTAATGAAAAATCCTCCTCCTGAACAAACATGCTGTAAAAATTAAGTATAAATCATAAAACTCAAATGAAAACAACCACTCCTCCCCCAAAATTGCCCAAATAATGGGATGAGGAAGTTTTCACTGATTAGATTAAATACTGTAAAGCACTTTCAAACTCCAGTAACAAACTACTTTAAAAGCAGTGACAGAAAGCAATGCAAAACACACAGAGCAATCCAGGGGTGCACAGAGGCAAAGCAAGGCCCGATCCAGAGCCCTGAGACAAAAGCTTTGCCTTGCCCCAAAAACACGTGGAAAAGGCTTCTCATAAGTGAGCTACCCTGGCTAACTCCACTCTCACGGGTTTACTGGTCAGGTCAGTAGAAGAAAAATGAAGCTAACAAATGTTTTTGAAAACACCAGTTCTTGAAAGCAAACTTATTACTCTCAGGACTGAGCACCATCAAGCACAAAACTCTGACATCACAGCTTGAGACAAAATGCCAGACCCTCACACAAAGCACTTCTCTAAGATTATTTCCTCAACTCAACAGAGAATATAGCAAAATAGGTCATACATCACAGGAGTAAAACAACACCATGCTCAAGAATGAAATTCCTTGAGACAAAAGGTCTCCACATTTATTCTACCCCACCAGCTCTCAACATCAAATATCTCCATCTTGCAGGACGTCAGCTTCTTACCCCTCAGTCTGCCACATTCAGCCTGGGATGCAAAAAGTCTGGCAGTGACAGAAATGAGAGGTAAAATGCTAAAATAAGCTTAATTACCATCTTTTGCCTTGAGATATTTTCACCCTTTACAGTGTTCCATTTCAAGCACATGAAAGCCAACAAAACAGGCGGATTCCTCTGATCCACAGCAAAAGGTGTTACTACACGGGTGCAACACCAGGGAATCCATTCCTGCTATCATACATCCAGCAAAAGTATTGGTCTCTTGGTAGCCTGGTCCATCAGGATTCTAAAGCACCAACATGGTGTTTGGAGGTAGCTTTCACGCAGCTCTGCCAGCAGATAGCCTTCACTCCATCACTACTCTGCAGGAAGTGGCCTGCTCTTTTACCCCTCTTATTGCTAGAAAGCTCACTTCTGGCCTCAGAATATTCATAGGCACTTTATTGCTCATTTGTACTTGTTCCAGCACTGTCCTTTAGCTTAAATGGTTTGCTGGGTGCATTCATCACCTTCGGTATCAGACATAACCTCTATCAGCCTTCATTTTCCTCACCGGAACAAGCCAAGCTTTTTAGCCTGTTCTTGGATTCAATTATTAGTTATCAATCATTAGCTGTTCAATTAGAGATGGTGCAGCTCTAAGACCCAGGAGCCTCAGAAAGGGAGATATCATCACAGCCACCATGACAGAGACAACATGAAGTTGTGTCGAGAGCAAGTATACAATTAATCCATAAATCAGGAGAAAACAGGGGCAAGAAGAGAATTGAAAGCAGCATCTCCCTTTCCAGTGGTTTAATGTGACTTCCTCCCCTGTTGCTGGGGAAATCACATCCAGGACAAGTTGCTCTCAGGAAGCAATTACAGAGAAGCAGCAGTGCAGAAGATGGATCCATTTCTCAGCTCTTCCACATGTCACTTCTAAGGAAGGAGCTGGTCATGTGGCTCACAAACTCAAATATTTCCAAAGGAAAACGTCCCTATATGTGAATATTATCTACACACAGGACCTCAAATTATGCAAAACACTTTGAAGCATTTTATGGACCAATCAAAAATACATCAATTCAATTCTGACTTCTCTGCTGTTAAAGGCAAACTACTGATTGATTACATGAGGCGAGATGTCATTCATGCTGTCTGTTGCACTATTATCAGAATCTGTCATACAAATTTCAAATGTGCCATGGATGCGAGTGGCAAGCAGCTGGGGGAGAAGCTGTAAAATGCAATGGTATGAGCTTAACCTAGTGTTTTCAACCATTTCTAATTAACCGAAATGGGAACATTTTTGGAAATGCATCATTGCTGAAGATATTTTCAGCTGAAAGATTTTATTTTTTTAGTTCTGAATACAGGTGGACTGTATCATAGAAAAATATGCGTGTGTGTGTGTGTGTGTCTGCATGTCTCAGGGCAGAGGGGAACATTTCTTTACAAAGACCTGCCTTTGAAGAAACTTGATTTTATTGATACTTCAAAATGCTACTTTTTATATGGCTCCCTTTCATTAAAAAGTTTCCAAAGATTTCTTTCCATTGCAGTGTGAAATAAATTCTGAAACACAGCAGGCTTCTGTAGAAAATAAGTAAAATTTTACAGGTAGCTGCAGTGATCATGCATTTATTCAATTCAAGCTAAATATGCACTAAAGAATTAGAGATTCCTTTAATTAAACCATCAGTATCATTTTACATGCTGCAAGTATGATGACAGATATGACTCTGCAGCAGGTGCACGTGACTTTCTAACACTCACTAAAGAACAGATAAAACCATTTTAATTTGTTTTCATATTCCCACATCTCTGCTTCCCTTCTGGGAGGGAAGGACCTTGCCTGTACCCACACACTTCAGTGGGCAAATCCAAGCCTTGCCTGCTAATAGATGTTAAGGTTAGAACCAAGCAATTCAAAGCTTTTCATTAATTACTCCTAACTGTCATGGCAATCTCCTTTACCCTGTTTTACATCATGAGCAAATGATTTTCCATTGCAGAATAGGTAAGAAGAGAGATGCTTAGGAAGCAATTATTTTCACTAATTAGTGTGGTCTGATTTGAATATTTCTATTTGCTTCTGTAATTTAAAACAAACAAACAAAACCCCAAAACCAAAACAAAACCCACACAAACTAAAAACTCAGTGAAGTCAATTCCATATTCTGAATATTCTGTACACAAATTAACATAACAAGCACTGCAAACCCGTTTCTCAAAAAAAGCCATCTCTGATGGCTTGACACCCCTAAGCATAACCACCCCACCTTAGATATTTTAATGAAATAACTGTGTCTGCCTAGCTTGCCTTTCATCATCAACTAGGTCAGTTTGCATTGGCATCTGTTTGCTCAAGTCACACTGTCATATATTGTACACACAGCGATGGTCTCAGAATAAGGCCTCATTCAAAGCAGCATGTGGCAAATTGCTAGGGAGGGTGGAGGACTCTTGCAGAATCTGTCCTAGAGCTATGTTAAAGCTGGTTTTAGTTATTTTAATCCTAAACTACTGAAGTATTCCATCAACGTTTTGGAGGTTTACATAGGTTAAGTGGATGGGTTTATCTTCTTGCTCCATTCTAGTAGGATATTTTCATTGAATCCTCCCAAGGTGAGTGATAAGTTTTCTTCTTGATGAGAAAAGTGAATTAAATATTCCTCTGTACATACAGCATAATATGGTAGTGATTTTCTTAAAGCTTTCAATTTAGTTGAAAAATCCAAGCAGTGAAACACCTACTACAATATCTTTGTCTATTATGAATCAAGCAAGATGCTCAGAGCTGTTGATGAAGTGCAAACAAACATTCATTTATCAAACATCCCAGCTACTACTGGGGCTGATGTGCAACTAAGAGGAAGGTGGGCATATTGCTTTACACCACCAAGACATCACAAGCCTATGCTGTTAGAGTACCAGGAGCTGGGTGAATAAAGACAGGTAGTGATTTACTCAATGTGTTTCTGTTTCACATAACAGCCTCGGCAGATTATGGTATTCTTTTATATGTCCCCTATTCAAATACACTTCTGGATATTTTTAAAGTCACAACTGACTGGAAATCTTTGAGATTTTAGCTGTTTTGTTTAGCACCAAGCAGTCAAACCTTGCAGTCAAACCCCCCAAACATTTCCAGCACAAGTTCATGCAGATGTGAAATTAATGTTCGCCTTCTGCTGTTAACTTTTACCAGAAAAATAATAAATTCAGTTAATAACAGAAAAGAGTATTCATGGTGCTTTCTTGACAGCGCTCATTCACCTCTGCACTTGTTATGGGAAAACAGAGTATTCTATGCCGTTAATTTTTTGGCAAAACTCCACCATTCAGAGCCTGCTGCAGCCACAGGCTGGAACTGATCCGGAGCAATAAAAAAAATAGAAAAAAAAAACAAAAAACAACAAAAACCCCACACCAGCATCTAATTGTAAAACACAAATGTTTTCCTGATGGCATGGGGCTTTCTAGGAGGCTGCAGCCCATCTCCAGGTATGCTTTCACACCATGGAGGTTTCTGTACAATAGTGTTCCATTCAGCTATTGTATGGAAACGTCATCTCCTCCACAGTGTGAAAGCCTTCAGCTGTTCTTCCGAGCAGGACACAATATGAAACGTGACTGGCAAGTTTTCTCCATAAACAAACCAAACCTCTCTCCCTTACAGAGCTGCCTTTCTTCTCCCAAGACCTACTAAAAGATTGGAGTCTCCTTGAATCTATTAGAAATCCTTCCTGGAGAGAGGAACCAGACATTGTAAATGACCCATGACTTTAGAAGCCCCCTTGTACCTGCAAATATCCCACAGATTCCAGAGGCATTTTATGCCGTGGCTATTTACCTGTCATACTAGTTCTCACCCTATGATTCATTTATTTTTAATGCTTTCAGCAGTTTTTACTGATACTTTTCAAGGTGTTAGAGTGTCCCCACTGTAGCACTTTCAGATTTGCTTGGAGAACTAATACACTGTGGTAACATACAGAGAACATTGTTCAGATGCTTTGAGAAAAATCATTTAGAAGAAAAAAAAAAAAAAGCAAGTTTTCCCCGTTACCTACACACACATGCTCACATGTAAAGGACTAATAACTCAGACCAGCCACTAGGCTCTCAAAGCAGCCTAGCAAACACAGTGGGAAGGCAAACCCAGAACCAGGTCAGCCAGAGGGCACCTCAACCATCAGCCTCCAGACTGACAGAGTCCCTCATGACATGGTCTGGATGATCCTCAAAGCCAGCAAGGATGAAGATTAGGCATCTTGCTGGGTCTCTATGCTTATGTACCCATGGGACACTTTCCTTGCTTACACCCAGCTCCAGTTTTCCAAAAATCTTGTTAAAACAGGGGTGAAAACCTGGTATTTTGGGTGCAGATAGCAAGTAAAGTGCATAAAAACTCACTGCTGCCCCTGCTCAGGTTGATCCGGCCCTGGTACCTACTGCCAGGGTGATTCTTGTAAAAAGAGATGCTGCCCAATTGGTCCTTTCCTTGCTTGTATCTCCAGATAAAAACTGTTCCACCATCATAGCAGAGGTTATTTTTGAGCTATTTTACAGGGGGCTTGTGCTCCACAAAAATTAACCTTTTTGAGCAACTATTAAGTAGAAAGAACCCCAAACAGAAAGTTACTGAAACTTATCTACATTCAGATCTGGCAATACTGTAGCCACTCTGCAGGGTTCAGTCTGGCACAAAATTGCCAAAATATTTTCCAAAGACCTGGGCAACTCTGGAGCTGCTTCTGAACCATGCATTGCCATGCTGGCTCATTCAGCACTCTCCTTGGGGAGCTGGCATGAAGTGGGCTTGCTTGTCTTCACAGTAGTTGCCATCACATCTTCTGGTTCTCCTTTTGATTCTGATAATTCAGCATTAAGGGCAAAAACCCTTTCCAAGAAAGGATTGAAAACAAGACTTGATATTCAAACATCTGCACATTCTTAATTGTCTGAGGTGCTCCCTCCATCAAAAATATTCATTATTTGCTGCATTTCCTAAATAACAGGGAAAAGTCATCACTGCATTTCCTACTAATGTATGCCCACAGCTCTATTTTCCCCATCCGCTATGCTTGCCTAAGACTGCTCATTTGTTACCTCCTAGTTCCAATTGATTTCCTTTTGCCTCTGCTTTCCTTTGCCATGAGTGCAGAGAACAAACAACACGATTTATACCAGCCATCTAGTACCAATCATTAGATAACAAGGCCCTTTACTGAAAGCATTTAGAGTAAAACAATACTTTAAAGTTTACCTTTGCTTTCATTTCCTTTTTTATTACTTCAGGTTCAAAATAAGGCCAAGGAAGTTCCACTTACACGGAAGATTAGACTGTTATCCAATATAAATCCTTCACATACTGTACAACATATAGTGCCAGCTTCTAATGCAATTGTTAAAATTTCTTCTTTAAATAGGTTTTATGAAATTCTCAGCCCTCGTTCTCTTGTACCCATTTACTACCTGTTGACACGAATGAGGAAAGATAACTGCTCCGTTTGCGGTAGAGTGACTTTTCTCCCACAGAAGCCTAGATGCGGAAAACCTTCAGGCTTCAGCTCATCAAGCCTGAAGGGGAAATGTAGAGAGCAGGTTGGGGTTAGGAAAGTCTTACTGGTGTCCTTGCTCAGCTTTTCCCACCCTAAACTGATTAGGAAGCAAGTGAAGTTACTTTGCGCTGAGCCTGGTTTAGTTTCTATTCTTACTTTCTCTGCAGTATGGAAACATTCCTTCTCCACTCAGAAAAGAGCTGGACTAGAAAAAACTGAATAGGAGAAACTAAGCCCAAGAATATAAAAAAAATCAGCAAGAAACACAAAAATGCAAACCTATCAGGTGTGCTGCTAGGCTCTTTTGGATGACTTGGTTTTCCACAGGGAAATAATGCTCCATAGCTAAACAAAGTGCTGTCCTAATTCACTGCTAATTCCTTACTCATAATTAGTATATGCATACATACTTATGTATGAATACCCAGTTTTTAACAGAGTTAGAGCTTAGCTTTCCACCAGAACAGTATCAAGACTTTTCTAAAGGCAGATTATGTTCCAGCAGAACTTCAGTAACTTTATTCTAGCAATGCCTGTTCTACCACCTTATAATTCAGTGTCAAGGGAAGTGGTTGACATTCAACCACCTGAAGTGACAGGAGAGGTTCAGGTATTTCAAAAGAGAGCAGCTTTCTGGAGGGACGCCGACCCCTCTCACCCCAACCACTACCAGGAGCATAAGCTCTCCAGCAAGAGGCGATACAGAAATAGTGACACTAGACTGTAGACATGCCTGAAACTGCAGGAGGAACAACACCCAGAAAACTGAAACCTTTTAGGTCAAAGCTGCCAAACAGACTGGTTCCCACTGTGACACCAAATGGGCAGTCTCCATTACCTAATTCTTCTGGAAGTTCAGGAAAAAAGTCTCCCGGTGGAAACTCCTGACTCCTGAGCACTTCAGCAAATCTGGATCTTATTTAGATGCCTAACTGGGGGCTGAGCAGTAGAGGACTAGAGGGTGATAATAAAAGAAAACATTGAAGCAATTCATCATTAGAGAGCAGTAAAATCCTTCCCATTTTTTTCTTTTTTGTTAAACAAACTTTAATCAATATAGCCTGTTTTTCTGAAGTTAGACACAAGCTGTGAAGTCCAGATTTTGATTTCTCCAAGTCATGGTTACCTCTCCAGAAACATACTGGAGAATCATCCTTTATTTTACAAGAGTTATTACAAGACTGGCTCTGCCTGTAGTATGGCAACGTATGTTTTGAATGCTGCTTTATATACCTGAGTAGGAACATGTACTGTATAGTATATGCAAAATGTAATATTTTATTAATTATATAAGAATATAATTTTTCACAGCATTTTGCGACAAGGGTCAAACATGACTTCTGAGAAAAATTAGAAATCCTTTTCATTGGTTACTCTATGTTCTACAGCGAATAAAAAAAGAATAAGTTTTCACATGAAAATTTAGTCATTTCAAATCCAAGTGCTTTGGGTTTTATGCAAGTGCAAAACTCTTGTAAGGGACATATCCAAAGCCCATGAAGCACTTGAAAATGCCCTTCAGCCTCAAGGGGCTGTGCTTGGGCTCTGGGGCATTTAACTGTCAAAAGGAGGACCTGGGTACCTATGCTCATGTGCTAATAATTGAAAGGTCAGCTCCATATACCTTTCATTTTCTAAGGAGCTGTACAGGCTGGGAATTCCATCTCCCAGTTACCAGCAATTCAAGCTGAGGTCCAAGACCAGCTCAGCTCATCACAAAATGGAGACAACTGGTGCCATACAACAGTCGTTATACCCAGGATTAAAAGAAAATATTCGCACTCCAAAGAAATTTGACTCTAAGGTTTTTGCCCAGGTCTCTGCTAACTGATACTAAAAGGTTATTGTAAAGCTACAGGAAAAAAAAGGCAAAAAAAATCCAAAACAAAACCAAAAAACCCTCTGTAGCCAACTGTCCATCCCCCTTTCAGCAGGGGGGCTGCATGTAATTTTCTGCCTTCAATTAAGATTCACCACTAAATTCATCTTCTTTTAAAACCATATTATTGCACCCTATGGTATCACATGAAATGCACAGCAAAGGTTTGGGAATTCTTTTGGAGGATGATGGGGAGTGGAAGCCCACGTTAGAGGCACAATGGAAATAAATGCATAATTCAGTCCTTGCTTTTTTATTTGTCCTTGGCATTAATGAAGAACAAATTAGCTACTCTCCTTGGGTGTCTACCAGAAATAATAGTAACAACTAGAGCTCTTTCCCCCCTCAGTAATATGTTCCTTTGTAGATAAGCACTGTGAAGAGGTAAAATTATGTCTTTTAAAAGTTTACTGTTTTCCTGTACTAAGATGTAAATGATAAGGTTGGGACTGGGAAGTAATTCAGAAATATTTATTCCACTGAGACAATAGCATTTTGTCATCAGAAGAAAGAATTGGTGACTATCAAAATGAAACAAAAAGACAACAGTGTTAAATATGGTCTGTGCTCCATCAGCAAATAAGAATCGTACCTTTCCATAAAAGAAAGTGCACACTGAAGTCTGAGCCCTGAGTGAGGGAAGGGATCACAACATGAACAACTGCCTTGTATGGTGACATGGCAGAGGCACGGAGCATTTTTATTATTCATACACGTGCAATAAATGTAATAAGATACTCTAAGCATTTCCTCCTCTTCCAGGCGATTAATTTACAGCTTCTTCATCAACCTTTTATGATGTGTAACAGGGACTTGGAAAAAAAAAAGTAAACATCTTTGCATCATTTTACAGTTATGATATCCTGACCAAGGCAGCTCTTGGTTGGAAGCAAGAATTCAGCCTGAAGCTGGAAGTTACCTGTTTAGAGACTGGGAAGCATTGAAACACATGGTATAACCATGGCAAAGCAAAGTAACGGCTCGTAAGTGAAGACCAGCACATAGGCAAAACCAAAAGACAGATCTACCTGCAGCGCAACACATTTGTGTAATTAAATCAACCTGCCACTGTCTCATCTATTATACAGATGCAGAAACACTAATAATAATTATCCTCACATACCAAGAAAGACTGAATTAATGGTTCTAAGCAGCAAGAACTTGTTTGTGTTTGGATCTCTCTCACCAGAGCTTCTTTAACTAGCTCCTGGGTAGAATTCATTAATTTTTATTAACAGGGAAAACATTTGTCCCCGTGACAATATTTGCATTGCCTGAATGATTTTCACCTCTGCCACAAGGTGTACTATCGGCTCATACATCACGCGATTACTTGGAGAGCAGAAAGACCCTCAGTCATTAGTGAGTGAATTAAAGATGATCTAAAGAGCTATTAATCACAGTGACAAAAGCCTTAATGTTGCTGTGACCCTAGTGGAGCTTGGGGACTAAAAGGGAAGCTGAGGGAGAGAAAATGGAAACATATGTTTTCTCCAAAATAACCTACCTTAGGAGAACTGTCAAAGATAGAGTCACATCAAACTGAGAAATTCTGCCATACCAAATGCTCCTAGATTTTACTAGGGGGAGGTTCTGCAGTCAGTCTATTATTATTATTTAGAGTCAGTGTAAACTATTAAGCAATAAAAGAAACATGGTATATTCAGACCTTCCTTTTCTTTGTCAGGAGTTATTTAAAAGCAATATATTTAGAGCAAACTGATACTGGTAACATACTCTAGTATAAACATAGATCACTGTGTACAACATAGTCCAGGTTAAAGATTTAGCATCCACATCCCACGTAGAGAATGCCAGCCAGTGAACTCTATTTCTGTGGTTTCAATTTGAGACTGTACTAAATAAATTCAAGAAAAAGTGAAACCTTCAATTTGCTGATGGTAATTCCGTTTCAGTGAGATGAATCAGATGTTCAGACACAAATCTTAAATCACAAAACTCAAATATATTAATATGACAGATATTCCTAATTTTTCCAATAATCACCTTAGGCAGTTACAAGCTCTTAATGACACTGGTTCAGTGAGATGTGTCTATAATGACAATCTCTCTATTTCATGCATTATAAGATACCTGTACAAAACCTATACATATAGATGTAGACAAAAGTCTCATTAGAAATGCTACCTTGTATTGTATTTTTTTAATTCTTTGAGCCTATACCTATGACACACATGGATCAGGACACTGGACAAAAGTATGTAAGTGTTGCCTATCTGAATCAGCATCAGACATTTGGAACTTAATTATGAAAGGGATTTTAAGGTAATGTTTATAATTAATAGCACACTATTTTAAAACTAAGCAAAGATGAATATATATTCAAGTTATATTGTGATAAAATATATATAATATATATTATATATATTACATATATATTTGTGATATAATAATATATAATTGTGAAATATAAACTCAAGTTATATTGTGAAGTCTTAGACTCAAACAGATTAGCTCATGTGCTTGTGTCTCAGCCATGCTCCAGGGGAGAAGACCACCCCTGTCTCAGTCTCAAAGGAGGTTTTTCAGCATTCCTGTAGATCCCTCTCTATCCTAGTAAATGGAATGGCCCAGGGCCTTTTACTCCTCTGTCCTAAGACAAAGGGACAATAGACAATACTGCTTTCTGGTAAATGATGCCATTCAAGAAGACAGACACTGGCAGCCAAGTCCCTCACACCACTCTTTCAAGTAGTCTTCATACCAAGGGACAGAATCATAGTTATGGAGGGAGATGGTTTGTTTCTGATTGCTGAGCTCAACCTCACCGAAATCAAGTCAGACAAATTGGGTTGAGGCCATGTGGGAGCTTGCTGTTGTCCTGGTCATGGTTGCTCCCCCTGCACCTTCCCATCACCACAAAATGTTCCTATTCCCCCTGTACTGGGAGGAATGCTCAGCCCATTTAACTCACTGATCCAGCAGAGCATCTTATTTTGATTTCTTTCTCTCTCTGTATGCATTAAAGAGATGCCTTGGAGCAGATGAGATCCTGGTACCCTCTGCTGTGCTCTTCTGTGCCTCGTGGACAACCTGAAGCAATTTCCTTCCTGCTACCCTCTGCTGTGTTCATCTGTGTCTCCTGAACACCTTCCTGCTAAGTGTGTTCTGGTGCTGTTCTCAAGTCATGCACCCTAAGGATCTGATCCACAGCTTCTGGAGCTCCTATTTGCTTTGTTAGCTCTAAACAGATACAGAGATATAGGGAAACAACTGTAATGAGCATAGAAGCCAGATATTAAAAGACAGCTTAAATTACAAAGATGCCCATCATGAGCATTCCACCTCCCTCCACCCTCCCTTCCTTCCACCATCTTGGTGTTCAAATTAATCAGTCAGGATCCAGATTCATTCTCCCAAAATTCATTTAAGAGTGTTTGAAATCACTCTGTCCAATCACAGGCTCCAATCCCATGCAGATAATTCGGGATATTAATGGGCTCCAGAAAGATGAACTTGTTTCTATACAAGATTGGTGCCTTACTTTTATAAAACTCTTAATATTTAGTGATGTGATATCTGATCAGTCTAAAGTGAAACTTTCATCTCAATCAGAAAGGTCACTACATGTTCATCTGGTGTCAGACCTATACATAAACAAGCTTCCTGAAACGACAGATCAGAACCAAGAAGTAGTCTCTTTTTTCTAATAGCATCAGCTTAGCTGCAGTTCTCAGTGGCACTTTTTTTCAGCTGGTCTGTTTTCAACTTTCACTTCCTATTTAGAAAGCTAAATTGGGAGTGCTTTAATCTTCTGGGTTCATTTCCTTAATGAGAAGTGAAAGGTACAAGTGGCAGCAGGTAAAGAGATACTGAAAGTTGTGGCAGACTAGCATTTAAATTTTCAGAGAGTCTAGATCAGAACATTTTCTAACATTCCTTTCTTCTATGACAGTAAAAAAAAGAAAATAATTACAAAACAAATAAAATCCAAAGTTGTAGTTGCCGAGAAGATGGCATAGCAGCCACAAGGCAAACTCTGAGTGGGGCAGAGAGAAGACTTTGTGCGCTTCATCTGGGAGTGCCATAGAATCACCTGGAAAGGACCTTAAGATCATCTAGTTCCAACCCCCCTGCCACTGGCAGGGACACCTCACACTAAACCATACCACCCAAGGCTCTGTCCAACCTGGCCTTGAACACTGCCAGGAATGGCACATTCACGGCTTCCCTGGGCAACCCATTCCAGTGCCTCACCACCCTTACACTAAAGAACTTCTTCCTTTTATCCAATCTAAACTTCCCCTGTTTAAGTTTTAACCCATTACCCCTTGTCCTATCACTACAGTCCCTAGCGAAGAGTCTCTCTCCAGCATCCTTGTAGGCTCCCTTCAGATACTGGAAGGCTGCTAAGTAGTATAGTGTGCCAAGTAGTTCTGTCCTGATTCAGCAAACCACTGAAACATGCTCATCCAAGCTCACATTTCTAAAACAACAGAGTGCCCAGTTTACAAGTAAGCAAAGACAGTCTTAGTGCTGGCTTTATCCTCAGCACATCACAGGATGAGGCCTTAGGAGAAGAAAGCTGTAGATAACAACTCCCTAAAAGCTTCACCTCAATAGTCTTTACTGCTAGTAGAAAATATGGTAACTTGGCTTGTATAGTTTTGCTTTCCAATATTAAAAAATTATTCGTGACCCTACAGCATTTCTTCCTTCAAAAACCTTAAAACAAATAAGATTAAACCAATCTGATGTAACATCCAGCCCATGAAGAGGCAGGCGTGATGCCAGCGCAAGCTTTGTTTCACAAGCCTCAGCCTAGAAAGCGTTTCATTTCTCATCCCTTCTCTCAACTGCTTTTCCTGCTAATCTGTGTTTGTTTAGGGAGAGAGAAATTCCCATCCATTTTGGTCACAATTAAGAAGTCTCATAGAAATCCAGGCCCTGGATTTCAACATCTGTGCCCACTTGAGGATTTCATTTATGTCAACATTTCCACTTCATGGGACTCCCCTTCCACACATGCAGTCTCAGCACCACTGGTCTGCTCTTCCCAGTACCTCAGCGCACCTGGGTCCCCCCAGTTCTGCTCCATCATTTGACACCTTCTTATATTGCTATGAAATTATTATGCAGGAGGTAAGAGTTTCACTGCTTTTGTGTCTTCCATTAAGTTATAACTGAAGTACCTGCAGAAGAGTTGCCAGATAAAACGCTAAAACCTCACCAGCAGAAAGAAGCAATTTGGGCACTTTTTGATCAGAAAAGTTGAATATAGCCACAAGCTCATAAGCTATCAAGCACTGTATCATGTAGCACACCACTGGTGCTGCTCTCCCATGGGGAGCTCTCTGGAAAAATAGGTTTATATCACAGCAAGACACCTGCTAATACCCTTCGCTGTGGTTCCCACTCTGTACCTGAGCATTTCATGGCTAATTAAGAGGTAACAGCACGTAATTTCCCACTGCACTTCAGGTGTTTGGAGGAGTGCTTTATTGTGTTTCCTTGCATTTCCCCTGGGTTTTGTTCCTACACATCCTATCCATGTGTTACTGACTTAACTCATTAAATGTAAATTGACATCGCTACTATACTAGTCTGAGTATCCTCAAAATCCCTTAAATATCATTGTGCCTCAAAAATAACATGGAGCAGGCTGGAATGTCGTGTACAAGTGAAAGTAAGTCTGGGAAACAACACTAACAGAGGCTCATTCCCTTAATACATGGGGAAAAAAGGGGATCCAGTGCAAATGAAGCATAGGATGGTAAATAAGAACTGTGTTCGCTTGCAGTCATGCACTATAGCCATTACGCCTTAAGGTCTTAAAGGTACCAGGCAATGCATATGATAAATTTCTCAAAAACATCCCAGCCATAACATAGTTCTTGCTGATTGCTCATTTACCCATAATGCATGCTGTCATAGCAAAGCCTGACAAATGACAGAGAAAGCTCAGGTTATTTTTTACGCTGACTGCCAAGCCCCTCACCTCGGATTATTCATTTATTAGGGCAATCACTGAGGTCTGGGTACTTAATATTGTTTTCACCAAATATGAAAATGATCTACTTGCCTATTCTTTAGTTCCTCCTAGGGCAAGCCATTTATCATCAGCCTTGGATAAATGACTGCTTCATTATAGCCATAATTTATGAGATGTTAGAACTAAAGAGCCACACCTAAAGACTTAAAGCTTTAATATGGATTAAAATAAGATAATCAATCAAGCATATACAAATTTTCTTTAGAATTATTTCTTGCTTTGAAATGGCTTCACATTTTTAGAATGGAGGTAGCCTTAAATTTCTTGTTATCCAACCTCAGGCAAGCTTGTTTAAAAGTCCATAAAGAAATCTAGGTTATAACCTTATTGGTTAGTTTTAGATACCACTTGGTAATCATTGCACGATTCAATAAAATGCCTTTTGGGCTAAGGGGCTTTTGTGTGTTTTTGGTGGTGTATGTGTAACCCACACTGACAATGGCTGCAAGCCTTCAGTTCAGAACAGGTGGGGAAAATACAATTTTATGCCAGACTCCTGCATTCTCTGTAGATATTGTCTTGCTTTTCGTCTCCTTCCTCGGAAGTTTGCTCATGTGGGGTTACAGACAAGGGAGAATTGAATGTTATTATTTTAAAGTATTTCTATGATTTTTAGGGTATTTCTCTGACTGAAACAGTGTCTCACGGGGTTTGGATGAGGGAAGCTTCTTCCTCTGTCTAGGAATTAAATATCCATTCCCCCTAAAACAGCATTATATCTTGAAAGAAAAGGTTTCTGGTTTGTCTCTTGATAGTATATTTGCTAGCACAGAGACAATATAAATACTATTTCTCAAGCATGCGCCTTGCTTGAAATAGCCTAAACCTACTTAACTACTTAATCCTGCACCTTTTGAAGCTTCTGTCAGAAATACATAGTTTGTTAAATTGTTTGAATACATACCACTAAGAATGATGCAGCTACAGGTCCCATGCAGGGCAGACCTCTGCAGGCCAGGCATGGTGTGGGCACAAAGGTCTCGGGCAGCAGGAGCTGCAGGGGCTACAAGCAAGATGAATGAGGTACCCCAGGAAGTCAACAGCAAGTCCACAGCAGCAGGCAATGCATCATGTGATGAACAGGCTGGGTACTTTATTTCCTCATACAACGAGAATGCAGCACACAACCTGATAGGTGACATGGACAACTTGAGCATCTCCTTAAAATTCAAGCCTGGATAAATGCATCCAAAAGGGATGGGGGTGTGATACACCCAAAGACCCTATACTTGGAGCTACAGTTAAAAATGAAAATCAAACTTTCCTAACAGCAACAGCTTCATGCTTTCGGTATAAGTGCCTGCAACATGCTTAATTGAAGCATATTGTTGGGCTTGTGATGAAAGAATATAACGCAACTTCACACAACACTTAGTTTCCACCAACAAGGTTTCTTCAGAGATGCTAACACTGATTTAAGTTTAATCCCAGCATCAGGCCTTGTTAGTTAAAAGAATTTTTTTTTCACTCTAGACTAAGCTTTCCCTTCTGTACAATTTGGTGTCAGCATTTCAGCAAGAATAAAATAATCCAACCTCTGCAGTTCCCCCATATGAGAGCTATTTAGGGATATCTGTGCAAGGAAATTCTTGATACACATATTATAGATGCAAGTCTGAAAAAATATATCTACCTGTGCATGTATGTGATTTTGAACATATACATGTGTAGGAACATATTTATTGGTACAAGTACATGACTGGTTTTGATGTTTCTGTGAATAAGCAGATAAAATACAAAATTTCAGGCACAGCCCCGAAAGCACTTATGAACTACATTTGCGTACGGGACATCAAAGGTCAATTTCCCTAATTATTTGGTGATATTTTGACTGGAAACTCAACAGAACTGAGCCATGATGTAATTTTCAAACTCATACTAAGATCTGGGCAATGAGAGGGTTTTATCAGGACTCACTTGCCAGCTGACCCTCTAAGCAGCCTTAGGCAACACACAACAGACTGGCCCACTCTTCCTGCAAGGGAAGACCTGCAGATCCTGCTGGACATAAGAGGCAGTGAGGAACACCCCTAAGACTCACAGAGGCACAAGTTGCTAAGAAAAACCCAGTTCCCCTATTGTGAGCCATTCCCCACTGACCAGATCCTCAGATTCAACAGAGGTGATGCCCTATGGCAATGGAGAAGCACATAAACCATCCTCAGACCCAGACACCTCTTTCCCACCATGGTGTTGCTGCTGGGCTGCAGGACAGCACTCCCAGTTAGACTAAGCCAATCCCTCCCAGCTCAGGAAAGATGCATTTTCCTCAAAGACTCCAACCCTTCTCCAAGTCACAACCCATCATCATCATCTCTTAAAACAAATTCTCAGAGTAAGAAGTTGCGTTCCATGTTCTTTGCCAAAATAAATATAAGATCAAGTTAGAAACCCTCCAAAATAGGGTTGGTAATGCAAATATTGACACAGCAAAGAGGAGAGAGTGCTGGAGCATGGCTGGACAGACAGTCTGAATATGAAATATTTCACAAAAAATGTCATCTTTATTTAGTGGGTGATGAAATCAGTGACTATTTTAAAAGATTTATAGTTTCTGTGGCCCAGACACTTATGCCACCAAGTTATATAATGGGAATGTGAAGGAAAGGCAGTTTTCATAAGTTATGTTTGGGATTACTGCTGTAAGCTCTCTATATGCAGGACTCCTGCTGATTTCCAGAATTTTTTTGCAGAAACAAAAATTCTAGGAACAGGTAATTAAGCGATATTCCCCCCTCAATTCTACAAAATGGTTTTATACAATTTTGGAAGCTAATGTGAGACATGAATGCATAGTCGCCACAGGCCTCCTCAGCAAAACCAGCCATCATAGCATCTGAGACACATTCAGAGTGCAGAATACAACGGACGTGTCAAGAAAAAGCAAAGTTAAAAAATGACACTTGTTTGTAGATCAAATGGCACATACAGCTTGGCAGAGGACCTGGGACAAAACATACCACCTGTAAGTCCATGGCCTTCCTGTTTGGTTGATGAGAAATTCTACAGGCAAAATGACTGCTCAAGTGTTGCATTGCCTTGTTGGCTTCCATGTGGATCACCAATCCAACATGACTTTCTTTTCCTTTCATGATAAATAAACACTGTTTAGAAGAAGGGCATCTTGAAGTAGAAGGGGTTTGCTTCTCAATAGCTCCTTTCCCCAGGCAACCAAACATATCAGGCAAACAGGGTGCAAAACAGACTTGGTGACATTTTCTAATAGGAGTGACACTCGTTCTGCACTCCTCAACAATCAGTCAAGGCTTAGGGCTAAGGACAATCAGGACCAAACCCTAAAGGCATTTGGGTTTTCAAAGACACATCTAATTACTGCTTCTCAGCAGCTCACAAAAGCTGCTGTGGTGTTTCCAGGTGGTTAGCATCTGCCAGCAGCTCTGCTTGGGCTGTGAGGGCATGATGCAGTGTCATCTGTATCCCATCTAATTGGCATTCATCCCTCAGAGAGCTTCCCATCTATGCACCTGCCGTAACCCAGCAATGCCAATAGGAAAGCTGGGTCTGACACCAAACCATTACACCTTCCCTAAAAGTTCAGATGTGGGCTTATTTAAATATTAACTTACATTGCTAAAAATAAACCATTTTATTTATATTTTTAATGAACAGTTATTCTATTAAGCTGAAAAAGTTGATGTGAACTGAACAAGAAGCAACTTCCATGCAAACTGCTAAGTTACCAATTAGCTCCTTAAAACGACTGAAAGTCACAGCCCTCAATGCACAGAGGCAGTTAATTAATTAACATTAGATGTGATTAATAATGAGTCTTGTTTAATAGTAAATATCTGCCTGCAATGCCTGCATGTCAGAACAAAAAGCCTTCAGAGAGCAGGCAACTATATTTATCCTGACTGTGTTTGGGATTTTAACATGTTTTGTGCAGGCTGACAAATGGCCTATTAATTATCTAATGTTGTCTGACAACAACAGCTTGATAAAGATGTATGTTTTTGAATTGTTGGATGAAAACTGCTGGAGAAGAGCCCCACAGGGGCCTTGCTGTCCTAAAACTGGGCTCCAAGCCATGACAACAAGCAAGACAAAGCCCTATCTCCTGCCACAGCCTTCGGAGATAAAATATGTCTTGGCATTAGGGACATTTTCAGAAAACTGCTTCTGCAATATCTGATTAGGAAAAGGAGTATGTCTTTACTAAATTGGGGTTAAGGCATAATCAATATCATATATGGAGTGTCTGGCCTATTCTGCATAAACACAGGCACTTCATATTATTAAGGAGTCTATAATGCAGAGGAAGCATATGGCAGGACATTGCAGCTCTCTCTATTCTTTTTATTTAGAACTTTATCTTCCAACCTGTTTGACAGCTGCTCCTAAGTGGTTTCACAGTGCCAAATTATTTTTATGATTGTTTGATGTTTTATTCTCCCATTTCAGTTAATGAGATAGGATCCCACAATGGTCATAATTCAGAGCTGTCAGAACTAAAAAGCATGCTTGTGGCAAGATAGCCTGATGGTAAATAAGGCTAAAAGCTATGGATAATAAAAACTCTCTTATCCAAGTCTCCTCTGTATTCAAAACTTGGTTTGGATCCTTCTTTCCTTTGTGCTCACTCGTACTGTGACTTTTTGCTTTTGGACAGGTAAACTATCAATCTTCGGGTATGTCACCCTTTTAATTCTGTTCAACCTTTCCTTGTAATGAAATGTGTAGGATACATAGGAAACGTTGAAATGTCTAAAGATATTGAGTGCTATATTATAATTAAAGGGCTTGAGTCCTGTTTATTGAGCCAAGGGAATAATTTGTCATATATGCTTAGAAGAAACTGTTCAACAAATGACCTTTAAGAGTCCCAGGAAATGCCTTATATCTGGTGTCCCCCGGGATTTTAACAAAAATTTCCAAAAAGTTCCCATTTCAAAGCCTAACTTTTGAGAAGGGAACTGCTTTTTCTCTTTTATTCTTATGTACTTTATATGCGGAGAATGTAAAGAGAGAGGTAATAAGTAGTCTTGTGTGTTAAACCACAAGACTGAGAACTTGGGCTTTTTGTTCTTATTGCTGCCAAAGAGTTTCTGCATGACCTTGCCATTTTGTTGCTGATTATCTCAGTTTCTCTAGTTAAGAAATATCTGTAAAATACAGTACCCTCATCTTGGAGGAGTCTTCCACAGATTTTTCAGGAATGCACCAAGCAATTGGCTCAGATGCTACAACACCTCTAACTTGTGACCAGCCACCTGATAAAAGCAAGAGCCTATTTACCTTCAGAATTGCAAAAACTGTGGCTTAGAAAAACATCAAGCATAAACTGTTTGAAGAAGTTGCAGCAATTGCACTAGTCCACTTATACATGATTAAATACAAAGACAAGTTTCCATTATCTGAAGAGCAACAGCAGACATGCAACAGAAAGGAGAAGGGAGATGCAGGTATCTTTCTCAGGTGGTGGTAACAGGGGAGACAGGACAGGACACAAACTCTTCAGGCCTTTCCTCCAGAAACCTGCACCTCCAAGTTAGCTACTGGGTGAGCTTAAATCAGCAACTGGAAATTGTAGGAAACCTTCTAACACCCACCAAAAAAAACAAACCCTAATCTCCCCATGTGACAGCAAGGCACCTCTAATGAGCTCTCTTCAGAATTAATAAGCTATATCACCTGCATGTATACATTTCTTATTTCCTACCACATTTTCTTTCTTTCCTTAACAAGAAATCACAGAAATTACTGTAAAGCAACCAAAATATAAGGCACAGTTAATAACCAGTTAAATAAAGTTAATAATAACCAGTTAAACCCCAAAATAAAACAAACAAATGAAAGCAAGAGGACTTTGTTTTTTCCATAGAAACAATTCCCCAGAGGCACTGAATGACCCTTGGATACATCCATCAGCAATCTGCACAACATGGCTAACAGCTGGGTTCAGCAGGCAACACAAGAAAATGAGATCTGGGACTCCAGATTCAAGCACTGGATAACCCTATACAATCTCCAGCAAGGGTCAGCACCAGCTCCTTCACAGGAGGGTGCAATGGTTTCAGGGGGAAGTTGCAGTTATGGAACAACATATATTCTACAGGAGATAGCACTCAAAGCCCTAATATATAAATCTTTGAAGCAATTCTGGGGGTTTGGGTGTTTAGGGTTTTGTTAAAAATGTATTTTAAGTTAATTCTTTAGGTGTTTTTAATACACGTCCCATAATAAACAAGACACCTGGATAAACCTCATCTTCGGTATTCCACTGCGTAGGTCTCACACGCAGTTAGTTTGTGACTGGAGCACAGCAAATCAACATCGCTGAAACTTTTACATCTCACATTTTGAAGACTTAATGTGGAAAAATGGGCATAATACTGTAGGGGGTTGCATACATCAAAATCCAAACACAAGAAAGCTGATTCAGCAGTTGCCTTGGTAGGTTATATGCAAAGGGTGTAAGAAATATTACCCTCTGCATCGTTTGCCCAGACTACAGCTAACAAAAGCTGTTGTAACTGTCAGATCAGATCCTCCAAACCTGCCAAAAAATGGTGGGAGCAAGTCCAGGAAAGGAGCATGTAGAAGCAGATGAAAGCCAGTTGTGCTCTACTGCCCACACCAGCTCTGGATTGCACTTGTGCCAAAGCACCACTTTGGGCAGAGACACCTCAACCACATTAGCCTCAGGGAAGGAGCAGGGACAGGAACACAGTGCCATGCCTCCACTGCCCCAGAGAAGCACTGGAGATAACCAGCACAGGCAGCCCTGGGGCAGCATGGGGCTGGCAGAGCACCGGTAGATCCCTCCCAGCATTGGAAGGGAAAAAATATTCCATTATTTTCACATTCCTGAGGTCACAGGCTTATTGTGCTAGACAATTATCACTATTCAGATTTTGACATTTATCGAGTAGCAGAACTCAGTAGTCCCTTGGCTACAGGGGCCTCAACCAGGGCTTGATTCAAAGGATCCAAGTCAACAAGACTCTGTAAACTTTCCATCTGGGTCCACAGCAGTTTCCCTGACCGCTTTAGTCTCCAGTTCAGTACAAAGTACTGAATATTGATTTGGGATATGGGGGAAAGGAAGGGAAGAAGAGGGAAATCTCAATGTGGACAGCATAAGGAAATTTGATAAGGCTTTGCAAAGTTCAGGTACTCCTTTTTTCAGTCACAAAGAAAGAAAATTGATGATGCCACAAGTTTAATGCTAATTGATTTATTACCTGCCTAAGCAAATCCTGGGCAATGCAATGGCAGGCTTAGACTTAAAGCAAATGATTTACAAGATAATGTTTGACTCTGGGAAAGGGTAATCAGATCCAGATACAATGGATGATAGGATAATTGAGAAGAAATAAAAGAGGATAAATTGCCATGTGCTAATGAGCTTACAGGCCCTAATGGGGAGGACATCAGTTTTAACACTCAGGTTATGAGCTAGGAGCAAGTTGGTTTTTTTTTTTCTTCAACAGCTAAAGATGTAGTGCTGAAACAAACCAAGATTAATGGTGTCCCACTCACTTACTTAGCCATTCTTTACACCTTCAACAGCTTCCTGCATTAAATGTACAGTTGGTTAGCCATGTTTATCCAAAGCAGCTCACCTCAGTTGGAAGCCATATTACCTGTTTCTAGGTTAAAGGCACATCTGTTGTTTGGGGATGAAATGACTCAAAACAGCTTTCTCCTCCTCCTTGCAGCACTGGCCGCCTGATGAGTCTGCAATGTCTTTGTGGGTCTCTTAAGGATCATAGGAATATTCTCAAGCCTTTATACAGTCTCACTGCACTCAGGTTTTGAAGCAGTTGCCAGAGCAATGCTGTCTCACATCATGATTCATTTTTATATCTTTCTCTCCCTCCATCCCACATCACCACCTAGAACCAGGGACACTTTATTGGTATTTCTGATTACTGCTGTAGCCATCTAAATTTTTCAGCAGGATGGGGGTCTCTCCAGCCCTGATGTAGAAATGCACTATATGAATGGTGCTAGCCACAGAGTAATAAAAAGACAGTGCTGTGTGCTGTTATTGGTAAGGAATACAGAAATGAAGCACTTCCTTAGAGACCAAGCCCATATTCCAGTGCAAGGCTTCCAACAAATGAAGTTTAATATGATGAATTGTGGTACAGTTCCAGAATGAATACAACTCTCAAAAATGCAGGTCCACTGAAGCTTTTAAGTTATAATACACACATGTCCAAGACTCAATTTTAAAGAGAAAGATTCCTAGTTAATATGCACAGAAGCAGCTATAACCCTCCTGAGTTAAGATACAAGAAGCCTCTTCCTTTCCTTTAATGCCTTTTAATTAGTGTCTGCATGTCTAATTACAAATCCTGCACAACCTCAGTGAGGGCAGCAACTCTGGGTGCTCCTTTCTTACACAGGAGGAGGATGATAGCAGGAACTCATATGGTCCCCACCAGACCCACCAGCCATACCAAGGAGCAACACCCCCGTGAGCAAGCTTGTGGGCAGGGGGAGCAAAGAAGGACAGTCTGCCCACACCAGGAAAATATATGCTCTAAAAGGCACTCCAAAAAGCAATGCCTGTTAAATCAATTTGTGAGTTTTCATTGTCCTGGCCCAGATTTTACCATTCACTTTAGAATTAGAAGCATGGATCATAAAAGCACAAATTAGTAAACATGGAAGTTTGATGTTGGCACTGCTCATGAAAGCAGGAAAGGAAAACTTTTGTTTTTCAGTGAATTAAAATCGAAAGCTTAGATCATGAAAGCTTTGAAATGTAGGTGCATCTGGCACTGGATGCAACTATAATGGTGCCTGTTCCTTTGTAAGGAGAGATGCAGTAGCAAACCGGCTCAAGCACTTCTGCCGGAAACCAGGAACAGGCTTGTATCGGAGATCATCCCTTTCTTCCCCATTTTATCAAGTATCCCCCTTGAGTTAAGCTATTGCCACACTGAAAACAGACTGATTTAATGTTAAAGTAAACAAGACTTTCCTGGTTCCTTCCACCAAAAAGTCTCTGGTCTAGTTGTAAAACTAAAAAGAAAAACTAAAAAGAAAATATTTATTAAATGTCTTAACATATTACAAGTCTTAACAGATTACCATGTTTATTCAGGAAAACCAGCCTGAAGCGGCAAACTTGAAATGACTGCAATTAGCACAAGAATTGTTCTACTTGAAGCAACTTGCCTTTTCTGTTTGAAAGGAACACACAATGTGAGCTTGACATTCTGGTATCAGGCACTTACTGTACAAGCAAACAGGATATGCTAGGTGTGACTCAAGTAATTGCCTCTATTCACTCTTACAGATAAAATACGCATTTAATAAGCTGGGGGGAAAAAAAGTTGACTGAATATTGAAGAGATTGCTTGTCTGTTCATAGCCATTGATGGTGGTTTTAATTTTATCTACTAACTTTGCAGCTGTGAGACAGACCCACAGCAAATCCAGCCCCACTTTTACAGCTATGGGAGTCTTTCCATTGACGTCAGTGGAAGTTGCATTAAATCCCAGTGACTTGTGTATGCAAACTCTCTTCCTTCTGCTAAGCCATCTAACCCTCATCCTCTAACAAAATTAGTTTTAGGCACAAAATTAATTGAGATCTTCACCTTTTTGAGCTGCTACATTCAAGTCTCTGGTTGCCCATTCACACTTCAGCCCAGCACTCAAAACATGTCCAGCATCAAGCATATTTCTTCACTCAGCATTTGGAGCATCCCATACCACTCTTCACACCCAGCAGATCTAAAGTACATTGCAAGGAGCCTGAACTTTGCAGCATACCAACCTCACTTGAAACTCAGCAATGCTCCATGGTGTCAGTCCCGCTCCCTCCCATGACACGTTGCCTCTCCCTTCACTGCTGTCCACTGCTACCCTCAACACTTGTTCTTACATCACGGCCCATATGGGAGAGCAACAACTAGCTCTTTTAGCATAGCAGAGGCACAGGCACAGAGCTGAATGTCAAATATGCATGTGCAGTTTCTGTTAGAGATGCAGTATCTGTGCCTCACATTGCCTGACCACACTTACATTCAACATGAAGAGACAGACAGGGAGACTTACAGGGAATTGCCATGCTTTGCACAAACCTTTTTGAATGGCAGACCAAAATGGCAGTGCATCAGGAAGCCTTTATTAAAGCAGAACTTCCTTTGCAATAACAAAAACCAAAAAAAAAAACCCACCTGCATCCCAAATCCTTTAGGAAAAGGGGACTCCAGCACACCCCTTAGCTCCTGCAGGGAGAGCTGGTCAGAGGTAGAGAAGCACTGAGCCACCAGCACATTTCATACCCACACAAGAAGCAGCTGGGGCCCTCATTCATCAGCATGGCAATACTGAAGACACAGCAGATCCTTTTTAAGTGCTGTCATACAAATGCTCTTGGCCTTGTACTTCATCTCACCTACATTATGTCTTGAGGTATCCTTTTCCTTAAACATTTTTTATGGTATAGAGGTATTTTGGGCTTTGCTGTTTTGGTTTTACTTCTCATTTTAACACTATTTCCCATTGCAACCAATTCCTCAGCCTACAACCATCATGTCGGTGTCAAGGATACACACATTCAGTAGGAAATGTGTATCATCTTTCTTGTCTGTAACAGACATTTTTTGCCAATGCAAACCTTCTATTTATTCACAACCTTTCTTCCAAGTCCTTCAGAAACACTGTCTGCCTCCCTGGCACATGCAACAGGGGTGTAACATCCTTACATCCATCAAGTACTGAGGGTGTATTTTGAGAAAATCCACATCCCACAGCCAGCACTGTGTTGTCTCATGGCAAGGGATGGAAGCATGCTACATGGCTTCTCCTCACACAGTTCAGGGCAGCATCCCTTCATACAACACCTGCAAGTGTCTGGAGAAAACTTCTCTGCTACAGGAGAGCATTAAAACACCTTGCAGCTTGTAGCAGCACAGGACAGCTGCCATCTACAGAGCTGTGGCAGGAAATATTTTATTCCCCCTCAGCCGTGCCAATGTTTCCAGAGTGCCTTGGCTCTGTAAAAGCAGACTTTTTGACCCTGCATTTGGCACATGTACAAGAAGGAGAAACAAAAAGCTCATATGTGGGGTCAGTGCAGCCCTGCTCACACTCTCATCTCAATCTGATGTGACCAGCACCTGCCCTGGCTGCATACAGGTATGGGTGAGCATAGCTGGGTATACACAGAAGCCCAGAAGGAAGCCCCAGTACCCACAGCACAAAGACAGATCGCTTACATGGACAAAACATGTCAGCCAGCCTCAACATGAAACAGGCATAGGCACCTGGGAAGCTGCCAGCTCAAGTCTCCTCTGACAGGGCTTGAACATCAAGCACCAGCAGCCCAGAGGCATCCTTGGTCAACATGCTGGAAGACAGATTGGGAAACCTGTATCAACATCTCTATTTCATCAGCTTTCCCATGGGAGCAGGTAGTTTCCAACTCAGGTGTTTTTGAAAACTGCTTCTTACATGCTTGGTTCCTCAGTTTCTCACCTGTGTAAGCGGATAACATTTATTGCCCTTTTCTATCCCAATTCATCCCTTCAGATCAGACCATGCATATTTCAAGGCAACAAGTACCCTGTGTGCAGAGCAACTGGTACAACTCGCCCTGATTTCATGGCAGTCATACAACAGTAACAACAGGCTTAGGAGAAATGACAAAAAGGTAATCTTTCCTTCTCACCTAGATTCTTTGTTTTATACTGATCTTGCTAGCTCTCCAGATCTAGGATTAGCTACTAGAAAATTTATAATACATAGACTTTAAACTCAGCTGATTCCACTTTGGACTTCTTTAGTAAACATCTAAAACCCAGATGTAAAATATGGTTCTAAAACTTTTCTGAGGGTGGAAAGCAGAGAAAAAAAAATTCATTAGAGGTGTTAGCTCACATGTCAGTGATTTCAGGTTCATGCCATTATAAATAACTGAGACACAATGTTTTGAGAGTCAGAATGGAAACATCATCTCAGCCCTAACACTGGGCGCAGAGACACCGCTACTGGGCTACAGTCCCATTGCTTCTGCCAGGAGATAAAGCTCAGAAAGGAGAAATGCACAAGGGGGGAAAAAAATATATAGTAGTATATGGCATGGATAAACCATACACAGATATTGGTAATTTCAAATAGGTACTTCTCAGAGGAGCTGTACTGCACACCTCTGACCTTTAACTGGAGTGCTCAAACATTGCATGTAATGATGACTACCAATGAAAGTCCTATGCTGTGCTTGGCTGCACTTTCTATATGAGTGCCAGCAGTAAGATAAATGATAAACTGGTTCACTGGAGTACTAGTGGTTTGGGGGCTATTGATTTTTGGTCCATTCTCTTTAAAAGTGAGATCTAAAAAGTTGACAGAGGGTCATTAATTTCATCATATACTTGTCGACTCATCCATAACCAATCCGGGGGCTGAGTGTGCTTGTCACTCTCTGTTTGCACTTTATTTGTTTAGGTTTTCTTTGTGATTCTACATTATTCCCTGTTATTTCAGCTTTGTGTTTGGTTTACTGCTGTTATTTCTTTTTTCCTCTGAACGAGCTCCTTGCTTTGGACTTCTATTGCAAAGGACTCTCTGGACAAATACATATTTATAAGTAAATTGCGAGGCTTCATTATCAAGTCTGTGCCAAGAGAGGAAGTCACCTGTTTAGTGGTATTCATTTTAAAAGAAAGAAAATGCTGTAAAATTCAACAATCTTAATTGCGCACTCTGAAGGATTTTGATTGAATAAACACTTGCTGATGACTTCAGGGTCTTGTTTGAAAGAAACATTAGGGAAAGAGTTGGGGAATTTTTCCCTTATGAAGTTCCATAGGTGCATGACAATGTTCTCAGGTGATAAGGAAAAGGCTGAATTCAAATAAATGTGTGACCATAATTAGTAAAGTTCCCCTTCTTGTGGTTCCTATTAAGCCCCTCTTTGCAATGAATTAAGAAAATCTTTTACCAACTCTTACTAAAAATCCTATTTACTGGCATATCTTAGCTTTTAGTAGTTAGAATATACAGAGATTTCTCCATAATTATTAGTATAACAACCAGATACAAATATTTAAGACCAGACAAGTATTTTATACATCTAGCGGATAAATATCCATAGGAGAAATTAATTCCTGTACAAGAACTGCATACAGTACGCAGTTTTTACAAACTTAAGTTGGTTAAATGTATTTCTAGGTAATAGTGCCATCCATCTCCCAGCACCAAGCTCATCTGCACTGTCTTTCATTGGGAACCTAACAGAAAAAGGTATGTAGAAAGTAAAAGAAAGTATTGTTAAGTACTACAGACAATGGCAGAAAAATCCAACATTAATAATATCACAAGCTGCCAGTAAATCTTTTTTTTTTTTTATAGGTAAAGAAATACATTTCTACTTTGAAGTGTGCTTTTATATACCCTTGAGTGCCCAACTAGCTAAACTACCAAGGGAGCTCTACATGATTTAGAAGTTAATCCTTCAAATGGCTAACAATTGAATGCCTCAGCTGTTTGTAGTTTCCTACCACTGGCTAATTTCATTTTTGTTTCATGTGTTTGGTGGCAAGCTTTCATTGTTCAGAGCTCTGACACCAATGTTGTAAACGTAGTTAATTTAGTTAAAATAAGGCTGGAAACATTCATGCCATGTTCAGCTTGTTATGACTAGACTTGGGAGAAGTTGGGGAAAATATGTCTGAAGAACAAACAGGAATAGAAAAAAAATTGAGAAAATAAAAAGAGAAAGCAGCAAAGGAGATGATCCAAATTTGCCAAACTCATGAGCATCAAGGAGCCTTTTAATGGAGAAAATGAAAAAAAAAAAAAAAAAAAAAGAAGAGAAAAAACCTCAGCATTTAAGCTCACTGTTTTGAGGGCCAAGAAACCTAACGTGCTGAAATATTGAATCATCAACTGCTTTAACAGTGGATCTAGCCTTCTGAGCCTACCATTATTAGTCCCTTTCTCTCCTGCTAACAGCAAAAAGCTCATCAATCCCCCCTTTTCCTAACTCTGTTTTGTGTATATGGCACTTAATGAGTTCAGAAGGCCCATAAATGCTCAAAAATATTATTTACAGCAATTGACGCACAGTTCCTTACTGCCCATGCTGTCACAGATTGACGCAAGATGTTTTTCAGTCAAGCACTTTAAGCAAGGACCCAACATCACCAAATGGGACTCACCTAAATGGCACAACCCCTTCCCACCCCCCTTCCAAAAAAAATCACAATAATAAAGTCAAGACTTCTTGCTGAGTTGGCATAAACGGCTGTATCTGTTCAGCTAGTGACCCCTTCTCCTATTCGCATCACCAAATATACAATGCAATATAGGCTGAACCTCATCTTGAATGCAATCAGCTCCCATCAGTGGAGTCATTTTTCCCATGAAAGTCCCAGCTTTCCATGGGATGCTGGGAAACCGCACACACAGGGCTTGTGCCCGGGCTGCAGATGGTGCCTTGCACTGAATGCTCAGCAGCTCTTGCATGTCCTTGCTGCTGTTCCCAACATGAGCAAGCAGTTTCTTAAAATCCTAATTATAATCTTGATTAATAGATACTATAACACTGCTCCGGTTTGCCTGTAATTATATTTGACACAGATAAAAATCAGCAGTTTAACATGCTGGAATAGGATTCATAGGATTTCATAGGATTATAGACATATACATTTTTATTAAAGCTCTATTGGTTTCTCTTTAGCATTCATCAAACCTCTCCCTTTATACAGAGATAAATATATCTTTTTTTCCAGAAAGTCATTAATTTTGGAGTTTGAGAAAAATGAAATAGACAAAGTGGGTAATTTTTCACACTTAGAACAATTTCCCTATGATATTATGACTTTTTCTTGCACTGCTCTGGGAGATTAATATGGCTGTTATTTTCTCCACTAATTGGCTTTACAGATAGCCATGGGAGATAGCACCTAATAAAGCCAAACAAGAGAGAAAAATGTTAACAACACTAAGCTGTCCCATAACAAGAGGATCTATTAATTAAGCAACAATATTCTATTAGGGAAGATTATTTTTTTTTAACAGATTTTTTTTAAATAGGTGAAGTATGCACTAAAAAACAAAAGTGGATTACACGTGGTTGTCCTGTTTCCTAAAGCACTCCAGCTCTTCACTTGAACAGCTCCCACAGGCTGCCCATGCGAACACTAGCTGCCAGCACAAGAGAAATCACCATTTTCTTTCCAACTCAACAAGTCCTCCTCCAGCACATTGGCCTCCATCAAGGTTTTTATATGCAAGCACAGGCTGGATTAATAACTTCTCCTGATCACCCCCTTTTCATATTACAGCACAGTATTGGAGACTGCCTCAACATTCCAGTCTGAAGGCACATAACACAGGGCGCAATTATTGTTAAGCACCCCAGAAATTAAGAGTTTCCTAGCTTGCTACTAGGCACATATGGGTCACACTTGGTCCCAGGGCCTTTTAGGAGCTCTGATAGCAGGAAAGCAGGATTGCTACAGCATCCACTAAAGAATTAGCCTTGCAATCCTTACTGGCATAGAAACAACCTGTTTCTCTATCCATATTGGAATGCAGAAATATTCTTCATGTGATGCCCAAATATTCTCCATGTGACGCCCAGAGCCCAGCTCACTCTCTGTCCTCCACACTGTAGGCACAAAGCAGCATCTGAAATTTTCTGGCATTCAGGGTCATTTTATGCTGCTGCTAAACCAAGTTGCACAAGTCAGTTTTATTCTAACATGAACAAGACTTTTGTCTTACTAATGGATCTCTGAGAAGTCATGACACACAGTAGAGGCTATTTTTTCTACATATTTTACTAATTATTGGACTGTTGGGGTATATGTAAAACGCTATCAATAGTCCTGTCAACCTCTTTCCAGCACTGGTGTTTTATCCTTCTCACCAGAATCAGACTTCGCCAAATAGCAAGAAGACCTTGCAGAGAGCCTCCCACTGAAGGTGAAGTCATCCATCTAAACACCATCTGTGATTTGGCTTTTTACCCGGGCAGACCAGCCCCAGAACAGAGGCAGTGATCAGCAGCTTCCAAGAAATTTGCTTGTATAAACGTCTCACACAAGTACCTGGATCCTAGGAAACTACTCTGTTCATGGTTAATCTGAAATGATCCTAAAAAGCCATGTGAAAAATCCAATTGGCATATATAATATGCAAATATGCCATTCCCCTCAGTGAAATTAATTTATTGCTAATTTTAAAAGCTTTAGCTGTTTTACAATGCAATCAGCATTAGAAACAGATTTGATAACAAACATACCCATTTCGAACCTACAGAGCTATTTGGTTAGTGCAACCACATATACATGCAGTGCAGACAGAACACAATCACAGCATCTAAGATCTCTGCTATCAGATCAGAGATGGGTGCTCATAAACCATAGGGAGTTTTGCATCTAAAATTAAAAAAATAAAATAAAAAGCATCACATTCTCATCACAGGCCTGTCTCTTGAATCCAATTATTTAAGTCTGCAAAGCATGGAGAAAACAAGCTACACCAGAGTTCTTACTAAACCAGGCAGCAACATGTATTTGTGATAACAGATCAACAGTTAAAAGTATGACCCTGTTGTACCTTACTGACAACACCCAAATATTGTACTGGAGCACTGCCTCATTAGCAGCTCCAAGAGAGAAATATCTCCTACTAAGCCCCTGCCACCAGTAATTCCTGCAGCACAGACATCTCTTCCCCATGCACCAACCAAGCTAAAACATGGCTTGAGCCATGCTTTAATCAGAAAGAAGGTGATGCGTCTCCAATTCTTCAGCAACCTCTTTTGGAGAGCAGATGACCTCTAGATTCCTCAGGATGTAATTTCCTCCACAACAAGTCAGCCAACGATCTCATTTCACTGATATTTTGATAGAGGCACAAATTACACACCATTTACTGAGGGCACACTGAGACTTACTTTGCATGACACCAAGCACCCACAAATATTTTGACACAGGATACTCCATTTTAGAGCAGTATGGTTGGGAGCTTTTCTAAATATTTTTCAACCTAAAACCATTATGCCAATATATTAAACCAGCGCTTTGAAAATAAAGCGCCTCTGGATTACTACCAAGAAGTGACTGTTTCTGATATCCCTTATATCAAGGCAGGACAGTTAAACCAACACTTCACACATTTCGCTGAAAATCCTACACAGAGCCCTACACAAGATATAAATCCTCAACATGGTATTTAAGAGAGACATTAAGGAACATCTCACTTAGACACGTTTTCGCTTGAAACTCTGAGCAGCTGGTACTTCATTTCAATCCAACTCCTGCCTGGTCTTAAGGTTCTCCACCATAAAGAATACAAGCATAGGTACAAAGAGCATCCTTGCAGACAATGCTTTTGGGACCAAAGCCATTATTCTCCACTAAGTTAGACAACATCTGAAGTGTCCCACAGGTACATTTTGTATATAAAAGTATTATTAATACTTTAGGGGCCAAGATGGAGCAATTTAAGCTCCCATTGCAGTAATCTCTGAGGAAGTTTGCATTCTGAAATACAGGAATAGACTTGTGTATTTGTTCTTCACACTATTACTTGTCTTCCTAACCAAAATTTCCACCATTTAAACAGATAATCAGGGACCAATTCTGAACTGCTACTGAAGGGAACAAAGTGAAAATAACCAGCAAGTGTATATTAAGCAATGAACTTGTAGCCTGAAACTGTTCATTTCCATCAAATGAGAAAGGCTTAGATGTTTGTAGAGTACAGGAAAACTCCAAGTATCCAGAATAGATCAAAGAATTTGGTGTTTAAGCACACAGTTTTTGACCTAATGAATTGTTCTATAGGTGCTTTGGTATAATACACTCTTGAAGGTCACCTTAAGAAAACACTGCTTACCATTACAAGGGCACAATTCCCACTAATCCTACTCCGCATATTAAGTGTGCCACTCCAATAATAGTGAAGATGATTCATTTTTCACCAGACCTGGAAACTCAGCACTGGTAGCAGTGTGGTGCCCATAGAGCTTTCCATGAATCTTTCTCAAGTACATACCCTTCTTGAAACTTACAGTGCATGAATTGAAGACATTAAATTGAAACACAGGCTCTCCTCTACAGTCAAAGCAACTCAGTTTAAGAAACTGCATTTGGGTTCATTATAAGATCCACACATTTTTAAGTGAAGAAAATGTAAAGAAAAGAAATTTTAATAATTTTGAAAACGTTTCCTTTAGAAATTTAAGAAAAGCTGAGAAGCTTGCCATCAGAGCTTCAACATGCCTATGTTGCAACAAGGACTCATTTCAGAGCAGCACCAAACATACAGAAAACAGCATAAGCTCAGGCTGTAAGAGGCCAGTTAGCATTTTAATATTAAAAGAAAACGGGAATGGCTTCTATTTTCACAAATGCATAAAATGTGGAAGGAGAAGCTGAAAGATTATGACTGTACTAAAGTTACAAAATTACATAAACCAAACCTAGAAAAAGTTTACAACTTTTGCACAGCAATTTAGCTTAAGCATTTAGACTAAATAAAATTAACAGAATAACCTACCACCCTGAGAGGCAAAGAAGGGGCTTTAACTTCTACACAGCACCACCAGACACTAACCAAGAGCTCCTAAGCACCCACAGTCAATTTTATACCTGCTTTCCGCAGCTGAATCCAATGAGTTGCGTAACTTGAACACCTGTAAACTCCAATGGCAATGAGCAGGTTGAGCCCCCATACACCAGGCAGGGGATACAGTCCAGGCTGCACCAAAATTTAATGTCCAGGTATTTAAGCTCTATGTTTATAAATTTATATATATATATAAAAATTTTATAGTAAGATCACCAATGCTTAAAAAAAAAAAACCAACAAACCAGCCTCAGAGCAAGACCAAAAGAAACACACACATGCAGCCCAAACCGTGCTCATATACTATCTTACAAGAAGCCCATTTCTGAAATTTAATCAACCTGTGTCCTTCTGCAGGTGGCTGTGAGCAGGTTAATCAGTATTGCTCAGAGTACCCCTCCAGCATAACCCATCCTGGCAAGGGATGATCATAGCTACCTGGTGCCTGCCTGGGGAAATGTCACCTCCATTAGAGTACTGGCCAAGAATCAAGGAATTGAAGGTTCCTCTTATCCAAATTAGAGTGGTGCCAGCCCCTTGGCTGGTCACTCCTCCAGCTGTCAGAGCTGCTAACGCTTCAAATGTCACTGGAAGTGACTCTTCTCGCTGCTTCAAAGGAGCAGATAATTAACTTAATTTTTTAAGCTTATGGTGGAAAGCCATTCCCATAAAGTTGAGAAAGTGAAAATTTGTTTTAGTATCAGATACTTCTCTCCTTGAAGCAGCACCTGTTGTATTCAGTGGGACAAATCGTTTGTCTCCTGGAAATAAGAGGGATAATTTTGATATCTCACAGCATTTGAACCTCCACTCTGCCATGAGCTTCAGCAGGGCTTGTTTCCTGCTGACCAGCGGAGCTGAGGAAAGCAGCAGCCCCCATGTTTCTTCTTGGGACTTCAGCCCTAACACAAACCAGTGGTAGCTGCTTGTGCAACCAGCAGGGAGCAGTGATTTCCTAATTAGAAAAAATCCTGCACTTTTTATTGCAAATGTATATCTAGGAAGTAAAAATGTGCAAATTAATATCACAAATATCAGAATACTGGACACAGAGGCATTGTTACTGTACTTAAGGCT